>NC_087360.1:34188624-35583166 GCF_030014295.1 Loxodonta africana
CCTGGGCCTCTGAAGAGAAGCCTCCATTGCAAGAGCTCAGAAGACAATTCCATCAAGACATCCCAGATCCCATTTCTGAGCTCATGCACCAAACGAAATGCCATCACGAGCTCATACAGCTCCACCCAAGGAATCCAGCCGCTGAAGAGGAGGAGGGGTCCTGCCACATCCCAGTCCCAGCTGCCCTGCAAGTCCACAGAGAAAGTGAGCCAGGAAGCCCAGAAACCTCAAACTCCTAACTCAATGAGAAGATCCAGAGTGAAGAGGTTTCAGGTGTGACCTCAGGGCAGAAGCACAACGTGAGGGATTGCTTACCCACATCTGACAGCTCTAGGCCCCGGAAACACAGGATACCTCTGCTGGGACCAAGGCGAGGGGAACCTCTGGTGTTGCCGCCATCGCCCCAGCCAGGTTATCAAGTCACAGCTGAAGACCTGGACCAGGAGAAGAGGGCAGCGCTCCAGCACATCAACATCAATTTGAGGGGTGAGATGGAAGCCAAATCTGGCTGCAGCGCCCCTCAGCCTTCAGGTGCTTCCCCTTTGCCTCCTCCAGCAGCTGCCCTACCACCTCCCAGCCTAAGTCATCAACAGGAGACGCGGAGGAGGAAGCAGAACTCCCTGGGCGCAGTGGCTGTCCTGGAACCTGCTGGAGTAGTCACTTCTAGCCATCCCATGTGTGGGAGGAAGCCCAGCTCACCAGGCCCCCTTTTCTCCTCATTGCCCCCACTCCTCCCAGCCACCTTGTCACACTGGCTGCCCTCAGCCCCTTTCACCTTGCTGGCCCCTGCTCCCACCCCACTATCAGGCACTCACAGAACTGACCTGTCCTCTGGACCCCCAATCCCTTCCGTGCCTTCTCTATCCCCACCAGGTCTGGGCTCTAAAATGGGAAGCCCACCTCCTCACCTGCCTGCTCCTGTAGCTGCCCTACCCGCTGCTCCCAGCACCGTCAGGATGGAGTCTCCTACACCCATGGCTGTAGATGATTCTTCTGTTTCCATCTTGGGGACCCCCTCTCCAACCAGGGGTCACAGTGCCCCTGTCTCCCCAGGCCTGACAGTCGCTGGTTTTTCACTCAGCGCTACCTCTTCAGCCAGCACATCGGCAAGCTTGGTCCCACAGCCTGTTTCTGAGGTTGGGGTCACTCCCATGGACATCTCTCTGCCCTCTCAGACTCTCTTCCTGGGGCCTCCCATGGACACCAGCAGGCCCATCCCATCTGCCCAGACCATGCAGACGCTCCCCAGTGGCAGCACTGCCTCAGCTACAGACACTAACGGGATCCTAGCAGCTCCAGGGCCAGCCTCAGGCTCAAGCTCCGCTCCAGATCAGCCAGCCTTGAACACAGTCACAGGGTCAGCTTTTGGGGGTTCATGTCCCACTACTTCCACCTTGGGCACCCATGTCACCACACAGCCGGCCTCAGGTGCCACCCCAGCACTTTTCACCTCTGGCACCACCACTACCTCTGGCGCCACCACCTCCATGCCCAGCACTGTTACCAATGGTAGGCCCAAAGGCAGGCAGCACCGCTCACCTGGTGCCAGCACAACCCCAGGTCGCTCCAAGTTGAAATTTTCAGCTACACCCATGGGCTTTGGGAGCAGAGACACTGGCTCAGATCTCAGCTCCAAATTTGCTGCACTCGGCTTTGGAGCAGGAATGAGCGGAGCCACTAGCACGCCACACCACAATAAGAGAAGCTTGGTCCTGAACACCAGGGGCTTCGCTAGCCAGAGAACCCCTTCAATGAAGATAGGACTCAGCAAGACTAAGAAAAATCCTGTGATTGCAGACACTACTGCCCCTACTATAAGTCAGAAGCCCGGGAAATTGCCCAGGCAGAGTCCCTTTATTGCAGCTGCAGGGCCTGACACCCCTGAAAGCAAGGCTCCTTCTAGGTCCATGACTGTCCCTGCCTTTTCTCAAAGTAACCAGGCTTCTGGGAAGGCCAAGGCAAAGAAGAGCCTTGCCTATATGGCTCCCTCATCACCTGCCCAAAGCTTTGCAGGACACAGAAATTCCAGGCCGTCCACCAGTTCATTTTCTTCTGGGTCAGGATCCATGAAGCTGGGGTCTAAGAGGAAGTAGCCAGCGTCTACTTCTTCCAGGTGAGACTTTGTGCGTGCCCCGCATCAGTACGTGAGTTATATAAATCTAGCGCTAGGGTCTGCAATCCTGGAGTGAGCTGAGGGCCAGAGATCCCTAATCTAAAGATGCAGTGTATGGCCAGTCAGGGCAATGCAGTAGGGAGGAGGCAAGGAGACCATGAAAAGTAACTAAATTTATTACACATCACATTCCCCAGAGGGTACACAAAACAGCACGCCACACAGGGCCACACAGGAGTATGACCAGACACAGGGCAACCACAACGGGAATGGCAAGAGAGAGGCAGCTGCTTTACTGGGGCCTCAGGGTGGGGTAAAGCAGTTAGCTTTTCTGTTTGGTTAGCTAGAAATAATTTTAAAGTTTTCCTCTAGCAGGGAAGTAGCACCAGTTACCAATGGGGATTATCAAACGGGACCAAAGGCTGTTTCCTTGACTTCTCCAGAGAAGGCCTGAGACTAGGGCAAAGGGCAAGAGCCTGGAGCTGAGAAATGGAAGCATCAAAAATGATGTAAATTGTTAGTGCAATGGGCCCTGTGATGCTTCCACATTCTTGAGTGGTGTGGACTTGTTGGTTTGTTTTCCTAGGTCCAGATAGGAGGAAGAGCATGAATAATGCTTGCCACTTGGGTAATGGGGACATGAAAGGTAGGTGGTAATGCCTGTGATGACCAGTGAAAATGACATTAATTAAAGTCGGATAAATATTTTTTGAAAACCATTCTGAAACTGTGATGCCCAACTACTACAGACAAGCCAGGAGAACAGTTCAGAAACTGGTGGACTGAGTGGTATTAATTCAAAGACTTTAGTAGTACTAAAAAAAAAATAAAATAAACGTCTTCATTCGTCTCATTGGTATACAGCTTTCATGGTAGTCCATAAGGATACTTTTTTTTTTTGGTTGGGTCTGTTGTAATGTCCCCACTTCAGTTCTTATTTGGGTCATTTGCTTCCTCTCCTGTTTTTCTTTTGTCAGTTTGGCCAATGGTTTGTCAATTTTCTTGATCCTTTCAAAGAGCCAACTTTTGGTTTTGTTGATTCTTTTTCTTTTCTCTATTTGATTTATATCTGCTCTGATTTTTTTTTTTTTTTTTTTGATCTTTATTATTTCCTTTCTTCTGGTGGCTATGGGCTTCTTTTGCTGTTCTCTTTCTTCTTGTTGGAGTTGTAGGGCTAACATTTTGGTGTCCCTTGCTTCTTTTTTGATGTGTGCCTCTACTTCTATCAATTGACCTCTGAGCACTCCCTTTGCTATGTCCCAAAGGTTTTGGCATGAAGTGTGTTCATTGTCCTTTGATTCTAGAAATTCTTTTATTCTGTCTTTGATTTCTTCTATTACCCAGTGTTTTATAAGCAATGTGGTGTTCGGTTTCCATGTCTTTGATTTTTTCCTTGTTCTTCCTGTTGCTAATTTTCACTTTTATGACATCGTTATCAAAGAAGATGCTTTATATTACCTCAATGTCTTGGATGTTGTTGAGGGTTGCTTTGTGGCCTAAGATTTGCAAAATGTTCCATGTGTGTTGGAGAAGCACGTATGCTTTGGTGGTGTTGGATGGAGTGGTCTTTCTAGATGTTCTGTCCTTTACTAAGACTGATGTGTTGAAGACTTCTGCCATTATCGTGGAACTCTCAATTTGTCTTTTCAGTGCTGTTAGAGTTTGTTTTATAAATTTTAGAGACCTGTCGTGGGGATTTATTATAGCTATGTGATCAGGACACGTTGTCCCTTTAATCATTTTATAGTGTCTTTCCTCTTCTTTGATAGCGGATTTTGCCTTAGAGTCTATTTTATCTGGGATTAGTATTGCCACTCCTGCTCTTTTTTGGTTCCTGTTTGCTTGATATATTTTTCCATTCTTTGATTTTTAGTATATTTATGTCTTTGTGTCTCAGGTGTGTCTCTTGTGGACGTAATATTGATGGGTCCTACTTTTTAATCCATTCTGTTACTCTATGTGTCTTTACGGGTGCATGTAAGCCATTTACGTTCAGTGTCATTATCGGTATGTGTAAGTTTATTGCTGTCATTTTGTAGTATGTTTTGGTGGTACTGACATTTTCTTCATTCCTTTTACTCTCCTGTGCTGAGTTCCTTTTGTTTTTGAAATTGCTTTTTTTTTATTATTATTATTGTAGATTTTGTGTTTACTGAGACTTCATGCTTTTCTTTTTTATTTTGATGAGTAGTTCTGTTGACTTTTTTTGTGATTACCTTGAAACTTACCCTTATCTTCCTGGTAGAACTAGTGATTTATTACTTGATATCGCCTTTTCTGCCTCTCCATTTGAAAGTCCTATACCTATACCGTGTATTCCGCCGTTTATTTGTTCTGATGTTGTCATCTTTTACGGTTTGACATCTCTAGTTTCCTGTTTTGAAACATTTAGTTTTCCGTTATCACCGAGAGTTCATTACCTAGGTCAGTATTTGACTGATACTGACCTGTGTCCTAGATTCAGGTTGTTTGTTCTCTAACCAAAGAACTGCCTTTAATAATTCTTGTAAGTTTGCTTTGGATTTTACAAATTTCGTTTTTCTACAAATACGCTAATTTCACCATCATATTTGATACAGAGTTTCACGGGATATGTTATTTTTGGTTGGCATTTTTTTTTCCTTTCAAGATTTTGTATGTATCCTTCTTGCCTGCGTGGTCATTGCCAAGTAATCAGAGCTTAGTCTTATTGTTTTCCCTTGGTATGTGACGTTTTATTTTTATTGAGCTGTTCTCAGGGTTCTTTCTTTGTCTTTGGTTTTGGCAAGTGTGATTATGACATGTCTCGGTGGCTCTCTTTTGGGGTCTATCATAAATGAAGTTCATTGAGCTTCTTGGATAGTCATCTTTTCATCTTTCATGATATTAAGAAAGTTTCCTGCCAGCAAATCTTTAATAATCTTCTCTGTGTTTCCCATTTTCATCCCCTGTTCTTGAACTCCAATCACGTACCAATTTTGCTCTTGATTGTATCCCATTGAGTTCTTAGGTTTGCTTCATTCTTTTCTCTGATTTCTCCTCAAAGTGAATTAGCTTCAATTTCGTTGGTGCTATGTTCCATTTTTTCAACTTTGCTCCTAAAACCTTCTCTTGCATTGTCCATTTCTGAGATTCTGTTGTGTATCTTTGGATTTCTCATTACTGTTTTTTTATGATTCCTAATTGTGTATTTATTTTGACATTTTGTTCTTATATTATTTTCCTGAATTCTTCATTGCTTTATCATGTTTTCCTTGATTTTGGCTATGTTTTGTTTGGTTTTGTCTGTCTTACATGATTTTGTCTGTGTTTTCCTTAGTCTTTTTCCTTATCTGGTGGTGAACCCTGAATATTACACTTTTGAATTCCCTATCAGATATTTCCAGTGCCTTTTCTTCTGCTGCAAAATCAACTGTTGCTTTATTGTGGTTGCTTTTGATATTGTTTTGATAATGTCTGCTATCTCTGAGACATTCAGGTATTATTTCCTTTATTTATTGACTGTAGGCTTGTTTTTTTCATTCTGCTTTTTTGTTTTGTTTGCTTATGTCTGGATGTGTGGGCTGGGTGTACACTGTTGCTTGCTCATCTATGTACACGGTAGTTCTCACCACCTTCTCCATGTGTGCACGGCCTGTCACTCAGCAGGTGAGAGAGTCTTGGCCCCTACTTAAGCTGCAGCCAGCAAACATGGTCATATTTCGCCCTGGGGGTCTGCACTGTACACCTGTCTCCTGTTAGGAATCCGTGGAGGATTCTTTCTACCATGTGGGGTTCTTGGTATTATTTCATGAGTCATGCCATATCTCTATTCTTTCCCCATTTTCTATTAGTTTCTTTTTCTCTTTAGTGACTTCTGGTACAATACTCTATCCCTTCATTTAAGGTTCAGTGTTCCAGAATTGGCATCTGTGTCTGTTTTACTTGCCTTTTCAGGCTTTGTTGCAGTAGGATATGTTATTGTACGTGACTACAGCAGCATCACGGCTTAAACCAGTCAAGCCCTGTTTACTAACCTCAAAAGTCTCCTAAAGTAACTTAAGCCTCATTAAGAATTATTAGGATATTAATATTAGAATATTAAAATCTCTGCCCAGGGTGGGACTTATCTGTCATTTTCTGTACCTTCTAAAGAAAAAAAAGCAATTTGTCTTACTACACCTGTGCATCATGTTAACCTATATAGTCCATGGTGTTTGTATGTACTTCCTTGTGAGGGACAGTATAAAAGTTTCTGACTCCCTTTGTTCAGGGAACTTGATTTGAGGTAGGCACCTTCTTGCTCCTTGCTTGCATGCTTGCAGTAAATGCTCTTCCTCCATCCTCACCTCAGTGTGTCCTTATTGATGAGAAGCCACACCAGGCCTGACCTGCTTTGGGAAGCACATTCTGGTGAACCCAGATGTGAACAGCACTGTCTGGCTCCTGAGATCACCCCCAGCTGATGGGAACTGACTATTTCTCCCAAGTGTACATCGGTGATAACATTCGCCCAGAGGAGGTTCATCTTCGGTTCTTGAGGTCAGAGCCCACCTTGGACCACTTGGTGGCTGGGTACATGAGGAGGAAAAAGAATGGTATAAGGTGCCCTGGGAGGAGGGAAAAGATGCCCTTGGTGAGTGCAGAAATAAATCCTATGGTTCAGAGTGGATAGACCTTAGATCTGGTAGTGCTTACCCAGTGAAGGTTGGGTCAGATACCTTCATTTTAAATAGGTGTTCTGTAGTTTCAAGTTTTGGTACCATGGGAAATAATTCAAGAATTCTAGAATGTAGTCCATTAGTGTGTATTTTTTTAAAATTGGCTTTATGTTGGATAGGACCCAATGAAAAAGTCTAAAATGAAATTTTTCTGTAAGATTCCCTGCCCCAACACATGTTCTGGGGTTGCAAGAACTGGCCTGGGTATAGATCCTTAAATTGTAACACCATAGAGCTGTGAGATTTGTTCTGTGGTTGAGAAGGAAAGTGAGATGAGAATATGTATGTTGAAGCTTTTATGACATTGTGGCAAAATAAGAGTTTGCAGAAACAACGTAGAATCATGGTTCAAACTGAGGTCAAAACCCTTGTTTTATCTAGGCCTCAGAGGACCCAGTTTTAAATGGAGGTTATAGACGTTCCCCTTCCCTTGTAAACCCTCCGTCAGCCCTTGAGGCCAGTGGTGCTGAGATGTTTTCCAAGGTGCTCACTCGCAGTGGTACACAATTTGATCAGGGGACCCAGAACCTTCAACAGGGCTATATCCATTAAGGTGAATCCCTGCACCTGGTAAAGAATGGAGCTGCAGGACCTCTGGCCATGGTCTGGGTACTTAGCTCATTCATGACTTATGACCTACTTGATTGGAAAAACAATCTACCGGCGTACGGAAAGGATTTGAAGTCAATGCAAGATCTCTTTGCCTCTATTTTTAAAACCCATTACCCAAGTTGGGCAGACTATCAATCATTACGTGACATTTTAGTCACTCCAAAGGAGAGGAGAATGGGTTTTGAAAAAGCCAGGTAAGAAGCAGACAGTCTTCAATGGCAAAATGCTGATGACCCTGCCCTCCCCTGTAAATTTGACTATGCCTACCAGTGAACCCCCAGCTGGCTGAGCTTGTCAAAGTCAGTACCATGTCTGCTTGCTTATTGGACTCAAAAACGGGGCACCCAAACAAAAGAACTTAAAATATATAAAGTCAAACAAAAACCTCAGAAGGGCCGCTCCATCTTCTTTAAATTATTTTTCGTGGTTTTCAGACAATTTACTGATCTAGATCCTGAGGTGCCTGAAAATGCTCTTAAGGTAAATATGATATTCATAGGGCAAAGCACCACAAATACAAGAAAGGAATTACAGAAAGAAGAAGGCCATGCGGAAGTAGGAATCTCCCAGTTGATAGAAATAACCTTCAAAGTCTATTCTAACCAAGAACAAGTGCAGGAAAGAAGGAGAACCAGTTTGTAAAGCAACAGGTAGCTATGCTTGTGGCAGCCTTCCAGCTGACAGGATGTTTCTGCTCCTGGACACTGGAGAATTTTTCTCCAGGGTCTAGGACCCAGCCTCAGCACAGGAAGAACCAATGCATGTGGTAAACAAGAAGGGCAGAGGAAGAGAAAGCCATAAGAGACAGAGGGCCCTGAAGGAACCAGAAAATATTCTGATACAACAAGTGGAAGAGTTGGACTGAGGACTGGGGGCCAATGTAATTGCAGTTTTCCCCAACCAACCCCCAATTAAAACACAGGTCAGCAGAGAACTGTTTGACTTTTTATTGGACACAGGAGCCACCCATTCTGTTATTAACCATCTGAAGGGACTCTTAACAAAGAAATCAATGCAAGTGATGGGAGTTACAAGAAGAAAGGTTACTAGGAATTTATCCAACCCATGGAGTGTTCGGTCGGTGACTCTACATTGTTTGGTACCGCCCTGGCAGTTTCCCCTTTAAAACAGCCTTCTGCTTCAATATGTCAAAGACTTGCTCATAGCAAGCAAGACTGAAGAAGAGTCAGATTTAACCTCTATCACCACTCTTAACTTTCTGGCCCAGGCTGAGTACAAGGTATTCAGAGCTAATGCCCAGATTTCTCAAGCCAAATTTACCTTCCTGGGTTTCTGGCTCTCTCAGGGAAAAAGAGAATTGCTTCCAGAGAGAAAAGAAGCTGTTGGTGGTATCTCACCTCCCCGGTCCTGGAGGCAATGCCAAGGACTACTAGGAATGGCAGATTTTTGCAGAATTTCAATTTTAACTTCAGACTAATAGCCAAACCTTTATAAAAAGCAACTAAAGGAGAAGTTTCAGATGCTTTTATTTGGACTATGAACAATAAAAAACCTTCCAGAAAATTAAAGGAAAACTCGTATCAGGCCCCAGCCCCGGGGCTCCCCATTCTAGGAAAACCCTTTGAACTTTTTGTGCAAGAGAGAAGAGAGTCAAGGAATAGGCACAGGCGTCCTAACCAAAAACTGGAGGACTAGAGACCACAATCAAATGGAAAGTTTGAAAAAAAAAATGAAGCAGACACTTAAAAGACTCCTAGCAAAGGTGGGTCAAGGAGCAAAATTAACGTGGATGTAGGCTCTCCCTGCAGCCTTGCTTGGGATTAGGGCGGCTCCCAGAAGCAGTCTTAAATTAAGCCCTTTTGACCTAGTCCATGGAAAGCCCTCCTGAAAATTCATGGGCCGAGGAATGGTGACCATTTAATTGTATTAGGTGAAAATACTGTAGAAGAGTATTTGCGTTCTTTGTCTGCTGTCCTTTATTCTCTCCACAGGTATGCCCTTGCCAGAGAAGAGTATCCTCCTGAGGTCATGGTCCACCCATTTCAACCTGGAGATTGAGCCCTGCTCTGTGCCTGGAAAGACAAGCCTCTGAAAGGACCCTTCAAAGTGCTTCTCGTCACCCATACTGCAGTCAAACTGAAAGAAGTCAAGCCTTGGATTCCTCACACCCATCTGAAGACGGGGCCCATTCCAGATCTAGGTTCACCAACGGCAGCCTCAAAAGATAACTGGAAATGTGAGCCCTTTCAGGATCTAAAATTTATGTTCAAAAGACTAAAGTCTTTTTCATTTTTATCCTCGTTCCTACCCCTAGCCTAAGCCTGGCATAATCCATTGCCCAATTTAGAAGGTGCTCTGCACAACCAATGGAATATGGCTTATTGCCGTATTCCCAAAAAGAAGGAGGGATCGGATAGCAAGTGCGAACAGAAGCTGTTCAGCCACTATGAAACAATACCTGCTTGCTCCCCCTGCAGGTTGTCAGCAAGTCCTTAAATGATACAGATGCAGGTGGCTCAATTAGCAGCTGCTACACTCTTCTTTTTTTTTTTCTTTACACCCTTATCAAAGGAAACCTGCCCCCTTCTGTCCATTGTCAAAGACCCGGAGCTACCCGTGTGTGGCTCAGATTGTGCCTTACACCAGTCAAGCCCAGTTTACTAACCTCAAAAGCGTCCTAAAATAACTTAAGCCTCATTAAGGCCTAATTGAGTATTAAAATCTCTGCCTAGGCTGGGGCTTATCTGGGATTTTCTGTAGGTGTTCAAGAAAAAAATGCAATTTGTCTTGCTGTGCCTGTGTGCCATGATAGCCTATGTAGTCCACGATGTTTGTATGTTCTTCCTTGTGGGGGGCGGTATAAAAGCTTCTGCCTCTGTGTTCGGGGAGCTAGATTTGAAGTCTACACCTCCTTGCTCCTTCCTGCGTGCTTGCAATAAAATTTCTTCCTCCCTCCTCACCTCAGGTAACGCTATGAAGGGGAGCTCAACCCAGGCATGTAGGTTGTTAGTGGCTTGTTGACATCACAGGCATAGATGGACAAGCCTGGAGGGCAGAAATCACCGTAAGCCAGATTTCTGTGGGTGCAGAACTTCCTGAGTAAATGAACAAGGAATAGACAGACTCTGTTAAGCCCCATGTCTGCCAGTCACTGGACTGGGCGTTGCCACCTTCACTTTTGCCATAAGTGAAAGGGCGAATCCACAGGAGAAAATGGTTCCAGACTACATGGCATGGGTTATAATCTTTTTATAAATGTGTTTGTAAGATTCGATGGGAAAAAAGCCCAGTGGAAAAATGTGAAACACAGAATGTGAACAACATTCACAAATGGGACAATATAAGTGGAGACCAAACATGTTTGAGTAGATGTAAAAAGGTCATATAAACTGGCATTCTCTATCACAACCTAATCCGTCAGTTTTCCAGAATCTTTGAATTGTTTGTTATTTTTCACTTACTCTTTTACATACCAGATATTGTTTGTGTTTCTTCTAAATGAAATAATGATTTATCCATAATTTTGTCATAGATTATAATTTACAAAATTGGAACATTATTTACAATCATTCAAAATTGGATCTATTACCACATCAAATTCTAAGAGAATAGTTATTCTAGTTACTAAATCTTAGAATATGCACCCAATAGGTTGCCATTAGAAATTATATTTACGAAGAATTTGAAATGATAAAAATGTCTTGAAAGATGAGTTCAAAGATTATACAGTCCAGTCCTTGCCTGTTTCAGGCCTTCTTTCTGCCTTGCTCGTTTGATTCCTGCCATGTTTTTTTCTTTCCCTGAAGTATGCTCATATCACTTATTATAACCTGGCGTTAAATTACACAGGCACACACATATACACAGTTGTTGTTTACTTATTAACGCGTGTCTCCCAGACCAGTGGGAAAACTCATGAAGACAGACTCTTTGTTTACTTACTCCACTGCTCACAACGCCTACAACTGTGCCTGCCACATAGTAGGAGCTTGGGAGAGACATGTTTGATTTTTTATTACTGAATTATAAGGGTTCTTCAAGTGTTAAGAATATTAATCTTTTCTCATAAGTCCAGTTTATCATTTGACTTTTATCTTTTATATGTCTATTTTTGATTAGTGCATATATTTTAAATTCAAGAGAGTCTTTGATTCTAGAAATTCATGTTTCATGTAAAGATCATATAAATGTTTGCTTACACTTTGATGGTTTCTATTTTTACATTTAACTTTTCAATCCATATGGAGTGTGTTTGCTAATGGTGTCGGGTATGAAGTTTTTCCCAAAAATGTAACAATTTTCATTCATTCTTTATTGCATAATGCTTCTTGCCTATCTATTTATTCATCCATCTATCCGTCCAAGCTGGGTCCCATTTCTGAGCTCCCACTACCACTGTCTTTTATTAATTAAAATACCAGTAAGAAAACCAGTTGCTGTCGAGTCGACTTCAACCCCTGGTGACCCCATGTTTGTCACGAGTAGAACTATGATCCATAGGCTTTTCAATGGCTAATTTTCCAGAAGTAGATTACCAGGCCTTTCTGCCGAGGTGCTTTGGGTGGACTTCCAATTTTTCAGTTAGCAGATGAGCGCTTTAACCACTGGCACCACTCACGGACTGCTCCTTTCCCATTTATTCTTCAAAAAAAAACTGTATAATCAAATTACTCACCATGGCAAGAATATTCCTGAGAATTTTACTGGAATTGCTTTAACTTTATATGTTTAATCCTGAATTTGTATGATTTTTCCACATGCGTCTGCTCATCTAGTCCTCTTTCAAAACTGTCAGTAAAGTTTTTAGTATTTTTTTTAATAGATCTCATCCATGTTTTCTTAAGACTGTATTTCTTGTTGTGTTAGATTAAAGGAGTCTGGAAATTCTTTGTCACTCCTCCCATCAACACTCTTTCCCTTGCTCTAGTCCTGTGACTCATTTGACTAATAGAATGCAGTGGAACTAGTGTTTTTGGATGTCTGAATTTAGGTCTGCACATGTGGAATCACTTTACCAAAAAAGGAAATTTGGCCTTTTGATCCTGATTCCTAAACGCCATCCAGTAGTTGTCGTTTACTGTAATTGGCTGTAGTCTGGCCTTTACCAGGATTGGCTGGGCGGGGGGGGGGGGGGGGGGGGTCTTACCACTGGAGGACCTGGAGATGGACTGGATAGGGTACATGCCTGGTGACTAATAAAAGCCCTAGAACATGGAAACTAAGATGGGGCTTCTTGATCAATGACAGCCAGGAGAGGAGTGTGTCATGGGTACCTGTCCTATAAACCACCCAGGACAAATTAAAACTGTGATGGTTTTAGAAGCAGCAACTGTGATGGTCTCAGAAAAAGCAGAGACAAGGAGCATACCCAGAAAGTGGCAGCAGAGCATAAGGAACCAAACCCCACTGAGAGCTAAAAGGAGCCAAAATAGCAGAGTGTGCCAGGTGACATCATTCAGTTTCCTGATGGGTGAGAATGGACATCCATTTTCTGGAAGGGCAAGCAGGCCCCCTTGAGACATTGAGGCCTCATGCTGTGACCCCTCCTAAAGCTCACTCTTTGCATGTATTCATTCCTGTTTGTATCCTTCTTTATGATTAAAGTTTTATAGCAGTTATGTTGTTTCCCTGGATTCTCTGTGACCATTAGAATGAATTAACAATAGAGAGCTGTGGGAGAATGGCAGGTGTCAGAAATGGAGGAGAAGTGGGAGAAGGGGGGTACAATTAACCTCTGCCTCATAGGAACCAGCACAAGCCTCTTGCTAATTCTCATGGTCAGGGTTGTCATTCAAGTTGGTTTTCCGGAAGCTTTCCCTGTCTGCCACGTCATAAGGAGACTTGCAGATGGGTCTCTTGGAATCTTCACTCTTTGGTTCCCTCTCTTAGAACCCAGTCATTGTGTAGTGGGAAGCCAATACCTCACGGAGAGGCTTTTAGTAGGCGCTCTGGTCAATAGACCCAACTGAACGCCCAGGTGTGTGAATGCACCATCCTGGATGTTCCAGTCCAATTGATGCTCCGCCGACCCCAGGTAATGCAGCAGACACCATGCAGAACAGAGAACTGCCCAGTCAACTTGTAGGTTTGTAAGAAATAATAAATCATTGTGCTGTTTCACTGAGCTTGGGGTGGTTTCCTATACAGTAATAGGTTATTGAAATGCTTGGTATTTTAAATTTTTGGTGATATTGTTAATAAGAACTTTTTCTACAATATTTTATAATGGGCATTGCTGAAACACTGAAAAGCTGTTTTCACATTTTTTTTACTAAATGGAAAACTCAGTGAGTTACTTAACTACATTTCATCCTTTTAACATTATCTTTTTGGTTTTCTAGTTAGATAATCACTTATCTAAAACTTATACTTCTGTTCCTTCCTTTCCAATATTGTATCTTGTTATATTTTGAATTTCTTGGTGGAAAATTGAAATTTCCAAATAATGAAAAATAGTAACAATTGTATTCAGAATCTTTGTCTCCTTCATGGCATTTATGGAAATTCCTCCAGTGTTTAACATAGATATTCTTTTTTATATTTAAGAAGTATTTTTCAATACCTGATTTACTAAAAGTTTGAATTTTAAAATAAAAAAGAATGTTCAGTTTTATGAAACTGTTCTCTGGAATTTATTGAGATGATTTAGAAATCAAAATAGAGAAAGTAGGACACCAAATTGTGTTTACTTTTTTGGCTATCCATGGCAGTGTAACCATCTACCCCCAGTACTTGTGAGTGGAAACTGCAGCCTTTTTTTTTTTTTTTCTCTTGTGATTCTGTAGATCAGATGTATGGTCAGGATTCAGCAGGGACAGTTTCTCTGCCCCACATGGCATCAACTGATTCTACTCACATGGCTGCTGGGTAGGGCTAGAAGGTCCAAGATGAGCTCATTGACATGCTAGAGCCTTGGTACTGGCTATAGGCTGAGGCCCTTGGTTCTACTCCATGTAGATCTTTCTCCATTGATATCTTCCATATATCTGTATCTATAGTCTTTCTCTCTCTCTAGGAGGATATCCTGGACTTATTTACCTTTCAGCTGAACATTGTGTTAGTCAAAGCAAGACACAATTTCAGCCAGAATCAATGGAAAGGGACATAGACTCCACCTATGTGACAGCTAAAAAATGTGTGCACACACTTTGACACTATTCCCATTGAAATATGGAGTCTCTGCCCTCTCCTTTTTGAGTCTAGGCAGCTTCAATAGATAAACTGTTGGCAAAGGGATGCTATTTAATTTCTGAGGCTAGATCATAATTAGACCATCCTAATTTTTTTTTTTAATTAGGCCCTGGTTCTAAGGAAGCATCCTGAGAGAGAGTGGGTGGTCCAAAAGTGTCAGGTAGAATCTGCCTAGCCTTTTATGATTTAATCTTGGAAGTCACATAGAATCACTTCTGCTCTGACCAATAGAGTGGCTCTCTCCACCTGGTTCTCTCAGAACACAATCTCTTCAGATGTTTCCTGTCAGTTTGCACCCTTTCACGACAGGCTACAGTGCTGTGACACAGCTGGGTTCATGGAGAGATCATGTGCAAGTTTTTTACTTGACAAATCGAGCTGATCCGAGCCTCTGAATCCTCCCATGTCAGGCTCCAGACATGTGACAGAAGAAGTCTCCAGAGAATTTCAACCCACAGCTGTTCGTAAGTCATCTCAGCCATTTGAGTCTTCCTTACTGAGGCTCCACTAGTCGTGGGCAGAGACAGGCTCTGTCCAAATTCTCTACCCACAGAATGTATGAGTATCATTCATTGGCTGTTTTACACCAATGAGTTTTGGTTAGAGTGTTATGCAGCACAGATGACCAGAACAGGATCTGGTACCTGAATGTGGGTGCTGCGATTATCAAAAACCTAAAACATGTGGCATTTAGTTGGGGACTGAGTAGCGGGCAGAACATGATGGGCCTTCTGGAGGATGCCAGTCAGGAACTGAGGGAAAGCAAAGCATGTAACTGGAAGCTAGAGGAAAAGGGACCCCTGTTATGTAATGTTAGGAAATGTAGCAAAACTTTTCTTGTCTGTGGTATAATGGAAAATAAAAATACCTAATAAACTGATGAATATGACTAAGGAAATTTCCAGGCAGAGTGCTGATGGTGCCACGAGGCTGAAAAGGCCAGGGAAGAATCAGACAGGCTTCCACAGCAAAATGGCGATGACCACACCCTCCCCTATAAATTTGGCCATACCGACCACTGAACCAGGTTGGAACCCAAACACCCAGGCCAGCAGAGCCAGTTAAAGTCAGTACCATGCCTGCTTGCTCAGTAGGCTCCAAAATGGGGCACCCAAACAAAAGAACTTAAAGTATATAAAGTCAAACAAAAACCTGATGAAGGCCCCTGCACCTTCCTTGAATGAATTTACACGGTTTTCGGACAATTTACTGATCTAGATCCTGAGGTTCCTAAAAACACTCTTATGGTAAATATGACATTTATAAGGTGAAGTGCCCCAACACAAGAAAAAAATTACAGAAAATAGCAGGCCATGTGGGAGTGGGAATTTCAGTGTTGGTAGAAATAGCCTTCAAAGTCTATTCTAACCGAGAACAAGTTCAGGACAGAAAGGAGAAGCAGTGTGCAAAGCAACAAGTAGCTATGCTTGCAGCCGCCTTCCAGCTGACAGGAGGTCTCCGCTCCTGGATGCTGGGGAAGATTCCCCGTGGTCTGGAACCTGGTCTAAGCTAGGGAAGAAGCCAAGACATGTGGTGTAAACAAGAAGGGCATTGGAGGAGAATGCCCCGAGAGACAGAGGGCCCTGAAGGAACCCGAAAATGTTATGATACAACAAGGGGAAGAGATGGACTGAGGAATGGGGGCCAAAAGTATTCCAGTTTCTCCCAACGAGCTTCCAGTTACAATGAAGGTCGGGGGGAAATCATTGACTTTTTGTAGGACACAGTAGCCACACATTCTCTTATTAACCATCTGAAGGGACTCTTAACAAAGAAATCAATAAGGGTGGTGGGAATAAAGTTTACTAGGAATTTTATCCAACCCCTGGAGTGTTTGGTCGATGACTCCACATTGTTTGGTACCACTCTGGCTAAAGACTTGTAAAATGGAGTTCTGCTTCAAATTGTTGATGGCTTGATCCCAGCAAGCAAGACTAAAGAAAAATCAGATTTAAACACTATCACCACTCTTGAGATTCTGGCCTGGGCTGGGTACAAAGTATTCAGAAGGAAAGCCCAGATTCCTAAGCCAAATTTACCTTCCTGGGTTTCTGGCTCTCTCAGGGAAAAAGAGAATTGCTCCCAGAAAGAAAAGAAGCTATTTGTGCAATCTCTCCTCCCTGGTCCCTAAGACTACTCCCAGGATTCCTAGGAATGGCAGGTTTTTGCAGAGTCTGAATTTCCAGCATTGGACTAATAGCCAAGCCTTTCCACAAAGCAAATGAAGGAAAAGATTCAGATGCTTTTATTTGGACTATGAACAACAAAAACCTTCTGGACAATTAAAGAAAAGCTCATATTGGGTCCCAGCCCTGGGGCTCCCCATTCTAGCAAAACCCTTTGAATTGTTTGTGCATGAGAATCACGCATCCTAACCAAAAACTGGGGGGCTGGTGACTACATGCACTGGAGACTGCAATCAAGAGGAAAGTTTGAAAAAAAAAATGAAGCAGACACTTAAAAGACTCATAGGAAAGGTAGGTCAAGAAGCAAGATTAACATGAATACAAGCTTTCCATGTAGCCTTGCTTGGGGTTAGGGTGGCTCTTAGAAGCAATTTTAGATTAAGCCTTTTTGAGCTGGTCCATGGAAAACCCCTCCTGAAAAATTATGGTCTAACAAATGATGACCATTTAATTGTATTAGGTGAAAAAACTGTACAATGGTATTTGCGTTCTTTGTCTGCTGTCCTTTATTCTCTCTACAGATACACCCTTGCCAGACAAGAACACAACCCTAAGGTGACAGTCCACCCATTTCAACCTGCGAATTAGCCCTGCTGTGTTCCTTGAAAGGGGAGCCTCTCCAGCCCAAGTGGAAAGGACCCTTCAAAGTGCTCCTCATCACCCACACCTTGGACAAACTGGAAGGAGTCAAGCCTTAGATTCACCACTCCTGGCTAAAGACTGGGCTAGCTCCAGACCTTGATTCACCAATGACAGCCTTGAAGGACAACTGGAACTGTGAGCCCTTACAGGACCTCAAATTTATGTTTAAAAGACTATTAAGCCTTTTTTCATTTTTATCTTTGTTCTACCCCTAGCCTAAACCTGGCATAATCTGTTGCCCAGTTTAGCAGGTGCTCCTCACAACCAGTGGAATATGGTTTGTGGTCATAACCTCAATGAGAAGATGGGATTAGATAGTGAGCACAGCCAGGAGCTGCTCAGCCATTGTCAAGTAAGACCTCTTCCTCCTGTCCATTGTCAGCAAATCTTTAAATGATAGTGAAGTGTGTGCCTCATTTAGCAGCTTTTTTTTTTTATGCCATTACCAAAGGAAACATGCCCCCTCCTGTCCATTGTCCTCAAAGACCCCAAGCTCTGCATATGGCTCAGTTTCCGCCTTACACCAGTCAAACCCAGTTTAGTAGCCTCAAAAGAATCCTAAATTAACTTAAGCCTCATTAAGTCCTAATTGAATATTAAAATCTCCACCCAGGTTGGGGCTAATGTGCCATTTTCTGTAAACGCTAAAGAAAAAATGCAATTTGTCTTCCTGTGCCTGTGTGCCATGATAGCCTATGTAGTACATGATGTTTATATGTTCTTTCTTGTGGAGGTGGTATAAAAGGTTCTGCCTCTGAATTCAGGGAGCTAGATTTGAGGTGTACACCTCCTTGCTCCTTCCTGCATGCTTGCAATAAAAGTTCTTCCTCCCTCCTCACCTCGGGTACACTATGAAGGGGAGATTAGCTCAGGCATGTGGGCTGTTAGTGGCTTGTTGACATCACAGGCATAGATGGACAAGTCTGGAGGGCAGAAATCACCGTAAGCCAGATTTCTGTGGGTGCAGAACTTCCTGAGTAAATGAACAAGGAATAGACAGACTCTGTTAAGCCCCATGTCTGCCAGTCACTGGACTGGGCGTTGCCACCTTCACTTTTGCCATAAGTGAAAGGGCGAATCCACAGGAGAAACTCGTTTCAGACTGCATGGCATGGGTTATAATCTTTTTATGAATGTGTTTGTAAAATTTGATGGGAAAAAACCCCAGCGGAAAAATGTGAAAAACAGAATGTAAACAAAATTCACAAAAGGGACAAAGAAGTGGATACCAAACATGTTTGATTAGAGGTAAAAAGGTCAAATAAACTGGCATTCTCTATCAAAAGCTAATCCATCAGTTTTCCAGAAACTTCCATTTGTTTATCACTTTTCACTTACTGTTTTACATACCACTTTTTTGTTTCTCCTAAATGCAATAATCTGTTTATCCGTGAAGTTATTATAGACTGTAATTTACAACACTGGAACATTATTTACAGTCTTTCAAAATTGGATCTTGGACCACACCACATCCAACTCTAAGAGAACAGTTACTATACTTATTCAATCTTAGTATATGCACCCAATAGGCTGGCATTTGAAATTATATTTATGAAAATATGAAGTGATAGAAAATGGCTTGTAAAATGAGTTCAAAGATTGCACAATCCAGTCCTTGCCTGCCTCAGGTCTTGTCTCTGCCTTGCTCCTTTGATTCCTGTCACATTTTTCTTTCCCTGGACCATGCTCCTATCACTTATTATAACCTGGCATTAAATTACACACACACACACACACACGGAGTTGTTGTTTGCTTATTTAATGTCTATCTCCCAGACCAGCAGGAAAACTCATGAAGACAGACTTTTTGTTTAGCCGGAAACCTCATGAAGACAGACTTTTTGTTTAGCTGGAAACCTCATGAAGACAGACTTTTTGTTTACTTACTCCAGTGTTTGCAGTGCCTACAACTGTGCCTGGCATGTAGTAGGAGCTTGGTGGAGACTTGTTTCACTTTTTTAATATTGAGTTGTAAGGATTCTTCAAGTGTTAAGGATATTAATCTTTTCTCATATGTCCAGTTTATCAATTGGCTTATATTTTTACATGCTTGTTTTTGATTAGCTTATATTTTAGTTCAATAGAGCCTTTTATTAGAGAAATTCCTGTTTCACCTAAACATCATATAAATGTTTGCTTAAACTTTGATGGTTTCTATTCTTACATTTAACTTTTCGGTCCCTATGGAGTTTGTTAGCTAATGATGTCAGCTATGGAGTTTTCCCCCAGAAACATAACTTTTCATTCATTCTTTATTGCATATTGCTTCTTATCTATCTTATCTATCTATCTCTTTATCCATCCATCCATCCAAACTGGGTCCTATTTCTGACCTCCCACTACTGCTATCTTTTATTAATTAAATTTTTAATTAAAATACCAGTACGAAAACCAGTTGCTGCTGAGTCAACTCCTGGTGACCCTATGTTTGTCAAGAGTAAAACTATGACCCATAGGGCTTTCAATGGCCGATTTTTCAAGGACCTTCTTGGGGGTGGTAGGTGGTCAATAGTAGTCAGGGAGATGCTTCAGTAATGCACAGAGATAAGGAAAGTCAGCAGGTATGGTTCAGGGAGACAGAAGAGCATACCTGGACTTTTGGTGGTATTACTCGAGAAGTATTAAGTGGGCAGTGTTTAGCTTCCCAAATGGGTCGTACAGCACTTAAGGCTATCTGTGAGATGCGTACTCGCGGCTGTGCAGGGAAGTTCAAAGGAGGTAGGGATGGTCTCGAGACACATGGCTATTTGGGTGTAAAAATATTCTTGTGCCCAGGATATCAGGATCAGGGGTCGGATTCCAGACTGAGTGGCTAAATGATGTGTACCTGGAATGTCTGGTATAGACTCCAGTGGTGAACCCAGGGAAAAGTCACTGGCTAAAGTTGTGCTCAGTTGGCTCATGGTCATTTCCAGTGTCTATGTCTTGAGTGGAGATGATGTCTTCTGAGGTGACATCATCTCCAGCAACGAGCTCTTGGACTGGGGTGAGTCATCTCTGCTAATGAATCTAGGGGGAAGGCCCCTTGGGTCTGGGGTAGCAACCCTAGGTACCTAAAAGGGGAATTAGCATTTGCGCAGGAGAAACACAGGGTTTTTGTTTATAGATTGGGGGCTTAGGTCAAAAAACTGAGCCCCACCCAGATTTCCATTTATCCATACCTGGAATGTGGGCCTAGTTCCCAGCCCAGCAGCTGCTACCCTTTGGCAGAACCCTCCACCACCACTCCAGTGGATTGCTGGCCATCACCTCATGAGTCAGGAAGTTGATGTGGGGGTTAGGTAATCCCTCAGGACTAGAGTTTAGATATATTGGCTTCTGAGGGTATTGAGAGACCCATTTTTAAGATTGTAATTTTAAGGGGGAGGTCCTTTAAATGAGGCATTCTTTTTTTTTTTTTTTTTATGAATTCAGATATCGAGGGCTATAGGGCAGATGAAAGTTTCATTGAAGGTCTTGCTCTACTGCCCAGATCTGTACTGTTTGGGCTGTAAAATATGATCCTGGGTAGGAATCTATTATGTCGGGAGATGAAAGGGGACTAGTATGTCCTCAGTTCGACCACCAGTAGTGGTTTCACTGGTAGACTAGTAGGTTGGTGTGAAGTGAAAGCCAGCATAATCTTGTATAGGAACCAGTCATAGTCAGGGCAGAACACGTGGCCCCAGCAGAAGGTGTCAAATTGCCAATGTAATTTCCATGCCAACTCTCCTAAGGTCTTGAGACCTGTGAAACAATCCCCCAGCCCATATAGCGCCAGTGTGTGGTCTCAGAGCATGAAGCTCAGGCATCTGTTAGAGCTTTGCACAGCGTAGGGCCCATTGAAGCCTATGCGGCAGGCCCGTCTATGAAGGCTTGAGTTTCCCTGTGGCCAGAGATGTTATGTGCCCAACCTTCCAAGGTGCACAGAAATTTTGGTGTGTCCTTTAGGGGAGTGAGGTCCACCTGTGTATTTTCGCTGTGAGTCCACCGTAGGATTGCTAGGGTCCTTTGTGTAGGAAAGTGAGTGACTGAGACAGGCATGGCCTATGGAAGTAGTTCCTTCTACATCGAGGCTCCCATAAGGCCTTCTCTTGCATGGTGAAAGTGTCTAGATGTCATTGGCAGACCAGAGAGCTCACCCATTTCCTATTGCCTGAATGTTGGTGAAAATACAAGTCTCAGGCATAAGGCACTTGAGGGCATCTGTTATAGCCAAGGACATAGCCTCAAGTGCGGCCAGTTGTGCCATAGTGGAAGCCCCATCTGTAATGAAAGGCAGGGTGGAATGCTGTGCTCAACAACAGCCACTATCGCATGTGACAGGGGCGCTACTTTCAGGGATATAAGCTGATTCCCTTTACCGTGCCAGGTGTTTAGATCCAGAGGGTTCCCCACATAGCTAGATGGGGCAACAATAGGTGAGTCATCACTGTCAGCGAGAGACTGATACATCCTTTGGAATCTGGGAAGGCCCATCTTGTCTGATTTACTCCTTTTCCTGAAGGTGCCATTTCCATTTTACCAGGGAGGCATCAGTGCAATGATGAGCCTCTGTGTTATTGTGAACCCACAATAAGATGTGAAACTGTGTACAGGCCCCACTGACTGGGGGCCACTGAAAGCCTCTGTCAGTAGTCAGCTAAAATCTGATGCTCAAGGGGCATATATCGGGTGGTTGCCATAGGGAGCCTCCAAGTGCAAAAGCCCGTGGTTAGCCACTTAGGACAGTCTTTGTCCAGAGGTTACTATAGGCTTGATGGTCAAGGCCTCAAGTCTGAATCTGGTGCCTGGGGGCACCCAACGTACATCATGTTGGAAAAAAAAAAAAAAAAACCAGTACCCTCAAGTCGATTCTGGTTCATAGTGACCCCATAGGACAGAATAGAACTGCCCCATAGATTTCTTAACAGCCGTAGCAGTTAACCTCTACACCACCACGGTTTCCATTCTGTTGAAAGGCTTGTGTAAATTTTAGTTCCCTTTTCTGGGGGTTCCCCCCCACCAATTAAAAATGAGGGCCTATGGGCTACCTGATAAATGGGTTGGGAGAAGTACTGAAAAATGTGATGTATGTTGTCACCAAAAGATAAAGTGTCCCAACAAGTGGTAGAGTTGGTAGAGGGTCTGAGGAGGACACAGTAGAAGGAATTGGGGGGTGACAGGAGCAGGGATGTGCCTGCCCTCAGATGACCACATTATTCCAAGGTATTCAACAGTGGTCACCAGTGCCTGGATCTTGTGAGATTCGATAGCCGTCCCCTCAACTATAGATAGTGGGTAGGGTGTGTTCTTGGACTTTCCCCACAGAGGGGCCCTGTAGCCGAATATCATCAATGTAATGTCACAACTCAATGGCACTGGGTTTGGGTAATGTCACAGCCTGCAGGAGGCAGTCTAACTTCATGCAGGCCTTGGTGCAATAGATTATGAGCAATAGCAGGGCTATAAATAGAGCTCATTGGCTATCCAGTAAAGATATACTGATTTCCTTCAAAGGTGAAGGCAAATTGGCGCCTGGAGCTCTGATATTGGGACAGAATAAAACATATATATTAGCAAAGTTTATCTCCACAGTGTGGCAATCCGGAGCGTTTTGCATGCCCTCAAGTAGTTCAGTTCTACTGGGTATTAAAACTTTGATGATGGCACCTGAGTGTTCAGAGTTCTGGAGCCAACTGTCAAGCACTATTCATTGGTATTTGGCTTGAGCATGGGTCAAATGAGGCTATTCAAGGAGGAAGTAGTGGGCACAGTCACACACTCTTATAGCAAGTTTTAATAACAGGACAAAGAACTTCAGTACTTTACTTCAGATGACATTGGTGCATATTCATCACATTTATCAGTAGTAGAAGAATCATGGGCTCCTGTTTGGCAGATCAGTCAATAGTGCCAGGGACATAGGTTTATGGCAATGCAGAAACTGTGCTGTCATGGCACCCTCACCCTCAATAGGGAACTTAAGAGATAAAGGGACCACCACCACAAGCAGCTTGGTCAGAAAGACTGTGCCAATCAAGTTTTGCCTGAGAATCCTTGCAAAGTTTGCAGGTTTGCCTGTCTTTAAATTTATAGGGGTTTCCTGGAATAACAGTGACATGGGCCCCAGTGTCCACCTGTTGTTATTGTGTGCCGTTGATTCAGTTATGACTCACAGTGACCCTATACTATAGAGTCGAGCTGCCCTATAGGATTTCGCAGGCTGAAAACTTTACCGGAGAAGATTGCCAGGTCTTTTCTCCCACAGAGCCACTGGTGGGTTTGAATCGCTGGCTTTTCCATTAGCAGCCAAGCACTTAACCATTGCACCACCAGAGCTACAATAGTGCCATGAAATATTGTTAATTGTAAGCTTCTCAATATACCACCAATTTTGTAAATGGGTGATTGTCCCTGGGAGTGGGACAAGAAGTGAGGACTCAACAGGTCTATGGTACAGGGTTGGAGGATGTCACTATCCCAAGTTAGGATGGTCCATTCCAATCAGGCCGGCCATTGGCAACAATACTCTGGGTAGAGGAAGCATGAATATTATTATGTGGTAGCAGTATGGGAGTTTGTAATTGTAGGAGATCATCCTTTAGTTGAACCAATTTAAGGGCAGATTTGCAGATTAGTAATTCATGAGGCACTCCTAAATACCTCAGCTGCCAATACTAGGATCATAAGGGTACCCTGGAGGAGGTAAAGGTCACCTCCAGGGTAGTGAAGAGACAGTGGGTGACATGAGCTTGGATCTGAGCAAGTGGCCAAGGGACCCCACTGGGTCAAAGGTTGGTAGTAGTTTAATATTTGAGAATCATGATCTGTGCCACCTTCATGCCTATCAAGTTAGTCTACCCTGATCATGGCCTCCCATATGTTCTGAGCCATGCCAATTAAGTTGTCAGGGAGCCCTATAATTTGGAGGTGCTTCCTGAAGGAAGAATTCCTGGATGCTGGGACAAAAGTGTCTTCCTCTCAGTTCCAGATGTGCTCAGGGTTATCATGGTCGGAGTGTCCAGCCAAAATGATAGACTCACTGCCCCATGCCAGTCTTCTGAGAAGGTCTGGACTTCATTAATTTCCCTCCACTGAGTGTTGGCTTTAGCGGTGATGATGCACTGGGTGCGTGGGTGGGAGGGCTTCCAGTCCATAATCCAGGTCAGAAGAGGAAGTGCTTCCCCCTCTGGGATCCTCATCAGAGGTTCCAGTAACCTCCTCTGAAGGTGGTTAAGCACTTATCTGCTAACTAAAATGTCCATAGGTCGGATCCACCAGCTTCGTTACGGGACAAATACGTGATATTCTGCTTCCATAAAGATTACAGCCTTGGTGGTGGGAATGTAAATTGGTACGACCACATTGGAAATCGATTTGGGGCTTCCTTAAAAAACTAGAAATAGAATCACCACACAATTCTGCAATCCCACTCCTTGGAATACATCCTAGAGAAATAACAGCCTTTATACAAACAGATATATGCACACCCATGTTCATTGCAGCACTGCTTACAATAGGAAAAAGATGGAAGCAACCAAGGTGCCCATCTATGGATGAATGGATAAATAAATTATGGTATATTGATGCAATGGAATATTATGCATCAATAAAGAACAACGATGATTCCGTGAAACATTTCATAACACGGAGGCATCTGGAAGGCATTACACTGAGTGAAATTAGTCAGCTGCAAAAAGAAAAATATTGTATAAGACCACTATTATAATAACTGGAGAAATAGTTTAAACAGGGAAGAGAATATTCCTTGATGGTTATGAGAGGGGGAGGGAGGGAGGAAGTTAGAGTAGTTTTCACTAATTAGATAGTAGATAAGAACAACTGTAGGTGAAGGGAAAGACAACACACAATACAAGAGAGGTCAGCACCACTGGACCAAACCAAAAGCAAAGAAGTTTCCTGCATAAACTGAATGCTTTGAAGGCCAGTGTAGCAGGGGCAGGGGTTTGTGGACCATGGTTTCAGGGGACATCTAAGTCAATTGGCATAATAAAATCTACTAAGAAAACATTCTGGATCCCACTTTGGAGAGTGGGGTCTTAAACGCTAGCAAGCAGCCATCTAAGATGCATCAATTGTTCTCAGCCCACCTGGAGCAAAGGAGAATGAAGAATATTAAAGTCACAAGGTAATTATGAGCACAGGAGGCAGAAGGGGCCACATGAAGCAGAGACTACATTAGCCTGAGACCAGAAGACTAGGTGGTGCCCAGCTACAACCTATGACTATCCTGACAGGGAACACAACAGAGAAACTCTGAGGGAGCAGGAGACCAATGGGATGCAGACCTCAAATTTTTGTGAAAAGACCAGACTTAATGGTCTGAGTGAGACTAGAATGATCCCGAAGGTCATGGTTCCCAGACTGCCTGTTAGCCCAAGACAGGAACTATACCCACAGCCAACTCTTCAGGCAGGGATTGGACTGGACTATGGGATAGACAGCGATACTGGTGAAGAATGAGATTCTTGGATAGAGTAGACACATGAGACTATGTTGGCATCTCCTGTCTGAAGGGGAGATGAGAGGGTAGTGGGGGTCAGAAGCTAGCCAAATGGACATGACAAGAGAGTGGAGGGAAATAGTGTGATGTCTCATTAGGGGGAGAGCAATTAGGAGTATATAGCAAGGTGTTTATAAATTTTTTTATGGGAGTCTGACCTGATTTGTAAATTTTCACTTAAGGCACAAAAAAAAAAAAAAGGTTATAGCCTTGGAAACCCTATGGGGCAGTTCTACTCTGTCCTATGGAATTGCTGAGAGTTGGAATTGACTCAACAGCAGCAGATTTTTTTTTTTTTGGTGTGCCAGACCTGGAGTAGGTTTGGCACCATAGCTGTAATCCAGGAAGACACAAGGTTCATGTGGGGCTCACAGCCTGGCAGGAAAGAGAGGTATCCCAAAATATGACAGGTCTGCTGGGTGTAACAAAAGTGGCTACTGTGGGAACCAGGCAGGAGAAATTAACCCTTTGAACAGGTGATGGTCCTGCCAAGACCATATTTAAAATAGAAGAAGGCTGTGCAAGGTTTTAGACAGAGGTGGTGGTCTGCATGCAGCTAATGTTTATTGCGGGCTCTCTGTGTGTCGGGCTCTGTGCTCAGCACATGACGTGCATAACCTTGTTTGGTCCTCCCGTAGCCCTATGCAACCTATCACCCCTTTGATCAGTCACAAAACTAAGGTTTAGAGAGGTACTGTGAGTCGCCTAAGGAAACACATCTCGTAGGTAGAAGGACTAGGATATGGCAACTGATTATAAGGGTGGAAAAGACAGCTGTATGTTTGAATCCCAGCCCTGCTACGTCCTAGCCATGTGCTTCCTAGCCACACTGCCTCCCTAAGCCTCACTTTCCACATCTATAAAATGGGGCCAGTGCCATGGCTTCCCCAGGTAGTTTTAAGACTTAGGAATGCTCCTACCCAGCAAAGCCCAGATTGGAGCTTACTTGGCAGGGCCAGAGCTTGGAGGTCAGGAGCTGTTCACAGGACCGGTGCTGACTTGGTTTTGTGCAGAGGGCATTGCTGAGTGTTTTTCCCAGGCATATGGCCAGGGATACTCTGAATTCTGTCTTTCCCTCCTGGAGGCAACCAGAAAAAAGGAAAGGAAGAGTGCTAATAGCCTAGGATTGCTCTCACATGGGTGCATTGAGGCACGAGTTGGGTCTGGGTGGGCCACAGGCCAGTGGGGAAGGGGGAGGATACCAGTTGGGGGTTGATTCCAAAAACAAGCTCCCTTCACCCCCACGTTAGAACCCCAGTGATGCGAAGCTACAATAGGCCTTCCGGATTGATCCTCCAACCTCCTCATTCCCAAGGTGGGGAAACTGAGGCCCAGAGAGGGAGGGAGCTTTGCTGAAGTCCCAGGGTGATTCAGGGCAGAGCAGAGCCCAGAATCCTGGGAGAGAGGCCACCAGAGGGTCAATTTCATGGGGCAGAGAGAGCTGTCCAGGGCTTTATCTCCCATGCCTAAATAAGGATACGCTATCCTATCCTGTTCTCAGTGCCAATTACACAAGCCAGTCCAGGGAGACCAAGAACGCCCACCTCCAGTGCTAAATTGTGTGGTGGATAATGTATCTCATTCCACACGCTTCATTTGAAAATCTCAGTTTCTCCTCTCTGGCCAGTTCAGACCCTAGCTGCCCAGGAAGCTCTTCTACCTCACCTCTGGCGACCCAGGGATTGGCCACCCCATCCCCGGCCTCCCTGGGTTTGGCTGTCTAATCTCCAGCTACCCAGGGCTTGGTCGTCTCATCCCCAGCCACCCAGAGCTAGGTCAGTGGGTACCAGCTGTGAGTACTGGGGTCCACACCGCCCCCTGTACTTACACCAGCCAGCCACACTACTTCTGATAATTCACTGGAATGACTCACAGAGGTCACCAAAGCACCATACCTGCTATAGCAACTTTAATTTAACAGAGAAGGCTATAAATATGAAGAAATGCATACAGCAAGGTCCAGGAGGGGTCTCAGTGCAGGGCTTCACTCTCTCAAGAGAATACATTACCCTCCCAAGAAGTGATGTTTACCCTCACCAACCAGGAAGCTTTTCAACCAGGAAATGCTCCATGATGTCTCTCAGCCGGTACTGCTTTTTAATCAGACCACAGACAGCCCTTTGCTGGCTCCGCCTTGTGCTCTTTCTCTGCAAGGCTCCTCCATTCTACTTCCCTCACCTATCCTGGGCCAGACACTGCCCGCTGTTCCCAGCGGGTCATCAGTCACCCTTCTCCCAGCTGGCTGCTGTTTCTGAGCTGATTCAGCTCTCTAGTGGCCCAGTACCTACAACTCTTAGTGCAGCAGCTCTTCATCAGTGCAGCAGCTCTCGGCTGTGCTCCACTCAATCCCTGGACAACTCAGCTCCTATACAGGTAGCTCTGCTTCCATCCAGGAAGACCCATCTGAGGCTTCATGGTCTAGTGTTTATATAAGCCAGTCTTCATGCTCCTTTGTCAGTTACCAGGCAGGCTCTTTGGCAATTATTGAGCAGGGCTTTCTAGCCAAACTATGCTAAAGTAACATACCCTCAAAAAAAAAAATTTGCCATCTAGTAGATTCTGACTGACAGCAACTTTATACAACAGTAGGACTGCCCCCCATAGGGTTTCCAAGGAATGACTGATGGATTCTAACTGTCTGCCTTTTGGTTAGCACCCAAACTCTTAACCAGTGTGCCACCAGGGCTCCAGAAAACTCTCAGGAACAGGCAATTTAGGAAATCCCCTAAGGTCAATTTCCAGAAGCCAATGACTAAAGGCCACATAAGGGAACTCACTGCAACACAGAGTGAGTGTGGTGGGAAGAGCACAGCGGCAGGGGAGACAGGCTGGCCCTGGGATTCTGTCTCTGCTCCAGGCCAGCTACACCTCCCTGGGCAAGTTGCTTCCCCTTGCTGAGCCTCAGTTTCCCAAAATGAGATCACTAGCCCCCCCTTATAAGTGCCTGAACAAGGATTTGAACCCAGGTGTACTGGATTTCAGGGCTAGTTTTCCACACCACACTCTCCTATTTCTTTTGCCTACCTATTTCATCCACTCACCCATTCACTGAGAAAATGTTTACTGAACCCCAACATCAGGCCGGGAACTCTTTTAAGCTCTGTGACTGTAGCTGCAAACAAGACAGCTGAGGTCCCTGCCCTCACAGAACTTGTGTTCTAGAAGAGGGAGACAGACAAACAGATCATAGTGCTCTGAAGGCAACGGAATGGAGTGGGAGGGGAGATGACTTGGTTAGGAAAAGCTGCTCTGCAAAGCTCACCAGAGAAGAGAAACTGGCAATGCAAAAAGCCTGAAAAGCTAATCATGCAAAATGTAGAGCTTGTGGCTACCATGGAGTCCCTGGGTGGTGTATGTTGCGCTCTGTGCTGTGCTCCCTCAGAGCAGAGAGTAGTTTCATCTTTCTTCATGCTCCCTTTGGCGACTAGCTTAGTTCCTTAAATTGTACTTGATAAATATGCTTTGTCTGCCCCAGGAGGTGGCCTGCCCACTTTACTGACCTTGTTCTTGGAGTAGGTGTTTATGGAGTCAATCCCATCCATCCCTTCCCAAGGGGGCAAAGGGGCTGCTCTGCTCACAGTGGATGGGGATTCCGCCTGGGGGGCTGTTATAGCAGTCAGTCCTCAGGCAGGAAAAAGAGGTCCTCTCGACTTCTTGGTAGTGATGAGGAAGCCAAGGCTAAGCAGCCAGTGTCATGTGATGCCACTGGTCACAGGGCTGAGAGATGTGTGTGAGATAAAGCTCCAGCCCTCAAGGGGCCAGACGCTGGTGGTAGTAAGACTGTTTGGAGTAGAGGAACATGGTAGAGGGAGAAGTGATCGGGCTGGAACATGACCAGTATGGGGCTATAAGAGACAGAAGAAGAGGCTGAAGGTGTTGAGAGGATGACCACGGGGGGGAGGGGAAACATTTTGCTGTGGAGTCAATTCCAACTTGTGGCGGCCACATGCATTATAGAGCAGAACAGCTCCATAGCGTTTCCTTGGCTGTAATTTTTTTGGAAGCATATTACCATGCCTTTCTTCCAGGGTGCTGCTGGGTGGGCTCAAACCACCAAGCTTTAAGTTAGTAGCCCCGTGGAAATTATTTGTGCCACCCAGGACCTGAGAGGATGACAGGTGTCCATTGTGGTTTAAGGACTAGTGACAGTAGGGGGATGAGTGAATAAGGCTTGAAGGAGGATTGAGCCAGATCACAGAGAGACCCAAGTGTGGGGAGTAGGGAGACAGTGCTTGAGAAGTCAGGTGGCATGATCTGAGGGGCACTTTAGGACCCCATGCAGCCTAGGCTTACAGACCAGGGAAGGATGAGGCAGGCGGTAGGGAACCCAGTTGGTGTCTGAATGAGGGTGGTGGCCATTGAGTGGAATAAGGGGATGGCTGTCTGAGAGAGGAATGAGGAAAAGAAAACAGAACTGGAAGATCTGATCAGATAGATACAAGGGTTAGAAAGGAAAAGGGACCCTTGAGACCGTGAGGATTCCAACTTGGTAAATGATGGTTGTACCAGTAGCAAAAATAGGACAGTCAGGAGGGCTGCTTTCTGGATCAGGTGTTGAGTTGGAGATGCCATTGGGAATGCAGGGTGTGGAGCAGGGTGTGTTGGGTGAAGGGAGGAGGTCAGAGAGAGAGTTGCCATAGGAGAGTTTCAAGGCAATAGAGAAACCCGAGTGAAAGGGGTGGTCAGCGGTGATATACCTCAGTTCCAGTCCTCTCAGGGACCTTGGTAAGAAAGCTCAAGGCAGTCCAGGGTGGGGAGGAAGGAGCGGGTGGATGGGCACAGGATCCAAGTCCAGGAGGAGAGGCAGAACTGTGTGCCAAGCTGTGGAGGGGGTAGGTTCAGAGGACAGCTGGGGAGAATTGAGCACCTTTGGTGGGATGTGCTGGTGGCTCAGTAGTAAAGAGCTTGGCTGCTAACCAAATGGTCAGCAGTTCGAATCCACCAAGCACTCCTTGGAAGCCCTATGGGGTGGTTCAACTCTGTCCAGTAAGGTTGCTGTGAGTCGGAACCAACTCAGTGGAAATTTTTTTTTTTTTTTGGTAGGATGGAGAGGGGGTCCAGGGTGGAATTAAAGCGTGTCCAGAAGAGGTGGGAGGAGGCCCCTGAGAATGGAGGGAAACCTCTTCTTTCTGGCAGGGTTTACATTAGAACACTTTTTTTTTTTTTCCTTTTAAAGATATACTAGAAAATTAGAGAAGAAATAAATTTTGGGGTTGGGGAAGGGGGGTTATTTAGGTAGAGAAGTGTATATTCACGGCCTTGGAGGATACAGCCCTTCCTTTCCCTGTCCTGAGACCGGCTATCCTACCAGTACCACACAGTGCACATGCCTACAGTCCTCAAGTCCACGGTGCTCCTGCCTGCTGTCCTCATTACCGCAGTCTTCCTGCCCAGAGTCCTCACGCCCACAGCTCTCATGCCCACAGCCTATAGTCACTTCTTGGCTGGAGTCCAGGGTAAAACATGCTTTCAATAGATTTGTTTACTGATTAGGTATTTGAGGCTCCTATTCAAATCATTCTTTGCATGCAATCATTCTTTGAACATATTAAGGCGGAGATTCAGTGGTAGAATTCTCTCCTCCCATGCAAAAGACCTTGGTTCAATTCCTGGCCAAAGTACCTCATTCGGAGCCACCATCCGTCTGTCAGTAGAGACTTGCGTGTTGCTATGATGTTGAATGGTTTCAGCAGAGCTTCTAGGCTGAGACAGGCTAGGAAGAAAGGCCTGGCGATCAGCCAGCAAAAACCCTATGGATCACAATGGTTTGATCTGCAACCAATCATGGGGATGGGGCAGGACCAGGCAGTGTTTTGTTTTGTTCCATTGTCCGTGTATAAGGTCTCTGTGAGTTGGGGCCGACTTGACAGTGGCCAACAACAACAACCTAGAATTTGAAACACAATACAGTTGATCTCAAATGTACCAAGTCTAGTCAAAGTTACTGGGTCTGTCTCTCAGAATCTTGGTAAAGGAAGGCAGGTCGTGCCCCTCCAGCCCCAGCCCACCCCTGCATGCAGTGTTGGACGCCTTCCCTGAGTCTCCTGACCACCACTTAGGCCTTGTCATTTTATGCATCCATTCTGGGTGAGAACTCCCAATTTTGTTTATTCTCAGCGGGAGGGAGGGTGAGCTCTTGAAAACCTGGTGTGTGCTAGTGTTGATGTTCATTGTCTTACTAGCCTTCCAGAACCCCAACAGGATGGGGGCTTTTGTCTCCCTCTGTACAGCTGAGGAACCAAAGGTCATGTGGTGAGTCTAGAGGGGTGGCACTCTGACCCACATGTGTCTGTCTCTCAACCTCTTCAATCTTATGGCAATGCTGAAGGTAAAATGAGAGAAAGGATCTGAGAGATAAAGGGACACAGGTCAGCAGGAAGAAGTCTAAGTTTTGATCAGAAGTGGGAGGGGAGAGCGCATTAGTAGACTTGAGACCATGGGGAAAGCACAGGTGAGCTGGAAGCGCTCCCCCCAGGAGCAAAGTGCACCACAGGTGCCTCTGGGGTGAGCTGGCCAGTCTGTGCATGGTGTGGGTGCTTGCCTCCTTGCTCATCCCTAATGCCCTCTGTTTTACCAGCTGACGGCCACGGTGGTGAGGTCTGTGTGGCTGCAAGGATGGCAGAGGACCAGGCATTCACCCAGCTCAGCAAGTTGCCTCTGCAGCCCTGGCACCCACACTGCATCAGCAACACCTACAGGAGCTCACAGCACTCCCAGGCCCTGCTGCTTGGGCTGATGGCCCTCCTGGACAGTGGGATCCTCTTTCAGGTCATCCTGATGGTGGAGGGGAAACACATCCAGGTCCACAGCATCCTGCTGGCTCTGTCCTGCAATTACATCAGGTGAGTTTTACCTACACCCTGTTATTCTCTGTTTTTAATTTTTTTTACTTTATTGTGGTCAAATATGTGTAACAAAATTTGCCATTTCAACACTCACGGCCTGTTTTTACAAGTAAGATAACACAGCCCTGCTAGATAGGTGTACCGGCACACAGGACTGGGCCTCCCTGAGTCACTTGTCCCGCCTCCCACTCACACCAGAGTTCTTCCAGCTGCTTCTTGTGATGACTCAGTGAGCAAGCTGCAGAGACAGAAGGGCTTGGAGGGTTGCTTGTTTCTCTTCAGCTATCCTGTCTCTCTGGCATATTCTCTCTTTTTCTTTTTTTAATGATGGCTTTACTTGTAATACTGCATTTTATAAAATGAATTTTCTGCTGTAAGTACAATATCTTGGTATAAAACAGATCTCTTTATACTGTATTCTGTCTTCCAACCCTCTCCTCACCAACATTTTATTTTGAAAAAATTCAGACATTTGGAAAACTTGAGAAAATAATTCAGCGTACACCTGTATACAATTGTTAATACTTTGTTGTGTTTACTTTCTCTGTGTATACACATATCCCTTTTTTTTTTTGGAAAGACATCTGACACTTTATCCCTTTCCGCAGTTTAAGAGCCACCCCGTGTCATCATTGCCCCTCTTCCCTGGCCATGCACCCTCTGGCTCCTGCTGTCTCTCCCTCAGGTCTTACTTAGACTCTGACCCTCCCAGTGGGATCCCTGGCCCCCAAGACTTCTCATGGGCTCCTGGGTGGCCCCATCCCAGCAACTGGCACACTGGCAAGAACTGGTAGCTTATCTGTCTTACCTACTCGGCTGGAAGTTGTCCTTTATCCCCAGTGCCTAATGTGTGGTTGTCATGTAGATACTCAAAAAATGCCTGTGGCTTGAATGAATACATTTATGTTCACAAATAGCAAGTCAGCGTACCGTTACCACTGTTGGCTCCACTGCTTGGCAGCCCAAAAAGGTGAGTGCCACCATCTCATTTTATGCAGGTGGGAATGTGATTCAGAGACGGAGAGCCACCCAAGGCAACCTGGCAGTGGGAGCAGCTCTTGACTTCAGCGCCCAAGGTGTTTCCCTTCCAGCTCCAATTGTGTTGGATCATTTGGTCTTCAAGGCTAGGTTATGGCCCTCATTTGTTTTATTTTAGTAGCTATTGTGACTAGTTCTGCAGTGAACATTGGTTTACATGTGTCTGTTTGGGTTGCTGCTTTAAAGTCTGGTGGATACATACCTAGGCGTGGAACTGCTGAGTTATATGGTTACGGTAGTTCTGTGTTCAGCTTTTTGAGGAACCACTAAACTTTTCCACAGCAGCTGTACCATTTTGTATTCCCCCCAGCAGTGGATGAGGGTTTCAATTTCTCTACATTCTCACCAATATTTGTTATTTTCCTTTTTTTTTTTTTTTTTTTTGATCTTAAGCCATGCTGGTTGACGTGAAGCAGTATCTCATTGTGGTTTTGATTTCTATCTGCCTAAAGTGCAAACAAGTGGCCCCGGCAGCACAAACGGCTAAACCTGTAACTGCGAACTAAAAGATTGGCAGTTCCAACCCACCCAGCAGCTCTGTGGGAGAAAGAGCTGGTGATCTCTTTTCCTAATGATTAGAGCCAAGAAAACCCTATGGGGGGCAGTTCTGTTCTTTCACATGGGGTTGCTATGAGTTGGAATTAAGTAGAGGGCACCTAACAACAACAGAGAGATCCAGTGCAGCTGCAGGCACGGTGGGAGTGATGCTTGGATCCGGTTCCCCGCCCCTGCGCCCCGGCCCCCACGCTCGAGTCGCGTCCCCCTGGCCTCCTCCCACGCGCTCCTCCCGCGAGTGTGGCCTCGGCTTGCGGGGGCTCCAGGTGAGCTGCTGGGCGCGGGTCCGGCGGGCCAGCGGGCCAGCGGGCCGGGAGGAATAAGGCGCCGGCTGCAGGCAGTCGGGCAAGCAAGCAAGGGCCCCGGGGCAGCGACGCCTGCGGCCTGGTAGGGCGGGAGTGGGCGCGGCCCGAGGCGCGGGGGCGGAGGCCTGTGGTGAGCCCAGGACCCGAAGGTGGCGGCGGCGCGGCTGGCAGGACCTCCAGGCGCGGTCGGGGCGGGGCCGGAGTCGCTGCTGGGTGGAGTCACCGCCAGGAGGAGGTCCAGGTTCCAAGTTCTCCGCGCCTGCGGTGGCCTGGTCCCGGCCTTGTTGCCCTTGGTGTTTCCAAGCTTGGCCTTCCGGGCCCCGACCCTCAGCCCTGCAGGGCCAGGCCCGCAACAGGCGGGCAGCTCAGGGCTGCCGCCTCCGTGTCACCTTGGTCTTGGCCCTGAGGAGCCACCGTTTCCTCAGCCGCGCGCCCAGGCCGCCATCAGGGGCATCACCGGGCGCAGAGCATGTTCCCGACGCGGGGGTCCTGGGATTGCAGTTGAGGAGCCCAGCCGCGCCAGCTCGCCCCTTTCCTGCGAAAAGTCGGAGGTCGCGCTGTCAGCGTAAAACCTCCTGGGCCTGAAATCCTGGGCGGACCTAACAGACATGGGCAGGAGCAGCGGGGGCTGGCTGCTTCTACGTGCTCCAGCTGTGCTCTCCGAGGAATTCCTTCCAGAACTCTCCCCAGCTTAGGGAGTAAGACCCACTCCCTCATCTCCTCTTGTAGAGCTGCCCCCTTTCGCTTTTTTGTGGCCATTGCTTCATGCTGCCAAAAGCCCCGGTTTTGGGGGAGCCCTACAGAGGACTTCGGTAAATGGTTGCTGAGTCGGAAATTCTTCTTAAATGCTTTTGACTCTGTCGTCCATTAATTCATCAAAATTCCTTTTAGGTCCTTCAGTTTGCACCTGCTCCAGCATAAAACTAACTTCCTGTACCCCCTAAGCTTTCAGCAGCACAGAATGGAGGGGACTTGCTTGTGATGTTTGGAATCTGGGATATTATGGGGCTGGATTAATCTAGGGAAGGGCCTCAGGATAGAGTTGTTGTTGAGTGCCCTTGGGTGGATTTCAACTCACTGCGAACCCATGTGACAGAGAAGAACTGCCCCATCAGGTTTTCTAGGCTGTGGTCTTTACTGGAGCAGATATATAGGTCTACTGCTGAGCAGCTGGGTGGGTTTGAACCGCGAACCTTTCGGAGCGGTTAACTATTGTGTCACCACTGCTCCTTCAGGATAGAGTACTGCCACCACCCATTCTTATCAAGTGGATTCTGACACAGAGCAACCCTATCGGACAGCGTAGAACTGCCCCATATGGTTTCCAAGGCTTTACATCTTTATGGAAGCACACTGCCACATCTTTCTCCTGCAGAGAGGCTGGAAGGTTAGAACCGCCAGCATTTCAGTTACTAGCCAAGCACTTAACCACTGCACCACCAGGGCTCCTCAGGATAGAGTAACTCCCTGTAAAATGAGTAGGGAGACCAGGGTGCCACTCAGTGAGTGAGCTCCTAAGAGCATTCTTTATTCCAGGATGTCACACATCAGAAAGGACTCACAAAGCTGTGCAGCATTTGACTTATTTTTAAATACTGTCTTTTACAGAAACGTAGTTACACTCTGAAGTGCTGGGTTTTTTGTTTTGTTTTGTTTTGTTTTTCATCTATTAGATCAGCAGTGATTAAAAAGAAACACTATTGGTGAGCTAGACAGTAGGCAGTCAGGTTCTTATACTTTGCTGGTGGGAGAATAAATTGGTACAACCTCTTAGAGGGTAGTTTGGCAATATCCATTAAAATTAAAGATCACCGTTTTTACATAACGACCCAGGAGTTCTGTATGTAGGAAATTTTCCTCAGATAACTGCTGCATGTGCGATAACTGCACTTATAATATAAAACAGTTGGAGGAAACCCAGATGTCCCTTTGAAGTGCCTTTTGTACCTTTTGAATTTGAATCATGTGAATGTAATCCTATTCAAAAATAAGTTTGAGAATTTCATTATTAAATATTTCAAACAGACAGAAAAGTACAGATATTAACCTTCCACCTCTCCCTATCAAATCCTAATGTTTTTTTCTTCTTCTTTTTTTTTAATGGTGGGGAAAATACGCACACCAAAACATTTGCCAATGCAACAGCCTCTACATTCACAATTCAGTGACATTGATTACATTCCTCGTGCTGTGCCACCAATGTCACTGTCCTTTTCCCACATACTCCACCACCATTACCAAGAATTCAATGCCCCCCAAACAAAAATTTCCCCTCCGCCCCTCCCATTAATAACTTTTGGTTTCTGTACATTACTTCATGTAAGTGAGATCACACGACATTTGTCCTTTCGCAGCTGAATTATTTCACTCCGTAGTGGTAGTTGCCTCTGGGACAGGATGTGGTTGGTTCATGTGTGGAAGGGAAACTTAAGTTTCATAGTGGACCTTTGTGTACTACATTATTAGCATGTTTTCAAGACACATCCATTTTGTAGCATGCATCGGAAAGTCATTTCTCTTTATGGCTGCGTAATATTCCATTGTATGTACATTCCCTATCTTGTTAATCGGTACATCTGTTGATGCCACATTTTGGCTGTTGTGCAAAGTTCTACAGTGAACATTTGTGTACAGATTTCTGTTTATGTTCCTGCATTTACTTCTTCTGGGTGTATACCCAGAATTGGGTTTACTGGGTCACATGGTAGTTCCAGGTTCAACTTTCTGAGGAATGGCCAGACTGTTTTCCACAATGGCTGCATCATTTTACCTTCCCACCAGCAATGGATGAGGTTTCCATTTTTCTCCACAACCTTTCCAACAGCTGTTCTCTTGTTTGTTTGTTTTTATCATTGCCCTTTTAATGAGGGTGAAGTGGTATCACTTTGTGGTTTGATTTGCATCTCCCTTGGCTGGTAACCAAAAAGTTAGTGGTTGGAACCCACAAGCTGCTCCACAGGAGAAAGATGTGAGAGCCTACTTCCGTAAAGATTTACAACCTTGGAAACCCTGTGAGGCAGTTCTTCTCTGTCCAATAGCTATGAGTTTGAATTGACTCCACGGCAGTGAGTAAGGGCTAATGAAGGAGCCCTGGTTGCGCAGTGGTTAAGTGTTCAGCTGATAATTAATAGGTCAGAGGTTCCAAAGCAGCAGCCCCTCCATGGAATAAAGATGTGGCAGTCTGCTTCTGTAAAGATTACAGCCTTGGAAACCCTATGGAGCAGTTCTGCTCTGTCCTGTAGGGTCACCATTGAGTTGGAATTGACTCAATGGCAATGGTTATTATTACTGTTTTTTTTTAATGGTTAGTGATATTGAGCATCTTTAAAATGCTCGCTGGCCATTTGAATATTCTCTTTGGTAAACTGCCTTTTGAAATCCTTTGCCCATTTTTTGATCGGGTTGTTTGTGTTATTGTTAAGTAGTACAAGTTTTATATAGATTTTGGATTTTTGGCCCTTATCCGATATATGGGTCTCAAAAATTTTATGCCAATCTGTAGGTTGTCTCTTCCCTTTGTTGATAAAATCCATGGATGTACAAAAAGTACTTAATTTTTATGAGGTGCCACTTAAACCTATTTTGGTTTTTGTTGATCAAACTTTTGTTGTCATACCTGATTTTTTTTTAATTAAACACTAGATCTCACAACCTTGCCCCTGCATTTTCTTCTAAGAATTTTATGTTTTTAGTTTTCACATTAAGGTTATTGATCCATTTTGAATTGGTTTTTGTGTATGGTGTGAGGCATGTGGAAATCCAATTTTTTCTTGTTTCTTTTTAAGAAATGAAACATTCCTTTCTCCTTCCTGGAGGTAGTCATGTTTCTACATCTGACATTTATCATTCCTATGAATGTGTTTATATCTCTTATACCACGATGCCTATCTGTAAGCAATATACAGTATTCTGTTTTCAAACTTCTTGTAAATGAAATTGTACTAATTCTGCAATTTGCTGTTTACTGTCTGCCTGGCTTTGAGATTTTTCCATGGCCGATGGCTTTAGCTTGAGTTCCAGTTTGCTCGTTTTAATTGTTGTCTAGTGTTGACACCCATTCCTCTGAGGACGGACATTTTGGGCAAGGTTGTAATTGGTGGTCCTGAATTTGAGTATGTGGCACTCTGTGCTGTGCTCCTTCAGAGGAGAGAAGGGTTTCATTTTTCTTCACACTCCCCTCGGCACCTGGCTTAGTTCCTTCAATTGTACTTGATAAATGTGCCTTGTCTGCCCAAGGAGGTGGTCTGTGTGCTTTACTGACCTTGTTCTTGGAGTATGTGTTTATGGAGTCAATCCCATCCATCCCTTCCCAGGGAGACAAAGGGGCTGCTGTGCTCACAGTGGATGGGGTCCAGCCTGGGGGGCTGTTACAGCAGTCAGTCCTCAGGCAGGAAAAAGAGATCCTCTCAACTCCTTGGTAGTGATGAGGAAGGGAAGGCTAAGCGCTCAGTGTCATGTGATGCCACTGGTCACAGGGCTGAGAGATGTGTGTGAGATAAAGCTCCAGCCCTCAAGGGGCCAGACGCTGGTGGTAGTAAGACTGCTTGGAGTGGAGGAACACGACAGAGGGGGAAGTGATTGGGCTGGACCATGACCAGTATGGGGCTATAAGAGACAGAAACAGAAGCAGAAGGTGTTCAGAGGATGACTAAAGGGAAGAAAAGAAAACCCAAACCTGTTGTTGTCGAGTCAATTCCAACTTGCGGTGGCCACAGGTGTTACAGAGTAAAACTGCTCCATAGGGTTTTCTTGGCTTTACTTCTTGTGGAAGCATATTGCCAGGCCTTTCTTCCATGGTGCTGCTGAGTAGGTTCAAACCACCAAGCTTTAATTTAGTAGCTCTGTACAAAAGATTTGTGCCACCCAGGGACCTGAGAGGTTGACAGGTGTCTGGTGTGGTTTAAGGACTAGTGACGGTAGGGGGATGAGTGAATAAGGCTTGAAGGAGGATTGAGCCAGATCACAGAGAGCCCCAAGTGTGGGCAGTGGGGAGACAGTGCTTGAGAAGTTAGATCGCACGATCAGAGGGGCACTTTAGGACCCCGTGCAGCCTAGGCCGACGGAGCAGGGAAGGATGAAGCAGGAGGCAGGGAACCCAGTTGGTATCTGAACGAGGGTGGTGGCCACTGAGTGGAATAAGGGGATGGCTGTCTGAGACAGGAATGAGGAGAAGGAATCAGAGCTGGAGGATCTGATCAGATACAAGGGTTAGAAAGGAAAAGGGACCCTTGAGACCATGAGGATTCCAACATGGAAAACGGTGGTTGTACCAGTACCAAAAATAGGAGGTCGTCCTGGTGGTGAAGGGGAAACACATTAAGGCCCACCACATCCTGCTGGCTGCATCTTGCAATTAGTTCAGGTGAGTTTTACCTACACCCCGTTGTTCTTTTTGTTTTAAAGTTTTTATTGTATTGTGGTAAATGTGTGTAACATAAAAGTTGCCGTTTTAACACGCACAGCCTGTCTTTATAAGTAAGCTAACACAGCCCCGCCAGGTAGGTGTACTTGCACATAGGGACTGGGCCTCCCTAAGTCACTTGTTGCGCCTCACCCTCACACCAGAGCTCCTCCCACTGCTTGTTGTGATGACTCAGTGAGCAAGCCTCAGAGACAGAAGGGGTCAGAGGGTTGCTTGTTTCTCTTCAGCTGTCCTGTCTCTAGGGCATATTCCCCCATTTTTTTTTTCCTAAATGATGGCTTTACTTGTAATACTGCATTTTATGAAATGAGTTTTCTGCTGTAAGTACAATATCTTGGTATAAAACAGATCTCTTTGTACTTTATTCTGTCTTCCAGCCTCCTCTCCCCCCAACATTTTATTTTGAAAAAATTCAGACCTGTGGAAAAGTTGAGAAAATAATTCAGTATGCAACTGTGTACAATTGTTAATATTTTGTTGTGTTTGCTTTCTCTGTCTATACACATACCTCTTTTTTTTTTTTTTTTTTTTAAACATCTGACACTTTATCCCTAGGTCTTTCAGAGAGTCCCCATCCCTGGTCCATGTTCTTGTAATGCTATTGGCAGGTCCACAGGAGCCCTGGTCACTTCTCAGGGCCTCTGGTATCCTGTGGTGTAGAAACATGAGGCATGGGTGGTTCTCACTATAGACACACTGTCTACACAGCTGTGCGAGTTTTAGAGCCACAGTGTGTCATCATTGCCCCCGTTCCCTGGCCGTCCACCTCTGGATCCTGCTGTCTCTCCCTCAGGTCTTATTTAGACACTGACCCTCCCAGTGGGGCCCCTGGCCCCCAGGCTTCTCTTGGGCTCCTGCATGTCCCCATCCCAGCACCTGGCACACTGGGAGGAACTGGTGGCTTATCTGTCTTACCTACTGGGTTGGAAGCTGTTTTTCATCCCCCAGTGCCTAATGTGTGGTTGTTATGTAGATACTCAAAAAATGCCTATGGCTTAAAAGAATACATTCATGTTCACAAATACGAAGCCAGTGCATGGTTATCACTGTTGTCTGCACTGCTTGGCACCCCAAAAAGGTGAGCGCCACCACTGGATTTTACACAGGTGGGAATGTGACTCAGAGGGGAGAGCCACCCATGGTCACCTGGCAACAAGAGTGGCTTATGACTTCTGGGCCCGAGGTCTTTCCTTCCAGCTCCAATTGTTTCATCATTTTGTCTTCAAGGCTAGGTTATGGTTCTTATTTTATTTATTTTTTTTTTTGGTAACTATTGTGAATAGCACTGCAATGAACATTGGTCTACATGTGCCTGTTTGCACTGCTGCTTTGATATATATGCTTGTGCATATACACCTAGGAGTGGAATTGTTGAGTTATGTGGTAGTTCTGTGTTCAACTGCTAACTAAAAGATTGGCAGTTCAAACCCACCCAGCAGCTCTGTGGGAGAATGACCTGGTGATCTGTTTTCCTAAAGATTACAGCCAAGAAAACTCTATGGGGACAGTTCTGTTCTCTCACATGGGGTTGCTATGAGTTGGAATTAACTAGACAGCACCTAAGGCAACAAAAGTTACAAACGGCTAACGTGCTTAGCTGCTAAGAGAAAGATTGGAGGTTCCAGTCCACCCAGAGCCACCTTGGAAGAAAGGCCTGGTGATCTACATCCAAAAAATCAGCCATTGAAAACTCTACGGAGCACAGTTCTACTGTGACACACGTGGGGTTGCCATGAGTCTGGATCAACTTAACGGCAACTGATTTTAATGGCTGATGATGTGTCGAGCATCTTTTCAGTGTGCTTGTTGGCCACTGTGTATCTTCTTCGGTGAAATGTCTATTCAAATCCTTTGCCTGTTTTTTGACTGGTTGTTTGTCTTTTTGTTTTTTAGTTATAGGAGTTCTTTATATAGTCTAGACGTTAAACCATTATCTAATACATGCTTCCAAAAAATTTCTCCCAGTCTGTAGGTAGTCTGTTCACTTATTTTGTAACTATTAAGCAAAATATTTCTTCATAATTTAAGTGCGTCTTGTTTCCAGTGGTGGCTTGTTGCAGATGTGTCCAGCTGCTGTGGCAGTGGCAACTCTGCAGTTCAGCCAAGGCCTTTCATCTTTATGATGTCTATACTGCTGTAAAAAATACCAGAAGTGAATGGCTTCAACAAACAAAAGTGTATCGTCTCACAGTCTAGTAGCCTAGAAGTCGGAATTCAGGGCACCAGCTCCAAGGGAAGGCTTTCTGTCTGTGTTGGCTCTGGAGGAAGGCCCTTGTCATCAATCTTCCTCTGGTCTAGGAGCTTCTCAATGCAGGAACCCTAGGTCAAAAGGAGGTGCTCAGTCCCGGCTCTTGTTTCTTGGTGGTATGTGGTCCCCCTGTCTCTCCGCTTGCTTCTCTCTTTTATATCTCAAAAGAAATTGACTTAAGACACAACCTAATCTTGTAGATTGAGTCCTACCTCATTAACATAAGTACAGCTAATCCTCCCTCATGAATATTGTAGAGATAGGATTTACAGTGCATACGAAAATCACATCAGATGACAAAATGGTAGACAGTCACATAATGCTGGGAATCATGGCCTAGCCCAGTTGACACACATTTTGGGGGGACACAGTTCAATCCCTAACAGTTACTATGTGGTAGAGTGTATAGCGGGGAGCTGGGAGCCACATGCCAAGGGGTACTCAGGGTGTGAGTGTTCCCGGGCTTAGCACTGGGCCTGTCCAGGGGGAGGCTGGCAGGGACTGTGGAGGCCAGCAGGACTCCCTTGGCTCACCTTCTCCCCTTTAGTCCTTCTGCCACCTTCAGGCCAGAGCTTATCCCACCACGCAGGCTGTGACTGAGGGGGAGTCATGGGCACCTCCTTTCCTCAGTAATTGAAATCTCCTATTGCTTTCCATATCCTTCAGGGATGTTTTCCCACCACTTTTCCACAGCCCCCTGAGGTGGACCCCTAATGGGAGGTATTCCCCTCTCAGGCATGGCCGCAGTGCCTGGATGACTCCCCTGGTCACCACACTGCTTTCTCTTCTTCTGAGAATGGGAGGAGGGCAAGGGAGAGTGACATTATCGAGAGAACCTAGACTCATCTCATATATATACAAGAAATAAATGATTCCCTAGCTTCTGCATATTTATTTTATTATTCTTGTTATTTCATTCAGCTTAAAATGATGGACCATTTTTTCTCAGTAAGACTGGTGAAAATGTGAAAGGTTTATAATACCTGATGTGGGCAATTGCAGAGAGAAGGCATTTCACACAGTCTTTTTGGTGGGTGTGTTGGCAGTAACAAAATGTAAAGGGTCCATGCTGAGGTCCTGTGGAATGATGCACCAGGCACTGGGAGGCCTCTGCTTTGCAGTCTGTACCCAGTAACAGGGAAGGGGGGTGGCCCTTCCATTCTGAGGTGTTAGTGCAGCGGTTTAGAAAACTAGGTAGGCCCATGCACACTAATAGAGAGGTGGACACCATGCATTACAGAGTGAAAAAGGACAATGTGTAACGTGGTCCCACCTGGAAGATCTGGAAGGACGCAGACTGAACTCCAAGTGAAGAGGGAACGAAACTAAAGACTGTGACTTCTCTTTGATGGATTATTTGAGTTGTTTTACAAAGAACAAGAATTACTTTGCAAATTTGAGAAAAGTTTTGAATTTAGTGTGGTGCTCTTCGAAGCTGGTGTGGCTGTCCCAGCATTTGTGACACGGGTTGAGAAGTGCTGCCCCAGGCTTTGGGTACACGGGTCCTGGTGCCAAGGTCTCCAGGAGTTGCCTTTCCCAATCTCATCCTCTGCCGTCTGCCTATGTGGAAGTCCCACAGCCAAAACTAATATTGTCTAGACAAGCTCTGGGCTTTCTTGCCTCTGTGCTTTTGCCTGTGCTCCCCTTCTCTACCTTACCTACTGTGCAGAATTGTATGTTCCTTCAAGGCCCATCTGCAGTCCTCCTGCTCTGAGGAGCCTTCCCTCGTTGTTCCTCACCTTCCCAGACAGAAGGGGCTCTTCGCTTGTCTTGTCCATGTAGAAGGCTGCCAACTCCTTGTGAGCAGAGAGTGGTGTCATCTTCACCGGGGTAACCCCCTGCACAGGAAGTTTCCTTTGCTCTTCATGTACACTGAGTGTATGGTCAAGGAATTGAATGGTCAGATCCTATCTTAGATCTTACCCTTTTGACTTTTGTTGGTAACTTTCCACATGCTTCTTTTGGCTTCTGCAACCCTACCCTCCCCCGCCCCCCCAAAAAAGTGGCCGTGAAGTTGACTCCATCTCTGCCCCCATGTGTGTCAGAGTTGAGCTGTGCTCCACAGGGTTTTCAGTGGCTGATTTTTTGGACGTAGATCACCAAGACTTTCTTCCGAGGCGCCTCTGAGTGGATTCAAACCACCAACGTTTCAGTTAGCAGTCGAACGTGTTAACTGTTTGCACCACCAAGAGACTCCTACACTCTCCAGCTTTTTCTTGCATACTTCTCCGTGGCTGGTTCCTCCTCTTCTCCCAGAACTATTATGTGTGGGAGGGACCCAGGCCTCTATCCAGTATATAAATAACCCCCCGAGTCATCCCATCTCTTCCTTAATTGTTGTTTTTTTTATCTCTTTTTTTAATTGTGGTAAAAACACACACCCCAAAACATCCACCAACACAACTTCCACATTTACAACTCAGTGACATTGATTGTATTTTTCATGTTGTACCTCCATCATCACTATCCTCATCCAACAGTCCACCACCATTAACATAACCTCTGAAACAAAAAACCAAACCCGTTGCCGATTCCAAGTCATACCTACCCTGAAGGACAGAGTAGGACCTCCGCATAGGGTTTCCAAGGAGCAGCTGGTGAGTTCAAACTGCTGACCTTTTGGTTAGCAGCCGAACGCTTAACCACGGTGCCACCACAGCTCCAACATAAACTCAGTGCCCCCCCCAACAAAAATTCCCCCTGCTTCCCTTCCTCCTACCCCAGTAATCATTAAAAATCCTTGGTTTCTATATATGTGCCTGTTTCATATAAGCGAGATTGTACAGTATTCGACCTTTTGCAACGGACTGATTTCACTTGGTGTAACGTTTTCATAGTTCATCCATGTTATGGCATGCATCAGAACTTCATTTCTCTTTATGGCTATGTAATATTTCACTGTATGATGGGCAAAAGAAAACAAAGTAGATAAGTGGGACCTCATAAAAATTAAATATTTATGTTTATCGAAAGACTTTCAGAAGAGAGAAGAGAAAAACGTACAGACTGGGGAAAAAAATCCTTGGGAGAGATATAAGTGATAAGGGTCTAATATCTAAAATATACAGAAAACTTCTACAGCTTACCAACAAAAAGACAAATAACCCAGTCAAAAACTGGGCAAAGGACATGAACAGACACTTCACCAAAGAGGATATTCAAATGGCTGATAGACACATGAAAAGATGTTCAGTGTCATTAACCATCAGAGAACTGCAAGTCAAAACCATAATAAGATACCATTTCACCCCCACTAGGGTGGCCAAGATAAAAAAAAAAAAAAAACAACAGAAAATAACAAGTGTTGGAGGGGATTTGGAGAAATTGGAACCCTCATCCATTGTAGGTGGGAATGTAAAATGGTACAGCCATTATGGAAAACAGTCTGGCAGTTCCTCAAAAAACTAGAGGTAGAGCTGCCATATGATCCAGCAGTTCCACTCCTTTGTATATACCCTAGGGGTCTAATAGAAATGACACGAACAGGCATTTGCACACCTATGTTCATCGCAGCAAACAACCTAAGTGCCCATCATTGGGTAAATGGATAAGTAAATGGTACATGAGTACAATGGAATACTACTGAGCCATAAAGAGAAGTGAGTTCCCAAAACATCTTGGAACATGGATGAACCTGGAGGACATTATGTTGAGTGAAATAAGTCAATTACAAAAAAGAAAAAAAACGAATATTGTATGTTCTCACTTTTATGAAATAACATGAACAATTAAATATACAGAAAGTAATGTTCATTACTGGCTACAGGAGGGGTTTCACTCTCTAGTAGTAGGCACTTGTTATATTTGATGATGGGAAAGGTAACACCAAATGGGGAGAAGTATACACAGCTTTACAAAGGTAAACTATGTCACTAAAAATACACAGGAAAGAGGACCTATTGGTAATTGCTGTGGCACATATTATTTTGAAACAACAGCAAAAACAACCAAAAAATATGTGTGGGTATATATGTATGAATGTAGGCATATATGTGTATAAACCCACTGGCATCCAGTCAATTCTGATGCATAGCAACTTTATAGGACAGAGTAGAACTGCTCCATAGGGTTTCTAAGGAGTGGCTGGTGGATTCGAACTGCTGACCTGTAGGTTAACAGCTGAGCTCTTAACTACTGCACCACCAGGATTCCACATATGTGTGGGTATGTATATTGCGTTAATATGTGTGTACATATGTATGATGCGTCTGTGTGACTATGTCTTTCGTCATCTAGTACACTATAACAGAAATACCTCAAGTGGATGGCTTTAACGAGGGGAAATTTATTTCCTCGCAGTAAAGTAGGCTGGAAGTCCAAATTCAGGGCGTCATCTCTGGGGGAAGGCTTTTTCTCTCTGTAGGCTCTGGAGGAAAGTCCTTGTCCTCAATCTTTCCCTGGTTCAGGAGCTTCTCAGATGCAGGGACCCCGAGTCCAAAGGATGTGCTCTTCTCCTGGTGCTGCTTTCTTGGTGATATGAGGTCCCCCTGTCTCTCTGCTCGCTTCTTTTATATCTCAAGACATTGCCTCATAACACAATCCAGTCATAACAAAGGAAACCTTATTTCCAAGTGGGATTATACCTTTAGGCATAGGGCTTAGGATTTCAACACTTATTGGTGGGGGGGGGAGGGAGGAGACACAATTCAATCCATAAAGCTCATATAATTCATTACCATCAATCTTAAAACTTTTCATCACTCCTCTTAGAAGAAACCCCTTACCCATTAGCCAGCACCCCAACATCCAAGGCCTAGGTAGCCACCAATTGTCTTTCTGTCTCTATGGAATTGCTTATTTTGAATATTTCATATAAATGGAATCATACAACATATGGCCTTTTGTGTGTGGCTTCTTTCACTCAGAATACTGTTTTTAAGGTTCATCCATGCCGTCATATATATCAATACTTCATTTCCTTTTCATGACCAAATAATATTCTATCCCAAGGGTTATACTGCATTTTACTTATCCAGTCATCAGTTGATGGACACTTGGGTCGTTCCCACTTTCTGGCTCTTATGAATAATGCGGCTATAAGCATTCATGTACAGGTATTTGTGAACGTATGTTTTCATTTCTGTTGGGTGCATACTTAGGAGTGAATTCTGGGGTCATACGGTAACTGTACATTTCACCGTTTGAGGACCTGACAGGCTGTTTTCAAAGTGGCTGTATCATTTTTTATTGCCACCAGTAGTGTCTTTGGGTTCAAGTTTCTTCCAGTCCTTGACAACACTTGTTGTTATCTGTGTTTTTATTACAGCCATCCTATTGGGTGTGAAGTGATACCTCATTGTAATTTTGATTCACATAATACCACCTGAGGGTGAATCACGTCAAACACATTTTCATGTGGTTATTTTCCATCCATGTACCCATTTCAGTGAAAAGTCTGTTCATAATTTTTACCAATTTTCTACTGTGATCTATTGTTTTGTAATCACTGTTTTGCACACATACACATATCATTTATAAGATGTTTAAAGTGTGTGTGTGACTGTGCCTGCATTAAAGATGTGAGATCTTTTTTCACATGTGTAGTTGGAAAATATTTTTCTGTCTGTAGCTTGTCTTTCCATCCTCTTAAAGGTCTTTCTCAGATGAAAGTTTTAAATTTTGATGAAGTTCAGTTTATTGATTTTTATCTTTTATCACATATGGATCTTGCTCTGTGCCCTCTCCATCACAGAGAAATGGCCTCTCCATCAAGAAGATTTTTCTCTAGCTTAGACTGACATATCATTCACACTTCTCTCACTCTCACACCAATGCCACATTCAGTCCTGCATTATCTGCTTCAAATATGTTCAAACCTGACCATCTTGCATCCCCCTCCATGGCTACCACCCTCTTCAAGCCACCATGGACTCTCTCTGGACCACTGTGCTAGCCTCCTATCTGGTCTTCCTGCTGCTCTGCTTGCTCCCACAGTCTGTTCTCAACCAGAAGCCACAATGGTCTTGTTAAAATTCAAGTCTGCTGAAGGCCCTCTGTACTCGCTGCTCAAAATCCCCCTCTCCATTCTCAACTCAGTAAACTCCAAAGTTCGTACACTTACGCTGGCCTGCAAGACCCTCCACAATCTGTGTCTCACGTCCCCCTCTGTCCTCATCTCCTGCACTCCCCTCACTGACACCATTCCTGCAGCATTAGTTTACTCAGTGTCCCCTGCTGACACCAGACATGCTTCTGCTCTGTGTGTCGCTGTTCCCTCTGCCTGGAATGCTCTTCCCTCAGATGTCTGCATGGCTCTCTCTATCACTCCCTTCACGCTTTGCTCACACCTTCTGATAAGGCCTATCCTGCCCATCGTGTTGAAAATGAAACCCAGACTGCTTCCTACACCCCAATCTCTATCTCCATAGATTGCTTTTGACCTGTAGCGTTATTCTAACATGTTAAAACAATTACTTATGTTTGTCATACACTGTCTTTTCCCTCCAATAGAATGTACACTGCATGAAGGTTGGAATTTTGTCTGAAAATTTCTCTTGATTCTTAGACAAAGGACAGGGCCTGAAACATACCATGTGCTCGATGTATATGTTATATAACCAACTGACTTGCCTACACGTTACACAGGCATCTTTCACTTTCAATTCAAATTCAAAGTGGAATTTGATGTTATCCCAAAGATATTTTAAATCCATATATCTAAGCCAGAAGGCTAGGATGGGCCCAGGTATTTTTTAGTCTCCTCCTTATCCTCTGTCCAGAGTTACTTCCTCACAATCCCCAGATTACTTCCACTGGAGCACAAACTGAATGGTGCCGTTTACTTGGATGACTGCAAAGTCTCCCTTTGTCTCTGGTTGGACTCCATCATTTGTCCTTCACACATTAGCCATAGAGATCTTTCTAGTATCTATATATCATGCTGTCATCTCTGCTTCAGTCTACTCAGGGCTCTCAGTTGCTCTCAAGAAAATCCCCGAATTCCACATGATATGTGTCTTAGTCAGGGGTCTCTCAGGGAACAGAATCAGATATAGATATAGACAGATTACATCTTTTCACGTGCTTATACCCGCTGAAATCCATATACCATTTCAGTTAAAAGTTCATCACAACAGAGAACCCCTGAGGGAGCAGGAGAGCAGTGGGATGCAGACCCCAAATTCTCATAAAAAGACCAGACTTAATGGTCTGACTGAGACTAGAAGGACCCCGGTGGTCATGACCCCCAGACCTTTTGTTGGCCCAGGACAGGAACCATTCCCAAAGCCAACTCTTCAGACAGGGATTGGACTGGACAACAGGATGGAGAGGGATGCTGGTGAGGAGTGAGCTTTTTGGATCAAGTGGACACTTGAGACTGTGTTGACATCTCCTGTCTGGAGGAGAGATGAGAGGATAAAGGAGGTTAGAAGCTGGTGAAAAGGACATGAAAAGAGATAGTGGAGGGAGGGAGCGGGCTGTCTCATTAGCGGGGGAGCAATTGGGAGTATTGTAGCAAGGTGTATATAATTTTTTGTGTGAGAGACTGACTTGATTTGTAAACTTTCACTTAAAGCACAATAAAAAATTTTTAAAAGTTCATAACTTTACCTATTACTGAATGATATAAGGTCAGAAATAGGTAAAATCCACCTGGAATAAAGAAGAGAGTGGGTCAAGACCCAGGTCCTAGAAACGGTAAGTATTTCAATAGAAAGGTGTGTGATGAAAATGGTATGCAGGATAATAAGTCTAAACCTGTTGCCCTTGAGCTGATTCCCACTCATAGTGAGCCTATAGAACAGAATAGAAAAGCCCCATAGTATTTCCAAGGAGTGGCTGGTGGATTCGAACTGCCAACCTTTTGGTTAGCATCCATAGCTTGTCATAATCTTAACTACTGTGCCAACGTTTGGCAGGGACACACTGCATGGATTAGGCAGGAAGAAGCTATAAGCCTGGTGCTGGGCTAAGAAGCTGTAACAGTAGTAAAGGGGGCCTGATAAAGGCCTGGAATGATGATGGCACCATCAGTTGGACAGGAAAGGACAAAGTCGGGCTGTTCTGGAGAGAAAAAACCAGAATGCATTTTCATGTTCAAGCTGAACATTCACAACAGCCACTTCTCTAGTAAACTAAAGGGTCTAGGGGAGCAGAGGCAACACAGAGCTGGTGTCCCTGGTTTATCCTCATAGCTCATTTCAGACTCCAAATTCCACTGGGCTGTCCAGTACACGTGCATTGAGGGCTCTGTGCTTTAGGATCACGAGGCCTACCTGACTCCATGCCTCACTTGAAAGCAGGAACAAGTATTTTGAGTAGAAGGTTTCATTAAAACAGTGGCTTTCCATCTCTTCCTACTCTTAAACAATTATGTTTATGGTTTATAATCTCTCAAAACTGCCAGAAATGTCACATACCCACAAATGCAATTACAAAACTATTCTTTTTTGTGGTCACTTATCATGCCATCGATCACTAATACAACATAACGCAAGACTGAAATTTTCTAATTTTAATATTGGATTAACAAACTTCTAAATGATGAGTCAATTTAACAGTTAAAATAGTGCACAATTGAGGGGGGCCAAGATGGCTGACTAGGTAGATGCTACCTCGGATCCCTCTTGCAACAAAGACTCGGAAAAACAAGTGAATCAATCACATACATGACAATCTACGAACCCTGACCAAGAAACACAGATTTAAAGAGTTGGCCTGAGTGACAGAGACGGAGGACGAACAACTACGGGGAAGCAGCGATTGTTTTCGGAGCCTGGAGCCAGCGTCCCAGTCAGGTAACCTTGGCGCCGGGCTTAGGACTGGGCGCAGGGGAGCTGAACACAACATCCTGTGATGGCACAAACACGGGGCGCAGCCCTACCCCCCTGAACTGACCTCGGGAGGGGGCCCAGCCGGTCCGCGCGGGCGGTGCGGCCACACAGCTGGCGGGAGGAGAAGTCGCTGGGAGGCAGTGACCGGTTTTGGAGCCGGGAGTGCAGCGTCCCAGCCGGGGAACCTTGGCGTGGGGCTTTGGATAGGGCGCAGGGGAGCTGAACAGGACATCCTGTGATGGTGCAAACACGGGGCGCAGCCCTACCCCCCTGAACTGACCCCAGGAGGGGGCCCAGCCGGTCCTCACAGGCAGCGCGGCAACGCGGCTGCCAGGAGGAGAAGTCCCCGGGAGGCAGCGACTGATTTTGGAGCCAGGAGTGCAGCATCCCAGCAGGGGAACCTTGACGCTGGGCTTTAGACTGGCAGCAGAGGAACTGACCGCAGCTTCTGCGGGCCTGACCCTTGGGGGCAATCTCTACCCAGCCAGCACACATAGGCAACACGCCCCTCGGGAATCTCAGATAAAATAGTCATCCCAAGCAAGATAAGTAACTTTGTCTATATTCCGGGGTGCTACTCTCTCCTGTTTTTCTGAACCCTCCCCTCCCCTTCCCAGGAGGCTTCATTAACATTGGAATTTCCTGAGCCAGAGGGAGAATTGCTCCGCGGTTTTTCTTTTCCTTTTTTTTTTTTTTTTTTTGGTCTTTTCCTAACCCATTCTGCCGGGCTGAGAGAAGCAACCACAAAAAACCCAGGGACCAAAAATCTTTCCCTAATTGGACTAAAAACACAGAACCAGCTCCAGCCAAGCATATGTGATTCACAGTTTCGGGCTTTCATCCCTACAGGGAACAAGGTGGCTATTATAATGCAAAGGCATTTCTGATAGGGATCTGACTGCATTTTTTTTTTTAGCGGATTTACTGGAAAGACAAGTTTCCCAGGTTTGATATCTCTGTATTCAACAGAGCCCTCACTGACCCACAACAGGGAACCGAGGGCTGAAGCTCCCCCCACCAGACCACCTAGCCTTAGGGGTCTAAGGAGGGTGACACCTACCAATCTGTAGAGGTACTTGCATTGGGGGCCTAAGGTACAGCTGCAGAGCTCACCCACCAAGGTGCTTTAGGAATAGAGACACACCTACCTCACTGACACTTGGGGGAAGCCTGTCAGCATCCTGCCCCCGCCTGGAGTGTGAACCCCAGCTGCTACTAGAATCTGGTGCACCCTAGAAACCACTGTGGTCACTCTGCCTCAAAACTCCCCTTCAGTTCCACAAAACCCCACTGTCAAATTTGAGAGGCCCCTCCACAAACCCACATCCTGTTCTCAGTTTCTCAGAGCCCTGTCTGCAGCACATATAAAAGCTGCCAACTCAAAGCATCCCCACTGTTTTTCAAATCCCCGCCTCTGGCTTCTTAAACTTCACCCCTATCCCTTCACAGTAGCCCACCACCTTCGGGCACTCTTGATGCCTCAGCTCTCCTGCCACCTCCCACTCTCACATTCCTTGTAAGGGTGGCAGCCCCTGGGCTGGGCCACACCCACCTAACTCCCACGATTACACAAGGAGGTTCTGTCTTGAGCACATTGCCCAGGTGAGAAAACAAAGTTTCCAGGGTCCCTCCCATCCCTTCCCTGGACAAATTTTCTCACTTATTTGTCAGGAAACTGGCCAACCATGGCCTGAAACTCAGACTACCTGGCTTCCAGTCCCAGCTCTACAGCTGACAGACTGTGTGACCTGGGGCAGCTCCCTTCACCTCTTGCACCTGCAGACATGGCTATCCTCTTTCCAGCTGTGCTGCGCCAACGACACACGGAGAGAAGGCACAGTCCTCAGTGACCTCAGAGCCCAGCCTTGCCTGGTGACCAGCTCACCCAGCCCTGCCAACATCAAGGACACCACACACTCCAGACTTCCTGATCATAGTGGCAACTCGACTTCTGCACACCTGCCCATCAGCTGCATCCCACATGCACCCAGAGGGTGGCTTCCTACTTTCACAGTGACCGTGGGCAGGTACTGGCCCTGGCAACCCCAACTTTTTGAGTTGCTGCAAATATTGCATCAGCGTTGGACGGAAATTGGAAAGTTCTTGAGACAAGGATGGTAGCTTGTGTCTTATTTCCCCACTGCATGTAGCTAGTCTTCTGGAAACACTCTGGTGAGCAGGCACAGTTCTCAGACAGCAGAGCACTGACATGAGACGAAAACCTCTAAGGCCTCAACGGTAACTTTTTCAGGCTGAGAGAGACTTAAAGAAAAAAAAAAAAGTTTTTTGGCTTTCCTCAGTTTATACCAGGGAACTTAAGTTCAGCGTTTTTTAATCTATTAAAGACGGGGCCGGAGTAAATCATCTTTAAGTTCCCAATGAGTCCTAAAAGCCTGAGTTTTCTTTCTTCTATTCCCTTGATCTTTCACCAAAGCAGCACATTTTTTTTTTTATTTCTTGTAATCCTTACCTTGATGTATTCTGCCATTTTCCTCTGTATGAGGTTTTAAAGGGATCTAGGTTTGCCCTTTTGCTCCTTTTTCCGAGAGCAGACAGAATACCACAGCCCTCTGTATTCCTTCTTGCAGCTCTCTGTCTGGGAAAGCAACACTCTGAGTTCAGTGAGCTTCTAACACAGTCCCTGCTCATCTTCTGCAGACACCCTGAGGCTACTGCACCACAGAGCAAGTGTCCGCATGTGTTTGGGCAAGTGGTGAAAATGGCCAGTGTTACGATGCTTGTGCTCCCTTTGCATAAGGTAGTGATTTGAGCTTCCCTTCTGTTAGATAACCAAAACCAAACCCACTGCCACTGAGTCGATTCCGACTCATAGCGACCCTATAGGAAAGAGTAAAACTGCCCCATAGGGTTTCCAAGGAACAGCTGGTGGATTCAAACTGCTGACGTTTTGGTTAGCAATCGTAGCGCTTAACCACTGGGCCACCAGGGCTCCATTCTGTCAGATACCCTCTAGTAATGTCCATATTTGTTCCATAAAAGATTGGCTCTGGGACTGTTATACTCCTGATGTAACTGAGGTTGAATCCCACAGTCCTTGCTAACCACATCAGATTTTCTCAAACAGAGATCACTATTGTGGGAGTGCCTTCTGTGGATGAAACGTATTATTTATAATGATGCTGTGAGGATTGGCAGTCATGAATTTTATGATTTGGTTATTCATTGTCCATTTTTCACAAACGTTTTTTCTTTTAGAATGCAGCTTTTCAAATAATTGTCTTTTTAAATGAGTATACATGTGTTAGATAATGTTCCCTTTTTACGCAAAATCATGAGGACTGAGGTTTACTGAGTTTTAAAAAGGTAAATAGTGCAAGAACTCAAGAAAACATTCCCAAACTATACACATTTCAAATTTGAACCATAATTAGGGTTAGCATAGTATTTGAACAGTTGTTAAGTGTCTTAGTTACCTAGTGCTGTTACAACAGAAATACCACAAGTGGATGGCTTTAACAAAGAGAAATTTATTTTCTTACAGTGTAGTAGGCTAGAAGTCCAAATTTAGGGAGTCAGCTCCAGGGGAAGGCTTTCTCTGTTGGGTCTGGAGGAAGATCCTTCTCATTAATCTTTCCCTGAACTAGGAGCTTCTCCACATAAGAATCCGGGGTCCAAAGGACATGCTCTGCTCCCAGAGCTGCTTTCTTGGTAATATGAGGTCCCCAACCCTCTGCTCACTTCTCCTTCCCTTTTATCTCTTGTAACATAAAAGGTAAGCAGGCTGCACCTCAGGGAAACTCCCTTACATTGGATCAGGGATGTGACCTGAGTAAGGGTGTTACATGCCACCCTAATCCTCTTTAACTTAACCCAATCTTTCCTCATTAACCACAGGCAGAGATTAGGGTTTACAACTCATAGGAAAATTACATCAATCACAAAATGGAAGACAACCACAGAATACTGGGAATCATAGCCTAAACCAGTTGACACATATTTTTGGAGGCTACAATTCAATCCATAACATTGAGTAAGAGAAATAAACCGTCGTTACTGAAAGTGGGTCCGTGTGTATTTGAATATCAGTGGGCTTCCGACTCTTCCCTTCTCCTTATTTTGTCCTTCAGAAGAGTCCCCCCACCCCTTTGGTGAAGGTAAGACAGTTTTGTGTGCATTTCCTGACTATTCTTGAACACGGTAGTACAAAACCTGTACCAACCTTATAAGAATATCCCAGAAGTGTGAATAATGAAAGGAAAAAAAAAAAAAGCTGTAACAAGCCGGAAACAGTCATTGCACAGTCAGCTGTTGGGAGGAGAATTAGCTTGCTGTGTCCTGAGCGCTAATGAGGAGAGCTCAGTGCTAGGTGAGGATGTAGATGCTGAGTTACCTTCCAGCTGTTCCCACACTGGGAAAAACCCTGGGGAAGCGGCCGGCCTCTCCCATCCTGCATCTACACCATGCACACAGAGGTACAGCTCCGCACCATGGAACATGTGAATCTGCAGTGGTTAGTGTAAAGGGATTTCTTTTTCTTCCTGAAATATTTTCTCCCGTTAGAGTTGGTCTTTTTCTTTGGGAAGACTTCCAACTGTCTTGTGTTTTCCTTTCAGAAATGCTCATCACTAACTTTTTTTTTTTTAATTAAATATCTGATTTTTACTTTGAAGCCCAGGTGGCATACTGGTTAAGAGCTCGGCTGCTAACCAAAAGATCTGCGGTTCAAATCCACCAGCCACTCCTCGGAAACACTACAGGACAGCTCTATGCTTTTTTCTTTGGGAATTTTTAACTTAGTTACCAAATTTGAAGGATATTACACAGTAGAACCATGTCCCCACAGAAGTGAAGAGATAGGTGGTTTTGGAGAACAAGTTTGATATGTGTGTTCCAATACACCTTCTTATTGGCAAAGTTGTTGATATAAATCTAAGCATAATCTTTTCATTAAATTGATAGTTTATTTTCTCCTTGTATTTTTAAATATTTCTTCTGAGAGAACTGCTTTTGAGTGGTGAATATGTACACCAGACAATCATACTCAATAATTTTGGAGTGGGGGTTTGAATTTGGTCGCCACTGCTTTTTAATTTATCACTTCACCCACCAAGAGTAAGGAGCAATTAGAAACGAGATATTTTAGTGCTGGGCTTGATGGTGGCAGCTGAGAAGAAAGCCACGGCCTGAAACTAGGATTGGCACTGGAACACCATGCTCTTCTTTGATTTAAAACTTTGTATCCCCCTTTTATACACTGAGGGGTAAATTTAAGGCATTTTTTTTTTCTTCAACAAAATGAAGCTAGCCAGCTAAATAACCCAAACTAGACTTTGAAAGGGGTTCATCTTCCGTTCACCATCTAGACTGGCTACCATTACCAACTGTTCTGATGACCCAGGGACACAATAGATGGTATCTGATAGAATGGGAGAAAAATGTAGAACAAAACTCAAATTTTCAAAAAAGGCCAGACAAACTGGACTGATAGGGAATAGCTGAACCTCTGAGACTATTGCCCTAAGATACCCTTTGAACATGAATTGAAGCTACTCTTGGCATTCACCTTTCAGCCAAATAATAGATTGGTCTATAAACAAACAGTATCACCCATGAGTAATGTGCTCCCTTTAACAATCAACTATATGAGACCAAAAGGTCAACATTTATCCAAAAGCAAAGATGAGAAGGCAAGGAGGGGAGGAGAAGCTAGATCAATGGAAACAGAACAAACAAAGGAAATAATGAGAATGCTGACACATTGTGAAAATGTCATGGAACAATTTGTATAAGATTTGTAAATGCAAACCCATCTTGCATGTAAACTTTCATCTAAAATAAAATATTTGAAAAAAGAATTGAGCCTCAGAAATATGTGGGACACCATCAAAAGTTGTAACACTTTTGCTATTGGATTGTCTGGAGAAGCGGTGAAAGAGAGTGAAGAAAAATGGCTGATAATTTCACAACTTTGTGAAACACACATCTACAAAAGGTAAAACGGCTTACCCAGATACAACACGATCTGCTGAAAAGCAAAGATAAAGAACAAATCTTGAAAGCAGTCAGAGAAAAACGACATGTCACACATAAAAGACCTACGAATCTCATCATAAAGGACAGAAGAGCCTGGAATAATTTCTCCAAAGTGCTTAAAGAAGACTCAACCCAGGATATTATATGCAGCAAAGATATCCTTAAGGATTGAAGGCAAAACAAAGAAAATGAAACAATCAAACAAAAAAACACTGATGGACATGAAAGAAAGTACAAAGAATCCATCATCAGACAACTTGCTTCGAAAAAATGTGAAAGGAACTCTGCAGGCTGAAGAGAATTGATATAAGAGAGAAGCTGAAATTTTCAGATATAGGAAGAACATCAGAAATGGTTAAGCTTCTGGGTAATTGTGATAATCTATTTCTCCCCTCTTCAATTCTTTAATATATGTATGACTTTTGAAAGCGAACATGGCACTGCGGTCTCAGAGGGTGGAGTTCAATTCATGTACATGTAACCTGCATGACAACTATGAAATAAAGAGTGGGACGTAAAAAAAAATCTGTATGGCTGTCCAATTTCAACCTTTTCCTAAAACTGGTTAAGATGCTCACTCTAATGTGACAGTGAAATGGTTAGTATATATTGTGTTCCTCTGAGAGAAGCAGTTAGAAAGTCACTCAGAGACATTGGATACCTTCAAGAGTACTATCCAGGAAAGACGAATAAAGCAGGTAAAAACACTTACGTACATGTTTTTGTGTGAGCATAAATAGTGCATTCTCTTGGTTAATTACCTAAGAGTATGATTACTGGGATGTGTGGTAAGCCTGTCTCTCCCAGCCTAACCTGGTTGCCACCCTGCCCCCAGCCCAGAAGGATCTGGGAGAACCCCCACTTCTGTTTTTAGCAGCCCTCACCCTCCAACGTCCCCAGGGGAAATGACTGGGGCCGCACAGGCACTGATCCCAAAGCTACCACCCTGTGCAGAAGCTGCGGAGCCTGGAGCCTGGCTTCCAGAAGTTTCTCCTTTGCCTGGTTAGAGGAGACCCATCCTGTCCAGTCCCCGACAGCTCCAGGACAGCCAGGGTGAGATGAGGCTGCCACCCTGCCAATAAGCTCACCTCACTCAAGTCCAAGACCTTCAACCTCAGGGGTGATGCAGACAAGCGCCAGAAGGGCTAGGGGATGAGCCACAACCTTTGCTGCTGAGCCTGTTCCTTCAGGGTTCTTGTGCCCGCTCCTCCTCCTTGAGGTTCCTTTACACTGCTCCTGTCATCCCCCACACCTGTACTTGGAGCATGCTTTGCGCTTGCATCTGTCCCTGGATAGTCCTTTCCACTTTCACTTGTTCTTTGAGGTTGCGCCCTAGTACCTAGCACATGCTCACAAACTTCCTGCAATCTGTGTGTGCACCCCTTTCTGGCACATGCATTCTGTGCACAAGCCCATTCATTGAAGACAAGTTCAAAGGAGGCGTTCCTGCAACTGGCCCAACAGTGCGCGCTCTGCCTTTGCCCAAGCTGGCAGCCAGAGGAGAATGCTCTGCACTTTCTCATAAATCAAAATAGAAAAACTGAACCCCTGCCTTCCAGTCTGTCCCCACTCAAAGACTGAATTTCCACAACTGCCCAAGTTTGGCCCATGGCCTTGGTTCCCTGCACTGGGGGCCGGGGTCTGCCAGGGGGGCCAGTGTGCTACAGCCCACAGCCCACTCCTGCCACATTCCCCGGGCTGTCCGCGGCCCCCTGGCTACACCTGCCTCTGCCTGTGGAGGGACTCGCAGGCCAGCCTACGAGTCTCCAGGGACTTTACAATGGCGCTTTGTACGAGCCTCCTGGAGATGAAACCCCGGGATCCTGTAGACCCTGTGGTCCTTCCCGGAGGCTCTCACCTCCGTGTGCTGCCCTCGCCCTCAGAAGCAGCAGGGGCTGTCTGCACACCACTCCAAGGTGTCCCGAAGAACAGCCAGCTTAGGAAGAAAATTGATCCTCTCTGTGGTGCAAGAGCAGGCAGTCACCTCTATGCTGCCCACAACACCCCGGTGTGCCCAAGACTCTGGAGCAGAAAAGGCTGTGTCGAGGGCCATGCGAGAGAGTGGGAAGGGGATGGAGAAGCAGGAGGAAGCACCCCTGGTCCTAGAGAGGAAGACCATCAGAGAAGGTGTCCCAATGGCACTGGGAGGTCACAGTCTACGTTTTAGGCCCCTGGGTGTCCACGGAGGTGAACCTTTTCCTTCCCAGGCCTGGGCTTCTGAAGAGAAGCCTCCATTCCAAGAGCTCAGAAGACAATTCCATCAAGACATCCCAGACCCCTTTTCTGAGCTCATGACGCATCCCTGCAACTTGCCAAACACTATGCACTCCACCTTTTCCCTAGTTGGCAGCCAGAGGAGAAAGCTCTGCGCTTTCCCATAAATCCAAACAGAAAAACTGAACTGCGGCCTTCCAGTCTGTCCCCGTTCAAAGACTGAACTTCCACAACTGTGCAAGCTTGGCCCATTGCCTTGGTCCCCATGCCTTCAGGAGCTCATACAGCTCTACCCAAGGATTCCTGCCACTGAAGAGGAGGAGGGGTCCTGCCACATCCCAGTCCCAGCTGCCCTGCAGGTCCACAGAGAAAGTAAGACCCAGGAACCTCTAACTTTAGATTCAGTGAGAAAGTTCCTGTGCAAAAAGGTTTTGGGTGTGACCTCAGGGCAGAAACACAACTTGAGAGATTGCTCACCCACATCTGACAGCTCTAGGCCCCGGAAATGCAGGATTCCTCTGCAGCCACCTAGGTGAGGGGAACCTCTGGTGTTGCCACCATTCCCCCAGCCAGGTTATGGAGTCAGAGCTGAAGACCTGGACCAGGAGAAGAGGGCAGCACTCCAGTGCATCAACATCGCTTTGAGGGGAGAGATGGAGGCCAATTCTGGCAGCAGCGCCCCTCAGTCTTCAGGTACTTCCCCTTTGCCTGCTGTAGATGCTGCCCCTCCAGGAGCTGACCTACCAGCTTCCAGCCTGAATCAGCAACAGAAGACATGGAGGAGGAAACAGGTCTCCCTGGGCACAGTGGCTGTCCTGGAACCTGCTGGAGTGGTCACCCCTAGCCATCCCATGTCTGGGAGGAAGTCCAGGTTATCAGGCCTCCTTTTCTACTCATTGCCACAACCCTTCCCAGCCACCTTGTCATACTGGCTGCCCTCAGCCCCTTTCACCTTCCTGGCCCCTGCTCCCGCCCCATTATCACACACGCACAGGACTGACCTGTCCTCTGGGCCCCCAATCCCTTCTGTGCCCGCTCCCTCCCCACCAGGTCTGGACTCTAAAATGGGAAGCCCACCTCCTCACCTGCCTGCTCCTGCAGTGGCTCTCCCCGCCACTCCCAGCACCTTCAGGATGGAGTCTCCTACACCCATGAGTGTAGATTCTCCTATCTTCTTCTTGGGGACCCCCTTTCCAACCAGGGATCCCAGTGCCCCTCCCTCCTGGGGCCTGACAGTTGCTGCTGCTTCACTCAGCGCTAGCTCCTCAGCCAGCACATCTGTAGGCTTGTTCCCACAGTCTGCTCCTGATGTTGGGGTCACCCCCATGGACATCTCTCTGCCCTCCCAGACTCTCCTCCTGGGGCCTCCCGTGGGTACCAGCAGGCCCTTCCCATCTGCCCAGGCCCTTCAGACACCACCACCCGCCGCCCCCCCCGCCCCGTGGCAGCACTGCCTCAGCCACATACACTGCCAGCCTTCCTGCACTGAGGTTCTGTAGCTCCAGTACAACATTGAACCTTTCCTTTTACAATGGAGTGACCCTCCGGCCGATATTTGGGGCCCCTGATGGGCAGCAGCATGCAGCTACCACCTCAAACAGTTCTCTCCAGACAGGAATCCTCTCAGCTCCAGCCCAGCCCAGGCCCAGGGTCATGCTGCACTGCAGGTCAGCCAGCAGATGGAGGCTGTGGCTGCTGCCTTGGTGAGTGCTGCATAGGCGGGGCCTGCAAAGCCTGCTGCTGCTGCTGCTGCTGTCGTTCCTGCTACTGCTGTTGTTTGAGCTGTGCCATCCGCTGACGCAGCTGCTGTTGCTGCTGCTGTGTCTACGACAGAACAAAGACACTCAGTCAGCCCACTCGCCCCCGTGGGTGCCAGCTGCCCTGTGTTGGCTGTGCTCTCAGGAAGCCCAGGTGGGCACTGGCACAACCCGCCATGATCCCTGCCTGGGCTGACCTCTCTAACAGGGAAGGGGTGGGCCGCTCACAGAGGGGCTCTGGGCCCCTGAGGCTGATGCTGCAGACAGTGAGCTTCTATGCTCTACCACCGAGCCCCTCCACCTCTAGGCCTGGAAAGCATGACAGAAGAGTAAGGGAAGCATCTAGTTGGTTAGGTAAAGGGTACTAGAGAGTAGATGCAGTCCCAGAAGCAAAGACAAGTGCTTGGATAACTGCAGATTTCTGAAGCCTTCTTCAGCGCTGCCTGTCTGTGCCTCAAGTGGTCAGTACAAGCCTCATCAAGATACGTCAATGCCTGCTTTCTGGAAGTGAAGGAAAGGCAGGGCCTGAAGGTCCAATGTCAGTTCTGGGAGTGAGGGCCTCTAAGATGCAGAGGAGGGTGGCAACTGGGGAGAGAGGGGCCAGCAAGATAAGGCCTAGAGGAGCCAGGGGATGGAGAGGCCATGTGACCCAAAAATAGTTCCTGAACATGTCTAGACTGTGACTACAAAGCACATTCATACAGAGCTTCAAACGTGACATGCCACTCCCCTGCGAAACACCAGCTGGGAATCGATTATACTGTGGCCAGATGCCCAAACACTCAGAGGCAGAGCAGGAGGCATGCAAGCCCTCAGAAGGAGTGCCACCAAGGGCTGGGACAAGAATTCCGCATCTCAGAATGTGTGTGCTTCTCGTGTTTTGCTTTGGCTAACTCTTCTATGAGTCTCTTCCACCCAGAAGCCTCTACTGATCCAGTGCCTCAGCGCCTAGTAGGCCCGTGCCAGACAGGCTGTGCCTGACCGAGGCCCTCCTCTACACCCTGTCCATAAGTCTTCTCCTCGCTGTCCCCAGGCCTCCAGAAGCAACAGAGCGGGGCTGGCACCAGGTGGGCTCTGGGCCCCCGCAGCCAGCACTGTGGCAGTGAGCGGCCAGGGCTTGCAGACTACAGGAGGAAGGCAGAGTGTGGGAAGAGGGAGCCTGGTACCTGTTCCTGGTTCTGATGATGCAGTTTGATCAGGTGCTGCTGCTGCTGCTGCACCACTGCCTGAAACTGTTGCTGCCTGGTGCTCTGCCGCACCTGGAACTGCTGCTGCTGGATCTGTTGCTGCTGCACCTGGAAATGCTGCTGCTGCTGCACCTAGAACTGCTGTTGGAGCTACAGCTGGGCTGGCGATGGAGACTGGAAGTCAGGTGCAGGCGCATGGAGCCGCAGCATTCCCAAGACTCCAGAGGGCAGCACAGCAATGGAACCAACAAGAAGCAAAGGCCCACAGCAATCACTGCTGTGCAGGCATGAAGGGCATTCAGATGGAGCCCATTGCCTAGACGACTGCTGGCCACAGGTCTACGCTCAGTAGTTTGAACACGCCATTTACTACAGAGACACAGAAGTGATGGGAAGTAGCATTTGAGTTCATTATGGGACTTACTACAATGATTTACTCTATAACAGCCAAAGAGTAAAGAAAAAAGTCAACTAAGTGTGTGGTATGGACAAGTGGCCTGGCCCTAGGCTATAGGTTTCCAATTACAGACATTTCCTATGAATGGAATCATATAATATATGGTCCTTTGTGACTGGCTTCTTTCACTCTGCGTAATATGTATCTTCAAGGTTCATCCACTTTGTAGCATGTATCAGTATTTCATTCCTTTCTACTGCTGATTAGTATTGTATTGTATAGATATATCACAATTGGATGGACATTTGGGTCATTTGTTTGGCTATTAAGAATAATGTACAGTCTCAACCCACCTGGATCAAAGGAGAAGGAAGAACACCAAGGTCACAAGATAACTATGAGCCCGAGACAGAAAGGGCCACATGAACTAGAGGCTTACATCATCCTGAGACCAGAAGAACTAGCTGGTGCCCAGCCACAACCGATGACTGCCCTGACAGGGAGCACAACAGAGAACTCCTGAGGGACCAGGAGAACAATGGGATGCAGACCCCAAATTCTCATAAAAAGACCAGACTTAATGGTCTGACTGAGACTAAAAGAATCCCGGCAATCACAGTCCCCAAACCTTCTGTTGGCCCAGGACAGGAACCATTCCCGAAGACTACTCATCAGACATGGAAGGGACTGGACAATGGGTTGGAGAGAGATGCTGATGAAGAGTGAGCTACTTGTATCAGGTGGACACTTGAGACTGTGTTGGCATCTCCTGTCTGGAGGGGAGATGGGAGGATAGAGAGGGTTAGAAACTGGCAAAATGGTCACGAAAGGAGAGACTGGAAGAAGGGAGCAGGCTGACTCATTGGGGGAGAGTAAATGGGAGTATGTAGTAAGGTGTATATAAGCTTATATGTAACAGACAGACTTGGTTTGTAAACTTTCACTTAAAACGCAATAAAAATTAATTTAAAAAAAAGAATAATGCACAGTCATGCACAAGTTTTTGTGCAGTGGAGTTTCTTTTTGGAGTAATGAAATATGCTAAAATTGATTGGAGCAATGATTGCACAACACTGTGAATATATTAAAAACCATGAATCGTGCACTTTCAATGGGTGAATTGTATGGTATGTATGTGAATCATATTCAGTAAAGCTGTTTGAAATAGCCAAAACAACCTTGAAAAATAAGAACAAAGTAGGAGGACTCATACTTTCAATTTCAAAATGTACTATAAACAGTGGGCTACTGGTAAAAGGATACAGACATAGAGACTAATAGAACTAATAGAGAATCCTGAAATAAACCCATACATGTATGGACAAATAGACACAAGGGCATCACGTCCATTCAATGGGGCAAAGAATAGACTCTTCAGTAAATGGTTCTGGGACAACTCCATCTCCACATGCAAAAGAATGAAGCTGAACTCCTACTTTACACCATATATGAAAATGAACTCAAAATGGATCAGTGACCTAAATACATGGAAGAAAACAATAAAACTTTTAAAAGAAAACATGGGTAAAGCTTTAAGACCTTGTTTTTGATAAAAGATTCTTAGATATGGCAACAAGAACATAAAAAGATAAATCGCAAAAGATAAGCTGGACTTCATCAAAATTAAAAAAAAAAATTGTGCATCAAATAACATTATCAAGAAAGGGAATGGGAGAAATAAATGGGAGAAAATATTTGGCAATCATAATCTGATAAGGGTTTAATATCCATAATATATAAGGAACTCTTACAATTCAACACAAAAAAAGACTGAACAACCCAATTAAGAAATGGGCAAAGGACTTGGCTAGGACCTAATATGCAAATGGCCAATAAACCAAAAACCTATTGCCGTTGAGTTGATTCTGACTCATAGCGACCCTACAGGCCAGAGCAGAACTGCTTCACAGGGTTCCAAGGAGCGGCTGGTGGATTCAAACTGCTGACCTTTTGGTTAGTACCCGTTGCTCGCTGTAGCTCTTAACCACTGTGCCACCAGGGTTCCAATTAAGAAATGGGCAGAGGACTTGGATATGACTTAATATACAAATGGTCAACAAGCACATGAAAAGACGCTCAACATCGTAAGGAAAATGCAACTCAAAACAACAAGGTATTGCTTCACACCCACTAGGACGGATATTATCAGAAAACAGAAACTAACAAGTATTGGAGGGGATGATGAGAAACTGGAACCCTCATCCACTGCTGGTGAAAATGTAAAATCACGCAGCCACTGTGGAAAACAGTTCAGTGGTTCCTCAAAATGTTAAACAATTACCATGTGACCCAGCAGTTCAACTCCAATGTATATATACCCCCAAGACTTGAAAGCAGGGACACAAATAGATCATGTGTACGTCAATGTTTACCGCAGCAATATTCACAATAGCCAAAAGGTGAAAACAACCCAAATGTCTGTCAACAGAATAGATAAACAAAAGTGGTATATCCATACAATGGAGTACTTAAAAAAAAAAAAAGCTGCTGTCAATTCCATTCCAACTCTTAGTAACTCTACAGGACAGAGTAGAACTTCACAGGGTTTCCAAGGAGCGGCTGATGGATTCGAACTGCCATCCTTCGGTTGGCAGCCAGGCTCTTAACCACTGAGCCACCAGGGCTCCAATGAAATACTATTCGGCTATAAAGAGAAAGAAAGCTCTGGTACATGCCAAGACATGGGTGAACCTTGGAAATATTATGCTGAGTGAAATAAGTCAGACCCAAAGGACAAGTATTGTATGATCTCACTTATATCAAATATCTACAATAGGCAAATGCATAGAGACAAAAGTTTATAGTGGTTCCCAGGGGCTGGGAGTTAGGGAGAAAGGGGAGAGATTGCTTAAGGAGTACTGAGTTTCTGTTCATGGTGATAAAAACTTTTGAAAATAGATAGTGGTAATAGTTGCACATGGTGAATATAATTAATATCACTGCATGGTACACTAAAATATGGTAAAAATGGCAACTTTTTTTGTCATACGTACCCACATTAAAATAAAAATAAACCAATGATGTTAAAAAAATGAAAAACAAAAAATCCAATAATATAGAGATCCCTGTACACTTTGCTCAGTGTCCCCTAATGGTAACATTTTGTAAAATCATAGTATAAGATCACAGTCAGAGTGTGTGCTCATGTGTGCATGGGGTGTGTGTGTGTGTGTGTGTGTGAGTGTGTGTGTGTGAGTGTGTGTGCATTTGCTTCCTGACAATTAGATCCTCAGGGTATGACTGTGTATCCCCCATGACATCAAAACATTGAGCAGTTCACACAACACAAGGTGCTGCCACCTCTCTATAGCAACGCCACCCCGCACTCCCGGCAACCACTCGTGTGTCCTCCATTTCTGAAATTTTGTCATTTCAAAAATGTAATGTAAGTGGAACCATACAAGATGCAAGCTTTTGGAATTAGCTTTTTCCACTCAGCAAAATTCTCTGGAGATTCATCCCGGTTGTACCGGATCAGTCTATTCCTTTTTACTGCAGAGTGTTCCATGGCATAGATGTACCAGTTTAACCAGGTACCTGTTGAAAGGTGTCTAGCGTGGCTCCAGTTCTGGGCTATTACAAACAGAGCCTACATTCATGTACAGGTTTCTGTGTGAACAGCTTGCCTTTCTCTGCCATAAATGCTCCAGCATGCAACACTGGGTGGTATGGTAGTTGCATGTTCAGTTTTTAAAGAAACCACTTAGCTGCTCTCCAGAACGTTTGTGCCATTTTACATTCCCACCAGCAATGTACGAGAGATCATTTCTCTGCATCTTTGCCAGCATTTGGTGTTGTCAATTTTTAGCCATTCTTAGAATGTAAGGGAAAAAAAAGGTAATCTATTTGTTAACTTCTACAATCAGAGGACACTGTATGACAATACTTTGAAATTTGTTGAGACTTGCTTTATGGGTTATTTTTGTAAATGCATTTGTTCTATCCACATCCTTAGATTAAGCTTGTTCATTACATTGTTCAAATCTTCTCTAACTGTATCAATTTTTGTCTGCTTTAAACCATCAATGAGAAAGGTAACTGAAATAACTGCTAGATACATTTATTTAATCTTTTATTTTCAAAGCTTTCTACATTTTATGTGTGTTTCTTGTACAGATTATATAGCTGTATTATTTTCTTTTATTTACTTTCAATCTCACATTTCCTGTCTTTTAGCAGGAATGTTTAGTCCATTCACATTGTTGTGATTACTTATATTTTTCAACTTGTTTCTATCTGCTTTCCTTTTTCTAAGCTTCTTCCTTCTCCTTTTTACATTGCATTTTTGTCAGATGGTTGAAACTGATTTTGTATATTGGCTGGATTATAGTCTGTTTTTTTTCCTTTCATTCCATTTTTTCCTGTTGGTTTGAAATTTACAAATCATTTCTATAGCTTTAGCAATTACTGTTTCAATTTTTATCATGGATATTTAACTTTACAAAGTATAAAGTTTATCACTGTTTTAACTTCTTTCCTGAACAGTACAAGGATCTTAGAACGCTAATTATTGTTTAAATTAGGTTTACAAAATACTTTTTTTTTTTTTAATTTTAATATTTGTCTTTTCAGTGAAGGTTTACACAGCAGTTTTGGTTCCCATTCAACAATTTCTGCACAAGTTGTTCGGTGACATTGGTTACATTCTTCACAATGCGTGAACATTCCCATTATTCTTGTTCTGGTTGTTCAGTTTCAATTAATCTAGTTTTCCTATCCCTTACATTCTTATCTTGGTTTTAAAGTAATTGTTGACTGTTTGGTCTCGTATAAGTGAGTTTTTTTTTAAGTGGTTTAAACAAATGGGTTCATTTTTCTCACATAATATGAAGGGTACATGTAGGCCATTGCTGGCATTGGTTTAGCTGCTGATCAGTTACTCTGCAAGTCGGCTTTCATCCTCATGGTCACAACATGATGGCTAGAGCGCCATGCATCACGTTGTCATTCATGGGAAGAAGTTGGGCAAGTGGGAAGCCATTCCCCTTGCTAATTCTGTCTCCTTTTATTAGGAAAGCAGATCATATAAGTGATTTTTAAAGGAGCACAGTACTCACAGGTGATAATATTTTCTTGAGCCAATTTATTCTTTAGCTACAAGATGACCACCGGGTTAGTTTCGGTTCAACGTTTGAAGAGTATTTCAGGGTAACAGTCTCGAGGAGTCCACCAGTCTGAACCAGTCCAGTAAATCTGGTTTATTTTTAGGGATCTGAGGTTCTATTCCACATTTCTCTCCCATTCTATCAAGGTCCATCTATTATGGCTCTGATCAGAACGGTTGGTAGTGGTAGCCGGGCACCATCTAGTTCTAAGGTTTCAGGGTAGATGAGGCCATGGTTTGTGTACATTATGTGCACTGTAGACTAGTTTCTTCTTTGAGTCATTGGTTTCCTTCTCTGTTTTTTGTTCCAGATGCTAATTAGTTTTTAAAGAAGGTTTTTACATGAACACAATATTCCTGGTATACATGATATACTCCCTCCTGACTTAATAGTAGCTACATCACACACTGGTTGTTGTTGATGTTGTTTTGTGCCATTGAGTCAATTCTGACTCCTAACAACCATAGAGGATGGAACAGAACTGCTCCACAGGGTTTCCTAGGCTGTCATCTTCATGGGAGCAGATTGCCAAGCCTTTTCTCCCATGGAGTGGGTGGTGAATTTGAACCACCCACCTTTCAGTTAGCAGCCAAGTGCTCAGCCACTGAGCCACCAGGACTCGTCACACACTGGAATGAGAATTAAATAACGTTACAGATAAAACACTTAAAAGAGTGTGCGGAATGTGGCAAGTTCATATGGAGGTTAGCTTCGAGCATGATTATTTTACAGAGCCACCACCTATCTGTCAGTTTGTCGTACTGTGGTAGCATGTGTGTTGCTGTGATGCTGGAAGCTATACCACTGGTATTTCAAATACCAGCAGGTTTCCGTGGAGTTTCCAGACTAAGATACAGTAGGAAGAGGAACCTACAGATCTACTTCAAAAAAAAAAAGTGAAACCCTTATGGATAGCAGCAGAACATTGTCTGATATAGTGTTGGAAGATGAGCCCCTCAGGTTGAAAGACACTCAAAATATGACTGAAGAAGAGCTGTCTCCTCAAAGTACAGTTGACTTTAATGGCATGGATGCAGTAAAGCTTTCGAGACTTTCATTTGTTGATGTGGCAGGACTCAAAATGAGAAGAAACAACTGCAAACATCCATTAATAACTGACAGTGGGATGTCTGGTGTATTAATCAAGGAAAACTGGAAGTTGTCAAAAATGAAATGGAACGCTTGACTTATATCCTAGACATTTGTCAGCTAAGATGGACTGGTATTGGCCATTTTGAATTGAATAATCATATGGTCTACTACAATGGGAATGACAAATTGAAGAAGAAAGATGTCACATTCGCTGCTAAAAAGAACATTTCAAAATCTATTCTGAAGTACAACACTGTCAGTGATAATATTCACAGGTCTGTGAGGAAGATCAGTTAATATGACTATTGTTCAAATTAACACATCAACCAGTAATGCCAAAGATGAAGAAATTGAAGATTTTTACCAACTTCTGCAGTCTTAAACTGATCAAACATGCAATCAAGATGCACTGATAATTACTGGTGATTGGAATGCAAAAACTGAAAACAAAGAAGGAGGATCAGTAGTTGGAAAATATGGTCTTGGTAACAGAAATAACTCCAGAGATCGCATGATAAAATTCTGCCAAGACCAATGACTTATTCATTGGAAATATCTTTTTCAACAACATACATGACAATGATACATGTGGATCTTGCTGGGTGGAATACACAGGAATCAAATTAATTACATCTGTAGTAAGAGATGATAGAGAAGCTCCATGTCATCAGTCAGAACAAGGCCATGGGCCAACTGTAGAACAGGTCATCAATTGTTCACATGCAAGTTCAAGTCAAAGCTGAAGAAAATTAAAACTAGCCCAACAGAACCAAAGTACAACCTCATATATATCCTGCTGAATTCAGGGACCATCTCTAGAATAGATTTGACACACTGAACACCAATGATCAAAAACCAGACGAGTTGTGGGATGACATCAAGGACACCATACATGAAGAAAACAAAAGGTCATTAAAAAGACAGGAAAGATCAAATGGATGTCAGAAAAGACTCTGAAACTTGCTCTCGAACGTAGAGTAGCTAAAGTGAATGCAAGAAATGATGAAGTAAAAGAGTTGAACAGAAGATTTCAAAGGGTGGCTTGAGAAGACAAAGGAAAGTATTATAATGACATGTGCAAAGACCTGGAGTTAGAAAATGGAAAGGGAAGAACACGATTAGCATTTCTCAAGCTGAAAGAACTGAAGAAAAAATTCAAGCCTTAAGTTACAATACTGAAGGATTCTATAGGCAAACTACTGAACAACGCGGGAAGCACCAAAAGAAGATGCAAGACTGCAACCAATTTCATGGAACAATTTGTATAAAAATGCTTAAACGGAATCGTAATTTTCTGTGTACATTTTCACCTAAAACACAATATTAAAAAAAAAAAAAAAGAAGGAAGAAATACAGAGTCACTGTACCAAAAAGAATTGGTCACTGTTCAAGCATTTCAGGAGGTAGCATATGACCAAGAACTGATTGTATGAAAGGAAGAAATCCAAGCTGCACTGAGGCATTAGTGATAAACGAGGCTCCAAGAACTGATGAACTACCAACTGAGCTGCTTTAACAATGGATGCAACACTGGAAACTCTCACTTGTCTATGCCAAGAAATTTGAAAGACAGCTATCTGGCCAACCAACTGCAAGAGATCCATATTCTTGCCCATTTCAAAGAAAGAGTGAAGTCAGGATGACCTTTGGAAACTGACCAGATCAGATGGTCACCTGCAGCAGACCTGAATGGCTGGTATGTTAGTAACCTCACCCTGAGAAGTATTTGCCCTACTGAAGGACTTTTTAAAACAAAATTTATTGTGCTTTAGATAAAGGTTTACAGAACAAATTAGCTTCTCATTAAACAATTAATACATATATTGTTTTGTGACATTGGTTTGCAACCCCATGTTGTGTCAACATTCTCCCCCTCTCCACCCTGGGCTCTCCATATCCATTCATCCAACTTTCCCATCCCTGCCCCTGGGCTGGCGTGCCCATTTAGTCTCATTTATGTGGTTGACCTACATTTACTACTGTGTGTTTTATGGGCCTGTCTAATCTTTGGCTGAAGGGTGAACCTGAGGAGTGGCTCCAGCAATGAGTCAAAAGAGCATCTGGGGGCCATACTCTCAGTGGTGAAGGACTAGTTGTTACTGATTTCGATAGGTAAAATGTATGCGGAGAGGGAAGTAACTCTCCAAATGTTATGTAGAAGGATCCATGGCCAAAAAAGGCCACGGGGTGGTCTGCAGGGCAAGGGTTTCTCCTGTTGATTGCCTTTCTGGCCTTGGGTTTATAATTTTGCCAAAAACAATTGGTTGGGTGGCAGCTTGTCCTGTGATTGGTCCATTTTATGTACCTTGCAGGGATTGGTCAGTCTATTATGCAAATAAGGTACCTAAAACCACAGAATAGTATTGAGGGAGTTGCTTATATAGTCAAACCTGCAAAAGCCAGAACCGGTGTAAGGCAGAAACCTGTCAGAGAAGGAAAACTCAAACTCTAAAACACACGATAGAAAGGTGGTAAGACTGCAGAAACAAGAAGACAGTCCCATTGAGTCCGGATCCCACAGGTTTCAGTGTTTAAACAGCTAACTCGACTAAGGGACTCCCCGAGACTACTGCCCTGAGATACTCCAAAAGCCTTGAACCAAAACTATGCCTTGAACAACTTAACAGCAAAAAGATAAACAACTCAACCATAGAATGGATGAAGACTTGAATAGACACTTTACCAAAGAACATTCAAATGGTCACCAAATACATGAAAAGACACTCAGCGTCATAAGCCATCAGAGAGATGCAAATCAAAACCACAATGAGATACCATTTCACTTCTACTGGCATGGCTAAGTTAAGAAAAAAAAAACAGAAAACAACAAATGTTGGCAAGGATATGGGGAAACTGGAATCCTTATCCATTGCTCGGGAGAAAGATGTGGTAGTCTGCTCCTGTGAGGATCACAGCCTTGGAAACCTCATCTGGCAGTTCTACTCTGTGCTACAGAGTTGCTGTGAGTTGGAACTGACTTGACAGCAATGGATTTGGTTTGGTTTTTGGGTCCCCATTGCTGGTGGGAATGCAAAGCGGTATAGCTGTTTTGGAAAACAATTGTGGCAGTTCCTCAAAAAACGAAAAACAGAACTACCACCAAAAAACCAAAAAACTCAAACCCACTGCTGTTGAGTCAATTCTGACTTATAGCAACCTTATAGATTCAAACCGGTCAGCAGCCACAGCTCTTAACCAACTACCACATGACCCAGCAATTCCACTCCTAGGTATATACCCAAAAAAACTTGAAAGCAGAGACTCAGAGACTTGTACACCAATGGTCACTGCAGTACTATTCATAATAGCCAAAAGGTGGAAACAACCTAAATGCCCATCAATGGACGAATGGATAAACAAAATGTGGTACGTACATGGAATGGAATACTACTCAGCCAGCAGGAGAAATGAAGTCTTGACACATGCTGCAATATGGTTAGAGCTAGAAGACATTATACGGAGTGAAATAAGCCAATCACAAAAGGACAAGTATGGTATGACTTCACTTATATTGGAAACCCTGGTGACGTAGTGATTAAGAGCTATGGCTGCTAACCAAAAGGGCGGCAGTTTGAATCCACCATGCACTCCTTGAAAATTCTATGGGGCAGTTCTACTCTGTCCTATAGGGTCACTATGAGTCAGAGTCGACTCGATGGCAACAGGTTTTCATTTATATCAAAAGAAAAGACAAATGCATAGAGAACAAAGTTTATTAGTGGTTACCAGGTGTGGAAGGGTGAGGGAAGGGGGGGTTAATGGTGATGGAAAAATCACACTGATTAAGGATAGGGTTGTACAGCCGATTGTTGTAACTGCTGTTAGTAAACTGTACACCTGCAAAAAGTTGAATTGGCAACATTTGGGTGATAGATACATTTACAACCATGATGAAAAGAAAGAAAGAAAAGTAAAAGCTACCCCTTGAGGTCACCTTTTAGCTAAATAACAGATTGGCTCATAAAATAAAGAATATTACCAGTGAGTACTGTGCAACTTTAAAAAAATCATTTATATGAGCCAAATGCTCAACAATTACTCTAAAGCAAAGATGAAAGGGCAAGGAGACAGAGAAACCAGATTACTGAAATGTCCAAACTAGAATGAATGAGAATGTTAACACATTGTGAAGAATGTAACCGATACCACTGAATAATATGTGCCCTTGTTGTTAGGTGCTGTTGAGTCGGTTCTGACTCACAGCGATCCTATGTACAAGAGAAAGAAACACTGCCGGGTCCTGCACCTCTTTCAATCATTGTTATGCTTGCGCCCATTGTTGTAGCCACTCTGTAGTAATTTTTAAATGGGAACCTAACTTGCTGTACAAACTTTCACTGAAAACTCAATAAAATATTATTTAAAAAAAAGGAAAATAGGCAGCTCCTGTCTGGTGGCAAGATGAAAAGGCAAAAAGGGACAGGAACTGGATGAACAGACACGGGAAATCCAGGGTGGAAAGGGGGAGTGTACTGTCACATTATAAGGAGAGCAACTAGGGTTACATAATAATGTGTGTATAAATGTATGAGCAACTAATTTGAACTGTAAACTTTCGCTTAAGGCACAATTTAAAAGTTATGTAACAAGAAAAATGCATGTCCTTATCAGTTTGAATATATTGTAAAGACAAACATAATTGCAAAGAAACCTTAAGCTGCATTTCATGTTTTCTTATTAGTGGTATTAGTTTAATTATTCTGAGACCACTTTAGAGTATAAGTTGTTATGCTAGTCATATTTGAAATCAAGATATGCATAGTAACAGAAAAGATACATGTTTAAAATGAAAGACATTAAACAAAAACTATGTAAGGTTAAATTTCAACTGAAAACTATGTGGGGTTTTTGCTATTGTTGTTCTTTCAAAAGCACCTATTTCTTAGCTCTGTTCACGGAAAGGCCCAGAAGCAACCAGCAGCCTGGAAGTCATGCTGTACCCGCTAAATACCATTTAACCCTAGAAAATGACCCAAGCTCATCGGAGGAAAGGCCAATCACTGGCCTAAAAGCAAGCCAAATGTCAGACTGAAGGGCCATGATGAGGGGTCTGAGAGGACACAGGGTGCTTGGGAGCTCCCACAGAGCAAAGACTGAACACAGCAGTCACACAGCCTGGAGCTCATGTCACTCAAAAGAAGAGAACTCCCCACCTCCACCTCATCGTCACCCTTGGAGGCACCAATGGTGGCAAGTCCTTATGATGAGAGGTAGCCATCGGCAGGAGAGCATTCTCCTGGCCATCCTGAGTAAGCTGTTTCAAGCAACCAGGCAGCTCTAGCTGATGAGGGAAACCCTTCTTTACAGAAAAATCCCATCTAATAAATGTGGAGGAAAAGGCAGAATCAAGAACAACTGCCACTCTGCAATCCCTAATTAAATGACAGCACCATCATATGGAACGTGGATGGGGAACTGTGCATGGGAAGAGTCAAGCCATCACTCCGACCCCCAAACAACCGTGGACTCATGAGAAAAGCAAGACATTCAGAGAATATCCCCATAAATAAGGCAACACTGTGTCTACACTGTACACCAGAGACCCATACTTCTGAAGTATATGAAGTATATTAAGTGCAAAAGAGGTACTTTAATATAATTTTCAAAAGACCCAATAAGGTTAGTCTGCCCCAACTTCAAGCTGTTGCTAAGGACTGTTAACTGAGGCTGCTATATGCTAGGAAGCAAGCATCTTGAGTGTAGGCTGCACTCACAGCCAACAATCCCTAGGGGAAATGGGGGCGTGGGGAGGCTCTGATAGCAATAAGGTAAACCTCCATGGGAATCTGATTGGAGTGTGACACCCCTTGTCCCACATGCTGTTGGTTGCCAGGCTATTTCAAACTGCTATAGAAAGCCCTTGCATGGAGTCTGCTCCCACAGTTAGCACTCTACCCGCTTTTCTGTATACCCCATAGCTCAGGACTCTGAAACCAACAGGACAGACCTCCTCTGGGCTCAGTTTGGGTCTGACTGCTCCCCGCTCTGGTTACACTGAGGACTACTGACTGAGGCTGCTGTGTGTTAGGAAATGGCAGACTTGAGTGGAGGCTGTGCTCACAGACAACAATCTACCAGGGGGACTCTGATAGCAACAAGGTGGACCTTCCTGATGGTCTGTTCTGAGACTGACAGCCCCTCTCCCACCCAGTAACTGTTGGCCACTGCTCTGATACAAACATCTAAAGAAGGTTCCCTACAGTGGAGACAAGAGGTGGGTCACTTAAGTGACTTAAGTGGAAACTGCTCCTCTAAACACTACAGGGCCACTGGGGCTCTGAGAACAATAAGACAGATCTCTCCAAGGGCCTTTTGGGGAATGCCAGCGCCTTCTCTTTCTAAATTGGAGGAAAGTCTTCCTGTGCTTCCCCTGAATGCCAGCTCAGATATAAGCACCCCCCACAGAGCAGGGAAGGAAGCCTTGGGCAAAACTGGAGGGCCAACACCCAGCCCCAAAAGGGGCTCACTGGGTGTGGGTTTCCCAACTGAAAATGTGGTTGCAGAAACAGAAGGGAAGGGAGTAATAATAACCCGAGAGAGGACTACACAGCCTGGTGGAGATACTGGTTAGTGCAGACTATATCGCTGAGTGGCGGTGCCCACTGGTGGACAGTTTGACTACAGCGTACTCTCTGGTGTGTTTGTTGTTGTTGTTAGGTGCTGTAGAGTCAGTTCCGACTCATAGCGACCCTATGCCCAACAGAATGAAACAGTGCCTGGTCCTGTGTCATCCTTACAATCGTTGTTATGCTTGAGCTCATTGTTGCAGCCACTGTGTCAATCCACCTCGTTGACATTCTTCCTCTTTTCTGCTGATCCTGTACTTTACCAAGCATGATGTCCTTCTCAAAGGACTGATCCCTCCTGACAACATGTCCAAAGTATGTAAGATACACATCCTTGCTTCTAAGAAGCATTCTGGTTGTACTTCTCCCAAGACATATTTGTTTGTTCTTTTGGCAGCCCATGATATACTCAATGTTCTTCGCCAACACCACAATTCAAAGGCGTCAACTCTTCTTCTGTCTTCCTTATTCGTTGTCCAGCTTTCACATGCATATGATGCGACTAAAAATAATATGGCTTCAGTCAGGCATACCTTAGTCTTCAAGGTGACATCTTTGCTGTTCAGCATCTAAGAGGTCTTTTGCAACAGATTTGTCTGATGCAATGCATCTTTTGATTTCTTGACTGTTGATTCCATAGGTGTTGATTGTGGATTAAAGTAAAATGAAATCCTTGACAACTTCAATCTTTTCTCTGTTTATCACGAGGTTGCTTATTGGTCCAGTTGTGAGGATTTTTAGTAATCCATACGAAGACTGTGCTCTTTATCTTCATTAGCAAGTGCTTCAAGTCCTCTTCACTTTCAGCAACAAGGTTGTGTCATCTGCATAATGCAGGTTGTTAATGAGTCTTCCTCCAGTCCGGATGACCCATTCTTCTCCATAAAATCCAGCTTCTCGGATTATTTGCTCAGCATACAGATTGAATAGGTATGGTGAAAGAATATAAACCTGACGTACACCCCTTGTTAGGTCTGAACAACTGCCTCTTGATCTATGCACAGGTTCCTCATGAGTACAATTGAAGTGTTCTGGAATTCCCATTCTTCGCAATGTTATCCATAATTTGTTAGGATGCACACGGTCGAGTGTCTTTGCACAGTCAATAAAACACAGGTAAACACCCTTCTGGTATTCTCTGCTTTCAGCCAGGATCCATCTGACATCAGCAATGATATCCCTGGTTCCACATCCTCTTCTTAATCTGGCCTGAATTTCTGGCAGTTCCTTGTGGATATACTGCTGCAGCTTCTTTTGAATGATCTTCAGCAAAATTTTGCTTCCGTCTGATAATGATACTGTTCTATAATTTACACATTCAGTTGGATCATCTTTCTTTGGAATAGGCATAAATATTGGTCTCTTCCAGTCAGTTGGCCAGGAAGCTGTCTTCCATATTTCTTGGCATAGGTGAGTGAGCACTTCCAGCACTGCACTGTTTGCTGGAACATCTCAGCTGATATTCCATCGATTCCTGGAGCCTTGTTTTTCACCAATGCCTTCAGTCCAGCTTGGACTTCTTTCAATACCATCGCTTCCTTATCACATGCTATACCTCTTGAAATGGTTGAACGTCGACTAATTCTTTTCGGTATAATGACTCTGTGTATTCCTTCCATCTTCTTTTGATGCTTCCTGTGTCGTTTAATATTTTCCCCATAGAATCCTCCACTTTTGAAACTTGAGACTTGAATATTTCCTTCAGTTCTTTCAGCTTGAGAAACGCCAAGCATGTTCTTCCATTTTGGTTTTCTATCTCTAGCTCTTTGCATATGTCATTATAATACTTTACCTTCTCAAACTGCCCTTTGATGTCTTCCATTCAGTTCTTTTCATCATTTCTTCCTTTTGCTTTAGCTGCTCTACATTTGTGAGCAAGTTTCAGAGTCTCCTCTGACATCCCTCTTGGTCTTTTCTTTATCTCCTGTCTTTTCAATGATATCTTGCTTTCTTCATGTATTATGTCCTTGATGTCATTCCACAACTCGTCCGATCTTCGGTCATTAGTGTTCAATGTGTCAAATCTATTCTAGAGATGGGCTCTATTTTCAGTTGGGATATACTCAAGATCGTATTTGGGCTCTCATGGACTTGGTCTGATTGTCTTCAGTTTCAGCTTGAACCGGCATATGAGCAATTGATGGTCTGTTCCACAGTCGGCCCTGGCCTCGTTCTGACTGATGATATGAGCTTTTCCATCATGTCTTTCCACAAATGTAGTCAATTTAATTCCTGAGTGTTCCACCTGGCAAGGTCTATGTGTATAGTTGCTGTCTCTGTTCATGAAAAAAGTCATTTGCAATGAAGAAGTAGTTGGTATTGCAAAATTCTATCATTCGAACTCCAGCATTATTTCTTCCACCAAGGCCATATACTCCAACTACCAATCCACCTTATTTGTTTCCAACTTTCGCATCCCAATCACCAGTAATTATCAATGCATCCTGATTGCACGTTCCATCCATTTCAGACTGCAGAAGCTGATAAATATCTTCAATTTCTTCATCTTTGGCCTTAGTGGATGGTCCGTAAATTTGGATAATATCATATTAACTGGTCTTCCTTGTAGGCCTATGGATATTGTCCTATCACTGACAGCATTGTACTTCAGGATAGATCTTGAAATGTTCTCTTTGTGGATGAATGCAACACCTTTCCTCTTCAGGTTGTCATTCCTAGCATAGTAGACTGTATGATTTTCCTATTCAAAATGGCCAATACCAGGCCATTCAGCTCACTAAATGCCTAGGATATCAATGTTCATGCATTCCATTTTATTTTTGATGATTTCCAATTTTCCTAGATTCATACTTCGTACATTCCAGGTTCTGATTACTAATAAAATTTTGCAGCTGTTTCTTCTCATTTTGACTCATGCCACAACAGCAGATGAGGATCCCAAAAGCTTTACTCCATCCACGTCATTAAGGTCAACTCTACTTTGAGGAAGCAGCTCTTCCCCAGTCGTCTTTTCAGTGTCTTCCAACCTGGGGGCTCATCTTCCAGCACTATATCAGACCATGTTCTACTGCTATTCAGAAGTAGACTGCCAGGTCCTTCTTCCTAGGTTGTCTTAGTCTGGAAGCTCAACTGAAACTTGTCTTCCATGGGTGACCCTGCTTCTATCTGAATGTCGGTAGCATAGCTTCCAGCATCACAACAACATGCAATCCCCCATAGTACAACAAACTGACAGACATGTATACATAGGTATGTATGTATGTGTGTGTGTGTATATATATAAGTATATACATATACACACATACACACATATATATATACATATACATAACATATACATAGAGAGAGAGAGAAAGAGATTTATCTCAAGGATATGGGTCATGCATTTGTAGAGGGCGACAAGTTGCAATCTATGGGTCAGGTGTCAGGCTTTAGGCTTCTCCTGACTCAGGTAGCTGCAGAGGCTGACAAACCCAAGATCAGCAGGTCAGATGGCAGGCTGCTGGCCCACAGGCTGTGAGGCCAATGAATCCCAAGATCAGCAGACAACTGGCTCATGTCCAAAGAACTGGAGAACAGATGATGATGAGCCAGGTGTAGGATCCAGTGTGAACAAAAGTGTGTTTGGGAGACAATGAAAGTTGCAAATCGAGATCTGGACATTCTGAATCCTAATTAAACCAGAGAGGCACAAGAAGCTATCACAGGGAGGGAGACGAAATGTTACGTTCATCGTGTGATGCTTGGGGTCTTGGGGACTTCCAGGCAGCCATCCAAGGAGCAACAGCTGGTCTGTATTTGCCTGGAGTAACAGAGGAAGTAAAGGCAGGAAGAAAAGGAAGAAATGGAACGTGTGGCTAATTGCCTTCATGAAAAACTGCCTCCTCTGCCATGAGACCAGAACTGGATGGTGCCCAGCTGCCATTACTGAACATTTTGATCAAAGATCCTATAGAATAATCTTGATCAAAAGAGGGAAAATGCAGAACAGAATTTCCAATTCTCATAGACTCCAGATTTTCTGGATCCATGGAGGCTGGATGAGTCCCAGAAACTATTGCCCTGAGATAATCTTTAAACCTTAAACCCAAAAATACCCCCTGAAGACTTCTTAAAACCAAATAATAATCCAGATTAACTAGTACACATTGTCTGCCTTGAGCATTATGTTCTTTTAAGATCCATCTATATGGGATCAAAGTGACAAGAGCAACTCCAAAGATTAGACAGAAACCCTGGAGGGCAGGGAGTTTATGTTAATGGGGCAGGAACACCTCAAGAAAAGAGGCTGAGAATGGTCGTACAACTCAAAGACTGTAAGCGATGTCACTGAATTGTACATGTATAAACTCTTAAATTAGTGTATCTTTTGTTGTATATATTCTCAACAACAACAACTTAAAAAAAAAAGACCCAGTAAGCACATGTTCAGAAATGCATCCAGTTCTAGTAGCATCTCCACACTCTGCCTAGGAGCTGCTGACGCCAAGTTCCTGGGACCTTGGCTGCATTCTTACTCTGGATGCCAAGTCTTTCTGAGCCTTCAGAAAGCTGGTTTGAGTGTCAGGAACTGCCAGTATCATGATCATCCACCCCATCTTGGGCACAGTTCTTTTTGCTTCCCTCAGCCTCTGTTAGGCTGAGACTACCCCACCCTTAGAAATTAAGGTCTAATGGTTTGGGGAGTCTTCTGCTTTGATAAACAGGAGGCAGTAGAGAGAAGTGGTGTGGGCTCTGGTGCCAGGAGACCTAGATTCAAGTCCCAGCTTTACCTCTAACGAGCTGTGTAACATCCTGGGCAAGTGTATACACACTATGTGACTAGGTTTTCTGTGTGTCCACTGGGAGGTGTGTACTGCATCCACCTCACAGGGTGATCTGAAGATAATAAATACAAACACGAAGCATGTATACAGGGCCTTGAAAGGATATGTTGGTTTAGAGCGACCAGATGGGGTCTGGCTGTTAGACCTGGAGTCTGACAAAAGAGAAAGAATGTTTTAGTTGGGGGTCACTGGCAGCCCAAGCCAACTCCAGGCAATTTGGGGAATTTCTCTAGACAAGAGCACCCCGGATGTTTCCTTCTGGGGGTGTTCACTTGACAGTATGAAGTGTTCACTAGTGTCCTGGGTTTCCTGCAGGGTAGGTGCCTCTGGACCTGAAGGCTTGCCAGGATTCCTGAGAAGTTCAACCCCTCTCCATATCCTCCCAGTACCTCCTGGAGTCCAGAAACAGAAATACTCAGCTCCACCCTTTCTTGCCCCAGGGCCACACCTTTTAAATTCATCCACAATTGTTCTGATGGGTCTCAGGAGGGAGAGGCAGGTAACAAGTGCCTCTCCTTTAGGAAGGTCTTCATTACACTCTCGGGCATCTGCCTCCATGTAGAGTTTGAGCAGGAAGGAAAAGATGGACATCAGATAACAGTGCCCAAGTCAGGCTCTTTCTAGAAAAACCACATAGACAGTTTCTAAGCATCTCTTCCAACTAGTCAAGGCCTCCTTGTGGAGTTAGGAATTTAGAACACTTGATCAAAGGAAATGGTACAGGAGCTATTTAGGCCCAACCTGAGGTCTGCAGCATCACAGAAGCAGAGCAAACAGGAGGGGACTGCTGTGCTGTCAGATGCCTCCTTCCGGAGGAAAGCATATTCCCCAGCTGCTGGGAGTGTCTCTGTGGGAGCTCATCTCCAAGATGCCCAACAGTCACTGCCCACCCTGTCCACACAGACTGCTGCTCACATCAAAAGGTGGAGGCCACTTCCCCTCCCCTGAATCTGCACCGGCCTCAAGGCTTGCTTTAATACAAGTGATGGTGTAGGACTCCCAAGGACTGACAGCTCCCAATTCCTCCTCCTTCAGAGCCAGAACGCCACACTGTGAGGCAGTCTGTGATATGCTCCTGGAGACCCCACAGGGAAATCAACACACAGACGTGCAAGGGATACATTATGGACCTTCCAACCCGGCCTCCAACTAACGAGACAAGAAGAAGAGCAGCCCAGCCAGGCAATTTCCATTGCCCTACTTCCTGACCCACAGACTCAGGAGAAAGAATAAATCATTGTTGCTTTAGGCTACTAAGTTTTGAGATGTTTGCTACTAAGCAATAGATAACAATACTGACCAGCAATTCTACATTTCAAAAGCTGAGATAGTTCAATAAGCCCTCATCAAAGTTCTTCTAATTATTTTTTAAAATACCAGTACCAGGAAATGATTCTGACTCATTGTGACCCCATCTGTGTCAGAGTATAACTTTGCTCCATAGGGTTTGCAGTGGCTGATATGTCAGAAGCAGAACACCAGGCCTTTCTCCAAGGTGCCTCTGGGTGGATTTGAACCACTAACTTCTAGTTAGCACCCAAGTGTGTTAACTGAACAACCAAGGAACTCCATAAAACTAATCTCCCATAAAAACAACCTCCTATTAGTACATAGGAAAGCCTGGTGGCATAGTGGTTAAGTGCTACAGCTGCTAACCAAAAAAGGTAAGCAGTTCAAATCTACCAGGTGCTCCTCGGAAACTCTATGGGGAAATTTTATTCTGTCCTTTAGGGTCGCTGTGAGTCAGAACTGATTTGTTAGCAACAGGTTTGGTATTTTTTTTTTTTTTATTGCATAAGTAGTATGGTAGAAAACACAAACAAAATACAAAAAAAAAGGATCCTTGAAAACATTTGCAAATCATGTACCTGATGAGACTCCTATCCAAAGTACATAAAGAACTCTTAGAACTCAACAATAAAAAATAAACTACCCAACTAAAAGACGAGCAAAGGATCTGAACAGACATTTCTGGCGAGATGTACAATAAGCACGTGAAAACATGATCCATATTCTTTGTCATCATGGAATGCGTATCAAAACCACAATGAGATACCACCTCACACAGTAGGGTGGCTAGAAAAAAAAAAATAACAAGCGTTGGTGAAGATCTGGAGAAATTGGGGCCTTCAGACACTGCTGGTTAATAACGTGAAATGGCGCACCTGCTTTGGAACATAGTCTGGCAGTTCCTGTAAAGAATTCCACTCCTATGAACCAGCAATTCTACTTCTGTGAAACCAATGCCCACACAAAATCTTGTACCAAATGTTCACAGCAGCATTACATATGATAGCCAAAAAGTGAGCACTAATACAAATGATGAATGGATAAACAGGAGATGGTATATCCATATAATGGAATATTATTTGGAAATAAAAAGGAATAAAGTACAGAAAATGTTACAGCCTCATTCATGGATGAGCCTTAAAAGTATTATGTTAAGTGAAAGGAGCCAATCACAAAATTCCACATATGATTTCATTTATATGAAAGGTCCAGAATAGGCAAACTGATATTGACAAAGTAGGTTAAGTGGTTCCCGATGGCTGGAGGAAATGGGGACGACTGCCACTGGGCTTTGGGTTTCCTTTAGAGGAGATAAAAATGCTCTAAAATTCAGATTGTCGTATGGTTGCACAAGCAACCAACCAACCAAACCCATTACTGTCATGTCAGTTTTGACTCATAGCTCTGACTCTGACCCTACAGGACAGAGCAGAACTGCCCCAAAGGATTTCCAAGAAGTAGCTGATGGATTTGAACTGTGGACCTTTTTGGTTAGCAGCCAAGTGCTTAACCACTGGCTACCAGGGCCCTGATGGCTGCTTAACTCTGTAAAGAAGCCAAAGACTGCTGAGTTATACACTTTAAATTGGTGAACTGTATGGTGTGTGAATTATATCTTAAATTAATAATTTCATAAATAAGAATCAGCACAAAGCCAACTCTTACAAGGCAGAAGTCAAATATATCCCAGATTTCCAACTTCTCCAAGCCGCTGTGCCCATCCAGTTTTAACACCACCCACTCACTCTCTCCTCAGTACTCGCCTGTTTGAGTTCAGCAATTCGCTGCAAAGTCTTAGTCTCAAAGAACTATGAACTGTACTTACAGCTAAGTGGTTTATTAAGTAGCAGATGATAGCTCAGGACTTGGATCAGGAAGCAAACAGACAAGATCTGAAGGCTTCTCCAAAGCCAAGAGCACATCTCTCCTTTCTGCAGTGTGAGACAGCTCTGTAAGTTCCTCTTGGCCATGCAAGCAAACAGGTCCTTTCTCTCAGCTGTGAAGGCCTCTCTACTTTGGACTTCCTGCCATTGGCCTCTCCACTGCTAAGTGGCCCAGCTGATAGCCAGTGTAGCAGCTTGTTCAGCTCTCTTAGGTGCTTTCCTAGCAGCAACTTTCTGCCTTCATGGCCAACTCTGCCTCAGGGCCTCTTCCAGGCCTCTCACTGTCTTCAGTGTTACAGCTCTTGACCTGTATTACAGCTCTTTATAGGAGGTTCCTCACCTCCACTCTCTCTACTACTTCTCTCCAAGCCCCTGAAAAGCCTCTGTGGGGTTGGTTGCTTATATAAGCAAACTTCTTGTCAATTTCAAGGCATGGCCTTGGCAGCAGGACCAGGAACTGACCAATCCCTGCAAGTCACTCAATCCTATTGGGTGGATTTTCAAGTTGACCAATCCCTACAAGGTGCGTAAATAGACTAATCACAGGGAAGACTGAAACTCATGGCCAGATAAAAAGCATCAAACCATCAAATTGTTTACAGCTTATCCAGGAAACGTTAATCAATCTGGACCAAACTAACAAACCCTCTGGGGTAGAAAACAACCTAGGAGACCCCCTCCACCCAATTGCTTCTCCAGAGAGCTAGGGAAAAGCTTAACTAACTCATCAAGGATTAGGGGAAAAATCTCCAAGAACCAAGACAAAAGCCACATAAATGAACTCATTTCACCATATTTCTCCATAAAACTGTTAAAATTTTTTTAAAGATAATACTCGTCCAATATATTCACTTAACTAAGAAAACCTCTCCCCCTGTAGCACAGAGCCCACTGCGGCCTACCTCAGCTCAGTGCTCTAGAGCTCTTCCCTGTACATATATGTGCTCATTCATAAACACACACACACACGTGTGTGCTCCATCCTCTATGACTAGGCTGGGCAGACTGTTTGCAGTCTTATAATCTGCCTTCTCTGGTCAATGGTCTTTATGCTTCACTTTCAAAACTGTTTTACCTCATCTAAACACCTAGTCCACATTCACATTTCCTAACTGGCCCCTCCATGGCTTTACAGTTAGTTTGTCCAAACCAGTACTCAGTGGGTACCATCAATAGCTTCTGCTTTGAATGGTGGACACATGGCGTCTCTTAGAGCTCTGACACCATCCTCAGGAATAAGGAGCTCAGACCAGAGTCGAAGCTATGAGGGCCCATTAGGCCTGCATGGCCCAGGACCTGGGGTGGGGAGCTCAGATGTGGTGCAGAACAAGAGGTTTGCACATCACCCCCACCACTGAGACCTGAGAAACGTTGGGCAAGGTACTTGGCTTCTTGTTGTTTCATTTCTAATGAACTCCCCCGCCACCAACGGAGAGTCAAGGATGAGAGGGCCTGAAGCTCAGACCATGAAGTGTGGTGCCAGCTGGTGAGACCCCAGGAAGCCCTTTTCCTCCACCCATTTTTGACTGTCCTACTCCCAGGCCTTTCTCATAGAGCATCATCTTCCTTGTTTAACAAAAGGGGATCCAGTCCCTTCTCATCCCCCATGTCAGGGCTGTGGGGGTAGAGTGAGAGGACAATAAAAGTTAACAGAGAAATCAGGTTCAGTCTCACACTTACCAAGGAAGAGGCCTTGAGCACTTGCCCTCTAGGAGGACAGCTGGGTGGCCAAAGGAGGGCACACATGAGTGACCATGGACGAAGGGGGCCAGCAGTGAGTTATGGGGCAAGGCTGGGACTACATCCTGAGGTTTTTGTGGCACCAAGCCCTTCCTGTAACAGGGACACGCCTGAAGATACACAGGGTACTGCAGGTAAAGCCAACAATGCCGGATATCAAACAGTGAGTGGCCACTCTGCTGCCTCCCAGCCCGCAACCAGGGTCCCGCCAGAGTCCAAGTAGCACCCCTCCCACTTTGTCAGGCCTCTCTGACAAATGGCTCCATCCCTGCCAGGATTTACCCAGGTCTTGGCCTTCAGGAACACATGGCTCTCCATGTCTTTGCTGGATTTATTGTGGGCCACGCCAGCCTTCCTCATGGCATCCTCACTGAAACACAAAAGGGGGAGAGATGTTTACACACCCAGCATGTTCCTACTGCAGGGGCCTCACCAGCAGGCCACACCTGGAAGCTGCCCCTGGACAGCCATGGTGCTGCATAGCAAGGGGTGTGAAGGCAGGCACTCAGCAGAGCAATGAAAGGCAGCTGGGCAGGCAAGAGCGAGTTCCTGGCAACAGCGGCCATCGACAACCGGCCCAACATCAGAGTGTGCACCAGACCGCAGGGGAGCTGGCCGGCCTCCACTGCCTGCCTGGAGTGGCCTGCCCCCACCAACTCTGCCCAGACCCCTCCTCTGTAAAATTAAAGGGTCACATGAAGTCATATCTCAGTTCCTTCCAAGGCAGGAAACCCTATGCTGGATATGTAGGTTCTCCAAGAGAGATCAATCCCAACTTCAACACCTTCTAGCTCTGGAACAGGAGGAGACACAGCACACATATGTGAAAAACATCTTAAAGCACAGGTGAAGCTTGAAATATGCTGAACAAATAAGTCAGATGCAACAGAAAAAATACTGTAGGATGTCACTTACAGGAAATAAGCAAATACATGTTGTTCTTAGTTGCTGTCAAGTTTGTGTTGCACCACCTAGGCTGCCTAAGAAAATATATTGTTTTTGTTGTTGTTAGTTGCTGTCTAGTAGATTCTGATTCATGGCGACCCCATGTGTGCAGAGTAGAACTGCTCCATAGGGTTTTCAATGCTGTGATCATTTGGAACCAGGCCTGTCTTCTGAGGTACCTCTGGGTAGATTTCAACCACCAACCTTTAGGCTAGAAGTCAAGCACTTAATCGTTTGTGCCACTAAGGGAGGACTAGGCAGATACATAGAAATCAAAATTACTAGATTACTGGTTACCAGGGTTGGTAGGGATGGGAAAGGGGAAGTTTTTGCTTAGGGGGCACTGAGTTGATATTAGTGGTGGTGGAATGACATGGAAAAGGATAGCGAGAATGGTTGTCAAATTGATGAATGTAATTAATGTCACTGGATTATACATGTTGAAACTGCTGAATTGGTGTATGTTTTGTTGTGTGTATTTTCACCACAATTAAAAAAAAAAGAAAGAAATACATTTTAAAAACACTTGCGAAGCCATAAACCTATGAACAGAGATGGAATCCTAGCACAGGTTCTCCATCACACTAATGCCCCGCTGTGATACAGAGCCACGCAGGAGCTAAGCCCGAGCTCCCTTTGAACTGCAGCACCCCTGCCGCTGGCCTGTGCTCTCCAGAGATGCTGCCCTGGTCTGGGCATAGTCCGCCTTCTCCCATAAAACCGACTTCCACCTGTGCCTGTCGCCACAGCACCAGACTAACTGAGAAAGAGATGAACAAGCGAGGGGTAAACTTACCCAGGCCCAGTCCAGCTGGTGCTAGAAAGCCAGCCTGCAGCTACCTGAAATGTTCTGACTGCTCCAAGCCCAAATCAACAAATTCCCGGGTCCTGAAAAAATGGACACGGGGCTGCAGGAGCATGTCTGTAATCCTTAAAGAACCCCTGAGAGGAGGCTTAATGTCAAGAGAGGTAAGCGTCTATACTACAGAAAACAAAAATGAAATGACGTTGCTCCCCACCAAACCAAAAAAAAACAAACCCAGTGCCATCAAGTCGATTCCAACTCATAGCGACCCTACAGGACAGAGCAGAACTGCCCCATAGAGTTTCCAAGGAGCGCCTGGAGGATTCGAACTGCCGACCCTTTGATTAGCAGCTGTAGCACTGAACCACTACGCCACCAGGGTTTCCGCTCCCCATCAAATTGCTAGATAATTCATGCAACAACTGGAGTCTGATGTGGAGTCTGATATCCTGTCTCCTCCCTCAGGCCTGAACTCTGAGGCAAGGAGACAGCACCCGGGCCTGCTCACAAGGCACTCATGTCTCAGGGGGAGGTGTGATCAGCGCCACGTGACAGACACGAAGGGAACAGACAGGTCCCAGTCCAAGGAGCAAAGGATCCAGTGGTGGGGAAGCAGCACTGGCACATCTGGGAGAGACCAGTGAGCAGCCATGTTCCACATTTGGCAATAAGGGGAGGCCTGGTAGGCACTAGGAAGTCCCTGAGCATTCTGGCATCAGAAGACACCTTACCCACGCACCCTCCCCCCCAGGACCATAGTTATTCCTCTTCACATGTTTTGACAAGAGCGTTAAAATGGGACCATGAGGCAAATTCTGCAAAACAGGAGACCTACCAGGACAAAGAAGGGGACCCAAAATGAGGGCAGCAGTGAGAGGGCCCGGGATGGCCTGCTAAGACAGCCTGGAGGGCAGCTGAGTGGGGAGAAGGGAAGCCACTGAGGGGAGGCAGATGAAGACAGAGGCCAAGGTGTGAAAATAGAGGAAAGCACCTTGGCCGGGGGGGTTGGTGGTGGTAGGAGTCAGAGGCTCTGATGGGTGGGTGCACAGGTATCTGTGCTTGAGAACAGAGGTCCCTGAGGGCTCAGCCGGGCTCCTGGGCCACAGACCCTGAGCCAGCAGCTCGCTGTTTCTGGTAGGATGCACGTCATAACAGGCCCTGAGCATCCTCACTGTAGCACAGCCCCTGGTGCATCATAGGCAAGACTGGAGAAAATGGCTTAGTGCGGAGGGCAGCCAGGCCCAAAGAAACGTGCCTGATGAGTCGATGGCAAAGTGGCACTGGAGGTCAGGATATCTGCTGGGGAATGAGGCAGCCCACCCTGGTCATTATAGCCTCACAGATGACTTGGACAAGTGTGGGCACCAACCGTTAAGCAACACAAAGCCTGGGGAGCTGATGGCACTGGGGGCCAGAAAGAGGAGTACTTGACAGCCTACAAAAACCCACCTGAACAACATGGAACTGAACTGGGCAAGTGTTCTATGCTATGAGAATCAGCTGAGAGGCCCCTCCTGCACGCCCCCCTCCCTCGACCCCCCACCCCGGCCTGCACACCCAACCTGCCCAAAGCAGGTCTTCGCTTGTTTGCTGGCTGAGAAATGAACAAAACTAGTCTGAGGACTGTTTTCAGGTTTGTGAACAATACCTTCAAAAATGTCTTTGTTTCTGTTTCTATTCTGAAGATGACACTCCATAAAATAAAAAGATGAGACAGAAACCAGGCAGTTCTGCTTTCTGTTGACAGCCTACATTTCTCCTGTGAAGAAGTCCTGCCCTTTCCCTCTTTTTGGGCTTCCCATCCATGCTAGTTATGGCCCCTGAGATTCACACCTAGGACCTGAGAGCATGCCCCCCGTATGAGGCCATCCATGGCCATCATGCAATGAGGTCACAGGTATGCCACAGTTAGAACAAGACCTCCACAAAGCACGTGACCAAGGCCAGGCACTGGGGCCAGCAGTCCTCTGAAGGCCACCACCCATTCTCCCTGAGCTGAGCTTTGCTGTCTTACCCCCTGCCCCGGGATGACTTCCTGAGTGGCCTCCATCCACTGAGAATAAACTCGTCCGACGAATTGCCCTGTATGAGGGGAGAGCTCAACAAAGCATGAAGGTGGGAGTCTAAGAGACAACCGGAAAACTAGCGCAGTCCGGGAGCTGCCTGTGCAGAGACAGGCTGCTCATCAGGGAGGCCAGGGGGCAAAACCCACATCAACTAATGAGAACAGCCCCCACCGGACCCCCGGTCCCAGTGCCACTCACGGACAGTGCGAGAAAGAAGTAACCACTGCAGAACCCTGGTTGCTGGGGGCATAGAATCAGCCAGTGCCAGGGCCTGGGGCACTCCCTGGTGAGAAGACACCTGCAGAGTGACACTGGTACAGCGCACACAACTCCCTTCCAGCCTCGGGCTAGCTGCCTCCTGGTCATCGGGATTCCTGGTATCTGATGTGAACCAGTGCTGGGGCAGGGGCGGGGGGTGGTGTGTGGAGAGAGGAGTGGGTGCAGCCACATATCTGATCCCTCTCTCTGGTTGTCTGAGGTCACCGACTGGGGTTTCTGAGGATAAGTTTACTATACACCCTCAGAGTCCAGGGCCAGACCCTAGAATGTGTCTTAAAGGCATTGCCTGTCCCCGACATTAGCAGCCACCAGGTGATAAACCAAGAACACATCTTTTTTGTTTGTTTGTTTTTTGGTTTTTTTTTTCTTTAATAATTTTTATTGAGCTTTAAGTGAACGTTTACAAATCAAGTCAGTCTGTCACTTATAAGCTTATATACACCTTACTCCATACTCCCACTTACTCTCCCCCTAATGACTCAGCCCGCTCCCTCCTTCCAGTCTCTCCTTTCGTGACAATTTTGCAAGTTTCTGACCCTCTCTACCCTCCTATCTCCCCTCCAGACAGGAGATGCCAACACAGTCTCAAGTGTCCACCTGATACAAGTAGCTCACTCTTCGTCAGCATCTCTCTCCAACCCATTGTCCAGTCCCTTCCATGTCTGATGAGTTGTCCTCGGAAACAGTTCCTGTCCTGGGCCAACAGAAGGTTTGGGGACCATGACCGCTGGGATTCCTCTAGTCTCAGTCAGACCATTAAGTCTGGTCTTTTTATGAGAATTTGGGGTCTACATCCCACTGATCTCTTGCTCCCTCAGGGGCTCTCTGTTGTGCTCCCTGTCAGGGCAGTCATTGGTTGTGGCCGGGCACCATCTAGTTCTTCTGGTCTCAGGATGATGTAAGTCTCTGGTTCATGTGGCCCTTTCTGTCTCTTGGGCTCATAGTTATCATGTGACCTTGGTGTTCTTCCTTCTCCTTTGATCCAGGTGGGTTGAGACCAATTGATGCATCTTAGATGGCCGCTTGTTAGCATTTAAGACCCCAGACGCCACATTTCAAAGTGGGATGCAGAATGTTTTCATAATAGAATTATTTTGCCAGTTGACTTAAAAGTCCCCTTAAGCCATAGTTCCCAAACCCCCGCCCTTGCTCTGCTGACCTTCGAAGCAGTTTATCCTGGAAACTTCTTTGTTTTTGGTCCAGTCCAGTTGAGCTGACCTTCTGTGTATTGAGTATTGTCCTTCCCTTCACCTAAAGTAGTTCTTACCTACTATCTAATCAGTAAATAATCCTCTCCCACCCTCCCTCCCTCCCCCCCTCGTAACCACAAATGTATGTGTTCTTCTCAGTTTATACTATTTCTCAAGATCTTATAATAGTGGTCTTATACAATATTTGTCCTTTTGCCTCTGGCTAATTTCGCTCAGCATAATGCCTTCCGGGTTCCTCCATGTTATGAAATGTTTCACAGATTCCTCACTGTTCTTTATCGATGCATAGTATTCCGTTGTGTGAATATACCACAATTTATTTAACCATTCATCTGTTGATGGACACCTTGGTTGCTTCCAGCTTTTTGCTATTGTAAACAGAGCTGCAATAAACATGGGTGTGCATATATCTGTTCATGTGAAGGCTCGTATTTCTCTAGGGTATATTCCGAGGAGTGGGATTTCTGGGTTGTATGGTAGTTCTATTTCTAACTTTTTAAGAAAACACCAGATAGATTTCCAAAGTGGTTGTACCATTTTACATTCCCACCAGCAGTGTATAAGAGTTCCAATCTCTCTGCAGCTTCGCCAACATTTATTATTTTGTGTTTTTTGGATTAATGCCAGCTTTTTTTTTGGTTGTTGGAGTGAGATGGAATCTCATCGTAGTTTTAATTTGCATTTCTCTAATGGCTAATGATCGAGAGCATTTTCTCATGTATCTGTTAGCTGCCTGAATATCTTCTTTAGTGAAGTGTGTGTTTATATCCTTTGCCCACTTCTTGATTGGGTTGTTTGTCTTTTTGTGGTTGAGTTTTAACACAATCATATAGATTTCAGAGATCGGGAGCTGGTCGGAGATGTCATAGCTGAAAATTTTTTCCCAGTCTGTAGGTGGTCTTTTTACTCTTTTGGTGAAGTCTTTAGATGAGCATAGGTGTTTGATTTTTAGGAGCTCCCAGTTATCTGGTTTCTCTTTGTCATTTTTGGTCATGTTTTGTATTCTGTTTATGCCTTGTATTAGGGCTCCTAACATCGTCCCTATTTTTTCTTCCATGATCTTTATCGTTTTAGTCTTTATGTTTAGGTCTCTGATCCACTTGGAGTTAGTTTTTGTGCATGGTGTGAGGTATGGGTCTGGTTTCATTTTTTTGGAAATGGATATCCAGTTATGCCAGCATCATTTGTTAAAAAGACTATCTTTTCCCCAATTAACTGACACTGGGCCTTTGTCAAATATCAGCTGCTCATATGTGGATGGAGTTATATCTGGGTTCTCAATTCTGTTCCATTGGTCTAAGTGCCTGTTGTTGTACCAGTACCAGGCTGTTTTGACTACTGTGGCTGTATAATATGTTCTAAAATCAGGTAGAGTGAGGCCTCCCACTTTCTTCTTTTTCAGTAATGCTTTACTTATCCGGGGCTTCTTTCCCTTCCATATGAAGTTGGTGATTTGTTTCTCAATCACATTAAAAAATGACATTGGAATTTGGATCAGAAGTGCATTGTATGTATAGGTGGCTTTTGGTAGAATAGACATTTTTACTATGTTAAGTCTTCCTATCCATGAGCAAGGTATGTTTTTCCACTTAAGTAAGTCCTTTTTAGTTTCTTGCAGTAGTACTTTGTAATTTTCTTTGTGTAGGTCTTTTACATCTTCGGTAAGATTTATTCCTAAGTATTTTATCTTCTTGGGAGCTGCTGTGAATGGTATTGATTTGGTGATTTCCTCTTCGGTGTTCTTTTTGTTGATGTAGAGGAATCCAAGAGATTTTTGTATGTTTATCTTATAACCTGAGACTCTGCCAAATTCTTCTATTAGTTTCAGTAGTTTTCTGGAGGATTCCTTAGGGTTTTCTGTGTATAAGATCATGTCATCTGCAAATAGAGATAATTTTACTTCCTCCTTGCCAGTCCAGATGCCCTTTATTTCTTTGTCGAGCCTAATTGCTCTGGCTAGGACCTCTAGCACAATGTTGAATAAGAGCAGTGATAAAGGGCATCCTTGTCTGGTTCCCGTTCTCAAGGGAAATGCTTTCAGGTTCTCTCCATTTAGAGTGATGATGGCTGTTGGCTTTGTATTGCCCTTTATTATGTTGAGGAATTTTCCTTCAATTCCTATTTTCTGAGAGTTTTTATCATAAATGGGTGTTGGACTTTGTCAAATGCCTTTTCTGCATCAATTGATAAGATCATGTGGTTTTTGTCTTTTGTTTTATTTATATGATGGATTACATTAATGGTTTTTCTAATATTAAACCAGCCTTGCATACCTGGTATAAATCCCACTTGGTTGTGGTGGATTATTTTTTTGATATGTTGTTGAATTCTATTGGCTAGAATTTTGTTGAGGATTTTTGCATCTGTGTTCATGAGGGATATAGGTCTGTAATTTTCTTTTTTTGTGATGTCTTTACCTGGCTTTGGTATCAGGGATATGGTGGCTTCATAGAATGAGTTAGGTAGTATTCCATCATTTTCTATGCTTTGAAATACCTTTAGAAGTAGTGGTGTTAACTCTTCTCTGAAAGTTTGGTAGAACTCTGCAGTAAAGTCATCTGGGCCAGGGCTTTTTTTTGTTTGGAGTTTTTTGATTACCGTTTCCATCTCTCTTTTTGTTATGGGTCTATTTAGTTGTTCTACTTCTGATTGTGTTAGTTTAGGTAGGTAGTGTTTTTCTAGGAATTCATCCATTTCTTCTAGGTTTGCAAATTTGTTAGAGTACAATTTTTCATAATAATCTGATATGATTCTTTGTTATTTGTTTCCTTTCCTGTATTTCTTTAGTCAATCTGGCCAATGGTTTATCAATTTTGTTAATTTTTTTCAAAGAACCAGCTTTTGACTTTGTTAATTCTTTCAATTGTTTTTCTGCAAGAACACATCTTTTCATCACCTCTCTGAAACATTAGTTCCGTGGCTCACAATCACCCACACCAGAAACCTGGGAATCATCCCAGAATCACTTCCTGACTCCCACTTCAGTCCCAAAAGTGTAACTCCTCACCCCATTTCTCACTGCAGCTGTGGCAATCTCTCCCAACAGGGATCCACAAGCCCACCTTCCACCAGCTCCCCAAGTCACACAACTGTCGGTGCGCTGTGGAGCGAGCCTGGGATACATCCCCGCTGCCCTGGCGCCAAGGGGCCTCCCTCTGGACCAGGAATGCATGCTCCCACCTTGGCTCCCATGCTCTCCCCAGCGCCCTGTTGCCAATAACACAACCCCATCGTCTCCCAAGCCTACTTATCAGTTGGTGCCTCTGACCTTGCTCTCACCTGGCACCCCCACTCTGCCTCCCGGAAACCCTGTGGCCACATGCCCTGGCACCTCCTGTCTCTTACCCACTGTGCTCTGAACACCTTGAGAGCAGAATGTGTCATCCTCCTTTGCTCGCTGTAATAAGCACCAAATAACTGAATATTTTTCACACCAGGAGTGGTAATGCTGTGCCTCTTGGACGGGACTCAGTGTGCAGAGCTGAAAACCAGGGTGGCCAGACAGAGGGGAGCCCCACGCAAGCAGTGCAGGAGCTGGAGGACAGGGTGGCGGGAAAGGCAGTGCACGGTTGGGCAGAGGCAGCGGCAGCTGGGTCCAGCAGGAAGGATGACAGAGGCAGGAGGGCCTGAGCTCCAGGATCACACAGACTTGGGTGCAAACTCCACCTCGGCCACCCACGAGCTCAGTTTTGGAAGAAGCACTACACCTCTCTAATTGCATCGTCCTTCCTAAGGGAGCGCTCAGAGGGGGTGTGGCCAGGATGAAGTGAGAGGAGAACTCTCCATGCTCTGCAGACCTGGTCATCTGGACCAACCATACAGGTACAAGACAGGCCCTGCCCGCCCTTCCTTCACCTCCTCCCTGTGCCGGCCCAAATGGGAAACACTGCTAGTCAACCAGAGTCCAGTCCCACGCCCTGTGAATGTAATCTGTATAAAACCAAAACCAAACCCACTGCCACTGAGTCGATTCCGACTCATAGCGACCCTATAGGACAGAGTAGAACTGCCTGTAGAGTTCCCAAGGAGCGCCTGGAGGATTTGAACTGCTGACCTTTTGGTTAACAGCTGTAGCACTTAACCACTACGCCACCAGGGTTTCCGGAATCAATATAAACAAAGCAAAAAAAGGCAAAGCGTGTGTCCTTAGGAAGTTACAGCTGCGCGTGAGCTAATTGTGTGCCAACCCAGTGCAGCCTACAGTGGGTAGGCAAGTGCTGGGGGACCCTGGCAGCACTCTGCCTCAAATGCCTCATGTCCTCACCTGCAGGGGGAGGCCAAACGACCTCACAGGGCTGTGCTGAGGGTTCCATTAGTCAATATCATGAAGCAATTAGTCCCCGGGTAATATGAACTGTTAAGTGCTTGGCTACTAATCAAAAGGTTGGAGGTGTGAGTCTAACCAGAGGTACCTCATTATATAAAGTCCTGTCAATCTGCTTCTGAAAAACCAGCCATTCAAAACCCCATGGAACACAGTTCTACTTTGACACACATGGGGTCACCTCAACAGCACTGGACACAGAATTATCGAGAATTAGCACTTGGACACAGAAGCAGCAAGTATATGTTAAACAAATTCAGTCAGAGAAGGAGTCTCCCTAAGTCGGCAACAAGACAGCACCCCAGATGCCTCCCCTGGGCTTTGACATTTGTGCGCTTCCTTTCAAGGAGACAACAGAGCAATAAGCCTGTGTAGGTCCCTTGGGCAGAGCTGTCCACCTAAACTCTGGGTCACTGGACATGCTCCTTGCCCAGCCCAGCTCCAGTGGCTGCACAGTTCTCAGGAAGGGAGGTGACGTGGCGTGCAGTTGATAAGCATTAGTCAGCCTGCCTCCTCCTCCAGGCCACCCGCCTTCCTCCCTGCTCCCTTGCAAAGAGTCCTGGTAAACAGGCCAGTGCCTCTCACCTCAATCAGGCCTCTCCCTTGTCAGTACTGCCACCTGGGCACTGCCAGGCCTCCCACCCTGGTCTAACCTTCTCTGATTGCTGAATGACACATGGAATCACAGGGGAGGGATCACCTCTGGTCTTCTGCTGGTGTCTGAGGCAGGAAGGGTCTTTCCTCCCTGGTCACACAGTTACCCTCCTAACTTCAGGTGGAGAGGATATCACCCTCCCATCCATTTGTGTGACAGACTTAAGTTCTACCTAAAGGAAACCTCCTGGCTTTCTCCTCCTAATTTTGAGAACCACAACATCCACCAAATCCACTGACCTTTTCTAGGGTGGGACTCAAACAGAGACGTAAGTGTACACCATGTTCACTGCAACACTACTCACAATAGTCAAAAGGTAGAAACAACCCAAATGTCCATCAACAGATGACTGGATAAACAAAATGTGGTACGTACACACAATGCAATATTATTCAGTCATAAAGAGAAATGAAGTCTTGATACATGCTATATCAAGGATGAACCTGGAAAATATTATGCTGAGCACAGTAAGTCAGATACAAAAGGACAATTATTGTATGATCCCACTTAAATGAAATATCTGGAATAGGAAAATGCAGAGAGACAAATATATTACTGGTTACCAGGAGCTGGGGGAGGGAGCAATGGGGAGTTATTGCTTATGAGGCACTGAGTTTCTGTTTAGGGTGACACAAAACTTACGGAAATAGTGGTAATGGTAACCCTATGTGGTGAATGGAACGAATGTCACTGATTTGTGCACTTAAAAATGGTTAAAACTGCAAATGTTTTATTACATATATCTTTTACCAAGCGCACACACACACAAAACCAAACACTGCATCCATTTAACAGGAATAGGATGCATAAAAAGGGAAGAGTCAGATTTTTTTAAAAGTTCCTAGAAATAAAAACACGCTCACAGTGAAATGTCTGAGAAAATCTTCCAGGAACAGAGCTAAAGGACAGATGACAAAAGATCCAGAACTGGAGAAGGCACATTTGTATGTGCATCTATGTGTCCCTATGCACATATTCTCCTACATATAATAAAGCACAGAGGGGGCACAGTTATGGATCCTTCTTAGACGTAACCAAACACCTCTCGGGACTGGATTTCTGGGTCTGAAGGATTAGGACCATAGTCTCATGGATCATCTGGGTCAACTGGCAAATATTGTTTGTAAAGTTATGTTATACATTATAGTTTGACAAGTAGTGTCTGGGGTCTTAAAAGTTTATGAGCAGTCATCTAAGATGCAATTATTGGTCTCTACTTGCCTGGAGAAAAACTGAAAGAAGGAAACCAATGACTCAGACAAGAAACTGGTCTACACAAACCACGGCCTCATCTACCTTGAGACCAGAAGAACTAGATGGTGCCCGAACCACAGTAGATGGACCCTGATAGAATGGGAGAAAAATATGGAACAGAATTTCAAATTCCTTAAAAACAAACAAACAAAAAACCTAGACTTACTGAACTAGCTGGGACTGGGGGAACTTCCGAGACTACTGCCCTGACATACTCATCCAATGAACCAAAAGTAACCCTGAGGTCACCTTGTAGCTAAATAACAGATTGGCTCACAAAATAAAGAATATTACCTGTTGTGTTCCTTTAAAAAAATCATCTATGAGACCAAACAGTCAAGAGTTATCTTAAAATAAAGATGAGAATGTTAAGGGGGCAGAGAATCTAGAACGAAAATAAAGACAATGTTCATACATGGTGAAGAATGTAACCAATGTCACTGAACAAGCTATGTAGAAATCGTTGCATCGGAAAAAAACTGCTATGTAAACCTTCACTGAAACAAAATAAAATATTATTTAAAAAAAAAAAAAACAACAGGGAAGATGGCCCCGAACACCAACATGCATGACCATAGAGAGTAGAGGGAATGAGATTCCCGGGAAACACCTCCAAGGAACTTCCCTGACCTGCAGGACATGCGTGTGGGGGGCAGAAGTGCTCCCACACAGTAGCACATGGGGTGAGACTCTGAGCTGCGGTGCCAGAGCAGTGGAGAAGCAGGAGGCCACGACAGCAGCAAAGTAGGACCAAGAAATCAGTGTCGCCCCCTTTGAAATCCTTGAGGAAAACACTGTCAACCTGGAATGCTGCACACATCCAAACTGACATGGTCTTCAGAAATGGACCCCCTACGAGACATTTCTCAGGAAGCTAGCAGAACGATGGAGTGAATCAAACAGAATGAGACAAGGATACAGAATGACAACCAGTCCCGGGACAAGCACTTGTGGGACAAGTATACCGAGGGCTGTCACCACCATGCCTCAGGCCACCGCACCATGGGGGCTCCAGGAGGGAGGGGTCCAAGGAAAAAATCAGAACCCAAAGACAGCCTGAGAGCATTCAGCTTGGGAATAACTATGCCAAGAGGCAACTGGAATGTATGGGATGAATTAAGAACAGGGACCCAGAACAACGAGCACATTCTTAAAAGGCAGTTATTAAACTGATAGTAAAAAATAGGAAGCCATCTCAGTAAGCCCCTACGCACTGCTGGGAATATCATGCATAGGCATTAAACATTCGTTACTGATTTACCCAAAAAGTAAAATACTGGGAAAGTAGGAAGCAGAAACGATGGCAATATAAGGAAGCTGTAAACCAAACTCGTTGCTGTTGAGTCGATTCTGGCTCATGGTGACCCCATGTGCTTCAGAGTAGAACCCTCCATAGGGTTTTCTTGGCAGCAGATTGCCAAGCCTTTATTCCACGGTGCTGCCACTGGGTGGGTTTGAATCAACAACCTTCGGTTAGTAGTCCAGTGCAAACCATTTGCGGCACCCAGGGAACCCTTAAGGGGATGACACAGAAAGTCACTAGGTGGTTCCTAACGGTGATGAATGGCGATGGCAGCATGGGCACATTATTCAGACTCACAGCCACACGCTTGAGAAACTGCAGAATCAAAGTGGTCAACTCCAGGGAGGTCTAGATCAGCAGGGAGGGCAGGATAGGGAACCATGAAGTGTTCTTCGGTCTTTCGTTGTTCCTTGAATTTTAAAATTGTGTGCATGTAGTACTCTGGTAACAGCCCCCAGACCTTCTGTTGGCCCAGGAAAGAAACCATATCCAAAGCCAACTCTTCAGACAGGAATTGGACTGGACAATGGGTTGGAGAGGGATGCTGGTGAGGACTGAGCTTCTTGGAACAGAGGGACACTTGAGACTATGTTGGCATCTCCTGCCTGGAGGGGAGATGAGAGGGTAGAGGGGGTTAGAAGCTGACGAAATGGACATGAAAAGAGAGAGTGGAGGGAGGGAGCAGGCTGTCGCATTAGGGGGAGAGCAACTGGGAGTATGTAGCAAGGTGTATATAAGTTTTCATGTGAGAGACTGATTGGATTTGTAAACTTTCACTTAAAGAACAATAAAAATTAAAAAACAATCTAAAAATTAAATAATAAAATGTATATAAAGACAGTGCCACAGAATCTGCCACAGAGAAATTCAGTAAATGCTGGTGATTTTTTTTTTTTTTTTAGGGTACATGCAATGTACCATATTATATATATATTTTTTTCTTTACATCATCAAGTTACCTATAATATGAATGTTACTACTTTTATTTTGGGGGGTGGGGGATTCCCTTCCTTTCCTTCACAAGCAGGCATAATACCTCTAGGTTGAAAGGATAGTATGTTCCCCAAATATTTCAAGAAAAGGGAAGGAATAAGTGTGGTTTCCTGCTTCCCTCTGGAGCGGCCCAGTGCTCACAGGCTCTGGGAAGTTGAGATTTGTCCTTCAATGGGTTTCACTCATTCATTCCACTCGTAAGCACTGACTGAGCACCACTAGGTGTCAGGGACCACTCTTAGCACTGAGGTTACAGCAGAGAGCAAAGCAGAGCAAACCCCTGCCTCAGGAGGGGGATTTCACATTAGTCAACTGGTCAGTCAGTCAAGAAATATACTCACTGAGCACCTCTCTTTCTCTTTCTTAAATCTGATTTCAGATGATTAGGTTTACAGAATTTTTTTTTCCTTTTAAGTTTTTCTTTTTCCTTTTTAAAGGAGTAACTCCCCATTCTCCTTTGCCCAGCCCCTGGCAATCACTAACCTACTTTGTCTCTATGCATTTGCCTGTTTTGGAAATTTCATATTTTTATGGAATCACAAAGCAGTCCCCTCGGAGCTGGCTTCCAGCTGCGGCTGAAATGCCTCCCATCGCTCCCTTTCCCTTGAGGGTGTGCCCTCAAATAGTGCAGGCCTCGCACTAATCTAGTCTTCTGGCCTTTCCTAGGTCTTCAGATAGCTAGACAGCAGCACCACAGAGCACCTCCCTGGCCTCCTCTGTCCTTCGCATTCTTCAGCACTGGCTCACTTCCCCATCTCCTAGGCTGTTTCACCTCCTTGGTAGGAAATGATGAGACCCCACTATTTAATCACCGACATTAACCAAAGCAAATACCTGGTCTCAACACAATGGAACCATCTGGACCCGACAAGTAACTGGAAGCCCGTTGCCCTACGTTACCTAAAGCAGACTGTTACTGCTGCTGCTTCTTTGTTAGCAAACATCTGCGTTCTGGTCCTTGGACTGTTTTAAAGGCACACACAAAAGTAGTTTTTAACAAGATAAAAATTGGCCTTTCAGAATTTGACCATCCACCTACATGTAGGAAAGGGGATTTTAGTCTTGCAGAAAAAAACAAAACAAAAAAACACAAGAAAAACATAAAAATAACAACTGTCTTCACATTTCTCTCCGCTTGCCTGATTCTTTACTACTTCCGCTCTCACCATTTCTCAATTCCCAAGGCCCTCGATCGACGAAAGAACTACATCTAAAGATAATGCCGCTGCCCTTAGAATGGCACGTTGTTATCTGAGCTATTTCAGGAGAGTTTCCATAATTGACTCCAATCTGTGGGTTTGAGCTCAGAAGAGCTGGGAGAGCTGGAGAGGCTCGGAATCCCAGTCTAAACAGGAGGCAGCGGCTGGTACCCCAGGCTCAAGGCCCCTAGGCTCCAGCCTGAGTGCTGTCCATGCCCCATACGGGCAACCCCGTGGGAAGGGTGCCCTGTGCAAACCCAGGCCTTCATTAAAATGATTATCTCATGTGATTTTATGGTATCTGCGGATAAAAGGTTTATCTTTTAGAGCTCTGCACTCAAGTACTCACAGTTGAAATCATGTGATGTCTGCAATGTGATTGAAAATAATCAGGGGTAGCTGGGTAAACAACATTGGCCTCATGCTGCTAACACGTGAAAACCCGTGAGATCATTTCTCTGTTATCTCTATTTCTGTGAGAGTTGGGAAAAGGCCACAATGAAAACTTAATAAAAAAAATAATGAACTACTTATCTCTAGAATGCAGGATGCCTGGAAACAGGGTCTAGAGGAGGCTTATTCCCAGAGCACCACACAGGAGGGACAGCACATGCTAAGTCATCCCAGCTGCAGGGTCCCCTGGGCCTGGAGGATTTCGGGCCTCTGCAAGGCATTTACCAATGAAAATCTTAAAATGCCATCTGCTCCCAATACCAGAAGTTGGCCCAGCTTTTCACAGCAAGAACACATCTACCCAGACAGAACACAACTCTCTGGAAGAGTCCCATATGTCAAAATACCTGCTGGGTATGGTCTACACATCACCTGAACCTGGGCTGTGGGTCCAGAGCTGCCGGGTGCCCAGATGCCAGCCAGAGCGCCCCACAGAGTTACAGATACAACCTAACTCTGAAAAACACTGGATCCCAAACTGAACTCCCAGTTAGACTTTAAAATGCATGTGTGTGTAAATGGATATATGTGGGTATGTATGTACAAGTATGTTGTGGTTGTTCCATGCCGTCGAGTCAGTTCCAACACACAGCCACCATATGTACAAAACAACGAAACACTGTCTGGTCCTGCACCATCCTCAAAACCATTGCTATGTTTGAGACCGTCGTTACAGCCACTGTGTCAATCCATTTCATTGAAGGTCTTCCTCTTTTGCACTGACCCTCTAATTTACCAAGTATGATGTCCTTCTCCAGGGACTGGTCCCTCCTGATAACATGTCCAAAGTATGTGAGATAAAGTCTTGCCATCCTCACTTCCAATAAGCATTCCAGCTGTACTTCTTCCTAGACAGATTTGTTTGTTCTAGTAGTCTATGGTATACTCAGTATTCTTCACCAGCATCATAATTCAAAGGCATCAATTCTTCTCCGGTCTTCCTCATTAGATGTTCACTTTTCACATGCAAAATGGGGTGTCTGAAAATCCAATGGTTAGGGTCAGGCACACCTTAGTCCTTAAAATGACATCTTTGTAATACATTAAAGAAATCTTTTGCAGCAGATCTGTCCAATGCAATGTGTTGTTTGATTTCTTGACTGCTTCTTTCATGGGGCGTTGATTGTGGATCCAAGTAAAATGAAGCCCTTGACAACTTCGATATTGTCTCCATTTATCATGATGTCGTATATTGGTCCAGTTATGAGGGTTTTTTTTTTTATGTTGTGCTATAAACCATAGTAAAAGCTGTAGTCTTTGATTATCATCAGTACACTTCAAGTCCTCTTCACTTTCAGCACGCAATGTTATGTCATCTTCATATTGCAGGTTGTTAATGAATCTTCCTCAATCCTGACGCTTCATTCTTCTTCATGTAGTCCAGCTTCTCGAATTACTGACTCAGCATACAGACTGAATAAGTATGATGAAAGGATACAACCTTGAGGCACACATTTCCTGACCTTAAACCATGTAAAAAAAGAAAACCATGTAGTATCCTCTTATTCCTCTTGGTCTATGTACAGGACAGGGATGAACACAGTTAAAGAAAGAAACAAAAACAAAACCCATTGCCGTTGAGTCGATTCCAACTCATAGTGACTGCCCCCATAGGGTTTCCAAGGAGCATGCTTGGTGGATTCAAACTGCCAACCTTTTGCTTAGTAGCCACAGCTCTTAACCACTACACTACCAGGGTTACCGAGCACAATTAAGTGTTCTGGAATTCCCGTCCTATGCAATGTTATCCATAGTTTTTTTTTTTTTTAAGATCCACACGGTCCAATTCCTTTGCATAGTCAACAAAACACAGATGAGCATCTTTCTGGTATTCTTAGCTTTCAGCCATGAGCCATCTGACATCAGTAATGATATCCCTTGTTCAACGTCCTCTTCTGAAATCAGTTTGAACTTGTGGCAGTTCCCTGTCAATGTGTTGTTGCAACTACTTTTGAAGGATTTTCAGCGTATTTTACTTGTGTGTGATATGAAAGATACTGTTTGATAATTTCCACATTCTGCTGGATCACTTTCTTTAGAATGGGCACAAATATGGATCTCTTCCAGTCAGTTGGCCAGGCAGCTGTCCTCCAAATTTCATGTACAAAAACGTACATGTATATATGCATTTATATTTTTAATAAATGATACATATATATGTGATATATGTATGTATAAAGTTACAGGCACACAGAAAGAGGACTGGAGGAACTCCATCAACGTGTCAGTACCGACCATCTCTGAGCAGAGAGATCGGAGAAAACACCTTTCTGCTTTTAATTCTCTACAATGTTATCTGGAAAGGAATAAAGTACTACCTACACCCACAAGGACAGAATACACTGACCAAAATAGGTGGAGACGGGGCAAAGGTGGCTCTGAATTGGTTGAGTAACTTCTTATGGGCTGATGACCTGGTATCACTGTGCCTGCATCCTCACACTGCAGTTATCCACATCTGCCCTGCCTCCTCTTAACACCCTCACCCATAGAGATGGGGAGCCACGGCTGCACCCCCAGCCCAGAGGCCCCACGGCTGCATCACTGGGATGGCTGAGTTACCTCACTCCTGCAGCTGACGCCTCTTCCAGATTTGCCTCCCACACCCCCCACAGCTGTTGGGCATTTCTCCTTCCATGGCTTGACACCCCCACCCAGTCCAGCCTACCCCTTGTTATTCACACTATCCAAAACGTGCAAACAACCTAAAGTGTCCACCTACAGTTGAATGGACAAACAAAACGTGGTATATCCTATACAATGGAATGTTATTCAGTCATAGAAAAGAACAAAGTTCTGATACATGATGCATGTACACACAGTCACCAGGTACACCAGCTGCTTTCCTTACAGGCCCTTTCCTACCTAAATTACCCTTCCCACTCTGTCCCTGCACCCGGTGGGTCTCAATTGTGGGACTGCACTCAAAATCACCAAGTGTGCTTGTTAGAAATGCACGCTCCTTCGCAACACCAAGTGTGGGCAAGGATGCCTAGCAAGTAGAACTCTCCCACTTTGCTAGTGGGAGTATACATGGGTGCCACTGCTTAGGAAAACTGGCAGAATCTGCAGAGGGGAACTTCACAGCCCCCAACCGAGCAACCCACTCAACTCCTGGGTGCCCACTCCAGAGAAATACATGTATTCCCTGGAAGACATGACCAAAACCACTCCTGGCAGCTGTATTCACACAGCCAACAACTGGAACAAACCCAAATGTCCACTGAGCATTGCACAGAAAAGTAACCTGTGGCAGGGTCACACCATGGCATAACACACAGCATACATAATGACACCTACCGCCCACAAGTGTGAACTTCACAGACACGAAGCTGAATGAAGGAGCCAGGCACAAGGCTGTGGTGTGTGATTCCAATGGTAGGAAATTCAAAACAAGTAAAATGTCTCCACAACTGCTGTGTCATTTAATATTCTGGGTATGTTATACCTCAGTATAAATATAAATAGTCCATGGAGGAAAAGGTGAAAGGCCAGACCATCTTCCATGACAGATAGGAAGTTGCACTGGGAAGAGGGAACAGCAGGACAGAGGGCACTGGGAACATGGTGTGAGCCATGTCTTAAGAAGCACCGCCTCCCCATCTACTGCTGCCCCAGGAGCACAAAGGTTGACCTGCAACCAGGCCACGCCTCATCCTGTTCTCTCCTGCACCCACTGCTCCAGCAGATTCCCAGGCAGAGAGCTAGACAAGCTGAGGGACCAAGGCCAATAGGAAATGGAATTCTAAAGGATGAGGCCTCACAGGAGCAGGACAGCAACTGGCTGCTGTCCATCAAGGCCCTGGAAGATGTGTACAATGGTAACTTAGTAGATGAGAACCTGCATAAAGCTGATTCCCAGAAGGCAGAGATCAATCATATACCCGCTTTCCCACTTCTCCATCATTTCCTACACCAGCCACCCACCCACATAGCACATTCTCTCTGTCCCCAGCTACCTGGGGCTAGATCAGACCTTACAAGTTAAGAGGACACTTTCCTTGAGTTCATTAATTCACTGGAACTCACAGAAGATACTATACATACAAGTACCAGTTTTATTATAGTAAAAGGATATAAATCGGGAGATCACCATAAGGAACAGATGAGCAGGTGAAGTCTGGGAAAGTTCCCAATGTGAAGCTGCTGTTTCAGGGATGACAACTGTCATAGATTGAATTGTGTCCCCCCAAAATATCTGTGAACTTGGCTAGGTCGTATTTCCTTTCTATGATTGTATGGTTGTCTACCATTTTAACTTCTGATGTGATTTCCCTATGTGTTGTCAGTCCTAGCATTACAATGTAATAAGATGGATTAGTGGCAGCTATATATATATATATATTTTTATACTGATGAGGTCTACAAGATCAGATAGTGTCTTAAACAATCTCATTTGAGATTTGGGGACCTCATGACACCAAGAAACCAGTGCTGGGAGCAGAGCATGTCCTTTGGACCTGAGGTCCTGTGCTTAGATGCTCCAGACCAAGGGAAGACTGATGACAAGGGCCTTCCTCCAAAGCAAACAGAGAGAGAACACCTTCCCCTGGAGCCAACACCCTGAATTTGGACTTCTAGCCTATTGGACTGTCAGGGAATAAACATCTCTTTGTTAAAGCCACCCACTTGTGGTATTTCTGCTATAGCAGCACTAAATGACTAAGACAACACCCTTCCTTTGTCGATTGGGAACCTCTCTGAGTCTCAGGGTTCCAGGCTTTTGTCGGCTAGTCCTACACGGTTGGCTAAATCATGCCTCCTGAAGTAGCTGATTATCAGCCTCCCAGGTGAGTGTTTTCTGATCTGGGCACCCCCCACTTGCCAGCACAAATCCTCAAGTGTGGCCTGGAAGTCCCAGATCAAGGCAGCCTAATTGACTCCAAGGGTTATTTCTCTAGAGCCAAGGGCAAAGGTCACCTTACTTGGGGTAAAAAGAGATACTTTACCCAACAATGCACATAGCCGGAAGTGGGACAGTGTCAGCAAGCAGGGACCCCGTGGAGGGCATGCTGAGTGCTCTGGTGCTCCTTGCAACGTCTCTGCACATATAAAACATTCTCAAAATGAAAAGCTCAAAAGAAGTGATTCAGTGTTTAAGAACCACCACCAGAGAAAGCCCTGCTAGGCTGTGAGAAGAAAAGCAACTGCCAATTTCTACAACCTTATGTGGGATTGTTAAGTACCTCATCTGTGCCAGAGTGCTGAGCTGGGAGCTAAACAAGGAGTTTATAATGCTATCAGCAAGACTATTCTCTTTCAAAGATTAAACGGTGGTTTGCTGCTGTGGTTCAGCAAGCATTTATTTGTAACATGCAAAGTAACTATAAGCAGCAGCGGCTTCTCCTCTATGCCTTAGTTTTCTCATCTTAAAAATGGGAGTAATAAGTGCGTCTTCCGACAGGGCAAACGTGATAAGTGAACACATATCAACTCCCATGACAGGGCCTGGCACAAGCACACGCTCAGGTTAGTGCTGCTGTGCTGCAGTTGGAAGCCCCAGATTCCGGAGCAGGTGACTTGGGCTTGTGTCCCCTCAGGTCACTGTAATTGCTGGTCTAGAGACAGCAGGCCGCTGGTCAAGACTTGGAAGTCAGTGGCTCTACAAACACTTCCTGGCTGCCCAGCAGGGGCAGGCACCACAGTGGGCACTGGGGACATGGCAGTGAGTAGACAAGACAGGCCCTGGTCTCAGGGAGCAGGCCTGCTAGCTTTAGGTTACACACAGAAACCCCTGGCTCGGGGCTGCAGTCACCAGGCTGAAGAAGGCAGTGGGGCCAGCAGCTTCCCTGCTGGAAAATGAGGCCAAGAACAGCAGCAGAAGAGCAGGGATTCACCACAGGAAACCTGGCCAGGAGCCTAGCACTGTGTGAGCACTCCCTATCTCTCATTACCCACTATCCTCGCCAATAAAAATGTGAGGGGTCAGAAGAAAGAAACCGGTGAGGGCTCCCTGACCTCTGCCTGTGGGAGGACCATGACCCATGGGCAGCATGCGGACCTGCAAGTTTAAAGACACCTTCCTCCTTCTGAAGGCTTTTCAGGCCCTTGGAAGTTCTGTTCTTTGTTTCTTTACGTTTCTGGCTAAACTGTACTCTCATTGCTCCTCCCAAACCAGGCTAAATCTCTGCCTCTCTTATTTCCCGATGGAGAACAAGGCTTCACTGAAGAGGGACTGGCCTGTCCTCCACAGGTGATTACCCTCCAAGCTCCTCACTGAGCTCCCCCTACACCTGGGGCTTCCTTTCTCCACCTAGGCCCCCTCACCTCTGCCTCCCGTTCAGCCCAACAGACATTTTATTCCATGCCTCTATGTGCAATCTTCTGTACTGAGGAGCAGTGGGGATAAAAGCCTCAAGAATAAGGTGGCATAAAAGTTAAAAAGAAGTGCCAATAAATGATTGACAAAGTGTCTGATTAAAGTGTTATGTGAACCTATTTTATGTCAGGCGAAGTGCTGGTTTGCAATGACTCAGGCATGTTCCTGGGAGCCTGTAGACCTGTGGGTGTGCTCAACATGGATAATCCAACAATCCCACAAGGAGACAGGCCCAGGGACTCTCAGGGACGCTTCTCCTGGGTTCTCTGCAGGAGAGTGGGGGTTCAATGAAGAGCCAATCATTACCTACTAACAGTCTCACTACTGATCCCCCAACCCAGCTCCTTTAGGTCTGTCCCAAGGTCATTAATTCCCCACCCAGGCCTAGAGGTGTCATCCCCACCACCAGGGCTACAAGATCTCCTACTCCCAAAAGGAGCACAGGGAGGAGGCAACGGGCATGTGCAGTCTCCTCATTTCCCTCCCACCATCCCCTGACACAGACCGGACTTCTGCCATTTCATAGATGAGGGGTTAAGTGTCCTGCCAGTGGTCACTCAGCTGACACATGGCGAAAGCAGGAGTCCCAGAGCTTCACACTACACATTAGCTCAGGCCACTGTGCCACGAGGGGGTGGCTCACACAGCCCCTGGAAAAACACTTCCTCTTGCATTCTTCAACAAGTGCTTCACATGTCAGGTGCCCTGTTTGAAGGCCTGAGGTCCTACGAAGGAACTCAAAAGGGCTGAGAGAAGGCCTATCAGAGGGAGGACCTGGTTAGGCAGGGAAGGACCCTCTCAGTGTTTGATACATAACCAGATACCTAGAAAAAAGAGAAGGAGCTGGTCGTGTAAATAGTAGGGGGAGTCTACCCATTTTGAACACCTTAAATACTCATTTAAAAAAGGTTTAAAAAGAGCATGAGGGAAGAGCAATCCAGACAAAAGGGCCAGCAGATACCGCCAAAACTGCTTGAAATGTTCAATAAGTTGAGAGGCCAGAGAGGCTAGTCCAGGCTACGGAGAGGGCCTGGGAGGGTGGGCACTGGAGCTGCAGTCTGAGTGCTGATGGGCTGCAGCAGGGCAGCTGTGGAAGCCCATCATGGTGGCTGCTGGGGGGAAGGCTGGGATGCGGGGGAGGGTACTGCCCAGGACAGGAGGTAGGAGGGAGAGACAATGCAGGACTAAGAGGCAGGACTAGAATTCCACAAGGGCTAACCAGCCCCAACTCGAATGCGCTTCTTATCTGTGGGGTGGTCTGTGCTCTGAGGCACTGGCCTCTAGGCGCATGATACATACTCATGACCTGGATGAAGACAGTGAACTCTCAGGTGCCCCCCCCACCCCCACCAAAAAAGAAGAATCCCAGTTCTTCTTTGCTACACTTCCTTTATTCCCTCACTCAACTACAAATGCCACCCAAACCCACTGCCATTGAGTCAATTCTGACTCATAGCGACACTATAGGACAGAGTTGAACTGCCCCATAGGGTTTGTAAGGTGGTAACCTTTTTAAAAAATGTTTTATTGTGCTTTAGGTGAATGTTTGCAGCTCAAGTTAGTTTCTCGATTCAGGCCGCAGTCTCTTACGGAAGCAGCTTGCCACATCTTTCTTCCACAGAGTGGCTGGTGAGTGTGAACCGCTGACCTTTCAGTTAGCAGCCAAGCACTTAGCCACTCCTTAACTATAAATTACTCAGGTTCAAAACATTTCCCAAAATGGCTGACTTCAAGCAACAGCACAAACACCTGAGGAAGTCAGAATCAAAGGTGTGTCAAGTATCCTAAAGCAATCCTCCTTTTTAACCCTGTGAACATAATAAATCAAACCATCAAGAATCACAATTTTCTTTTAAAGTGAAATATGGAGAGGAAACAGACACATCTGAGAGAATAAATTTCTCTTTGTTATAGCTGTCCACTTGTGGTATTTCTCTTATAGCAGCACTAGAAGACTAAAACTGTACCTTTGAAGATCTAGTCAGGTGGTCAGAGCTGTTACTAGGTACATGAGCCTAGGAGTCCATTTACTTTTCATATATGGATTCAGCTCAGGTGTCCAGGTAGTTGGTCACCAAGTATGTGGTGCAGGCCCTCATCTACAGTCCTAGACAGGCAGGGGTGATTGGTGTAGGCACAGGTACCTGGCCGCAGAGGAGGTCATGCATTGAGCAAAGCAGAAGGCTGACAGCCGCTCCTGAGTATCTGTGAGGAAAGTGTGACCCTGTTCTCTGGAGCGCATCAGGGGATGGATCTGCAGCTGTACTATGGGCATCCAATGCTGTTGGTTGTAAGGGCTGGGAGGCAGCACTTATTGTTGGACCCCTGTCACAGGTGGCTAGGTGGCGTGAGTGGATCCACCAGTCCTCAGGCCCCTGATGTGGGAACGTGAAGACCCTGCTTACTAAGCAAAAAAGCAGTGTCAAATATCATGAAAGTGCCTCTTCACAATATGACTGACACAGTTGAAGTTAGACTTCAGGTATGTACCCCGTTGTACTGTGCTAATTAGGGCCTACGCTGTTGTAGTGGGCCCACATAGGTCTATGTCGGGGTGAAAGGCATTCCAAGTCCGTGGACCCCTTATGCCTTTTCCTAGTCAAACGAGCTGTTTCTGACCTGTGTTCCCAGCAGATTGTTCTTTTCCTGTTTGTTAATTTGTTCCCTCTCCAAGGCCAAGAGACTGGCTCAGGATATGTGACGGGTCCTACTTCTGGTCCAAGGGATGCGGCAATCTCTGAGGCCAGCTTGGACCCAGTGCAGAGCAGGAAGAGGTCAGGTAAATGGGAGAAAAGTTTTTCCCAAAGGGGTGCTTTTTGATTTGCGGGGTCGGTTAGATGTACGTACTTATCTTTTGCCAATTGAGCACCGTTATGCACTGATTCCGGAGGTGTGAGTGGACTCTCTGCCACTTGGTCTCCCCTGATGTGGAAAATGCATCCTGAATGCCACTGTTTGCCTCACTGCACTCACGCTGGTGGATCCAGCCTGCAGGGTGCCGGTTCCCACCAGGTCAGGTTTGGCAACTCCTTTCTGCTTCTGAACCGTCTCTCCCTCCCCCTGCTGCTCAGTCTGATTCCTCAACTTTGCCTTTGATGCTTAGGGCTCCTAGATTGTGATATATAATCGATTCACTTGTTTTGGGGGCTCTTTGTTGTAAGAGGGACCACAGGAAGCATCTGACTACTCTGCCGTCTTGGACCCAACTCCCCTTCAATCCCACACCCTCTCTTTGATGAAAACTCCTCCTTCCTGTCTTTAAATTCTGGGCTTCCCCAAGAGGAATCCTTGCCCCAGGGGCTTCTCTTGCAGAAGAAAAAGTTTCACCTATAGACAACATCCCAATCTATATACCCTACTTTGGGTGTGGAGTCGTGGGTGGCGTAAAGGTAAAGCATGTGGCCGATAGCCAAAAGGTTGATGGTTCAAGTCCACCCAGAGGTACCTTGGAAGAAAGGGCTGGAGATCTACAACTGAAAAACCAGCAACTGAAAACTCTATGAAACACATTTCTACTCTGACACACGTGGGGGTGCAATGAGTTGCTGTCAACTGTGCGCAGCAACTGTTTCTGCAAGACCTGCAGAACTGTCGGAGGCTGTTCCATGGCAATGCCCACACTGTCCCCGCTCTTCCCACTGTACGGAGGCGTCCCAGCCTCCAGCCCACTTTCTTCCTTTTCCACTGATACACAGTCCCTGTCCCCCCATCCAGGTAGTCATCCAGCACTGTCAAAGTCTCCCCTGTCTGGAATCTGTCTTCCTCTTTCAGTTTCTACCACTGTAGAATGCAGGCCTTTATCATCTCTCACCTGCTTAGGTCATCCACAACCATTTCATGTGCTGCAATTTATGTGACACCTGCTGATCTAGGATTGGGAATACAGGGATGAAAAAGGACTGATCCCCAGCCCCCAAGAGCCCAAAACTCCTCAAAATAGCCTCCTAACTGGCTTCTCTGAGTCATCTCATCTCTCTCCTTAGATCCGTCTCCAGCTACTTGGGGGAACCTCCCAACTCCAGGGTTTCACTCAGGGTTTCGAAACAGTTCATTCCAGTTCAACCTCCTGATGAAAACTTGCATTTCCACTCTAGATACACTGAATCAGAACCTACATTTTAACAAGATCGCCAGGTGATTCTTACATATACATAAGAATTTCAACATAAGAATCACCCAGAGGGTCGTGTTAAAATGTAGATTCTGATTCCGTACATCTGGGTGGAAAGACAAATTCTCAGTAGGGGTTCAAACCACAAAGAACCTGTTGGAAGCCCTAGTTCCACTACATCAGAGCATGCCATATGCCAAATATAGACTCAAATACTTGCCAGGACTAACCTGCCAGGGGCTGCTTACCCTCATTCCATCACCCTCTCCCAACCACAGAACTCTCAGCCTGAAGGAAAGTCCTGCGTGTAGTGAACAACTGACAACCCTGTCTATCTAGTGCTCATTTACTCCTCACCTACTCCACAGTCTGTTTTGGGCCTACCCAAGCTAACTGCCCAGGCAGTGCCCCTAGTATTCTGGAACAATGGTAAAAGTGCACTGTAATTGTCCTTTTATTGCTGTGTATTCCCTCAGGGCAGGGGCTGTGTCTGGTAAGCACAGTAACAGTCTGGTAAATAAGCAGACAGTGTGAGGGGCTGGATTTCATTGGGAGGCACAGCCTGGGAGCCCTGGCAGCCCCAGCTGGGAGGAGTTGCAGAGGTTGTGGCTGTGTGGAGGAGGCTCTAACCCAGCTCCTCACTTTCACCATCCCACAGATGCTTTCTGCCACACCTCCTCACAGGGCCCTCACCACCCACTGCCCAAACACCTACCCTCGCAACTGCATCTTTCACTTACTCTTCTGCATTGCCTGCCTCTCTCCTTGATGCACTTGTCTAGAAGAGGACCCAGAAAGCACTCCAATCTGTGAAGCCCACCGCAGACTGCCTCCTTCCTTTTCTGTATTTAGCTTGAAGAAAGCAGGGGAAGGCTGCATCCAAGGCACACAAGTGATGAATGGGCAGACTCAGGAGGAGGACTCAGCCTGGGCTCATGGTGTACAGAGTTCAGGCCCCAGGAAAGGCCAACAAGCAGAACAAGTTGGCCAAGAGTGGAGGCGGGAGCCGGGGGAGGGCTGCACCCTGGGACCCACGCGAGTCCTCGGTGTCTTCGGTCTCCCAGTGACCTCGGGCCCCAGTGGTCCTGTATCTCCCACAGGTCCGCCCGGCCTCGCCCGCTGAGCGAGGGATGGCTGAAGGGGAAAGGTCCCTGATCCTGCCTCTTCACCCCCGCAGGAACTAACTCACATTTGACTGACCAGCTTCTGCCAGAAGGCGGCGTTCCACTAGTCGGTCTCCTGCCCAGAAAGGTCCACGCCGGACCCTCGCTCCGCCGCCTTCGCCCTGCTCCGCCGTCGCCGCCTCCACCGCCCTCATCTCCACCGCAGCGCCAGGCCCAGACCCAGAAGCGGTTGGCGGTGCGGCGGCCGCTCCGGAAGTGGCGCGGGGATTGTGGAAAGTGGAGCTGCTCCCGGAGCCTTGAGAGGAATGGAGACCCAGACCCCTGGCTTCTTGCGGGCCTCCTGGAGGATTCCTGGCTGCTGGAGTCGCGCACTCCTCTCCCAGCTCTGCTAGCAGATACACTTCATTTACCATATAACTCCCCCATTTAAAGCTTGCAATTCTATGTTTTTTAGTATACTCTCATATTCATAACTTGTGCAACTATCACTTCTCTCTTGCACATTTTTAGGTTGCCATCTAAAATTTTTCTCTGTAAATCGTTGGAAGGGTGCGATTGCCGGTGTGTCCTATATTGTGTAGATGCGTTTTATTGGATCATTAGCCCTGCAGATTCCGTTCATTGATTTGTGAAAAACATCGGTGTCATAACCTCATTGGCAAAGTCAATCCTCACTGTCAAACCCACAAGCAAGTTAAGACTCCCCCAGGGCTTTTGAAAGGAAAGGGTGGACTTCACATTCAACTTAAGTTAGTACGTTAATTCGGTCACAGGACAAGCCTCCCCCTTCTGCACACTGATAGGCACCTACGCTTAATTTTATGTAGGTGCATATTACTGTGCTGAAGGCTGATTGAGCAATAGGCAGCTACATAAAATTAAGTACTATTTCCTTCATTCTTTGGTCTGGAGCTCTTTTCGTCCCTTTGGGGCCTTGAGATGGTGACGACCAGGGCAGTGGTCTCTGCATGGAGTCTGGATGGGTGACTAGGGAAGGAGAGGTGGAGACCGGCACCAATTTCCTGGCCTCAGGGAGAGAGGGAGGCCACAGGAAGGCTGATTCTAAAATGGAACTGTACCATCCTGGCACCTGAAGAGAGCCCTACAGTCCCCAGCAGGATTTAGACCCTAATGAGAAAATGATGGAGCAGACCTGCATCCCACACACAGCCCTGGGGATTCCCACCTGAAGTGTACCCAAGCTGACCAAGTCTCCCAGCTGGTTCCTCCAAGCTATTGTGCTGTGACTGGCTAGAACTTCTGCAAGAGCATCTATTGCTGTACTTAATTTCCACAACCATCTGTCACCCATACTCTTCTGTTTCCTCAGATCAAGGATTCCTGGCCCTAAATTAATGTTACACGGGAATTGGTTGTAATTTTTTTCTTATTGTGGTATTATATATATAGAACTTTTTACCATTTTAACTATTTTTGAAACCTTTTTTAACATGTACAATTCTGTGACCGTGTTGATTAACCATGAGAACTGTTCAAAAAAATCTCCATTACCATTAACAGAAACTCAGTGCCTCCCCCTATGCCATGACTCTCCCTTTCCTATCCCTCCCACCACTGGTTACCACTAATAAACTTTCGTCTCTATGCATTTGCCTATTCTAGATATTTCATGTACGTTGGATAATACAATATTTGTCCTTCTGTGTCTGCCTTATTTCAGCATAATGTATTCAAGGTTCATCCATGTGGTAGCATGAATCAGGACTTCTTTGTTTCTGGCTGAATAATATTCCATTGCATAGATATACCATGTTTGTTTATCCATTCATTTGTTGATGGACATTGGGTTGACTCTACCTTTTGACTGTTGTAAATAGTGTTGCAATGAACAGTGCCATAAAAATATTGGTTTAAGCCCCAGCTTTCAATTCTCTTGGGAATATGCCTAAGAGTAGAATTGCTGCATCATATGGGCTGGGTTTTGGGATGGTGATTGTATGTTTCATTTTTTGAGGAAGTGCTAAATCTGTTTTCCACATCAGCCACACCATTTTACAATTCCACCAACAATGGATGAGGGTTCCAATTTTTCCCTGTCTCTAAAACACTTGTTGTTTTCCATTTTTTTTAATCATACCTATCCTAGTGGGGGTGAAAAGGAATCTCACTATGGTTTCAATTTACATTCCCCTAATGACCCAATGGCTGTGTAGCGATCTGCTCATGTAAAGATTACAACCAAGAAAACCCAAGGGGCAATTCTACTCTGTCACATGGGGCCACTATGAGTCGAAGTAGACTCGACCACACTAAACCACAACAATGACTAATGACGTTGAGCATCTTTTCATGTGTTTGTTCACCATTTGTATACCTTCCTTGGAAAAATGTCTGTTCGAGTTCTCTGCCCATTTTTGATAGGGTTGTCTTTTTCAAGTTGAGTTGTAGGAGGTCTTTATATATTATTGATATTAAACCCTTACCAGATATATGGTTTGCAAATATTTTACCCCATTCTATAAGTTGACTCTTTGCTTTGTTGATAATGTTCATTGTTGCACAAAAATTTTTAATTTTCATGAAGCTTAATTTATCTATTTTGTCTTAAGTTGTTGTACTTTTGGTGTCCTATCTAAGGATCCATTACCATTATGTTTTCTTCTAAAAGTTTTATGGTTGTAATTCTTACATTTAAGTACTTAATCTATTTTGAGTTCATTTTCGTATATGATATGAGGTATGGATCCAACTTCATTCTTTTGCATATGGAAATCCAGTTGTCCCAGGACCATTTACTGACGAGGCTATTCTATTTCCCATTGGTTTTACCTAGCACTCTTGTAAAAAATCAGAGTAAACATCAATTGGCCATAGAAGTATGGGTTTATTGCTACAATCTCAATTCTGTTCCTTTGGTCTATATGTCTATCTTTAACCCATACCAGTCTGTTTTGATTACCGTAGCTTTTTAGAAAAATAATACCTTATTTTGTTTTTGGTGAAAATTCACACAGGAAATTAGGTTTCCACTTAACAATTTCTCTCTCTGTATATATATATAGTTCAAAGACATTGGTTACATTTTTCACATTGTGTCAACATTCTCATTATTTCTGTTCTGGTTGTTCTCTTTCCATTTATCTTCTCTGTCCCCTCCTACCTTCTCATCTTTGTTTTAACATAAATGTTGATTGTTTGGTCTCACATAGACAATTTTTTAAAGGAGCACAGTACTAATGGCTGACATTGTACGTTTTATGAGCCAATCTGTTACTTAGCTGAAAGGTGATCTCTGGGAGTGGTTGCAGCTCAAAGTTGAAAGGGCCTTTCAGGGTAATAGTCTTCTCTAGTCTCTACCGTTCAGTAAGTCTGGCCGTTTTTAAGAATTTGAGTTTTGTTCTACATTTTTCTCCCATTTTAGACAGGACCATTGATTGTGTTACTGGCCAGAATGGTCGGTAGTGGTAACTGGACACCATCTAGTTCTTCAGGTCTCAACATAGATGAGGCTGTGGTTCGTGTAGATTATTAGTCTTGTATACTAGTTTCTTCTTTGAGTCTTTTGTTTGCTTATTTCTATTTTGTTCCAGATATGTAGAGATGAATACTTGTATCTTAGATGATCACTCACAAACTTTTGAGACCCCAGATGCTACTTACCAAACTAGGATGTAGAACATAAACTTTATGGAGTACATTGTGCCAATTGACTAAGTGGTCCCATGAGACTACAGTCCTAAGCCTTCAGACCCAGTAAACCAATCCTGAAAGGTGTTTGGTTATGTCCAGGAGGTATCCATAACAGTGCTCCAAGCTGCGCCACCTTCCCAGTGACTAGCAGCACAAGCCATCGCTACCCTCTGACCACCACAAGCAATGCACACATGCCCCGCCTGCCCAGGGACTGGCAGTGCCCTCCTGACGCTCCCCCCAACCTGGTGATTGGCAGTGTGCACTTCCGTGCCGCCAGACCAGGAACCAGTGGCATGCATCCACCCTCCCATCCTCTCTCCCCATTGCTAAGCCTACCCGATGAGTGGTGGCATGCACCCACAGCACCCATAACCACAGAGAATGGTCCCTGGATCCATGCCCGGTAACTGGCCTGACAGGCAAAACACCTCATTGGCAATGCCTGTTGCATCCCGACTAGCGCCATCTGCACGTCTGCCAAACGACCAGCAGAAGATCCTCGTGGCCTCATCCAAGGCCCACCCGGCTGCTACATCACATATCCCACACCCAGACAGTTGGAAGGCAGAGGAATCAGCGTGTCTGTTCAGAAGAGCAAAAGGGAGCGTGGCAATGACAGTCTGTAAGGGGGGGTCTTCATGCTTGTTCAGGGAGTAAAACACTGAGGGTGTGTTTGTGGAGTTTTTAACTCTTTATGGAACATGAAATTCTTTTGATTATAGGGGCTGATTTCTTCATGAAATAGAAAAAAAAGAAAAACTAGCTATGATTTAGCCCTAAACCCTCCCTTTAAAAGCAAGGAAACTGAGGTGACAAAACTTACTCAGCATCACACAGGTAGGTAGTGGCTGAACTAACCCAGAGAGGTTTCCACTGATTGTTCCTTTACATAAGAGACCATGCTGACTTTCAAAATCATTGATGATGTCTAAAATTGTTTCAGGGAACATTTGTTTTTCCTTAAATTGAGTTTTTCACTGAAATTCTTCACCATCGACAATTATAAAACCAAAGCTGATGCCATCAAGTTGATTTCTGACTCATAGCCACCCTCTAGGACGGAGTAGAGCCCCATAGGGTTTCCAAGGAGTGGCTGGTGGACTCAAACTGCCAACCTTTTGATAGGTTTGCCAGGAGCCGCGCTTAATGCTTGCGCATGTATTATTCACACCAATGCTGTGGTCATTAAGGAAGGTGATTTTTACCATGACTGTATAAGTAAGGAGCCCTGATGGTGCAGTGGTTAAGAGCTTAGTTACTAACCAAAAGGTCTTCAGTTCAAATCCACCAGCCGCTCCTTGGAAACCCTCTGGGACACCTCTAGTCTGTCCACAGGGTCACTATGAGTCGAAGCCGACTCAATGGAAATGAGTTTGGTTTTGGTTTTTGTATTTGGATAAAGAACAAGCTCAGAGAGATGAAGTAACTGCCCATGTTCCCCCTAAGAAGCACTGAGATGAGAGGGAGCCTGGAGCAAGAACTAAAGCCTTTGAGTTCCTGCTCCCAACTAAACTCAAATGTAATACACTGACTTCATCTAAGGAAATGCCACAGAAGAATCTCAATGGTAAATGTGTTGAAAGCATTTTCATTAATAGCCATTGGGAAATTTCATGTAAATACAATTTAGATATACACGTAAAAGACAGGCATCCAAAATAAATAGAGCTTAAATCAACTCTGAAAAAGGATAATTTAGTCTTTTGGGGAGGAGGTAGATTAAATAGGAAAATCATACAATTTCAATGACAGCTTTTAAACATTAATGTTTTTATTTACAGATTGCTGAGCACGTTAACACATAACCATAAGTCAGGTATGTGAACAGTTTAAAATAATGAATGGCGTGTTTTATGATATTTCACAAAATGCCTAATCATTTATCTCACCACTCGTCTGTCAGTTTGTCGTGCTGTAGGGCCTTGCATGTTCTGTGAGGCTGGAAGCTATGCCACTAGTATTTGAAATACCAGCAGGGTCACCCATGATAGACAGGTTTCAGCAGAGCTCCCAGTCTAAAACAGACTAGGAAAAAAGGCCTGGTGACCTACTTCTGAAAGTTAGCCAATGAAAACCCTATGGATCACTATAGAACATTGTCACAATATAGTACTGGAAGATGAGCCCCCTGGATTGGAAGGCAGTCAAAACATACAGTAACTGCAACAATGGACTCAAGCACGGCAACAGTCATGAAGATGGCTCAGGACTCGGTGACGTTTCATTCTGTTGTAGATGGGGTCACCATGAGTCAGAGTCAATTCAACAGGAATGAACAATAACAAATCTAAAGATTATTAGTTTACTTGTATGTGCTTTTTTGAAGGTAGAATTTATTGAGTATGACGTGATAAATGGTTACATATCTGAGCTCCTAAAGAATATACAATCAGCTAATGAAGACCCTATTGATCACAATGGTTTAATGCACAGCCGACCACGGGGATGGTGCAGGACTTGGCAGCATTTTTTTCCATTTTGCATGGAGTTGCCATGAGTCGGCAGCCGACTCAATAAAGCTAACAACAGCAGCAACAACAAAGAACAGGAAAGGCCAGCCTAGGAAGATGGACAGAGTCAGATCTGAACCTGGAAAGCACAGGCAGGGCCTTTAGCAAACTTTTACCACACGGAGGTTCCTCTTCATTCTTTGCCAGGCTGCCCGTGATGGATCATTCTGGCCCTTGGTCATTCACAGAAGCACTGTCTCTGACCTGAACATCTCACCAACTTGCCATTCTTCTAAGCTGGTGCTTCTCATAGTTTCTTGAAGGTTGTTCTAGAACCAATTGTTCAGAAACAAGTTGCCAAAAATTCAGCTTCCTGGGCCTGCCAGTGATTCTAATGAAAGTTGGAGATGCACTGTCTCAGCAATGGCATGTTCTGACCTTTGTTCTGAAGCACCTAGTTAGTTCCCTAACTTATAAGAAAGATTTCGGTGTATAAAATGGCCACTGCAGGTACAAACGGTTAATACACTCAGGTGCTAATGAAAAGGTTGGAGGTTCAAGTCCACCCAGAGACACCTCAGAAGAAAGACCTGGTGATGTGCTTCTGAAAAATCAACTATTGAAAATCCTAAGGAAACAGAACAACCAGAATGAAAATAATAAGAATGTTCACACATTGTAAAGAATGTAACCAATGCCACCAATTTGTGTTGAAATCTTTGAATGGGAACCTAAACTGCTGTTTAAACGTTCCCCAAATACACATCAGAAAAAAGAAAACCCTGTGGAGCACGGTTCTCCTCTGACACACATTGGGTTGCCATGAGTCGCAATCGGCCACGATATCTGGTCAGAGGTTATTAAAGCTGAATTGTGATTTGGGAATCAGAATAAATCCTAGGTCTTCTCTTCAGAGAAGTCCGTGCTGTATACCTCCCAAAACATCCCTGCCAGGGAGGTACTTAGCCAGCTACCTTCTTTCTTTATCCACTGGGGCTCTGTTTGATTTATCTGTCCCTATGCTGCTTATCACCCACATGTCTATCAGTTTGTCGTACTGTGGGGGCTTGTTTGTTGCTGGGATGCTGGAAGCTATGCCATAGGTATTCAGATACCAGCAGAGTCACCCACGGAGGACAGGTTTCAGCTGAGCCTCCAGACTAAGACAGAGTAGGAAGAAGGACCTGGCAGTCTACTTCTGGAAAGAATTAGACAGTGAAAACCTTATGAATAGCAGCAGAACATTGTCTGTTATAGTGACAGAAGATAAGCCCCCCAGTTTGGAAGGCACCCGAAAGACGACTAAGAGCTGCTTACTCAAAGTAGAGTCAACCTTAATGACATGGATGGAGTACAGCTTTCGGGACCTTCGTCTGCTGACATGACACGACTCAAAATGAGAAGAAGCAGTTGCAAACATCCATTAATAATTGGAACCCGGAAGGTACAAAGTAAAAATGTAGGAAAATTGGAAATTGTCAAAAATGAAATGGAACGCATAAACATCAATATCCTAGGCATTAGTGAGGTGAAATGGACTGGTGTTAGCCATTTTGAATTAGAAAATCATATCGTCTACTATGCCAGGAATGACAACGTGAAGAGGAATGGTGGTGTACTCATCCTCAAAAAGAACATTTCAAGATCTATCCTGAAGTACAACTCTGTCAGTGATGGGATAATATCCATATACCTACAGGGAAGACCAGTTAATACAATTATTATTCAAATTTACACACCAACCACTAACGCCAAAGATGAAGAAATTGAAGATTTTTATCAGCTGCTGCAGTCTGACATTGATCTAACATGCCAGCAGGAAGCATTGATAATTACTGGTGACTGGAAAGCCAAAGTTGGAAACAAAGAAGGAGGGCGGGTAGTTGGAAAATATGGCCTTGGTGATACAAACAATGCTGGAGATCAAATGATAGAATTTTGCAAGACCAATGACTTCTTCATTGCAACTACCTCTTTTCAACAACATAAATGACGACCATACGCATGGACCTCGCCAGGTGGAACACAAAGGAGTCAAATCGACTACATCTGTGGGAAGAGGCGATGGAAAAGCTCAATATCATCAGTCAGAACAAGGCCAGGGGCCGACTGTGGAACAGATCATCAGTAGCTCACAAGCAAGTTCAAGTTGAAACAGAAGAAAATCAGAGCAAGGCCACAAGAGCCAAAATATGACATTGAGTATATCCCACCTGAATTTAGAGACCATCTCAAGAACAGATTTGACGCATTGAATACTAGTGACCGAAGACCAGATGAGTTGTGGAATGACATCAAGGACCTCATACATGAAGAAAGCAAGAGGTCACTAAAAAGACAGGAAAGAAAGAAAAGACCAAGATGGATGTCGGAAGAGACTCTGAAATTTGCTCTTGAAGTAAAAGAACTGAATAGGAGATTTCAAAGGGCTGCTCAAGAAGACAAAGTAAAGTATTATAACGACATGTGCAAAGAACCGGGAATAGAAATCCAAAAGGGAAGAATGTTTCTCAAGCTGAAAGAACTGAAAGAAAAATTCAAGTTTCCAGTTGCAATAGTGAAGGATTCTATGGGGAAAATATTAAATGACGCAGGAAGCATCAAAGGAAGATGGAAAGAAAACACGGAGTCATTATACACAAAAGAATTAGTTGATGTTCAACAATTTCAAGAGGTAGCAGATGATCAGGAACCGATGGACTGAAGGAAGAAGTCCAAGCTGCACTGAAGGCATTGGCAAAAAAACAAGGCTCCAGGAATTGAGGAAATATCAATTGAGATGTTTGAACAAACGGATGGAGCACTGGAAGTGCTCACTTGTCTATTCCAGGAAATATGGAAGATACTTCCTGACCAACCAACTGGAAGAGATCAATATTTATGTCTATTCCCAGAAAGGTGATCCAACAAAATGTGAAAATCATGGAACAATATCATTAATATTACACTCAAGCAAAATTTTGCTGAAGAGCATTCAAAAGTAGCTGCAGCAGTATATCAACAGGGAACTGCCAGAAATTCAGGCCAGGTTCATAAGAGAACGTGGAACCAGGGATATCATCGCTGATGTCAGATGAATCCTGGCTGAAAGCAAAGAATACCAGAAGGATGTTTACCTTTGTTTTATTGACTATGCAAAGGCATTTGACTGTGTGGATCATAACAAATTATGGATGACATTGTGAATGAGGGAATTCCAAACACTTAAATGTGCTCATGAGGAACCTGTACGTAGATCAAGAGGCAGTTGTTCAGAAAGAACAGCAGGGATAATGAGTAGTTCAAAGTCAGGAAAGGTATGTATCAGGGTTGTATCCTTTCACCGTACCTATTCAATCTGTTTCCTGAGCAAATAATTCAAGAAGCTGGGCTATATGAAGAAGAACGAGGCATCAGGATTGCAGGAAGACTCATTAACAACCTTAGTTATGCAGATGGCAGAACCTTGCTTGTTGAAAGTGAAGAGGACTTGAAGCACTTACTAAAGAAGATGAAAGAAACGAAATCCTCACAACTGGACCAATGAGCAATATCATGATAAAAGGAGAAAAGATTGAACCTGTCAAGGATTTCATTTTACTTGGATCCACAATCAGCACCCATGGAAGCAGCAGTCAAGAAATCAAAAGACGCCTTGAATTGGGCAAATCTGCTGCAAAAGACCCCTTTAAAATGTTGAAAAGCAAAGATGTCACCTTGAAGACTAAGGTGTGCCAGACCCAAGTCATGGTATTTTCAGTTGCATCACATGCATGTGAAGGCTAGACAATAAATAAGGAAGACCAAATAAGAATTGATGCCTTTGAATCATGGTGTTGTTGAAGAATATTGCTTATACCAATAACTGCCAAAAGATCAAGGAAATCTGTCTTAGAAGAAGTACAACCAGAATGCTCCTTAGAAGCAAGGATGGCGAGGCAGTGTCTTACATACTTTGGACATGTTGTCAGGAGGGGTCAGTCCCTGAAAAAGGACGTCATGTTTGGCAAAGTACAGCATCAGCGGACAAGAAGAAGACCCTCAACTAGGTGGATTGACACAGTGGCTACAACATTGAGCTCAAGCATAACAATGATTGTAAGGATGGCACAGGACCGGGCAGTGTTTCTTTCTGTTGTACATAGGGTCGCTATGAGTTGGAACCGACTCAATGGCACCTAACAACAATAACGACAACAACATGCTGCTTATATTCCTAATGGCTCAGGTCAGGGTGTTGAACTGGAGAGAAGAGACCTGTAGTTTCTATGACATTTTCCAATCATTCAGGTCAGAGTTTGAAATTAGTTTGGTGTTGGCCTAGCCGTGTGTGAGAACCTTGTTGTCATTCTTCACTGCTTCGAATTCAGCAGGCATGCTAAGGATAAGTTCTGCTCATGGGCTTGTGGCTGCTGATAAATCCAAGATCTGTAGGTCAGGTGGCAGTCCAGAGACGTCTACAGGCTTATGTCCGGGAACCTGAAGTCGGGCAAGGAGGACAGTGCAGAGTGGAGACGAGAGAGAAAGGGGATGCAATGGGAGGGACAGAGGGAGAAAGAGCTTTACCAAAACATCCATTTATGTACTGGAGGCAAGCCACATCCCCAAGGAAACTCCCCTTTTAACTGATTGCCTGCTCACTTTGGATCACATCATGGAACGTGATTACATTATATTACATTATTTAAGAGTAGACAAGTCAGAACAAGGCCAGGGGCCGACTGTGGAACAGACCATCAATTGCTCATATGCAAGTTCAAGCTGAAACTGATGAAAATCAGAGCAAGTCCACGAGAGCCAAAATATGACCTTGAGTATATCCCACCTGAATTTAGAGACCATCTCAAGAATAGATTTGACGCATTGAATACTAGTGACCGAAGACCAGACGAGTTGTGGAGTGACATCAAGGACATCATCCATGAAGAAAGCAAGAGGTCACTGAAAAGACAGGAAAGAAAGAAAAGACCAAGGTGGATGTCAGAGGAGACTCTGAAACTTGCTCTTGAGAGTCGAGCAGCTAAAGCAAAAGGAAGAATTGATGAAGTAAAAGAACTGAACAGAAGATGTCAAAGGGCCTCTCGAGAAGACAAAATAAAGTATTATAATGACATGTGCAAAGAGCTGGAGATGGAAAACCAAAAGGGAAGAACACGCTCGGTGTTTCTCAAGCTGAAAGAACTGAAGAAAAAATTCAAGCCTCAAGTTGCAATAGTGAAGGATTCCATGGGGAAAATATTAAATGATGCAGGAAGCATCAAAAAAAGATGGAAGGAATACACAGAGTCATTATACCAAAAAGAATTAGTCGATATTCAACCATTTCAAGAGGTGGCATATGATCAGGAACTGATGGTACTGAAGGAAGAAGTCCAAGCTTCTCTGAAGGCACTGGCGAAAAACAAGGCTCCAGGAATTGATGGAATATCAATTGAGATGTTTCAACAAACAGACGCAGCGCTGAAGGTGCTCACTCGTCTATGCCAACAAATATGGAAGACAGCTTTCTGGCCAACTGATTGGAAGAGATCCATATTTATGCCTATTCCCAAGAAAGGTGATCCAACCGAATGTGGAAATTATAGAACAATATCATTAATATCACACGCAAGCAAAATTTTGCTGAAGATCATTCAAAAATGGCTGCAGCAGTATATCGACAGGGAATTGCAAGAAATTCAGGCCGGTTTCAGAGGAGGACGTGGAACCAGGGATATCATTGCTGATGTCAGGTGGATCCTGGCTGAAAGCAGAGAATACCAGAAGGATGTTTACCTGTGTTTCATTGACTATGCAAAGGCATTTTACTGTGTGGATCATAACAAACTATGGATAACACTGCAAAGAATGGGAATTCCAAAACACTTAACTGTGCTCATGAGGAACCTTTACATAGGTCAAGAAGCAGTTATTTGTACAGAACAAGAGGATACTGATTGGTTTAAAGTCAGGAAAGGTGTGCCTCAGGGTTGTATCCTTTCACCATACATATTTTAATTTGTATGCTGAACAAATAATCCGAGAAGCTGGACTATATGAAGAAGAACGGGGCATCAAGATTGGAGGAAGACTCATTAACAACATTAGTTATGCAGGTGACACAACCTTGCTTGCTGAAAGTGAAGAGGACTCGAAGCACTTACTAATGAAGATCAAAGACCACAGCCTTCAGTATGGATTACACCTCAACATAAAGAAAACAAAAATCCTCACAACTGGACCAATGAGCAACATCGTGATAAACGGAGAAAAGATTGAAGTTGTCAAGGATTTCATTTTACTTGGATCCACAATCAACAGCCATGGAAGAAGCAGTCAAGAAATCAAAAGACACATTGCATTGGGCAAATCTGCTGCAAAGGACCTCTTCAAAGTGTTGAAGATCAAGGATGTCACCCTGAAGGCTAAGGTGCGCCTGACCCAAGCCATAGTATTTTCAATCGCACCATATGCATGTGAAAGCTGGATAATGAATAAAGAAGACCGAAGAATAGTTGACGCCTTTGAATTGTGGTGTTGGCAAAGAATATTGAATATACCACGAACTGCCAAAAGAATGAACATATCTGTCTCGGAAGAAGTAAAACCAGAATGCTCCTTAGAAGCAAGGGTGGCGAGACTGCATCTTACATATTTTGGACATGTTGTCAGGAGGGATCAGTCCCTGGAGAAGGACATCATGCTTGGCAGAGTACAGGGTCAGCGGAAAAGAGGAAGACCCTCAACGAGGTGGATTGACACAGTGGCTGCAACAATGAGCTCAAGCATAACAACGATCATAAGGATGGCGCAGGACTGGGCAGTGTTTCGTTCTGTTGTGCATAGGGTCACTACAAGTCAGAACCGACTCGACGGCACCTAACAACAACAACAAGAGTAGCCAGTCCAGTGTCTGCCAAACCACTGAGACTAGCCAGGCTGACACACAATATTAACCATCACACAAAGTGTGGCATGAATTTAAGTAAAAGTTAAAGAGCAAGGGAGTGAGAGACCGCCTTTAACTTTGATTTGGGAACAGTTTTCTTTGCATTGCCCAGCAATTGTGACTTTGAACGCAAAGGGAAATTTCATTCCAACTCGCCATTGGCCAGGTATTTAACATTGTTTACATAGTTATAATAATCCAAAATCCATATTGATTTTCTAATTTCAGAGCCAATCCATGGACAAAGCAGGAAAATTTTGGTGATAGCTGCAAGACAATATAAATATTGACAGCCTCGGCAGGGTAGCCTTGGAGGCCTGGTGGTACAGTGCTTAAGAGTTTGGCTGCTACCCAGAAAGTCGGCAGTTCGGATCCACCAACTGCTCCTTGGAAACCCTATGGGACAGATCTGCTGTGTCGGAATTGATGGAACTTTTTTTTTTTTTTTTTTGGTGAGGTAGAGATATGGTTTAGGAGAAAAGTATTTGACACAAAATGAGAGGTGAAAGTAGGGGACAAAGATGAGATAACGTGGACACGAAAGGACATGTAGAGTACACTGTTATTGTTAGCTGCTGTCGAGTCAGCAGCCCTCAGTTCCTGGTGGCACAACAACCATGATCCTGTACGAATGGACCATTGTGATCCATAGGGTTTTCATTTGTGATTTTCAGAAGCAAATCACCAGGCCTCTCTTCCTAGTCTGTCTTAGTCTGGAAGCTCCACTGAAACCTGTTCAGCAGCACAGACAGCAACACTCAAGCCTTCACTGACGACAAGTGGTGGCTGCACACGAGGTTTGTTGGCTGGGAATCAAACCCAGGTGTCCTGCATGGAAGGCGAGAATTCTACCACTGATAAAAAAAAGGCTATTAAGTACATTATTCACAGTTATGAAATAAATAAGTTGTAAGTAGCAAATGTTGGAAGGAATGTGGAGTTGGAGAGGGTAATTTCCTTCTTACCAAATCAATGAATGCTGCCTTAGACTGAGAATCTCTGTATTCCCTGACTGATGAACACCAGAGAACTAGAAATAGAAATCCTAAAAGGAGCTGCCCCCTGGTGGGGGTAACTGGGGTTGGGGAAGCAAGGGGCAAGAAGCTGTTTCTTTTCACCATGTTATCTGTATCATAACGAGCCCTGGTGGTGCAGTGGTTAAGCACGTGGCTGCCAACCATAAGGCTGAACCCACCAGGCACGCTGCAGGGGAAAGATATGGCAGTCTGCTTCCGCAAAGGTTACAACCTTGGAAACCCTATGGGGCAGTTGTATTATCCTATTCAGTCACTACGAGTCATAATGGCTGTGTTTTTGAATCTGTATCATATGTGATATGTTATGACGTTATTACTTCGGTAAAAAAAGGCAGTGAGAGAATGACTTTTAAAAGATGAAAACTGTGGATTATACCATGTGTTCCCTGAACAAATGTCCTTGGGGAAATTAGCTATAAAATACCCATTAGGTCTGCAAAGAGAAATCAGAGTGTTCTGGAATACAAAATTATCACTGCTGTTGTCAGCGGTCCAGCCAGGTTCCTGCCCTCTGAGAAGCCAGATGAATTTTGTTGCTGGCAGAAGTCAGCATTTTTATAAATGACGGGGAGGCCTGAGTGGCTTCGCAGAGCCAGCCCTGTCCACTCCCAGGGGAGCACTGAGAGGTCGTGAAATTCCTCTTCTATGTAAGGTCCCTGGGTGGCGCAAAAAGTTGGCACTTGGCCGTGTATGTTAACATTGGCGGTTTGAACTGACCCAGCAGTACCATGGAAGATGGCTTGGCTATCTGCTTCCATAAAGATTGTTGTTGTTGTTAGGTGCCGTCAAGTCGATTTCCACTCCTACTGACCCCATGTGACAGATTACAACCAAGAAGTCCTCATAGAGCTGTAACACATGAGGTCCCCATGGGTCAGAGTCAGGAAGTGTTTGCCTTACTTAGAGCACATGGTGAGTGCCAGCGGTTCCTAGGCTTACACAGAAAAATCAGAACCGGGGAGATTAGCAGTTTCCTGGGCAGCTTGTTCCAAATTAGGAGTAATTACCCTCAGACAGTCTGAATCGAGGGAATTAGCGCGAAACCTGATGGTGCAGAACCTGGGCAGGCAGCCAGACTGCTCAACCCAGACATGAGACTTTGCTTCTGGAAATGGACCTTCCCAGGCTGTGAGCTGAGGTGTGGTGAGCCGCTGACCCGACCGCTGGGTTTGGAGGGCATTCCTGCCCAGAGAGATGCTCACCCTTAGACGTGGACCCTGAACCAGGAGCTGGGAAACTCTCAGCCAGAGAACTTAGGAACCCGTTCTGTGTAGGCTTTGTGCCCAGGAAATCAATAGCACAGTGAGAAAACGGGACAATAGACAAAATATTCCCCAGTACCAGAACTGAAGAGAAATAAACATTAAACTGATCAGTGGTACAGACATTGAAGTGGAAATCCTTCTCAGAACATATTTTACCTTTAGTACTTGGGGCATCTTCATGGGAACAGGAATTTTCTGGAGGCCCTGGGCAGGGCAAACGGTTAAGGCACTCGGCTGCTAACCAAAAGCTTGGATATTTGAGTTGACCCAGAGGTACCTCAGAAGAAAGATCTGGCAACCTGCTTCTGAAAAATCAGCCAGTGAAAACACTATGGAGCACAGTTCTACTCTGACACACCCCAGGGACCATGAGTCAGAATTGACTCCACAGCAACTGGTTTGATGTTTGTGATGCAATTATTTGGATTGGATGGTCTATTCCTGCAGTATCTTTTTAGTCTTCATTATCCCTTACGATAGCTCTTCCCTCTTTCAATAATCACATTCCATTAGTGCTTTAAGCAGCAATGGACACGTTCATGCACATCCATGCGTATAGCAGAAAGGTATCTGAGCCCAGGTAATAATTTATGTCCTCTGCAAAGCATTTCTTGATGTGGGAAGATCCACATTTCTCTTCAAGAATGTGTATACTCTTCACTAATCTGTCTTTGCTAAAAATCACAGAATGCTAAAGTGAAATATTTTTAGTACCTGGTTCGGCTGAGGCCCAAAAACAAAAGTAAGGTTTTTGCAGGATTTGCAAAGGAACTGGTCAGAATCCAGTTTTGCAGCCCTTAGCAAATCCCCCACCCCCAACCTTTAAATAAGGCCGATTTTCTTGGTTAGAGAGACCAAGAAAAGAGTTGGTAGTTAGATCTTGGACCTTAGTGGGAGGTGTCAGTGGGTGGGGGTGCCTGCCCCTGCTCAACGAAAGGAGCTGCAGTGGGCACTCTGGAGGGCTTGGTACATGTCCTGGGCGATGCCGAGGTCCTTGGAGCCCTGATGGCGGAGCGAGCAGAGCTGGCTGTTTGGAGGCAGCCTACGAACCTGGGGCTTTACAGTGCAGGGGCATGAGTGCCTTCTGTGTGCCCAACGTCTATCCAGGGAGACAAGGTCATCCCACAGAAGGAAGCAGGGGGCACACTGTGGTTGCTGATGGCTAAGGAAGGAAACAGGTGCATCCACCCACCCCACCGAGAAGAACTACAGATGAGAAACCCTCCCATAAACAGCGTGTGCAGGTTTTTGTATGGATGTAGGCTTTCAGTGTCGGTGAATCAAGGAGCGTTTGTTGGATCATATGGTGCTGTGGATTGAATTGTGTCCCCCTAACACGTGTGTTGTAAATCCTAACCCCTATACCTGTGTGGTAGAAGCCCTGGTGGCGCAGTGATTAAGTGCTCCGTTGCTCACCAAAATGTTGGTGGTGCGAAACCAGCAGCTGCTCCACAGGAGAAAGATGGGGCAGTCTGCTTCCATAAAGATTACGGCCTTGAAAACCCCATGGGGCAGTTCTACTCTTTCCTGTAGGGTCACTATTTGTTGGAATTGACTTGACAGCGATGAGCATACCTGTGGTTATATTCCCATTTGAGAATGGGTTTTCTTTGTTAAGAGGCCATATCAGTGTAGGTTGTATTTTAAGCCAATCACCTTTGAGATATAAAAACAGCAGATTAGGCATAGAGAAGCAAGTAGAGATGGGGGAAGATAGATTCCACACTACATGAAGATCACCAGGGAACAAGGACCTTCCACCAGAACCTACAGAGAGAGAAAACCTTCCTCTCCAGCCAGCACCCTGAATTCGGACTTCTAGACTCCTACACTGTGAGAAAATAGATTTGTGTTCATTGAAGACAGCCACTCGTGGTATTTCTGCTACAGAGCACTAGATAACTAAGACATATGATAAGACAACATTTGGCTTTGTAAGAAAACTGTCAGGGTCTTCCGATACGCCATTCTGCATTCCCACCAGTGATGAATGGGAGTTCCTGTTGCTCTAAATCCTCACCAACATTTGGTGATGTCGGTGTTTTGTATTTTAGCCATCCGAAGTGGTGTGTTTTGCCCATTTTTCAACTGAGTTATTTGCCTTTATATTGTTGGGTTGTAAGAATTCTTTATATAATCTGGGTACAAGTGTCTATGAGCCTTGGTTTTGTGCCCAAATTGAATGATGTCAAAGTATTCTACTTACTAAGATAGAAAACTAATACATATGTACAACAGTGTGAATAATAAAAGCTAAAAAAGAGATGACTTCGATTTTATCAAATTTCGATCATATGAACCACGAAAATGTGGTATTTCTTTTTTTTCTGTAATCATATTTTTTAAATTATCATTGATAAATGTACCTATTGAGTCCTGAAGAACACACTAATTTTTTTGTTTTGTTATTTTTTTTTCTTTTAAACATTTCAGTGACATACTTTTAGGTTCCAAAATTAAAAGGTAAATATTATATTTAAAAAAATACTCTCAAAATAAGTTTTTGTCTGGGCAGAGAACTCTGAATCACATGAGGACAGGGACAAAGAGGACTACTTTCTGCTGTATTTTATACCATATGCTGTATTTTATACCATATGCATGTAGGATCATAAAAAAAATAAAATTTTGAAAAGAATGAGCACTTCTGGAATATTTTTGCTTATACCCTTAATAGGAAGAAAATAAATATAAGTACCTAAAAATTAAAATCAGAAGGGGGAAGTTACTTTAAAAAAATTATTATAAAAGAAACATGACCAACAATTCAGAAATGCTGTAAAACCACTATTATTTTATACTGTATTTTTGCTGCCACCGTCATATATTTTACATAAACCAAAACCTTTTGCCTTCGAGTTGATTCTGATTCTAGTGACCCTGTAGGACAGAATAGAACTGCCCCGTGGAGTTTCCAAGGCCATAATCTTGACAGGAGCAGATTGCCACATCTTTTCTCCCACAGAGCAGCTGGTGGGTTCAAACTGCTGACCTTTCAGCGAGCAGCCGAGCACTTTAACTACTGAGCCACCAGGGTGCCTTCCCTTCCTCCTGCTATTCTTTATTTTCAAAATTTTCTCAATATGCTTTACTTTTAAGACCAGGAAAAATACAAATAAACCTTATTTATGAAGAACCACACAGTTCTTTGGCAACTTTTTCGTTTGTTTGATATTGAAAAGTTCAGGATTTCTAACTAGTTCATGTATCTTCAATTCATAGCCAGATGTTTAAAGAGAAAATTACCTGCAGTTCCCAGACAAGAAGCACAGAGGTTATACTGTCCTCAGTAGTCTCCCGTCCTAACAGGAGGACCTTGTTGTTCTTGGCTCGCGTCGAGTCCATTCCCACTCATAGCGACCCCATGTGACAGAGTAGAACTGCCCCATAGGGTTTCCTAGGCTGTCATCTTTACAGAAGCAGATCACAAGCTTTCTTCTGCAGAGTTAATGGTGGGTTCAAACTGCCAACGTTCGGTTAGCAACTGAGTGCTTAATCGTTGCTAACCGAACTAGGGCCCCTTAAGAGGATGACCTTAGGTAGGGTGTTGTCAGCAGAGGTGAGCTGTGAACTAAGCCAGGAGAGTATCTCAGGAAGACTTGGTATGGCAGGTTAGAAGGGAAGTCCTTCTCCACACCTGCTCTCAGCTCGACCACCAGGGGGAGACCACGCACCAGGCTGAGCTTCCCTCCCCGTGGCAGAGGCCAGCCCTCCCCCAGTTCTCTAACACCAAACACCCAAACCCTTGGGAGAACTTGTGCCCGCAGAAACCTTCACATGGCAGATTTCCACAGGTTAAAAACGAAACTACTCTGTATTTCAATGAAGAAAAAAACTGTGCGTTCCTGAGCCCCTAAATTAATACTCCATTTAAGTACTATTTGGTCGAGATAGTGGATTTCTCACCTTCCATGAGGGAGACCCGGGTTTGATTTCCAGCCAGTGCACCTCGTGCGCAGCCACCTCCCATCTGTCGGTGGAGGCTTGCGTGTTGTTATGATGCTGAGCAGGTTTCAGCGATGCTTCCAGACTAAGATGGACTAGTAATAAAGGCCTGACAATCTACTTCTGAAAACCAGTCGGTGGAAACCCCATGTATGGATCACAATGGTCTGACTCAAAACTGATCACTGGGATAGCACAGAACCAGGCAGTGTTTTCTTCCATTGTGTATGGGGTCACCATGAGTTAGGGTTGGCTCCAGGGCAGCAAACAACAAGATGGACCAATTACTTCAGCAGTTAACACTGGTTACCATAGCATGACAAAACAAGGCAGTTTACCTTCATAAACAGCTCTCTACCTGCATTCCTTTGTTTTTTGTTGTTGTCCTTGTCACTGAGGTACACTTTGGTCTCTCCTTACAAAGCATGTAATCCTAAACCCATTGCCATTGAGTCGAGGCTTACGCCATTGTATTACATGCTTAAGTGTGATGAAAGCATTTAACACACCCTACCCCTACCCCTAAAAAAAAAAATTTTTTTTTTTTTTACCCCTACCCCTACCCATTTAACACACCACTCTACATAATTCCATGTGGCACAAAGCATGGTCCCTTGACCACACCAACAGCATCAGCATCACCTGACGCAAACTCACGCACCCCACACCAGACCTACCGAATCAGGAGCCCCAGGGGTGGTCGTTGTGGGATGCTGTCCAGTCAATTCCAACTCATAGTGACCTTGTATGACAGAGTAGAACTGCCCCACAGGATTTCCAAGGCCGTGATCTATACAGGAGCAGATCACCAGGTCTTTTCTTGCAAAGAACCGCTGACCTCTTGGGTAGCAGCCCTGCTTAACCTTCGGTACCACCGGGGCTCCTTGTGGGGAAGAAAATTGTATTTAACCACTGATGTAATTAAACCTTTCATGCCAGAAAAAAAAAAAATACTAGAAAGAGAAGACATCATCAGGGCTGACTCTGGACAAGGCTGTCTTCTATAAAGTGGAAAACTGTGAGCACCAAGAGAGGAGAACTTAACCAGCAAAAAGAACCATCCAGAGTCAAATATGAGCAGTGGGCTCCTCGGTTCCCCGCAGCGCACGCTCACAGGCTGAGCTTCACAGACTGCATCTTGAAAATGCAAAGAAGCGGGGAGAGAAAACACATTGCTAAACACACAAACACACACACACAGAAGCACACACATACAAGCAGACACACGCAAGCACACACACAGTTGCCATGGAGTAGATTCTGGCTCATGGCACCCATGATCAAATACTTTAATTCAAGTACAGTATCTCCAGGTGTGACCACATCCCCTTTGAACACCATAAAAAAAATTTTTTTTCAACCCCCAAATCTGTCCCACCTCAGCATCTGTAGCCACAATCATGGAGGTTTCTACGGATTTTGTTCTGGTGGCAACGTGCTCACGACCCCTGTACATTTTTCCAGCAAAGTGTTACCCTTCCAGTTCAACGTTTACCTTGGAGGAGGGGACCACCTACCTAACCTCTGAGACAGATGCTCAGAAACACAGGACGATAACGCCTCAGTGCTTGATGTCTACTAGGTGAGTAACGAGGTTTCTTCCCCTCCCCTGCTGGTTTCCTAGTGAACACGGGCCCTGCCTCATGCAAGAACAACGTCGGTACAACCAGGTTGGCCCGGGTGTTAGGAAGAATGATGACACCTTGCCACACCTACAAATAGTGTGTCTTTTCAGAAGCTACTTTTCCCAGGTAGGACATTGCACAGAAGAATAGGTAGACGAGGATACTGCCTCACCATATATAACAAGGGGACACAGACATACATTAAAGTTAAGGCAAAGTAGGGCTCCTTGGTGTCATTCCCAACAGACTGTTGTCTTTTTTTGACAATACAAAATAGTCTCCCTTGCATTTGAGTCTTCTTCATTTGGGGCTTAAAGTCGACCCTGAGTCATGGCGACCCCATGTGTGTCAGAGTAGAATTGTGCACTGTAGGGTTTTCAATGGCTCATTTTTTGGAAGAAGATTGCCAGGGCTTTCTTCCAAGGCACCTCAGGGTGAATTTGAACCTAGAGCCTTTTGGTGAGCAGCCGGGTGCTTTAAGCATTGGTGCCACCCACGGATTCCCTGTTGGTTTCAGTGCCTAGTCTGTTTTAGTGTGGATGCACCACTGAAACCTGTCCACTATGGGTGACCCTGCTGGTATAGCTGCTATAGCATAGCTTCCAGCATCACAGCAACATGCAAGCCACCACAGTACAAGAAGATGACAGACAGGAGGTGCTTCACTGCTTAGGTGGCAACTTGAAGGAAGCATCCACAAACATGGGGTGAAAAAGCCTTGTCTTTGCTTTCAATCTTTGGCGAGAAATCCTTTGCAGCCTCTTAACACCCAGATGACTGTGGCCTTTAAAGGAGCCCCCATTATGGGGTAGGGATAAATACAATAAATGCAAATATAGAGTCTTATTAAAACAAAAAACATACAAAAAAAAAAAAAAACCCCTCTTAAATCCAGTGATGCGTGCTGTGTATTTTTGTAAAGAAAAATGCTACCAAATAAAGTGCTGACGGGGGAGGGCTGGGATGGAGGTGCAGCTCCTGATTCCCCGCAGACGGTGGCTGGGCCTCTGGCGTCTGATGCCATCCTTCTACGTATGTGAGAAACAACCCAAAGCACTGCCCCTTTCCCACTGGAACCCAAACCGCATTTCTACCCTCACATTCTCCAACTGAGGCAGAAGGAGAGTTCAGATGGATCCTGTTAGGGCCCCGGAGCTTTATGATCCATTAGATAACAACGCAACCACTAGGATTACAACTAGCAGGAAGAGCTTGGGTGCTGGAAAGCCCACTGTAGGACATCAGCCCTTATAAATCCTGGTTGCCCTCGGGGTCCCCTTGGCTCTTTGAGAAAAAAAATCAGTCAGGCAGTGAAGGGTGTTAGGATATTACTGCTGCACCGACAGTTTTGAATTGAGAGGCCGTGATCTGAAATCCATCCCGACAGAGGTCTGAGAGGCATGCCAGCTTCCTTCCTGGATCTCTCCTCATCGTATCAGTCATCTCCTTACTGATTGGCGTGGAACTTCAGTGAAGCTTGGAGGTCAGCAGGACGCCTGCTTCTTCACGCCCTAAGATGACACCTCCAAATTCAGTGACATCCTCCGGGTTGGAGCACAAAATGGTTGTCCTCATTCGAATCGTAGGCAACCCACAAGGACCAGTTCCACTCTCTCCTTCTGCAGCAGGTTTTCTCTGTTAAAGTCCTGTGTCACTGGTCCTTGGGGAAGAGTAACTTCACCTCTCATCCTAAATCCAAGTCTTTTTGATTTTTTAATTGCAAAGGTAGGAAATTTGGACCTGAGAATCTCTAAGGTTGCTTCCAGCGGTAAGATCCCACATCTGTGTAATTATACCCCATTCAGACTGTGTATCCTAATTTCTGTAGGACTAGCACAGAGACTATAAGGAGACCTGGTGGTGCAATGGTTAAAGTGCTCAGCTGCTAACCAAAAGGTCAGTGGTTCAAATGCACCAGCCACTGCCTGGGAGAAAGATATGGCAGTCTGCTTCTTAGAAACCCTGTGGAGCAGTTCTACTCTGTCCTACAGGGTCAATATGAATCAGAATTGACTCAGTGACAATGGATTATGGGTAGCATAGGTACTGGCTTCACTTCCAAAGAAAATGGTGAGCCTGTAGACTCTCACTGCTTCCGTACAAGGAGAACTCCTTCACCCTATGCTCTCCCCAGGTCCCTGGGTGGCACAAGCGGTTTGCACTGATTACTAACCTAAAGGTTGACAGTTTGAACCCATCCAGTGTACCTCAGAAGAAAGGCCTGGTGATCTGCTTTGCTACAGATTACAACCAAGAAAACTCTAGGGAGCACAGCTCTACTCTGTAACACATCGAGTTGCCATGAGTCGGAACGGATTCCATGGCAACAGGTTTGGGTTTGTTTTTGTTTTCAGTTCTATTCCCACGTGATTGTGCCTTGTGAAGTCACCCCCAATATGGGTTGTTGTTGTCGGCTGTTAGGTGCTGTTGAGTCAGCGCCTGATTCATGGCGATCCGATGCTCACTGGAGCAAAACACTGCCTGGTCCTCTCCCAGATCCTTGAACAGTTGCAGAATGGATTGTTGTGATCCATAGGGTTTTCATTGGCTGATTTTCAGAAGTGGATCACCAGGCCTTTCTTCCTAGTCTGGCTTAGTCCGGAAGCTCTGCTGAAACCTGTTCAGCATCATAGCAACAGACAAGCCTCCAATGGCAGATGGGTGTGGCTGTGCATAAGGTGCATCGCCTGGAAATGGAATGTGGGTCTCCGACGTAGAAGGTAAGAATTCTGCCACTGTTCCACCACAACCCCAGATAAATATAATAAAAAGCAAGTATAGAGCCTTAGGAAACCCTGGTGGCATAGTGCTTAAGAGCTAAGGCTGCTAACCAAAAGGTCAACAGTTGGGATCCATCAAGCGCTCCTTGGAAACCATATGGGGTAGTTCTACTCTGTCCTGTAGGGTTGCTATGAATTGGAATCAACTCGAAAGCAATGGGTTTGGTTTGGTATATAGAGTTTTAATTTTAAAAATGCTCCAAACTTCCCAGAGCCAAGTGGTGACTACTTTTTGTTTGAAATTCAGGAACCTCTGAGAAAACAACCAGGTTCTCTGGTTACCATATGACCTAGCAATGCCACTCCTGGGTATAGACCTAAAAGGCTTGAAATCAGGGACTCCAACAGGTACTTGTACATGAGTGCTCATTGCATTATTATTGACAGTAGCCAAATGATGGAAATAACCCAAGTATCCACGAACAAATGGATAAGTAAAATATCATCTATCCATACAATGGAATATGACTCATCCATAAAGAGAAATGAAGTCCTGATACATGCCACGACATGATGAACCTTGAAAATATGCCGAGTGAAATAAGTCAGACTCAAAAGGACAAATATCGTATGATCCCATTTAAATGAAATGTCCAAACTAGACAAATGCATTGTTGTTAGTAGCCTTCGAGTCCATTTCAACTCCTTCTGACCCCACACGACAGAGTAGAACTGTCTCCTAGGGCTTTCTAGGTGTAATCTTTATGGGAGCAGATCACCAAGTCTTATTGAGTGGAGCAACTGGTCGGTTTAAACTGACAACCATTTGGTTAGCAGCCGAGCATTTAAACACTGCTCCACCAGGGTTCCTTAGGCAAATGCATAGAAATCAGAATGTATCAGTGGTGACCAGGGGCTGAGGGGAGGGACAAATGAGGAATTGTTGCTGAAGGGGCACTGGGTTCCCTTTGCGGTGATGCAAAACACCTGGAGATGGATAGTGGTGATGGTCGCCCAGCATGCTGAATGTCATTAATTGTACTAAAAATGTTAAATAAAAGTAAGAACCAAAGCATATGAACTTAATACTCTGCTTAGTAAAATAAAAAGTGGTAGTGACCTGACTGTAGGGTTGGAGAAGTTAGAAAAGCGACCTCTGGCATTTGGATGTGTGGCCCAGGGCTTTGATAAGGGGGCCTCAACTCTCTGGGTTGAGAAGCCCACCTTGGTGGGGCCTCGTGTTCAGACTCACGCTAGGGGTTATCCAGCCTTCCCACAGTGCCCTGGGGCCTCAGAAAGGGCTTCTTGGTTAATTGGCACACTGCTTTATGTTGGCTGGAAACCCTGGTGGCATAGTGGTTAAGAGCTATGGCTGCCAACCAAAAGGTCGGCAGTTCGAATCCACCAGGAGCTCCTTGGTAACTCTACGGGGCAGTTCTACTCTGTCCTCTAGGGTCGCTATGAGTCAGAATTGACTCGACGGCAGTGGTTTGTTTTTGTTTTGTTTTTTTTATGTTGGCTGTGAGTCAGAGTCAGAATCAGCTCGACAGCACCGGGCTTGTTTTTTTTTGGTTTTAGGTTGTCTATTTTCCTTTGTGTGTTTTAAGTCATTTTAAGATTTTGACCATGTGTGGGCTGTGTACTGCTTCCTGACATATATTGATAGAATTGTTACAGGTTGAGTTAGCTAGCTCCGACTTTAAATATTCACCATGTTAGGTTAAATATTTGCCGGATGTATTTTTATAGCCTAGACCAGGGATATGTTATTTGGAAATGACCATGCTCAAGTTGATCTGATTGGCTTCCGCCCTGGTATCCCAGAGCACATCCTCAACCCCTGTGCACTTGGAGAGCGTGAGTGTTTCCTAGCCAGCGTTGCTTCCCTCCAAGTCCTAACCCAGTGCTGAGATGTAGGAGGGACTTGAGAGGCGTCAGAGTAATTAACATGCAGTGAGTCCATTTTATGGGAGTCCCTGGTGGTACAAATGGTTAAACCAAGACTACTAACCAAAAGGTTGGTGGTTCAAACCCACCAAGAGGCACCTTGGAAGACAGGCCTGGCGATCTGTTTCCAAAAGGTCACGGCCTTGAAAACTCTAAGGATCGCAGTTCTACTCTGCACATGGGGTCCCTGTGAATGGAAACTGACTTGATGACAACTGGTAACTAAATCCACCTGAAAATCATTGCAGAAGAATCCTCAGCCTAACCACCCCACTTCTACCTGTACCTTCCCAAAACACCAGTTATGGAGAGAAATCATGAGCTCATGTTCCACTTAAGGGACAGAATTTTAAGTCAATGCCAAAGTGTAATCTCAGCATTGTGTTCTTTCTTTATCTTCTTCCCTAGCAAGCGAACATGGTGACCACCTAAGCAGATGGTGACGGGTGGACACAGTGTGGGAGCGAAGTATCTCCACTCCAGAATCCCCAGAAGAACTTGGCCCAGCCCATCTCCCACAGGGTCCTACTCCACTGGAGTGACAAGTTGTGAGATGGCAGGGGAACCGTGCGCCTGGGACTGGTCAGCAGATGAGATGTGTAAAGACCACACAGCTTGCTGTTGCTGGCTGAACTGTCAAGAACTGCATGAACCATATCTAAGCTGCTTTCTATACCATTGCCAATTACCTTTTTTTGGACTTGGAAGTACTATTTTCTTATTGACTCTTGCATTATTTCCTTTTGCATGTAGCCAGTGATTATACATAAGCACCATAGGTAATCTGCTTATTTAAAAAAAATACATCCACCCAATGCAAATGGTGAATGAAGTGTAGATTCTGCTGTTTTTTGCCAAATTATAATCATAGCCCATGTCATTGAGAGCTTAAATTGGTTTCCTATAAAAATCAGTGTCATAGGTCTACATATACTTTATAGAAAGCTAGCTTCTATATAGATGTTTTCACTGTAGTGAAAGGAGCAAAGTTATTTATCAAAGGCCTTATGTCGTGTATACATTGTCTTTGAAATATTTATGATTTAGTTTATTGCCTCTAAGAGAGAAATTGTATAATTTATTCAGTAAATACTACTGTAACCTATAGTTTTATTGAGAGAAATAAAATATTTTGTTCACAATTGTGGTAGTATGTTGATTCCATTTCCAATGGTTTCTGATCCTTTTTTTTTTTTAATAACATTTTTGTGTTTTTCAGTGAAGGTTTACACAGCACTTTAGGTTTCCATTAAACAATTTCAACACAAATTGTTCAGTGACATTGGTTATATTCTTCAGAATATGTGACCATAGTGACCATATCTTATTACTTCTGTTCCGGTTGTTCTGCTTCCATTAACCTAGTTTTCTTGCCCCATTACATTCTCATCTTTGTTTTAAAGTAACTGTTTATTATTTCTTCTCATACAGGTGACTTTTTAAAAGAACACAGTAGTCATAGGTGATATTCTTTATTTTGTGAGCTTATCTGCTATTCTGCTGCATGGTGACCTCAGGGGTTAGTTTCTGTTCAACGTTTGAAGAGTATCTTAAGGCAATAGTCTTGGGAATTCCTCCAGTCTCTACGAATCCAGTAAGTCTGTTCTTTTGTGCTTTGCTCATTTTAGAAATCTGAGGTTCTGTGCCACATTGTTCAGCAAGTCTATCAGCATCCATGTATTATGGGCCTGATGGTTTCTGGTCTTTACATTTCTTTCTTTTAATAATAAAAAATAAGTGACACTCTTCATTTTTCGATATTCAAGGATCTTAAATGAGATGAATCTCATGGCACATGAAAATGGAAGGGTAAAGTTCCCTGGGCACTGAGAAAAGACTCAATAGCAGATTCTGCTCAACTCATTCTGGAGGTTTTCCCAAATGTCCTGCAGTATTAGTCTGCTTCCGCTGTGTTTTGTTGCAGTAACAAACAACCTCAAAAATCATTCATCAACCAAGTTTATCTCTCATTCAAATTTTCAGGCCAGCTATAACTCTGTTCCAAATGTCACCTTCGTGTTAGGGTCCAGAGTCAGCTCCCATCTGAGCCGTGCCATTTTTATGGCAGAAGAAAAAGCAATGATGGAGCCAAGCACTGGGAACTCTGGAGTTACAAGAAGAAAAGCATTCACCAACGTGTCTGCCTCTCCTCATGTCTTTCCAAACACAGGAAACCTCCCAAGGAAGCCCAAGATTCCACCCCAGGAAACCTTCCCAGACCCTGGTCCACCAGAGGAGCATCTGAGGTTACACTGATCCCTGGCCCAACCCCAGTCTCTGGAGGCTCCTCCCAGCAGGACCCAGCCTACAAAGACTTCTTATACTTCTACTTGTTTTCCTCCTTTTTATTTTTTTACTTTCCTCACTTTCTATACAATATACTCCTAATCATTGGGAGTCTCTTCTAGCAACCAGGACATTCTACTCAAATGGTCAAGTTCAAAACTGATGTCAGAGAGATATTCAAGGGGTCAATTGTAATACATGTGTGGATATTGTTTGTTTCTTAAATGCTGTCTTAACATAGTTTTGAGGCCCTGGCTGGAGGCCAGTCTATTCCCTTTTTTGAGCAGCTAAGTCCATTCTCCAGCCACCCCTCCCTTTTATTGGACTCACACCCCTGGCAGGTACCTAACACCTAGGGACAAGCAGGGACCCAACACCCAGGGGCAGCTTCTATGCTATGGGGCCTGCAGAATTATCAGAATTCCCAAACCCCAGGAAGCCTAGCCTTCCCTGCCCTGCTTGCATACATAAGCTGTCTTCTCCAAATGTGGCTTTTGTGGCCCTGCCCTGGGTACAAACTCATTCAGGGCCCTGTATCCTTGTACGCTACGTTCTTCCCAGAGCCTGTGGGTATAACCAAACCTTTCAGATTTTCACTCTTGATATGTAGGGTCGCTACGAGTTGGAATCGACTCAGTGGAAATGGGTTAACTGGGCTCTCTTGATTTGTATCTGAACTTATCTTGCCTCATCCAAGGTAAAATGATTAAAAGGCTCACACCTGGACTGCCTCCTGGTCCTTCCAACCTATTCATTACCCATACCTGGGCTTCTCCCTCTTCATCACTTTCCATAGGTGGGGTGCTCCGCAACCTCTACCACCTCCGCAGTACCCACCCTGTGTAGCTTCCTGGTCCTCCAGGCTCCTCAGTACCAACACGGGGGTTCTTCTGACCTTCTGTCTACACACTTGCTAATACTGGGCTGCCTCTGGATTCCTCCTTACTCCCCACACCTGGGCTGTGCCCGGCCCCTCACACCTCCTCACTCCCCACACCTGTGCTGCCTCCTGGCTCGTCCCACCATCTCACTGAACACTCCTGTGCCTTCTCCTCATACTTTCTACCTCTTTCCTCTAGAGAATTTTGCTATCTCTTGATCTACCACCTCCTGAGCTACCTCATCTGGGCTACCCTTAGCTCCTTCCCAAAGACTCAATACATTCACATAGGTGTTCTCTTGACTCCTGCCTCCCGATAACTTCCCATAACCTACCTGCTACCTGAACTTTCCCAATTCCTCCTTACCCACACCTGAGCCTTCTCCTAACTGCTCCCTCTTCCTCAGTTTCCACACCCAGGCTGAGTCCTCCCCGCCCACCTTCTCACTTCCCACCCCTGGGCTGCCTCCTGACCCCTCCCACCTCAACGACCACACCTGGACTTCAACTGACACCTCCAACGTCCTCATTCCCAACACCTGGGCCTTGTACTGACCCACTTCCCAACTTACTCCTGAGATTGCCACAGCTCCCTAATTGACACTCTCATTCTGTACACCTGGACTGTGTCCTCACCCTCCCCAACTTCTCTTTACTTACCTCAGGAGTTTATCCTGTAGATAGGCACTCACACAAATACCTGTCCACGAATGCTCACAGCAGTTCTATTCCTCCCATAAGTCAATAGGTGGAACCAATCCATATGTCCATCAACAGAGGACTGTGTCAACAAAGTGTGATCCATCCACACAATGGAATACCACTGAGCTTTACAAACAATGAGAAACTGACAAGTGCTACAGTGTGGACGGACCTCGGACACATTATACTAAGAAGCAAGATACAAAAGGATACGTGTTTACATTTAAATAAGTAATCCAGAGCAGGTAAATCCATAGGTACAGACAGTCAATCACTAATTGCCATGGTTATGGGGGAGGGGGCATCGGGAGGGCTCCTTAATGGGTCAGAGTTTCTGTTTGTGTTAATGACAATATTCTGAAATAGATACTGGTGATAGTTGATAGGATCATGAAAGTACATAAAGCCATGGTATCACACCCATTAAAACCATTGAAAGAAAACTTTATTTAATGAGAAATCTACCAGTTAAAAAGAAAAAACTATATAGCATAAAGTAAGCTGTAAAAATACCACAAATAAACCACAGAAATGCCCACTCAAGTGGAGGTAAGAAAGGATCTTGTGCTGAAGCTGATGCTCCCTGGCTGTGGCTGAGGAGCTGTTGTGGAGAACGCGTGGCGACTTACTGGGACTCTGGTGGCTGGGCCAGAGCTGGTGATGGAGGATCTGGGGCTACTTGAGCCCCAGTGTTGATGCAGGAGCGGGATCAACATTGCCTGTTGCTCTAGGAGTTGTTTCTGCAGGTGGCTCAGGATAAGAATCCATCTTTTCATTAGGCGCTTCTTCTGGTGCCTGGGCCAGAGCAGCAGATGGAAGACATGGTGCCACATCAAGCTCTGCTGTTGCTGTAGGAATACAATCGAAGTCAGCTGGTGGTCCAGAAACTTCTTCTGGAGATGGCTCAGGATAATAATCAAGATTTCCAGCAGGCTCTTCCTCTGGGGTCATGCCCAGACCTGTAGATGGAGGACCTGGGGCTACACTGAGCCCCGGTGTTGCTGCAGGAGCAGGATCCACATCAGCTGGTGGTCCGTGATTGAGTTCTGGAAGTGGCCCCGGATTAGAATCTGGCTTTCCATTAGGCTCTTCATCGGGGGCCTGGGCCAGAGCAGCAGATGGAGGGACTATGGCCACACTGAGTCCCACTGTTACTACAGGAGCAGGATTCACATCAGCAGGTGGTCCAGGAGCTGGTTCCTGAGGTGGCCCAGGATGGAAATCCACCCCTCCAGCCGGCTTTCCTTCTGGTGCCAGTGCTGGAGCTGGTGATGGAATTACTGATGCTCTATGGAGCTCTGGTGTTGATACAGGACCAGGATCGACACCTGCCGGGGGTACAGGAGCCGGTCCTGGAGGTGACTCAGGAAGAAAGTTCAGTTCTCCAGTAGACTGTTCATCTGGTGATAGAGGTGGTGGTTGAGGATCTGGTGTTCTATCCAGCTCCTGTGATTGTTCAGCAGTAGGATCTACCTCAACAGGTGGTTCGGGGTTTGCTCCTGGAGGTGATCCAGTAAAGGTACCCAGCCATCCAGCAGGCTCCCTGCCTGGTGATAGATCTGGTGATGGAGGACCTGATGCTCTATCCAACTGTACTGTTTGTGTTAGAGAAAGTTCTGCTGCATGAGGTCGTCCTGGAGTTCCTTCTGGAGGTGGACATAGATCCTGAATTGCTTTTAGACCTGGTGCAGGCCCTGACGTGTGGGGTACAAGAGGAGAAATATTCACCAACATGACTGCCTTTCCTCATGATTTTCCAATAACAGAAAACAACCCACTGCCTTGAAGAGAAGCCCAGGGTCCAGATTTCCACCCCAGGAAGTTTTCCCAGGCTGTGGTCCACCAGAGGAGGGTCTGAGGTTACCCTGAGCTCTGGCCCAACCCTTCCTCTGTGGGTACTCCCTGTGGATGCCACCCCATCGCCCCCTCACAAGCTCACATGCAGGCATGCCCAGTCCTCCTCACCCTCTGGCTCTTCCTCAGTGGGCTCCATGTGATCCAGCTGGGCACACAGAAGAAGGGCACGGTACTCTAGGTCTGAGCCCGGCATGTTCACCTGCAGGTACTCCACCAGGAGCTTCAAGCAGGGCAAGTGTGCGGGCTGGTCGAGGTCTTCTGAGTATTCATCCAACCAGCTATTCAGGATGAACGTGATGGCGCTGGGATGTGTGATGAAGAGGAGGGTCAGAGACCTGGCATTTCCCTCCACAACCAGAGCTGTGAGTGGGTTATAGGTGGGGAAGGATACCCTCAGGGCCACACTAAGCCCCTTGCCAAACCTCTGCTTGCCAATGCACCCAGGCTACACCCCCAGCTCTGTGTGACTGCTTTCTACTGCTGGGGGCTCTGCTGAACTCATTCCTCCAGAGGGATCTAGATGTTTGGGACCCAGGGTATGCCCAGCTCCAATCCTGACGCAGGCCTCCTACAACCCCCAGTCTTCCTTGGACACAGAAGACCCTCTTTCTCCACCAAATGTCTACTCACTCTTTCTGCTGGTCCTAGGGTCCACCATCCCCAGCTGAATAGGGGCAGCTGTATCCATACCTAGATGAGACATGAGGGCATCACATCCAATGCACTGTGTAAACTACCTCCTTCTAATGTCTAGTGTTCCTTTCTGACTCCTGACTAGAATGGAGACCCAGGAGGGCAGGGCTTCCTGTCCGTTTAGTTCACTGAATGATGCTGAGTGTATAGAATGGTGTTTGCAACAGTAGGATCTTCATAGATAATTGTTGAATGAATGAACCCAAGCAGCACCTTCCCCAATATCCGAGTGTCCTGGGGCCCCTCTGTCAGCCACCAGGGATACTTGTTCTGGCTACACAAAGGACAAGGAACCACTAGATGGAATCTCAACTCCCCCATTTCAAATGGGGAATAGGATTGCTGAAGGCCACGTAGTCAGTGAGGGGTGAGGCAGACAGCTTCTTCGCGAAGGAGAGGAAAAGAATAAATGTGAACATCCTAGGCCCTCCAGCAGCCTTTTCCCTAGAGCTGGGCCCCAAGTGTTGGGGCTGTAGTGGTACGGTGGTAAAAGAGCTTGCCTGCTAACCAAAAGGTCAACAGTTTGAATTCAGCTGCTCCTTGGAAACCCTATGGGGCAGTTCTACTCTGTTCTCTAAGGTCACTATGAGTTGGAATTGACTCAATGGTAACACATTTGATTTTGCTGGGGCTCCAGGTATACACTTTCCAAGGGTTTTCCCACGTGGTACTGACAGTAAATTCAAGCAGGCTGATCCTTTACCGCCCCAATTTTCAGAGAAGCAAACTGAAGCACAGAGAGGTGAGTGATATTCCCCAGGCTCACAGCTATTTAAGGGGTGAGTTCCCACTGGGCTGTGGAGGGCAGAGTGCTCACCTTTTGAACAAAAGTTCTAGGACCTGCTGGGTGGTGGCGAAAGTTCTATAAGTTCCTAAAAAGAAGTCGATGTAGGACAAGTCACCCTCCAGGAAGGCAGGCGCCAAGTGCTCAACCAGCTTCTCCAGCTTCTCCAGCCTTGACAGTTCTCACCATGCAGGTCTCATCCAGGTCTGATCCATAGACACACTGGGGTGAGACAGAGGAGGGACATACTGTCAGAGGAACCCTGTGCACTACGAGGAGGGTCAGGGTCTGGGACCTATGTGACCTGTGACAGGAGGTGAGACATGAGTGCCCTCAACAGAAAATGGGAGGTAGGGATGATTAAACATATTAGGAACATTAAGTCATTTTGTTAATAATATTACCTCCCTGTATTAAGAGTGGAGCCCTGGTGGCACAGTGGCTCTTAAGACCTTGAAAGCTAACCAAAAGTCTGCAGTTCGAATCCACCAGCCACTCCTTGGAAACCCTATGGAGCAGTTGCACTCTGTCCTATAGGGTCACTATGATTCGGAAAGGACTCAAAGGGCAACAAGTTTGGTTAGGTTTGGTATTAAGACCAGTATCCTTGGGAGTCCTTACAAAGCGCGCTGTTATAGAGGTGAGAACACCCAGCTTATAGTTTTCCATTGTCTGTTCAATGTCAAGGGATCGGAGCCCAGATCCGTCAGATGCTAGGGCTCCGTGATGTCCCTGTGTGCCACGTGAGTCCTGCTCTGCTCCTGACTCAGAGGGGAAGGTCTGGTGCAAGCTCACTCCCTCATCAGCTAGAGACAGTGCACAGAGCAGACACACTCATGACACCCCCCTCTGAATGCAAAGGGAGACATGGATTTTCCTTTCTGTACATGAAAGGGGTTTTCAAGAAGCTAAAGCTATAGTGGGTCCCAGATTCAGCCAAAGGTGAATGCCTGGAGAACCTGGGTGGAAGAAAGACCCCCACAGGACCAACGACCTGAACAGACGACTCAGGGAAGGCAAATATGAATGTCCAGTAAAGGACTGAGAGGTGGCTCAGCTTCTCAGGGCCCACAGCCCCTCAAAACCACCCTGAGGTTCCAGTGACAGCAGATTGGCAAAAATGGAAAAGAACCACAACATCCAGAACAGGCAGAATGCAGGGACACAGCCAGTGTCACAGGCTGAAGGGGCACTTGACTTCGACAGCTGTTTTGGGAAGGAATCTGGTGATCTCAACCCCGCCCAAACACACTCACCCAGAGCCTGCGCCAGCACTTCCTGGCCCCTGTCTTGGGATAGATGGAACAGATAATGCCATCCTCCTTCTCCTCTCAGATCTCCTGTGGGGGCTTCTGCAGAGAGGGTGCCTGGCAATGGTCCAGGAGGCATTAAGGGCTGCTCCAAGCCTCCAGCTTCCCTCTCTGCCCCTTCAGGCTCTTGTGTCCCCTGGACCTTCAAGGAGCTCCTACTTCCTCGTCTATACCACATAAGGGAAGGTTCATCCAGAGGCGACACCATGCAGCCCCGGCCACATCCACTGACCAGGGCCACCCTGTGCTCTGCAGTGCCTCTCCACTTTCCACATTCCAGTAGGGAGGAGAGATTGCAGGGGGAAAAGAGGGCTCCAGAGCATGGGTGAAATTATGGACCTCTGAGTATTGCACCAGGATCTGGGAACAGCTGGGCCGGCTCACGGCTACCAATTGGCATTCGATGCCTGCAGGTAGGACTCTGGCGTGACTGCCACACACAGGGTGAGCTGGAGCTCCACGAAGTCCCAGGTAAGTGTCAACTCAGACTGTGATACCCCTGACCATCCCTCCCTAAAGCCCTGATTAGAATTATGAGTCCTGGGTAGAGACACAGATCCCAACATCCTATGTGATCTGGGTGGTTGGGAAAGGTACGTGAAGCAGGTATCCGACTATGCCATCCAAGCCCCCTGTCTCCAAGACACCCAAACCTGCCACCAGCCCACCCACCACCCTATTCCAGATTAGTCAGGAGGGGTGTGGGGCTGCCCAGGTGGGGTCACAGTGGTGGCCTGGCCTGGATTGTCACCTGGGCCACCCTGTGTTACCTTTGGATTCTTTCTGGTAAATGGCCAGAGCCTTCAGGGATGGGAGAAGAGACCATGGGGGAAGAGCCTTTGTGAAAGGGTCAAACTCCTGGATTTCTCCAGGTTCGATACAAGGTTAGAGGAGCAACAACAAGAAAACATGTTCCTCGGTCAAGTGTCTCCACTCAAGTGAGCAGGTAAGGGAGCTGTCTCTAGAATGTAGGCGCCTGGTTACCAGGGTTCCAAGTTCTATGTACTCCATCACCAAGGAAGTGAGGTCATATCCTGGGTCCACTGACCCGGGCCTGACCTAAGGTAAGTCCTCCGCAAAATACTATTTGGGATGCTGAATGTTCCCCTTTCCTCATGCCATCACCATAACTGTACACAGTGACATGGACAGCAACTCCCCCCATAGAATTCAGAGTAGGCCTGGGTGCAGCCAGGGCCCCAGTTTTGAGCAGAAAGATCTGGGTCCAGACACAGATCATCCCTCTTAACAAGTCTGTGACCGTGGACAAGTCTTTGTGCTTCTCAGTGCCTCTGCAGTCTCTGCATTATGCAATGGGGATCATTCTAGCATCTTCTTCCTAGGGACAGCAGCAGGTGTATGTGACATAACACCTGTAAACCTATGGGCTGGTGTCACATGCAGCTAATGCACAAACTCAGAGATGACAGAATTACAAGGAGGGCTGGGAGGCAGCATGGGGTACACCTCAAAAGAGGGCTGGGTTCTCCTGGTGTGAGCTTGGGAAAGTTACTTCCCCAGCAGGGGTCAGAATTAAATATCAGCTATTCCTACCCTCTGCATAAAAGCCTCCAATAACTTCCATTATTTAGAATTTGACCCAGTGCCTCACCTCAGACCAGTGGGTGGGCAGCCTGCACAATCGGCCCCAACAATCCCTCATCCAGGTCTCAACATCCTGTGTGACCCCCTTCCCTAGTGTGGGCTTGACTCAGGGAGTCACTTCTTGGGAATCTTGTTGTGGTTGTAAGGTGCCTTAGAGTCAATTTCAACTCATAGTGACCCCATTTTTAGTGACCCCATTTTTAGTGACCCCACTAGGGGCAAAGTCTCCTGGCTCTCTCTTACGCTCTGTCATCTCTCTCTCTCTCTCTTTTTCTCACTCTCTGCCATTTCCCACTCTTTCACCCTGGAAAGCAGCCGGTATGTCTGGCCTTCCCTATGCTGCCATGTGACAATGACCCAATGTGCCCTGATTAGCAGAGAGGACCTGGGACCCCAGTCCTATTGATCACAGGAAAGACTCCTGCCCACAACACAGAGTGAGCAGGGAGTAGATACTCACTAGTCGAGCCTCAGTTGAGACCACAGCCCCAGCCTCCTGAGAGAACTTGAGTCAGAGTCACCAGGGAAGCCATGCCGTATTCCTGGTCCACAGAGACTGTGACATATCAGTTGGTTTTTGCGAGCTGCTAAGTTTTGGGGTGATGTTGTCACAGAGGCGGAGATAGCTCCTCCAGCCAACCTAGGACCTGGACCTGCCCTCTTCCTTCCTCCCTTCTCTTCTCCCCAGCTTCTTCCAGCCACACGGGCAGTTTTCCAACCCCTCTCTTTGCAAACTCATGTCTGCCTCCCTGTCTCTGCACCAGCTGTACTTTCTCCCTGGCACAGTGTCCCCCGACTTGTGCTGGGCTGGTCGGTCCTGTCATTCTGGTCACACATAGATGTCACCTCAGTGAGTCCTCTGGACCCCCTTCCATGGCCCCAGCACTCTCTCAATGGCTGTACCCTGCTTTATTTTCTCTATGGAATACACTCTTTTCTTTCCCATGCATCTGTCTTCATGCTCTTGTCTCTCTCCCCTCCACTGTGCGCTAGCCCTGCAGTCCCAGGCAAGAAACCTCACGTCCCACACCAGTGTTCAGGTGTCCTGGAGGCAGCAGTTCTCCTGGGCCCCAGGAAGCACCACTGTCAGGATAGGCTGCTGCCCCTTGGTGGCCAAGACTAGCACTGTATCCCCAGGCTGGTAAACTCATCACAAAACAGACAAAGGTGTTCATGTGTCCTGAAGGCAGCAGCTCTCTTGGGCCCCAGGAGGCACCACTGTCAGAAGAGGCTGCCGCCCCCTAGTGGCTGACACTAGCACTGTATCCCCAGGCTGGTAAACGCTTCACAAAACACACACCTGTATTCAAGTGTCCTGGAGGCAACAGGTCTTGTGGTCCCAGGGGGTTAAGGATTAGGACCTGCAGGTCCATGTGGGTTATGGGGGAGTTCAGGAGACTCACTAGCCCCCTCTTTGCCTCCACAGGCCCTGGGGTGTCCAGCTCACTCATGAGGCATCCTCCACACATTCAGGGCAAAGGCCCCAATTCCTCAGGAGGACCCCAGGCTCCAACAAAGACTGGACCTGGCCTCATGGTCCACAGCTCTTCCCTTCCGTGCGGGACTCCAAGTTTCCAGTCCCTGCACCCCAGTGCTCTTGCTGGGGATATATTCAATTCCGGGAAGTAGAAAGCATTTTCCTAGGACCTAAGAGCACAGTGGGTCATCTACAGAGAACCTAGGCCAGCAGACACTTCTGTGAGCCTTGGTTTCCTGGGGATCACCCATTCCAAGCACCCCAATTTACAGAGGAGGAAACTGAGGCCTTCTGTCCTGCAGCCCCCTCCACTCTGGGGGGCCTAGTCCTAGGTCCAGGGACCCAGAGCTCTGATTGCAGAACCAGGTCTCGTCCATACTGTGTTGCCATGGGGATGCTGGCCCTGGCAGACCCCTGGGAACCTTGGGGTCCCTCTCTCTTCATCCAGTGTCTTCCTCTCCCATATTGTGGACCGTTGGGATATGGCCAGGAGACGGGGGGCCACTGTCCCAAAACAGAGCTGCCTCCACACTCTCTCTTCTTTCCAGGGGTTCGCCTCCTTGGTGTTGTCTTCTGACCCCACCTGCATGGCCCCACCTGTGAAGTCAGTGTGTGTTTGTGTGTGTTCGTGTGTATGTGTGCGTGGCAGCTGTGAGAGGAAATCGGCCTCACAACGGGAGGGGGGATCCAGGTTTCCCCACATCTTGGCGGTTCTCATTCTCAAAGCAAACCCCATTACGGGGGCGGAGTCCTGGCCTAGGGAGCCGGAACCTTCCTTATCCTCTGGACTCTGCCCACTTGTGTGTCCTGGGCCGTCCCTGCCTTTCTCTTGGATTCAGTTTCCCAGTTGTGTACTGAGGGTTTGGATGGGGAAGTACTTCAGTGTTAGCTCAGGGAGGACGTGGGTGGCAGCTCAGGATGAGCACCGCATGCGTCCTGCTTATCATGAGGTATGCTGGTGGACACTGCCTGGAGCAGCCAGACTGATGTGCAAAGTCCAGTGCTAATGGGTCCTGTGTGGCCTGAGACAGCATGTATAGGTGGCCCGCCTCTCCTTCTCGCAGGCACAGATTCTCTGTTCATAGTGGGTCCCATGCAGTTCCACTGTCACCTCTACCAGCTCTGTGTCCCCCACTCACATGGGGTCTGTGGTGCTGTAATCACTCTACCCAGGATGGCTACAGGGCACTGGGCCAGGTGCATGTGGAGAGCCTGGGGACCTGGGAGACACTGAGCATCCCCACTGCCCAGGTCAGCTCTCTGGAGCAGCATCAGGAGCCCCACCCGTGTTCTTCCCCACCTCCTGCCCAAGCCTCACATCTCAGTCCCCCTGAGCCCCTCCCTGGACCAGAACTAGGCCCCAAAGTGCTCCTGGGGTGACACTGTTATTGTTTCAGGCCGACTGGAGCAGCTGAATCTCAGGATCACCTCTAGTCCTGGGCCACAGCCTGGTTGGGGTGCCGGGTGGGGCAGGGTCCAGGAGTTGGGTCTGTGCTCCTATGGGAGGCCCTCCCACAACTCCCACCCAGGCCTTGTCTGCTCTCAGAGCTGGGAGCAAATAGCCCCTTCTCCAGGAAGGTATCTTCCACTCTCATCCCCACTTCCAGTGAGGCAGGTCTCCCCCTCTCTGCACATCAACCCTCCCCATGATTCTAAGAGGAAGGGCCTTGCCCAGGGAGGGGGTCCCTTTTCCACACCCCTCCCTCCAACAGCACCAGAGCTGCACATCTTCTCCCCTGGGAGTTGATCATTCTCCTTTGGGGGCCCAATCCCATATCCCTCAGAGAAGGACCCCTGGGCCATGACCAGCCCCCACCCCTCTCATGCTGCACTACCCTGGGGTCCCACCAGGGGGCAGGGCACATGCACTCACTTGGACTTGAACAGAGGTGGGAGTCTGGGTGCCAGGATAGGGGGACGTGCTTATTCATGTGCTGCCATCACCTCTGAATTCGATAACATCCTAAAGGATTGGACACAAAATTATTGTTTTCATCCAAATTGTAGGCAGTCTCCAAGGATCAACTCCAATCCCTCCTTCAGCAGCACAGCAGGCTTTCTCTGTTAAAATCCTGCATCACTGGTCCTTGGGGAAGACTAATATCACCTCTCATCCTGAGACTAGTTTTTTTTTTTTTAATTACGAGTATAGGAAATCTGGACCCAAGAATCTCTAAAGTTGCTCCAGCTTTAAAATCCCGTGTCATTGTGATCATAGCCCATTCAGACTGTTGTATCCTGATTTCTGTAGAACAAGAATAGAGACTATAATGACCCTGGTGGTGAAGCAGTTAAACCAGAAGATCAGAGGTTAAAACCCACAAGCCACTCCACAGGAGAAAGATGTGGCAGTCTGCTTCTTGGAAACCCTATGGGACAGTTCTACTCTGAGTCGGAATTGGCTCAGCAGCAATGGGGCATGGTAGCATTGGTACTGGTTTAACTTCCAAAGAAAATGGTGAGCTTTTAGACTCTCAGTGCTTTGGACACAGAGAATTCCTTCACCCCACACTGTCTCCAGGTCTTTCGGTGGCACAAACGGTCTGCATTGGAGTGTGCACAGGATTGCTGTCAATTCCTCTTTAAAGTTTTGGTAGAACTCCCCAGTGATGCTGTCTGATCCAGGACATTTTTGTTGTTGTTGGGAGGTTTTTGATTACTGATTTCAATCTCTTCTCTTACTATGGGTCTGTTGAGATTATCTATTTCTTCTTGAGTCAATATAGGTAGATTATGTGTTTCTAGGAATTTTCTCATTTCATCTAAGTTTTCTAGTTTGTTGGCATACAGTTCTTCATAGTAGTCTCTTATGATCCTTTTTATTTCTGTTGGGTCTGTTGTAATGTTCCCACTTTCACTTAATTATTTGTATCCTCTCTTTTTCTTTGTTGATCTAGCTAAAGGTCTGTTGATTTGATTGACCTTTTTAGAGAACTAACTTCCGGTTTCATTGATTCAATTGTTTTTCTAGTCTGTTATCAATTTGATCGCTTATAGATATTTCTTTTAAATAGTATAATGCTTAATGCAGACACTCTTCAAAACCCTGATTTCTAACATGCTGTAGATACAGCCTGACCATTAAGATTAATTCCATCAATTTCTGCTCTGATTTTTTTTTTTTTTTCCTTCTTTCTGGAAGCTTCAGGCTTAGTTTGCACTTCCTTTTCTAGTTACTTATGTTGTGGAGTTAGTCTATTCATTTGAGATCTTTCTTCTGTTTTAATGTAGGCCTTTATTGTTATAAATTTCCCTCAGCACTGCCTTTGCTCTATCCCATAGATTTTGGTATGCTATGCTCTCATTTTCATTAGATTCTAAGTATTGTCTGATTTCTGTCTTGACTTCTTCCTTGACCCATTGGTTACTTAACACCATGTTAGTTTCCACATATTTGTGTATTTTCCAGTTTTCCTTTTATTAATTTCTAGTTTCATTCTCTTGAGGTTAGGAAAGATACTTTATATGATTTGTCTTTTTAAATTTATTGAAATTTGTTTTGTGACCTAGCACATGGTCTATCCTGGAGAATGATCGGTGTGCAATGTAGAAGAATGTGTATTGTTCTGTGGTTGAGTGGGGACTTCTATATATGTTAGGTCTGGTTGGTTTATTGTATTGTTCAAATCCTCAATTTCCGTACTAATCTTCTTTCTAGATATTCTGTCCATTACTAAAAATGGCGTATTGAAGTCTCCAACTATTATTATAAAACTGTCTATTACTTCCTTCAGTTCTGTCACTATTTGCTTTGTATATTTTGGGGCTCTAGTGGTAAGTTCATAAATATTTATAATTTATCTTCTTGACAAATCGACAAATTTGTTATTAATAATGTCATTCTTTGTCTCTCATAACTGATTTTAACTTAAAATCTATTTTGTCTGATATCAATATAGCCAGCCCAGCTCTCTTTTGGTTACTGTTTGCATGGATTATTATTTTCTATCCTTTTACTTTCAGTCTGTGTCTTTGGGCCTAAGATGTGCATCTTGTAGATAGCATATAGATGGGCCACGCATTTTTTCTTAAATCTATTTTACCACTCTCTGCCTTTTGATTGAATCATTTAATCCATTTACCGTTAAGGTAATTACCAATAAAAAAGGACTTCTGCCATTTTTCTAATTGTGTGTGTGTGTGTGTGTGTGTCTTAACCTTCTTTGTCCCTCTTTTTCGCTAATATTGCATCATTTGTTTTTAGCTGATTTTTTTGTATTGACCCTTTTGACTTCCTTCCCTTTTCCTTCTGTGTATATTTTTAGATATTTTCTCTGTGGTTACAACGAAGATTACATTTAACATTTCAAATTTACAATAATCTAGTTCAACTTGATACCAACTTAACTTCAGTAACATACAAAAACTCCATAGCCATACAGTTAATCCCCACCACCTGTTTATGTTGTTATTACCCATTACGTCTTTATACATCATGTGCCCTATAACATAAATTTATACTTATTTTTTAGGTATTTGTCATTATAAAGCATGAAGGATATAACAATTAGAATTAAGTAAGAATACCTTAAACTTTGCCCTTATACTTTCTCATGAGATTAACTTTAATGAAGATCTTTCTTTCCGTGTATGACTTTAAGTTACTTCCTGGTGCCTTTTTTTTCCATCTGAATAATTCCCTTTAGCATTTCTTGCAGGGCAGGTCTGTTGTAATGAACTACCTCAACTTTTGTTTATCTGGGAATGTCTGAATTGTACTTGCTTTTTTGAAAGACAGTTTTACTGAATAAAGAATTCTTGGTTGACAGTTCTTTTCTTTCAAACTTTAAATATGTTATCCCATTGCCTTCTGGCTTCCAAAGTTTCTGAGGAGAAATCAGCACTCTTATGTGACAATTTGCTTCTCTCTTGTTTTCAGGATGCTTTCTTTATCTTTGAATTTCAAGAGTTTAATTAGAATGTGTCTTGGTGTGGATCTCTTTGGGTTTATTCTACTTGAAGGTCATGAGCTTCTTGGATTTGTAGATTCATGTTCTTTGTCACATCTGGGAAATTTGCTACAATTATTTCTTCAAATATTCTTTCTCTTACTTCTAGAGGATTCCCATGATGCATACATTGGTTTGCTTGACGATGTCCCACAATTCCATTTAGCTTTGCTTATTTTCCTTTTTTTCCTGTTGCTCTTGAGACTCAGTAATTCAGATTGCCTTGTCCTCTAGTTCACTGATTCTTTCTTCTGCCAACTCAAATCTGTTAAGATCTTCTAATGTATTTTTTAATTATTGTATTTTTCAGTTCCAATAACTGGTTTTTTTGTTGTTTTTTTAATCTCTTTATTGAAATTTTTGTTTTCTGAATTCCTTCAATTCACTGCTAGGGTTTTTTTAGTTCTTTGAGCATATTTAATATTGTTGCTTTAAAGCTCTCTATTCTCCCAATTATCCAGGCTGCAACAGAGCTGGTTTCTCTCTCTCTGTATCGTTCTTTTGATTGGGCCATCCGTTTCTGTTTTTTGTATTCCTTGTTATTTTTCGTTGAAACTGGGAGATTTGAATATTATAATGTAGTAAGTTTAAAATTCACATTCTTCCCCTTCCATAGGAATTGCAATTTTTTTGTTCGATTTCCCTCCTAAGACTGTAATAGCCCATGTGTTCAGGTGCCTCCTCTACTATTGAAGAGACTTCCCTCCTAGATGTGCATCGATCGTGGACTCTGATCCAGAGCCTGTGTCATCCTAGTGTTTGGAAGGAGATTTTCTTGTACTTGAGGGAAAAAACAAACAGCAGAATACAAAGAAAAAATCTGGTTCTCCCATGGCTCAGTTTTTGTTATTACTTGATGTAGGCTGCACTTGACTGTTTAGTGAATCTCCCAAGCTAATTTTTACAAAGTGCATGTTCCAGTTCTGTTATCTTTTTAGTCAGTGCCCTTACTGATTCCACCAGTAGACACACTGGCCCTTCGAGTATGCTGGGAGGGACAAGCTGCTGCTGCCAAAGGGCCAACCAAAATCTCCACAGTTATTTGAACCTGTCTTTCACGGCACCACCAGACCAACCCTTCTGTGCAACCCCAAAATCTTGTGGGGCAAATTCCCCACTGCTCACTCTAGCACCAGCCAGCCTCTCTAGGAACACAGGCCACCATCCTCACCTACCTGGTGGGTGTGAGGAATGGGGGATGGTAGCGATTGGCACATATGGTTTACGTAGGAAAGATCAGCAGCTTATCCCCTCATTAAGTACTTCCCTGGTTGAATAAGTGTCTATTTCCAGAGTCCCCAAATAGTTCAAATTGCTCTTTCCTGGGCATTACATGATTTGGTGGAGGGATAGACCTTTAGAACTTCTTAATGTGCCATTGTCCATAACTACTTTCCTTTTTTAAAGTTCTAACTTTTGCAAGAAACTCTCACATCAGCCCTTCTCCTTTGGCTCTTAGAAGCTTGTTTCCTTCAATTATGCTAATTATTCCCTGGTGATTCAGGGCCTGTAATAGCCCATGACATTGCTCCCTTCTTCCCCCAGTCCCTCCTGGAAGGCTGGCTATTTTGGGAGGATAATGTCTCCTCAGTCCTTCAGGCACCCCTCAGGAAGTTATGATGACTCATACACAATAGCCTACCAGCAAAACCTGTCTATTCCCCCACACTCCTGGGCAAAGAGAAACACAGTTTTCAGTTCACAACCTGCTGTACTGGGTCTGTCATAGCCCCTACTGCCGTGGAGGAAGGAAAGGGCAAGATTATTTATGATAGACTTTCCTACCATTGACTGTTGCCTTATTTTTGCTTCAGCATTTCCTGCTGTAACTCTTTATCTGTTTCTAGAATTCTGAGTGTTGGTTCCACCATATTATTTTTTAATTTTTATTTTTAATGGTGAAATGGCAGCATTCTGCTCCCTATGCTCCCTCTTGCCTTTCACTCCAATCTAATGTTAAAAGTAAACAAAACTCAAAAAAGTTAAAGTATAAGGTTTATTCTGAGCAGTTATTCTGTATACATATGAGACCATTCTGATTCCAGCAAAAAGCAAATGGTCAAAGTTTGCTATGAAGCTTATAATGAAAAGAAGGGAGAGAAGAGAACACCAACCATTGGCTAATCTTAACACAATTGGTTGACTCCTGCCCTACCCCCTTTACTGAGATTAACTGATACTAGGTTACTTCTGGCCTGGCTGCCAAGAATTTGGCCCTCTATACACCTACAGAAACCCTAGTGGTGTAGTGATTAAGTGCTATGGCTGTTAACCAAAAGTTTGGCAGTTTGAACCTACCAGGTGCTCCTTGGAAACTCTATGGAGCAGTTGTTCTGTGTCTATAGAGTTGCTATGAGTTGGAATCAACTCTGTGGCAATGGGTTTGATACACCTACAGCCATGAGACTTTTTGATATCTAAATTTAGACAGCCTAGAGTCTCTAGGGTTACTATGGGTCAAAATTGACTCAATCTTCAGTCAGTTGGGGTGTGTCACAGGGGCTCTGGTTCGTCCTAGATGGCTTTATTCATAGCTTGGGCAACAAAGGCAACTGCACGTTTTGCCCAGCCTCTAGCAGGCCAACCAAGGCTTCATCACATGGTGATCAAGGTTCCAGAAGCACTGGGAGAAGGCAAGCTTCTGCTCACACCATGTTTCTCTTGTCCTGTTGGGCAAAGGAAGTCACAAGGTCAAGGCCAGATACCTGTGGAGAAGGACTCATTCTGCAATTTGATGAGCCACAGTCACGTGGCAGAGGAGTATGGATGCTGGCAAGGGAGGGATTTACCAGCCATCTGTGCAGGCTACCACACAAACACTCTTGCCTCAGTCTGAAACTCATTCAGCAAGACAGCAGGAGCTGTCATGGGGTTCACCAGGGCAGAGACTAGGGCCCCTTTAGCCTGAGTGGGCCTGTTATTAGAGCCTAGCCCTGAGGAAAGGAGCGAAAGGGTCCCATGGAGTACCCCTAATAGAGGTCCAGGGGGAGATAATCCTTAGTACTCTGAGATGTTGGGGTGGGGCTGGAGGAGCCCTGAGACAGGGAGGTGGGTGTCGTGGGTGGGAGAGAATGAGGGAGTAGCCGGGGGGGTGGTGAGAGGAGGAGGACCCAGGCCAAACATTCCCCTGGGTGGGGGGTTGGAAGGGTGGGCTCCACAGTCCTGTACAGATATGCCAAGTCTGGATACATGGATATAGGACTTGGGATTAAGAAGTGGGGCTATCAATATATAGGTATTTCACACTTGGGAGTTTGCATAAGATCCTCTGAGGGGAGGTGTGAAGACAGAAGGGTGCCAGAGTTGGGGGTTCAGACCCCAAAATAGGAGCAACATTGTCCAGTAGAAATATAATGTAAGCCACATTTGTAAGTTTAAATTTCCTAGCAGCCATGTTAAAAAAGATAAAATTCCAATAATACGTTTTATTTAATCCAGTACATCCAAATATTACCACTTCAGCATGTATTCAGTATCTGAAAAAAGTAGTGAGCCGAGGGCGGAGCCAAGATGGCGGACTAGGCAGACGTTACCTCGGATCCCTCTTACAACAAAGACACGGAAAAACAAGTGAATCGATCACATACATAACAATCTACGAACCCTGAACAACAAACACAGATTTAGAGACGGAGAACGAACTAATACGGGGAAGCAGCGATTGTTTCCAGAGCCTGGAGCCAGCGTACCAGTCAGGTACAGCACAAGCACAGAGACCTGCTCCACCCCCCTGAACTAACCCCGGGAGGGGGACCAGCCGGTTCCACGGGCGGCGTGGGACGCAGCCGGTAGGAGAAGTCCCCGGGAGGCAGTGACTGATCTTGGAGCAGAAAGAGCAGCATCCGAGCCGGGGAACCGTCCCGCAGGGATTTGGACTGCACGCAGGTACGCCATAAACACGGAGAGTTGCTCCACCCCCTGAACTAACCCCGGGAAGGGGACCAGCCGGGTCGCGCGGGCGGCGTGGGACGCAGCCGGTAGGAGAAGTCCCCGGGAGGCAGCGACTGGTATTGGAGTGGGGAGAACAGCGTTCCAGCCAGGACACTCGGTCGCGGCACAAGCACAGGGAGCTACTCCACCCATCTGAACTAACCCCGGGAGGGGGCCCACCTAGTTCACGGGGGCGGCACGGCCACGCGGCTGGAGAGACGAGAAGTCCCCGGGAGGCAGCGACTGATTTTGGAGTTGAGAGTGCACCGTCCCAGTAGGGGAGCCTTGACGCTGGGCGTGGGGCTGGAAGCGGAGGATCTGACCGTGACTCCAGCGGGTCAGACCCCCTGGGGGCAATCTCCACACAGCCAGCACACATAGGCGACTCGCCCGCGGGAATCTCAGATATAACAGTCATTCCAAGCAAGACAAGCAACTCTGGCTATATTCTGAGGTGCTACTCTCCTATCTCTCTGTTCCCTCCCCCACCCTTCCCAGGCGGCTTCATTAACATCTGAATAGCCTGAGCCAAAGGGAGAACTCTGATAGGGATCTGACTGCAGTTTTTTTTTAGCGGATTTTCTGGAAAAACTAGTTTCCCAGTGATGGCTCAGAGACAACAATCCATATCAAACCACTTAAAGAAGCAGACCGGGACAGCTTCTCCAACCCCCCAAACAAAAGAATCAAAATCTTTCCCAAATGAAGATACAATTTTGGAATTATCAGATACAGAATATAAAAAACTAATTTACAGAATGCTTAATGATATCACAAATGAAATTAGGATATCTGCAGAAAAAGCCAAGGAACACACTGATAAAACTGTTGAAGAACTCAAAAAGATTATTCAAGAACATACTGGAAAAATTAATAAGTTGCAAGAATCCATAGAGAGACAACATGTAGAAATCCAAAAGATTAACAATAAAATAACAGAATTAGACAACGTAATAGGAAGTCAGAGGAGCAGACTCGAGCAATTAGAATGCAGACTGGGACATCTGGAGGACCAGGGAATCAACACCAACATAGCTGAAAAAAAATCAGATAAAAGAATTAAAAAAAATGAAGAAACCCTAAGAATTATGTGGGACTCTATCAAGAAGGATAACCTGCGGGTGATTGGAGTCCCAGAACAGGGAGGGGGGACAGAAAACACAGAGAAAATAGTTGAAGAACTTCTGACAGAAAACTTCCCTGACATCATGAAAGACGAAAGGATATCTATCCAAGATGCTCATCGAACCCCATTTAAGATTGATCCAAAAAGAAAAACACCAAGACATATTATCATCAAACTCACCAAAACCAAAGATAAACAGAAAATTTTAAAAGCAGCCAGGGAGAAAAGAAAGGTTTCCTTCAAGGGAGAATCAATAAGAATATGTTCTGACTACTCAGCAGAAGCCATGCAGGCAAGAAGGGAATGGGACCACATATACAGAACACTGAAGGAGAAAAACTGCCAGCCAAGGATCATATATCCAGCAAAACTCTCTCTGAAATATGAAGGCGAAATTAAGATATTTACAGACAAACACAAGTTTAGAGAATTTGCAAAAACCAAACCAAAGCTACAAGAAATACTAAAGGATATTGTTTGGTCAGAGAACCAATAATATCAGATATCAGCACAACACAAGGTCACAAAACAGAACGTCCTGATATCAACTCAAATAGGGAAATCACAAAAACAAACAAATTAAGGTTAATTAAAAAAAAAAAAAATACACATAACAGGGAATCATGGAAGTCAATAGGTAAAAGATCACAATAATCAAAAAGAGGGACTAAATACAGGAGGCATTGAACTGCCATATGGAGAGTGATACAAGGCGATATACAACAATACAAGTTAGGTTTTTACTTAGAAAAATAGGGGTATATAATGAGGTAACCACAAAAAGGTATAACAACTCTATAACTCAAGACAAAAACCAAGAAAAACGTAACGACTCAACTAACATAAAGTCAAACACTATGAAAATGAGGATCTCACAATTTACTAAGAAAAATGCCTCAGCACAAAAAAGTATGTGGAAAAATGAAATTGTCAACAACACACATAAAAAGACATCAAAATGACAGCACTAAAAACTTATTTATCTATAATTACCCTGAATGTAAATGGACTAAATGCACCAATAAAGAGACAGAGAGTCACAGACTGGATAAAGAAACACGATCCATCTATATGCTGCCTACAAGAGACACACCTTAGACTTGGAGACTCAAACAAACTAAAACTCAAAGGATGGAAAAAAGTATATCAAGCAAACAATAAGCAAAAAAGAAGAGGAGTAGCAATATTAATTTCTGACAAAATAGACTTTAGACTTAAATCCACCACAAAGGATAAAGAAGGACACTATATAATGATAAAAGGGACAATTGATCAGGAAGACATAACCATATTAAATATTTACGCACCCAATGACAGGGCTGCAAGATACATAAATCAAATTTTAACAGAACTGAAAAGCGAGATAGATACCTCCACAATTATAGTAGGAGACTTCAACACACCACTTTCGGAGAAGGACAGGACATCCAGTAAGAAGCTAAACAGAGACACGGAAGATCTAATTACAACAATCAACCAACTTGACCTCATTGACTTATACAGAACTCTCCACCCAACTGCTGCAAAATATACTTTTTTTTCCAGCGCACATGGAACATTCTCTAGAATAGACCACATATTAGGTCATAAAACAAACCTTTGCAGAGTCCAAAACATCGAAATATTACAAAGCATCTTCTCAGATCACAAGGCAATAAAACTAGAGATCAATAACAGAAAAACGAGGGAAAAGAAATCAAATACTTGGAAAATGAACAATACCCTCCTGAAAAAAGACTGGGTTATAGAAGACATCAAGGAGGGAATAAGGAAATTCATAGAAAGCAACGAGAATGAAAATACTTCCTATCAAAACCTCTGGGACACAGCAAAAGCAGTGCTCAGAGGCCAATTTATATCGATAAATGCACACATACAAAAAGAAGAAAGAGCCAAAATCAGAGAACTGTCCCTACAACTTGAACAAATAGAAAGTGAGCAACAAAAGAATCCATCAGGCACCAGAAGAAAACAAATAATAAAAATTAGAGCTGAACTAAATGAATTAGAGAACAGAAAAACAATTGAAAGAATTAACAAAGCCAAAAGCTGGTTCTTTGAAAAAATTAACAAAATTGATAAACCATTGGCTAGACTGACTAAAGAAATACAGGAAAGGAAACAAATAACCCGAATAAGAAATGAGAAGGACCACATCACAACAGAACCAAATGAAATTAAAAGAATCATTTCAGATTATTATGAAAAATTGTACTCTAACAAATTTGAAAACCTAGAAGAAATGGATGAATTCCTGGAAAAACACTACCTACCTAAACTAACACATTCAGAAGTAGAACAACTAAATAGACCCATAACAAAAAAAGAGATTGAAACGGTAATCAAAAAACTCCCAACAAAAAAAAGTCCTGGCCCGGACGGCTTCACTGCAGAGTTCTACCAAATTTTCAGAGAAGAGTTAACACCACTACTACTAAAGGTATTCCAAAGCATAGAAAATGACGGAATACTACCCAACTCATTCTATGAAGCCACCATCTCCCTGATACCAAAACCAGGTAAAGACATTACAAAAAAAGAAAATTATAGACCTATATCCCTCATGAACATTGATGCAAAAATCCTCAACAAAATTCTAGCCAATAGAATCCAACAACACATCAAAAAAATAATTCACCCTGATCAAGTGGGATTTATACCAGGTATGCAAGGCTGGTTTAATATCAGAAAAACCATTAATGTAATCCATCACATAAATAAAACAAAAGACAAAAACCACATGATCTTATCAATTGATGCAGAAAAGGCATTTGACAAAGTCCAACACCCATTCATGATAAAAACTCTTACCAAAATAGGAATTGAAGGAAAATTCCTCAACATAATAAAGGGCATCTATGCAAAGCCAACAGCCAATGTCACTCTAAATGGAGAGAACCTGAAAGCATTTCCCTTGAGAACGGGAACCAGACAAGGATGCCCTTTATCACCGCTCTTATTCAACATCGTGTTGGAAGTCTTAGCCAGGGCAATCAGGCTAGACAAAGAAATAAAAGGTATCCGGATTGGCAAGGAAGAAGTAAAGTTATCACTATTTGCAGATGACATGTTTATATACACAGAAAACCCTAAGGAATCCTCCAGAAAACTACTGAAACTAATAGAAGAGTTTGGCAGAGTCTCAGGTTATAAAATAAACATACAAAAATCACTTGGATTCCTCTACATCAACAAAAAGAACACCGAAGAGGAAATAACCAAATCAATACCATTCACAATAGCCCCCAAGAAGATAAGATACTTAGGAATAAATCTTACCAAGGATGTAAAAGACCTATACAAAGAAAACTACAAAGCTCTACTACAAGAAATTCAAAAGGACATACTTAAGTGGAAAAACATACCTTGCTCATGGATAGGAAGACTTAACATAGTAAAAATGTCTATTCTACCAAAAGCCATCTATACATTTAACGCACTTCCGATCCAAATTCCAATGTCATATTTTAAGGGGATAGAGAAACAAATCACCAATTTCATATGGAAGGGAAAGAAGCCCCGGATAAGCAAAGCACTACTGAAAAAGAAGAAGAAAGTGGGAGGCCTCACCTTACCTGACTTCAGAAACTATTATACAGCCACAGTAGTCAAAACAGCCTGGTATTGGTACAACAACAGACACATAGACCAATGGAACAGAATTGAGAACCCAGACATAGATCCATCCACGTATGAGCAGCTGATATTTGACAAAGGACCAGTGTCAATTAACTGGGGAAAAGATAGCCTTTTTAACAAATGGTGCTGGCATAACTGGATATCCATTTGCAAAAAAATGAAACAGGACCCATACCTCACACCATGCACAAAAACTAACTCCAAGTGGATCAAAGACCTAAACATAAAGACTAAAACGATAAAGATCATGGAAGAAAAAATTGGGACAACTCTAGGAGCCCTAATACAAGGTATAAACAGAATACAAAACATTACCAAAAATGATGAAGAGAAACCCGATAACTGGGAGCTCCTAAAAATCAAACACCTATGCTCATCTAAAGACTTCACCAAAAGAGTAAAAAGACCACCTACAGATTGGGAAAGAATTTTCAGCTATGACATCTCCGACCAGCGCCTGATCTCTAAAATCTACATGATTCTGTCAAAACTCAACCAGAAAAAGACAAACAACCCAATCAAGAAGTGGGCAAAGGATATGAACACACATTTCTCTAAAGAAGATATTCAGGCAGCCAACAGATACATGAGAAAATGCTCTAGATCATTAGCCATTAGAGAAATGCAAATTAAAACTACGATGAGATTCCATCTCACACCAGCAAGGCTGGCATTAATCCAAAAAACACAAAATAATAAATGTTGGAGAGGCTGCGGAGAGATTGGAACTCTCATACACTGCTGGTGGGAATGTAAAATGGTACAACCACTTTGGAAATCTATCTGGCGTTATCTTAAACAGTTAGAAATAGAACTACCATACAACCCAGAAATCCCACTCCTAGGAATATACCCTAGAGATACAAGAGCCTTCATACAAACAGATATATGCACACCCATGTTTATTGCAGCTCTGTTTACAATAGCAAAAAGTTGGAAGCAACCAAGGTGTCCATCAACGGATGAATGGGTAAATAAATTGTGGTATATTCACACAATGGAATACTACGCATCGATAAAGAACAGTGACGAATCTCTGAAACATTTCATAACATGGAGGAACCTGGAAGGCATTATGCTGAGCGAAATTAGTCAGAGGCAAAAGGACAAATATTGTATAAGACCACTATTATAAGATCTTGAGAAATAGTAAACCTGAGAAGAACAAAAAAAAAAAAAAAAAAGTAGTGAGCCATGCTGCCCTCCCTTTAATGCTGAGCCCTTGAACCTGGTGTGTGCCAGCACCTGCAACATCTCAGTTCAGAGCAGCTGTGGTGCTCAGTGGCCACCGTTGGCAATGCACAGCTCCGGAGGCTGGGCAGAGCAGAAACTGGCAAAGGGGAGGCCAAGCAGAACCCTAGAGGGGCTTCAGCAGCGGGAGGATGGTGACAGGTTGAGTGGACAGGCAGCAGAGCTGAGGAGACTCCCTGGTGAGGGGGTCAAGGACCCTGGGGCAGGTGGCTGGATGGGTCTGCCTCCAGGTCCCTGGAGGTCATGTAACATCTGATGAGGAAGGCGGAGGCAGGAGGGGGACAGGCTGGGGATGGAGGGAACCTGGCTGGCCACGGGTCATACCCCTCTGCTGTTCCATCCATCAGAATCCAGCTGCAGCTGATACAGGCCTTCCTCAGGGAGAAACTGCCTTGGAAGGAGGGGGCGTCCAGAGGGTGTCCTGCCAGGAAGGGCAGAGCCTACATCCCTGGCCCCTAACCTGCAGGGGAAGAAGGCTGGAGTGCTGTAGATGGGGGTGTCCGTGGGGTGGCAGAAGGGATTTGGGGCTAAGACAAGGAGCCTTGTCACCTACACCTGTGGGCAGTGTCCTGGGCCTACCCCTGGTCCCCTCATTACCTACTGGCCTCTAAGTACATGGCCTCACCTGCTCACAGGATGGAGTAGCTGGGCCCGCATCCCCCCGAGAGCCCAGGTGTACTTTGGACAGCTGCTGGGCATGTGTGACCAGATCAGCTTCCCAGTGGGTGAGCAAGACCCTCCCTGGTGGTGGGGTGGCGGGACAGGGTGGCAGCATGCTCACAGGGACCTGGGCTCACCATTATCTACCTCAGCATGTGCCGGCCAGGCAGTCTTCCACGTGTACAAGTCCGTGCCCTATGGCCCACTGATGGAGGTGCTGTCCTACCTGTCCTGCTGTGCCCTGGAGAAGCATGGCCATCAGGAAGAATGCCCAGCAGGAGTGGCAGCTGCTGTGGCAGGAGCTCATACTAAGACTCTGCATGGGCAACTTCTTTAATCCCCCAGCCTAGAGCCCCAGGGTGGACCCCACCTCTCACCACGGCTGCCAGACTGAACTTCTAGACTCCTCCCTACCACTTGTGCCCCAGGCTCTGTGGGCCAATGCCAGGTGCTGCCTCTACTCTCTGGAACTGTGGGCTCCTAGGGCCCTCAGGCCAGGGCAATAGTTTGGGGGTAGGGTCTGGGCTGCAGCTTTCCTTTCAGCTCTCCCACCACACCCACGTGCCCCAGCACCAACATGAAGTAACCTGTGTATACCCAAGACTGAAAGACCCGTTGGAGGTGGGGCCAGATGGTCAGAGCTGCCCTCAAGGCCCCACTCCCTACCCAGGGGTGTGGGCACTCAGATGTGGGCAAGAGTATACCTGAGACAGCCATTGTGTCCCTCACATCCTCTGTCAGGGTGTGACCTGCACACCCTGACCCTCATGGGCTAAGCAGTGGCCAGGCCTGAGGAAGTCATTCTGGTAAATAAACCACTATTTCTACAGCTGTGCTCCACGAATCGGTGTCCACAGCCTGCTTTCCTGTGGTGTCTGTCCTCACATGGGTCAGCTCGGGGCAGCAGAATGAGAGGGACTCAGCGGGGCCCCAAAAAGTTCCACCTTCAGGCCTGGCCTCCCGGCATCATCTGCTCTGAAGGTCAGGCCTATGGTAGCCAGGTGGGTGGGGCAGGGCCTGCCAGCACCTCCCTCAGTCTGCAGTGCAGACCCAACCTCCTCCTGCCCCCTCCATAACCCAGCACGCTCCCCTCCCCTGGTCAGGGTGAGAGCAGAGGCTTTATGCTTCCAGGACAGGCCCTGGAACTTACCCCACTCTGGGCCACTTTCTCTCCCTGAGACCCTTCCTGCTGCTCAGTGCCTTTCACCCCAGCAGCCCCACTGACCCACACTGGGCAGCTGCTGCCCCAGCAGGCCACCAAATAGGTCTAGCGTTGCCACCAGCTCCCTGCCCATGCTACCTGGCCTCTTCCTGCCCTCTCCACCAGCCTCACACAGAACAGGTTAGATGTGGACCTTGTGCCCTGGGGCTCAGACAGGAGGACCTGCATGGTCACTGGCAGTGACAGTGCTGTGGGACCAGGGCTGGGGCAGGGGAGTCCAGGAGGCTGGGGCAGGATCAGGCACACAGGTGCAGGAGGAGGGGAGTCCCAGGCAGCAGCCTCTGCAGCAACTTAGCTGCACTGAGTGGGGGCTGTGCCCAGCACCATTCTCAGCTGGCTCCTCCGTGGACCACTGAGCCACCAGATGAGGGCTCTACTTGGCCCCAGTCATGGCAGGCACCACAGAGCTGTCACACAAACCAAGTGCAGGTCACACTGAGGAGTCTTTATTTCTCTGGGACACACAGGGCTGGGGCCTTACAACCTCTTGCACACAGGGCTACAGATGCCAATGGAGGGATGAAGACCAGAACAAGAACAAAGCCTGGTGCTTGGGCAAGGTCAGGAAAATGCCCAGTGGAGTGAGAAGGTGCTAGAACCTCCAGCCTCCACTCAGCCCTGGGGCAGACAGCAAACAGGCTGTGCTCACTCTCCCTTGTACTCAGCATCCTAGCATTTGGATAGGAACACCCAGGCAAAGGTGAGTGGCAGGCACAGGCAAGTTGGGAAGAAGGTGGCCAGACGTCAGGAAAATGAGCTCCATGCAGCTCAATGCTACCTGTGGGACAGGGCTACCCTCCCAGCCAGGTTGGGCAGTGGTTGACTGGTGGGGACCCCACCTGGTCACAGGGTTGCCTTCCCCATCTGGCAGTCCCTCTGCTGCAGCTTCCGGATTAGTTTCAGCAGGTTCATCTGCAACGTCAGCTCCTGAGGTACAGAGGGGTTCCCCTGTCAGGGACAGAGTAACACTGGGCCCCTGTGGTCCCAGCAAAGGCCTCAGAGGCTGCCTTTTCCCAAGGTCTCAGAAAGAGGGACTAGGGCCTAGAGGGTGCCAGGAAGTGAGATGACTGGGCTGACTTCTGGGTGAAGGGGCAAAACCCAGGCTACATACACCCCACGATAGGGCCTGCAGTTGGCCTGGCTCGGTGCATACAGAAGTACACGCTGGGCCCGGGCTAGGTGGGAATGCCCCTGTCACCAGCAGACTCACCCTCCTGTGGGCAGGGGTGGGGACAGAGCCCCTTCCTGGAGTCTCATTTCAACTCCCCTGTCCCCCCCAAAAAATATTGGGCCTGTATCCTCAGCGACCAGCTGTAAAGCCCCAAGAGGAATCGAGCCTTTGGGACCAGCATCACCTGGTCAAGCCAGGGCGCTGACCTGCAGGTTCGTGGTGATGTAGAAGCCAGTGACTCCTGCCTTCTCCAGCGTGCTCTGCTGGTCTGCCACCATCTGGTCCAGCTCTAGGATGATCTTTTTGTCCATAGTTTGCTGCTCCTCATGGATCCACTGCCTGCCACTGCGAGTGCACCTGAGGGCGGCTCTGGGACACTCAGCCCTCTACCCGCCAATGCCACCAACACTCACTGCTGGCCTGCTACCTTCTTCCCTAGCCCTCTGGCCTCACTGGCACCAGCACTGAGACTACCAATGGTGGCTTCAACCGCCCCTAGGCCTCTTCCCCTCCCCTCAGCCACACTAAACCTGAAGAAGGGTTGCACATTGGCCTGCCCTCCCCCACACTCTCTTCTGTCCTCTAGGAGGCTCTTGCCAGGTGTCCTTCTGGTGCTGATCCATGGCTCTGGCCACCTCCTCTGGGCTTCCCTGCGCTCCCTGGCTGTCTCGCACACATTTCTGTGGGCCACCTGCTCTCTTCCATGTCAGTTATACTCCAGGCCCCAGACTGACCTGGAGCTCCCCAGATGCAGAGAGCTGTGTGACTTAAGGGCCTGGCACTGGTCAGATGGAAACAGAACTGGGAGTCAGCAGGCAGGGGTAGATGGGCCTCTGCCTGACTGGCCCTGTCACCACCCCACTCTTGCCCTTGCACCCTCGAGGCCACTGGGAAGGTGGGCGTGGAGGAGGTCTGGGCCTGCCACATCATGCCTTCACCTGAATACCTGCTCTGCCATGTGCTCTGTGCACGGCCCCAACCCAACCGGAGCCACTCTCTGGGGGAGCAGGGAAATCACAGACAGGTCCTCTTCTCCACCCTGTCCCATGCCCCCACCCCACATGGGATATTGAACGCTCTACCCCATATTAAGAGCCATGGACTCATCAGCCTCCAGCCGCCTGCCCCAGAATACTCCCTGTGCAGCCACCCAGGTCTCAAGCCACTCTTAGTGTCTCCAGCGTGGTGCAGTCAGCAGAGCCCATGTGGGGCCCACGAGAAGGGGCCAGGCCCTGGTTACTCTGCCAGCTCCCCTTACCTCCAGTTCACACTGCTATGCCTCCTGGAGCAAGGGCAAGTTGTGGGGCTGGCAGGCCTCCTGGGCTTCCTCATGCTTCTGCCGCAGCGCTTGTCTGAGCACTGGGGAGGAATGGGAGGGCCCCTGAGCAGGTGGTGGGGGCGGGGGTAGGCCCAGGGGATGCCTCATTCCTCCCGGCCCACCCATCCTGTACAGGCCTCAGCATCACACCACACAGCAACCAAGCCAGAGGGGAAAATGGGAGACCCAGTGGGAAGTAGGTGGGCACTCCATGCACCAGAAAGCTGGCCAGAGATCTGGCCCACACTGGCCCCCAGGCCGCCCTCACTTAGGGCAGGGCCCTTCCCCAGAGGGACAGAGGTTACCAGGGGACGGAGGAAGGGTCAGCTGTTGTAGCCCAGGCTCAGAAGACCAAGGGGGTAGGAGGAGGCACGCTGGGAGAGAGGCTGCAGTCTGGAGGCTTTTGGGCTCTGACAGCCACAGGCCAACCGTCCCATCATTCACAGGTACCCAGAGAGATGCCCAGACACCACCACCCCAGGCAAAAACCTGGAACAGGAGGAGGAAAGAGGGATCATTGTGCAGGGTGGAGGGCAGCTGCCGCACCAAGGGGTGTGGTTATGCTGCTCTTCAGGAGGGGCAGAGCCAGCCCTGCCCCCCACCCACAGCTCCCAGCCCCTCCCTGGCCGCCAGAGCAGAAGGATGGGCAAGGACCCTGGGTGGCCCAAGGATGGGTGTGGGAGAACCCACCACCTCACACTGTGTGTGCATGCCAGGCCTGTGGGAATCCTGACTGCAAATCTGGGCAGTGAGACCCAACACCAGAGAAAGACTCTGCAGTGACAGGAAAAGCAAACCTCTGAGAAAGTCATGACTCAAATGAAGACAATGCAGCCTTGATAAACAAGACGGAGACGCCACCCCAGATGACAAGCAGATACACCAGAATAAAAATGATGGCAAGAAAACCCCAAGGCAAGTGCAGATGGGACCCTGGTGTCCTATGAGCCGAGAGAGGCCCAGTGCTGGGGAATCTGTATTGCTCAGAGAGGGATTTACCAGGCAATGCTCCCATGGTCCCTGCTAAACTGTGTCAGACACAGATTTGTGCAGAATTGTCCAGTCTGACAGGAATAGACAGAGGAGAAAGGTTTCATGGGATGAAGAGAAACCTCCAAGAAAAGAGAATATGGAAGATAATGCGCCAGAGCCCCAGACCCGTAAGTGTCAAATGGCTAAATCTCTGTGGTACAGAGGGGTCCTCAGCTGTTAGAAAACACAAAACCCAACACTCTGGTCCTGGGAAGAGACCTCAACTTACAGCTGTTCTTGGGAGGGTCTGTGGGGTCTCACTGCCAGCAGCCTGGCACTTACCGTGCCCACAGCCTCCACTTCCTTTTTCTTGGCATTCTGTGCACACCTTGACTACATTTATCACATTAAATGTGTTTTAAACCAAGAGCCACCTTCAAGACATCTCCATACCCAGGGATGAGAAAGATACTCCTGGTTAATACTTTTAGCTGCTAACTGAAAGGTCAGGAGTTTGAGTCCAACCAGGGACGCCTTGAAAGAAAGGCCTTGTGATCAATCTACGTACTTCCAAAAAATCAGCCACTTAAGACCCTATGGAACACAGCTCTTCTCTGATACACATGGGGTTGCCATCAGTTGAAACAGACTTGACAGCAACTGGGACTGGTTGGTACGGTTACTTGGTTACAGTGAATACAATAAAACAGGCAAAAAAAACAGGACATTTCACCTGCTTTGCTCCATTTATCAAATGTTGCCACAAAGCCCAGATCAATTCCCAGTTTCCACTGGGTAAGCAACCACAAGGTAAAAAGGGAGCTGTGCCAGCTCCTGGGGTAGAAGGGACTTAGTAATGACCAAGGAAAGCAAACAGAGCCATTCACCACCAGCTAAATCAGCTAGGAGGAAAAGGTGCATGCCTACAGCAAAACCAAAACCAAACCCGTTGCTGTCGAGTCAATTCTGACTCATAGCAACCCTACAGGACAGAGTAGAATTGCTCCATAGGGTTTCCAAGGAGTGCCTGGTGGATTCAACTGCCAACCTTTTGGTTAGCAGCTGAACTTTTAACCACTACTCCACCAGGCTTTCCCACCTATGGCTGCAGCACCAAAAACATGTCCAAACCTTCTAAAGGACAAAGGGCAAAGTGTACGCAGAGTTTTTAAAAACACCCCACTAAGAAGAACCAGGGCTCCATGGAGAAATGGCAATTCCAAGACTGAGGCACAGAAAGGACAAGAAAAGGTGTGCCTAAATGAACATGTTCCCATACCAGAAAGTAAGGAAGTGCTCAAGCAATGATGGGGACCCGTCCAAAAGACAGGGAGCCATCTGATGCTCTCTCCTGGTCACACATGGTACAACTTGAGCATTAAAAAGGATAATCAGATGTGGTCTTCAGATTTCTGAAGTGTATGCATCTTATACATCAATAAAAAGATTAAAAAAGACAATCCCCCAAACATTTAAGGAAGAAATGATACCAACTGTACACTAATTTTTCCAGAAAACTGAAAAGAGACTTCCCAACTCATTCTGAGACCAGCATTACCCTGATACCCAAATCAGACGAAGAAAGAACAAGAAAACAAAACACAGATCAATATCCCTCATAAACACAGAGGTGAAAATTCTTAAGATTTTAATGTATTGAATCCAACATGTGTAAAAAGGATAACATATCATGACCAGGTAGGATTTACCTAAGAATGCAGTTTATCCCAGAAATTAAAAAAATCAATCAATGCAATTCACCACATTAAAACAGAAAAACCACATGATCACCTCAGTAGATGCAGAAAAAAGATTTGACAAAATTCAACATCCAGTCCTGATAAAAACACACTAATCCTGGGGCCAACCAATACCGTCTGCCCCGATGCGGGGGGGGGGGGGGGGGGGGGGCGGGGCAGGATCACTTGGAGGAATTTTTGCCACAAATATGTAGCCTGGATCTAATCAGGCCTCTAGACCTGCCTCCCAATTTACAGAAAATATAGAGATTCATAGTGAAGTGTAATGATATTCTTATACATTTAGAGACGTAAAGAAATATGACAAACTATTAACATTGAATCCAGGTAGAAAGCATATAGATACCCGTTGTAGTGTTCTTTCAACCTTTCTAAATGTCTGAACCTTTTTTTTTTTTTTTTGCTTTTTCAATAATAACTTGGGGGGAAATAAAATAACAGAAGTGGGAAACCTGATGGAGCTAGGGGACCTGCCTTACATCCCTTGCAGGAAGGGCCCCAGCGTCCCCAGTATTCCTGGGTGGGGACGCCTAGGAGTTGCCAAGGCTCAAGAGGCATTGGTTGCGCTTGTGGCTCACAGGGGAAACGTCTCAGGCGTCAAAGGGAATTCCTGGGAATTCCATGCGCAGCCGGAGAGGGATGTGGCCCCAAAGGACGCGCCAGTCCTGGACAGACCATCTTCCACAGCGGGGCAGTCAAGGGCCACGCGGGCGGCAGCCACCCAGGTCTGTCCCGTGGGCTGGCCGAACACCAAGGACTTGGGCCATCCTGCCTGGAGGAGGTGGGGAGCACCGAGGAGTCCGAACAAGGAGTTTCTGGACGTCGTTCTACGCGGGCAACTGACAAAACTGACGAGCCTCATCTGTCACCAAAAAAGCCCGCCGGGGGGCTCATCCCGAGAGTCCTCTTTCCCGGGGAACCCCTTGCGTGGCCCGCCGCCCCGCCCGCGCACCTCGGTGGCCGTCCTGCAGCCGCAGGCGCTGGCTGTACAGGCGCTTCTCGGTGAGGTGCTGGGTCTCCAGCAGCCCCTGCACGATCTCGAACACGCTGCCGTCGAGGAGCGCCAGGGCCAAGTCGCTGAGCGTGGTGTAGGACAGGCGCCGCTGGCAGGAGCTACGAACAGAGGGCGCGTGAGCGCGGAGGGGCCGCGGGTCGCCTCGGCCCGGCCACCGCCCACCTCGCCCCCGGTCGTGCACCTGGGCAGCTCTTTGCAGCGCCGACGGCAGCTGGTAATGTCGCTCCTGCTGCCGGGCTCCGTCCGCCGCCTCCTCGAAGGCGCCGGGGTAGCGCTCCCTCTCGCTGGCGCCCCGCCTGCCGCCGGCCACAGCGACGCGTCGCGTCTTTTACCTCAGTCGACAGCCCGGTGCGCTCCGCCGCCCGCCCGGCCGAAGCTTGCCCCGCCCCTGCGTCATCGGGACTAACTCGCCCCGCCCCCGGCCCGCCCGCCTCGAGGACCGCCCTCCCGCCCCGCCTCTTCCGGAAGGAGGCTGGTCCAGAACGAGGCTCGCCCCGCCCCTGCGTCATCGGGACTAACTCGCCCCGCCCCCGGCCCGCCCGCCTCGAGGACCGCCCTCCCGCCCCGCCTCTTCCGGAAGGAGGCTGGTCCGGAATGAGGCTCGTCCCGCCCCCAGCCCAAGCTGAGTCTAGCCCCGTCCCTCCGCGGAGGTGCCCAAGGGATCCCGCCTTGTCCTTGGCCATTACCCTGCTGCCCGCGCCCTTGGAGTTTTGCTAAAATATGCAGACCCAGGAGCCTGGTCAATTCCAGGCTAGATTCTGGCCACCCCAAGGGGAAGGCCAATTAGTTGTTCCTGGGTAACCTAGAGGAGCAGAAGGTGCATCTCAGTCTCCAGGTGAAATAAAGGAGAAGCTTCTGGTGGGTGGCGGGGTGTTTCATGCGTGAAGGCCTACCACAGCAGTAAGAAAGTCTGCTCAGGTAGCCTCAGTATCCCTGTGAGGTTGGAAGGTTGGAGAAAGTACAGCTTGTAGATGTCTCCTTCCCTGCAGTGAGTTATCTGGCTGTCAGTGTGTTACTCACTGTCTTACTTTAGGTTTCTGGAAAAGAAACATAGATCCTCATTCGGTAGTGGATTTGATGTAATTGCATTTCAGGTTTAGACAGCACATCTGTGTACTGCTACTCTCATTTAACTTGGGGTTCTAGGAACATTATGTAGTTGAGTTCTTAAACCATTGAACTGGAAAGCTGAGCAGCCCCTTGCATATCTTGATGTTTGCCTACCTGGCATTGTCCTTACAGGTGACAGGTTGTCCTCCTTATACGGGTGAGCACAGAGGCTCAGATGGGGTCATTTGCCAAGGATTCACTTAATGCAATTAAACCCCAGATTGGATTTACCACCTTGACTCAGAGCAAAATAAATCCTGGTGGGTTAAAGTTTTAAACATTAAAAAAAAAAAAAAGTGTAGGTAAGCATTTTTTTTTATTATAAGTGGACACAAAACCAAAATCTACAAAATGAAGACTTAGAAGTCTAATGACATGAAATCTAAGCACCTATTTTTTCTTTATTATCTGTATCACATCTCTGGTATAATGATTTAATATTATATTTAAAACACATGGCACATAGCAAGTCATAATAAATGATGCCTGCTGTTTTTCTTCATTGAAATTTTAATATGAATTTCATTGCTGGATGTGTCAGGAAACTACTTTGAGAAAATAGTTTAAAAATCGTATTGCAAAATGCAGGTAAATAGCTCTTCTATATTATAAACTCAGACTTTAAAACTTTATAATATCATCATAAACTACAAATAATAGCTCTCAGGTACCATTTTGAGGAAAACCATTTTTGTAACCCAGAGGATGGACAGTCCTGGCCACTCAGGGAACAGTGTCTACATATCGTTATGTAAACGCTCCTTCACAAAGTACCACCTCTCACTGAAAGATTGCTTTGTGCTGTCACTCAAATGTTGACTCTGTAGAATATTTAAATTTATTTGAATCTTAGAATATAATGGTGTGAAATCCTTTTCCATTTGCTGTTAATAAAAAAGAGATGAGTCTTCTAGAATCAAAAGCCAGTTCTCATGTTTTGTCTTGGTGGCGCAAGCTGTTTGCTCTCTACTACGAACCTAAAGGTTTGTGGTTCAAACCCACCTAGTGACACTTTAGAAGAGAGATTTGGCAATGTGCTTCCATAAAGATTAGAGCCAAGAAAACCCCATGGTACAGTTCTACTCTGTAACACACGGGGTCACCAAGAGTCGGAATTAACTCAAGGGCAACAGCTTTTTTTTGGGGGGTCCATTCATGCACTCCAAGAGAATGCAGAAATTATTGAGCAGTATCAATAATATCACATGCAAGTAAAATTTTGCTGAAGATAATTAAAACATGGTTCCAGCAGTATATCAATATGGAACTGCCAGAAATTCAAGCCAGATTCAGAATACGATGTGAAACGAAAAATATCATTGCTGATGTCAGATGGATCTTGGCTGAAAGCAGAGAGTACCAGAAAGATGTTTACTTGTGTTTATTGACTATGGAAAGGCATTCGACTGTGTGGACCACAACAAATTATGGATAACATTGTGAAGAATGGGAATTTCAGAACCCTTAATTGTGCTCATGTGGAACCTGTACATAGACCAAAAGGCAGTCATTTGAACAGAACAAGGGGATAGTGGGTGGTTTAAAATTAGGAAAGGTGTGCATCAGGGTTGCCTCATTTCAGCAAAGTTATTCAACCTGTATGCTGAGCAATAATCCGAGAAGCTGGACTATATGAAGAAGAACGTGGCATCAGGATTGGAGGAGGACTCATTAACAACCTGCGTTATGCAGATGATATAACCTTGCTTGCTGAAAGTGAAAAAGACTTGAAGCACTTATTAATGAAGATAAAAAACTATAGCCTCAATATGGATTACACCTCAACATAAAGAAAACAAAAATCTACACTAAATAGACAATAGATAAGTGGTAACTTTGAAGGGTAAGATATTACACAATAGTGGGGAAGTCAGCACAACTTGACCAAAGCAAGGTCAAGAACGCTCTATAGACACATCCAAACTCTCTGAGAGACTGAGGTACTAGGCTGAGTGCTGGGGACCATGGTGTTGGGGGACATCTAGCTCAACTGGCATAACATACTTCATAAAGAAAATGTTCCACATCCTACTATGGTGAGCAGCGTCTGGGGTCTTAAAAGCTTGTGAGCGGCCATCTAAGATACTTCACTGGTCTCACTTGGTCTGGAGCTAAGGCAGGACGAAGAAAACCAAAGACACAAGGTCAAGATTAGTCCAAAGGATAATGGACCACAACTACCACAGCCTCTACCAGACTGAGTCCAGCACAACTACATGATGCCTGGCTATCACCACTGACTGCTCTGACAGGGATCACAATAGAGGAACCTGGACAGAGCTGGAGAAAAATGTGGAACAAAATTCTAACTCACAAAAAAAAACACCAGACTTACTGGTCTAACAGAGACTGGAGAAACCCCGAGAGTATGGCCCCCAGACATCCTTCTAACTTAGTAATGAAGTCACTCCTGAGGGTCACCCTTCATCCAAAGATTAGACAGGCCTATAAAACAAAATGAGACTAAATGGGCACACTAGCAAGGATGGGAAAGCAGGAGGGGACAGGAAAGCTGCACAAATGGAAATGGGGAGCCCAAGGTCGAGAAGGGGAGAGTGTTGCTACATGATGGGGTTGGCAACCAACAGCACAAAACAATGTATGTATTGTTTAATGATAAACTAATTTGCTCTGTAAACCTTCATCTAAAGCACAGTTTTTAAAAAATCCTCACAACTGGACCAATAAGCAACATCATGATAAATGGAGAAAATACTGAAGTTGTCAAGGATTTTGTTTTACTTGGATCCACAATCAATGCCCATGGAAGCAGCAGTAAAGAAATCAGACGACATGGTGCACTGGGCAAATCTGCTGCAAAAGACCTCTTTAAAGAGTTAAAAAGCAAAGATGTCACTTTAATGACTTAGGTGCGCCTGACCCAAGCCATGGTATTTTCAACCACTTTTTTTTCATATGCATGTGAAAGCTGGACAACGAATAAGGAAGACCAAAGATGAATTGATGCCTTTGAGTTATGGCATTGGTGGAGAATATTGAATATACCATTGACTGCTAAAAGAATAAACAAATCTGTCTTGGAAGAAGCACAGCTACGATGCTTCTTGAAACAAGGATGGTGAGACTTCATCTCACTAACTTTAGACATGGTATCAGGAGGGACCAGTTCCTGGAGAAGGACATCATACTTGGTAAAGTAGAAAACCCATTGCCGTTGAGTCTATTCCAAGTCAAAGAGACCCTATAGGATAGAGCAGAACTGCCCCATAGGGTTTCCAAAGAGCAGCTAGGAGATTCCAACTGGCAATCTTTTGGTTAGCAGCCAAACTCTTAATCACTGTGCCAGTAGGGCTCCAGTCAGATAGAGGGTCAGCAAAAAAGATGAGGACCTTCAACGAGAAGGATGGACACAGCGGCTGCAACAGTGGGCTCAAGTATAACAAAAATTGTGAGGATGGTGCAGGACCGGGCACTAATTTGTTTTGTTGACCTCACAGCGCCCAGCAATATGCAGCATTTCTTGATTTCCACTAGGTGGCACTGCAGTGCCATGTGATAGGGTTAAAAGATGTAGAGACAGAACAAGATTTCTGCTTTTAAGAATCTTTTTCTGTGCACAAATACCTGATAAAACACGACAGATACTATGGCAGGGGAGAACGAGGTGCTAAGGGAACCACTGATGTGGCCCAGGACCTCTTTGGGAAAAGCTTTTGGGTGATATTCCCTTTCTGGCCACCCGTATTGAAATAATGTTTGAATCCTTTGTCATTACATTTTCTACTTCAAACAGCGTTCACCGATTTATCTAATAGCTGGGACTACTCTTGTTACTTTCCATTTACATTTCCTTTTTTACTGTGCAAATTCATGGCTTTTATATTTATTCATATCTAGAAAAACTTCAGTTCTCAGCTGGACTGCAGGCAGAATCCCTGGGAAGGAAGGGCTTCAGTGGAGCTTTTCAAGATCTCCTGGTGGATATTAGGCAAGACTTGGAACATGTGAGGGAGTCGAAAACCGGTATGTTGGCCACTGACAATTCAATTTTATGGAATTTGTTTAAAGCATTTGATATAAGATGCCTGTTTGTGCTTGAGAGACTCCGTAAAGCTTCATATCATCATTGTAAGTGGAGACGCCTCATTGTTATTCTTTCATATTCTTGTAATAATATTCACTTGTGCAGAAATGCAGATTGTTTTAGAAACTTGAATGGACTCTCCATTTTTCTCTTTTCATCTTATTCGGGTGAAATCAAATTACTCATTTCTTTGGTTACACTGGAGCTCTGGTGGCATAGTGGTTATGAACTCATCTGCTAACCAAAAGTTGGCAGTTTGAATCCACCAGCTACTCCTTAGAAACCCTACAGGATAGTTCTACTCTTACAGGGTCACTGTGACTCAGAATCGACTCGATGGCAATGGGTGTTTGGTTTTTTTGGTTATACTAGTCCCTGGGTGGTGCAAATGGTTAACGCACTTGCTGCTAACCAAAAGGCTGGTGGTTCAAGTCCACTTAGAGGCACCTCGAAAGAAAGTCTTGGTGATCTACTTGAGAAAAAATCAGCCATTGAAAATTCTATGAAGCACAGTTCTGCTCTGACACACATGGGGTCGCTATGAGTCAGAATTGACTTGATGGCCACTGGTGATGAGCATAGGTGTTTGATTTTTAGGAGCCCCCAGTTATCTAGTTTTTCTTCTGCATTGTTAGTAGTGTTTCATATACTGTTTATGCCATGTATTAGGGCTCCTAGCATTGTCCCTATTTTTTCTTCCTTTATCTTTCTCAATTTAGATTTTATATTTAGGTCTTTGATCCATTTTGAGCTCGTTTTTGTGCATGGTGTGAGGTATGCATCTTGTTTCATTTTTTGGCAGATGGATATCCAGTTATGCCAGCACCATTTGTTAAAGAGACTGTCCTTTCCCCACTTAACTGACTTTGGGCCTTTCTCAAATATCAGCAGCTCATATGTGGATGGATTTATATCTGGATTCTCAATTCTGTTCCATTAGTCTATCAATTGTTGTACCAGTACCAGGTTGTTTTGACTACTGTGGTGTCATAATTTGTTCTAAAATCAGGTAGAGTGAGGACTCCCACTTTGTTCTTCTTTTTCAGTAATGCTTTACTTCTCTGGGAAACCCTGGTGGTGTAGTGGCTAAGTGCTACTGCTGCTAACCAAAGCGTCGGCAGTTCGAATCTGCCAGGTGCTGCTTGGAAACTCTATGGGGCAGTTCTACCCTGTCCTATAGGGTCGCGATGAGTTGGAATCAACTCGAGAGCACTGGGTTTTTTATGTTTTTTTACTTCTCCAGGGCCTCTTTCCCTTCCATATGAAATTGGTGATTCGTTTCTCCAGCTCATTAAAAAATGTCATTGGAATTTGGATCGGAATTGCATTAAATCTATAGATTGCTTTTGGTGGAATAGAGATTTTTACCAATTTAAGTCTTCCTATCTTTTTTTTTTTATCCATGAGAAGGTATGTTTTTCCACTTACGTAGGTCTCTTGGTTTTTTGCAGTAGTGTCTTGTAGTTTTCTTTGTATAGGTGTTTTACATCTCTGGTAAGATTTATTCCTAAGTAGTTTATCTTCTTGGGGGCTACTGTAAATGGTATTGATTTGGTGATTTCCTCTTGGATGTTCTTTTTGTTGGTGTAGAGGAATCCAACTGATTTTTGTATGTTTATCTCGTATCCTGATGCTCTGCTGAACTCTATTAGTTTTAGTAGTTTTCTTGAGGATTCCTTAGGGTTTTCTATGTATAAGATCATGTCGTCTGCAAATAGATATACTTTTACTTCTTCCTTATCAATCTTCATTTCTTTATCTAGCCTAATTGCTCTGGCCAGAACCACCAGCACAATGTTGAATAAGAGTGGCGATAAAGGACATCCTTTTCTGGTTCCCAGTCTCACAGGGAATGCTTTCAGACTCTTCCCATTTAGGATGATGTTGGCTGTTGCCTTTGTATAAATGCCCTTCATTATGTTGAGGAATTTTCCTTCTATTCCTGTTTTGCTGAGAGTTTTTTCTTGAATGGATGTTGGACTTTGTTGAATGCATTTTCTGCATCAATTGATAATGTGGTTCTTGTTTTTTGTTTTATTTGTATGATGGATTACATTAATTGTTTTTCTAATGTTGAACCGTCCCTGCATGCTTGATATGAATCCCACTTGGTCATGGTGAATTATTTTTTTGTTATATTGTTGAATTCTATTGGCTAGAAATTTGTTGAGGATTTTTGCATCTAAGTTCATTAGGGATATACCTCTGTAATTTTCCTTTTTTTGTATTTGGAGTCTTCACCTAGCTTGTCATATATATAAACGATTCACTTGTATTTTTGGGTCTTTATTGTAAAAGAGACCACCGGAAGCATCTGACTACTCCGCCATCTTGACCCCAACTCTATGCTTAACTTTTGTTGAAAATTTGGTTAAATTTTCTTTTTTTTTTCTATTTAAATGAATTGACTCGTTTTCAAATTTAAGATAAACAAAACAATGTTTATTGGTACTGATTTTCTACATGACATTGAAATCAACAAAAGTCCACTGCAGAATTTGTTTCAAGCATCAGTGAAGAATCAACACAGTAAGTAAGCACTGGCAGAAGTTGTTAAAAAGTCTTGAAAATGGAGAGGTGAACCAACCTAGTGGTTGTTGACAGCTTACAAGGTCTCAGGAGCTTGATGACCAGTTGTTCTTGTCCTGGTCCTCTGGCTAAGTTATACCTCAAACATTTTGAGTGGAAGATGCTCTATTAGTTTTATACTGCTGCCTAACAAATTATCATAAACTTAGCTTTAAAAAGCACCCATTTTCACTCAGTTCTGTGGGTCAGAAGTCTGATATTACATGGTTCTCAGGGCCTTATACTGCTGAAATCAAGGCGTCAGCTGAGCTGCATTCCCACATGGAGGTTCAGGGACCTCTTTCAAGCCCATGCAGTTGTGACAGAAATCATTTCCTAGGATTGAGGACCATTTCTTTGCTGGCTGTCTAGTGGGGGCCAGTATCAGGTCCTAGAAGTTGTCCACATTCCTTCTCACATGGCCCCTTCAATTTCAAATCAACCACAGCACAATGAATCTTTCTCATGGTTGAACTCTCTCTGACTTCCCCTTCAGCCACCAACTAGAAAAAAAAGTCTCTACTTTCAAAGGGGCTCATGCAATGATAGCAGATTCACCTGGGTAATTCTAACATCAAGGACGTCATACAGCCTGACATAATCATGGGTGTGCTATCTCACCATGTTCACAGATTCTAGGGATTAGGGTGGGACATCTTGGGGACCACTTTTAGAATTCTGCCTACCACAGGCTCTGATCAATGAGTCTGTCCATGGAGACCATTAACACACGAGGGAAACACTTAGCAGGTGCCTGAGTGAAGACAGACGGAGATCCACAACTATCCTACAGATATAGGATATGGTGTTCCTCATAAATTTATGCATAAAATACCTGGAAAAGGAGAAGTTCTACCTAGCATGCCTATCCTTTTCTCCAGAGATCATTTTTTAAAATAATTTTTATTGTGCTTTAAGTGAAAGTTTACAAATCAAGTCAGTCTCTCACACAGAAACCCATATACACCTTGCTACACACTCCCAATTACTCCCCCCTAAATGAGACAGCATGCTCTCTCCCTCCACTCTCTCTTTTCATGTCCATTTCGCCAGCTTCTAACCTGCTCCACCCTCTCATCTCCCCTCCAGGCAGGAGATGCCAACATAGTCTCAAGCGTCCACCTGATCCAAGAAGCTCACTCCTCACCAGCATCCCTCTCCAACCCATTGTCCAGTCCAATCCATGTCTGAAGACTTGGCTTCAGGAATGGTTCCTGTCTTGGGCTAACAGAAGGTCTGGGGGCCGTGACCACCGGGGTCCTTCTAATCTGTCAGACCATTAAGTCTGGTCTTATGACAATTTGGGGTCTGCATCCCACTGCTCTCCTACGCCCTCAGGGGTTCTCTGTTGTGTTCCCTGTCAGGGCAGTCATCGGTTGTAGCCGGACACCATCTAGTTCTTCTGGTCTCAGGATGATGTAGTCGCTGGTTCATGTGGCCCTTTCTGTCACCAGAGATCATTTTATTTTCTGTCCTTAGAGTGCTAACCACACCCTGAAGTGCATTTGAACACTCTTCAGTTTGTAATTCCTTGTGCATTACACTGTGTGACCACTACACAGCACCAATATATTTAATAATGTTTAGGGCCCACAGAGTATAACCTGATCTTTATTTGCATGGATGACTTTATTTTGATCAGTCAGACTCTATTTCAGTACAATAACATTGTTTTACCATACTTTTTTTTGGAAATGAAAAAGTATTGCAGTAAAAGGGAAAAATTAAACTTTCGTTCACGAGACACATATTTTTCAGTGCTTACCATGTTCAAATGCTGAGAATGTGTCGGTAAAAATGTAGACCAAAAAAAAAATGCCTGCCCTCTCCCTTGGAGTTTAAATTCCGGTGAAGAGGCAGACAAAGAAATACATCTCATAATGTAAGGTGGTCATTTACTCAGATAAAATAAAGTGCAGTTCTGGGATAGAAGCTTAATTATATATATTTATGTATATGTTGTTATTAGGTGACATCGAGTCAGTTCCGACTCATAGCGACCTTACGTACAACAGAATGAAACACTGCCTGGTCCTGCACCATTCTTACAATCATTGCTATACTTGAGTTTGGGTTTATAAGTCAGGATCGACTGGAACTGAGGTTTGTGTGTGTGTGTGTGTGTGTGTGTGTGTGTGTGTGTGTGTGTGTTTAATGAGTCAGAATCAAATCGATGACAATGGGTTTTTAATTTAAAAAAAATTAGAAGTAAAAATAAAAAATAGTAAGAGTAAAAATACTTCCGTGTAAAAGGTAATAAATTATATTGACAATTCTGAATCATCACAAATAAAATTATACTGAATATATCCTAAATATAAAAATCTTCAATTATTTAATAGCTTATGGATGTCCCTATTTTGAAAATACATTTTACTGCTTTAAAATGGGGTGATATAAAAAAACAGGATAGAGACCAATTTCTCTTATGTGGAATATTTTTATTTGACACTATCCTTATGATCCTGGATAAATAAGGCAATGCCAAACTAACAGTAACAGTAAGTAGGCAACAAAATATACATTCATCCCTATTATCCCTGAAAACCATGTGGTAATTCAGAACAGTGATTTAGTTATTGCCTGTCTTGTTATAATGAAACAATCCACCAGGAGTAAGAATCAGCAGAAAATACAGCAAGATTAGATGCCCAAAAGTTTCAGGTAATGAAACGGTTAGAGAAATGTTATATAAAAGCATGCATAAATGAGAAAAGATATAAAAATGGAATAAAGAGCATGAGGAAAAGAACTAAGAAATGTTGCACTGAAAGCACAAAGATGATCCAAAAGCACAAAGTGAGACAATACACATAAAAATAAATCTAATATTTACAATAAATATAGATTAACCTCAGCAGTTATGTCAGTTAGGGTGTTTGTATACAGCAAGATTTTCTTTGGAAGAAAAACTCTTAATGTACATTACAAACACACTAAAACTGAAAGCACAAGGATATAAAAATATGCCAGGTTATATCTAAAAAAATCTGGTTTTGATTATATTACTATAAATAACTAGCCCTTGAACACTGTTAAGTATAGAGAAATTCAGAAAACTAACAATACATCGAAAAGATAATAAACTATCCATCAATATGGATAAATGATAAAACTTAGATTGAGTAAAAGTCTTTTGAAGCATCAAACAAACTTATTAAATATATACATATAGATGTAGATAGATAGATGTTAGGTACCACTGAGTCGATTTTCGACTCATAGCAACCCTATGTGACGGAGTAGAACTGCCCCATAGGGTTTCCTAGGCTGTAATCTATATTGGAACAGATCACCAGGTCTTTATCCAGCAGAGCCGCTGGGTGGGTTCCAACTGCCAAGCTTTCAGTTAGCAACCCCAAGTGCTGTTAAGTTTGTTGATTAGAGATACATATCTAGGTAATTAAAGTATTAAAAGCTGTGCATGAGAATCCTAAGCACGGAAATATAAATAGAAAGTTACCTCTAGGAAAGGAGGTGGATGAATGGGTCCAAAGAAGGTACAAACACTTGGGACTTCAAGTATGTCTATTTTTTAAAGACCTGAAGAAAATAAAATAAGCTAAAATTTAACAAAGCTGCATACTGGACAAACAGGTGTTCACTTTATTCTTATTTTTTCCTCTGTGCTTGAAATTGGTTATTAAAAATATCTGATCTTTAAATCATCTTCCTTCATGAAGTGACCAAACAAAACAGTTGTAGGTGTAGTTTCTATGATAACTGTAAAGCTTTGGAAACATGTTTATTAAAAAATGATGTTTATTCTGTTCACTGACTGCCTTATTGACTGACTGTCATCCCTAGTTGGGAGTATATTCCAGTGATTCCTCAAGAAATACGGGGTACTCCCGTCCCTGAATCCCTGAATCCCCAAATTCCTGTCACAGTGAGTCATGGGGTTGATGAGGTGTGAAGCCTCCTAGGTCTGTTAAGGCTAAAAAGGTTGAACTATTGATCTTCTATCTTGTTAACTAAGGTCATATCAAATATGCCAGTTTCACGTTTCTCCCTCTATACATCAGTGCATATGCCTTGAAATCTAAAGCCCATGAGAGCTATTACCTGTGTCAATAAATCTTTCTTTCATGGATCTGTAGAAGCCCTGGTGGTGTAGTGGTTAAGAGCTGTGGCTGCTAACCAAAAGGTCAGCAGTTTGAATCCACAAGGCGCTCCTTGGAAACTCTATGAGGCAGTTCTACTCTGTCCTATAGGGTCCCTACAAGTCAGAATCGGCTTGACACCAACAAGTTCTGGTTTTATAGATCTGCTTTATCAAATCACTGTCCACCAGTCAGACAGCTTCTAAATTTAGGGGTAACACTGTCAGTCTACCCAGAAAAAACACCAGTGCCAACTAGGGGATGTAAATTAAATTACTGTATGCTTTCACTTCAGATACTAGGTTTACTACAATCTTTTAAAATAAGCTGAGACTCATGTGTCCTCTAATTCCAGGTATGATTTTTTTTTATTGTGACTCAGTCTCTGAAAGATGGTACTGTTACTCCCACTCATTATAACGTCATCTATGACATGGTTTGCTTGAAACCAGATACAGTAGAGCTATGCCACATGTATTATAATTTGCCAGTATTTTTTTTAACAAATCCATTGCTTATCGTTGAATCTGTACTTTTTGAACTTTTGAATTGTGTATGAAGTTTCAAATCTACAGAAAGTAGATGTAAATTAAGAATTTGTTTTATTTTTCATTCACTAAAGGGTGTCATTCGAGTTCCTGCTCCTTGCCACTATGCCCATAAACTGGCTCAGCCTGTGGTGCAGAATATTCAAACCAACCACATCGGACACTGTCCAACCATCCGTATTACCTCTGACCTATAGAAGAAGGTCAAAGTTCTTTGAAAACTACAGCTGGTATATGTATATACCTATGTATACATATGTATATGGATATATACACATTCATATGTACATATACATATATATGGAAACCCTGGTGGCATAGTGGTTAAGTGCTATGGCTGCTAACCAAAAGATCGGCAGTTCAAATCCACCAGGCACTCCTTGGAAACTCTATGGGGCAGTTCTACTCTGTCCTATAGGGTCACTATGAGTCAGAATCAACTCGATGGCAATGGGAATATATATATATATTCCACTTTGAAGCTGGACATATTTCCTTATATCCATAGTTTTAAATTCTAATAATTTTTGGTTGGAGATGAGAGAGAGTCAATGTGATATATTCTGTTTTTAATACTTCCACTGACTTCACATGAGACATTGTGCATCTTTTTCCAGGAAAGGAAGCTGTCACTGAGAGATGCATATATAAGTTACAAAGATTTTATAACTAAATGTGGCTGAACACTTTGCATGCCAAGCAAAGTCGCTCTAATAATAGAAGAAGGGTGGGCATTCATCACATGGGGGCACATGTATGAATAAGTAAATTGTACTCAGAAAACTATAGTTACTTTAGTTTTGAAACATTTATTTTACTTACTGCCAACTACACCCCTCACTGAAAATAGGAAGGGGAAAAAAGATTGCAAAATAAAATGGGAGTTTTTTGGTTTTAGTTCATATCTTTTATCTTAAAGTGACCTATTACTGTAAATTATCTACAAAAGTATTATAATGTTGATACTGAGGTAGAACTTTGAATGTGTTTTCAGTGGAGAGGCAATACAGGACAGCCCAGTGATTTAAAAATTGAAAGCTTAGGCACATGGAAACATACGCAAATTAAAAAAAGAACAATTATGAGCTTTTTAAAACATTTCTGTTCACTTCGTTCTATTGCATGTATACCAAGTATAACGTTTTTGTGTTAGCTGACCCATAATCAGAAGGGAGTCCTGAATAAACCGTGTAGGGGAAGCTAGTTTCTTTTTCCTGAAAGCAGACACATTTTTTTTTTTTCTCTCTCTCCACTTGAACTAGACTCAGGAAACTTCTCATGCCCCCTGTTTGAGAACTGCCTATTTCTCTGTTTTCCTATATTCTTAAATAGAGTGGTATTTTGGAGGTGGGTGGGTTGGGGACGGATTAGTTTCAAATATGCTAGAAATGGCAGCCTTGAAAACTGTAAAACTGCTTTGATTATGAGTTAATTTAAGCAATTTAGGTTTGCAAGTTGAACCAGTTTTAAGGTTCAAATGTCATTTAAGAAACTCTATTGCAATCCATGTAAATTTCAACTAAGCTGTACTACCACTTGAGATAAATAGGATATATGCCCATATTTAAAATAAGCTAAGACATCATGTTCTTTTCTGAAGCTGAGAATTTGATTTGTGCTAACACATATCTAGATATCTACAAAAATCATTTGGAAGGAACAAACTGAAGGCAGTTATTAAAATTTTCTGAATGTTTAAGTGCAGTATGTGCAAATGTAATATATTCCTAAAATTAGATAATGATAATGTCTAGATTTGGAAATTTTAAAAAAAGGTGTGGCTTAATAAAGTTATTCCTGTTGAAATTGTTGAATTAGGTCTCATCATAAAAAAAGATGTTGGCCTTAAACTTCATAATCTATGGATTGGAGAAAAAAAATGTGGCTTTTTCAAGGTAAGTGGAAATGTTATTCTGTACTAATGGTCCATCAAACTTCATCGGTTTCATAGACCTTTAGAAATTAGTTGAAGGGAACTGAAGAATAAAAATTTCTAATAGAAAACTGAACTGTCCCAAGGGGTTACAGATAAACACTTTTATAATACATCATTGCTGATGATGGGCAGGGTGGATAATTATAGGACTGTCAGGAATACATTTGGCCTAAGTAGCACATACTACATACAATTTAAGAAAAGTGAACTTCCCGATTATGCCAAGAGTGAATTGATAATACATATCAAACTTCCTGAAGCCCTGGTGGTGCAGTGGTTAAGAGCAATGGCGAACTACAGCTGCTAACTAAAAAGTTGGCAGTTGGAATCCACCAGCCACTCCTTGGAAACCCTATGAGTCCCTCACTATGAGTCAGAATTGACTCTGTCACAAAGGGTTGAATGAGTCAGAATCAACTTGGTAGCAATGGGTTTTGGTTTTTTGTTTTTATCAATCCTCCCACTGAGTACAGCTCAGAAACCTGGACAAATTATTAGAAAAAATTAAAGAGATGGCAAGGCAAAGAAAAAAAAACATGCCAAGATCCTGCAGAAGAAAATCCAGGTGATAACCTTTTACTCAGGGCTGCTTTTGATGTCACAAACTCAGAAGAGACAGCTGAGTGGTTGAGAAGTTAAGCATTTTTTGACACATGCGCAGGCTTGTGTTGATAAAAACTGGAGTCCAGCATCCATGTAGAGGGCTGGTGGTAACTGTATACCCTTTTGTTTGTAACCCTGAGGGCAAATGTCCCAGAAGGAGTGGAAACCCAGCTTTAAGGATCTGGATTTGTAATCCCCACACCCAACTGCCAGGGGCAAAGAAAGCCTCTCTAGAAGATAATAACATCTTTCTAGACCTCAAACAATTTCTAAAATTTATCATATACAATATATAGTACTGAATCATAAATAATCAGATATAAGAGAACAAGAAGAAAAAGTTAACAACAGAATAGAAGTAGAACCATAGGGGCTCAAATTATGTGAGTTATCAATAACAAGTATAAAAAAATGGCACTTTCTATATTCTAAAAGCTAAAGGACAAAAACATCATGATAAACAGAGAAAAGATTGAAGTTGTCAAGGATTTCACTTTACTTGGATCCACAATCAACAGCCATGGAAGCAGCAGTCAAGAAACCAAAAGACGCATTGCGTTGGGTAAATCTGCTACAAAGGACCTCTTTAAAGTGTTGAAGAGCAAAGATGTCACCTTGAAGACTAAGGTGCGCCTGACCCAAGCCATGGTATTTTCAATTGCATCATATGCATGTGAAAGCTGGACAATGAATAAGGAAGACCAAAGAAGAATTGACGCCTTTGAATTGTGATGTTGGAGAAGAATACTGATTATACCACGGACTGCCAAAAGAATGAACGAATCTGTCTTAGAAGAAGTACAACCAGAATGCTTAGAAGCAAGGATGGTGAGACTGCGTCTTACATACTTTGGACATGTTGTCAGGAGGGATCTGTCCCTGGAGAAGGACATCATGCTTGGCAGAGTACAGGGTCAGCGGAAAAGAGGAAGACCCTCAACGAGGTGGATTGACACAGTGGTTGCAACAATGGGGTTAAGCATAACAATGATTGCAAGGATGGGTTAGGACCGGGCAGTGTTTCGTTCTGTTGTCCATAGGGTCACTATGAGTCGGAACCGACTTGACGGCACCTAACAACAAAAGACAAAATTAAGAATTTCAGCAATGAACTGTGGAAAAGAACCAATTCGGAAATTCTAAAATTGAAAATGAGTATCTGAAATAAATAATTCATAGAATGAGTACACCAGAACATTAGACACTGATTAAGGCAGAATTTTCATTCTGTTGTACACAGGGTCGGTATGAATCAGAGCTGACTCGACGGCACGTAACAGCAACAAAGACAGCATCAGTGAAATCTAAGACAGGTCAGAAGAAAATATCCACAATGAGGCAGCGAGGTAAAATGATGAGAAATACAGAAGATAAGAAACAGAGAAAACCTCTCATTTTTGTTTGTAGAAATTTGCAGTAGACTGCCGCTCCCATGTAACAATAAGAATGTACGGGATAGGATCAGGGGCTGATTATCCAATAAGCAAGGTTTGCATGGGCTTATTTGTGCTTACTTCCCAATCTGTAGTGAATGATTTCACATGGGTTTCACCACATTGCTCACTGGGTAATCCATCCCTGTTAGGGATTGTAAATTTGAAAAGAGGCTTTGATACTGTAGAAGGGTGCTGTGGGGTTGGGAGAGAGACAAATGCCAGCCATATCTAGAAGCAGAATCTTTAATGTGGTGAAAAAATGTGAAATTGTTCCCTATAGATTATCTGGTAAATAAGGTAAGCACCATGCTTACATTGCCTATTGGATAACCCACCCCTGAAAAGGGTGGGTTACAAAATCATATATTTGTAAACTCATTATAGAGCTGATGATAGCTTGATTACTTGATTACTGCACCTTTTCCCAATTGCAAAGTTATTTTTTTTTCTTTTGTAATTAATGAGATGGAAAAACTAATCACCAACTTTGTATAGAAAGGAAAGAGGCCCCAGATAAGCAAAGTATTATTGAAAGAAAAAGAACAAAGCAGGAGGTCTCACACTTCCTAGTCTCAGAACCTACTCTACAGCCATGGTAGTCAAAATAGCCTGTTACTGGTACAACGACAGACACATAGACCGATGGAGCAGAGTCCAGAACTCAGATGTAAGTCCTTCCACCTATGGTCAGTTGATCTTTAACGGAGGACCAAAGTCCATTTAATGGGGAAAAGACAGTCTTTTCAACAAACAGTTCTGGCAAAACTGGATGCCCATGTGTAGAAAAATGGAAGAAAAAATAGGGACAATGCTAGGGGCCCTAATGCATGGCATAAATAGAATACAAACCATAATTAACAATGAACAAACACCAAAAAATAAACTAGATAACTGGAAGCTCCTAAAAACTAAACACTTATGCTCATCAAAAGACTTCACCAAAAGAGTAAAAAGACAACGTACAGACTGGGAAAATTTTTTTTGTCTATAACATATCCAACAAGGTTCTAATCTCTAAAATCTACAGAATAATTCAACACCTCAACAACAAAAAGACAATCCAATTAGAAAATGGGCAAAAGATATGAATAGACACTTCACCAAAGAAGACATTCAGGTGGCTAATAGACACATGAGGAAATGTTTATGATTATTAGCCATTAGAGAAATGTAAATAAGAAACCATCTCACCCTTATATTACTGGCGCTTAAAAAAAAAAAACAAACAGAAAATAACAAATGCTGGAGAGATTGGAACTCTTATACACTGCTGGTGGGAGGGTAAAATGGCACAGCCACTATGGAAAATGATATGGTGCCTCCTTAAAAAGCTAGAAATACCATATGATCCAGCAATCCCACCCCTAGGAATATATCCTAGAGAAATAAGAGTCATCACATCAATAGACATACGTACACCCATGTCCATTGCAGCATTATGCACAAGAGCAAAAAGAAACAACCTAAGTGCCCATCAACAGATGGATGGATAAACAAATTATGGTACATGCACACAATGGAAACAACCATAAAGAGCAATGATGAATCTGCGAAACATCTCACAACATGGATGAATCTAGAGGGCATTATACTGAGTGAAATAAGTCAATCACAAAAGGAAAAATACTGTATGAGACCACTATTATAAAAACCCAAGAAAAGGTCTACACACAGTAAAAAAAATCTTTGATTGTTACAAGGGAGGGGAAGGGTGGGAAGGAGAAATCACTAGATAGTAGACAAGTGGAACTTCAGTGAACGGGAAGACAACACACAATATAGGGGAAGTCAGCACAACTTGACCAAGGCAAACTCATAGATGCTTCCTAGACACATCCAAACACGTTGAGGGACCAGTTGCTGGGGCTGAGGGCTGGGGACCATTGTCTTGGGGACATCTCGGTCAACTGGTATAAAATAGTTCCTAAAGAAAATATTCTACATCCTACTTTGGTGAGCAGAGTCTAGGGTCTTAAAAGCTTGCAAGTGGCCATCCAAGATACATGTATTGGTCCCATCATGTTCAGAGTAAAGGAGAATGAAGAAAACCAGACACAAGGAAAATATTAGTCCAAAGGACAATGAGCTACATGAACTAGAGCTTCCATCAGCCTGAGCCCAGAAGAAGTAGGTGGTGCCCGGCTACCACCACTGACTGCTCTAACAGGGATCACAATAGAGGGTTCTGGACAGAGTGCAGGAAAAATGTAGAACAGAGACTGGAGGAACCCTCAAACGTATGGCCCCCAGACACCTTGCTAACTCAGAACTGAAGCCATTTGCAGTGCTGTTGATTACATTTGTGTGACCTTTCTAGCCATGGTCTTGTAACTCCCACCCAGGTGTGACTGGCCAGGACTGTGTGATAGGGTAACTGTGGCCCACCAAAGGGATTGGTCAGTTTTGCCTTAAAAGACAGTCAGTTCCAGAGCAGAGGGGAGGATCCTACCAACACAGAGGAAGAACAGCCAGGAGTGGAGAGCATGTCCTTTGGATCCGGAATCCCTGCACTGAGAAGCTCCTGGAAGCAGGAGACAAACAGAGAGAGAGGGAGAAAGAGAGACAGGCAGCGAGAGAGAGAGATAGCTAGAGAGAGAGCAAGAGAGACAAAGAGTGACAGAGAGATAGAGACAGAGAGAGACAGGACAGAGAGAGAGCGTTATGTGTGGCCATTGCAATGAATTATGGAACCCAGCAGAGAAGCAGAGACTGCTGTGGGAGGGACGGTTGGTGTCAGAATTGGTAGAGATAGAGAAGATGAATGTTATTCTCATTTTATATTCTTCAATATATGTGTGACTTTTGACATAAAAAACTATACTACAGTCTCAGAGGGTAAGGTTCATGTCATGTAGAGTAATACATATGAGAATTGCAATATAAAGATGGGTAACAATCTATATGGCTGTAAGCCTTCTACATTTTACTAGAATTGGTAAAATATTAACTCTAATTAGACTGTGAAATGTTTGGTATATATATTTGTTATTCCAACAGCATCAACTAAAAACAACTCCAAACCCACTCAAAAAAATTGGATAACCTGAGCAGTCCTTCACCGAGGAGATAAACCAGGTATTACATATATAAAACACACACATGCACACACACACACGCACATATATATCACAACAATGGGTTCAAACATACCAATGATCATGAGGATGGTGCAGGATTGGGCAATGTTGTATTCTGTTACACATCAGGTCACCATGAGTCAGAGCTGACTCAACCGCAACTAACATATATACATATATAACTTTATATATATATATATACATATGTACATACATACATAAGTATATACATATGTACATACACACAGACACACACACACACACACACACACACACACATACACATGCAGGTTTTTGTGTGAACAGAAGTATTCATTTCCTGGGGGTAAGTACCTAAGAATGGGATTTCTGGGGTATATGGAAGTATGTCTCTCCCAGGTTGCCCTCCTGCAACCATGCCCCCACCTCTGCAGAATCTGGGTGGCCCCCACATTTAGTTCTGAGCAGGTCTCTGCAAGGTCCCTCGGGAAAGGGAATGAGGACTCAGAAGCACCTGTCCTTTCCCCCTGCTGCTACAGGACCATTTGTCCATCAACTGCCCCTCTACCCCTTAGGAGTAATCCATAGCCGAAATGATGCAAGAAGCAGCAAGACTTGCCAGGTCCTGTGGCTGCCTCTGTGGATCATTTGTCTCAGAAGAACCACAGCTAACTAGGACCCCCTTCTCCTCACTGTTGGAGCCCTTTCTGGGTACCTCTTCACACTCACTTCCCTCAGACCCTTTCGCCTTGATGACCCCCTCCCTCCCCTTTGATAGGTCCCGAGCCCTATACTACTCCCTTCCCTCCCTCACACTAGGCATGGACTGGGAGACAGAGGGCCCAACTCCTGACTCACCTGTTCCTGTAGCTGCTGCTCAATCCCTTCCCCCTTCATGTTCAAACCCAACTGGGGGACCCCTATGAAGGGAGAGGGAGGGCCTCATCCCAGGGCCTCAATCCAGGCTGCAGCAGAGGCCGGTTCTCCCCTCCCTGCTGCTCCCAGCACCTGCGGAATGGAGCCACCTACACCCAGGAGTGTGGATTCCCCAGTCTCCTTCTCACAGAGCCCACACCAATCAGGGACTCTAGTGCCCCTCTCTCCACCAGCCTGCCAACTGCTGCTCCAGTTGTCAATTCCAGCCCCTCAAACACCACATCTACAGGTTTGTCTTTTGACTTCTGGGCCATCCCCATGGACACAACTCTGCCTTCCCAGGCTCTCCGTTTGGGGCCTCCTGCTGGCTCCACTGGGAGCTTCCTCCCGTCTAGCAAAGCCCTTCAGACATCCCCAAGTAGCAGCACTTCCTCAGCTTCAGACACCACCAGCCCGCCTCCCCTGAGGTTTGAGCCTCACCTCAACCTTGAACCTTCTTTTTTTACCCTGGAGCCACCACCACCCAGCCCATATCTGGGGCCCCTGATGGGTTGTACCACAGAACCACACTTCTAACAAATCACTCCAGTTTGGGAACCTGGAGTGCTGGGCCCTCCACTTACAACAAGGGGGTTCTGCCTGGGCTCTAGGCCCAGCTTCAAGCTGTACTTGAGGCCAGCCACCTTGGGCAGCACCACACAGTCATATTTGAGCAGATCTTTACCCATAGCTTCCACCTTGGACACCCATGCGATCACCCAGCCTGCCTTTAGTGCCACCCCTGCTGTTTATTCCTGTGGCACTGCCACTGCCTCTGGCTTTACAGCTGCCACCTACATGCTCAGTGCTGTGATCAATGTCAGGCCCAGCAACTGGCAGCACCGCTCAGCATTTGGCAGCACACAACCCAGGGCCCTCTGGGTTGGGGGTTTCAGTTGCACCCATGGGCTCTGGGATAAGAGAGACTACCCCAGATGTGAGCTTCACACTCAGTTTAAGAGCTCTTAAGCTTAAGAGCTTAATAACTCTTAGCAACAAAACCTACCATGAGGGAGGCTCAGGCCTGAAAACCTGGGGCCTGACTAGCCAGAGCAACCCTATGATGATCATGGAACCCAGCATCGCTAAGGATAATCCAATATTTACAGGCATTAATGCCCCTAACGGAAACCCTGGTGGCGTAATGGTTAAGTGCTACGGCTGCTAATTAAAAGGTTGGCAGTTTGAATCCCCCAGGTGCTCCTTGGAAACTCTTTGGGGCAGTTCTGTTCTGTCCTATAGGGTCACTATGAGTCAGAATCCACTCGACAGCGACAGGTTTTGTTTTGGTTTAATGCCCCTAACATCAGTCAAAGCCCAGGGTCCTGTCCAGGCAGAGCTCCCTTATTACAAGTGGAGGGCCCAGTCCCACGGAAAGAAATGATGTGTTTAGATGCATGTGAGCCCTGGTCTTTACCCTCTGTTTTGGTATCCATGATCTCAGTGTCTAGGAAGCAAACGCTGGCCTCAAAGAACAACTACCTTCATAGTAGCCATGTCCACTTTCCCTACTGTCTGGACCCTGCGTATGCCCTGTCCAGTTGTTTAATGCAAACCTACCCCAAAATTTTGCATTTTTTTTCAATATCAGTCTAGGTAAAGGTTTGTTGATTTCATCGATCTTTCAAAGAATCAACTTTTGATTTTGTTGATTCTTTATATTATTGTTCTATCCTCTATTTCATTTAGTTTTACTCTAATGTTTATTATTTCTTTTCTTCTGATAGCTTTGAGCTTAGTTTGCTCTTCTTTCTCTAGCTCTTCTAGTTGGGAAGTTCGTTATATTGATTTGTTGTCTTTCTTTTTTGAATGTGTTTATCGCTCTACATTTCTCCCTGAGCAGTGTCTTCACTGCATCTCACAAGCAATCAATATGTTGTGCTTTCATTTTCATTCACCTTTTAGTATTTTCTAATTTCCCTCGTGATTTAGTATTTTACCCATTTGTTGTTCAATAATGTCATTTATTTTCCATGAATTTGTAAAATTTCCAGTTTTCTGTTTGTTATTGATTTCTAGTTTCAATCCATTTTGGTCAGAGAAGGTACTTGGTACAATTTAAATCTTTTTAAATGTATCTAGACTTGTTTTGTGACCTAATGTATTATTTGTTCTGGAGATTGATCCATGTACATTATAAAAGAATGTGTATTTTATACTGTTGTTGGGTTGAGTATTCTATATGTGTCTGTTAGGTCTGGTTGGTATGTATATTGTTCGAGTCCTCTATTTCCTTATTGATTTTCTCTCTAGATGTTCTAACCATGATTGAAATTGGTGCATTAAAGTCTCCAACAATTATTTTAGAACTGTTTATTTTTCCCTTTAACATTGTCAATGTTCATATCATAAAATTTAGGCTCTGATTTTAGCTGCATGTATATTTATAATTGTTATGTCTTCTTGATGAGTTGACTCTTGACTAAGTATAGAATGTGCTTTCTCTCTTGTAAAAATTTTGATTTAAAGTCTATTTTGTCTGATATCAATATAGTCACCTAAGCTTTCCTTTCGTTACTACTTGCATGGAATGTTTATTCCATCATTTTACTTTCAACCTAGTTGTGTCTTTGGGTTAAAGATATGTTCATTATTATCCATTCTGCCAGTCTGTCCCTGTTGATCGAAGAGTTTACATTTAAAGTTAATACTGATAATGAAGGACTTACCTCTGTCATTATTCTATTTGTTTTCTATTTGTATTGTACCTTTTTTGTCTTTCATTTCCTCTAATACTGCCTAATTTTGTGTTTAGTTGACTTTTTTATAATAAAACATTTTGATTCCCTTCTTTCTTTTTGTGTATATTTTATAAATATTTTCTTTGTAGCTATGGGGATTACATTTAACATCCTAAATTTATTACACACTAGTTTAAATTGACATCCATTTAACTTCAATACTGTACAAAATTTCTGTTCCTATACCACTTCCCCTTTTAAGTTTTTGTTGTCACAAATTACACCTTTGTACACTATGTGCTCAGTAACATACATTTATAATTATTCTTATGCACTTACCTTTTAAATAATTGAGATGTGATGGATCACTTTTGTGTGGCCTTTCTTGCCATGGACTTGTAATTCCCACCCAGGTGATTTGGCATCTGTGCAGATAGGGTAATTGTGGCCAACTAAAGGATTGGCCAGTTTTGCCATCCCACTGGGCTTGAGGTAAGCCATCCCAGAGGTGGGAAAGAGAGGATTCCACCACCACCAGGGAAGGAGAGCCAAGAGTGGAGAGTGTTCTTTGCACCTGAGATCCCTGGGCTAAGAAGCTCCTGGAAACAGGAGACAGAGAGAGCTGTAACACAAGACGGGGAGAAATGGTGGCAGAGAAACAGCGGCAGGAGAGATTGGCAGGAGATAATGCAGCGGGCTTCCCAACCCACGGGGCGAGAAAGCTGAGTGCCTTTGGGCCGAGGCTTGCTGGTGTGGTGGGGTACCTCTGGGAACTTATTGGCGGGGCTAAAAGAGCTTTGTAACACTTATTGGAGCAGGGCAGAGGCCCTGCCCGTGAACATAGCTGGGGAGAGGCTGTCCTGACGGAAGAATTATATCCTGAGTATTTCTGAACCTGAATTATAACCTCTCACTTCCCTAATAAACCCCTTAATCATGAGTATTGTCTGTGAGTTCTGTGTTTCCATTGCAATGAATTATCAAACCCAGCAGTGAAGTAGGCAATGCTGTGGAAGGGACGATTGGTGTCAGAATTGTAAAGACGGCGGAGAGAGGAGGTATGTCTAACCTCCACGTCACTGGAATCAGCTTGGGCTGTTGATGTTGATTCTCCTTCCCCCTTGTGAAGTTAGAGGTCAGACATCATCCCTATGCCCTTTTTACAATTATGAAGGCACAAGTAGAATTATAAATGAAAAATACTATAAAACTGGCCCTTGTACTTTTGTACCTTTACCTTTTTTTCTTTGGACAGTTTCAATTTACTGTCTTGTGTCCTTTCAACCTGTAGGATTCCTTTTAGCATTTCTTATAGGGCAGGTCTCATGGTAATGAACTCCCTTGAGTTTTGTTTTTGGGAATGTTTTAGTTTTGCCCTCATTTTTGAAGGCAGCTCTGCCAGATATAGAATTCTTGGTTGACAGTTCTTTTCTTTCAGCTGGCGTCCATGCTTCCTGAGGAGAAATTGGTGTCTTGTATATGACAATTTGCTTCTCTGTTCCTGCTTTCAAAATTATCCATTTATCTTTGTTTTTTGAGAGTTTGATTCTAATGTGACTCTGTGTGACTTTCCTTGGGTTTATCCTACTTGAAGTTTGTTAAGCTTATTGAATGCATAGATTCATGTCTTTTATCAAATATGGGAAGGTTTTAGCCATTATTTCATCAAATATTTTTCCACTCTTTCTCTCTTCTTCCTCTGGGATTCTCATAATATATATCCTAGTCTGATTAATGGTTTCCCACAAATCCCTTAGGTTCTATTTCCTTTTCGTTATTCTTTTTTATATTTTTTTCCTCATGCTTAATAATTTCAACAATCCTGTCTTCAGGTTTCCTAATTATTTCCTCTGTCAGTTTAACTCTGCTACTGAACCTTCCAAGTGAATTTTTCATTTCAGTTATTATACTTTTAAGACCCAGAATTTTTTCTAAATACTTTATTTTATTTTTGTTGAAAATATACACAGCAGAACTTATACTAATTCAACAATTTCTACACATACAATTCAGTTACATTGATTACATTCTTTGAGTTGTGTAACCATTCTTACCATCCTTTTCTGAGTTGTTCCTCCCCCATTAATATGAACTCACTGTCTCCTAAGTTTTCTACCTAATCTTTCAAGATGCTGTTGTCAAGTTGATCCCACACAGATAGATTTTAAAAGGGCACAGTGCTCAAGGCAGACATTCTTTACCAGTTAAGCTAAACTATTATTTGGTTTTAAGAAGACTTCAGGGGATGTTTTTGTTTTAAGGTTAAAGATTATCTCAGGACAATATTTTCAGGTGTTCATCTGACCTCCATGGCTTCAGAAAATCTGGAGTCCAGGAGAATTTGAAATTCTGTTCTGCATTTTCCCCATTTTGATTGGGATTCTTCTATAGAGCCTTTGGTCAAAATGTTCAGTAGTGGTAGTCAGGCACCTTTCAATTATTCTGGCCTCATGGTAAAGAGGGGCAGTTGTTCATGAAGGTTAGCCACACGTTTCACGTCCTCCTCCTATTTCTTACTCTCTTTCTTCATCTGTTTCTTCAGGCAAATAGGGATCAATTGTTGTACCTTGGATGGCCGCTTGAAAGGTTTTAGGGCCCCAGGCAAAAATTGCATTGATTAAAGGTAGCATCGCACAGCCTATTAATGTAATTATTGTCAATAAGTTGTACACTCATAAAACATCGAATTGGCGAAAATTGTGTGATAGATATATTTATAACAACATAAAAAAAAAAAAGATAAGCTGCTGAGGGTGCTTCTGTACAACCAAACACCTCATGTGATTTGGTTCCTTGGTTTGGAGGTTTAGGGTTATGGTACCATGGGCCATCCCAGTTACTTGGCCTAATATTGTATTTAGTGCTTCTCTTCTACCAGGCCCAGTGTTTTGGTTGATTCCTTTTTATAATTTCTTTTTTAATTCTCATTGTGTTCACATATTATTTTCATAATTTCCTTTCATTCTTTCTCCATGTTTTTCTTTAGCTGTTTGGCTATATTTATTAGTCTTGCTTTAAATTATTTGTCTAGCAAGCCCATCATCTGGGATTCCACAGGGATGGTTTTGGTCCCTTTATATTGTTTTCTTAAATGAGCCGGTCTTTTGTGGTCATTCATAACCCTTTTGATTTTTTTTTTCCCCAGGACACTTGAATATTGGAATGTGGTAAATGTGGAAATAATATTCTTCCCCTTCTGACTTGCTGGCCTGACAGAGACTGGAGAAACCCTGACAGTATAGTCCCCAGGCACCTTTTGAGCTCGTAATGAGGTCACTCCTGAGGCTCACCCTTCAGACAAAGATTGAACAGGCTTGTGGAACGAACAAGGAAAGGGGTGCAGCAGCCCTGGAGCAGAGACTGGAAGGCCGGAGGGAACAGGAAAGCTGGTAATATGGAACCCAGGGTTGAGAAGGGAGTTTGTTGACATGTCCTGGGATTGTTAACCAATGTCATAGAACAATGTGTGTACTAACTGTTTGATGAGAAACTAGTTTTTCTGTAAACCTTCATCTAAAGTACTATAATAAATAAATAAATGTAAAATTAAAAAAAAAAAAAAGATTCTTCGACTTCCCCAGGGTTTGATGGGCTTGTTTATTTAGTTGTTGAAGACGGTAGTTTTTCATTTTTTAAGTGACTCCCCCTAATTATTTCTCTAAAAACTACCTTCCTGGATGTGTGTGGACATGGAAGTGTCTGTTTTTAGCTTGTGTTCATCTAGTTTTTTGAAAGAGACTTCCTTGAATGCTAGGGAAAACAAAATAAAACAAAACAAAAAAACCTAACCTAAAATTTGATTTCTGTCAGGGCCTTCTTTCAACACTTAGCCAGGCTAGTAATGAGCCTAGGGATTGGTCCAAGGTGATAGCATAGAGTCTCCTTAGGCGATTTCTGATCATGTGTCTTGCCCTAGGCATGCATGTGGTTTTTTTCAACTCCCCCATATACACAGTGCTTTTGAAACCCTTAATTTCCAAAATAGTCTCTCTCCCTGGCTTCCCCTCCCAGTCTTTAGGGATCTACTGTATGCCTTAATTATACTTTTTAGCCACAAGTAACTACAGCCTTCCCCTCAGCCCTGTGTTTGCTGTGAGACGGGTCATACTGAGACAAGTTCCTTGCTTCAGTCTTTCAGGTAGTCCCCACACAGGTTAGAACAGAAACATACAATAATTAGCAAATAAAGTCTGCTATGTTCTGTCTAGAGCCAGAGAACAGACTCTCTCTGGGAATGTTGGCCACCAATGGTTTGAGGTGGCTATGAAGAGCTTGAGAACAAGAGGTGCAGGCAAATATTTCTCACCATTTAGATGTCACTTGTTTTAGTGATTCAGGGTTTGCTTAGTTGGTATAACCTTTTGACTGGTGTCCAGAGTTCTGGCAAGTTTGGTTCTGCCGTTTTCTGCTTGTGTTCTGTGGTGTTGTACTGAGAGTGTGGGAACATGCAGATGCTCATGCTGCCATCTTGCTCCAAACTCCTATATTTTCTTTTATAAATACATGATTATCTTTACCAGTGCTTGCATGTGTGCATATTTGAATTAACCATCTGGACCACTTTCTTTCATACTGAAGAACTTTTAGTACCTCTTATAAGAGGGTATGGAAACCCTGGTGGCATAGTGGTTAAGAGCTATGGCTGCGAACAAAAAAGTCAGCAGTTCGAATCCATCGGGCACTCCTTGGAAACCTAACGGGGAAGTTCTGCTCTGTCCTGTAGTGTCGCTATGAGTCAGAATTGACTCAACAGCAATGGATGGATAAGAGGGTATGATAACAACAAATTCTCTTAGTTATTCATCTGGAAAAGTATTTCACCTTCATTTTTGGAAGATATTTTGCTGACTATAGGACTCTTGGTTCACAGTTTTCTTACAGCATTTAGAATATGTCATTTCACTGTCCTTTGGCCTCTATAGTTTCCATTGAGAAGTCAGCTGTATACCTTATTGGGGTCCTCTTGTAAATAATGAATAATTTTTCTCTTGCTGGTTTCAAGATTTTCTCCTTGTCTTTGACTGTTGGGATTTTTCTATGATGTGTCTATTTGTGGATCTCTTTGCATTTATCCTATTGAGAGTTTGTTCAGCTTCCTGGATATGTAGATTATTAATTTTCAGTAAATTTGGGAAGTTTTCAGCCAGTATTTGTTTGAATTTTTTTCTCCTTTCTCTCTCTTCTCTCCTTTTGATACTCCCATTACCAGCATATGTTGCTATGCTTAATGGCTAGAACAGGAGATCCTGTGAACCCCAGGAAATACCAATGAGCAAGAACAGCATCCTAAACAGAAAGGAAAGAAGCTAATCTCCTGATCTTCTAACGTAATTAATGAGTGATTAAATAAATAAACCCAACATGTAACATACAATTATATAACATATGAAGAGACAAGAAAGGATGCCGCAAACAAATGAACAAAGCAAGAGGTCAGATATAATCCCTGAGGAAGAACAAATAATGTAATTATCTGACCAAGACTTTGAAGCATCCATATGAAAAATGCTCAAAGAGATAATGGAAGACACAAAGAGCTAAAACAAATCAGAAAAATAATACAAGAACAAAACAAAAATTTTTTAAAAGATAGAAATCTTAAAAAAAAAAAAAAAGGCATACTGGAGCTTAAAAGTAAAGTAATAGAAATGAATAACACCATGGAGGGGCACAGAAGTAGAACTGAAATGATAGAAGACAGGAACAGCAAACTCAAAGATTGGTCCTTCGAGATTGTACAGCCTGAAAAGCAAACAGAAGTAAGAATGACATAACATGAACTAAGCCTAAGAGGTATGTGGGACTGCATTAAAAGGAGTACTTTACACATAATGGGAGTTGCAGAGCAAGAAGAAAGAGAGGTAGGCTTATAAAAAATATTTGAAGAAATCTCAGGAAATTTCCCGAACATTACGACAGATGGTAATTTTCCCATCCAAGAAGCACAATCAATGAACTCCATTCAGAATGAATCCTAAAAGAAATTCACCATGGCATATCATATTTAAAGTCTTGAGAACCAAAGATAAAGAGAAAATTTTAAGAGCAACATAAGAAAAGTGAAATATCACATACAACAGGACCCCAATAAGGTTAAGTGCTGACTTCTCTTCAAAAAACCATTCAAGCAAGTAGGGAATGGGGCAACATATTTAAAGTGCTAAAAGAAAAGAACTGTCAGTCAAGAATAATATATCCAGTAAAATTATCATCCAAAAATGAGGGTGAAATAAAAACATTCCCAGATAAATAAAAAGTAAGAGAATTTGTTAATACCAGGCCAGTTCTACAAGAAATACCAAAAGAAGTCCCCTAGAAAGAAAAGTAATGACACTTAACAGCCACTTAAATATATATATCACAATAAAATAAATTTAAATATAGATACAGGGAAACTGAGATACAAAGTTGCAACTGATGACAACATCAAAATAAAATGGGAGATGATTGGTGTAGATATAGAATTTTAATATGTTGAGGAAGTTAAGGTGGTTTCAAGATATAACAGGTTGCTTAAAATGTACGATGTTAAATGTAATTCTCACAGTAACCACAGAGAAAGTAAAACTACTCACCAAAATAAAAAAGGAAACAAAGAAATAAACAAAAAAAAAAACCTCAGCAATCACAAAACAACAGTAATACATAAAAGAAAAAGAAAAGCTATATTTAAAAAAGAACTCAGCACTGAAGGTAAAGACAAACAAAGAAATCACTAACTCACACACACAAAAAAAGTATAATGGCTGAAGTAAACCCTCCCTTATCAACAATTTCAGTGAATGTAAACTGATTAAATGCTCCCAGTCAAGAGACGAGAGTGGCAGAATGGATACAAGATGAATAGACACTTCGCCAAAGAGGTCATCTGAGTGGTCAAAAAACACATGAAAAGATGTTCACTGTCATTAGCCATCATCCGTTGCCATCAAGTTGATTTCAACTCATAAGTGACCCTGTAGGGCAGAGTGGAATTGCTCCATAGGGTTTCTAAGGAGCAGTGGATTTGAACTGCCCGACTTTTGATTAGCAGCCAAGATCTTAACCATTGTGCCCACTACCTGGGCTCCTCACTACAAATCACCACAAAGGATAAAGAAGGACAGTATATAATGATAAAAGGGACAATTGATCAGGAAGACATAACCATATTAAATATTTATGCACCCAATGACAGGGCTGCAAGATACATAAATCAAATTTTAACAGAACTGAAAAGCGAGATAGATACCTCCACAATTATAGTAGGAGACTTCAACACACCACTTTCAGAGAAGGACAGGACATCCAGTAAGAAGCTAAACAGAGACACGGAAGATCTAATTACAACAATCAACCAACTTGACCTCATTGACTTATACAGAACTCTCCACCCAACTGCTGCAAAATATACTTTTTTTTCCAGCGCACATGGGACATTCTCTAGAATAGACCACATATTAGGTCATAAAACAAACCTTTGCAGAGTCCAAAACATCGAAATATTACAAAGCATCTTCTCAGACCACAAGGCAATAAAACTAGAGATCAATAACAGAAAAACGAGGGAAAAGAAATCAAATACTTGGAAAATGAACAATACCCTCCTGAAAAAAGACTGGGTTATAGAAGACATCAAGGAGGGAATAAGGAAATTCATAGAAAGCAACGAGAATGAAAATACTTCCTATCAAAACCTCTGGGACACAGCAAAAGCAGTGCTCAGAGGCCAATTTATATCAATAAATGCACACATACAAAAAGAAGAAAGAGCCAAAATCAGAGAACTGTCCCTACAACTTGAACAAATAGAAAGTGAGCAACAAAAGAATCCATCAGGCTCCAGAAGAAAACAAATAATAAAAATTAGAGCTGAACTAAATGAATTAGAGAACAGAAAAACAATCGAAAGAATTAACAAAGCCAAAAGCTGGTTCTTTGAAAAAATTAACAAAATTGATAAACCATTGGCTAGACTGACTAAAGAAAAACAGGAAAGGAAACAAATAACCCGAATAAGAAATGAGAAGGACCACATCACAACAGAACCAAATGAAATTAAAAGAATCATTTCAGATTATTATGAAAAATTGTACTCTAACAAATTTGAAAACCTAGAAGAAATGGATGAATTCCTGGAAAAACACTACCTACCTAAACTAACACATTCAGAAGTAGAACAACTAAATAGACCCATAACAAAAAAAGAGATTGAAACGGTAATCAAAAAACTCCCAACAAAAAAAAGTCCTGGCCCGGACGGCTTCACTGCAGAGTTCTACCAAATTTTCAGAGAAGAGTTAACACCACTACTACTAAAGGTATTCCAAAGCATAGAAAATGACGGAATACTACCCAACTCATTCTATGAAGCCACCATCTCCCTGATACCAAAACCAGGTAAAGACATTACAAAAAAAGAAAATTATAGACCTATATCCCTCATGAACATTGATGCAAAAATCCTCAACAAAATTCTAGCCAATAGAATCCAACGACACATCAAAAAAATAATTCACCCTGATCAAGTGGGATTTATACCAGGTATGCAAGGCTGGTTTAATATCAGAAAAACCATTAATGTAATCCATCACATAAATAAAACAAAAGACGAAAACCACATGATCTTATCAATTGATGCAGAAAAGGCATTTGACAAAGTCCAACACCCATTCATGATAAAAACTCTTACCAAAATAGGAATTGAAGGAAAATTCCTCAACATAATAAAGGGCATCTATGCAAAGCCAACAGCCAATATCACTCTAAATGGAGAGAACCTGAAAGCATTTCCCTTGAGAACGGGAACCAGACAAGGATGCCCTTTATCACCACTCTTATTCAACATCGTGTTGGAAGTCTTAGCCAGGGCAATCAGGCTAGACAAAGAAATAAAAGGTATCCGGATTGGCAAGGAAGAAGTAAAGTTATCACTATTTGCAGATGACATGATTATATACACAGAAAACCCTAAGGAATCCTCCAGAAAACTACTGAAACTAATAGAAGAGTTTGGCAGAGTCTCAGGTTATAAAATAAACATACAAAAATCACTTGGATTCCTCTACATCAACAAAAAGAACACCGAAGAGGAAATAACCAAATCAATACCATTCACAGTAGCCCCCAAGAAGATAAGATACTTAGGAATAAATCTTACCAAGGATGTAAAAGACCTATACAAAGAAAACTACAAAGCTCTACTACAAGAAATTCAAAAGGACATACTTAAGTGGAAAAACATACCTTGCTCATGGATAGGAAGACTTAACATAGTAAAAATGTCTATTCTACCAAAAGCCATCTATACATTTAACGCACTTCCGATCCAAATTCCAATGTCATATTTTAAGGGGATAGAGAAACAAATCACCAATTTCATATGGAAGGGAAAGAAGCCCCGGATAAGCAAAGCACTACTGAAAAAGAAGAAGAAAGTGGGAGGCCTCACCTTACCTGACTTCAGAACCTATTATACAGCCACAGTAGTCAAAACATCCTGGTATTCGTACAACAACAGACACATAGACCAATGGAACAGAATTGAGAACCCAGACATAGATCCATCCACGTATGAGCAGCTGATATTTGACAAAGGACCAGTGTCAATTAACTGGGGAAAAGATAGCCTTTTTAACAAATGGTGCTGGCATAACTGGATATCCATTTGCAAAAAAATGAAACAGGACCCATACCTCACACCATGCACAAAAACTAACTCCAAGTGGATCAAAGACCTAAACATAAAGACTAAAACGATAAAGATCATGGAAGAAAAAATTGGGACAACCCTAGGAGCCCTAATACAAGGTATAAACAGAATACAAAACATTACCAAAAATGATGAAGAGAAACCCGATAACTGGGAGCTCCTAAAAATCAAACACCTATGCTCATCTAAAGACTTCACCAAAAGAGTAAAAAGACTACCTACAGATTGGGAAAGAATTTTCAGCTATGACATCTCAGACCAGCGCCTGATCTCTAAAATCTACATGATTCTGTCAAAACTCAACCACAAAAAGACAAACAACCCAATCAAGAAGTGGGCAAAGGATATGAATACACATTTCTCTAAAGAAGATATTCAGGCAGCCAACAGATACATGAGAAAATGCTCTCGATCATTAGCCATTAGAGAAATGCAAATTAAAACTACGATGAGATTCCATCTCACACCAGCAAGGCTGGCATTAATCCAAAAAACACAAAATAATAAATGTTGGAGAGGCTGCGGAGAGATTGGAACTCTCATACACTGCTGGTGGGAATGTAAAATGGTACAACCACTTTGGAAATCTATCTGGCGTTATCTTAAACAGTTAGAAATAGAACTACCATACAACCCAGAAATCCCACTCCTAGGAATATACCCTAGAGATACAAGAGCCTTCATACAAACAGATATATGCACACCCATGTTTATTGCAGCTCTGTTTACAATAGCAAAAAGTTGGAAGCAACCAAGGTGTCCATCAACGGATGAATGGTTAAATAAATTGTGGTATATTCACACAATGGAATACTACGCATCGATAAAGAACAGTGACGAATCTCTGAAACATTTCATAACATGGAGGAACCTGGAAGGCATTATGCTGAGCGAAATTAGTCAGAGGCAAAAGGACAAATATTGTATAAGACCACTATTATAAGATCTTGAGAAACAGTAAACCTGAGAAGAACACATACTTTTGTGGTTACGAGGGGGGGAGGGAGGGAGGGTGGGAGAGGGTTTTTTTATTGATTAATCAGTAGATAAGAACTGCTTTAGGTGAAGGGAAAGACAACACTCAATACATGGAAGGTCAGCTCAATTGGACTGGACCAAAAGCAAAGAAGTTTCCGGGATAAAATGAATGCTTCAAAGGTCAGCGGAGCAAGCGCGGGGGTCTGGGGAGCATGGTTTGCGGGGACTTCTAAGTCAATTGGCAAAATAATTCTATTATGAAATCATTCTGCATCCCACTTTGAAATGTGGCGTCTGGGGTCTTAAATGCTAACAAGCAGCCATCTAAGATGCAGCAATTGGTCTCAACCCACCTGGAGCAAAGAAAAATGAAGAACACCAAGCCCACATGACAACTAAGAGCCCAAGAGACAGAAAGGGCCGCATGAACCAGAGACCTACATCATCCTGAGACCAGAAGAACTAGTTGGTGCCCGGCCACAATTGATGACTGCCCTGACAGGGAGCTCAGCAGAGGACCCCTGAGGGAGCAGGAGATCAGTGGGATGCAGACCCCAAATTCTCATAAGAAGACCAAACTTAATGGTCTGACTGAGACTGGAGGAATCCCGGCGGCCATGCTCCCCAGACCTTCAGTTGACACAGGACAGGAACCACCCCCGAAGACAACTCATCAGAAATGAAAGGGACTGGTCAGCGGGTGGGAGAGAGACGCTGATGAAGAGTGAGCTAATTATATGAGGTGGACACTTGAGATTGTGTTGGCAACTCTTGTCTGGAGGGGGGATGGGAGGATAGAGAGAGAGGGAAGCCGGCAAAATTGTCAAGAAAGGAGAGACTGAAAGGGCTGACTCAAGACGGGGAGAGTAAGTGGGAGTAGGGAGTGTGATGTATGTAAACTTATATGTGACAGACTGATTGGATTTGTAAACGTTCACTTGAAGCTTAATAAAAGTTATTATAAAAAAAAAAAAAGCAAAAAAAAAAAAAATTATAGTAGAGGAAAAATGAAGGCACAGTTTCAATAGCCTAGAAGCTAAGTCTTAAAGAACATGGAAAAAAGGAAACCGTAAATGGAGAGTGCTTGGTGATAATTTTCTGCTTCACTTCAGATCTTTTCGACTCTTTAATATCAAAGAGAACTCTTCTCCACTGATAGTTGGCCTTGAAGCCAGAAAATTAACGGATTCTCAACAAAAACAAAATATGGGCTATAAACAGAGCAAGGGGCTCATGAATGTATTTTTGAGGTACTTTGTCTAAGACATACAGACTTCACCTTTTAGCTTGTTCATTAGAAACCATTTTATATCATTGTTCTTTTTCCAGATTAAACTTTGCCTTTTAAAAAAAAAAAAAAAAAACTACGATGGGATACCATCTCACCCCTGCTAAAATGGCACACATCAAAAAAAAAAAAAAAAAACAGAAGACAAACATTGGTGGGGATGTGGGGAGATTGGAAACTGTTATGTATTCAATTGTGTCCCCCTAAAATACGTGTTGTAAATCCTAACCCCTATATTTGTGGATGAAATTCCATTTCGGAATAAGATTTTCTTTGTCATGTTAATGAGGCAGTATCAGTGTAGGTATGTCTTAAGCTAATCACCTTTGTGATATAAAACAAGCAGATTAGGCACAGAGGAGAAGCAGAAATGGGGTGAGATACATGCCACTCCACATGAAGATCATCGTGTGAAGATATTCAAGGAGACGAGGAACAGACGCCGAAAAGAGACAAGGACCCTTCTCTAGAGCCGGCGCCCTGAATTCAGACTTCTAGACTCCTAAATTGTGAGAAAATAAATTTCAATTTGTAAAAGCCACCCACTTGTGGTATTTCTTTTATAGCAACACTGTATAACTAAGAACGCTTATCCACCTTTGGTGGGAATGTAAAATGGTACAACTGCTGTGGAAAACGGTATGATGATTACTCAAAAAAATTAAAAATAAACTACCAGAAATTCCACTCCTAGGTACATACCCTAGAGATCTAATAGAAGAGACACGAAAGACATATGCATGCCTAGGTTCACTGCAGCACTCTTTACAATAGCAAAAAGATGGAAACAACCTAAGCGCCGATCAATGAATGAATGCATAACCAAATGCGGTACATACATACAATGGAATACTATGCTGGCATAAAGAAAAATGAGTTACTGAAACATCTTACAACGTGGATGAACCTGGAGGATCATTATGCTGAATGAAATAAGGCAATCACCAAAGGATGAATATTGTATGATCTCACTTTTATGAAATGATAAGAAGTATGTATAGGAAGACCAATGTTCATTGGTGGTTACCGGGGGTGTGTGAGTAGGGAGGAGAAGAATGGAATCGTTCTCTAGATAGTAGTCACTTTTTGTGTATGGTGTTGGGAAAGGTAACACCGAATATGGATGAAATATGCACAACTTGACTAATGTAACTGATGACACCAAGTTGTACACAAGAAAAAGGTCGCTATCAGTCTAAATTGAGGGCACACGACAACAACAAATGAGATGCTTCAACAAACAGATGCAATACTAGAAGTGCTTTCTTGTCAAGAAATTTGGAAGATAAGCGAAAAACAAGGCTCCAGGAATTGACGGAATATCAATTGAGATATTTCAACAAACGGATGCAGCTCTGGAGGTGCGCGCTCATCTATGCCAAGAAATATGGAAGAAGCTTCCTGGCCAACTGATTGGAAGAGGTCCATATTTATGCCTATTCCCAAGAAAGGTGATCCAACCAAATGTGGAAATTATAGAACAATTTTTTTTTTATCATTAATATCACACGCAAGCAAAATTTTGCTGAAGATCATTCAAAAATGGCTGCAGCAGTATATCAACAGGGAACTGCCAGAAATTCAGGCCAGTTTCAGAAGAGGATGTGGAACCAGGGATATCATTGCTGATGTCAGATGGATCCTGGCTGAAAGCAGAGAATACCAGAAGGATGTTTACCTGTGTTTTATCGACTACGCAAAGGCATTCGACTGTGTGGATCATAACAAATTATGGATAACATTGCGAAGAATGGGAATTCCAGAACACTTAATTATGCTCATGAGGAACCTTTACATAAATCGAGAGGCAGTCGTTCAGACAGAACAAGGGGATACTGATCGGTTTAAAGTCAGGAAAGGTGTGCGCCAGGATTATATTCTTTCACCATATCTATTCAATCTGTATCCTGAGCAAATAATCCGAGAAGCTGGACTACATGAAGAAGAACGGGGCATCAGGATTGGAGGAAGACTCATTAACAACCTGCGTTATGCAGATGACACAACCTTGCTTGCTGAAAGTGAAGAGGACTTGAAGCACTTACCAGCAAAGATCAAAGACCACAGCCTTCAGTATGGATTGCACCTCAACATAATGAAAACGAAAGTCCTCACAACTGGACCAATGAGCAACATCACGATAAACGGAGAAAAGATTGAAGTTGCCAAGGATTTCATTTTACTTGGATCCACAATCAACAGCCATGGAAGCAGCAGTCAAGAAATCAAAAGACGCATTGCATTGGGTAAATCTGCTACAAAGGACCTCTTTAAAGTGTTGAAGAGCAAAGACGTCACCTCGAAGACTAAGGTGCACCTGACCCAAGCCATGGTATTTTCAATTGCATCACATGCATGTGAAATCTGGACAATGAATAAAGGAAGACCGAAGAAAATTGATGGCTTTGTATTGTGGTGTTGGCGAAGAATGTTGAATACACCATGGACTGCCAGAAGAATGAATAAATCTGTCTTGGAAGAAGTACAACCAGAGTGTTCCTTAGAAGCAAGAATGGTGACACTGCGTCTTACATACTTTGGACATGTTGTCAGGAGGGATCAGTCTCCGGAGAAGGACATCATGCTTGGCAGAGTACAGGGTCAGTGGAAAAGAGGAAGACCCTCAACGAGGTGGACTGACACAGTGGCTGCAACAATGAAGTCAAGCATAACAACGATTGCAAGGATGGCACCGGACCGGGCAGCGTTTTGTTCTGTTGTACATAGGGTTGCTATGAGTCGGAACTGACTCGACGGCACCTAACAACAACAACAACAAGCTACTTGCCTGACTGGAAAAGATCTGTATTTTTGCCCGTTCCAAAGAAAGGCAATCAAATGGAGTGCAGAAATTACTCAATAGGATCAGTAATGTCACCTGCTATGAAAATTTTGCTGAGGATAATTTAAAAATGACTAAAAAAAAAAAAAAATTTTTTTTTCTTTAGCGGTATATCAACAGGGAACTGCCAGAAGCACTTCCTCTAAATTGTAATAATTCCAACTTCTTGCCATTGATTCCTGAGCTCTAGGGCTGGCATCTGCTTCTTGCATCTGTACCTCCATGATGTTACGGTTCTCTCTTTACGCTTCCAGGTACCTAGTAACAACTTTATTTCCTGTTACCTCTTGTTTATATTCAATTCTCTGTTTGAATAACTGGTGTGGTTTCTGCCTCCGAATTGGATTTTGATTGATGTAGTTCCCATTCTTACCCTTCCTCCATTTTCACTTTATTTACCTCACAATGATACCATTCAATATTTTGGACCCACTTATAATATGCCAACATTGGGTTACTTTTTTCATTTCTCAAATTTCTACTTGGTTCTTTTTAAAATGTGCTTGGTCATTCTTTACAGTTTCAGTTGCCTGCATGTGTTCTTAACCTTGTTATTCAGCTCTTTAACACTCCATATAGTAATTTGAAGCCTGTTTCTGATAATTGCATCGTATGGATTCTTCCGAGTCTGTACCTGTTGTCTCTTGGTTCTCCTGATTCTCACTTGTGCTGCCTTGCTTCCTTGAGTGGTTATTCTTTTTTACCACAAGCTGCTTCTTTTTCTTGAATTTTGTTTTCGGGATGAAGGACTGCAAGAATCACTGTAGGTTATATTCCCTAGGTGGAACTACTAAAGCGTGTATGCATAGCTTTCACCACATTACCCTCTTCACACCCTTGCCAACACAGTGTTATCAAAATTTTTGACCTTTGCTAATCTGATAGATTAAAGGAATGATATAGATAAAACAGCCATAAATTCGACTCCGACTCATGGCGACTTTATATACAAAATGAAACGTTGCCAGGTCATTCTTGTATCATCCGTATGATCACTGACCCGTTCAAGTCCATCCTTGTGACTATTGTGCCCGTCCATCTTACCAAGGGTCTCCCTCACCCTCACTGGCCCTCTGCTTCATGAAACATGACATCCTTCTCCAGTGTTTGATCTCTCCTGATGATGTGCCCAAAGCAAGCGAGTTGGGCAATATTCCGTTGTGATCCATAAGGTTTCTATTGGCTAATTTTTGGAATTGGATTGTCAGGCCTTTCTTTTTTGTCTTTCTTTGGAAGCTCCACTGAGACCTGTCCACCATGGGTCATCCTCTTGATGTTTAGAATACTGGTGGCATAGCTTCCAGAATCACACAGCAACATGCAAACCACCACGGTATGACAAACTGACAGATGGGTAGTGGATAGATGTTTAGAAATTATGATTTTTAATGAATTGCTTGTAATTTTTTGCCCCTTTAAAAAAATCAGTACTTGGCAAGTTATTCATCCATGGTAAGAATATTAGAATCATTTCCAAATCAGAACATTTAGTTGCTTTGCAAGTACAGACCCTGGGCCAGGTCCTGATTGTTACCAATCCTGTCATTTTGTTTACCCATAGTTTTCTTAAAATTCTTTTAGTGTGTAAATATTTAACCTTGACTCAAAAAAATCTTGGGGAAGGTGATTTAGGAAATGATAATATTAATCCTGAAAGGTTTTATGTACTGTTTGGAGTAAAGTGTACTTGGGGTCACAGGCATTATTGCCAAAATATGGAAATTTGGGAAATGTAGTACTACCCACAGCAAAAATCGGCTCTGTTGTTCGATTCTTTAACAAATGTTTGGTTACTAGATTTTCAAGCGATTGTGCCAGTAGTTGCACCAAAATAACAAAAAAATAAGAAAAATACCAAAACCATTACCATCGAGTTGATTACGACTCATAGCGACCCTATGGTACAGAGTAGAACTGCCCCATAGGGTTTCCAAGGAGCGGCTGGTGGCTTGGAAATTGCCTACCTCTTGATTAGCAACCTGAGCTCTTAACTACTGCGCCACCACGGCTCCAGTAATTGCACCATCACTGTGTTATTCAAAGTGGGTCATTCATCTCTTAAAGTGACCAATGAGCAACAAGTGAAGTAGAGAAGGATACCAACTGCACCATGAGAGTCATTGGCATGCAAACACGTCCTCAAATAGTGCCTGGGGAAAACGACTAAACGCTGGATAAGCCAGGTGTGGCCTCTAGTTCCAGACCTGCCACCACCATTGTGCGACCACAGGCAACTTGCGTGGCCCTCGCTGGCCTTGTTTGGTCATCTGCCCCTAGATGATCTTTGCAGACCCTCACACTGATATTCTGACAGTGTTCATGTAGAAATGGAACGAACCAGGAAAGATTTCTCCTAAAGGAGCCATGACTGAGCCTCAGGCGGGAACTTATGTATAACACACACTTGAAGGCTCTTTTGCCGTGTTTTTGGCATATTTCTTGCCTGAATGAGAAAAACAGTCCTGAACACAAGTGTCCAGAGTTAAAGGTAGAACTGCCATCACTGCCCCTCCCTCTCCACACATCGAAGGCCCAAGGCAAAGGCAGCTCAGTGACTTGGTTTATCACTCCTGAAAACCCCTCACTCGAGGAACTTGCAGAGGACGGTCCCGACCTGGTCCACCTCTCAGGGCACCTGCTCAGGGCACCAGCCGAGGACAGCACGGGACCCGGGTCACCTGGACTGGGTCTGCGCGGTGGCGCGGGACTACTTTTCGTGGACCCTCCGGCCGCAGGCGGAGGGAACCCACGCACGGTGTCAGCGCGAGAGGAGTCAGTGAGCGGGCGGGAAGGGGAAGGAGGCGGAGCGAGTGGTCAGTGCGCCTGCGCGTTGCCCCACCTCTCGTCAGCAGGCGCTGGAGGAGTCACACCTGCTGCCAATTCCGCCGCCTCAGCCCCGTGTCCGCCGTGGCCCAGACCCTTTTGGCCCACCTCCAAGAGCACTTACAGGTGAGGCTGGTGCAGCTCCGAGGCCGAGGACGCCCAGTCCAGTCACCACGGATGGGGTGCGCGGGGGTCAGGGCGAGGGCGGGCACACGTGCGGCCTGGCCTCCGGGGCACAAGAGCCAGTCTCCCGCGGCCGCTGGGAAGGCCGCCATCTGCGGGTTTCCTCTGACTGTGAGCACCGGAAACCGGGCTGGGTCCTAGGTGCACTTGACGCACAGGGGAGCAAACTTCCTCTTCGGTGCATTTGAAAAGCTGCAAGAAGACTGGTGAGCAATGCTCACGTATTCCAACTGTAAGAGTTGTTGTCGTTAGGTGCCCTGGACTCCGGCCGACTCATAGCGACCCCATGTGACAGAGTAGAACCGCCCGTAGGGTCTTCTAGTGTTAAGTCATACTAAACCAGTACTAGAAATTGAAGTTTATTGAATATACGGTTTGAAAATCGGGATAACATTTCTATTAGGTAGTCAAAAATGTTCCAAAGATGAAGAGAACTTAAAAATTCTGATAGCCCATCTTATTGGCAGTCTTTATATAAAAATTTATCCTAAAACAGCGAGACCCCCGAGTTTCTGTTTGTGGAAACTGACTGCAGGTAGGTAACTCTTCAAAATAGCCCAGTGTCTAACGCAAAATGGTCTTCACTAAGGTGCTCACTAGGCTGTTGTGTGACTTAAGGTGGCTTTTAGTAGACCAGTTTCTTCAAAGCTCAAGATTTAAAAGGACATCTAAGCAAATGGTCTGGGTGGGTTACCCTAACTCCATGGTCCCCAGAAATCTGGATTCTAGGAGAATTAAAACTTTTTCTCATGAGGCTGTAATCTTTCTGGGAGCTAATCACCAGGTCTTCTGAAACAGAACAAACAGAATGGAAATAGAATGCTGACACACTGTAAAAATTGTAGCCAATGACACGGAACAATTTGTATAAAATTTGTTAAAACCAACCCAACCAAACCCAGTGCCGTCGAGTTGATTCAAAAATTGTTAAAGAGGGGGGGCCAAGGTGGCGGACTAGGTAGACGCTACCTTGGATCCCTCTTGCAACAAAGACTCGGAAAAACGAGTGAATCGATCACATACATAACAATCTACGAACCCTGAACAACAATCACAGATTTAGAGACGGAAAACTAACAAATACGGGGAAGCAGCGATTGTTTTCAGAGCCTGGAGCCAGCGTACCAGTCAGGTAACCTTCGGCGCCCGATTTGGGGCAGAGCCCAGGGGAGCAGACGGCACAAACAAGGGGCCCAGCCCTAGCTCCCGAACTCACTCCGGGAGGGGGCCCAGCCTGTTCGCGCGGGCAGCGTGGCGACGCAGCCGGTGGGAGAAGTCCCCGGGAGGCAGCGACTGGTCTTGGAGCGGGGAGAGCAGCGTCCCAGCCGGGGAACCGTCCCGCCGGGATTTTGGCTGGGCGCAGGCACGGTACAAGCACAGAGAGCTGCTACACCCCCCTGAACTAACCCCGGGAGGGAGCCCAGCCGGTTCGTGGAGGCAGCGTGGCGACGCAGCCGGTGGGAGAAGTCCCCGGGAGGCAGCGACTGGTCTTGGAGCGGGGAGAGCAGCATCCCAGCCGGGACACGCGGTCACGGCACAAGCACGGGGAGCTGCTCCACTCACCTGAACTAACCCCGGGAGGGGGCCCAGCAGGTCTGTGAGGGCGGCACGGCGACGCGGCTGGCGGGATGAGAAGTCCCCGGGAGGCAGCGACTGATTTTGGAGTCAAGAGTGCACTGTCCCAGCAGGGGAACCTTAACGTTGGGCATGGGGCTGGCAGCGGAGGACCTGACCGTGACTTCAGCGGGCCAGACCCCCCGGGGGCAATCTCCACACAGCCAGCACACATAGGCGACGCGCCCCGTGGGAATCTCAGATATAATAGTCATTCCAAGCAAGACAAGCAACTCTGGCTATATTCTGAGGTGCTACTCTCCTATCTCTCTGATCCCTCCCCCACCCTCCCCAGGCGGCTTCATTAACATACGAATAGCCTGAGCCAGAGGGAGAACTCTGATAGGGATCTGACTGCATTTTTTTTTAGCGGATTTTCTGGAAAAACTAGTTTCCCAGTGATGGCTCGGAGACAGCAGTCCATATCAAACCACATAAAGAAGCAGACCATGACAGCTTCTCCAAACCCCCAAACAAAAGAATCAAAATCTTTCCCAAATGAAGATACAATCCTGGAATTATCAGATACAGAATATAAAAAACTAATTTACAGAATGCTTCAAGACATCACAAACGAAATAAGGCAAACTGCAGAAAAAGCCAAGGAACACACTGATAAAACTGTTGAAGAACTCAAAAAGATTATTCAAGAACATAGTGGAAAAATTAATAAGTTGCAAGAATCCATAGAGAGACAGCATGTAGAAATCCAAAAGATTAACAATAAAATTACAGAATTAGACAACGCAATAGGAAGTCAGAGGAGCAGACTCAAGCAATTAGAATGCAAACTGGGACATCTGGAGGACCAGGGAATCAACACCAACATAGCTGAAAAAAAAATCAGATATAAAAATGAAGAAACCCTAAGAATCATGTGGGACTCTATCAAGAAGGATAACTTGCGGGTGATTGGAGTCCCAGAACAGGGAGGGGGGACAGAAAACACAGAGAAAATAGTTGAAGAACTCCTGACACAAAACTTCCCTGACATCATGAAAGACGAAAGGATATCTATCCAAGATGCTCATCGAACCCCATTTAAGATTGATCGAAAAAGAAAAACACCAAGAGATATTATCATCAAACTCACCAAAACCAAAGATAAACAGAAAATTTTAAAAGCAGCCAGGGAGAAAAGAAAGGTCTCCTTCAAGGGAGAATCAATAAGAATAAGTTCAGACTACTCAGCAGAAACCATGCAGGCAAGAAGGGAGTGGGACGACATATACAGAGCACTGAAGGAGAAAAACTGCCAGCCAAGGATCATACATCCAGCAAAACTCTCTCTCAAATATGAAGGCAAAATTAAGATATTTACAGATAAACACAAGTTTAGAGAATTTGCAAAAATCAAACCAAAGCTACAAGAAATACTAAAGGATATTGTTTGGTCAGAAAACCAATAATATCAGATACCAGCACAACACAAGGTCACAAAACAGAACGTCCTGATATCAACTCAAATAGGGAAATCACAAAAACAAACAAATTAAGATTAATTAAAAAAAAATACACATAACAGGGAATCATGGAAGTCAATAGGTAAGAGATCACAATAATCAAAAAGAGGGACTAAATACAGGAGGCATTGAACTGCCATATGGAGAGTGATACAAGGCGATATAGAACGATACAAGTTAGGTTTTTTACTTAGAAAAATAGGGGTAAATAATAAGGTAACCACAAAAAGGTATAACAACTCCATAAGTCAAGATAAAAGCCAAGAAAAACGTAACGACTCAGTTAACATAAAGTCAAACGCTATTAAAATGAGGATCTCACAATTTACTAAGAAAAACGTCTCAGCACAAAAAAGTATGTGGAAAAATGAAATTGCCAACAACACACATGAAAAGGCATCAAAATGACAGCACTAAAAACTTGTTTATCTATAATTACGCTGAATGTAAATGGACTAAATGTACCAATAAAGAGACAGAGAGTCACGGACTGGATAAAGAAACACGATCCATCTATATGCTGCCTACAAGAGACACACCTTAGACTTAGAGACACAAACAAACTAAAACTCAAAGGATGGAAAAATAAATATATCAAGCAAACAATAAGCAAAAAAGAAGAGGAGTAGCAATATTATACTTCTGACAAAATAGACTTTAGACTTAAATCCACCACAAAGGATAAAGAAGGACACTATATAATGATAAAAGGGAAAATTGATCAGGAAGACATAACCATATTAAATATCTATGCACCCAAGAACAGGGCTGCAAGATACATAAATCAAATTTTAACAGAATTGAAAAGTGAGATAGACACCTCCACAATTATAGTAGGAGACTTCAACACGCCACTTTCGGAGAAGGACAGGACATCCAGTAAGAAGCTCAATAGAGACACGGAAGACCTAATTACAACAGTCAACCAACTTGACCTCATTCACTTATACAGAACTCTCCACCCAACTGCTGCAAAGTATACTTTTTTTTCTAGCACACATGGAACATTCTCTAGAATTGACTACATATTAGGTCATAAAACAAACCTTTGCAGAGTCCAAAACATCGAAATATTACAAAGCATCTTCTCAGACCACAAGGCAATGAAACTAGAAATCAATAACAGAAAAACTAGGGAAAAGAAATCAAATACTTGGAAACTGAACAATACCCTCCTGAAAAAACACTGGGTAATGGAAGACATCAAGGAGGGAATAAGGAAATTCATAGAATGCAACGAGAATGAAAAGACTTCCTATCAAAACCTCTGGGACACAGCAAAAGCAGTGCTCAGAGGCCAATTTATATCGATAAATGCACACATAGAAGAAAGAGCCAAAATCAGAGAACTGTCCCTACAACTTGAACAAATAGAAAGTGAGCAACAAAAGAACCCATCAGGCACCAGAAGAAAACAAATAATAAAAATTAGAGCTGAACTAAATGAATTAGAGAACAGAAAAACAGGTAAAAGAATTAACAAAGCCAAAAGCTGGTTCTTTGAAAAAATTAACAAAACTGATAAACCATTGGCTAGACTGACTAAAGAAATACAGGAAAGGAAACAAATAACCTGAATAAGAAACGAGAAGGACCACATCACAACAGAACCAAATGAAATTAAAAGAATCATTTCAGATTACTACGAAAAATTGTACTCTAACAAATTTGAAAACCTAGAAGAAATGGATGAATTCCTGGAAAAACACTACCTACCTAAACTAACACATTCAGAAGTAGAACAACTAAATAGACCCATAACAAAAAAAGAGATTGAAACGGTAATCAAAAAACTCCCAACAAAAAAAAGTCCTGGCCCGGACGGCTTCACTGCAGAGTTCTACCAAATTTTCAGAGAAGAGTTAACACCAGTACTACTGAAGGTATTTCAAAGCATAGAAAATGACGGAATACTACCCAACTCATTCTGTGAAGCCACCATCTCCCTGATACCAAAACCAGGTAAAGACATTACAAAAAACAGAAAATTATAGACCTATATCCCTCATGAACATTGATGCAAAAATCCTCAACAAAATTCTAGCCAGTAGAATCCGACAACACATCAAAAAAATAATTCACCCTGATCAAGTGGGATTTATACCAGGTATGCAAGGCTGGTTTAATATCAGAAAAACCATTAATGTAATCCATCACATAAATAAAACAAAAGACAAGAACCTCATGATCTTATCAATTGATGCAGAAAAGGCATTTGACAAAGTCCAACACCCATTTGTAATAAAAACTCTTACCAAAATAGGAATTGAAGGAAAATTGCTCAACATAATAAAGGGCATCTATGCAAAGCCAACAGCCAATATCACTCTAAATGGAGAGAACCTGAAAGCATTTCCCTTGAGAACGGGAACCAGACAAGGATGCCCTTTATCACCTCTCTTATTCAACATCGTGCTTGAAGTCCTAGCCAGGGGAGTTAGGCTAGACAAAGAAAAGGTATCCGGATTGGCAAGGAGGAAGTAAAGTTATCACTATTTGCAGATGACATGATCTTATACACAGAAAACCCCAAGGAATCCTCCAGAAAACTACTGAAACTAATAGAAGAGTTCGACAGAGTCTCAGGTTATAAAATAAACATACAAAAATCACTTGGATTCCTCTACATCAACAAAAAGAACACCGAAGAGGAAATAACCAAATCAATACCATTCACAGTAACCCCCAAGAAGATAAAATACTTAGGAATAAATCTTACCAAGGATGTAAAAGACCTATACGAAGAAAACTACAAAACTCTACTACAAGAAATTCAAAAGGACATACTTAAGTGGAAAAACATACCTTGCTCATGGATAGGAAGACTTAACATAGTAAAAATGTCTATTCTACCAAAAGCCATCTGTACATTTAACGCACTTCCGATCCAAATTCCAATGTCATATTTTAAGGGGATAGAGAAACAAATCACCAATTTCATATGGAAGGGAAAGAAGCCCTGGATAAGCAAAGCATTACTGAAAAAGAAGAAGAAAGGGGGAGGCCTCACTCTACCTGATATCAGAAACTATTATACAGCCACAGTAGTCAAAGCAGCCTGGTACTGGTACAACAACAGGCACATAGACCAATGGAACAGAATTGAGAACCCAGATATAAATCCATCCACGTATGAGCAGCTGATATTTGACAAAGGCCCAGTGTCAGTTAAATGGGGAAAAGACAGTCTTTTTAACAAATGGTGCTGGCATAACTGGATATCCATTTGCAAAAAAATGAAACAGGACCCATACCTCACACCATGCACAAAAACTAACTCCAAGTGGATCAAAGACCTAAACATAAAGACTAAAATGATAAAAATCATGGAAGAAAAAATAGGGACAACCCTAGGAGCCCTAATACAAGGCATAAACAGAATACAAAACATTACCAAAAATGATGAAGAGAAACCCGATAACTGGGAGCTCCTAAAAATCAAACACCTATGCTCATCTAAAGACTTCACCAAAAGAGTAAAAAGACCACCTACAGATTGGGAAAGAATTTTCAGCTATGACATCTCCGACCAGCGCCTGATCTCTAAAATCTACATGATTCTGTCAAAACTCAACCAGAAAAAGACAAACAACCCAATCAAGAAGTGGGCAAAGGATATGAACACACATTTCACTAAAGAAGATATTCAGGCAGCCAACAGGTACATGAGAAAATGCTCTCGATCATTAGCCATTAGAGAAATGCAAATTAAAACTACGATGAGATTCCATCTCACACCAACAAGGCTCGCATTAATCCAAAAAACACAAAATAATAAATGTTGGAGAGGCTACGGAGAGATTGGAACTCTTATACACTGCTGGTGGGAATGTAAAATGGTACAACCACTTTGGAAATCTATCTGGCATTATCTTAAACAGTTAGAAATAGAACTACCATACAACCCAGAAATCCCACTCCTCAGAATATACCCTAGAGATACAAGAGCCTTCACACAAACAGATATAGGCACACCCATGTTTATTGCAGCTCTGTTTACAATAGCAAAAAGCTGGAAGCAACCAAGGTGTCCATCAGCAGATGAATGGGTAAATAAATTGTGGTATATTCACACAATGGAATACTACGCATCGATAAGGAACAGTGACGAATCTCTGAAACATTTCATAACATGGAGGAACCTGGAAGGCATTATGCTGAGCGAAATTAGTCAGAGGCAAAAGGGCAAATATTGTATAAAAAATTGTATAAGACCACTATTATAAGATCTTGAGAAATAGTAAAAACGGAGAAGAACACATACTTTTGTGGTTACGAAGGGGGGAGGGAGGGAGAGGGTTTTTTATTGATTAATCAGTAGATAAGAACTGCTTTGGGTGAAGGGAAAGACAACACTCAGTACATGGAAGGTCAGCTCAATTGGACTGGACCAAAAGCAAAGAAGTTTCCGGGATAAAATGAATGCTTCAAAGGTCAGCGGAGCAAGGGCGGGGGTCTGGGGACTATGGTTTGAGGGGACTTCTAAGTCAATTGGCAAAATAATTCTATTATGAAAACATTCTGCATCCCCCTTTGAAATGTGGCGTCTGGGTCTTAAATGCTAACAAGCGGCCATCTAAGATGCATCAATTGGTCTCAACCCACCCGGAGCAAAGGAAAATGAAGAACACCAAGGTCACACGACAACTAAGAGCCCAAGAGACAGAAAGGGCCACATGAACCAGAGACCTACATCATCCTGAGACCAGAAGAACTAGTTGGTGCCCGGCCACAGTCGATGACTGCCCTGACAGGGAGCACAACAGAGCACTCCTGAGGGAACAGAAGTTCAGTGGGATGCAGACCCCAAATTCTCATAAAAAGACCAGACTTAATGGTCTGACTGAGACTAGAGGAATCCCAGCGGCCTTGGTCCCCAGACCTTCTGTTGGCACAGGACAGGAACCATCCCCGAAGACAACTCATCAGACATGAAAGGGACTGGTCAGTGGGTGGGAGAGAGATGCTGATGAAGAGTGAGCTAATTATATCAGGTGGACACTTGAGATTGTGTTGGCAACTCTTGTCTGGAGAGGGGATGGGAGGATAGAGAGAGAGGGAAGCTGGCAAAATTGTCACAAAAGGAGAGACTGAAAGGGCTGACTAAATAGGGGGAGAGCAAGTGGGAGTACGGAGTAAGATGTATGTAAACTTATATGTGACAGACTGATTGGATTTGTAAACGTTCACTTGAAGCTTAATAAAAGTTAATAAAAAAATTGTTAAAGGGGAACATAATCTGCTGTGTAAAGGTTCACTTAAAACACAATAAAATATTGTTTATAATAATAATGAATAAAAAAATGAATATCACCCATAAATACTGTGCTCCTTCAAAAAATCACCTATATGAGACCAAATGATCAACAATTACGTTAAAACAAAGATGAGAATGAATATAAGGAGGCAGGGAAACTAGATTAATGGAAACAGACCAACCAGCGTGGAAATAATGAGAATGTTCACACATTGTGAAGAATGTAACCAGCGTCACTGAACAACTTGTACAGAAATTGTTGCATACCTAAACTGTGTAAACCTTCACCAAAAATACAATAAAATTTGTTTTATAAAAAGATACGTATAACATATTTTCTAATTCAGTGTTTTCCACATGTACAGTTTAGTGATACCAGTTTCATTAATCATATTACGCAACCATCACTAATGATCGCTCCCAGATTTTCCATCAGAACTTTTTATATTTTAAAGCATATTCTAATAACGTTGTTGTTAGTTGCCGTCAAGTTGATTATGACTCATGGTGACCCCGTGTGTGTTAGAATAGAGCTGTGCTCCATAGAGTTTTCAAGGCTGTGTGACCTTTTGGAAGCAGATCATCAGGCCCGTCTTCCGAGGTGCCTCTTGTGGGTTCAGACTGCCAGCCTTTCAGCTAGAGGTGAAGCACTTAACCATTTGTGCTACCCCGGGACTCCTTGGATAACATTATCACACCTAAAAAAATTAATAATTCCTCAAATACGTTGTTGTTAGGTGCCGTCGAGTCTGTTCCAACTCACAGCGACCCTATGTACTACAGAACAAAACACTGCCCATGCTCACAGTTGCTATGCTTAAGCCCATTGTTGCAGCCACTGTGTCAGTTCATCTCGTTGAGGGTCTTCCACATTTTCCCTGACCTGTACTTTACCAAGCAGGATATCCTTCTCCAAGGACTGATATCTCCTGATAACATGTCCAAAGTATGTAGGACGCGGTCTTGCCGTCCTTGCTTCTAAGGAGCATTCTGGTTGTACTTCTTCCAAGACAGATTTGTCCGTTCTTTTGGCATCCCACAGCATATTTAATATTCTGCACCAACAGCGCAGTTCAGAAGTGTCAGTTCTTCAGTTTTCCTTCTTCATTGTCCACCTTTCACGTGCATGAGATGCAGTTGAAAATACCATGGCTTGGGTCAGGTGCACCTTAGTCTTCAAGGTGACATCTTTGCGTTTCAACAGTTTAAAGAGGTGTTTCGCAGCAGATTTGCCCAACACAATGCCTCTCCTGATTTTTTGACTGCTGCTTCTGTTGATGTTGATTGTGGATCCATGCAAAATGAAATCCTTGACAACTTCAGTCTTTTCTCTGTTTATCATGATGTTGCTTATTGGTCCAGTCATGAGGGTTTTTGTTTTCTTCATGTTGAGGTGTAATCCATACTGAAAGCTGTGGCCTTTGATTTTCATCAGTAAGTGCTTCAAGTCCTCTTCACTTGTAGCAGGCAACATTGTGTCATCTGCGTAACGCCATTTGTTCATGAGTCGTCTTCCAATCCTGATGCCCTCTTCTTCTTCATACAGTCCAGCCTCTCAGTGGCTCAGATTGAACAGGTCTGGTGAAAGGATACAATCCTGATACACACCTTTCCTGACTTTAAACCATGCAGTATCCTCTCGTTCTGTTTGAACAACCACCTGTGGATCTACGTACAGTTTCCTCATGAGTGCAATTAAGTGTTCGGGAATTCCCATTCTTCACAGTGTTATCCATAATTTGTTATGATCCACACAGTTGAATGCTTTTGTGTAGTCAATAAAACACAGGTAAACATCTTTCTGGTATTCTCTGCTTTCAGCCACAATCCATCTGACGTCAGCAATGATATCCCTGGTTCCACGTCCTCTTCTGAATCTGGCCTGAATTTCTGGCAGTTCCCTCTCGATAACTGCTGCAGTTGCTTTTGAATGATCTTCAGCAAAATTTTACTTGTTTATGATAGTGATATTCAATAATTGCCACATTCGATTGAATCCTTTCTTGAGAGTAGGAATAAATATAGATCTCTTCTAGTCATTTGGGCAGGTAGCTGCCTTCCACATCTCCTGACATAGAGGAATGAGCACTTCCTGTACTGCATCAGTTTGTTGAAACATCTGAATTGACATTCCGTCAGCTCCTGGAGCCTTGTTTTTCGTCGTTGCCTTTGGTGCAGCTTAGACTTCTTCCTTCAGTACCATCAGTTCCTGATCATATGCTACCTCTTGAAATGGTTGAACGTTGACCAGTTCTTTTTTGGTATAATGACTCTGATGCTCCCTGCGTCATTTAATAAATATTTTCCCCATGGAATCCTTCAGTATTGCAACTCGAGGCTCGAATTTTTTCTTCAGTTTTTTCAGCTTGAGAAATGCCGAGTGTGTTCTTCCCTTTTGATTTTCTATCTCCAGCTCTTTGCATGTGTCACTATTAATATTTTGTCTTCTCGAGCACCCTTAGAAATCTTCTGTTAAATTCTTTTACATCGTCATTTCTTCCTTTTGCTTTAGCTACTCGACGTTCAACAGCAAGTTTCAGAATCTCATCTGACGTACGTTTTGGTCTTTCTTTCTCGTCCTTTTAATGACCTTTTGCTTTCTTCTTGGATGATGTCCTTGATGTCATCCCACAACTTTTTTTGTCTCCGGTCATCAGTATTCAGTGTGTCAAATCTGTTCTTGAGGTGGTCTGTGAATTCAGGTGGGATATTTTCAAGGTCATACTTTGGCTCTTGTTGACTTGTAATTTTCTTCAGTTTCAACTTGAACTTGCATATGAGCAACTGGTTGTCTGTTCATAGCTGGCCTTTGGCCTTGTTCTGACTGATGATATTGAGCTTTTCCATCATCACTTTCCACAGATGTTGTGGATTTGATTCCTGCGTATTTTGTTTGGCAAGGTCCACATGTGTAGTCACCGTTTATGTTGGTGAAAAAAGGCATTTGCGATGAAGTCCTCAGTCTTGCAAAATTCTGTCATGTGATCTCTGGCATCGTTTCTATCTCCAAGGCCATATTTTCCAACTACCAATCCTTCTTCTTTGTTTCCAACTTCTGCGTTCCAATCACCAGTAATTATCAGTGCATCCTGATTGCATGTTTGACCAATTTCAGACTGTAGAAGCTGGTAAAAATCTTCAATTTCTTCATCTGTGGCCTTAGTGGTTAGTGTGTAAATTTGAATAATAGTCGTATTAACTGGTCTTCCTTGTAGGTGTATGGATATTATCCTATCACTGACAGTGTTGTACTTCAGGATATATCTTGAAATGTTCTTTTTGACAACAAACGCAACCCCATTTCTCTTAAAATTGTCATTCCTAGCATAGTAGACAATATGATTGTCCAATTCGAAATGACCAATACCAATCCATTTTAGCTCTCTAATGCCTAGGATATCAATGTTTATGCATTCCATTTCATTTTTGATGGTTTCCAATTTTCCTAGATTCATACTTCATACATTTCAGGTCCCGATTATTAATGGATGTTTGCAACTGTTTCTTCTCATTTTGAGTTGTGCCATATCAGCAAATGAAAGTCCCGAAAGCTTGACTCTATCCACACATCATTAAGGTCGACTCTACTTTGAGGAGGCAGCTCTTCCCCAGTCATCTTCTGAGTGCCTTCCAACCTGGGGGGCTCATCTTCGGCACTATATCAAACAATGTTCCACTGCTATTCATAAGGTTTTCACTGGCTAATGCTTTTCAGAAGTAGGCTGCCGGATCCTTCTTCCTTGTCTGTCTTAGTTTGGAAGCTCAGCTGAAACCTGTCCACCGTGGGTGACCCTATTGGTATCTGAATACCAGTGGCATAGCTTCCAGCATCCCAGCAACATGCAAGCCCCCATAGTACAACAGATTGACAGATACATGGGGTCAGATACCTTATCAATGTAAACTTTCCTCATTTGTCTCAATTTTTTTAACATATTTTAAAAATATATTTACCAGTTCGACCATTTTTCCCACTTAATTTTATGTGCTGAGTGGATTATCTCTATCTATATATTGTCCTTTCCTCATATTCATTGTTGATTTTGTTTCTGCTGAGTCTCTATTTTTTTCTTGTATTTTATTTTGATGTGTAGGATAGTTTGTCTCCTTTGTGGTTACCCTATTATTTACCCCTGTTTTTCTAAATTTAAACCTAACTTTTATTTCTTTGTATCGCCTTATCTTCTCCATATGGAAGATCTATGACTACATTTCTTAAAAAAAAAAAAAAAACTAGTGCCATCGCTAGGCCCTCTTTATTGTTTTAATGTTGCTTCTTTTTCATAATAACATCACTGTTACCCTGTTTTGAGCATTTTTTTTAATCTTGATTTATTTTTTTGATTTCCCTGTCTGGTTTGACTTCTGATTGCTCTGCCCAGAGTTCTAGTCTTGGGTTGATACCTGATATTATTGATTTTCTAACCAAAGAACTCCCTTCAGTATTTCTTGTAGTTTTGGTTTGGCTTTTAAAAATTCCCTAAACTTGTGTTTATCTGGAAATGTCCTAATTTCACCTTCATATGTGGGAGACAGTTTTGCTGGAAATATGATTCTTGGCTGGCAATTTTTTTCCTTCAGTTTTTTGTATAAGTCATCCCATTGCCTTCTTGCCTGCATGGTTTCTGCCGAGTAGTCCGAGCTTGTTCTTATTGGCTCTCCTTTGTAGGTGACTTTTCTTTTATCCCTAGCTGCTCTTAAAATTCTCTCTTTATCTTTGGTTTTGGCAAGTTTGATTATGTCTCGGTGACTTTCTTTTAACATCTGCCTTATGTGGAGTTCGATGAGCATCTTGGATAGATATCTTCTTATCTTTCTCAATATCAGGGAAGTTTTCTGCCAACAAATCTTCAACAATTCTGTCTGTATTTTCTGTTACCCCTCCCTGTTCTGGTACTCCAATCACTTGTAGGTTATTTCTCTTGATAGAGTCCCACATGATTCTTACGGTTTCTTTGTTTTTTTTAATACTTTTATCTGATTTTTCTTCAAATATATTAGTGCCAAGTGCTTTATCTTCAAGTTCAGAAATTCTGCCTTCCACTTTCTCAAATCTGCTTCTGTGACTTTCTATTGAGCTGTCTGCTTCTGTAATTTTATTGTTAATCTTCTGAATTTCTGATTGCTGTCTGTCTATGGATTTTTCCAGCTTATTAAATTTTTCATTATGTTCCTGAATAATCTTTTTAATTTCTTCAGTTACTTTATCTGTGTGTTCCTTAGCTTGTTCTGCATATTGCCTCATTTCCTTCCTGATGTCTTGAAGGGTTCTGTATATTAATCTTTTGTATTCTGACTCTGGTAATTCCAGGAAGGCACTTTCATCAAGAAGATCCCTGGATTCTTTGTTTTGAGAGCTTGTTGAGGTGATCATGGTCTGTTTCTTTATGTGACTTAATATTGACTGTTGTCTCCAAGCCATCTATAAGTTGTTGTATTAGTTTATTTTATGTTTGCTTACTGTGTTATAGCTTTTTGCTTTTTTTTGTTTTGGTGTGCCCAGATGGGTTGCTTGTGTGAACTAGCTTGATTATTTTCACCTTTGGAGCTCTGACGTCCTATCCCCAAATGTCTTGAAACGCTACCAGGTATATCAGTCTAGGAGTCCATTCACTTTTCTTGTATAAATTCAACTCAGGTGTCCGGGTAGCTGATCATCAAGTATGTGGTACAGGCTCTGTCCTACAGTCTTAGAGGGGCAGGGGTGATTGGTGTAGGCACTGGTATCTGGTTGCAGCAGGGGGTCATGCTCTGAACAAGGCAGGGGGCTGAGAATCATCCCCACGTGTCTCTCAGGAAAGTGTGTCCCTGTTCCCTACAGTGTATAGGTGGGTGAGTTCTGCACACGCACCATGGGCACCCAGTATTTTTGGTTGTAAGGACTGGGAGGTACCAGTTATCCTTGGACCACTGTCACGGGTGGCTGGGTGACCTGAGTGGAGCTGCTAGTCCGTAGGCCCTTGATGTGAGGGTAGGTGAGGACCCTGTTTAATAGGCAAAGCAATGTCAAGCATCAAACACCCACCTCTCTGCCACACAGCTGAAACGATTGGAGCCTGCCAACAAGGCCCTATTCTCCTGAAATAAGCCCACACAGGTCCATGCAGAAGGGAAAGGTACTCAAAGTCCACGGACTGTTTATGCCTAGACAGGAGCTGCTTCTGTCCTGAGCTCCCCCGGTTAGTGGAGCTGGCAAATTATCTTTCCCCCCAGTTGCAAATGTATTCGTTCTGCAAGGCCGGGAGGATGGCTGTAGGCACTCAACAGGGCCTATCTCAGTCCCAGGTCAGTCAGCCACTGAAGCCAGCTCGCGGGGGGTGGAGGGGGGAGCATGTAAAATATATACACGTACTTAACTTTTGTGGAGAGCACTGTTCTCTGGTTCCGGAGGTGTGAGTAGGCTGTGTGGCTGGCTGCTTCTCCCTGAGGAAACTGTGGCTGAATGCTACCAGATGTTAAAGGATCAAGTCAGTAGCAGTCAGGTTTGGGTTGAGCAGAACAATGTTTAGAAATAAAGGTACCTTGTAGGTGGGTTGGGACATGGGGATTTATAGAAATAGGAATGGCTCCTTATATTGCTGCTGTTAGCTGCCATGGAGTCCAACCCCCAGACTCATGGCAACCCCATTCAAAACAGAACAAAACGCTGCTTGGTCCTGCACCATCCCCATGATTGGTTGCTGATCAGACCATTAAGATACATAGGGTTTTTACTGACTGGTTTTTGGAAGTAGATCACCAGGCCTTTCTTCTTCATCTGTCCTAGTCTGGGAGCTCCACTGAAACCCCTTTAGCATCATAGCAACATGCAAGCCTCCACTGACAGTCAAGTGGTGACCGAACATACAGCACATTGGGTGGGGCTTGAACCCAAGCTTCTCCCATGGAAGGTGAGAATTCTACCACTGAACCACCACTGCCCCCTGGTTTCTTATAGGGCAGTATAAATTTCATGACTGTGTATTTTCTCAGGGTTTTTCGTTGAAACTTATCTCATTAATAAATCTTTATTTAGGCCAGGCACTGTGTATAAAATGGCCTTTGGCGAAAGATACCTGAATTTCAGTTTACACAAGTAGATGCATTTCTTATGCCTCTGGGATAAGCACTAGACCTATTCACTTTTTATTAACCTTAGACTCCCAAATAGTATTCAAACTGACTTAGAAATTCATTTAAATTGAATTTAAACAGACTTAGGATATGTAGGGAAATGTTTTAAGCAAAAATTATTGACTGGTTCTTTGATACCGTTGCCTTTTGGAGAAAACCAGTTTTTATGTTTTCTCCCTTTTGCCCCTCCTTCACCTCTCCAAGACTCTCTTCCTGCCAAGGCTCTCCTCAGTAGTCTTGTCTGTGAAGCCTTTTCTGATACTGTTTGTTTATGGGCCTTTCCCTCTCTCCAGCCTGGTGTCTTCCTTTCTATACCACTCATGGTGTTCTTCACTGCCCTGGTGCTTCCCTTATCCTTGTATGTGTCTCATCATGCCTGCTGGATTGTAAACTCCTTGAGGGTTGACTAACAGGTCACTTTTGACCCATTGGCTGTATCTGTTAAAGGTATAGAAAGGCAAGTCAGAGTTTGCCTCGAATGTTTACTTAGTGGAACTTTTTTCTAAACTCTTGCTTAACTTTTTCTTCATTTTCTCTTCAGAAGGAAAAAAATAATTACGTTAACCAAGTCTTCATTTTAGTTTAACTCTAAAACCTGGGAATTAATCCAGCCAACATTGCATTCAACACACTGACAATGGAATCTGATGAATTTATATGCATTCAAGAGAAAGTTGGTGAGCAGGCTCAAGAAATGATTGTTGACATGACTGATCCAGCTGCCCTGATCAGACAGCCTATCTCTGCAGAAAGTGCCATTGTGAATCTGGCATCGAAGGTGATAGCTCTGACAGGTAAGCCTGATGGGAATGTTAGGAGAATTTTATCTCATATTGGCTGCTTTTGTCACCTTAAATATTGGACAAGTGTCAGTAACTCACAGCAAAGTGTCATCAATAGTATTAATTCCAAAAGTTTAGCACAAGCTGTGAGTTTTGTGTGCTAACGAGAGGCCCCTGAGCACCAGAGCCCCTTTGTAACATCATCCGTAGTGCTAAATATACAAGAGGAAGAGAACACCCAGAACCTCTTCCCCATGGGCTCTACGTCTGGACATGCCAATGCCAGTGCCCACACTGTGCCATGTTCCCCAGTAGTGCTGTGTGGTGCCCTTGACAAAGGGACCTGCTTTACAGGGTCTTCCCAGTCATCCTACAATAGAAGCCACAGATACTTGTCTTATGAAACACATCAGTAACAGTATAGCTGTAAGTAGAATTTTACTTACCTGAACTCTGGGGACCTTGGGTGCTCAAAACCTTTTAGTTACCTTGAGAATATAGAATCTTTTTATATTGCCTTGATTTGGGAAATGAAGGATTACGTATATAGTGGACTTACTTGAAAAGTAAAAACTGTTCTGGGACCTATGAAGTTAAGACCTTTCTATTTAAAAGAAACTGCTGAATCCTTTTTTTTTTTTCCTCCCTCAAAAAGATCTTTGTTCTGTTGACTACTCTACCCCCTTTCCATGCAGTCTTGTGAAGGTATTTTTGGGAATGTGTTGTGTAAGCAAACTTTTAATCTTAATTGAGGAATTATTAAACTTTATGGATTCTTTTCTGTTTCTTTAAAAGTATCACGTATCCTTTGGCTGTTTGTGATGGCATATTCACCTTGTAGTGCTTGCTTTCCTAAAGGTTGTTGCAGTACTTTTGAGAGGCCTTATCTAGCCTGTTTTTGCTGTTTGCTATTCACAGCAGGTCTCCAAAATGACCTGCATTTTAGTCTTCCTGGTTCTCTGGTACACTTCTCTTTAACAATGTCCATGTGGCTCTTTGGTGGGGGGATGTTTTGGGGATGAGAGGGGTATAGAGAAAGCACAGTGTTTAGATGCTGTCAGTCCCCTCCAGCCAAAGACCACCTGTGACACACCTGAAGTTGAACAAGTTGGGTTTACTTCTTGCAACAAAGGAAACCATGCACCATGGGGACTGTGGGATGTCTCAGTAAGACGGTGTTATAAGGAACCTTTTATAGGATTTGGAATTTGGTTGAAAGATTTGGAAAAGGCCTAAGGAAGTAGAGGTTTGCTCTAGATTGGATGCTGTCAGAAAGTGGGGGTAATTTTATGATTAGGTATGTCAGTAAATCTTATCTATAAGGGAGTACGGACAAGAGCAATGGTCCCTCATTTTAGCCAACAGAGAGGGAGATATTTTGTATTTCGTGGGTCCCACAGTAAACTTGTTTTGTCTGTACTTAGATAAAATTATGAAGTGGCCTTGCTTTGTCTCACTTTTTCAAGGCCTCAGAGAGACCTTGTCTGAGGTAGGTTATTCTCTGTCCACTAGGAGATGTTTCTGTCCACTAGGAGGAAAACAAAGCCTGGCTGTGAGTGCCGAGCCAGCTTCTGGATGGTTGGGCTGCTCTTTCTTTCTTTCTTTTTTTGCTTTTTCTTTCTCAGTGTTAATGTGAATTGCTTTAACTATTACAGTGTTGAGTACTGCTTTTTTTCCATAGGGAAATGTGAAATTATGAAGCCAGAGTGGTATAATTTAAGGCTTTATCCTATTTTTATTGTAATATTATGACTGTAAGGATGATCTTGTACAGATTGTTGACAAGTAGAGCATCTACTACAGTATGTTTTAAAGGTCGTAGACCAAAATGAATGAAACTGTATTAGAAAAAAAGGGGGGGAGTATTTGTACAGTGATTGAAATAGGTGACTTAAGTACATACAGATGAGCTATGAAGAGCAAGTGTATTTGCATATGTATTTTACAAAGGTGTGTGGAAAATAGTTTGTGTTGATAGTTTTATACTTTGTCATTTTCTGTTAACTTTGTATGTTACACACCTTTTTACATTTATAACACACCCATTGCCGTCGAGTCAATTCTGTAACAGCTGTTTGTAATTACTCTAAATATTATGAGGTGCAATATATTATTTTCTTTCGAACCTTTGATAATTTCATATCTGACACTATTATAAATAATGATGTAAAAACAAGCTCCCTTAACATTTTTTTTTTTAATTTTTATTAAGCTTCAAGTGAACATTTACCATTCCAATCAGTCTGTCACATGTAGGTTTACATAAATCTTACTCCCTTCTTCCACTCCCTTAACATTTTAATAAAGACCAAAACTATAAAAAAAAAAAAAAAAAAGAGCAAGTGTACTGTTTCCTGCACTAGGACTGGTTACGCAGGGGCCAGTATGAAAGCACGGGAGTAAAGTCCAGGGGCCTGTTCTGTGCCTCACAGATTCTCTCCATTGTGGCTGGTAAAGTCTTGTCATTGAGAAGGGGCTCTCCATGAAATAGACCTCTTTTTAAAAATTTTTCCAGATTGTATTAATTTTGTTTGTTGTTGAGAATATACACAACAACAAAACATAGACCCATTCAATAGTTTCTACATTTGCAGTTTAGTGACATTGATTACATGTCTTCAAGTTATAAACCATTCTCACCCTCCTTTCCTGAATTGTTCCTGCCTCATTAACATAAACTCACTGCCTCTTAAGGTTCCTGTCTGATCTTTCAAGTTGCTGTTGTCAGTTCGATCCCATATAGGTAGTTCTTAATACAGCGTGGTGCTTAAGACAGATCTTTTTACTAGTTAAACTATTGTTCAGTTTTAAGAAGACTTCAGAGAATTTTTTTTTTTAATGAACTTTAGATGAAAGTTTACAGAACAAACTGGTTTCTCATCAGACAGTATACACATTGTTGTATGACATTGGTTAACAACCCCACGACATGTCAGCACTCTCCCTTCTCAACCCTGGGTTCCCTATTACCAGCTTTCCTGTTCCCTCCTACTTTCCAGTCCCAGCCCCAGGCCTGGTGCTCCCCTTTAGTCTTGTTTTGTTCCATGGGCCTGGTTCAATCTTTGTCTGAAGGGTGAAACTCAGGAGTGACCTCATTACTGAGCTGAAAGGGTGTCGGGGGCCATACTCTCAGGGTTTCTCCAGTCTCTGTCAGGCCAGCAAATCTGGTCTTTCTTTTTGAGTTAGAATTTTGTTCTACGTTTTTCTCCAGCTCTGTCCAGGACCCTCTATTGTGATCCCTGTCGGAGCAGTTAGTGGTGGTAGCTGGGCACCATCTCGTTATACTGGACTCAGCCTGGTGGAGGCAGTGGTAGATGTGGTCAGTTAGTCCTTTGGACTAATCTTTCCCTTATGTCTTTAGTTTTCTTCATTCTTCCTTGCTCCCCAAAGAGTGAGACCAGTAGAGTATCCTAGATGGCCGCTCATAGGCTCAGGGAATATTTTTGGTTTAAGGTTTAAAGATTATCTTGGGGCACTAGCTTCAGGGGTTCATCCACCCTCCATGGCTCCACAAAGTCTGGCTTCTATGAGAATTTGAAATTCTGTTCTGCATTTTCCTCCCTTTTAATCAGGATTCTTCTATGGAATCTTTGATCAAAATGTTCAGTAATGGTAGCTAGGCCCCATCCAGTTCTGGTCTCCTGGCAAAGGAGGCGGTTTTTCGTGGAGGCAATTAGCCACACATTCCATATCCTCCTATTCCTGAAATTCCTTCCTCTGTTGTGCCTTGGATGGCCGCTTGCAAGCTTTTAAAACCCCAGGCCAAGGACGAATTACCCAATAATCAAGATATGCACGCTCTTACTTGTGCTTAGTAATCTGTAGTGCACAATTTCACTTGTTTTTCACTACAATTAGTAAGTAGACACAACTAAGCCCCTGCGTACCTTGCTTACTGTAAGCTGGTGCGTGCCAAGCTTACTGGTTAATCTGTCCCTGCCCCAGCCACTACACAAAGAACTAGGAAGTAGAACAGAAGCACAAAACATGTTATGAGGCCAATTCACTGGGATGCCCCATGAAACCATGACCCTAAAACTCCAAACCAAGGAACTGAATCCTATAAGGTTTTGGGTTGTAAATAAGCAGCCTCACAGCTACTTTTTTTTTTCTTTTTTGTCATTGTTGTAAATATATCTATCACACAACTTTTTGCCAATTCAACTTTATACCAGGTGTACAACTTGTTGACAGCAATTACAATAATCGGCTGTGCAACCCTACCCTTAATCAATTCAATTTTTCCATCACCATTAACTCCCCCTTTTCCCCCTCCCTCTCACCCCTGGTAACCATTAATAAACTAAGGTCTCTGTACATTTGCCTTTTCTTCTCTTTTTATGTAATTGAGGTCATATAATATTTGTCCTTTTGTGCATAATGTCTTCAAGCTCCATCCATACTGTAGCCATGTATAAAGACTTCATTTCTGCAGCTGAGTAGTATTCCATTGTATGTATGTACCACATTTTATTTATGCATTCATCTGTTAATGAGCATTTAGGTTGTTTGTACCTTTTGGCTATTATGCTGCAATGAACATTAGTGTACAAGTTTTTTTGAGTCTCTGCTTTCAAGTCTTTTGGGTATATACCCAGGAGTAGAATTGCTGGGCCATGTGGTAGTTCTGGAGCCTTGATGGTGCAGTGGTTAAGAGCTTGGCTGCTAACCAAAAGGTCAGCAGTTCGAATCCACCAGCTGTTCATTAAAAATCCTGTGGGACAGTTCTGCTCTATCCTGTGGGGTCGCTATGAGTTGAAATCGACACAATGGCAACAAGTTTGGTTTTGGTTTTATGGTAGTTCTATTTTTAGTTGTGTTTTCAGCAATGGCTATACCATTTTACATTTCTACCAGTAATGGATAAGGGTTTCAGTTTCCCCTGATCCTCACCCAAGTTTGTTATTCTCTGTTTTTTTTCTTAGCCATTCTAGTGGGAGTGAAATGCTATTTCATTGGGGTTTTGATTTGCGTCTCTCTGATGGCTAATGATGCTGAACTTCTTTTCGTGTGTCTGGTGGCCATTTCAGTGTCTTTCTTTGGGGAAATGTCTGTTCAAGTCCTTTGTCCATTTTATGATTGGGTCATTTGTCTTCTTGTCATTGTCACAGTTTTATATATGTTTTGGTCATTAGATTCTTACCGGATGTATGGTTTCCGAAAATATTCTCCCAGTCGATAACTTGTCTTTACTTTCTTGGTAAAGTCTTTTGATACATGAAAGTTTTTTAATTTTTATGAGGTCCCATTTATGTAGTCTTTTGCTGTTTGTGCTTTCTTAATACATTTGGTAATCCATTGTTAAAAGCTGACAGCATTGCCTCTGCATTTTCTTCTAAGAATTTCATGGTTTTAACTTTTCACATTTAAGTCTTTAATCCATTTTGTGAATTTGTTTTTGTGTGCGGTGTGAGGCATAGGTCCTGTTTCGTTTTTCCGCACGTAGAAATCCAATTTTCCCAACAACATTTATTGAACAAATTCTTTCCCGATTGAATGGACCTAGCACACTTGTCAAAAATCAGGTGACCATAAATGTGTGAGTTTATTTCTTGATTCTATGTGTCTGTTGTTATATATACCAGTACCAAGCTGTTCTGATTACTGTAGCTGTATGTTGTTGTTGTTAGGTGCCATCGAGTCAGTTCCGACTCATAGCAACCCTGCATACAACAGAATGAAACATTGCCCGGTACTGCGCCATCCTCACAATCGTTGTTATGCTTGAACTCATTGTTGCAGCCACTGTGTCAATCAATCTCGTTGAGGCTCTTCCTGTTTTTCACTGACCTTCTGGTTTGCCAGGCATGATGTCTTTCTCCAGGGACTGCTCCTTCCTAATAACATGTCCAAAGTATGTGAGACATAGTCTCGCCATCCTTGCTTCTAAGGAGCATTGTGGTTGTACTTCTTCCAAGACAGATTTGTTTGTTCTTTTGGCAGTCCATGGCATATTCTGTATTCGTCGCCAACACCACAATTCAGAGGCGTCAATTCTTCTTCAATCTTCGTTATGCATTGTCCAGCTTTTGCATGCATATAAGGCGACTGAAAACACCATGGATTGGATCAAGCACACCTTAGTCCTCAAGGTGACACCTTTGCTTTTCAACACTTTAAAGAGGTCTTTTGCAGCAAATTTGCCCGATGCAATTTGACTGGCTAATTCTTTTCAGAAGTAGACTGCTGGATCCTTCTTCCTAGTCTGTCTTAGTCTGGAAGCTCAGCTGAAATCTGTCCACCATTGGTTACTCTGCTGGTATTTGAATACCGGTGGCATAGCTTCCAGCATCAAGCAACACCCAAGCTCCCACAGTAAGACAAACTGACAGACATGTGGGGGCTATAGCTGTATAAAACACACAAAAAAATAGTATGTTTTAAAATCAGGAAGTGTGAATCCTCCTATTTTGCTCTTCTCTTTCAGCATTGCTTTAGCTGCTTGGTGCCTCTTGCCATTCTGTATAAAGTTGAGGATTGGTTTTTCTATTTCTGGAAAGAAAGCTATTGGAATTCTGATTGGGATTGCATTGAACTATAGATACTTTGGGTAGTGTTGACATCTTAACAATATTGAGTCTTCCAATCCATGAACATGGAACATCTTTCCGTTTATTTAAATCTTCTTTAATTTCTTTTGTAGTTTTCATTGTATAAGTCCTTCATGTCCCTGGTTAGATTTATTCGTAAATGTTTTTTCTCTTAGGTGCTGCGGACCTCCTTTTGTAAAAAGGTCCACCTCTGTAGTTCTCTCTTGTGTCTCTCTGTGAGCTCCCAAGGTCCCCAGCCCATAGCATTGCCAGTCCTGGAGAAGCCTGGAACAAATTCACTCACCTCAGTCTCTCTTCAAACTTTCCCCGCTGCTGAATTTGTGGTGAACATTTAAAAGAAGAGATACATTTTTACCCTTGACCTAAAGAGCATGAAGTGGTAGTAGAACTCCTCATCTGTTGCTCATTGTTTTAAATGGAACATTAATGCCCTAACTCAGAGATGGCAAGCTGCCTGTTTTGGTATGGCCCCACACTACATTTTTAAAGAGTTGTGATGAATAGGCAACAGAGATCTTTCATTTGCAGCTTGCATTACTGGCCCAAATATGGTAGTGCCCCTTTTGTTGTTAAACATTGCCCTTTGAATATTCGTGAGTATTTCTTTTTACACACTTCACTCATTTTCCTTAATATTTAGAAGTAGATTGAGTGTATACTAATCTTCCATCAACCCAACAGTTAGTTAGCTCTTAGCTCAGGTGAGGAGGTGGTGGGATGGCATCCGCTTTTGGTGACACGTTCTTCACCTTGATTTCTTAAATGTGACTTTATGTTAATTCCCAGAGGAGGTTTATGTATTTATTCATTTTTATTATTATCATTTTTGGCAAGGCTAAATATTTTGTGGAGTGCCTGGGTGATGAAAGCAGTTAAGTGCTCAGCTACTAACTGAAATGTTGGTGGTTTGAATCCATCCAGAGGTACCTCAGAAGACAAGGTCTGACATTCTACTTCTGAAAGATGACAGCCATTGAAAATTCTAGGGAATGCAGTTCTACTCTGAAACACATGGGGTCCCCATGAAGCTTGTTTGTTTGTTTAATGCCTAATAATATATGTCAAGTTTCTCTTCTTGTGGTTATTAGTCAGTCATATATCTTTTTAGTCTGTTTAAATGTTTGCCCATTTTTATATTGGGTTGTTTATATTATTGTTGAATTATAAGAATTCTTTATATATTGTGAATATAAATCAGTTATCAGCTATGTGATTTACAAATATTTTCTCCCAGTCTGTTAACTTGTCTTTTCATTTTCTTCATGGTATCTTTTGAAGAACAAAAATATTTAATTTCAATGAAGTCCAAGTTAATCTTTTTTTTTTTTCTTTTCCCCCTGTAATGGATCATGCTTTTGGAGCCATATCTAAGCTCTTAGTCTAACCCAAGGTCATAAAGATTTTAGGTCTGTGGTTCATTTCGAGTTTATTTTTTGTATGGTATGAGGTAAGGGTATAAGTTTGTTTTTCTTTTTTGTGGACATGGATATTCCAGTTGTCCCGGAACCATTTGTTGAGAAGACTGTCCTTCCCCATTTAATTCTCTTGACACTTTTTGTGAAAATCAGTTGACCATAAATAAATATAAGAATTTATTTCTAGACTTTCAGTTTTGTTCTACTGATTGATATGCCTATTCATGCACCAATTACTTGATTACTGTGTCTTTATAATAAGTTGAAATCAGATAGTGTTGGTTCTCCAATTTGTATTTTTCAGAATAGTTTTGGCTATTCTAGGTCCTTTGCATTTCCACATACATTGTTGGATAACTTGTCAGTTTCTATAAAACAGCCTGCTGAGATTTTGATAGAGATTGCTTTGAATTTATCAGTGGACTTGGGGAGAATTGCCTCCTGTAGTCATTCAATGTGGACTATCTCTCCATTTATTTAGATCTCTGTAATTTCTTTCAGTGATAATTTGCACTTTCAGTGTACAAGTCCTGCACTTCTTTTTTAAAATTTATTCATAATTGTCATGGATTGAACTGTGTCCCCCAAAATATGTGTTGACTTGGCTAGGCCATGATTCCCAATATTGTGTGTTCATCCTCCATTTTGTGGTCTGATTTAATTATCCTCCATTTTGTGATCCTCAGTGGTCTGGCAGTTATGTAATAAAAAAAATTTTTTTTTTTAATGATGTAACTTGGCAGTTGTGTAATCATGTAGTCATCCTCCATTTTGTGTTGTAAATCCGAAAACCTCTGTGAAGTGGGACTAGTTTGGGGTATCTTAAGTCACCGCCCTTACTCAAGTAACCACCTTAGTCAGGTCACACACTTGCTTGAGTCACACCATTTATCTTACAAGAGATAAAAGAAGAGAGATGGGAGCAAAGGAGAGAGAGACCTCACTCCCACGAAGAAAGGAGAGCCCGGAGCAGAGCACATCCTTTGGACCTGGGGTCCCTGCACTGAGAACCCAGGAGAAGATTGATGCCAAGACACATGGAGATTTCCAAGGATCTTCAGGCCCACAGATGTTGAAAAAAGACAAGGGCTTTTCCCCAGAGCCAACAGAAAGAGAAAGCCTTCCCCTAAAGCTGGTGCCCTGAATTCAGACTTCAGCCTCCTAAACTGAGAGAATAAATTTCTGCTTGTTAAAGCCACCTGTGGTATTTGTGTTATAGCAGCACTAGATAACTAAGAAATAAGTATTTTATTCTTTCTAATGTGTGATGTACAGAATTGTTTTCTTAATTCCATTTTTGGATTGTTTGTTGTTAGGATATAGAAATACAGTTGACTTTTGTATATTGATCTTGTATCCTGTTCACTTGTTTATTAGCTCTTGTAGTTTTTAGTTTATTCTTGGGATTTTCTACACACCGGATCATGTTACCTGCAAATAAAGACAGTTACATCTTCTTTTCTAGTTGAGATTCTGTTCATTTTTTTTGTTTTAATATTGCATTACCTTTAATATCCAGTATAATTTTGAATAGAAGTGGTGAGAATAGAATTCCTTGCCTTGATTCTGATTTTACCCAACCCACCACTGATTTTAGAGGAAGGCATTTAATCCTTCACCATTAAATACGATGTTGGCTGTTTTGATCGATGCACCCTTTATCAATTTGAGGAAGTTCCCTCTTTTAAGTATTTAATCATGAAAGGATGTTGGATTTGGTCAAGTGCTTTTTCTACATCTGTTGAGATGATCACTTGGATGTTGTTCTTTATTAACATAGTGTGTTAAAGTGTTAAAAAGTAAAGATGTCATTTTGATGTTTAAGATGTGCCTGCCCCAAGTCATGTTCTTTTTCATCACCTCATATGCATGTGAAAGCTGGACAATAAAAAACACCAAAGAAGAATTGATGCATTCGAATTGTGCTGTTGGTGAAGAATATTGTGAGTATACCATGGACTGCCAGAACAACAAACAGATCTGTCCTGGAGTAAGTACAGCCAGAGTGCTCCTTAGAATCAAGGTTACTAAGACTTGGTCTTGCTTACTTTGGACATGTCATCAGGAAAGACCAATTGCTGGAGACAGACATCATCCTTTGCTCCCATCTCTCTTCTTTTATCTCTTGTAAGATAAATGGTGTGACTCAAGCAAGTGTGTGACCTGACTAAGGTGGTTACTTGAGTAAGGGCGGTGACTTAAGATACCCCAAACTAGTCCCACTTCACAGAGGTTTTCGGATTTACAACACAAGACAGAAGGGAGACCTTCAGTGAGATGGATTGACATAGTGGCTGCAACAGTGGGCTCAAACACAGCAATGATTGTGACAATGGCACAGGATCAGGCATCATTTTGATCTCTTATACATAAGGTTGCTATGAACTAGAGCTACCTTGATGACATCTAACAGCAATTACATTAATTGTCAGGGACTTTTCCATCTATACTTATAATAATTGGAATGTGGTTTTCTTTTCTTGTTATGTCTTTGCCTAATTTTGAAATTAGGGTAATATTGATCTTATATCTTCTCTGGATATTTGATAGAATTCATCAGTGAAAGCCCTCTGGGACTGGGCTTTTCTTTGGGGGGAGGTTTTTTATTTTAAGTCTGGTGTTTTTACGATTCAGTCTGGTCTTTTTATGAGAATTTGGGGTCTGCATTAGGGGAAAGTTTTTAATTACTAATTCAACTTCTTTTTTTTTTCAATAATTTTTATTCTGTTTTAAGTGAAAGTTTACAAATCAAGTCAGTCTCTCACATAAAAACCCATATACACCTTGCTAAAAAAAAACACACTCCCAAATACTCTCCCCCTTTTTTTTTTTTTTTTTAATGAGACAGCCAGCTCTCTCCCTCCACTCTCTCTTTTCGTGTCCTTTTCACCAGCTTCAAACCCACTCCACCCTCTCATCTCCCGTCCTGGCAGGAGCTGCCAACATAGTCTCAAGTATCCACCTGATCCAAGAAGCTCACTCCTCACCAGCATCCCTCTTCAACCCATTGTCCAGTCCAATCCATGTCTGAAGACTTGGCTTTGGGAATGGTTCCTGTCCTGGGCCAACAGAAGGTCTGGGGGCCATGACCACCAGGGTCCTTCCAGTCTTGGTCATACCATTAAGTCTGGTCTTATGAGAATTTGGGGTCTGCATCCCACTGCTGTCCTGCTCCCTCAGGGGTTCTCTGTTGTTTTCCCTGTCAGGGCAGTCATCGGTTGTAGCTGGGCATCATCTCAGAATGATGCAGTCGTCTCTGGTTCATGGGACCCTTTCTGTCTCTTGGGCTCGTAATTGCCTTGTGCTCTTGGTATTCTTCATTCTCCTTTGATCCAGGTGGGTTGAGACCAATTGATGCATCTTAGATGGCTGCTTGCTAGCGTTTAAGACCCCAGACGCCACTCTTCAAAGTGGGATGCAGAATGTTTTGTTAATAGATTTTATTATGCCAGTTGACTTAGATGTCCCCTGAAACCATGGTCCCCAGACCCCTGCCCCTGCTACGCTGGCCTTCAAAGCATTCAGTTTATTCAGGAAACTTCTTTGCTTTTGGTTTAGTCCAATTGTGCTGACCTCCCCTGTATTGTGTGTTGTCTTTCCCTTCACCTAAAGTAGTTCTTATCTACTATCTAATTAGTGAATACCCCTCTTCCACCCTCCCGCCCTCCCCCTTCTCGTAACCACAAAAGAATGTTTTCTTCTCAGTTTAAACTATTTCTCAAGTTCTTATAATAGTGGTCTTATACAATATTTGTCCTTTTGCAACTGACTAATTTCACTCAGCATAATGCCTTCCAGGTTCCTCCATGTTATGAAATGTTTCACAGTTTTCTCACTGTTCTTTACTGATGCATAGTATTCCATTGTGTGAATATACCATAATTTATCCATTCATCCATTGATGGGCACCTTGGTTGCTTCCATGTTTTTGCTATTGTAATAAACATGGGTGTGCATATATCTGTTTGTGTAAAGGCTCTTATTTCTCTAGGATATATTCCAAGGAGTGAGGTTGCCGGATCATATGGTAGTTCTATTTCTAGCTTTTTAAGGAAGCGCCAAATCGATTTCCAAAGTGGTTGTACCATTTGACACTCCCACCAGCAGTGTAGAAGTGTTCCAATCTCTCCACAGCCTCTCCAACATTTATTATTTTGTGTTTTTTGGATTAATGCCAACCTTGTTGGAGTGAGATGAAATCTCATTGTAGTTTTGATCTGCATTTCTCTAATGGTTAATGATCGTGAACATTTCCTCGTATATCTGTTAGCTACCTGAATGTCTTCTTTAGTGAAGTGTCTATTCATATCTTTTGTCCATTTTTTAATTGGGTTCTTTGTCTTTTTGCAGTTGAGTTTTTGTAGTATTATGTAGATTTGAGAGATCAGGCGCTGATCAGAAATGTCATAGCTAAAAACTTTTTCCCAGTCTGTAGGTAATCTTTTTATTCTTTTGGTGAAGTCTTTGGATGAGCACAGGTGTTTGATTTTTAGGAGCTCCCAGTTATCTAGTTTTTTTTTCCCTACGTTCTTTATAATGTTTTCTATACTGTTTATGCCATGTATTAGGGCTCCTAACATTGTCCCTATTTTTTCTTCCATGATCTTTATCATTTTAGATTTTATATTTAGGTCTTTGGTCCATTTTGAGTTAGTTTTTGTGCATGGAGTGAGGTATGGGTCTTGTTTCATTTTTTTGCAGATGGATATCCAGTTATGCCAGCTCCATTTGTTAAAAAGACTGTCTTTTCCCCATTTAAAACAGTTTTGGGGCCTTTGTCAAATATCAACCACTCATATGTGGATGGATTTATATCTGGATTCTCAATTCTGTTCCATTGGTCCATGTATCTGTTGTTGTACCAGTACCAGGCTGTTCTGACTACTGTGGCAGTATAATAGGTTCTAAAATCAGGTAAAGTAAGGCCTCCCACTTTGTTCTTCTTTTTCAGTAATACCTTATTTATCCGGGGCCTCTTTCCCTTCCGTATGAAATTGGTGATTTGTTTCTCCATCTCATTAAAGAATGTCGTTGAGATTTGGATCGGAATTGCATTAAATGTATAGATCGCTTTTGGTAGAATAGACATTTTTGTAATGTTAAGTCTTCCTATCCATGAGCAAGGTAGGTTCTTCCACTTATGTAAGTCTCTTTTGGTTTCTTGCAGAAGTGTACTGTAGTTTTTTTTGTATAAGTCTTTTACATCTCTGGTAAGATTTATTCCTAAGTATTTTATCTTCTTGGGGGCTACTGTAAATGGCATTGATTTGGTGCTTTCCTCTTCAATGTTCTTTTTGTTGGTGTAGAGGAATCCAGCTGATTTTTGTATGTTTATCTTGTATCCCGATACTCTGCTGAACTCTTCTATTAGTTTCAGTAGTTTTCTTGAGGATTCCTTAGGGTTTTCTGTGGGTAAGATCATGTCATCCGCAAAAAGAGATACTTTTACTTCTTCCTTGCCAATCTGGATGCCCTTTATTTCTTTATCTAGCCTGATTTCTCTGGGTAGGACTTCCAGCACTATGTTGAATAAGTGGTGATAAAGGGCATCCTTGTGTGGTTCCCGATCTCAGTGGGAATGTTTTCAGGCTCTCTCCATTTAGGATGATGTTGGCTGTTGGCTTTGTATAAATACCTTTTATTATGTTGAGAAATTTTCCTTCTATTCCTATTTTGCTGAGAGTTTTTATCATGAATGAGTGTTGAACTTTGTCAAATGCCTTTTCTGCATCATTGGATAAAATCATGTGATTCTTGTCTTTTGTTTTGTTTGTGTGGTGGATTACATTAATTGTTTGTCTAATGTTGAACCATCCCTGCATTCCTGGTGTGAATCCCACTTGGTCATGGTGAATTATTTTTTTGATATGTTGTTAATTCTATTGGCTAGAATTTTGTTGAGGATTTTTGCATCTACATTCATGAGGGATATAGGTCTATAATTTTCTTTTCTTGTGATGTCTTTACCTGGTTTTGGTATCAGGGATATGGTGGCTTCATAGATGAACTTGGTAGTATTCCATCCTTTTCTATGCTCTGAAATACCTTCAGTAGTAGTGGTGTTAACTCTTCTCTGAAAGTTTGGTAGAACTCTGCAGTGAAGCCGTCCGGACCAGGGCTTTTTTTTGTCAGGAGTTTTTTGATTACCTTTTCAATCTCTTCTTTTGTTATGTTAGTTGTTCTACCTCTGTTTTTGTTCGTTTAGGTAGGTAGTGTGTTTCTAGGAATTCATCCATTTCTTCTAGGTTTTCGAATTTGTTTGAGTATAGTTTTTCATAGTAATCTGTTATGATTCTTTTAATTTCAGTTGGGTCTGTTGTAATATCGCCCATCTCATTTCTTATTTGGGTTATTTGCTCCCTCTCCTGTTTTTCTTTTGTCAGTTTGGCCAATGGTTTATCAATTTTGTTGAGTTTTTCAAAAGAACCAGCTTTTGGTCTTGTTAATTCTTTCAGTTTTTCAGTTTTCTATTTCATTTAGTCCAGCTCTAATTTTTATTATTTGTTTTCTTCTGGTGCCTGTGGGTTTCTTTTGTTGCTCTCTTTCTATTTGCTCAAGTTATAGGGATAGTTCTTTGATTTTGGCCCTTTCTTCTTTTTGGATCTCTGCATTTATTGAAATAAACTGGCCTGTGAGCACTGCTTTTGCTGTATCTCAAAGGTTCTGATAGGAAGTGTTTTCATTCTCATTGGAGTCTATGAATTTCTTTATTCCATCCTTAATGTCTTCTATAATTCAGTCTTTTTTGAGCAGGGTATTGTTCAGTTTCCAAGTATTTGACTTCTTTTCCCTGCTTTTCCTGCTATTGATTTCCACTTTTATGGCCTTATGGTCAGAGAAGATGCTTTGTAATATTTCAATGTTTTGGATTCTGCTAAGGCTTGCTTTATGACCTAATCTGTGGTCTATTCTAGAGAATGTTCCATGTGCACTAGAAAAGAGAGTATACTTGGTTGCTGTTGGGTGCAGTGTTCTGTGTATGTCTATGAGGTCAAGTTGGTTGATTGTGGCATTTAGATCTTCTGTGTCTTTATTGAGCTTCTTTCTGGATGTCCTGTCCTTCACCGAAAATGGTGTGTTGAAGTCTCCTACTATTATTGTGGAGCTGTCTATCTCACTTTTCAATGCTGATAGAGTTTGTTTTATGTATCTTGCAGCCCTGTCACTGGGTGCATAAATATTTAATATGGTTATATCTTCTTGGTGTATTGTCCCTTTAATCATTATATAGTGTCCTTCCTTATCCTTTATGATGGATTTAACTTTTAAGTCTATTTTCTCAGAAATTAATATTGCCACTCCTGCTGTTTTTTGATTGTTGTTTGCTTGATATATTTTTTTCCATCCTTTGAGTTTTAGTTTGTGTCTCTAAGTCTAAGGTGTGTCTCTTGTAGGCAGCATATAAACGGATCTTGGTTTTTAATCCATTCTGCCACTCTCTGTCTCTTTATTGGTGCATTTAGTTCATGTACACTCAGGGTAATTATGGATAGGTATGAGTTTAGTGCTATCATTTTGATGTCTTTTTTTGTGTGTTGACAGCTTCTTTTTCCCACTTGATTTTATGTGCTGAGTAAATTTTCTTTATATATTGTCCTTTCCTCACATTTGTTGTTGATTTTGTTTCTGCTGAGTCTCTATTTTTCCCTTGTATTTCATTTTGATGAGTAGGATAGTTTGTCTGCTTTGTGGTTACCTTACTATTTACCCCTATATTCCTAACTTTAAAACTAACTTGTATTTCTTTGTATCGCCATATCTTCCTCTCCATATGGAAGGTATACGATTATATTTCTTAGTCCCTCTTTATTATTTTAATGTTAATTCAACTTCTTGATTCGTTATAAATCTGTTCAGATTTTCTGTTTTTTGTTGTGTCAATTTTTGGAGTTTGTGTCTAGAATTTCTAGCAATTCATCCAAGTTTCCTAAGTTTTCTAACATGTTGCCATAAAATTGTTTGTGATATTCCCTCATAATCCTTATAATTTCTTTAGTGTTTGTAGTGATGTCCTGTCATTCCTGATTTTGGTAATTTGTGCCTTCCCTTTTTTTCTTAATTAGCCTAACTAAGGTTTTTCAGTTTTCTTGATCTTTTCACCGACTATTGTGGTTTCATTAATTTGTAGTATTTTTCTGTTAATCATCTGGATTTTCTCTCTAATCTTAATGGCTTTCTTTCTGTTAACTTTGGATTTGGTTTGCTTTTTTTTCCTAGTTTCTTAATGTGGAAGCATAACTCATTAACCTGAGATCTTTCCTCTTATGTGATCTTGGCACTTAACCCACCCATTGCTGTCAAATTGATTGTAACTTATAAAGCTATCAATTCCCCTTTAATCCCTGCCTTTCCTGCAACTCAAAAATTGATACATGTGTTTCATATTTCATTTAGTTCAATGTGTTTTTTTAATTTCCTTGCGATGTCCTCTTTGACTCATGGGTTATTTATTAGTGTATTGTTTAATTTCCAGAATTTGAGAACATCTCACATTTCTGTTTTTGATTTCTTAAAATTCTGTGGTTAGAGAACTTTGTATAATTTCATTTCTTTTAAATTTCTTGAGATTTGTTCTATGGCCTAGTGTGTAGTCTGTTCTGGAGTATGAATCAGGTATACTTGACAAAAATGTGTGTTTTGTTGTGGAGTGAGGTGTTCTAAAGATGTCAGTTAGATGGAATTGATCAACAGTGTTCCAGTCTTCCGTTTTTCCTTCTAGTTGTTTTATCAGTGATTGAGAATGCAGTATTGAAATCTCCAGTTACTACTTTTTAGGTGTCTGTTTCTCCTTTCAGTTCTATTAGGGTTTGCTTCATGTATCGAGATTATTTTTAGGTGCGTGAGCCTTTTTTATTGTTCTGTCTTCCCTTTGATCGTCATAAAATGTACTCTTTTGGCTTTAGTGATAGTTCTTTGTCTCAAATGATAGTTCTCATAGTAATATAGCTATTCCAGCTCTCTTATGATTAGCATTCGCATAGTATGCCTTTTTCTTTCCTTTTACTATCAACCTATTTGTGTCTTTAAATCTAAGGTGTGTCTTGCTGACAGCGTATAATTGGATGTTGCTTTTTTTATCTAGTCTGTTAACCTCTGTCATTTGATTTAGGTGCCAGTCACATTAATGTAATTATTAATATGGTTGAATCTCTATTTTCCATTTGGCTATTTGTTTTCTGTATGTCCCTTGTCCTTTTTGTTTCTGTCCTCCTTTACTGGCTTTTGTGTTTAAAAACTTAGCACACCCTCTTAGTTCCTCTGAATTTTTTTTTTTTACTTTGTGTGTATATGTTTAGGGGTTTACTTGTGTGAGTGTTCTTGAGCTTACAAAATGCGTCGTAACTTATCAAAAACTGTTTCAGATTCATACTCTCTCAATTCTGTTAAAATGTAGAAATTTCACTCTAAAAGCTCCATTCCCTTCCCCTCCCATTGTGCTGTCCCTCATATATGTGTGCCTGTGTGTATGTGTGTATACATATATCTATATATACATATATAGATATATTTTAACTACATCTTATAAACCCAATAATTAGTTTTCAGCATTATAGTTTTACATAATCTTAAGTGTTCTTATGAAGCTGCAGTGTGATGGATCACTTTTATATGGCCTTTCTTGCCATGGTCTTGTAACTCCCACCGAAAGACTGGGTGGGAGGTAGGACCATGCAAATAAGGTGTATGGAATCCTAACAAGGGCATCAGTCAGTGTTGCCATTCTGCTAGGCTTAAAATGAGCCATCCCAGAGGCAGGAGGGAGGGTCTCAATACCACCAAGAAAGAAGAGCCAGGAGTGGAATGTGTCTTTTGGACCTGAAATCCCTGCACTGAGAACCTTCTAGATCCAGGAGACAGACAGAGGGAGCTGTAATACCAGAGACGGCAAGAAGCAGCAGCAGAGAAACAGGCAACAGAACCAGGAGACCAGTAGGAGATGGTGTGGTAGTCTACTGGCCAACAGAACAAGAAAGCTGAGTGCCTTCAGGCAGAAAGCTTGCTGGAGAAGTGGGGTGGCTCCAGGCACTTGGCAGAGGAGCTAGTTTTGCTGACACATGTAGCGAGAGAGCTGAGTACCTTCAGGGTGAGGTTTACTGGCAGAGTGGGGTGCCTCCGGGCACTTATCAGCAGAGCTAAAACAGCTTTGTGACACTTGCCCAAGCAAGGCAGAGGCCAGGGGCCGGAGAGGCATGCTTGTGGGCACAGCTGAGAAGAGGTTGTCTTGATGGAACAACTGTATCCTGAGCATTCCTGAATCTGAATTGTTAACTGGTTACTTCCGTAATAAAACTCCATATTTCCTGTAAGTTCTCTGTGGCCATTGCAACAAATTATCGAACCCAGCAGAGAAGTACAAAGTGCCTTGGAACGGATGGTTGGTGTTAGAATTGGTAAAAAGGTTGGAGGGTGGAGGCATGTATAACCTCCACCTCATAGGAATCAGCCTTGGCCTGTTGATGATGATTCTCTCTCCCCCTTGTGAAGTTAGAGGAGGTCAGACGCACCCACCATGCCATTTATACAGAAGTTAAGAGAAGAAATGAGAAAAAATGTATTTATGGAGTCTTCCATTTTAACCCACACATTTATCATTTCCTGTGTTATTCATTTCTTTCTATGGGTTTCAGTTATCATCTTAGTTCAGTCTTTTGGAACTTTGTTTACTGTAAGCTGTGAGCACTTGAAGACAATGAGGGTTTAACATTTACCATATAGTCAAGGCATCAAAAATAGGTCATAATAATGGCAACTAAGAAGGTTAGGTGAAAAGCTTAGGAAGCAGTAAGTTCATGTTAATGGTGGTTCAATAATTTGAAAAAGGGCAGCAAAAATGGTTGCCCAACTTAAAGAATATGGTCAGTGTCACCAGATTGTACATGTGGAAATTGTTGAAATGGCATATCTTTTGCTGTGTATATTTTCACCAAAAAATAAATTAAAAAAAATTTTATATACCATTGACTGATAAGCCAAAAATGTATTTAAGCATGTCTCTTTTGCTGGAAATTCCGTTTATTTCCAATTTTAAACTATTATAAAATCTATATTAAACATCTCTATAGGTTAAAAAGATTTTCTTTAAAGGTTATGTCTAAATTAGGTCCAAAAGCAGTTACTTATATTTGTGTATAATGTCAACCAGAAACAACCATAGCCATTTAGACCAGCCCTTTTTTCCAGGTGCTTCCACCTAAAAAAACCTTATTTAACTGGTATTTTTCAAACCACATTCTCTTGAGACTTCATCATAGTAAAGCCAATAACCCCTGAACCTCTTAAAAATGAAAAAAGGACACATGCCCCAGTCACAGACTTATTGTTGCTTTGAAAAGATCCACCATTGCTTAAATGAAAGCGTTCCAGAACCTATCCTTTTTTTCTGACTTCCTCAAAACTTCTTATAAAATGAAACTGCTCTCCTCTCAAATTGAAGTCACTGGTATGTTCTCTTGAGTGCCACTCTTCATTTCTGTAGCAGTTTGGTTTACTCCCAAATAGAATCTTCGTTAGAATTTTTATAACTTGACTCCAGAATCTGTCATTTAATGGTAGTTTAAACATATGTTAATAATATAGTTGTAGCTAGCTTTAAAAAGGAGCCCTGGTGGTGCAATGGTTAAGTGCTGGCAGCTAACTGAAAGGTTGGTGGTTTGAACCTGTCAGCCACTTGGTGGGAGAAAGTGGCACTTCTACTCTGTCCTGTAGGGTTTCTCTGAGCCAGAATTGACTCATCAGCAACAAGTTTTTGTTTGTTTAGCTAGGTTTAGAATTCTTTTAAGGCAGCAAGCCTTCATCTTAGTGTCATGTGTTTTGAATGTAAACCTCCTGAGATTTCACCTTTGAGTTGTCCTTTTTCCTGAATTCAAGAGGTCATCTTATTTATTGCCTAGGTATGGCATGCGTGCCATTAAACACTTCCCTTTAGGAACAGCAACCTTGTTTCTCATTTCATGGTTAAAGACCAGTTTTCTGGTTCATGGACTATCCTGATAATATGAATTGTTGAGTAGCTTGACTAAATAAAGAGTAAATTGTCTCCTTTCTCTTACTGTGTAGCCCAGACATACGACTTCAAAAAAGACAGATCTGTTTGGTCCCTCTTCTTTTGCACCATGAGGCTGCTATTCGAATGTATGGGTCACTAGATAAGTAATTACCCCTTTGAAATCAAATCCTTCACTTTTAAGAATCCTGGATACAAGGAGAGAGGCTAATCTTGGGCTGTTTTATCTGGAAATTGAGCCTTTGCCTAAGACACATCATTATAAGGACATCTCTCAGAATGCTGCTTTAGTGGCTATTTTAATTCCCCCTTGAACTCTCAGACTTTTCTGACTTAATAAATAATATAACAGCCCAATCTCCCAGTCCTAAATTTCTAAGTGTGTGGACCAACACTGTCCAACAGAACTTACTGTGTTGTTGGAAATGTTCCATATCTGCATTGTCTGGTATGGTAGCCACTATCCACATAGAGCTATTGAATTCATGAAACTTGGCTAGTACCCTCTGAAAAACTAAATCAGTTTAATTTTAATTAATTTAAAATTTAAACAGCCACGTGTGGCTAATGGCTACCATATTGGACAGTGCATGTGAGGACAATGAAGAGCAACCAGCACATTCTTTGATATTTTCTCCACAAATCTGTGCTTCTTTATTCTTTTTTTTCATTACATACTTTTATTGTTGTAAATATATATATAACACAACATTTGCCAATTCATCTTTTTTCAGTTGTGCAGTTTAGTGATACTAATTAATCAAGTTATGCAACCACCACCTGTAATCATTGCCAGATTTCCATCACCATAAACAAAAACTCAATGCTTCCTAAACAATGGATTTCCCTTTCTTGACCCTGGTAACCACTAATAAACTTTGGTCTCTATGCATTTGCCTATTCTTGTTATTTCTTACAAGTTCGATCATACAATATTTGTCCTTTTATGATTGACTTATTTCATTAAGCATAAGGTTTTTGAGGTTCATCCATGTTGTAGCATGGATCAGGGCTTCATTTCTCTTCATAGTTGAGTACTATTCCATTGTCTGTACGTACCTCACTTTATTTATCCATTCATTCGTTGATAGACACTTAGGTTGTTTCTACTTTTTGGCTATTGTGAATAGTGCTGCAATGAACACTGGTATACATGTGTCTGTTCACATTGCTCGTTTTAAGTCTCTTGAGACTTCTACATAGGAGTGGAAGTGCTAGGTCATATGGTAGTTCTGTGTTTAACTTTTTGAGGAACTGCCACACTGTTTTCCACAGCGGCTTTCCTATTTTGCATTCCCACCAGTAATGGCATTCTTGACAATATTTGTTGTTTCCCATTTTTTGTTTTGTTTATCTTAGCCATCCTAGTGGGCATGAAGTGATATCTTATTGTGGTTTGGATTTGCATCTCTCTGATGGCTGAAGATCTTGAGCATTTTGGCACAGTGATTAAGAGCTCAGCTGCTAACCAAAAGGCAGGCAGTTCGGATCCACCAGCCACTCTTTTAAAACCCTATGGGGCATTTCTACTCTGTCCTGTAGGGTCACTATGAGTCGGAATCAACTCGACAGCAATGGGTTTTTTTTTTTTAATTTTGATATAATTTACATACTGTTATGGATTGAATTGTGTCCCTCAAAATATGTTTTGTAAATCCTAACTTCTGTGCCTATATTTATAATCCCATTTGGGAATGGATTGTCTTTGTTAATGAGGCAGGGTTAGTGTAGGGTGTGTCTTAAATCAATCTTTTTTGAGATACAAAGGAGATTAAACAAGCAAGCAAAGGAAGCAGAGAGGGGGAAGACACATGGCAAGCCACATGAATATTGCCCAGGATCAGAAGCTCAGAAAAGGCAAGGACCTTCCTCCAGAGCTGACAGAGAGAGAAAACCTTTCCCTAGAGCTGGCACACTGAATTTGGACTTCTAGCCTCTTGTGGTATTTCTGTTATAGCAGCACTAGATAACTAAGATAGAATCTGGCACCAGAAGAGTGGAGTGCTGCTCTAACAGATACCTAAATTCAGAAGTGGCTTTGGAATTGGGTCATGGGTAGAGGCTGTAAGAGTTTTAAGGTGCCTAAAAAAAAAAAAAATTTTTTTTTTTTTAATAGTAATCGACGGCACTGGGTTTTCTGGATAATAGTAAAAGCCTAGACTGCCTTGAAGAGAGTTGATCGAATTATGAATGTCAAACACAATTCCGATGAGGGTTCAGAAGGAAATGAGAATACATTCTTTGAGAATACATATGGTGCCAGCAGCAGAATGTTGCTAAAAATGTGGATGTTAAATGTGCTTCAGGCTTTAAAAGAAAATGATGGACAAGTGATCGGACAATGGAAGAAGGGTGATGTTTTTTATGCAGTGGCAAAGAACTTCTCTGAATTATGTTCAAATGTTCCGTGAAAGTTAGAACATGTAAGTGATGAACTTGGATGTCTGGATGAGGAGATTTTTTAAGCAAGATCTTAAAGGGGTCGACTGGTTTTTCCTTGCTGTTTATATTAAAATGAGAGAGGAAAGAAATGGGCTTAAAAGTGAACTGTGCAAAATGAAAACAAAACTTAAATATTTGGAAAATTCTGTTGTACAAACTAAGGAAACATACCCTAGAATGTTTACCAAGGATGTGGCTACACAATCTCACAATCTTTTGTTAAAGAGATTAAGCCTGTGAATGGGTGGATTTAACCAACTACCACAGCTTAGACTGAAGGGGACACAGAAGGAACGAAAGGAAAGAACGCTGTCTGCCTCTTGAAATTCTACAGGCAAGAAAAAGGCCAAAGGAGCTACATCTGTTGTACTCCAAGAAAAGGAAAGAACCATGCTTGAAGCAGTTTGAAGATCAGCAGAACAGTTGGAAGGAGCATGGGAAGCAGGGCCTTCTCAGTTTTGAAGGGTGGGGCCGTGGTCTCCTGGATCTCAAAGGGTGGGGGTATAGCCTCCTTGGTTTCAAAGAGTTGGATCAGTTCCAGAGTGTGGGGCTGCAATGAAGGTGTGCCAGGGACATGGGGCTGTTGCCTAAAGCTGAGAGGGTAGAATTGCCATGCCCAGAGGGAGAAGAATGGGATCAGATGAGGCCAAGGGGGTGGGGTTACCCCTCAGATGGACTAAGCGAATGTGGCCGCCCAAAGCTGAGGGAGCCGAGTTGCCAGTGGGCCTGGAAAACAGAGCTGAAGCCAGGGGGCTTTCACCCAGAATCCAGAGGTCATGGCCAACACCGAAAGGGTGGGACCATTGCCCAGATGGTCCCAAAGAACAGAGGATTATTTTCAAGCCTTGAGAGCTAATGTAAGTTGTTCTGGGGTTTTGGACTTGTCTCGTGCCTATTATCCCTTCTTTCCTTCAAATTCCTCTCATTTGTGATACAGATGTCTACCATGTGCCTGTTCCACCATTGTACTTTGGAAACAGATAACTTGTAGTCTAAATTTCACAGGTATATAGATAAAGAGGAATTTTACCCCAGGATGGAATATGCCTAAAGTCTCACCCATATTTGATTTAGATAATTCAGAAAATGAGATTTTGGACTTGAAGTTGATTTAAGACATTTGGGGTGATGTGACGGGGTGAATGCATTTTGCATGTGGCAAGGACATGAATTTGGGGGCTCCAAGGGGTGGAAACCGTGGTGGCATAGTGGTTAAGTGCTATGGCTGGTAACCAAAGAGTCGGCAGTTCAAATCCACCAGCCGCTCCTTGGAAACTCTATGGGGCGGTTCTACTCTGTCCTATAGGGTTGCTATGAGTCGCAATTGACAGCACTGGGATTTTTGTTTGTTTGTTTGATTTAAAGGGTAGAATGTTATGGATTTAATTGTGTCCCCCCAAAATATGTACTGTAAATCCTTACCTCTATGCCTGTGGTTATAATCCTATTTGGGAATGGGTGGTCTTTGTTATATTAATGAGATAGGATTAGTATAGGGTGGGTCTTAAATCACTCTCTTTTGAGATATGAAAGAGATTGAACAAGCAAGGGAAGGAAGCAGAGAAGGGGAAGAGACATGCCAAGCCACGTGAAGATTTTCCAGGAGCAAAAGCTCAGAAGAAACAAGGACCTTCCTCCAGAGTTGATAGAGGGAGAAAGCCTTCCCCTAGAGCCGGCACCCTGAATTCAGACTTCTAGCCTCTTAAACTATGAGAAAATTAATTTTTGTTTGTTAAAGCAATCCACTTGTGGTATTTCTGTTATAGCCTCATTAGATAACAGACGTACCATAAAAGTTACCCATTTAAAGTGTACAATTCAATGGTTTTAGTATATTCATAGGTTGTTCAACCATCTGCAAAGTCTGTGTAGGATATTTCATCACTCCAAGAAGAAAACTTGTATCCATTATGCTCTCATTTCCCCCATTCCTTCCACCTGAGCCAAACTATAATCTACTTCTGTCTCTATAGATTTATCTATTCCGTTTATTCCATTCTCTAAGTGGAATCATACAATATGTGGTCTTTTATGACTGGCTGTTTTCACTTAGCGAAATGTTTCCAAGGCTCTCCCATGTTGTATCATTTATCACTACTTAGTTTCTTTTTATTGCTGAATAATATTCCATTGTATGAATCTGTACATTTTTTTTCATCAGTTGATGGACATTTGGATCATTTCTACTTTTTGGCTATTATGAATAATGCTTTTATAAAAGATTAATGCTTGAAAAAGACGAAGACCCTCAACGAGATGAATTGACACAGTGGCTGCAACAGTGGGCTCAAGCGTGACCGATGATTCTGAGTATGGTGCAGAACCGGGCAGTGTTTATGAGTCGGAACCAACTCAATGGCACCTAACAACAATGAATAATGCTGCTATGAGCAATTGCGTAGAAGTTTTTGCGTGGACTTATATTTTTATTTCTCTTGCATGTACACCTAGGAATGGAATTGCTAGATCGTTTGGAAATTCTGTATTTCACCTTTCAAGGAACCGGCATTAAACATTTTTTCATGTGCTTTTTGGCCATTTGAATATCCTCTTTGGTGAAATGTCAGTTCAAGTCCTTTGCCCATTTTTCTGATTAGGCTGTTTATCTTTTTGTTATTAAGCTGTAGAAGTTTTATATGTATGCAGTGGATTAATTGCTTTTGTGTGGCCTTTCTAGCCATGGTTTTAACTCCCACCCAGGTGATTGGGAGGGACTGTTTGATAGTTTTGCCTTAAAAGAGAGCCAATTCCAGAGCAGAGAGGAGCCCACCACCACTGAGGAAGAAGAGACTAGCAGCAAAGACCCAGCAGCAGGAGATGGCTCAGTGGGCTTCCCGGCCCATGGAGAGAGAAAGCTGAGTGCCTTTGGGCAGTGACTGAGGGCCAGGGAGAGGCATGCCTGCAAGCACAGCTGGGAAGAGGCTGTCCTGATGGAAGAACTGTATCCTGAGTGTTCCTGAGCCTAAATTTTAACTGTTACTTCCCTTTTTTTCTTTAAACCCCATAATCATGAGAATGGTCTTGAGTTCTACGTCCTCTTCTGAATCTGGCTTGAATTTTTGGTAGTTACCTGTGGATGTACTGCTGAAACTTTTTTTTTTTTTTTTTAAGTTTTTGTTATGCTTTAAGTGAAAGTTCACAAATCAAGTCAGTCCCTCATACAAAAACTGATACACACCCCTCTATACACTCCTACCCACTCTACCCCTAACGAGACTACTAATGTGACTACTGTAATGAATTATCGAACCCAGTAGAGAAGTAGAGAGTGCTGTGTGAGGGACGGTTGGTGTCAGAATTAGTGAAGACGGTAGAGAGGGGAGGCGTGTTTTACCTCCACCTCATGAGAATCCTCTTTGGGCTGTTGATCTTAGATCTCCTTCCCCCTTGTGGGGATGGAGAAGGTTAGACACCTCCCCCAAGCTGTTTTTACAGAGTACTGAGGGGAGATGGAGGGAGTAGTTGATGTTAGAGATGATGGAGTGGTATAACAGCTTGGAGAAGTTGGACATTTGGGACACTTTAACCCCCACCTCATAGGAACCAGTTTTGCACTGATCCTTGTAAAAGAAATTATTTGTTTAATGTATTTTAGATATTAAACCCTTGTTGAATATATGGTCCTCAGAAATTTTCTCCCAATTGTAGGTTGTCTCTTCACTTTTTTGATAAAGTTCTTTGTTGAACAAAAGTGTTTAATTTTTAGGAGGTCCCATTTATCAATTTTGTATTTTGTTCTTCATGAATTTTGTTTAATACCTGATACTTTGTCATTAAAAACTAGGTCTCACAGCCACCTCCCTATGTTTTCTTCTAAGAATTTTATGGTTTAACTTTCACATTTAGATCCTTGATCCATTTTGTATTGATTTTTGTGTATGGTGTGATCATGGATTTTGGTTCATTTTTCTGCATGTTGTTGTTAGGTAATATCGAGTCAGTTCTGACTCATAGCGACTCTGTGTACAACAGAACGAAACACTGCCAGATCCTGTGCCATCCTCATACTCTTTGCTATGCTTGAGCCCATTGTTGCAACCACTGTGTCAATTCATCTCATCAAGGGTCTTCCTCCTTTTTTTGACCCTCTGCTTTACCAGGCTTGATGTCTTTCTCCAGGTACTGGTCCCTCCTGATGACATGTCCAAAGTACGTGAGACGAAGTCTTGCCATCCTTGCTTCTAAGGAGCATTCTGGCTGTACCTCTTCCAAAACGGATTTGTTCGTTCTTCTGCCAATTCATGGTATATTCACTATTCTTTGCCAACACCATAATTCAAAGGCAGCAGTTCTTCAGTCTTCCTTATTCATTGCCCAGCTTTTGCATGCATGTGAGGCAATTGAAAATACCATGGCCTGGGTCAGGTGCATCATCTTTGCTTTTTAACACTTTAAAGAGGTCTATTTGCAGCAGATTTGCCCAATGCGATAACATTGATTTCTTGACTGCTGCTTCCATGGGCATTGATTGTGGATCCAAGTAAAATGAAGTCCTAGAAACAACTTCAATCTTTTCTCCATTTATGGTTTTGCTAGTTGGTCCAATTGTGAGGATTTTTGTTTTCTTTATGTTGAGGTGTAAACCATACTGAAGGTTGTAGTCTTTGATCCTCATCAGTAAGTGTTTTAAATCCTCTTTGCTTTCAGCAAGCAAGGTTGTGTCATCGGCATGTCCAGGTTGTTAATGAGTCCTCCTCCAATCCTGGTGCTGTGTTGTTCTTCATATAGTCCAGCTTCTTGGATTATTCAGCATACAGATTGAATAAGTTTGGTGAAAGGATACAACTGTGATGCATACCTTTCCTAATTTTAAAGCATGCGGTATCCCCTCGTTCTGTTCAAATGGCTACCTCCTGATCTATGTACAAGTTCCTCATGAGCACAATTAAATGTTCTGGAATTCCCATTCTTTGAAACGTTATCCATAATTTGTTATGATCTACAGAGTCAGATGCCTTTGCATGGTCAGTAAAACACAAGTAAACATCCTTTTGGTATTCTCTGCTTTCAGCCAAGACCCATCTGACATCAGCAGTGATATCCCTCATTCTATGTCCTCTTCTGAATCCGGCTTGAATTTTTGGTAGTTACCTGTGGATGTACTGCTGAAACTTTTTTTTTTTTTATTATGCTTTAAGTGAAAGTTCACAAATCAAGTCAGTCTCATACAAAAACTTATATACACGCCTCTATAAACTCCTTACCACTCTCCCCCTATATACACTCCTAACCACTCTCCCCCTATATACACTCCTAACCACTCTCCCCCTAATGAGACAGCACACACCCTCCCTCTACTCTCTTTTTTTGTGTCTATTCAGCCAGCTTCTGACCCGCTCCACTCTCACATCTCCCCTCCAGAGAGGAGGTGTCAACATAGTCTCATGCATCCACTTGATCCAAGAAGCCCACTCATCACCAGCAGCATCTTCCATCCCATAGCCCAGTCCAGTCCCTGTCTGAAGAGTAGGCTTTGGGAATGGTTCCTGTCTTGGGCTAACAGAAGGTCTGGGGACCATGACCTCCGGGGTCCTTCTAGTCTCAGTCAGACCATTAAGTCTGGTCTTTTTACGAGGATTTGGGGTCTGCATCCCACTGTTCTCCTGCTCCCCCAGGGGTTCTCTTACGTTCCCTGTCAGGGCAGTCATCGGTTGTAGCCAGGCACCATCTAGTTCTTCTGGTCTCAGGCTGGTGTCGTCACTGTTTTACGTGGTCCTTTCTGTCTCTTGGGCTCATAATTACCTTGTGTCTTTGTTGTCCTTCATTGAAACCATTTTTGAATAATCTTCAGCAAAATTTTGTTTGAGAGTACTTCTGCATGTGGAAATCCAATTTTCCAAGCACTGTTTAGTAAAGGGAAACTCTTCCTTCCCCATCGAATGGATTTAGCACCCTTGTTGAATATCAGTTGTCTGTAGATGTATGGTTTATTTCTGGCCTCAACTCTATTCCATTGGTCTGTGTATCTGTTGTTACACCAGTACCAGACTGTTTTGATTACTCTTGCTGTATAGTATGCTTTGAAATCTGTATGAGTCCTCTTACTTTGTTGTTCTTCAAAATTGCTTTGGCTATTCAGGGCTTCTTGCCTTTTTGTATAAAATTGAGGATTGCTTTTTCCGTTTCTGCAAAGAAGATTGATGGAATTTTGATCAGAATTGCATTGAATCTGTAGATCACTTTGGGTAGTATTGACATCTTAACTATATTGAGTCTTCTAATCGATAAACACAGGGTGGCTTTTCATGTATGTAAGTCTTGATCTCTTTCAATGGTATTTTAATAATTTTCATTGTGTAAGTCTTTCACATTCCTGGTTACATTTATTCCCAGGTATTTTATTCTTTTAGATGCTATTGTAAATGGAATTGTTTTCTCAATTTCCTTTTCAGATTTCTCAGTGCTGGTATGTGTGAACCCAGTTGCTTTTTGTGTGTTGAAGTGGTATCACTAGGGGAGTGTAAGGGCTTCAGACCACACCAAAGTGATTCTAAAATTTTTGTGCAGTGTTTCAGCAGAAATTTATTATTATTATTTTATTGTGCTTTAAGTGAAAGTTTACAAATCAAGTCAGTCTCTCATATATAAATTTATATACACCTTTCTATATACTCCTAGTTGCTCTCCCCCAATGAGACAGCACACTCCTTCTCTCCACCCTGTATTTCCGTGTCCATTCAGCCAGCTTCTGTCCTCCTCTGCCTTCTCATCTCCCCTCCAGATAGGAGCTGCCCACATAATCTCATGTCTCTACTTGAGCCAAGAAGCTTACTCCTCACCAGTATCATTTTCTGTCTTACATTGCAGTCCAATCCCTGTCTGAAGAGTTGGCTTTGGGAATGGTTCCTGTCTTGGGCTAACAGAAGGTCTGGGGACCATGACCTCCAGGGCCCTTCAGATCTCAATCAGACCATTAAATCTGGTCTTTTTACGAGAATTTGAGGTCTGCATCCCCACTGGTCTCCTACCCCATCAGGGATTCTCTGTTGTGTTCCTTGTCAGGGCAGTCATCGGTTATAGCTGGGCACCATCTAGTTCTTCTGGAGAAACTTTTATTTTTTTTATAAAAACATCCCTGTAGTTAGTTATTCCAACAAAAACATTTTTTTGTAAGCCCAGCTTACATGTATCAATATATCTACAAGACTAAAACTCTATACTAATTTACTTTTTGAACCTTCTGATGCACTCTGGTCAGAGTTGTCATTATTACCCAATTATAGTGATGCTTCAAATCATGTGGTTTTGTCTGCATGAGCTACAAGCACATGCTGTTGTTTTTTTTGCTGCCCGTGTTTTTATAGTCACTTACTTTGTCAAATTTTCTGGTGCTTTAGCTAAGATATCTTGGTAATTAGTATATCAATAACTTTTTTGAGAATTACGTAGTAATTAAAGGAAACCAAAACCGAAAAAAAACCCAAACCCATTGCTATTGAGTTGATTCCAACTCATAGCAATCCTGTAGGAAAAGAAGGAGAAAAAATATAACATTTATACAAAAAACAATACTGAGGATTCTGTATGGTCTGGTACAGGAGGAGGTCCATGAAAGGGTGACACTATGAGTTACTCCACTGGGTAACACCAACCATAGTGACACCACTGGTGTGTTGACCTTGTACCTTGCAATTTTGCTGAATTCATCCATTAGCTCTAGAGGTATTTTTGTGGATCCTCTAGGGCTCTCTATATATAGGATAATGTTGTCTGTAAATAGAGATAATTTTAATTCCTCTTTTACAATTTGGATATCTTTTCTTGCCTTATTGCTCTGACTAGGACTTCAGTGCAATGTTGAATAGGAGTAGTGAGAGTGAGCATCCTTGTTTTGTTCTCAATCTTAAAGGGAAAGTCATCAATCTTTATCCATTGTGTATAATGTTGGCAGTTGGTTTTTCATAAATGCCCTTAGTCATATTGAGGAACTTCCTTTCTTTTCCCTGTCTTGTGGAGTGGAGTGCTTTTATTAAGAAAGTGTGCTGGATTTTAGCAAACGTTTTTTCTGTCTCAGTTGAAATGATCATTTCGCTCCTTTCCTTTGTTCTATTTAAGTGTTATGTTTATTGATATTCTACTTTTGAACTGTCCTTGCATTCCTGAAATAAATCCCACTTGGTTATGGTATATAATTCTTTTAATATTATGTTGGATTCTGTTTGCTAGTATTTTGTTGAGAGATTGTGTATCTATATTCATAAAGGATATTGACCTGTAGTTGTTGCTGTTGTTTTGTTTTCTTTTCTTTTGGTGTCTTTATCTGGCTTTGGTATCAACGTAATGCTGGCCTAATAGAATGAGTTAGGACATATTCCTTTCACAGCTCTCTTTTGGAAAAGTTTGAACAGGGATGGTGTCAGTTCTTCCCGAAATATTTGGTAGAATTCTCCAGTGAAGTCATCTGGTTCAGGACTTTCTTCTGTTGGGAGATTTTTGATTACTCATTCAATCTCTTCACTTGTTTGGGTATGTTGATATTTTCTATTTCATTTTGTGTCAGTTTAGATAGATTGTGTGCTTCTAAGAATTTATTCATTTCATCTAAATTATCAAGTTTGGTGGTATACAGTTGTTCATAGTATTCTGTTGTAATTCTTTTCTGTTGAATCAGTTGTAATGTCTCTACTTTCGGTTATTATTTTGGTTGTTTGCATCATCTTTTTATTTTGTCAGTCTGGCTGAAGATTTATCCATTTTATTGATTTTTTAAAAGAATATATTTCTGGTTTTGTTGGCTTATTGCAATGAATTTCTCTCTGAGGACTGCTTTTGCTGCATCTCATAAGTTTTGTTACATCTCATAAGTTTTGTTACCTTGTGTTTTGCTTTTCATTTGAATCTAAGTACTTCCTGATTTCTTCTTTGACCAGTTGGTTGTTTAATAGTTTGTTGTTTGGTTTCCATATATTTGCATATATCCAGTTTTCTTTCTGTTATTAATTTCTAATTTCACTCCATTGTCATTAGAGAAAATACTTTGTGTTATTACAGTCTTTTTAAATGTATTGAGACTTACTTTATAACCTATCACGTGGTCTATCTTGGAGAATGATCCATGTGCACTGGAGTAGAACGTATATTGTGCCGTTGGGTGGAGTGTTCTATATATGTCTGTTAGGTCTGGCTGGGTTTTTAGTGTCATTCAGTTTCTCTATTTTCTTGATCATCTTTCAAGGCATTCTGTCAATTATTGAAAATGGTGTATTGACATCACCAACTATTATTGTAGAGCTGTCCATATCTTCATTTATATCAGTATTTGCTCTATGTATTTAGGTGCTCAGATGTTGGATGCATATGTATTTATAATTGTTATATCTTCTTGATGAACTGACCCTTTTATCATTACATAATGTCCTTCTTTATCTCTTCTAACACATTTTGACTTAAAGTGTACTTTGATATTAAAATTGCTACCCCAGCTCTTTTGGTTATTATTTGCATGGAATATTTTCTTCCATCCTTTCATTTTCAACGTGTTCGTTTCCTTGGGTCTAAGGTGTGTCTTTTGTAAACAACATATAGTTGGATCATTGCTTTGTTTTGTTTTTTTAATCCTTTCTGCCAATCTTTGCATTTTGGTTGGAGTGTTTAGTCTATTTACCTCCACTGTAATTACTGATTAGGAAGGACTTCTGCCATTTTGTTGTTTTTTTGTGTCTTAAGCCTTCTTTGTCTATTTCCTCTAATACTGCCAACTTTTGTATTTTGTTGGTTTTTTGTAATGAGCCATTTTGTTTCTTTTCTCCTTTCCTTTTGTGTGTAAATTTTTGATATTTTCTCACTGGTTGCCATGAATATTACATTTAACATATTTATAATATCCTAGAATACCATATTTTTATGCAAATAACGCACGTATTATACTTCTTTTTTTTGCCAGCTGCACAACCCCCTCGCACATTATTTTCCTAGGTGCACTGTGCACGCTGTATGTGTAGGCGTGTTATTTGCGAAAAATACAGTAAATAGATACCAACTTAATTCCAGTAACATAGAAAAACTCTATACCTATACTGTTCCTCCCCCCATTTTGTTGTGATCACAAATTACATCTTTATACATCATGTGCCCTGTAACAATTTTATACTTGCTTTTTTGTAAATATGTCATTACAAAGCATGAAGGACATAACAATTAGAATTATCGAGCAAAAATAATTTAAGACTAGCCCTTACATTTGCCCATGTAATTACCTTTATTGAAGATCTTCCCTTCTGTGTATGGCCTTGAGTTACCTTCTAGTGTCTCCCCCCCTCCCCCATCTGTAGGACTACCATTAGCCTTTTTTGTAGAGCCGGTCTGGTAGTATTCTCCTCAACTTCTGTTTATCTGGGAATGTTTTAATTCTTTTTACCTTGAAGGATAGTTTCACCACTTATACTACTCTTGGTTGACGGTTTTGTTTTTTTTTTTCAGCAATTTAAATATGCTGTTTAATTGCCTTCTGGCCACCAAGGTTTCCGAGGAGAAATCAGTGCTTCATTTTATCAGGGATCCTTTATATGTGACTCTGTTTTTCTGTTGCTACTTTCAGGGTTTTCTCTTTATCTTTACATTTTGAGAGCCTGATTATGATGTATCTTGGTATGCATCTCTTTAAGTTTATCCTGTTTGGAGGTCATTGAGCTTCTTGGGTTTTTAGGCTCACATCCTTTGTCAGATTTGGGAAATTCTTTGCTATTATTTCTTCAAATATTCTTCTGTCCCTTTCTCATCTCCTGACATTCCTGTGATGTATGTTGGCTCTCTTGATGTTGTCCCATAATTCCATTAAACTGTGTTTAGCAGTCTTGAGCCTCCTTCCTTGTTGCTCTTCAGCCTCCGTAATTCTATCTCATCCTCTACTTTACTGATTCATTTTTTTTGCCTAATCAAATCTGTTGTTAAATCCTTCCATTTTGTTTCTCTTTTCAGTTATTATATCTTTTAGTTCCAGTATTTCTGTTTGGTTTCTTTTCAGAATGTCTATATCTTTTTTTTTAATACTCATTTTTATTCATGCATCATTTTCCTGATTTCTTCTAGATCTTTGTGTTTTCCTTTAGTTCTTTGAGTGTGTTTAATACTGTTGCATTATATTCTTGCATTCTGTTCATTATTTAGGCTTTTATAGATGTGATTCACCTGCCTTCATCTCATTTGTTTGACTAGGCCATTGTTTCTGTTATCTTTGCGTGTCTTGTGGTTTTTTGTTGAGACACTGGAATTTTAGAGAGTGTTAACTTTCTCAGTTCTATCCAGTATTTGGTGTTTTTTTTGCTAGCACTACTTTATGCAAGAAACTCTTAGGCAGTCGGAGCTTTGTTTGCCATTCCCTCTCCCTCTCTGTGATAGCTCCTTCCTCCTCTCTGTTTTAATTAGGATTTGAATGTTCCAGGCCTCTATTTTCAACTTTCAGTTTCTCCCAAACACAGCAGAGAAAATGCACTAATTAATCTGTTCACCAGAGGACACAGCCACTCAGGAGAGATAAGTAGTGTGTATTAATTAATCTGTACAGCAAGGGGCAAGTTTTCTCTGATTATTGCTCTCTTCCCTGCTCTCTTTCTGCCACCATGTTTCCAGTCAGACAGTCCACACCCAGTGAAGCCCTCTGGGCCTGGGTGCTGCCCTCAGGCTCTTGCCCAAGGCTTCCTTCCCTGAGCTTTGGGGGCATACTTATATCTGAGTTAGCAATCAGGGAAAGCATAGGCATATTTTCCTCCGTGTGAGGAGGCAGAGGGGCAGGCACTCCCCAGATGAACCTCGCAAGAACTGTCTTGTTGATTTCGGAGTCCCAGCAGCAGAGATTTTGGGGTCCTGAGCTGCAGGGCTTTCCCTGTGCACAGGCAAGGCAGTGTGTTGGCTGTGGGCACAGGCTTCAATGCAGGAGGGCATCTGTAACCATAGTAGTTTCAGCAGCCAGCACTTACTGGGAGGGTGAAAGCCCGCCTGCTCTGAATGGACCCTCAGGAAGGCTGCCTTTTTGATTTAAGAACCCCAATGGCAGTGTGTTGACTAGAGGAGCAGACTCCACTTAAAGCACTGGCTTCCTCGCTCACAGCAGCCACAGTCAGTAGTTCTCGGTGCCGACCAGAGGGTGGGGGGTGGCAGACAGAACCGAACAAATCCTAGGGAGATCTGTCCTGTTGATTGTGGGAGTCTGAGTTACTAGGTTTTCCCTGTATCCAGGCAGGCAGTGTGTGGCTGTGGAATCAGGCTCCAGTGCAGGGGTCTTCTTCTGAAACCACTTATGTAGCCTTGCAGTTTGTAATAGCCAACAGTTGCCAGGAAAGGAAGAGACCACCAGGCTCAGAACAAATCCCCAGGGAGGTCTACTTTGTTGATTTTAGAGTAAAAGCATGGAGCCTTCCCCTTAAAAAGGCAGGGATTGTGTTGGCTGGGAGATCACACTGAGGCCGCTTTCCTAATTCACAGCAGCCAGTAGCCTGTGTGGCTGGGGTGGGGATGTGCTGATAGTGGGAGAAGCAGTGTTCCTGCTGTATGCAACTCATCATTGACTTGTGTCCATCTACAGTTCCTCACTTCTGTATTCTCCTTACTGATTCAGAGTCCCTCAAGGCCAAGCAGCATTTTCTTGTTGTATTGCTTCGTGTACTTGTATGGGAGAGTTGGAACCTTGACCTTTTTACCCTGCCGTATTCCCAGAATCATCTTAGCATTATTCTTGACTCCATCCTCTACTTTTTCAAGAGATCATTTCCATTTCCTTTTAAATTTTAGAATCCATTTGTCAGTATCTGTTAAGAAGATCGATGGGATCATGACTGAGATTGCATTGAATCCATACATTTGTTTGTGGAAGACTGGTATCTTCATGTTATTGAGTTTCATTCATGAACATGCTATATGCTCTTTCATTTATTTAGGTCTTTAATTTTTCTTAGGAACATTTTATAGTTTTCACTGTAGAAGTTTTATGTATCTTTTAAAGTCACTCCTGGATATTTTGTGCTTTTTAATGCTTTGTAAATTGTTGGTGAATTTTTTTAAATAAATATATTTAAAGTAAAATTCTTTTATTCAGGTGATACCAAGATCAGAAGACAGCTCCTGATCACAAGTGGAAACATTTTGTGTCTCTTGCCAGAGGTTGGATGGCAAAGGCTTTTGTCTAGAACTGCATGTTCTATTGGACACTGCCACATTAAAAAAAAAAATTTTTTTTTCTTTTTTTTGCCACATATAGCTGTTTAAATTAATTAAAATTTAATAAGTAAACGTTATTCAGTTCCTGAAATGTGTCTATTAAGTACATTTCAAGTACTTAATAGCCATGTGTAATTAGAGGCTACTGTAATGGACAATGCAAATAAAAAATACTTGCAACATTGCAGAAAGTTCTGTTTGACAGCACTGGTCTAGAATTTAAGACAAAATAACCCTATTATATGGAACCAATGGTTAAGTGCTCAGCTACTGTCCAAAAGGTTGTTGGTTCAGATATATCCAGGGACACTTCGGAAGAAAGGCCCATCAATCTACTTCTAAAAAATCACAGCCATTGAAAATCCTGTGGGCTCTGATACACATGGAGTCACCATGAGTCTGAATCAGTTTCACAGCAAGTGGTTTAGTTCTTTTTGATTGATTATTTCGTCCTGTTATATGGAGAAGTTTTTTTTCAAATGGTCTTTACTGAAAGTTGGAGACACCAAACAAAGAGTATTTTATGTTTTTGCTGATTTTTCTAGAAAAGCATTTTAAAATTGGAATAACCTATCTAAAATTGATTCTCTTGATAGTTGCTTCAGTAGAACTAATTTCTGATTGTTATTAATACGTTCTATAAATATTCACACACTTTCATGTTCTTTTGAAGAAGAATTGAATGTTCTCAATATTTGAGGCTCTTCTCCATATTTAGACTTGAAAGTATGGTTAATTACTACTCAAGCTTTTTCTCTCTTAGTCAAGTTAACTTTAAGTAGTACAACTTAAAGTTATATTAAAAAGATTAAGAATTAAGAGTGTAAGAATTTGTTTTTCATATTTTCAATTTATTTTTCTCTAATTTCCATCACATCAAATACTAGCTGGGAAGACCCTTCGAATTTTTAATATTGAGGTGAAGAGTAAAATGAAGGCTCATATTATGGTAGAAGAGGTGATTTTCTGAAAACAGATCTCTTTCGAACGCTCTTGCTGTGGTGACTGAGACCACAGTCTACCACTGAACATGGAAGATGACTCCCAGCCCATGAAGATGTTTGATCAACATGCCAGTCTGGTGGGGTGCCTGATGATCCACTACCAGACAGACAAGTACCAGAAGTGGCTGCTCCTTGTTGGCATCTCGGCTCAGGTAAGCTTTTGGCTGCCTTCAAAAAGCAAGTTTGATGTAACTTAAAGACCTAATTGTAGATTAAAAAAAAAAATTGTAGATATTAAAAAAAAAAATTGTAGATAGGAATGGTTAGATTGTTTGATGTTGATATAGTATAAGGCAGGAGTTGTAACTCGTGATGGAAAGAAAGACAGATTACAAAGAAATTCAAACTTTGGATCAAGTTGTTGTTAGGTGCTATCGAGTTGATTGCAACTCATAGTGACCCCATGTGACAGAGTAGAATTGTCCCATAGGGTTTTCTAGGCTGTAATCTTTACAGGAGTAGATTGCCAGGTCTTTCTCTGATGGAGCTACTGGGTGGGTTTGAACTGCCAGCCTTTGACTTAGCAGCCAAACACTTAACTGCTGTACCACCAGCTCTTACTTTAATCAAGTAAGAACATTAACTAATTCAACTTTGGCCATTAACTACTGTATTCCATCAGGCTATTGATATTCATTCTATAAATATTTCTAGAACAGCTTTGAGAAGTAAATTATTGAAAAATTATGTAGAGCAACATGGACTCTGTAGGTGTATAAGAAGTAGTTGTTAGGCTCTATTTTAAGGACTCAGTGGAATGTTACTGATTGATATTCTTTTATAATGAAAGCAATAACTTTCTTCCATCCTCCTTGTTTTCATTCCTGGTGGCTAATCCATTTACTAAATATTTGAGAACTACAGGATGTTTGGCGCAGGGGATATAGGTCTTTATTAGCCAGTCCTTGTTTTTAATGGTCTGTCCATGGCCTAGTGGGGAAGGAATGTCTTCATAATTCTGGTACTTAGAAAACTGTCAAACATTTGAAGAGTGTACTATGGCAGCTATGAAAGAGTACCTAAAGTTTAGAGAGGGGCTAAAACAGAGGGGGCATCAAAGTTGCACCTTGCCAGCTATAAAAGTTTACTTTGGGAAGAAGCAGTGTATGGAAAGGCATGGAAATGAGAGAGAATGGCTCTTTCTGGGAGTCTGGGGTCACCATTTGACTGGTGCAGATGGGATGCATAAGAGGCAGCTGGAGAGATGGGTGGGGCCAGATTGAGGTACATGCTCTATCCTACAGGCAGTAAGGATGGAGATTGGAGGCTGGGAGACTAGTTTATAAATAAATATAGAAATATGTTCTGGAATAGAGATATATATGATAAAGGTAAGAGCGAGCAAAGAGGTAAGGAATACTTCTCTACACCTTGGGGAGTCCCTTTTACTCTGCAACCCCCAGGAGAAATAAGGTGTGTGTGATTTATATGGAGACAGTGGCATTGGAGATGGGCAGGAAAGGCAATGAGACTTCGGAGGTGAAATGACTAGAAGTTGGTGGTGGACTAGGTGTGCAGGGTCAGGGTCAGCAATGATAGCTTGGCATCTGTCTTTGTAGATGGAGCACAGATGAGGGCATGTTGAAGTACCTCTACTCTAACCACTCATGTTCTGTACTATACTGACAAGTTTGTTTTGCCAGGATTGAACATGAAGCTGTAGTGACAATATATTGTAGGAAACCTCACATCAAATTATTTCCATCGTTCCCACACATAAAATAACAGGTTGGTTTTTTTAATGATGTGGCCCATAACAGAGCTTGTTCGAGTCTGATTCCTAAGGCTTCTATGAAAGGATTAATTTTATACCTAGAATGTTTCCTGTGGTGTGTCATCTATTAGTTGGAATGATTTCCTCTTTGTAGTTACTAACCCCTGGGTAGATGCTATTTATGGAGCTTTTCACATATGGAAACTCTGTCTTTGACTTACCATCGAAGGGATTTGGGTGTTGCTGGTCCTTATGGTCTGTAGCGTGGCATCATGAAGAATCATCTAGATTCATGGGGGATAAAAATCAGGATCAGCACAAAGCTGGTTCCTATGAGGTGGACAATGGGAATTCCAGAACATGTAATTGTGCTCATGAGGAACCTTTACGTAGATCAAGAGGCAGTTGTTCATACAGAACAAGGGGATACCGACTGGTTTAAAGTCAGAAAAGGTGTGCGTCAGGGTTGTATTCTTCCACCATATCTATTCAATCTGTATCCTGAGCAAATAATCTGAGAAGCTGGACTATATGAAGAAGAACAGGGCATCAGGATTGGAGGAAGACTCATTAACAACCTGCGTTATGCAGATGACGCAACCTTGCTTGCTGAAAGTGAAGAGGACTTGAAGCACTTACTGGCGAAGATCAAAGACCACAGCCTTCAGTATGGATTGCACCTCAACATAAAGAAAACAAAAATCCTCACAACTGGACCAGTGAGCAACATCATGATAAATGGAGAAAAGATTGAAGTTGTCAAGGATTTCGTTTTACTTGGATCCACGATCAACAGCCATGGAAACAGCAGTCAAGAAATCAAAAGACACATTGCATTGGGTAAATCTACTGCAAAGGACCTCTTCAACTTATTGAAGAGCAAAGATGTCACCCTGAAGACTAACGTGTGCCCGACCCAAGCCACGTTATTTTCAATTGCATCATATGCATGTGAAAGCTGGACAGTGAATGAGGAATACCAAAGAAGAATTGACACCTTTGAATTGTGGTGTTGGCGAAGAATATTGTATATACCATGGACTGCCAAAAGAATGAACAAATATGTCTTAGAAAAAGTACAGCCAGAATGCTCCTTAGAGGCGAGGATGACGAGACTGCATCTTACATACTTTGGACATGTTGTCAGGAGGTATCAGTCCCTGGAGAAGGACATCACGCTTGGCAGAGTACAGGGCCAGCAGAAAAGAGGAAGACCCTCAGTGAGGTGGATTGACAGTGGCTGCAACAGTGAGCTCAAGCATAGCAATGATTGTAAGGATGACTCAGGACCGGGCAGTGTTTCGTTCTGTTGTGCATAGGGTCGCTATGAGTCGGAACCAACTCAACAGCACCTAATGAGGTGGAAGTCAGACCTCCACTCTCCAACTGTTTCACCATTTCTGACACCAGCTGATTCCCCCACAGCATTTTCTACTTCTCTGCTGGATTTGATGATTCATTGCAGCGGCCACACAGAATTCATAGACCAAACTCACAGTTATGTGTTTATTAGGGAAATAACAGGCTACAACTTGGAAACCAGGATCAACCTGGAAGTAACAGGATCAGTACGCATACAGGCTAGGTTTGAAAGCTCCCCCAAGGTGGAGAACACATCCCTCCCTTCTTCAGTGCAGGACAGCTTTCAACCAGGACAGTTCTTAGGTGCTCTTTGCTGCTAGCAGGCTTCAACCTGCAAGCAGGTTCCTCTCAGCCATGCATACCCACTCCCCTCTCTGCCATCAGGCCTCCCCACTGTCAGCCTCTCTGCTGCTAGCTGACCCAGCTCGTAGCCAGTATAGCAGCTTCTCAGCTCTCTTATTGCTTTCCTAGCAACATCTTTCTGTTGAAATCACCAGCTGTCTCCAGGCCCACTTCCAGACCTCTCACTGCTGACTCTCTTCCACTTGACCCCTTTCTTGGTTTCTTGCTGCCAGCTCTCTGCTGCTGGGCCCTTTCCAGACTCCTCGCCATCTTCAGTATTACAGTCCTTGAACTGTATTATAGCTCTTTTTAAGAGGTTCCCCTCACAAGAACCACAGGTCTAGACTGTTCTGCTCCAGACTCTTATTGGTCTTAAGTTTCTTAAGCTTCCCTCCTTGCCTCTAAAAACTTCTGTGGTTTATATGAGCAAACTCCTTGTCAGTTTCAAACCACGGTACTCCCAGCAGGACCACAAACTGACCAATCCCCTCTGTGGACCTCAAGTTACTCAGTCCTATTGGGTGGATTTTCAAGCCACTATATGAATCGTAAATTGATCGATTCCTTGCAAGACTGTGACCAGCTGATCATCTTGGGAGAGTCACAAGCCCATGAGATGTCAGTCAACTCAGGCCTTACACAAAAATAGCATCTTCTTCTGGCAGAGACTGGCTTCTTCCCTGGGCAAAAGTAACAACCCTCTGGGGTAGAATGCAACCTGGGAGATCCCCTAAGTAGTTTCTCCAAAGAACTAGGGAAAAGGTAACAACTCCTCAGGGCATAGGGGTAACAGTCTCCCAAAGTGTTTTTCCCAGAAACCAAGGCAAAAGACCATATAAAGGAACTCATTTCATTACACAGAAACAACAGCCTCTGGGGGTGTGGGGGAGGGCATCTGACTTCCAGAGTCATCATATTATTTTAAATGTCCAGTTTTCAACAACAGTTACAAGATATGCAAAGAAACAAGAAATTATGGCCCATACACAGGAAAAAAAGTAGTCAATAGAAACTATTCTGAGGAAGCCCAGACTAACAAAATTAAATAAACTTTAAATCAGCTATCTTATATATGTTTGAAGAACTAAAGGAAACCATGTCTTAAGAACTAAAGGAGAATAGGAGAAAAGTGTCTCACCAAATAAATAATACCAATAAAGAGATCAAAATCATTTTGAAAAGAACCAAATAGAAATCCTGGAGTTGAAATTAACAATAGCCAAAATGAAAAGCTTACTAGAGTGGCTCCGGAGCAGATTGCAGCTGATAGAAAAAAGAATCTGCAAGGTTCAAGATAGGTCAAATGAGATTATTCAGTCTGAGGAACAGATACAACAAAGAATGAAGAAAAATGAACAGAGGCTGACCTGTAGGACATTATCAGGAGTCTCAGCATATGCATAATGGGTGTCCCAGGAAAGGAGAGAGTAAGGAACAGCAAGACTATTTAAAGAAATAATAGGGGAAAACTTGCCAAGTTTGATGAAAGACATGAATCTGTATATATAAGAAGCTGGAATCTACATGAAGAAATAAAGAAAAATGGGCAAAGGGTATGAACAGAGAAATCATTCAGACAGCTAATAGACACATGAGCAAATGCTCACGATCATTAGCCATTAGAAAAATGCAAACCCAAACTGCAATGAGATACCATCTCACCCCGACATTACTGGTACTAATTTAAAACAGAAAATAGCAAATGTTGGAGAGGTTGCAGGGAGATTGGAACTTTTACGTACTGTTGGTGGGAGTGTAAAATGCTACAGTCACTATGGAAAATGGTATGGCACCACCTTAAAAAGCTATAAATAGAAATGTACAATTCAGCAATCCCTCTCCTAGGAATATGTCCTAGAGAAATAAGAGCCAACATGAATAGGCATATACACACCGATGTTCATTGCAGCATTATTTATGATAGCAACAAGATAGAAACAACCTAAGTGCCCATCAGCAGATAAATGGATAAACAAATTATGGCAAATGCACACAATAGAATACTATGCAGTGTTAAAAAACAATGATGAATCTGGAAAACATCTTACAGCATGGATGAATCTGGAGGGCATTATGTTGAGTGAAATAAGTAAATCACAAAAGGACAAATACTGTATGAGATCATTATAAAAACACATGAGAATGTTTCCACACAGAAAGAAACAATCTTTGACAGTGACTAGGAGGAGAGGGATAGGAAGAAAAAAAACACTAACTAGACAGTAGGTAAACTTTGGTAAAGAGTAAGACAATACACAATACTGGGGAAGTCAGCACATCTTGACTAAGGCAAAGCCACAGAAGCTTCCTAGACATATCCAAACACCTTGAGGGACCAAGTTACTGGGGCTGAGGGCTGGGAACCATGGTCTTGGGGGACATTTAGGTCAATTAGTGTAACAGTTCATAAAGAAAATATTCTATATCCTGCTACATTGAGTAGCATCTCGGGTCTGAAAAGCTTGTGAGCAGCCATCTAAGGTACATCTATTGGTCTCATCGTGTCTGGATTAAAGGAGAATGAAGAAAACCAAAAACACAAGGAAAATACCAGTCCAAAGGACTAATGGACCACATAAACCACTGCCTCCACCAGCCTGAGCCCAGAAAAACTATACGGTGCCCAGGTACTAACCACCAACTACTCTGACAGGGATCACAATAGAGGCTTCCAGGCAGAGCTGGAGAAAAATGTAGAACAAAATTCAAGTTCACAAACAAAGACCAGACTTAACTGGTCTGACGGAAACTGGAGGAACCACCAAGACTATGGCTCCTGGATACCCTGCTAACTCAGAACTAAAGCCACTCCCAAAGTCCACCTTTCAGCCAAAGATTAGACAGACCTATAAAAGACGTGAGGAACATGCTTCTTAGTTCAGTCAAGTATATAGGACCAAATGGGCAACACCTGGCCAAATGCAAAGATGAGAAGGCAGGAAGGGACAGGAAACCTGGGTGAATGGAACCAGGAACCCGATGCGTAAAGGGAAAGGGGGAGAGTGCTGACACATTGCAGGGATTGCAACCAATATCGCAAAAACAATTTTTGTAAAATATTTGAATGAGAATCTAATTAGTGCTGTAAATTTGCACCTAAAACACAATTAAGAAAAAAGAAAGAACACTGGTATAGGTAACTACATAGGTAAATATAAGAGTACAAATATGTTTTTTTATTATAACTTCTTTTTCTCCTGATTTAAAAGACAACTATGTAAAGCGTTACATCAGTATTCATTAGGGAATGCAAAGAAAAACCACAGTGAGATAACACTTCATACCCACTAGGATAACTATAATAGAGAAGAATGGAAAATAAGTATTGCCATGGGTGTGGAGAAACTGGAACCCTCGTCCATTGCTTGCTGGTGGGGATGTAAAATGGTGCTAAAATCTATTAAGAAAACATTCTGCATCCCACTTTGGAGAGTGGCGTCTGGGGTCTTAAATGCCAGCAAGTGGCTATCTAAGATGCATTGATTTGTTTCTGTCCACCTGGAGCAAAGGAGAATGAAGAACACCAAAGACACAAGGTAATTGTGAGTCCAAGAGACAGATAGGGCCACATAAACCAGAGACTACATCAGTCTGAGACCAGAAAAGCTAGATGGTGCCTGGCTACAGCCGATGACTGCCCTGACAGGGAACACAACAGACAACCCCTGAGGGAGCAGGAGAGCAGTGGGATGCAGACCTCAAATTCTCATAAAAAGACCAGACTTAATGGTCTGACTGAGACTAGAAGGACCCTGGAGGTCATGGCCCCCAGACCTTCTGTTAGCCCAAGACAGGAACCATTCCCGAAGCCAACTTTTCAGACAAGGATTGAACTGGACTATGGGATAGAAAATGATACTGGTGAGGAGTGAGCTTCTTGGATCAAGTAGACACATGAGACTATGTGGCAGCTCCTGTCTGGAGGGGAGATGAGAGGGCAGAGGGGGTCAGAAGCTGGCTGGATGGACACGAAAACAGAGTGGAGAGAAAGAATGTGCTGTCTCATTAGGGAGAGAGCAACTAGGAGTATATAACAAGGTGTATATATAAATTTTTGTAGGAGAGACTTCTTGATTTGTAAACTTTCACTTAAAGCACAATAAAAATTTTTTTTAAAAAGTACAGCCACTATGGAAAACAGTTTGGCTGTTTTTCAAAAAGTTAAATGTAGACTTACTATATGACCTGGCAACTGCACTCCTAGGTATATACCCAAAAGAATTGAGGGCAGGGATTCAAACAGATACTTGTACACCAATTTTCATAGCAACACTATTCCCGATAACTAAAAGGTAGAAATTACCCAAATGTTTATCAAAGGTAAACAAATTGTGGTATATGCAGACAATGGAATATTACGCAGTCATAAAAGGGAATGAGGTACTGAAACATGCTACAATGTGGATAAACCTCAAAAACATTATGCTAAGTGAAAGAAAGAAGCCAGACACAAAAGATCACATATTATGAGATTCCATGTATATGAAATATCTACAAAAAGCAAATCCATAGAGACAGAAAGCATATTGGTGATTGCCACTTGCTGGAGGGAGGTGGAATGGAGATGACTACTTAATGGGTATGGGGTTTTCTTTTGTAGGGATGAAATGTTTTTGAACTAAGAGGGGTGATGGTTGTACAACATTAAGAATGTACCAAATGCCACTGAATTGTATGCTTTAAAATGAAAATTTTTATGTTATGTTCATTTTACCTGAGTTTTGAAAGAGGAAAAAAACATGAGGGAGGGGTGGATTTTGACCCATGAGCAATAGTTTGCCAACCCCTGTTGAACCCTTTGCAAATGCTGCCCTGTTTGGTTAAGAGGTATGGCTGCTAACCAAAAGGTCAGCAGTTCAAATCCACCAGGCGTTCTTTGGAAACTCTATGAGGCAGTTCTATCTACTCTGTCCTATAGGATCGCTATGAGTCGAAATTGACTCGACGGCAACAGGTTTTTTTTGGTACCCCCCATTTGAGACAACTTCTTTTCCTCTTTCCCTGGTTAGCTTTGACTCCAGATTATTTTGGGCAGCCTTCCCTGATGCACCAGTCTGGTGAGGTAACAGGACATCTAGTTCTTCCCTGTGCCATAGCTGTCATCACCCTGTATTGCACTTGGGCTTACTTGCCAGAAGCCCTTGCCATCTCTCCTTAAGGAAGGGGTCTGTGTCTTATTCATCTTATTTATCCTTATCTTCTAGCACAGTGCCTGGCACAAGAAGGCATTTTCATGTTGAATCTTTGCCAGCTGCAGTCCTCAACATGTTTTTACCCAAAGCACATTTAACACTCAGCTGCTCCATTAATGGACTTGACCTGGGAGGAGCCTAGGACTAAGAAGAAGTCATTGCGCCAAGGCCACACAGGTAGCCTTTGGATCCTTGAGCACACGCCAGCATAAGAGCCCCGGTCTCCAGTCTTGCTCTCAGGTGTTCTCTCTGCTCTGCCTCTGTCTTGGCTTCAGTTTTTCTTCTCTAGCATGGGGATGCAAATGAAATGTCACCATGTTGCTGAAAATCTTCTCGTAGTCTCCTGTGAGAGCGAGTTTTGTACTGTCCTTTTTATTCTCATTTTTAAATTTTCATGTTCATTCTTCTGATAGAGTAAACTTAATTTATTTACTGGTCAGTCCCCTATTTCTCCCTACCTGCAGCCCTTGGCAACCACTAATCTACTTTCTGTCTCACTATAGACTTGTGTATTCTGGGTATTTCCTATGTGGAGTCATACAAGATGTGGTCCTTTATGGCTAGCTTCTTTCACTCACATAATGAGTTCAAGGTTCATCTGTGTTGTAACACATATTGGTTCTTTTGTGTAGTAACTTTTACATAAGTCCATGTAAAAGAAAAGTACGGTAGAAAAGATTTTTTTTTTTTAAGGAAAAGGTCAAAGTTCTTGTTTTCCCCCTTTCAGAATGTAAAAGATAACTTTTCAGGGTAGGAGAGCAACAAACTGAGGATTGTAATTTTATCCACAGACTACGTGAGGCAGAGATGATAGGTTCTTGAATGGTAGGAGTTTGACTGTGATGCTTTCATGTTCCATTGACTTAGCTTTTTGAGCATTTGACATTGGTTATAAATGAACTGAAATTCTTTGCTTAAAAAATGTAAGTTCTATATTTGTCAAAGGATATCAGCCCTCTTGGTTTTTATTAAATATAGTTTGTACTATAAATAAATTTCAGAAAACAAAAAATTTTTCAAATTTAGCCCATAATCTCATCCCCCTGGTTTAACTACATTTTGAAGTTTTTCCTCCCAAGAGTTTCTATGAAAATACACACATGCACACATTATTACTAACAAATCAAATCTCTCATTATTTCATAGTCTTACTTGTTTCCTTAGTGTATAGCCATCTGTCCGTGTCAGTTTCAGAGATATGTCATGGTTCTTAATAGCTAACAGGCTTACTGTTTATTAGAGGGAATATATCAATGTATGAGACTTTCATTTGAGAAACATTTGTTTTAGGAATTGTTTGTTATTTATGTTCACATCTTGTCTTTCCTTTTCATTGCACAATATCTTTTTCAGCAAAAGCATGTGGTTGGGGTAATACAACTCTACTCAGTAGATAGGAAGGTTTCACAGCAATAGAAGGCCATGCTGCAGCATTTGTGGAATTTATGGCCGAGGGGAATATCAAGCCTTCCACCCTTTTCTGCTTTGCTGTATGCAGTCCTACAGAAAGCAAAAGAAAGAGTGAACAAGGTAAGTCCTATTCCATTGTTTCTCCCTCAGAAAAGTGACCTGAGTTTATACAAGCGTAATTGATAGTCGCTTAGCGGACATTTAGTAGCCACTGTATAATTGGAGGAAACCCTGGTGGCATAGTGGTTAAGTACTACAGCTGCCAACCAAGAGGTCGGCAGTTAGAATCTGCCAGGCGCTCCTTGGAAACTCTGTGGGGCAGCTCTGCCCTGTCCTATAGGGTCGCTATGAGTCGGAATCAACTCGACGGCAGTGGGTTTGGTTTGGTTTGGGGTATAATTGGGGGAGGAGCCCTGGTAGCACAGTGGTTAAGCACTCAGCTGCTAACTGAAAAGTCAACCATGGGTTTGAAGCCACCAGCCATTGCATGGGAGAAAAATGTAGCAGTCAGCTTCCTTAAAGATTATATCCTTGGAAACCCTGTGGGATAGTTCTGCTCTGTCCTAAAGGGTCACTATGAGTCGGAATCAACTCAACAGCATACAACAACAACATATAAGCGGAAGAGTCCCTGGGTGGTGCAAACAGTTAAGCAGTAGACTACTAGCCGAAAGGTTGGCATTTTGAACCCACCCAGAGTCTCCTTGGAAGACAAGCCTGGTAATATGCTTCTGAGGGGTCACAACCTTGAAAGCCCTATGGAGCAGTTCTGCTGTACACATGTGGGATTGCAATGAGTCAGAATTGACTCAATGGCAACTAACAACAACATATATTTGGGAATGGAGAGCAGCTTGCAGGTGCACTATGTAAATGAAGGCTCTTGGCTGTGTTCCTAACTGTTCACCTAATGTGCATGTTAGTGATTTGACAGGAAAACTTTGCATAAACTTAGGAAGCTGAAGTCTGCTATTTTTCAGTTGGTCCCTTTCCCTTAAAAGAGCCATGGTGGTGCAGTAGTTAAGAGCTCAGCAGCTAACCAAAAGGTCAGAAGCTCGAATCCACCAGCTGCTCCTTGGAAACCATGTGGGGCAGATCTGTTCTGTCCTATAGGGTCTCTATGAGTCGGAATTGATTCGATGGCAATGGGTTTGGTTTTTTGGGGTTTCCCCTAAAAAAACACTTGGATAGACTATACTGAGCATGGGCTCCGTACTGGGGACGTAAAGGTGAGGGATAGCTCCTGCCCTGGCACATGAGCCTTACTGGGGAGATGGTTGTGAAATAACCATTGCAGTGCCATTCTTACCATAAGGTGGTGTGGGCTGTACATCACTGATGGAGTGGTTCTGCTCAGGTGATGGGGCTGGGCTCCCAGGGATGCTAACAGAGAGAAGAGGCTATGCCCGAGAGCGAGTTGGGTTTTGTCAGGCTTGAGGGCATGGCCAGCACTTGTTCAGTAGGGCTGCCGTGGACGGGGCTATGTGTGGAGGTGGAAGAGCTCAGGATGTCAAAGGAGTCCTGGGCTTCTACCAGGAATGTGTCAGTCACTTGGAGAACTCCTTCAAAAAGGAGGCCTGATCCCAGGACAGTCTTGTCAAAAACATTTTCTGAAATCATTATTTTGGGTTGTTCATTGGCTCTGAAGTACTTCCTGAAGAGGAGTTCTAAATCAATATGTGGATTCCCAAACTTCTTCATTTTAAATATGCTTTCTTGGGTACTTATCAGTCTTATTGTATCACATGCTTTATGCCCTCCTCAGTTGAGAGTAAAGTATGTGATACTGTAAGACTATGCCCTCCTCAGTTGAAAATGGAAACCCTGGTGGCGTACTGGCTAAGTGCTATGGCTGCTCACCAAAAGATTGGCAGTTCAAATCCGTCAGGCGCTCCTTGGAAACTCTATGTGGCAGTTCTACTCTGTTCTGTAGGCTTGTTATAAGTCAGAATCAATGCAACAGGTTTGGTTTTTTTAGTTTTTTGGTTGAGAATCAAGGTAAAAATAGGAGTCAAGTGGAATATCAGTTTCATTGCTAATAAAGATGATGGAAGAAACTGACTTTAGTTAAGTAGCAAAAGAGTTTACCACCATATCCCCTCAGAATTGGTTACCACCTCTTCAGCATCAGAGTGGGGCTGCAAAGGGCTTCCATTTCAGGGGCAGAGCCTGCCCCAGTGAGCTCATGGTGGAGAAGAGAGCAAACAAAAAGGAGTTCCTTACAGGCCTGAGGCCCTGAAAGAGCAGGGGCTGATGAGCGGGCAGGCTCAGGTTACTCTTCACGGCCCCTCAGAGGTAAGGAAGCGGGGGCAGAGATTTCCCAGGAGCTATCTTCCCAGTGCAGGTCCTTCCATACTCCGAGAGACTGTGGGCCTGGGAAATGGGGCTTCCCCCAACAGCAACTTCCCCAAGTGCTGCCTCATAATGATTTGTGGGTGGATCTCACATCCTCTACAAAATGAAGGGTGTGGAGTTGCTTCAGTGTTTTTTTTAGCCTGTGTTCAGTTCACACACCTTCCAAGTTCAGTTCAGCTGTACTTGTGAGAATGGCTCCAACCAAAAAAAAAAACCAAACCTAGTACCATCGAGTCCATTCCAACTCATAGCGACCCTATAGGACAGAGTAGAACTGCCCCATAGAGTTCCCAAAGAGCAACTGGTAGATTCGAACTGCCGACCCTTTGGTTAGCAGCCGTAGCACTTAACCACTACGCCACTATGGTTTCCAAGAATGGCCCTGTGACCTCTATTTATGGATGAGAGTTTGGCCTGGACACCTGTTTCTTTCTGTCTTTTTTTTTTTTAATTAATTTTTATTGTGCTTTAAGTGAAAGTTTACAAATCAGGTCAGTCTCTCATACAAAAATTTACATACACCTTGCCATATGCTCCTAATTGCTCTCCCTCCAATGAGAGCACAGTTCCTCCCTCCACTCTCTCTCCTCATGTCCATTCGGGTAGCTTCTGGCCCCTTCTGCCCTCTCATCCCCCGCACACAGGAGTTGCCAACATAGCCTCGTGTCTACTTGATCCAAGAAGCTCATTCTTCACCAGTGTCATTTTCCATTCCCTATTCCTTTTTTATTCCAGTCCAATCCCTGTTTGAAGAGTTGGCTTTGGGAATGGTTCCTGTCCTGGGCTAATAGAAGGTCTGGGGACCATGGCCTCTGGGGTCCCCCAGTCCCAGTCTGACCATCAAGTCTGGTCTTTTTTTGAGAATTTGGGGTCTGCATCCCACTGCTCTCATGCTCTCTCAGGGTTTCTCTGTTGAGTTCCCTGTTAGGGCGGTCATCGGTTGTGGCCGGGCACCATCTAATTCTTCTGTACCAGTTTTTTTTTACTAACTTTCTTACAGGTAGGTTCCACTTGTCCAAAAATATTCCCCCACTCCATTAAAAAAAAAAAAAGGCTTCCTTTCCCAGTGACCCCATTCTGTTGATAGTATCACCATTCTCCTGAACCTCCAAGCAAGAAACCATGGCTCTAACTCCATTATATGCTTGTGCTTGCTGTCTAGCCATTAGTAGGTCTCATGCCTGTTAAGACTTATTGTGGTAGACGAAGCCCTCCTCATCCCATATTTGTGTTAGAAAATAGCCATTTATTAGATCCTCAGACCCTTTCCTACTAGTAGTCCCAGCCATAGAATGTTCCTAATTTATCAATTCTCTTAAAGTGCCTGTGTGCAAGAATTTTCAGTCTCCCATATTTTAATTTACAGTAGCTCCTGTATGAGTCGGCATTGACTTGATGGCAATAGGATGGACAGGACGAGCTCCTGAATGCTTGCAGCATCAGGCCATCCCCATGGAGTCCATCTTTCAGTGTAAGCCTCTTCTTGGCCTCTTTAGTATTTCCCCCCTTCTCTCTGCCTAGCCAAATGCAGATTATCCCCCGTGGATATACTTGGCCATTTCCTCTTGTTAAGCCTACCCTCCAACCCTTTGTGTTTCATGTCTCCAGTTGACCTCTGCTAGTGATTTTTTCCCAGACCTGTTGCTTTAGCTGTGGTTCCTTTTCTTTAGATGAAAGTTACAGGGAAGGCACATAGGTAAAATGGGAATTTGAAGCTGTCCTGATAAAAGCAGGAATGGGTCTCCCCTAGTCCACTCTCATTCCTACAGTGGCTATGGTAAGCACGCCAAAGATTCTTAGGTCCCACAATACCACCTTTGAAAAACTCGGACCTGTGCCATAATCAGACTATCTCGTGAGTTTGTCATACAATTTTGAGATCTTGTCTGGTAAACTGATTTGTTAGCCTGGACTGTGAGCAGATCAGAGTAGCTAAGCTAGAAAGAGACTTCAGGTCCTAGTTGGAGCCTTTTGTTTCATAGTCGTTGGCATTGAGGCCAACATCCTGGAGCTGGACCTTAGGTTTCCTGACATTGGTTCTCGCTGTTGTACTTGTAGGTGGAAAGCAAGTTAACAAATAATCATAAGTACCACAAGAATGGGGTTGTCTCACTTGGGTATGATTATCTTGTAGATTTTAGCATTATCCATAAAGAACTCTGAGGCTGTACTTGAGACTGTGTGGTTAGCAATATCTACCACCAAGAATATTTCTACTTTGGATTGACCTAAAATCTCTTTTCCAGTTGCACATCATTGAAGTGGGATAGCCTGCAGTAAGAAACCAACCTTTGTCAAGAAAGCTGAGTGTGTTTTTCCCTCCAGAGGCACAGATTGATTTCCCAGTGGCAAAGCAGGTATGAATATGCTACTCTCTACAGGGTTTTGATTGAATCATGAATCTCTAGTAGAAGTGGGCTGCAGAGGCATCTTGTAGTTGGTGGTTCTTTGCACCTTCAAGGTGTGGAATTACCTTTCAGAAAGCAATTTGGCCTTTGTTCTTAGTTCTTTTGAGCTGGACTACACTTGAGACTAATAAGTCAGGGCTGACCAGACCAAGAGGGATCAACTGGGAGCCTGATGTTAATTAAGCCTTGGAAGGCAAGATGTAATCTGTCATGGGCACATGAGAGGCCAATAAGAGCCCTGAATTCTAAGGCTGATAGGAGCTTCCTTGTTGGTGACCATGCACAGGAGAGGGTAACGTGTCCTTCTTTGGGACATGGAAGTTCCATGCTGGGAACCCTCCCAGACCTCACCTGTAGGGTAATGCTATTCAGCTATATGGATCCCCTCGCTAATGGAATCAGCTATGCTCTTCCCCAAAGCATGCTGGGGATGAATTCAGGATGGACTTTGGCTAGGGTACAAGGCCAGGAGTGGCATGACTGGGCCAGGGGCCAAGGCCAGGGAATGACTTAGCAACAAGAAGAAAAACATCTGGCCCTGGACGTGAAGTTTCTGGGAACACTGACTACCCAAGGACATGGGAGAAAAACAATGAGCCTTGGTCCCAACTGGAATGGTATATAAGCTTGGGTCCCTTGCTAGGTGGTTGCGGAAAATACTCCAGCCGGCCTCCACTGGAGAGCAGCTGCTTGCCCGTGTCAGTAAGTTTCCCTGAATAAACTCCTGAATCTGGAAGGGGCTACATGTCAGTTCTTTGGATTATCTGCCAGGACACACAGCGAGGGTCTTTTCTTGCTGGGGCTGTCCCCTGACAAGTGGCGTAGTCAGTAGGGTTCTGGGGAGCACACCAGACCTTCCCAGATGGGTGAGGCAAAGTGGGCTCCACTGGGGGAAATCCCAGGGTGGCCCGGGGACCACTAGCCCAGGCTGTTGATGCCTGGGGACCTGTGCGTGAGTACAGGAATGCCTGGAAAATGCCACCAGGATTGTTGCAGTTACTAGAGTCTTTGCATGTTGAGAAAGAAAAGAAGGATGTTCGTGTTTTGGCTTCAGGAGTTGCATGGCCGCTGTTATGGGGATGGCGATATTCATGGGAAGCCCCAAAGCAAAAGCCAGATTGCTGTGCTGAGGCGGCTTGTGTGGGGTGGCCTCTACTGGCAGCATTGAGAGGGGCTTCTGATTCTGATTCGGAGCCAGCCGCGAGGGCCCCACTTCAGCAGCTGGAAGCAGAGCTGCAACTGGAGGATTTGCACACAGCATATTCCTCCTCCACTGAAACATTAGTGCCCTGTTAACGGAAGCAAGAGGCATCTTCGGGGGAAATTCCAGAGTGCCCAGTGACCTCTGTGTGGGGAGATCTGGCCCATATGCTTTTCTGTGGGAGAAATACTGGGGTGGCCAGTGAAGCCCAGCTAGCTCAGTTAGCAGAGCATGGGACCGGAGCTAGCTGGAGGGGATAAACAGGCCCCTGGTGCTGAGAACACCCTGTAACACCCAGTGCAAAAAAAAAAAAAGTGCAAAGCAGGAGTTAAAACAGCAGGGAAAAAAGAGAAAAAAAGGAGTAAAAATCCCTTCAAGATAGTTCGTGTTGAGCGACCTTGAAGAGACCTCAGAATTCTCTGATAGCTGCTCTCCCCGCCCCCCCCCCCGCCGCCCCCCACCAAAGATAACTGAACAGCAGTCTAGCTGCAGCTACAATGGTAAGGCGAAAGCTAAAAAAGGGGGGCCCACCCCCAGGTTACCAGGCAACTGGGCTGGACCCATGTTTGCACTTGGTGTGGTAGAGGCGTGGCCCCACAAATGAGCGAGGGCCCTGCCAACTTTTCCCAGATCTTCTTTCAGAAATAATTAAGATTGAAGATTAAGCCTAATTTCTCCGTCACCAGCGAGGAACAAATGCCTTGTGTTACAGTTAAAGTCCAGTGAGGTATACTTTGGGTCTGAGGTCACTATCGTTGAGACACTTGCCCCAGCCTGACTATGGATAAGTCCCTTGGGGCCCCTACAAATCCTTATTATATGCACTGATGATATTGATGTATTAATGCACACCTTTGTAAACTTTTGCCTCCAAGTCCAGATGGGAATTGCCGCAGTTAGGGCCGTTTTTAGAGGGGCACAAGGAAACTGTGACGTGGGCTATGGCTAATAGCCTGGCCATTCATTCTGGCCACTGACAACCCTGGTACTGATATATAAAGCAAGCCCCTATAGGGATGAGACATCTGGACCAAAAAAAAAAAAAAATCAGTTCTGCTCCTGGTAAGTTTTTGTTACTTGTGTGACTAGTCATCAGAAAAGCCCCTATAGTGAGAGTGGAAAAGAGTCAATGAGCAGACCGGTCTTACCAGCTGACTGCAGACGCTGAAGCATTGTCTGCTCCAGAGTAAAGAGATGTGTAATCTATCAAACACGATGCCGCTGACCCTGTCTCCAGCTGGCTGCAGTCCCTCCCACCCGCCTGGCGGCCAAGCTTCTGGGTGATACTGGGACTCTTATTACTACGTCTTTTCTTGTGTTGCTGGTTATACTGAGTATGTGGTCTCGTTTTGCAATGCTCCTCTGCATACCAAGTCCAAGGGCTGTCGCGGGAGAGGGGGCGGTAAGATTATAAGGACATCAGGAGGGTATGTGGGGGTGGACTGTAAGGTAATGCTATTCAGCTATATGCATCCCCTCCCTAATGGAATCAGCTTTCCTCTTCCCCGAAGCATGCTGGGGATGAATTCGGGATGGACTCGGGCTAGGATACAAAGTCAGGAGTGGCATGACTGGGCCAGCGGCCAAGGAAGAATAATGCCTTAGCAACAAGAAGGAAAACATCTGGGCCTGGATGTGAAGTCCCTGGGAACACTGACTGCCCAAGGACATGGGAGAAAAACAGTGAGCCTTGGTCCCAACTGCAGTGGCATATAAGCTTGGGTCCCTTGCTAGGTGGTTGCGGAAAATACTCCAGCCGGCTGCCACTGGAGGGCAGCTGCTTGCCCGTGTCAGTAAGTTTCCCTGAATAAACTCCTGAATCTGGAAGGGGCTACACGTCAGTTCTTTGGATTATCTGCCAGGGCACACAGTGAGGGTCTTCCCTTGCTGGGGCTGTCCCCTGACATGACCCTATGAGTTTTTTCATTTGTATCCTTTTGGGTTATAATAAATTTGTAGCTGTACGTATGGTATACTCCATGAATTTTATGAGCCGTTCCAGTGAATTATTGAACCCACAGGGACAGTGAGAGCCAGCAGGGGCTGGTGTCTGCCTGTTCAGCAGTCTGCAAGATGGTGTCCATCTAACTTGTGAGCTCTGACCCAGCTCTGGGTGGCTAGGGTTGGAGAGACATTGTGCCATTTGGGAGGCTGGTGACGAGGGTGGAGAAGTAGGAAGGTGAGGACTAGATTCGTCCCCACATTTTGGGGATTGGATTCATGAAGATTCTTACCACACATTTAGTGACAAAGGTGGGAGTTACCCGCTTTTCCCTTTGCTTAATGCAACTGGCGAGCCAGGTGGAATGGATGGGATTCGCTGGAACAGCCGCTGGGGATTTTGGAAGAGAAAGGATGATCGAGTGGGAGATGAGAAACCTTTGCAAAGTAACAAGGAAAAAGTGCAGTATACAATTCTTTGGTTATTGTTGTCTGTAATGGCGACAATGAAAGTAAAACCCATTGCTTTTGAGTCTATTTCAACTCTTAGTGACGGTATAGGACAGAGTTGAACTGCCCTATAGGGTTTCCAAGGAGTGGTGGTAGATTCAAACTGCTGACCTTTTGGTAACTGTTAACCACTGCGCTACCAGGGCTTCACAGTGAAAGTAGAGATGAGCTAAGTTTATGTTCTGGCCTGTCTAGACTGGAGTCTGTAGCTGTGTTTAGATTCTGGTGTGGAGCCTGGGGCCTTAGAGCTGTTTCCAAAGGGAAAAGAGCCATGCTGTAGCCTGATTCCCAAGAGAACAGGAAGGTGAGAAAAGTACCCCGTGGAGTCTTTTGAGGCAAAGGCCTGGCAGGCTAATCAGGATGATTGACAAGGGGTCAGGATCTTCTGCTGTGACCCCCCAGCCAGGAATCTGGGGCCATATACCTATGAATAAATAAAATGCTCAGGGTGGAAAAGAGAAGTGTGGATGAAAATGGAATGTTTCAACAGGCTTTATGTGAAGTGGTTGTGTTTGAGTGTATTACCAGAATGGATATTTTGTCTGATTTGGGAATGTTCGACTGCCTAGTATTGTCTGCCGTTATAGGCCAGCTTTGATTGGATATGCTAAATGAAATTAGGAAGTGTGCCCAAGTTCACACAGGTTATTATAATAATCCTTGTGGGCGTAGTTTGGGGCTTATGCCGAAAGCTTGTGAGTGCCACCCAGCTGGGATTTTGAACCAGGAGATACATATTTGAGAGAAAATTACCAGCAGATGGAAAGACACTGACTAAAGATAAAAACAAATCAGCTCAGTGGGCTGTAATGCATGCTGTTTGCCCCACGTTTGAGTTTTTGTGGACTCGGGCAACGGCCAACACCTAGGCAGTAGGGCCAGGTAAAAGGGCGATGAAAACCTGGCCTATTGAAGAGATGCCAACATTGAAATTTGAGGGGTGCATTTAAGTAGGACATGTCAGTGCCCATGAGAACACACTTCCTGAATTAGAAGGCAGTTGGAATCAGCAAGTGGACCTGTTGATACACTTCCCTTGAGATGGCTACCTGGGACCATGAAATGAATGGATATGGGGGTGTTACAGCAATGCAGAGATGAGCTAAATCTAGACATATCTGTCTTGCACACTCTGAGACTCAAAATGCCACTAAAGACTGTCTATCTGCCAACAAGAAACACAGATGTTACAAACAACTATGGGGCAGATACCCTGGGGGGAAGGCCCCGCTCGTAGCTGGCAAGTGGATTACACTGAACTGATGATACCACTGGCCCTAGGTGCTACAAATGGGTCCTGACAGGGGTACATACTTACCCTGGAGTAGGCTTTGCATATCCAGTGGTAGATGCAAATGCTAAAAATATTACTCAGGGTTTGGAACAAAAGATACTGTACCAATTTGGGCCACCGAATTACGTGTCTTCAACCAAGGAACACACTTTACAGCCCATAGTGTTCAGCAATGGACCAAGAATCATTAAATGGACATGCCACATTGCATACCACCCTCAGAATAATGGTCTGATAGAGAATTAGAATGGGCAGTTGAAAAACTTGTTATCTAAAGTGGGGAGAGGAAGGCATGAAGGGCTGGCATACATGCCTTCATGAGTGTGTGTTCACACTCAACATGAAGGGGACCAAAGGAGGCTTGCCACTGGACAGATTTCTACATTTGGGGGGCATCTGGGAAGGAGAAGTGAGGAAGAATGCTGGTGCAACTATACAGTTCTTCCCCACATCACCTCAAATTGCTTTTTTCCTGCCAGATGCTGTGTTCCCAGGACCAGGGTTGTTGGAAGCAGGGGTGATCCCTAAGCAAAAAACTGTAACCATACCCCAAAACCAGTATGCTGGAATTTCCAAAGGCCTAATAGGATCAATTGTACCTTCACCCCATCTGGCAGAATTGGAGTTGAGAGTGAATACTGCTGTATTGCCTAATGGCCAAGATAGCCCACTACTATAGTAATACCAGTCTAGCAAGAAGGAGGTGCTTGCTAAACTGGTATTACTGCCAGCAATCTGGACTAGCATAGCGGCCAAACCTGACGTCCCTTCCCAAGATCAAAAACTTGCAGTGAAAAAAAAAAATGAAAAATGGAGGAAAGGAGAAATAATAGCTGAGGGTAAAGGAATGAATAAATGGATTATGCAGTGAGGGAAATCCAACATCATGTTAATAACCTCAAGAGAGGCTCAGAGCGAGAAAATATTTTTTCTTAGTTCAGTCACATCAGATGCCTAAAAAGGTAAAGTAGAGATGACGCCTACCTATGGACCAGACGGAAGCCTGCAGCACATTGGAGTGTCCTCCAGGGAGGAGTTTTTGCCCTATGAAATGAGGATGGACAGGACTAATTGTTAATGACTGATTTAGACTGAGGTGGTAATGCTGAATGTTGATGTACAGGGAAGGGGGAGGAATCCTCCAAATATTAAGCATGTGAAAGAACCTGTGACCAGAGGCCAGGGGGCGAATTGTGAGGTGATGGCACACCTAGCAATAGGCAATTTGGCCTTTGGCCTTGATTACTGAGAGCTGCGCTACACTTGAGGCTAATGAGTGGAGGGTGGCCATACCAGAGGACAATGAGGCTTCCACGTGGTGAGGCCAATAAAGGCTTCGGAAAACTGAGGCTCAAAAGGTTCCTGGTAGCAAAGTTGCTAACGGAATGGAAACACAACAGCAATCTCTGACCTCATTAGCCAGGGTGGCATTATGTAACAGAATAGCTTTAGTTTTTTATTAACCCAAGAAGGTGGAGTCTGTGCTATAGCAAATAACCTCTTGTTGCATTTGGACAAATGGCACACAGCAGAAGTAGAACAAGGTATACATAGAATTAGACAGCAAGCTACTTGATTACACACTTTAATACCCTTACAAACACGAAGTTTATTTGAGTGGTTACCATCCGTAATAAGTACATGGTCTAGATACTGTTGGAAGGAATAGTAATATTCATAGTCTGCATCTGATAGTATTAGGCATAATAAAACGTATCTTCTATTATACACTTATAAGGCAAAAGAAAGGCTTGGGCTAAAATTTTGATGTACCTTGATTCTGCTCATTTCTGCAAAGTGATTGATGGAAATGTCACTCTTACTTAAGACCCTGGTGAGAAACCAGATGGTATCTGATGGAAAACCAATACTGTGAGCTTAAAGAGCCTCCATGGTGGCTGCCATCTAGGAGCCTAAGTCTGGGTTTTGATCATCGACCTGTTATCTCCACTCTCCATTCAAAAAGGAGTGACTTAGGAGTTAAAATTGGAACCATTATTCCCTGTCCTTGAGTATAAAGAATGTGACCCAGCTGGAATGACAAGGATTCACAAGGATATATCAACTGGGCCCTCAGGTATAAAAACAATAGCTGGGACAATCTTGGAAAATATCTTTTAGGAAACCTTTCACTTAACCAAATACTTAGAGCACAAAAGACCCACATATTTTCCACTCTTTATCTTTTTCTATTAGCATTTAGATAAATAGTAATATTTGTTGAACCAATGAAGACCCTTCTGACTGTTGTTACTGAAGCTTGTATGAATGATTATTTAAAAAGATAATTCAAAATGTAGAATCAGGTTGACTCAGCAGTTTTTAGCAATCTGTGAAAAGATGAAGCTTTTAAGGATTTTACCCATTTGTAATTGCTATATAAACTGATGATTCTGTAACATTCTTCGGACTCGGACAGACATAGCTCTGGCAGCGTGCTTGTCCATTTCCCACTTCTGTCTCTTGGAACATATGCTGAATAAAATCTTTCTTCTTGCTTAAAAAAAAGGAAAAGCTTCCTGGAAGGCTAAGGGAGGGTAAGGTGCTACCTCTGAGACACAGCAGCTCCACGTGGGGAACCTTCCTCTCCTGTGCATCTCTTCCTTATGATGATCCCGATTTATACCCTTTTGCTATAATAAAACTGGCAGTTTTAAGTATAATACCTTCTGCAGGTTCTGTGAGTCCTTCTAGCAAATTAAGGAACCCAAAAACAGTGTCCTTTTAGCTTGTGGACTCTGACCAAGCTCCAGGTTGCTAGGGGCTGGGAGACAAAGTGCAGCCCGGCAGCTGTTGTCAGAAATGATGGAGAAGTAGGAAGATGGGAATATACTTGATCTCTGCCTTATGGGAATCAGCTTTATGCTGATTCTCAGTCACAAAGTTATTATCTCCATGCCTCAGGAGAGCCTGGCATGGGTAGTTGAGAACACAGAGGGTGTTGTTGAGGCCCGTCTTTTAGCTCATGTGGCCTTAACAGTCCCTGAAGAAGAACACTCCTTTCTATGGCAGGACTTCTTCCTACTCACATACTGAAATCCTAGGCCTTTTTCCTTGTATTGTAAAAAATAGATATTCACTGAAGAACAGTATATACAGAAAAAAATAATTTTCCTCTGGCAAGGATCACAATAGAGGGTCCTGGACGGAGCTGGAGAAAAACATAGAAGAGAATTCTAACTCACAAGAAAAGACGAGACTTACTGATCTGACAGAGACTGAAGGAATCCTGAGTGTATGGCCCCCTGGACACCTTTTTAACTCAGTACTGAAGTCACTTCTGAGGTTTACTCTTTAGCCAAAGATTAGACAGACACACAGAACAAACAATAACACGTGTAGTTCAACCATTTATACAAGACTAAATGGGCACACCAGCCCCGGGGCAAGGATGAGAAGGCAGGAGGGGACAAGAAAGCTGGACAAATGGAAATGGGGAACCCAAGGTCAAGAAGGGGAGAGTGCTGACATGTTGAAGGGTTGGCATCCAGTGTCACAAAACAATGTGTGTATTAATTGTTTAATGAGAAACTAATTTGCTCTGTAAGCCATCTAAAGCACAATTAAAAAAAAAAGTCTACTTGTTACATACAAAAATGTTTTTTATTGTTGTTGGAAGTATACACAGCAAAACATACACCAATTCTTTAATTTCTACATTTGCAATTCAGTGAGCAACGTTGATTACATTCTTCAATTTGTGCAACCTTCTCGCGCCCCTTTCTTGAATTCTTTCCCCCCCATTAACATGAACTTATTGCCCCCTAAGCTTCCTATCTGACCTTTCAAGGTACTGTTGTCAATTTGATCCCATGTAGATAGTTCTTCAAAAGAGCACAGTGTTCAAGGCAAACAGTTTTTACTAAATAAGCTAACTTAAAAAAAAAAAAAGGTTTTTTTTTTTTTTTTTATTGTTTGGCTTAAGGAATACTCAGGGCAGGAATTTCAGACTCCATGAGGATTTGAAATTCTGTTCTGCATTATTTGCCTTTTGATCAGGATTTTTCTATAGTACCGCTGATCAAAATGTTCAGTAATGATAGCCGGGCACCTTCCAGTTCTTCTGATCTCATGGCAAAAGGGGCAGTTGTTCATGGAGGCAAGTAGCCACACATTCCTCATCCTGTTCCTGACTCTTCTTCCTCTGTTGCTCCAGGCAAGTAGAGACCAATTGTTGTACCTTGAATGGTTGCTTGCAAGCTTTTTGAACAGAAGCACGTACATATTAGGCCAGTTAACTGGGATGTCGCATAAAATCATGACCCTAAACCTCCAAACCAAGAAACCAGATCCCATGAGGTGTTTGGTAGTACATAAGCAGCCTCTGAAGGTTTTTTTTTTTTTTTTTCGGTAAGAATATATAATCAGAAAAAAACTCATTGTGGTCAAGTAGATTCTGACTCATAGTGACCTTATGGGACAGAGTAGAACTGCCCTATAAGTGTTTCTGAGGAGCAGCTGGTGGATTTGAACTGCCAACCTTTTGGTTAGCAGCTGATCTCTTAACCACTGTGCCACCAGAGCTCCAGGAATATATATCACACAACATTTGCTAATTCAATTTTTTCCAGGTATACAACCTATTGGCAACAATTATGTTGATCAGCTGTGCAATCATTACCCTTAATCAGTGCAAATTTTCTATCACCATAAACAAAAACTTAGTGCTTCATAAGCAAAAATCCCTCCTTTTGCCCTCTCTCCCACCCTTGTAACCACAGGCTTTAATCTCTATCATTTTTGCTGTTGCTGTTGTTGAGAATATGCACAGCAAAACATACACCAATTCAACAGTTTCTACATGTACAATTCAGTGACATTGATTACATTTTTAGAGTTGTGCAGCCATTCGCACCCTCCTTTATGGGGTTGTTCTGCCCCATTAATATAAACTCACTGCCTTCTAGGGTTTCTGTCTGATCTCTATACATTTGACTATTCTTGTCTTTTTGTGGAGTAATTGATTTATTTCACTCAACATAATATCTTCAAGTTTCAGGTTGTAGCATGTATCAGGAATTCATTTCTCTTTCTAGCTGTGTAGTGTTCCATTGTAAGTATAGACTGTATTTTGTTTACCCATTCATTTGTTGATGAGCGTTTGGGTTGTTTGGGTATTGTGAATAGTGCTGTAGTGAAAATTGGTATGCATATGTTTGTTCGCATCAACGTTTTCAAGTCCCTTGGGTATATTCCTAGGATTGCTGGGTCATACGTAAGTTTTTGTTTTTTTTTTTTTGAGTAACCTCCACACTGTTTTCCACTATAGCTGTACCATTTTGCATTCCCACCAGCTATGTTGTGTTGTTGTTAAGTGCCGTCGACTCGATTCTGACTCGTGGTGACCCTGTGTACAATACAACAAAACACTGCCCAATCCTACACCATCCTCATACTTGTTGCTATGTTTGAGCCCATTGTGCAGCTACTGTGTCAGTCCATCTCATTGAAGGTCTTCCTCTTTTTCACTGACCCTCTACCTTACTGATGATGATGTTCTTCTCCAGGGACTGGTCCCTCCTGACCCTCCTGATAACTTGTCCAAAGTACATGAGATGAAGTCTCACCATTCTTGCTTCCAAGGATGCCTGTACTTCTTCCAGGACAGAATTGTTCCTTCTTCTGGCAGTCCATGGTATATTCAGTATTCTTCACCAACACCATAATTCAAAGGCAACAATTCTTTGATCTTCCTTATTCATTAGCCAGCTTTCCCATGCATATGAGGTAATTGAAAATGTCATGGCTTGGATCAGGCTCATCTTAGTCCTCAAAGAGACATCTTTGCTTTTTAACACTTTAAAGAGGTCTTTTGCAGTAGATTTGCCTAATGGACTGCTGCTTCCATGGACATTGATTGTGGATCCAAGTAAAATGAAATCCTTGACGACCTCAATCTTTTCTCCGTTTATCATGATGTTTCTTATTGGTTCAGTTATGCAAATTTTTGTTTTCTTTATGTTGAAATGTAATCCATACTGAAGGCTGTAGTCTTTGATCTTCATCAGTAAGTGCTTCAAGTCCTTTTCACTTTCAGCAAGTAAAGTTTTGGTATCTGCGTAACACAGGTTGTTAATGAGTCCACCCCAAATCCTGATGCTGCGTTCCTCTTCATATAGCCCAGTTCCTCAGATTATTTGCTCAGCATACAGATTGAATGAGTATGGCAAAAGGACACAACCCTGAGGCACACCTTTCCTGATTTTAAACCGCACAGTATCCCCTTGTTCTGTTCGAACAACTGCCCCTTGGTCTGTGTACACGTTCCACATAAGCACAATTAAATGTTCTGGAATTCCCATTCTTCACAATGTTACCCATAATTTGTTATGATCCACACAGCCAAATGCCTTTGCATAGTCAATACAAAATGTATTTCTTAAATAATGAAACTTGAAAATCGAAATTACTCTTGGATTCATCGCTGCAGAATAGATGTTGTGTTACCAGGCATGAAAACAACCTTAAGCTCCTTGTACATCTCCGTCAGAGCTCTTGGGTAACCAGGTACATTGTCAATGAATAGTAGTATTTCAAAAGGAAACTTTTTTTTTCTGAGCAGTAGGTCTCAACAGTGGGCTTAAAATATTCAGTAAACCATGTTGTAAACAGATGTGCCGTCATCTAGGCTTTGTTGTTCCATTTATAGAGCGTGGGCAAAATAGGTTTTGCATAATTCTTGAGGCTCATAAGATTTTCTGAAAGGTAAATGAGTATTGGCTTCAACTTAAAGTCACCAGCTGCGTTAGACCCTAACAAGACAGTCCTCCTGTCCTTTGAAGCCAGGCATTGACTTCTCTTCTGTAGCTATCAAAGTTCTAGATGGCATCTTCTTCCAATATAAGGTGTTTTGTCTCCATTGAAAATCTGTTGTTTAAGCCTGGTACTGGTACAACAACAGATACATACACTAGTGGAACAGGATTGAGTATCCAGACATAAGTCCATTCACATATGAGCAGCAGATATTTGACAAAGGCCCCAAAACAGTTAAATGGGGGAAAAGAGAGTCTTCTTAACAAATGCTGCTGGCATAACTGGATATCCATCTGCAGAAAAATGAAACAAGACCATACCTCACTCGATGCACAAAAACGAGCTCAAAATGGATCAAAGGAGTTTAGAGAATTTGCAAAAACCAAACCAAAGCTACAAGAAATACTAAAGGATATTGTTTGGTCAGAGAACCAATAATATCAGATATCAGCACAACACAAGGTCACAAAACAGAACGTCCCGATATCAACTCAAATAGGGAAATCACAAAAACAAACAAATTAAGATTAATTTAAAAAAAAATACACATAACAGGGAATCATGGAAGTCAATAGGTAAAAGATCACAATAATCAAAAAGAGGGACTAAATACAGGAGGCATTGAACTGCCAGATGGAGAGTGATACAAGGCGATATAGAACAATACAAGTTAGGTTTTTACTTAGAAAAATAGGGGTAAATAATAAGGTAACCACAAAAAGGTATAACAACTCTATAACTCAAGAAAAACGTAACGACTCAACTAACATAAAGTCAAGCACTATGAAAATGAGGATCTCACAATTTACTAAGAAAAACGCCTCAGCACAAAAAAGTATGTGGAAAAATGAAATTGTCAACAACACACATAAAAAGGCATCAAAATGACAGCACTAAAAACTTATTTATCTATAATTACCCTGAATGTAAATGGACTAAATGCACCAATAAAGAGACAGAGAGTCACAGACTGGATAAAGAAACACGATCCATCTATATGCTGCCTACAAGAGACACACCTTAGACTTGGAGACACAAACAAACTAAAACTCAAAGGATGGAAAAAAGTATATCAAGCAAACAATAAGCAAAAAAGAAGAGGAGTAGCAATATTAATTTCTGACAAAATAGACTTTAGACTTAAATCCACCACAAAGGATAAAGAAGGACACTATATAATGATAAAAGGGACAATTGATCAGGAAGACATAACCATATTAAATATTTATGCACCCAATGACAGGGCTGCAAGATACATAAATCAAATTTTAACAGAATTGAAAAGCGAGATAGATACCTCCACAGTTATAGTAGGAGACTTCAACACACCACTTTCGGAGAAGGACAGGACATCCAGTAAGAAGCTCAACAGAGACACGGAAGATCTAATTACAGCAATCAACCAACTTGACCTCATTGACTTATACAGAACTCTCCACCCAACTGCTGCAAAATATACTTTTTTTTCTAGCGCACATGGAACATTCTCTAGAATAGACCACATATTAGGTCATAAAACAAACCTTTGCAGAGTCCAAAACATCGAAATATTACAAAGCATCTTCTCAGACCACAAGGCAATAAAACTAGAGATCCATAACAGAAAAACTAGGGAAAAGAAATCAAATACTTGGAAACTGAACAATACCCTCCTGAAAAAAGACTGGGTTATAGAAGACATCAAGGAGGGAATAAGGAAATTCATAGAAAGCAACGAGAATGAAAATACTTCCTATCAAAACCTCTGGGACACAGCAAAAGCAGTGCTCAGAGGCCAATTTATATCAATAAATGCACACATACAAAAAGAAGAAAGAGCCAAAAGCAGAGAACTGTCCCGACAACTTGAACAAATAGAAACTGAGCAACAAAAGAATCCATCAGGCACCAGAAGAAAACAAATAATAAAAATTAGAGCTGAACTAGATGAATTAGAGAACAGAAAAACAATTGAAAGAATTAACAAAGCCAAAAGCTGGTTCTTTGAAAAAATTAACAAAATTGATAAACCATTGGCTAGACTGACTAAAGAAATACAGGAAAGGAAACAAATAACCCGAATAAGAAATGAGAAGGACCACATCACAACAGAACCAAAGGAAATTAAAAGAATCATTTCAGATTATTATGAAAAATTGTACTCTAACAAATTTGAAAACCTAGAAGAAACGGACGAATTCCTGGAAAAACACTACCTACCTAAACTAACACATTCAGAAGTAGAACAACTAAATAGACCCATAACAAAAAAAGAGATTGAAACGGTAATCAAAAAACTCCCAACAAAAAAAAGCCCTGGCCCGGATGGCTTCACTGCAGAGTTCTACCAAACTTTCAGAGAAGAGTTAACACCACTACTACTAAAGGTATTCCAAAGCATAGAAAATGACGGAATACTACCCAACTCATTCTATGAAGCCACCATCTCCCTGATACCAAAACCAGGTAAAGACATTACAAAAAAAGAAAATTATAGACCTATATCCCTCATGAACATTGATGCAAAAATCCTCAACAAAATTCTAGCCAATAGAATCCAACAACACATCAAAAAAATAATTCACCCTGATCAAGTGGGATTTATACCAGGTATGCAAGGCTGGTTTAATATCAGAAAAACCATTAATGTAATCCATCACATAAATAAAACAAAAGACAAAAACCACATGATCTTATCAATTGATGCAGAAAAGGCATTTGACAAAGTCCAACACCCATTCATGATAAAAACTCTTACCAAAATAGGAATTGAAGGAAAATTCCTCCACATAATAAAGGGCATCTGTGCAAAGCCAACAGCCAATATCACTCTAAATGGAGAGAACCTGAAAGCATTTCCCTTGAGAACGGGAACCAGACAAGGATGCCCTTTATCACCGCTCTTATTCAACATCGTGTTGGAAGTCTTAGCCAGGGCAATTAGGCTAGACAAAGAAATAAAAGGTATCCGGATTGGCAAGGAAGAAGTAAAGTTATCACTATTTGCAGATGACATGATTATATACACAGAAAACCCTAAGGAATCCTCCAGAAACCTACTGAAACTAATAGAAGAGTTTGGCAGAGTCTCAGGTTATAAAATAAACATACAAAAATCACTTGGATTCCTCTACATCAACAAAGAGAACACCGAAGAGGAAATAACCAAATCAATACCACTCACAGTAGCCCCCAAGAAGATAAGATACTTAGGAATAAATCTTACCAAGGATGTAAAAGACCTATACAAAGAAAACTACAAAGCTCTACTACAAGAAATACAAAAGGACATGCTTAAGTGGAAAAACATACCCTGCTCATGGATAGGAAGACTTAACATAGTAAAAATGTCTATCCTACCAAAAGCCATCTGTACATTTAACGCACTTCCGATCCAAATTCCAATGTCATATTTTAAGGGGATAGAGAAACAAATCACCAATTTCATATGGAAGGGAAAGAAGCCCCGGATAAGCAAAGCACTACTGAAAAAGAAGAAGAAAGTGGGAGGCCTCACCTTACCTGACTTCAGAACCTATTATACAGCCACAGTAGTCAAAACAGCCTGGTATTGGTACCACAACAGACACATAGACCAATGGAACAGAATTGAGAACCCAGACATAGATCCATCCACGTATGAGCAGCTGATATTTAACAAAGGACCCGTGTCAATTAACTGGGGAAAAGATAGCCTTTTTAACAAATGGTGCTGGCATAACTGGATATCCATTTGCAAAAAAATGAAACAGGACCCATACCTCACACCATGCACAAAAACTAACTCCAAGTGGATCAAAGACCTAAACATAAAGACTAAAACGATAAAGATCATGGAAGAAAAAATTGGGACAACCCTAGGAGCCCTAATACAAGGTATAAACAGAATACAAAACATTACCAAAAATGATGAAGAGAAACCCGATAACTGGGAGCTCCTAAAAATCAAACACCTATGCTCATCTAAAGACTTCTCCAAAAGAGTAAAAAGACCACCTACAGATTGGGAAAGAATTTTCAGCTGTGACATCTCCGACCAGTGCCTGATCTCTAAAATCTACATGATTCTGTCAAAACTCAACCAGAAAAAGACAAACAACCCAATCAAGAAGTGGGCAAAGAATATGAACACACATTTCACTAAAGAAGATATTCAGGCAGCCAACAGATACATGAGAAAATGCTCTCGATCATTAGCCATTAGAGAAATGCAAATTAAAACTACAATGAGATTCCATCTCACACCAGCAAGGCTGGCATTAATCCAAAAAACACAAAATAGTAAATGTTGGAGAGGCTGCGGAGAGATTGGAACTCTCATACACTGCTGGTGGGAATGTAAAATGGTACAACCACTTTGGAAATCTATCTGGCGTTATCTTAAACAGTTAGAAATAGAACTACCATACAACCCAGAAATCCCACTCCTAGGAATATACCCTAGAGATACAAGAGCCTTCATACAAACAGATATATGCACACCCATGTTTATTGCAGCTCTGTTTACAATAGCAAAAAGTTGGAAGCAACCAAGGTGTCCATCAACAGATGAATGGGTAAATAAATTGTGGTATATTCACACAATGGAATACTACGCATCGATAAAGAACAGTGACGAATCTCTGAAACATTTCATAACATGGAGGAACCTGGAAGGCATTATGCTGAGCGAAATTAGTCAGAGGCAAAAGGACAAATATTGTATAAGACCACTATTATAAGATCTTGAGAAATAGTAAACCTGAGAAGAACACATACTTTTGTGGTTATGAGGGGGGGAGGGAGGGAGGGTGGGAGAGGGTTTTTTATTGATTAATCAGTAGATAAGAACTGCTTTAGGTGAAGGGAAAGACAACACTCAATACATGGAAGGTCAGCTCAGTTGGACTGGACCAAAAGCAAGGAAGTTTCCGGGATAAAATGAATGCTTCAAAGGTCAGCGGAGCAAGGGCGGGGGTCTGGGGAACATGGTTTCCGAGGACTTCTAAGTCAATTGGCAAAATAATTCTATCATGAAATCATTCTGCATCCCACTTTGAAATGTGGCGTCTGGGGTCTTAAATGCTAACAAGCGGCCATCTAAGATGCATCAATTGGTCTCAACCCACCTGGAGCAAAGGAAAATGAAGAACACCAAGGCCACATGACAACTAAGAGCCCAAGAGACAGAAAGGGCCACATGAACCAGAGACCTATATCATCCTGAGACCAGAAGAACTAGTTGGTGCCCGGCCACAATCGATGACTGCCCTGACAGGGAGCACAGCAGAGGACCCCTGAGGGAGCAGGAGATCAGTGGGATGCAGACCCCAAATTCTCATAAAAAGACCAAACTTAATGGTCTGACTGAGACTGGAGGAATCCCGGCGGCCATGCTCCCCAGACCTTCTGTTGGCACAGGACAGGAACCATCCCCGAAGACAACTCATCAGAAATGAAAGGGACTGGTCAGCGGGTGGGAGAGAGACGCTGATGAAGAGTGAGCTAATTATATGAGGTGGACACTTGAGATTGTGTTGGCAACTCTTGTCTGGAGGGGGGATGGGAGGATAGAGAGAGAGGGAAGCAGGCAAAATTGTCAAGAAAGGAGAGACTGAAAGGGCTGACTCAAGAGGGGGAGAGCAAGTGGGAGTAGGGAGTGAGATGTATGTAAACTTATATGTGACAGACTGATTGGATTTGTAAACGTTCACTTGAAGCTTAATAAAAGTTATTAAAAAAAATGGATCAAAGGCCTAAACATAAAATCTAAAACGATAAATATTATGGAAGGAAAAATAGGGACAATGTTAGGAGCCCTAATACATGGCATAAACAGTATTCAAAACATTACTAACAATGCAGAAGAAAAACTAGATAACTGGGAGCTCCTGAAAAACGAACACCTATGTTCATCCAAAGACTTCACCAAAAGAGTGAAAAGATTACCTACAGACTGGGAAAAAATTTTTAGCTATGACATTTGCGATCAGCGCCTGATCTCTAAAATCTACATGATACTGCAAAAACTCAACTACAAAAAGACAAATAACCCAATTAAAAAGTGGGCAAAAGATACAACAGACACTTCACGAAAGAAGACATTCAGGTAGCTAAGAGATACATGAGAAAATGCTCACGATCATTCGCCATTTAGAGAAATGCAAATCAAAACTACAATGAGACTCCATGTCATTCCAACAAGGCTGGTATTAATCCAAAAAACACAAAATAATAAATGGTGGAGAGGTTGTGGAGAGACTGGAACACTTACACGCTGCTGGTGGGAATGTAAAATGGTACAACCACTTTGGAAATTGATTTGGTGGTTCCTTAAAAAGCTAGAAATAGAACTACCACACGATCCAGCAATCCGACTCCTTGGGACATACCCTAGAGAAATATGAGCCTTTACACGAACAGATATATGCACATCCATGTTTACTGCAGCACTGTTTACAGTAGCAAAAAGCTGGAAGCAACCAAGGTGCCCATCAGTGGATGAATGGATAAGTAAATTATGGTATATTCACACAATGGAATACTACGCACTGATAAAGAACAATGATGAATCTGTGAAACATTTCATAACATGGAGAAATCTGGAAGGCATTATGCTGAGTCAAATTAGTTGCAAAAGTACAAATACTGTATAAGACCACTATTATAAGAACTCAAGGAATAGTTTAAACTGAGAAGAACACATACGTTTGTGGTTACGAGACGGGTGAGGGAGGAAAGGTGGAAGAGGGGTATTCACTAATTAGTAGATAAGAATTACATTAGGTGACAGGAAAAACAACACACAATACAGGCGAGGTCAGCACAACTGGACTAAACCAAAAGCGAGGTTTCAGAATAAAGTGAATGATTTGTAAGGCCAGCATAGTAGGGGCAGGGGTTTGGGGTCCATGGTTTCAGGGGACATCTAAGTCAATTGGCATAATAAAATTCTATTAAGAAAACACTCTGCATCCCACTTTGGAGAGTGGCGTCTGGGGTTTTAAATGCTAGCAAGCAGCCATCTAAGATGCATCAATTGGTCTCAACCCACCTGGATTAAAGAAGAATAAGGAACACCAAGGACACAAGGTAGTTACGAGCCCAAGAGACAGAAGGGGCCACATAAACCAGAGACTACATCAGCCTGAGACCAGGAGAACTAGATGGTGCCCGGCAACAACCAATGACTGTCCTGACAGGGAACCTAACAAAGAACCCCTGAGGGAGCAGGAGAGCAGTGGGATGCAGACCCCAAATTCCCGGAAGAAGACCAGACTTAATGCTCTGACTGAGACTAGAAGGACTCTGGTGGTTATGGCTCCCAGACCTTCTGTTGCCCCAGGACAGGAACCATTTCCAAAGCCAGCTCTTCAGACAGGGATTGGACTGGGCAATGGGTTGGAGAGGGATGCTGGTGAGGAGTGAGGTTGTTGAATCATGTGGACACTTGAGACTATGTTGGCATCTCCTGTCTGGAGGGGGGATGAGAGGGTAGAGGGGGCTAGAAGCTGGTGAAATGGACACAAAAAGAGAGAGTGGAGGGAGGGAGCGGACTGTCTCATTAGGGGGAGAGAAGTTGGGAGTATGTAGGAAGGTGTGTATAAGTTTTTGTGTGAGAGACTGACTTGATTCGTAAACTTTCTCTTAAAGCACAATAAAAATTAAAAAAAAAGAAAATCTGATGTTTAGTGCAGCTACCTTCATCAGTTATCTTAGCTAGATCTTCTGGATAACTTGCTGCAGCTTCTACATCAGCACTTAACACCTCTTCTTGCACTTTTTTGTTATGGAGGTGGCTTCTTTCGTTAAACGTCCTGAACCAACCTCTGCTAGTTTCATACTTTTTTTTCTGCAGCTTCCTCGCCTTGCTCAGCCTTCATAGAATTGAAGAGAGTTAGGGCCTTGCCCTGGATTAGGTTTTGGCTTAAGGAAATGTGGCTGGTTTGATCTTCCATCTAGACCACTGAAACTTTCTCCATATCAGCAATAAGGCAGTTCCACTTTCTTATAATTCGTGTTTTCACTGGAATAGCACGTTTAATTTCCTTCAAGGGCTCTTCCTTTGCATTCATAACTTGACTAACTGGCACAAGAGGCCTAGCTTTTCAGCCTATCTTGGCTTTTAGCGTGCTCTTCCTCACTAAGCTCAATCATTTCTAGCTTTTGATTTCAGGTGAGAGACGTGCAACTTTTCCATTCACTTGGAACACTTAGAGGCCATTGTAGGGTAATTGCTTGGCTTAATTTCAATATCATTGTCTCTCAGGCAATAGGAGACCTGAGGAGAGAGAGACGGGGGAACAGCTAGTCGGATAAGTAGTCAGAACACACACAACATTTATCAATTTGTTGATTAAGTTCGCCGTCTTATATGGGCACAGTTTGTGGTGGCCCCCAAAATTACAATAGTAACATGAAAGATCACAGATCACCGTAACATATAATAACAATGAAAAAGTTTGAAATATTGCAATAATTATTAAAATGTGACACAGAGACCAGAAGTGAGCACGTGCTGTTAGAAAAATGGCACCAATAGGCTTGGTTGATGCAGCGTTGGCACAAACCTTCAATTTGTAAAAAACATAGTATCTGTGAAGTGCAATAAAGCGAAGTGCAATAAAATGAGGTGTGCCTGTATACTTGTTGGGAAAGTTTCTGTTCGTGCCCTTTGTCCATTTTTTGATTAGGTTATTTGTCTTTCTGTTGTTAAATTGTACAAGTTTTATATATTTTTTTAAATATAAGACTCTTATCGAATATATTATTCCTGAAGATTTTTTCCCAGTCTGTAGGTTGTCTTTTTACTCTTTTAATAGTCTTTTGATGCAGACAGGTATTTAATTTTTATGAGGTCCCAGTGATTTCTGCTGCTCGTGAATTTGTTTTTGAGTTTGATAATCTATCAGTGGAAAAAAAGTAGGTCCCAGAGCTTCACCCCTGTATTTTCTTCCAGTAACTTTGGGGTTTTAGCTTTAATATTTAGGTCCTTGATCCTTTTTAATTAGTTTTTTGTGTATGGTGTGACATATGGATATTGCTTCACTTTTCTGCATGTGGATGTAAATTTTACCAGCACCATTTGTTGAAAAGACTGTTCCTTCCCCGCTGAATGGACCTAGCATCTGTCATGGATTGAATTGTGTCCCCCAAAAATATGTGTATTAATTTGGCTATGCCATGATTCCCAGTATTGTGTGACTGTCCACCATTTTGTCATCTGATACGATTTTCCTATGTGTTTTAAATTTTTTCACTATGATGTTAATGAGATAGATTAGTGGCAGTTATGTTGATGAGGTCTACAAGATTAGATTGTGTCTTAGGCCAATCTGTTTTGAAATATAAAAGAAAGAAGTGAGCAGAGAGACAGGAGGACCTCATACAACTAAGAAAGCAGCATCGGGAGCAGAGTACGTCATTTGGATCCAGGGTTCCTGTGTGGAAAAGCTCCCAGATGACAAGGACCTTCCTCTGGAGCCAAAAGAGAAAGCCTTTCCCTGGAGCTGATGCCCTGAATTTGGACTTCTAGACTCCTAGACTATGAGAATAAATTTCTCTTTGTTAAAGCCATCTGCTTGTGGTATTTCTGTTACAGCAGCGCTAGATAACTAGGATAGCATCTTTGTTGAAAATCAGTTGACCGTAGATGTATGGATTTATTTCTGAGTTTTCAGTTCTGCTCCACTGGTCTGTGTGTCTGTCATTAAGCCAGTACCAGGCTGTTTTGATTACGGTAGCTGTGTAATATGTTTTGAAATTAGGAAATGTGATGCCTTCCACTTTGTTCTTCAAGATGGCTTTGGCTATTCAGGTCCTCTTGCCTATCCATATAAAGTTAAGGTTTAGTTTTTTCATTTTTGTAAAAAAAGAAAATGCCGTTGGGATTTTGATGAGGATAGTGTTGAATCTATAGATCGTTTTCGATGGTATTAACATATTGCCTATTGTGATGGTTAAGATGTGTGTCAAGTGTGCTGTCACATTATAGGGAAAGCAACTAGGGTCACATAACAATGTGTGTACAAATTTTTATATGAGAAACTAACTTGAACTGTAAATTTTCACTTAAAGCACAATTTAAAAAAAGATGTGTGTCAGTTTGGCTGGACCATGATCTTCAGTGTTCTGGCAGTTGTATAATGTTGCAATCACTTCCCTGTTGAGATTTGATATGTGATCACCCCCACGATGGGATCTGCTGTAAGTAGCCAGTCAGTTGAAGGGGGAGTTTCCTTGAGCATATGGCCTGTATCGAGTGTGGGTGGATGTTTAGGCAGGGCTCTGGGGCTTTTGCTCATTCTGGATCCTGCAGCTGTCTCCTGTTCATCTGATCTCTGGTTCTTAGGACTTGAGCTAGCAACTCACCTGCAGTCTTGCCTGCTGATCTTGGGATTTGTCGATCTTCACAGCCTGTGAGCAACAGCCCTGCTCTCCAGCCTGGTGATCTTGGGTTTGCCAGTGTCTGTGGCTACATGAATCAGAAGAAGCGTCTTTCCTGACCCACAGACTTGGGACATTACAGCCTCTGCAACTGTGTGGGCCGTTTCCTTGATATATATATATGTATGTATGTGTGTATAGTAACCTATATATATATATATAAAATAACCTATATTTATTTATTTATACATGCATACATACATACACTTTGCTGGTTTTGCTTCTCTAGAGAACCCAGTCTAAGAGAGCTATATTAAGTCCTCCAATCCATGAATATGGAATGTCCTTCCATCTATTTAGGTCTTTTTTAATCTCTTTCAGCAGTGTTTTGTAATTCTCATTGCATAAGTTTTGACATCTGTCTTAGTTATCTGGTACTGCTATCAGAAATACCACAAATGGGTGGCTTTAACAAACAGAAATTTATTCTCTCACAGTTTAGGAGGCTAGAAGTCCAAATTCACTGTGCCACCTCTAGGGGAGGGCTTTGTCTGTCTGTCAGCTCTGGAGGGAAGTCCTTGTCTCTTCTGAGCTTCAGCTCCTGGGTGATCTTCATATGGCTTGGCATCTCTCTTCCCGCATCTCTACTACTTAGCTTGCTTGTTTAATCTCTTTTATATCTCAAACGAGATTGGCTCAAGATACACCCTAATTCTACCTCATTAACATAACAAACATAACCTAAACATCATTAACATAACCTAATCCTGCCTCGTTAATATAACGAGCATAACCCATTCACAAATGGGATTATAACCACAGGCAGAGATTAGGATTTACAACAGATATTTTCCAGGGACACAATTCAATCCATAACAACATCCCATGGTAAATTTATACTTAAGTATTTTATTCTCTTAGATGCTATTTTAAATGGAGTTGTTCTCTTAGTCTTTTCAGATTTCTCATGGCTGGTATATAGAAAACCAAATGATTTTTGTGTGTTGACCTTGTATGCTGCAACTTTGCTAAATTCCTCTATTTCTAAAGGCTTTCTAATGGATTCTTTGGAGTTTTCTATATGTAGGATCATATCACTTGTGAATAAAGATAATTTTACCTCTTTGCAATTTGGATACTTTTCATTTCTTTTTCTTTCCTTATTTCCTTGGCTAGGACTTCTAATACAATATTTAATAGGAGTAATGAGAGCAGGCATCCTTGTCTTGTTTCCGTTTTCAAAGGGAAGGTTCTCAGTCTTTCTCCATTGAGTATAATGTCAACTGTTGGTTTTTCATAAATGCCCTTAAACATGTTGAGGAACTTCTCTTTTACTCCTGTCTTGTTGAAAGTTTTTATTAAGAAAGGGTGTTGGATTTTATCACGTCTTTTCTGCATCAATTGAAATGATCATGTGGTTATTTTCCTTTGTTTTATTAATGTGATATACTACATTGATTGATTTTCTAATGTTGAACCGTCTTTGCATTCCTGAAATAAATCTCACTTGGGTATGGTGTATAATTCTTTTAATATACTACTGGATTCTGTTCACTAGTATCATATTGAGAATTTTACTATCTATATTCATAAGGGGTGTTGGTCTGTAGTTTTCTTGTGGTGTCTTTGGTGTTAAGGTGATGCTGGCTTCATAGAAAAAGTTGGAGTGTATTCCTTCCTCCTCCACTTTTGGAAGAGTTTGAACAGGATTGGTGTCAGTTCTTCTCTAAATGATAGGTAGAATTCCCCAGAGAAGCCATCTGGACCTGGGTTTTTCTTTGTTGGGAGATTTTTTATTACTGATTGAGCCGCTTCACTTGTTATGTCTGTTGAGATTTACTCCTTCCTTTTCAGTCAGTTTTGATAGATTATGTGTTTCTAGGAATTTGTCCATTTCATCTAAGCTACCAAGTTTGTTGGAGTACAGTTGTTCATAGTATTGTTACAATCTTTTTTGCTTCTATTGTTTCAGTCAGTTGTACTGTCTCCAATTTTGTTTCTTATTGTGGTTATTTGCACCTTCTCTGTTTCTTTGTCAGCTAGCCAAATTTACTTAGATCTAGGAGAGGTTTTTTTTTTTTTTTTTTTTTTTTAGGAGAGGAGGCTCTGGTTTACATCTGGATTATATTTTGAAGAATATTTAATATAAATTTTCCTATTATATGTTGAATATGGAAACAAAAATTGTTTATTCATTACCTATGTTTCCACCTCTTATCAAGGCTTCTTAATTCTTTAAATTAGTATCTGTTTAACTTTAATGATAGATGTCATTGCATTTTCTTAATTGTGTCTGAGTAATATGATAGTAAATGGACTAAGTGCCCAGGCATCAGCCTCCTCTGGGATTTGCATAAGTGATGTATTATTAAGACTGCTTCAATCACTTCAGAGGATTCATAAGTTACTGTACCCTAGTACAGTGTCCTGGTGGTGAATATGACAGAGGTGATATAATTCCATGAAGTTCTTGAAATAATTAGTGGCCATGAATTCTGTGGATTTTGGTGACATAAGAAAATGCAAAGGAAGGAACTAATTGTGAATTTCTGAATGAGGTTCAATTTTAGGAACCCTTTCAATGGGAAAATAAAGCACTGTTTGTCTTGGGTGAAAATGTGACTTGTCGTCTGTTTCAGATTGTAGATGTTTTCATGGAAAACAGTTTAATTCAGCAATGTACATCCTTCTTGTTGGATGCCTTGAAGAATAATCACCCAGCTGAGGGTCACCTCCAGACTCGACTGTTGGAGATGAACCTGATTCATGCACCCAAGGCAAGTGAGATTTCCCGGCTAAAACCAGCAGGCAGAGCACCTGGTTCAGCAGCATGAGTGGAACTGGCTGGCTGCACACAGTAGCTGTAGGCTGGGGATGGTCACCCAGATGTCTATCTTTGCACTCCTTGGTGGGTATTCTTCATTGCTTTTCTACAAGACACCGTGCAAAATTTTCATAGAAACAGTTCTTGTCAGGGCATCATCTTTTGACTGAAAGTTGGGTGGGGATGATCAAATCACATGTGTTTTTGGTTAGATTTGGGTATATATGCAGAAAGGAGGTCTGGAGAGATTTATATCACACTGTTAACCGTGGTTTTCTGAGAGGCTAGGGTTGTATAAGTTCACTTTATTCTTCACTTATCTGTCTTCCAACTTGTTTTTCTTTAATAATCATATATTATTTTTATAATTAAGAAACAGCGTGTTAATTACATTGTCCTGTTACCTCAGTTTATTCACCTTGACAAGGTCACTGCTGATGTGTGTGTCATAACCCACTTCTAGGAAGGAAAACAAAAAAAAGGTGCTGCTAATTGATTCATGGTTTGGTGGTTAAATATAACAGTTTTTAATAAATGAGTTTTGAAACAGAAACCAGGCACCACTTAGAGGTTCAGCAGACAGAACTTAAAAAGAGCCCAGACCACCAAAGGGAGGCATCCTGGGTGGGCAGGCAGCTCAGCAAGGTGCTACCAGTGCTGGTCACGCTGCCCTGATTTGCTGGGAGTGGTCTTCTCTGGATGGAGGAGACTGGACAATGTCTTCTAAGTTTTCTAAATTACACTGCTGATATAATAAGGTGGAAATGTTTAAAAGCAAGAGGATAGTAAGGATAAATCTAAAGGAAGCAAAAGGCGGGGGGAAATGGGTAAGGGCCAGATGTTGCAAAATTCTGCTCTTGGATATGGTTGGGTCATACTCTGTAGGAAACCCAGAGTATGCATCATCTAGGGGCAGTGTGATGTTCAACTGGAGCTGGGATTTCCATCTATTTGGCCAGCACTGCATTTGGTTGGTCTTCATATCCCTGAAGGAATGGGAATGAGTGTGCTAGATGGCAAGTGAAGGGCCACAGGAGCACATCTCATCAAGAGTAGTCACTGATTAGCATTCCCAAAGCCAACTCTTCAGACAGGATTGGACTGGACTATAAGACAAAATGATACTGGTGAGGAGTGAGCATCTTGGCTCAAGTAGACACCTAAGACAATGTGGGCAGCTTCTGTCTGGAGATGAGATGAGAAGGCAGAGGGGGACAGGAGCTGGCTGAATGGACACAGGGAATACAGGGTAGAGAGGAGGAGTGTGTTGTCTCATTAGGGGAGAGCAACTAGGAGCACATAGCAAGGTGTACGTAAGTTTTTGTATGAGAGACTGACTTGACTTGTAAACTTTCACTTAAAGCACAATAAATAAAAATTCACCTTAAAAAAAGAGTAGTTACTGGTTAGATATTGAAAGTAAGGTCCCTTAGCAAGAGCACAAAGTTGCTGTGTTGACCCAGCAGTCTTAGCCCAGAGATGACATATTTAAAGATAATTTTTAGCCTCATCAAATTTTTTCCAGGAGTGTTTGTTATTTTTTAAATGCAACTTCCGACTCCTATTTTCTATCTTTGACCAACTAGAGAAGTCTAGTAAACACAAGTATGATTTATTTCTTTCAGATCTGATTTTGACTGTTAGTGAGAATTGAGCTCAGTAAAGAAGGAGGGCTATTGAATCAGAGTTGAGCCCTCACATTGATCTTGCCGTAGAAAAGCCTGTAAGAATGTGACTGCTAAAACGCAGCAGCAGTGAACTGGACTAATCCTAGTAGTATTGCTTTATGGTAGAGCCTCAGCCTTTCTCTCGTGCCCAACTCTACAGCCATGTGTCCCAGGCCTGACTGCAATATGGGAGGACAGAACCTTGTGGAAGGGCCTCAGGTGACTGGAAAGGATGGCCAGGGTCTGCTTGGGACCCGCAAGCGCCAGCTGCTGATACAGAAATGTGAATGTGGGTGGGGCATAGACATGGTGAAGCACCTTTAGGTACTAGCATCGCTTCTCCCTGAGCCCTGGTTGTATAGCTGTACCGGGAAGGCACAGTGAACAGCCGCTCTTCAAATGTGATTGCTGTGGTGAAGGCTTCCTTACTGAGTTCACTGTTTGATAGGTTGCAGATGCCATCCTTGGAAATCAAATGTTCACACATTATGATTGGACCCACATTGCCCAGCTCTATGAAAAGGCAGGCCTCCTACAGAGAGCACTAGAGCACTACATCGATCTCTGTGACATCAAGAGGGTTGTGGTCCACACTCACCTCCTAAGTCCTGAGGTAAGGGAACTGCTAAACCATCCCTGTTGTGGCTGGTGTTCACCAGTCACTATTACTGCATGCTCCCAAATTTCGCACCCAATTTCCAGCTGTTGGTGACTTATGGAGCCATGGTGTGTGTTTTCCCTAGGCATGGGCCTTGTCACTGCTCTCACATGCCATACTTTACTGCCAAAAGCAGTTATGATGCAGCACGTGCACAAACCTTACTTGCTTAACAGCGCATCTGGGCCCTGTGTTACCTCTTTTTCTTTCCATTGTCCACCTTTGACTTAGTTTATTATCAGGAATAGAGATAACAGCCCTAGCAGGGTTGTCTGAAAACATCAGAAAAAGCTACAATAGCTGTGCATTCCAATTTACAGAGTAGGTTTTATTATTAAACATGGAACATTCCAGCATCTGTGGCAGTTTAGGTCAGTGTCTTATCCCGAGTTTACTCCCAGCTTCCACTTTTTACCATGATGGAGAGTTGCTTTTCAGTTCTTTGAACTGGAAATTCTTTATATATTTGACACTCCAGAAAAAAAAATTTTACCAGGTTAGCAATATTTAAGATTGTACAATGACCTCACTTATATGAAGTAAGCAAATATGTAGATAGAAACCAAAGATTAGTAATGGTTACCAGGGTTGGGAGGGATGGGGAAATTTTGGCGGGGGAGCATTGAGTTTATGTTAATGGTGGTGGAATATTTTGGAAAAGGATAGCAATAATGGTGTCACAACATGAAAAGTATAATCAATGTCATTGAATTATAAATGTGGAAATTGTGTTGGCAGATGTTTTGATGTGCATATTTTCACCACAAGTTTAAAAAGAGGGGGAAAAATTGTACATAGTTGTTGACAAACTTACTTGCATCACAGTGGCTTAGAGATTTCTTTGGCTCCTTGTCAGTGGAGGATTCCATGGAGTGTCTGCGTGCTATGCTGTCTGTGAATGTCAGACAGAACCTCAAGCTGTGTGTGCGGGTGGTATCCAAGTACTATGAGCAGTCGCGTACACAATCCTTGGTGGAGCTCTTTGAGTCCTTCAAGAGTTGGGAAGGTAAGCAGTGCAGCCACGGAACTGTTACCTCCTTTCTCAGGGTTGCTGTGTACTTGCCCAAAATAAAATTGGGTCCTCCTGCAAAGCCAGGCAGGATGTAACACTCATGGCCTTAGATATCTGGTCAATGGCAAAATATCACTGCTGTCCTGCTGTATGTTAGTCAGCTTAAAGTACCCTTTCCGGCATTCCAGAGGGAGAAATCAGATTGGTTGGTATTGGGGTGGGGAGATTTAGAATCCCCCTGAGGATCCTCTGTGGAACCCTGTGTCTCTACCTAGCACAGTTTGCACAACATTCTTTACAATTCTGTTACTCATAGTTGTGAGTCATAATGAAAGGGCTCGGTGTCTGGTCGTCTTGACTCTGAGAGAGTGCTTCGTTTATCTTCTCCTGAGCCCGTGATGGCAGTTTCATTGGTTTCTGGTATGTGTTACCCAGTTGATTGCTAGGGCTGGTGGTTGACTCTTTTTTTTCCTTTTTGGGCATCATACCAAAAAAGTGTGCTATGGGGGAAAATGGCTTTCCCTGTCCTGTTGGGTACAAGCTGGGGGCTGTCTGGCCGGCCCCGGACAGAGACTGAGCATTTATCCGGTAGGGCATCAAGCCACTGCTGTGTGCCTAGTGAGACTGGGGCTGTGGAGGGACATGAGTTGGCCTGCTCTTCAGAAGACCCCACTGCAGCAGAGGACTAGGTGGAGCTGGGTCAGAGATGGCAGTAGAGTAGGGTTAGTGGGGAAACCATCAGCCTTGGGGCTGGCCAGCTTCTGTTCCCATTGTCAGAGCTTTTGTTTCTTCGACTGTTATATGTGTGTTTCACCACTTACACATCAGGGTGACAGCTAAAGACCCTATCAGGAAAGTGGTCTTTTCTGATGTATCATGTTACAGTATGTCATTGTTACTAGTATCTCCCAGCTGATGCTTGCATTGGCTAGGAACATCATTAGCTTCTGTCAACTGAATTTCTGTGACTCTCCTTGGGGCTCGTGTGTGTGCCATCAGTTCAATGTCTGATGTTGTTGAGTGCCATTGAGTCAACTCTGACTCAAGGCACCTTTATGTATAACAGAATAAAACAGTGCCCAGTCCTGTACCATCTTCATGATCTTTGATATGTTTGAGTCCGCTGTTTTGGCTATTGTGTCAGTCCATCTAATTGAGGGTTTCCCTTGTTTTTTCTGACCCTGTACTTTATCAAAAATGATGTTTGTGTCCAAGAGTAGACCTTTAATTTCCAGGCTCCTGTTTGGGCCATTGTTTTATCTGTTCCTGGTATGTCTTTTTAGAGCAGCAATCACGTAGCCCTCTCAGGCAATCTTAGTTTGAACTATTCTTGAAGATGACCACCTGAGGTGCACCTGGGCCCCAGATGGACTTCCATATACACCACATAGCCAGTGTTTACATCAAAATACCCCGTGTGTACCTCCCAAATGTGGTGGAAATCTGACTTGCTATTTTTGGGTGATGCCCAAAATAGATTATAAAAATCATATACATTAGCCAGTGTAACCCTGATTGCAAAACCAGGCAAAGACACCACAAAAAAAGAAAATTACAGACCAATAGCCCTCATAAATGTAGATGCAGAAATTCTCAACAAAATTCTAGCCAGTAGAATTCAGCATCATATAAAAAAAAAATATACCATGACCAAGTGAGATTCATACCAAGTAAGCATGGATGATTCCGCATTAGAAAATCAGCATAATCCACCACATAAATAAAAGACTCACATGATCATCTCAATCGACACAGAAAAGGCATTCGATAAAGTCCAACACCCATTCCTGATAAAAACTCTCAATAAAATACGTATAGAAGGAAAGTTCCTCAACATAATAAAGGGCATCTATTCAAAACCAACAGCTAACATCATTCTTAATGGAGAGAGGCTGAAAACATTCCCCCGAGAACAGGAACAAGACAAGGGTGCCCTTTATCACCACTCCTATTTAACATTGTGCTAGAAGTGCTAGCTAGAGCAATAAGGCAAGAAAAAGAAAGAAAAGGCATCCAAATTGGTAAGGAAGAAGTAAAACTGTCCTTATTTGTGGATGATATGATACTATACATAGAGAACCCAAAGGAGTCTACAAGAAAACTACTGGAACTAATAGAAAGATTCTGCAGAGTAGCAGGATACTAGGTGGTGTTGTTGTTGTTAGGTGCCATCGAGTCAGTTCCGACTCATAGCGACACTGTGCACAATAAAATGAAACACTGCCTGGTCCTGTGCCATCCTTACAATCGTTGTTATGCTTGAGCTCATTGTTGCACCCACGGTGTCAATCCACCTTGTTGAGGGTCTTCCTCTTTTCCGCTGACCCTGTACAGGATACTAGGTAAGCATACAAAAATCAGTTGGATTCCTATACACCAATAAAGAGAACTATGAAAAAGAAATCAGGAAAGCAATATGTCTTAGTTATTTAGTGCTGCTATAACCAAAATACCATGGGTGGATGGCTTTAACAAAGGCAAATTTATTCTCTCACAGTTTAGAGAGGCTTTCTCTCTCTGTGGACCCTGGGAGAAGGTCCTCGTCATCTTTCTTCTCCCGGTCTAGGAGCTTCTCAGTGCAGGAACCTCAGGTCCAATGGATATGCTCCACTCCCCGCACTGCTTTCTTGGTGGTATGAGGTCCCCCAACTCTCTGCTTGCTTCTCTCTTTTATATCTCAAAAGAGATTGACTTAAGACACAACCTAATCTTGTAGATTGGTCCGGCCTCATTAACATCATAGAGGCAGGATTTACAACACATAGGAACATCACAAAATACTGGGAATTATGGCCTAGCCAAGTTGACACACATTTCTGGGGGACACAGTTCAATCCATAACACAATACCATTTATAATAGCCCCTAAAATAATAAAATATTTAGGAATAAATCTAACCAGGGACATAAAAGACCTATAAAAAGAAAACTACAAAACACTACTGCAAGAAACCAAACAAGACCTACATAAATGGAAAAATATACCATGCTTATGGATAAGTAGACTCAACATTGTGAAAATGTCAATTCTACCCAAAACCATCTACAGATAATAATGCAGTTCCAATCCAGATATAAACAGCATTCTTTAACGAGATGGAAAAAACTAATTATTAACTTTATATGGAAAGGAAAGAGGCCCTAGATAAGTAAAGCACTATTGAAGAAAAGGAATAAAGTAGGAGGACTTACACTACCTGACCTCCGAGCCTACTTGTTGTGGATTAACTTATGTCCCCCCAAAAAATGTGTGTATTAACTTGGTTAGGCCATGTGTGGCTGCCTTCCATTTTGTGATTTTCCTATGTGTTATAAATCATAATCTCTGCCTGTGGTTAAAGGATTAGGGTGGGATGTAACACCCTGGCTCAGCTCACCTCCCTGCTCCAGTGTAAAGGGAGTTTCCCTGGGGTGTGATCTGCACCACCTTTTATCTCTCAAGAGGTGAATGGAAAGGGAAGCTAGCAGAGAGTGGGGACCTCATACCACCAAGAAAGCAGTGCTGGGAGCAGATGGTGTTCTTTGGACCTGAGGTTCCTGTGCTGAGATGCTCCCAGACCAAGGAAAGACTGATGACAAGGACCTTCCTCCGTAGTCAACAGAGAGAAGAAAGCCTTCCCCTGGAGCTGACACCCTGAATTCAGACTTGTAGCCTACTGGACTGTGAGAGAATAAACTTCTCTTTGTTAAAGCTAACTGCGGTATTTCTGTTATAGCAGCACTAGATGACCAAGACACTACTATACAGTTATTGTAGTCAAAACAGCCTGGTGCTGGTACAATGACAGATACATTGACCAATGGAACAGAATTGAGAACCCAGATGTAAATCCACTCACCTACGGTCACCTGATCTTCTACAAAAGCCCAAAGTCCATTAAATGGGGAAAAAAACAGCCTTTTTAACAAATGGTGCTGGCAAAACTGGATGTCCATCTGTAAAAAAAAAAAAAAGAAGAAGGACCCATACCTCACACCATACACAAAAACTAATTCAAAATGGATCAAAAACTGAAATATAAAACCAAAAACTATAAAGATCATAGGAGAAGAAAGAGGGGCAGTGCTAGAGTCCCTGATACATGGCATAAATTGGATACAAAACATAACTAATGATACACAAACACCAGAAGATAAGCTAGATGACTGGGATCTTCTAAAAATTAAACACTTATATGCTCATCAAAAGACTTCACCAAAAGAGTAAAAAGAGAGCCTCCAGACTGGGGGAAAAATTTTTTTGGCTATCACGAATCTGTCAAAGGTGTAATCTTTAAAATCTGTAGGAAAGTCCAACACCTCTACAACAAAAAGACAAGTAATTCAATATAAAAAAATGGACAAGGATGTGAACAGACACTTCACCAAAGAAGACATTCAGGTGGCTAACAGACACATGAGGAAATGCTCTCCATCAACAGCAATTAGAGAAATGCAAATCAAAATTACAATGAGATACCACCTCACCCCAACATTACCGGCACAAATCAAAAAATCAGAAAATAACAAATGTTGGAGAGGCTCTGGGGAATTTGGAACTCTTATGCACTGCTGGTGGGAATGTAAAATGGTACAACTGTTTTGGAAAACAATATAGTGCTTCCTTAAAAAGCTAAAAATAGATATACTATCCAGCAATCCCACTCCTAAGAATATATCCTAGAGAAATAAGAGCTGTCACACAAATAGACATGCACACCTATGTTCATTTCAGTATTATTCACAATAGCAAAAAGATGGAAACAACCTAAGTGCCCATCAACAGATGAATGGATAAACAAACTATGGTATATACACACAATGGAATAGTGCGCAGCGATAAAGAACAATGAATCTGTGAAACATCTCACAACGTGGATGAATCTTGAGGTCATTATGCTGAGTGAAATAAGTCAATCACAAAAGGACAAACACTGTATGAGGCCAGTACTATGAAAACTGTTGAGAAGGTTTACACACAGAAAGAAACAATCCTCGACGGTTTCAAGGGAGGGGAGCAGTGGGGAGGAAAAAACACGAAATAGACAATAGACTTTGGTAAAGGGTAAGACAGTACACAGTACTGGGGAAGTCAGCACAACTTGACCACGACAAGGTCATAGAAGTTTCACAGACACATCCACACTCCCTGAGGGACCGAATTACTGGGCCGAGGACTGTGGGGACCATGGTCTCAGGGAACATCTAGCTCAACTGGCATAACAGTTTATAAAGAAAATGTTCCACATCCTACTTTGGTAAGTAGCATCTGGGGTCTTAAAAGCTTGTGAGCTGCACAAAGGGTGTCCCACCCTGTCAGGAGCAAGGGAGAATGAAAAAAGACACAAGGGAAAGATAATTCCAAAGGACTAATGGACCACAACTACCTCGGCCTCTACCAGACTGAGCCCAGCACAACTACATGCTGCCGGCAACAACCACCAACTACTCTGATAGGGATCACAATAGAGGGTCCCAGACAGAGCTGGAGAAAAATGTAGAACAAAATTCTAGCTCACAAAAAAAGACCAGACTTACTGGTCTGACAAAGACTGGAGAAACCCCGAAAGTATGGCCCCCAGACACCCTTTTAATACAGTACCAAAGTAACTCCTGAGGTTCACCCTTCATCCAAAGGTTAGAGAGGCCCATAAAACAAAACAAGACTCAATGGGCACACCAGCTCGGGGCAAAGATGAGAAGGCAGGAGAGGACTGGAAAGCTGGTAATGAGCCCAGAATCAAGAAGGAGAGAGAGTTGACATGTCATGGGATTGGCAACCAATGTCACGAAACAGAACCATCTCTCTTTATAGGCCTCTTCTACTTCCCGGGCTCCATTGTGAACTTTAGCCAACATGCAGATGTGCACTTCAAGTACATTCAGGCTGCCTGTAACACAGGTCAGATTAAGGAGGTGGAAAGAATATGCTGAGAAGGTAACTGCTACAGGCCAGAACGTGTGAAGAACTTCCTGAAGGTGAGTGTGGCCAGGCACTGTCTCCTTCCTTGAGCTGCTCCCATGATGTCAGAATGGGAAAAACATTGACCAAACTGCACAAGAGTTGAAAAGCTGGATTTGCCTCACAGATGTTCCCTTCGTCCCCAGTGGCAGACCTCTACTCTGGTATAAAGTTCTTAGAGGAATCCACTCCTTGTTGTAAGACCCCTTTGCAGAAAGAAGCTTGAGGTTGTACTCTTACTGATCTGACATGTGAATTGAGGGAGTTTTCTGCTGCGTTGTATTTGGACAGCATCCAAGCTGTGTGGCTAGGGTGTGGTAGACAAATGGACCTCTTAGTGCTAGTAACTTAAAGAACAAGAAGTGTACTTCTTTCTAACGTGACAACCCTCACTGAATGTTGAGGTCAGTGTTGGCCTTTGCTGTCACAGTCTTCAAGGAACAGGCCGATGGCTGCTTTACCATCTTCAACACATCACCCCAAATATTGTCTTTCCAGGCAACTGGAAGAAGGCAAGAGAACAGAGAAGCAGGTGTGGGTGTTTTTTATGAGTGAGGTCTGGAAGTGGCGAACAACACCTCAATTCACGTTCCACCGAAACCCAGGTCACACCTAAAACTACAAGGAAGTCTAGAAAATGCAGTCTAGGTATAGGCCCAAATAAGGGGAAAAATGATTGCATGAACTGCTGGCCGTCCTTCCAAAGTGCATTCTGTATGGCAGGCATCCCACCTGTACCAACAGGCTGATGTGTCCATGAAATGTAGCTGCTTGTCTGAAAAGCCAGCCTTTCCGAGCAGACATGCTGTTCTTGAGAGCGGCCCACTCTCTGCTACCTGGTCTGGGTCACATTAGTGGACAATGAGCTGTTTGTCTTAACCCAGATTTATCTTGAACATTTTTGCAATGTTATTGCCAAATTTAGCTGTTTTTTTTCTTTAGTCGAATACTGTATTCCTAAAGTGATAACATATCTGCAGCGAGCTCTCATTCCAGGTCACCTGTGGGATCATTCTGTTTTAGAAGTAGTCAAGTCCCTGTGCTGATTCATGACCCCTGAGGTCTAGCTCTGTGAGGTCATCACTGCCTAGCTTATTCTATGCTTTCCGGTACATAGAACGCCAAACTCACAGACCAGCTTCCTGTTATCATTGTGTATGATCAGTTCAGCTTTGTCCACAACCTTGTCCTTTACTTATACTGCACCAACCTGCAGAAGTACATTGAGATTTACGTTCAGAAGGTGCTGCTGGGATAGTCATTGCCAGCTTCACAGGGATGATGCCCGGCTGCCTCCATGCCTTGGTCGGTGGTAATAGTCTATACTTGAGAGGCTGCCTCTGATTTTGAACAACATTTCAGAGACTGTCAGTTTGAAGGGAGCCTTTTCAGGTCATTGTCCACACTGCACAAACCCTGGGAGACTGGTAGTGATGACCTGTGTCTACAGCACTGAAGTTGCCACCTTGACTATTCTAGGTCAACCCTAGCTGGATACCAGCTGTGGTTGGAGGGCTGTTGGATGTGGATTGTTCTGAGGAAATCATTAAAAATCTAATTATGGTAGTTAGAGGACAGTTTTCTACTGATGAGCTAGTGGCCGAAGTAGAAAAAAGAAACAGGTAAGGTATCTTAACTTCATATTTTCCCTTGCCCCTGGATTCTCGTGTCCATTGTTAAGTCTCTGCCAGATTCTCCACAATGTCTTAGTGATTGGCTGCCCAGCCTCAGGACTGTCTCATGGCTGGCCTTTCTTGTGCCAAATCTTAGATCTAGTATTGAGTTACTTGCTATTGGCACTGAAGACCTGTGGGAAAAGAAACTTAACAATTGAAATCAATTTGGAAACCAGTTCTGTCTTTGTCTCTAGAGCATCCTAAGGTTAATGGAATGAGAGGTGGGATTTTTTGTTTTTCTAAGAAGCAACCTGGAGAGCCCAAGGATTGCCCTGGATATTTCTGGTATTAGCATTGTGACTTTTATGGTGCTTTTCCTTCTTTCAAAGGCTAAAATTGTTACTGCCATGGTTGGAGTCCTGGATTCATGAAGGCTTTGACGAGCCTGCAACTCACAATGCACTGGCAAAAATCTACATCGACAGCAACAACAGCCCAGAGTGATTCTTGAGAGAGAATGCCTTCTACAACAGCAGCATGGTGCACTGGTACTGTGAGAAGCGGGATGCACATCTGGTCTGTGTTGCCTACAAGTGGGGACAGTGTGACCATGAGCTTATCCAGGTGAGCAACAGATACAACTTAGCTGCTGGGTGTTGCTCTGACCTCATGTGCAGTGCTTCAGATGTGTGCAGTGCGGGGGCTGCTCAGGGCTCTCTCTGAGCCTGACACTGGTGGGTCACGAGGTCCTTTTCATACACTGGATTTCCTTATAATTTTGACACTTTGTTTCTGACCTGCTTATGCCCTATTTGTATATGTTATTATCTACGCACTTTATATGCCGTGAATCTGACCTGGCACTCCTCTGCGTACAATCCTCAGTGTTACCTGGTGTCTTGCGGGTGACAGTGAACTCCTTAGCCTGACTTGTGCGTTCTTCTGTGGACCTCCACCTTCTACCCCCTGCCGATCTGTCCAGCCTCCCCCTCTTGACACTGCACCCTGAATAGCCTGCTCTTCTCTGGATACTTCCTGTTCTGTATTTCTTTGCACATCCTGCTCCTTTTCTTGGAATTGTCCTCTGTAGGCGTACATCACCAGCTCTTTCCAGCCAGTGTAACACTTGCTGGTTCCTCCTGGTGAAACATTCACCCAGGTCTCCTCCTCACCGCTGCCCTGGCTTGGTTGAACCGTAGGAACTGTTAATACTTAACATTTTGACCAAAAAACCAGAAATCTCATGTAGTTGAACCTAATGTTTATTTGACTGTAAGCTTTTTGTAGGTCTGTTTGTCCCCAGCCTTTCAGAGTATCTGACAGTAAGTTCTACCAAACTTTCAGAGAAGAATTAACACCACTACTACTAAAGGCATTTCAGAGCATAGAAACGGACGGAATATTCCCAAACTCATTTTATGAAGCCAACATTTCACTGATACCAAAACCAGGTAAAGACACTATAGAAAAAGAAAATTACAGACCTTATATCCCTTGTAAACTTAGATGCAAAAACCCTCAACAAAATTCTAGCCAATAGAATTCAACAACATATCAAAAAAATAATTCACCATGACCAAGTGGGTTTCATACCAAGTATGCAGGGATGGTTCAACATTAGAAAAGCAATCAATGTAATCCATCATATAAATAAAACAAAAGAACCACATGATTTTATCAATTGATGCAGAAAAGGCATTTGACAAAGTTCAACATCCATTCATGATAAAAACTCTCAGCAAAATAGGAACAGAAGGAAAATTCCTCAACACAATAAAGGGCATTTATACAAAGCCAACAGCCAACATCATCCTAAATGGAGAGAGCCTGAAAGCATTCCCCTTGTGATGAGGAACCAGACAAGGATGCCCTTTATCACCGCTTTTATTCAACATTGTGCTGGAAGTCCTAGCCAGAGCAATTAGGCTAGACAAAGAAATAAAGGGCATCCAGATTGGCAAGGAAGAGTAAAGTTATCTCTATTTGCAGATGACATGATCTTATACACAGAAAACCCTAAGGAATCCTCAAGAAAACTACTGAAACTAATAGAAGAGTTCAGCGGAGTATCGGGATACAAGATAAAGATACAAATTCAGTTGGATTCCTCTACACCAACAAAAAGAACATCGAAGAGGAAAACACCAAATCAATACCATTTACAGTAGCCCCCAAGAAGATAAAATACTTAGGAATAAATCTTACCAGAGATGTAAAAGACTTATACAAGGAAAACTACAATACACTCATGCATGAAACCAAAAGAGACCTACATAAGTGGAAAAACATACCTTGCTCATGGATAGGAAGGCTTAACATTGTAAAAACGTCTATTTCACCAAAAGCCATCTATACATACAATGCAATTCCCATCCAGATTCCAATGACATTTTTTAATGAGATGGAGAAACAAATCACAAATTTAATTTGGAAGGGAAAGAGGCCCCAGATAAGTAAAGCATTACTGAAAAGAACAAAGTGGGAGGCCTCACTCTACCTGATTTTAGAACCTATTATACCGCCACAGTAGTCAAAACAGAGTATCTGACAGTGTGGTATAACAGAGTACCTGGGGTAGGAATGTGTGTGCAAAAGGTGGAGAGTTGAACATGAGAGCGCTTTAGCGATTTCTCTCTCTAGTTTTTGGACACTGACCACAGAAGTAACAAGGCTGTGTGGACGTGGTCTCTCACCTATGGGGCTATGCAGCTCTAGGGGAACCGATTTTTTTTTAAACTGGGACTTTAGTTAGTTCAGTATTTGACAACTTTGACTTAATTTGCCTCCTTTTTATTAAATTGCAGTTAAATGGCCTCTTCAGCATCTTAGCAGTGGTCTGTACGTTAAGGCAATGCTTTCATTTTAGCCAAGGCAGAGTTTAGATAGGAAAGAAACACTCCTTTTAGATCCACTTTGTCAGAAAGAGAGCTGCAATGCGATTTCAGATCCAGGGCACATGTATGACTAATGTCACATCAGCTTGTCCCAGCCTTCTGCTGTATAGACTTAAATGACCTGCATTCACAGACATGCACGCACGCATCATTTCACCTTGTGCCTGGCATCTGGTGATAGAAGAATGAGTGCCCCAGGACTTAGCAAATGCCTCTGTGCAGACATGGACCAGTAACGTGAAGTTTGTTTCCAAGAGACCAAAGAAACAGGCAGTCAACTTCAGGGCGGCAGCAAAGAATTTTATTAGGGAGACTTACAGTCAAGACAAGTCCTGTGTGGCCACAGGACCAAAGCAGATCTCTGTGCCCCACAGTGGGAGGGTAGAGGTTTTATAGTGGTGGTGGACTATAGTGGCTACATACCAGGGACTTACATAAAGATGACTTAGCAAACCGTAGTGAACTAGCCGACTATATGAGGGCACTCATGTTCGACCTCACAGAGCCTGTTTCCACATCAGTCCACCTCTCAAAGCCAGTTCTTAACAATCCAGCATGATCTCCCTCCCTCTTGTGCCATAGTACAAGAGACCCTGTTCCCTGCCTACCGAGAACAGATATAAAAGTAGAACAGCCAGGTGCTACATGGTGCTTGCGCATGTGCAAGAGACAAAGAAAGTTACTGTGTACCCAAAACAGGGAAGGGATTCTCTGATAAGGAGAAGGAACAGGGAGAGAGAAAGCAACCCAATTCCCAGAGAATGCTCTGGGCCCAAGGCCTTTACTTAGGCAGCCTAGGTGGGAGGCATAGAGGCAGACCATTCTCCCAGCAGTCCACCCCCTGACTCCCATCAAGGTGCCATAAAAAGAAGCAGAGCAGTACCAAGTCCTGGTATGCCCATCACCTATTTTGGACATTGAGCTGCATGTCCGTGGTTTGGTGCATAACGCTGGTGGATGTTATATCTGTGCATCATTTGAGGGAGCATTTAATGAGGGCAATTAGTAGGGCTGTCCCCAGCAGATTGATTAGGACTGCTTGGAGGAGAGATTCCAACCAGCCACTCAGCTGTGGCTTAATCCCAGCCATCTGAATAGATCAAAGGGCTGTATTTGTCCAGTCTTATGTATGTTCAACATGTCCTGATTCATTTATGTAAAAACAGCATATGTCTCCCAACAAGGTACATTATATGAACAATATACATTTCAGTACAAGTAATACAAAAGCTCCCTTTTTCAGCACAACTGAACAAGGTATTACCATTGCCATACCAGGCTAATTCAGACTTGGTGTAGTCAGTCAATATACATTCATGTCCAGAGTAATATCAAACTCAGTCTTAAAAGTACTGTTCTCATAGTCAAACCATCTAGTCCTGTGCCGTTTACATTTTCAACACAGAGAAATTTCCCTCTAAAGTTGGAGCATTCTCCACCGGCAGCTCCCATATTTCAAAAAAATGTTTTCCACAAGTAGTGGAGTCAACTTACATGATCTCCTCAGTATGCCAGGTTACACATTCAGTTGGTCCGCGAGGTATCCTCGTTGTTAACAAATCAGCTGGAACAGTATGGGGAGATGACTTACCATCTTGGTTCACATTTTGACAGACGCAACTGTTGGTCTGATTGGTAGCTCTAGCAAAAGCCTGTTCGGGGCCCATGGATGAGGGGCCTATCCATCATTGTGAGATAATCTGGGAAGAAAAAGAGACAGCATTGACAATTCCCCCCTCACCTCCCCTGTCTCCCATGGGACTTGAGTTGAGGGTTGCCTGGGTATAGCTACCCAAGCTGTCTGTCCTAATAACCTCTGTGGGAACCCAGGTCTTTTGTCAGGAATAGTTGTATACAGAAGAAACACATTTTCTAAAATAGTTTGATCAAACATACGGTGCAAGTAAGAAATGCCCTTGCAGGGAACTTCTGCATTGAGACCCCAGACTGTCTGCCTGAGATTTGTAGTTCAGGCTAGGGTTGTCTTGTCCCCTTCCATCAGCCATTTGTTTAAGCCTATCCATTGAAATCCTCAATCACACCTATGGCCTGGGAGTGATACACAGCATGAAGAGTTCATTCAAGATCCAGTGGAAACCTCTGTATAGGATAAGAAGCCCTGATATGATGTACCTGCTGAGAACACCCTGGTCTGTTGACTTGAGAATCTGTCCCTGGGCAGGTTTTAGCCTTGGCCACGGTCTTGTAGGCAGGTCAACTTCTCTGATGACAGTGGCAGTCCATGTGTGTAGGCCCAGTCTAGAATGGTGTGTGAATGTCCATGGGCCGTCCTCTCTCAATCCAGGAGGTGGTCGATTGCATATCTCTTTGTAGGAGAGGATGCTTCAGTCTTTGTAGTCATTTGGCAAGGGTGGTCTGCTCATTGGTTATTTTCCCCTTTCAGCATAGGGGCCTTTCTGGTGACCACCCACACAAGTAACAAAAACTTATCATGAGGAAAACTGATTTTTATCTTGATGTCTTATCCCCATAGGAGCTTGCTTTATAAGTCGATCTGAGGGTTGTCAGTGGCCAGATTGAATGGCCTGGCTATTAACTTATAGCCCATGTCACAGTTGCCGTGTGCCCCTCTAAAGTGGCCCTAACTGCAGCATTCCCATCAGGGCTTGGAGGCAAAAGCTTACAGAAGCATACATTAATACATCAACATCATCAAAACGTATAAAAGGGGTTTGTAGGGGCCCCGAAGAGACTTATCTATGGTCAGGCTTGGGCAAAGGTTTCAGTGATGGTGACCTCAAACCCGAAAGTTTTCTCATTTTGGTGCCAGCTGTTATAAGTATCACAGTCACCTGTGCAATGGTATTCAAAAACCCAAGACGTACAATTATTTTCATTTCTTAATTGAACTTTAATTGTAACATAAGGGCTTTGGTCCTCCCTGGTGACAGAGGGACTTAGGCTTAATCCTCAGTGCTAATTATTTGTGAAAGTCAGAAGATCTGGGCAAAGTTGGCAGAGCCCTCCGTCATTTCCGGAGCCACGCCTCCACTATACCAAGCAGAAGCATGGGATGGGTTGAGCCCAGTTGCCTGGTAACATGGAGGCGGTCCTTCCTATTTTAGTTTTCCCCTTACTGGTGCATCTGTGACTATGTTGCTGCTCAATTACCTTGGCAGGGGTAAGTTATCAGAGAATTCCAGAGAGGGCCTCTGAGGTCTCTTCAAGGCCGCTCAACACAAGCTATCTTGAAGGCCTTTTTACTTTTTTTTTCTCCTGCTGCTTTAACTCTTGCTTTGCACTGGGTGTTACAGGATGTTTTCAGCACCAGGGACCTGCTTAGCCCCTCCAGCTATTTCTGGCACCGTTATTGGAGGGTTTTTGTTACCGCAAATCACAGGTTTGAGCCATCTGCCGCAAAGCCAATACTGAGACAGGAGGAAGTAAGCAGTAAGAGGGCTTTATTGAATACCGTCATTCAAGAGACAGAGGGGGTTAAATTTCTCCCAAATTCTGTCTGATTCTAAAGAGCTAGTGGGAGAGTTTTAGAGGGGGAAAGTCAGGGTTACCTAATGTTTTGAGCACGTAGTCCACAGATGGTCTTATACATCAGAAAACAACTACAAGAAACTCTTTATTAAACTAAAGATATGCCTGTAAGACATCTGGACTCTACTCAGTATGTTTGTAACAGGCTGAAAAAACTCACATAAGAATCTCTCGGCTAGTGGAACTGCTCTGTCAAGTCTACTGTGGCTGAAATAGGGAGCAAGAAGGAAAGTTGTAGATTAAAAATGTCAGGAGGCTTCTCTAGCTGCCATCTTATAGGCTGAAGGCCATTTCTCAAAAGAACAAAGAAGAGAAGAGAGACCAAGGCCACAGGAGCTGAGAGAGCTCCACACCCCTTTGGAAGAGACCAGTGCAGCTGGTGCAATAAAAAAATGTTTTTAGAGATTACTTAAAGCATCATTATGGTGTCAGTTATGTCAAGTTCTCAATCATCCATTGTGAATAGGAGAAAACACGTTACAAGGTATTAGGGCATCTGTTAAAAGCAGAACAGGCTCTTCAGCCATATCTTGAACAGGACCTGCGCCATTTTCTAAAGACTAGAGATGAATCACAGCTTATACAGCTATACTAAAACAAACAAGAAAATATATTCTCTCTAATATTAAAACACTAGAGAAAAACTATTTTCTCTACTTCCCTTTGAGCAATGGCTAGGGGATTGTTCCCCTAGCCCTTGAATTTCCCATCTTTACAAACTGGCAGGCAAGTGTTTCTATTTTTCGTCCTGGCCACACACAGCTGCCAAACATCCCTTTCCAACTGTAACTCTTCCTGCAAAGCTCTTACATGTGCTTCAGCAGCCAGCTGGGCTTCCGTGGCCAGCTGAACAGCCCAGAGGGCATCCACGGCTGCTACTGCTCTCCCAGCTTCTTTTCCATACTTATGAAGGTGCACATCTGCCCACAGCCAGACTATACCTCTTGGCATTTTGGGGTGTCCCCATACTAATGCAGTGGTCTGCAAACATCAAGCATACAGGCCAGACCGCCTCACATGGAAGTTGCTGGCCAACCTAGGATTTCTCCCACAGAGGCCTTATTTCCACTCGCATTTCCTTGGCCTCCTGGCTGGCTCACCAATTGTCCAGGCATGGACCAGTAACATGAAACTTGCCTCTAAAAATGGAGGGTGCTGAGAGACTGAAGAAAGAGGTGGGCAACTCCAGGGTGGCAGCAAAGGATTTATTATGGAGACTTACAGACGAGGCATGTAAGGGCAGCCACAGAACGCAAAGCAGATCTCCACAGCCCACAGTGGGGGGCAGAGATTTTACAGTGGCGGTGGACAGTAGTGGCTGCATGCCAGGGACTTACATGAGGATGACTTAGCAAACTGTAGCGACTAGCAGGCCGCAGCAGGGCGCTAACGTTTGCCCTTGCAAAGCCTGTCAGCCTCACAAATTGGAATTTCCACTGGACAGTTGGTGTGGTAAAATGAGTCCCTTTACGTAGTCTTTTGCTTTGGTTCTTTGGAAAAACAGCTTGACAGATTTTTCCTCGAAGGCCTGAGGAGTTGCTTTTGCCCTAGTTTTCTACCCCAGAGGGCTTGTTACATTTCCTGAGTAAGCTGTAAACAACTTGGTTTGATACTTTTTATCTTGAGGGGGCCAATAGGAGCCTGTCCTGAGGGGGCCAAGAGGAGGCCTGTCCTCAGGGGGCTAAGAGGAAACTCACACAACCAAGAGGGGGCATGCATTGCAGAGAGAAGGCCCTGCTTCCTTGCAGGACGAAGAAAGCTGTCCTGCACTGACGGAGGGAAACTGCCTACATGCTTCCTGATTCTGATCCTGATCCTGATCCTGATGAGTTGTAGCATGTTGATGCTGATCCCAAGTTGTACCCTGCTCACGCACTATAGCTGCAGAACAACACGTCCTGCTCAACTACGTCATTACTGTAGGACGGCACTCCAAATCTGCATAGTGCTGATTTCTAGGTAGCCAGGCGACCATTAGAAAAAGTGTACCAATAACTAATATGGATTGCTCCATAAACATGACGTCCTTCCAATCAGCCTTAACACACATTGCACACGGAAAGTAGCTTTTACTAGCTATAGGAGTCAGTGCACAACAGGAAAAATCCCGAGTAGTTGGTCCTTTGGAAAGGGTCCCACACAGTGTCAATCAAAGCATATTTTAAAGATTATAGGCCTTGGAATGTTGCAGTGTATATGCTGCTTTATATACCAGTTCTAAGCTATTCTGATAACACTTTGGAGCTGGATTATCCAGTATGGGAGCCACTAGCTACATGTATTTAATCAAAATTAAATAAAATTTAAAATTTAGTTTTTCTGTCTCATACCACATTTCAAGTGCTCAGTAACCCTCTATGGCTAGTAGTAGCCATAATGGCTAGCACAGATAGAGAACTGCATGAGCTAGGAAATTTGCAGTCAACAATCCTATCCTGCTCACCATGCCAATTGTGCAAACCAGTCCGGGGAGATTAAGATCACCCACCTCTGATGCCAAATTGTGTGGTAGATAACATATCCCATTCTATGCACATTGTTTGAAAATCTTCTCTTCCCTTCCCTCACTGGTTCAGACACCAACTGCCCATGCAGTCCTTCTTTCCCATTCTAGGCCACCTGGGGCTCATCCATCTCATCCCCAGCCAACTGAAGCTCAGTCATCTTATCCCTGGCCACCCAGGGATAGGTCAGTGGGTACTAGCCGCAAGCACAGGGGTCTATACAACTCCCTACATTTCAGACCAGGCAGCACCACTACTTCCTTTAGGTCCAGTAATTCACTGTAATGACTCACAGAACTCACCAAAACACCACACCTGCCATAGCAACTTTAATATGACAGAGAAGGACATAAAGAAAGAAATGCATAGGGCGAGATCCAGGAGTGGTCCCAGCGTAGAACCTCAGCATCTCAAGGGGACACACCCTCTCAAAAACAGATGTTCACTCTCACCAACCAGGACATTCTTCAGCCAGCAACTACACCATGACATTTCTCAGCTGGCACCGCTTCTCAGTCTGGACTTTTGACTTTTTTTTTCTGTTAGCACCACTCTAATTAAGACCTTGAACAGCTCTCTCTCTCACCCCCTACCCCTCCCCACCCCCCCACCCCCTGTCCCCAGGCTCCACTGCTGCCTCCGCCTGTGGGCTGGGAACTGTCAGCACTTATGTGGTCCAGGCACCACCTTACACTCTCTCTCCCCAGCACCACTGTCCACCAGCCCAGCTTTTAACGACTGCAGCTCTGCCTACATACGGCTCTGCTTACCTCTGCTCCTGCAAAGCTCTGTATACCTCTGCTTCTGTACAGCTGTGGTTTTCCCAACACAGCTCCTAACCAGGTTTCCAGTGCAAGGCTTTCATGTATGTCCAACACCATCCCTCACAGCTCTCTTCAACCTCAAAGTCCTATCTGAGCCTCCCTTTTCTAGGATTTTTATAAGGCAGGCCTTCTTGTCAATTACAAAGGGGATCTTATCAGTTACCCTGGGGAGATCTTTGTCAGTTACCAGATGGAGCTTTCTAGCCAGACTAAAGTAACAGACCCTCAGGGGAAATCAACTTGGAAAGTCTCCTAAGGTCAATGTCTAAAAACCAAGGGCAAAAGTAACAAACCCTCAAGGGCCTTAAGGAACCAAGACCAAAAGAACATAATTGGTTTTTGCAAGGTGATTCTACACCTCACAAGAACATTTCCATCATTGCACAAAGCTCTACTACTCAGTGCTGCTTTAGTGCAACAATTAGGTTAATGTGGTGCGGAGATGTGTGGTACATCAACTCTAAGTTGTTGTAAACTTAGAAGTGGGCATTTAGGGGTAATCTGTAGCTCTGGGGACTGTTACGTTAACTCTTCAGGATGCTGTTTGTCCCATGTCACAGGACTGTGACTCTTCTCCAAACATGTACTGGGACAAAAGGAACTAATTGAGGGCATGTCCTCCCAAACAGTTCCCATTTGGTTTGCTGCTTATGCTGTACACACATACATGTGTTCATTTCAGGTTTGCAATGAGAATTCTGTGTTCAAAAGTGAGGCCTGTTACCTGGTGCGCAGGAAGGATGCGGAGCTCTGGGATCGTGTGCTTGAGGAGACCAACCTGTGCAGGAGACAGACAGCTCATTGACTAGGTGAGGTGCTGAAACACGGGATCTGTGTGTTCCTGTCCTCTGCCCTCTCATCGTTGTGCGGTTCAGTTGACTGGTTTAATCGTTAAATCTAAAACATTAAGTGCGTGACTTAACAGATCTTTTGTACCTTATATTCTCCACTTCTCTCTAAAAGTAGCTTATATAACAGTGGTTTGGATTCCCAAGGGTGAGCTGGTTATTAGTTAAGGGCAGAGAGTTGGGCCTTATAATCTGTTTTAGCCCAAGTAAAAGAATATATGATGGCATGCCTATGTGCTCAGTTCTTAATTTTTTTCCAGCTCAGCCCCCCATTGAAAAGTCAAGTGGCTCCCGAGGTTGTTTTAGCAGCCTTTCCTTTACTCAGGAACTCCTGGTGCCCCTGTGATTCTCCAGTCTTTACTCAAGTGCCACTTTAGAGCTGGAACTTAGTGCTGGGGCCAGGGGGTCCTTACTAGGTTTGGCCTGGCCAAGTGGGAGTCTCTCTCTCAACCTACTGTGCTCTCTGAAGCTCTGTGGAAGATGTCTGCCTCCTGTCCCATCCTCTCAAACATGAGTACATATTCCCTTTGTTGTCCTCAGCACTGTCCTCTCTGTTATTGGATGTACTGTTTAGAGGTAGGGTGAATCTAGTGTGGGAATTTTGCCCTCAAACAAGACCCTGGTCCATTAAGTGGGCTTCAGTCCTGAGCATGTGATCACTTAAAGTGTCTTCATCTTTTGTATGTATTGCCAAACTGTGAGCCTATTTTTTAACCTTGTTGTTGTTGTTGTTAGGTGCCGTGGAGTCAGCTCCGACTCATAGCGACTCTTTACACAACAGAACAAAACACTGCCCGGTCCTGCGCCATCCTTACAATCATTGTTATGCTTGAGCCCATTATTGCAGCCACCGTGTCAGTCCACCCCATTGAGGGTCTTCCTCTTTTCCACTGACCCTGTACTTTGCCAAGCATGATGTCCTTCTCCAGGGACTGATGGCTCCTGACAGCATGTCCAAAGTATGTAAGATGCAGTCTCGCCATCCTTGCCTCTAAGGAGCATTCTGGTTTCACTTCGTCCAAGACAGATTTATTCATTCTTCTGGCAGTCCATGGTATATTCAACATTCTTCGCCAACACCACAATTCAAAGCCATCAATTCTTCTTCGGTCTTCTTATTCATTGCCTAGCTTTCACATGCATATGATGTGATTAAAAATACCATGGCTTGGGTCAGGCGCACCTTAGTCTTCAGGGTGACACCTCTGCTCTTCAACACTTTAAAGAGGTCCTTTGCAGCAGATTTACCCAATGCAATGTGTCTTTTGATTTCTTGACTGCTGTTTCCATGGATGTTGGTTGTGGATCCAAGTAAATGAAATCCTTGACAACTTCAATCTTTTCTCCATTTATCATGATGTTGCTTATTGGTCCAAGTTGTGAGGATTTTTGTTTTCTTTATGTTGAGGTGCAATCCATACTGAAGGCTGTGGTCTTTGATCTTCATTAGTAAGTGCTTCAAGTCCTCTTCACTTCCAGCAAGCAAGGTTGTGTTATCTGCATAATGCCGGTTGTTAGTGAGTTTTCCTCCAATCCTGATGCCCCATTCTTCATATAGTACAGCTTCTCGTATTATTTGCTCAGGATACAGATTGAATAGGTATGGTGAAAGAATACAACCCTGATGCACACCTTTCCTGACTTTAAACCAATCAGTATCCCCTTGTTCTGTCGAAACAACTGCCTCTTGATCTATGTAAAGGTTCCTCATGAGCACAATTAAGTGTTCTGGAATTCCCATTTTTCGCAACGCTATCCATAATTTGTTATGATCCACACAGTCAAATGCCTTTGCGTAGTCAATAAAACACAGATAAACATCCTTCTGGTATTCTCTGCTTTCAGCCAGGATCCATCTGACATCAGCAGATGGTTCCACATCCTCTTCTGAAACTGGCCTGAATTTCTGGCAGTTCCCTGTTGATATACTGTTGCAGCCGTTTTTGAATGATCTTCAGCAAAAGTTTGCTTGCGTGTGATATTTATGATATTGTTCTATAATTTCCACATTCAGTTGGATCACCTGTCCTGGGAATAGGCATAAATATGGATCTCTTCCAATCAGTTGGCCAGGAAGCTATCTTCCGTATTTCTTGGCATAGATGAGTGAGCACCTCCAGCACTGCATCCATTTGTTGAAACACCTCAATTGATATTCCATCGATTCCTGGAGCCTTGTTTTTCACCAATGCCTTCAGAGCGGCTTGGACTTCTTCCTTCAGTACCATCAGTTCCTGATCATGTGCTACTTCTTGAAATGGTTGAACATCAACTAATTCTTTTCGGTATAATGACTCTGTGTATTCCTTCCATCTTCTTTTGGTGCTTCTGGCATCATTTAGTATTTTCCTCATGGAATCCTTCACTATTGCAACTTGAGGCTTGAATTTTTTCTTCAATTCTTTCAGCTTGAGAAACACCGTGTATGTTCTTCCCTTTTGGTTTTCCATTTCCATCCAGCTCTTTGAACATGTCATTATAATACTTTGTCTTCTTGAGCTGCCCTTTGAAATCTTCTGTTCAGTTCTTTTACTTCATCAATTCTTCCTTTTACTTTAGCTGCTCGACATTAGAGAGCAAGTTTGAGAGTCTCCTCCGACATCCATCTTGGTCTTTTTTCTTTCTTTTCTGTCTCTTCAATAACCTCTTGCTTTCTTCATGTATGATGTCCTTGATGTCATTCCACAACTCCTCTGGTCTTCAGTCACCAGTGTTCAATGTGTCAAATCTTTTCTTCAGATGGTCTCTAAATTCAGGTGGGATGTACTCAAGGTCATATTTTGGCTCTAGTGGACTTGCTCTGATTTTCTTCAGTTTCAGCTTGAACTTGCATATGAGCAATTGATGGTCTGTTCCACAGTCAGCCCCTGGCCTTGTTCTGACTGATGGTATTGAGTTTTTCCATCATCTCTTTCCACAGATGTAGTCAGTTTGATTTCCGTGTGTTCCATCTGGCGAGGTCCATGTGTATAGTCGCCGTTTATGTTGGTGAAAGAATGTGTTTGCAATGAAGAAGTCGTTGGTCTTGCAAATTTCTATCATTCGATCTCCGGCATTGTTTCTATCACCAAGGCCATATTTTCCAACTACTCATCCTTCTTCTTTGTTTCCAACTTTCGCATTAAAATCACCAGTAATTATCAATGCATCTTGATTGCATGTTCAATCAATTTCAGACTGCAGCAGCTGATAAAAATCTTCTATTTCGTCATCTTTGGCCCTAGTGGTTGGTGCATATATTTGAATAATAGTCGTATTAACTGGTCTCCCTTGTAGGCGTATGGATATTATACTATCACTGAAAGTGTTGTACTTCAGGATAGATCTTGAAACGTTCTTTTTGATGATGAATGCAACACCATTCCTCTTCAAGTTGTCATTCCCAGCATAGTAGACTATATGATTGTTGGATTCAAAATAGCCAATACCAGTCCATTTCAGTTCGCTAATGCCTAGGATATCGATGCTTGTGCGTTCCATTTCATTTTTGACGATTTCTAATTTTTCTAGATTCATACTTCATACATTCCAGGTTCCGATTATTAACGGATGTTTGCAGCTGTTTCTTCTCATTTTTAACCTAGAGGATTGGATTTTTGCCTTTATCCCCACTGAATTTAACTGTCTAGTTTTCTATCCAGTGTTCTTTCATGCCCATGTTATTTTTTAAATGTGGTCTGTATTTTGGGATACTTTTAGTATTACAGAAGCTTGTTATTTTGAATCTGTTATTATGTCAACCTTAGACTTAACGTATCTCTAAGATTTATCCCTTGCAGATTTAATACACTTCATCCAAATTGGCCAAAACCTTGAATAACAAAGAATCAAGGACAGAATCCTTTTAACATTCCACTAGGGATCTACCTCCAAGTCTACAGACATCAGATGTTCCTCAAGGTATAGTCTGACCACCTGGTACAACGTGCAGGTCCCATCACGTTGGCACTGGGAAGAGGAGCTTTAACACTGCACTGAACTAAAAACAGAAATTCAGGAGCCTGTGGGTGCCACTTGGTTTTCCTATTCCTGTGTGGAGGTGCTGGTCCTGTAATTATGTCTGCTGGAATAGAATATTCATAGCCACCTCCTGGTGGGACAGTAAACTGCAGCGCCCCTCTAATTGGGAGTGCATAATGACAGCGGCACACTGCTGATGTGTCTGGAATAAAAGCTTATTATGGAAGGTTTACTTAGGGGAAGCAATGTCCTAAGGTAACCTTAGGTTGGACAGTCTGTGTTGACTCAAATTGATGGAGTTTATTTTTGTCTTTGAAACAATCTATGTATATGTAAACTGCTCTAAGATATTCAAGAATTGACAATTAGATGTCGTTATCAGAATGCCAGCAAATGCATTCCTACTTTGGATGGACTTGGTGTGCTGTGTCAGAGTACCCCTTTTCCTTCAAGTACACCATTCTTGTTGCTTACCTACCGTAATAGCCACTTTTCTCTAACTCCTTTGTGTGCCAGTTGTGATTGTTAGAAACTCCTCCAAGGTAGACTTTTATATCTTAGTGTGCCATGGAGTACATAGTGGCCACATGAAAAGTAGACTGGGCTGAAGTCTATATCAGCTACATAAGACCTCCCCAGAGCTGTCTGTTCTTTCTCATTAGCACACTGTTGTTGCCCACCTCTGATAAACATCAGAAACTTGGCAAAAATGATAGATCCCTGAAGCCACTGCAAGCCCCTAGTATGACGTGCAAAGAGAACAGTGCTAGTATTCTAGCGTGCTGCTATTTAGGAAGTGTACACTTTAGGAAAATGTCTGCCTGCTCAATGTGTAAGTTTTCTTTTAGGTGAGAACCAGTAATTGGATGAGGGGAAGGATGGCTAGTCTTTTGTCATCTCTCCTTCAGAGTGTGGGTCTCCGTCATCTTCTGCTGTGAGGGCCCATGGCTCACCTGAGCTTAGATTGCACTGGATCACATCCACTGGACGTGGACTGTGCCTCAGCAGTAGTGGTGTGCTGCTGATGGGCATCGCAGTGTCTCATGTAGAAACGTAGGCTATCTTAGCCATGAAGAGTAGCTATGAAAAAATAAAATTAAGCATGCATTTCAAACACCTATTTAGTGTACTGTGTTATTGGCTTTGAAGTAAATTAAGTATAATTATTGGGGCAGAAATAAGCGTTGTAGCCCTTTTGATGTGAGAAAAAAGCTTATTGTCAAGATAGAGCAGAGAAATCCCTGAAACTGACTTTTGGTTGCCCTTCTCTTTCTACCTGGAGGAATCTCCCATTCTCTCTGAGTCTATTCCAGAGTGTCTTGGAGGAGCCCTTCCCTTTTGTTTATCTTCAAAGATACAGTCTTGAATTTGGTTTTAAACTTCATCTAAGCAAATTCTTCTAAATGATTTTAAAAATCAGGTGGTACAGACAGCATTGTCAGAAACACAGGATCCCAGAGAAATCTCAGTCACTGTTAAGGCCTTTATGACAGCCAATCTGCCTAATGAGCTGACTGAGCTGCTGGAGAAGATTGTTCTGGATAACTCTATCTTCAGTGAGCACAGGTAAGACTCAGTCAGACTCAAACACCCTGGTTGACATTCACATTCTAGTATGATCCTGTCTCACATCACCCATCCAGCTTCACCATCGGCTACTCCCCAAACACGTAGCCAGTCCACTCACTATCTTCTGTATCCTCAGTCCAACCCTTCCCTTCCTGCCTATCTCATATACAAAAAAAAAAAAAAAACCATTGCTGTTGATTCTGACTCATAGTGACCCTATATAGTCCAACCTAAAATCTACTTTTTCCAGGAAGCCGCCTTTCCCCTTACTGCTCTAGCCCACACAGTTCTTTTTTAAACTTCTTTAAACTTTAAACTGCTCTAAACTTAAAGACCAAAATGCTCAAAGAAGGGGAGTTAAATTCTCACCGGGGCCTCATATGTCCCAGGCATGTGAAATACTTGAAATAATAGCAAACAAAGCTTGGAAACATGTGGCAGGAGAGCCAGATCTGGACATGGATCAGGGAAGATTTAATAGAGAAAATGGCATGTAGAAACATGACGAGTAGGAGCTGAGGTGGGCAAGAACATTCTGGGCAGAAGCAACACGAGCAAATAGCTTGGAAGGAAGAGCATAATTTGAATACATCGGTGTGGTTTCATCCACTATTTATTGACACTTTAAAATTCATTATCAGATTCTATGTGTCAAACAGGTTGTAGTATATTCACATCATAAATCATGCTTTAAAGATTTTATTGTAAGGTTTATTTTGTATGCCAGAAAGGCTTTCAAGGCGTGTAGTATTATGGAAAGGAGTAGGACTATATTTTTTATTTTTCAACTTAGAAATGTTATATGGTAAATCATGGACTATGAAATTATATTTTAGTGGAATCATAAACCCTGACTGAATGATGTCAGAGTTAAGATACCTAAGGTGGCTAGGATATTCTGTCTTGCTATCTGACCATCCTCCTTTAATAGGTTGTGTGTACTGCCAAACACTTAAATGTGATTTTGTACTGCCTCCTTGGGTATTGTTGTTTGTCAGACATGCAGGAGTACATTCGAGTTCTTGCTCTTCTTTCTGTGGGTTGGCAGTATGGCAGACTAGATGCTTGGACAGATCCTATCATTGGAAAAATTGAAAATGTAAGATAAAATATACAAACTGCCTTTTGAATTACATCAGTGAGCTAGCAAGCAAATAAAGGCTGAGATAAAAAATAATAAAAAAAAAAAATAAATGAGAACAGGAACCTAGAGAAGTAAGAGAAACACAGTCTGGCTTTTGCCAAACCTGAGCTGTGTTTCTCATACCCGACAAAGACATAGGCGGCAGGAGACAAAACCTAAGGGCCTAAAAGGTGTGTGTTCTACTAAGAAACTCCTCCTCATTGCAATAATAAACTAAAAATATACCAGTATTGCCTATTCCTCTGCTGAGAAACCAGCAAAAACAAAACAAAAAGAGTTACTTTGAACCACAATGCTAGATTATGAAAACAAAACTGGCCCTGACAAGCTAGCGTGCTACTGGCTTTTAGTACAAATTCATCTTACCTGTGATAAAAACAAAACAAAACAAAACAAAATCCTCAAGTCAGGAATTTAATTTTAAAGAAATCACCAGCAGATTGTGCTCTCAGATCTCTGGCAGAAACAAACACAAATCCTCTTAAGAAGAACCTACCTTCTAGTAAGGCTTTGAAGAATTCTGACAAATAACATCCTAAGAAATAATACGCTTATAATAAAAACAGTGACAGATTAGGAAGTACAATAGGAAACAGGGCACTGTTGGCAAGCATTGGCAATAACCAAGTAGAATCACATCTTCAGAGACTGTAATTATTGGAATTATCAGGCGCAGAATATAAAATTATGTATAATATTTTTAAATACCTGAACAGTTTTTAAAAGAAAACTGTTGCTGTTGAGTCAATTCCAACTCATAGCGACTCTATAGGACAGAATAGAACTGTCCCCACAGGGTTTCCAAAGCTGTGATCTTTATGGAAGCAGACTGCCACATCTTTCTCCCACAGGCTGATGGGTTCAAACTGCCTACCTTTTGGTTAACAGCCAAGTGCTTAACCGTTGCACGACTAGATTTGAAAGAGAACCGAATAACTTTGATAAAATGTTTAAACATATTATTGAAATAAACCTCAGATGGGTTTAGCAGCATTAGATAATAAATTAATTTGAAGGCAGATGTAAAGAAATTTTCCAGAATATAGCCAAGAGAGAAGCACAGAAAATAGGAGATTAAGATATGTGGAGGTTCTAAATGGTGGCCAGCTACCACTACCGACCACTCTTGACTGGGATCACAATAGAAGGTATAGGTTACAGTGGGGAAAAATGTAGAACAAAATTCAGATTCATAAAAAAGACCAGACATTGATCTGAAGGAGACTTGAGGAATCCCTGAGACTATGGGCCTTACACACCCTCCTAGCTTGGAACCGGAGCCACTCCTGTAGATGACCTTTCAGTCAAAAAATAGGCCCACAAAATAAACAGTAACATCCATGAGGAACATATTTCTCAGAACAGTCATCTATATGAGATAAAAAGTGCAACATCTACCCAAAAGCAAAGATGAGAAGGCAGAAGAGACAGGAAAACTGGACAAATGGAAATGGAGAACTCCCGGTAGTAATGGAGAGAGTACTGACACGTTGGGGGGATTGCATCCCATGTCACGGAACAATTTGTGTATAAATTATTGAACAGGAAGCTAAGTTGCTCTGTAAACCTTCATCTAGAACCAAAAAACAAACCCACTGCCATCGAGTCAATTCCAATTCATAGAAACGCTAGACCACAATAAATAAATAGATCATGACCTTTATGAAACTTGGAAATTTGGAGGAAAAAAAATATATGTAGAGGTTGAAGGGAGGTCTAATCAGAGCTTCAGAGAGAGTAGAGGATGAAAGAGACTACTGGGAGAGAGAATGATAAAGACTTTTCCAAACTGTCAAAACTCTAGTTCTCAGACTGAGGAAGCCCAACAAATTCCAAGGAGAATTAAGTTTTTTTAATCTATTCTTACATACATTATACCAAAACTGCAGAACATTAAAAACAAGAAAATTTTTTAAAAGCAGCCAGAGATACTGAAGGAACCCCCAAAACTATGGTCCCTGACACCCTTCTAACTCAGAACTAGAGCCACTTCTAAAGTCCCCCTTTCAGCCAAAGATTGGACAGGCCTATAAAACAAACAATAATGCCCGTGAGGAACATGCTCCTTAGATCAATCAAGCATATGAGACCAAATGGGCAACACCTGCCCAAAAGCAAAGGCAAGAAGGCAGAAAAGGCAGGAAAACCAGACAAATAGAAACGGGGAACCTGGGGTAGAAAGGGGAAGAATGCTAACACATTATGGGGATTGCAACCAATGTCACCAAACAATTTTTGTGTAAATTTTTTAATGAGAAACTAATTTGCTCTGTAAACTTTCACATAAAGCACAATAAAATGTTGGTTTTTTTTTTAAGCAACCGGAGAGAAGATAGGTTACCTACAAAGGAATAACAGTTAGACTAACAGTAGACTTCTCAACAATCTCAGTGGAAGCCAAGATAATAGAATGGTACAATGACTATAAGGTGCTCAGATAAGAAGTAATCATTAACCTTGAATTATGTATCTTGTAAAATTAAGGGTAATGTGAAACATATTTTCATACAGATTGAATGAGGGAGTTTGTCAATAATAGACTTTCTCTAAGGGGATTCTAAAGGATGTATTTTAGGCAGGAAAAAAAGTGATCCCATGTGGGAACAAGAAGGAATAAAGAGCAAAGAAATTAGAAGTGGTATAAAACAATAAAAATATCCTATGGCAAGGTCATGGAAGCACCACAGATAAATCCAAACTCCCTGAGGGACCAAATTGCTGAGTTGAGAGTTGTGGGGACCATGGTCTTGGGGAACATGTAGCTCAATTGGTATAACATAGTTTATAAAGAAAAAGTTATACTTTCTACTTTGGTGAGTAGTGTCTGGGGTCTTAAAAGCCTGTGAGTGGCCATCTAAGATACTCCACTGGTCTCACTCCTTTGGGAGCAAGGGAGAATGAAGAAAACAAAAGATACAAGGGAAAGATTAGGCCAAAGGACTAATGGACCACAAATAACAGGGCCTCCACCAGACTGAGTCCAGTACATCTAGATGGTGCCTGGCTACCACCACTGACTGCTCTGACAGGGATCACAGTAGAGGATCCCAGACAGAGCTGGAGAAAAATGTAGAACAAAATTCTAACTCAAAAAAAAAAAAAAAAAAACACCGCACTTAACTGGCCTGACAGAGACTGGAGAAACCCAAGACTATGGCCCCCAGACACCCCTTTAGCTCAGTAATGAAGTCACTTCTGAGGTTCACCCTTCATCCAAAGATTAGACAAGCCCATAAAACAAAGTGAGACCAAAGGGGCACACCTGCCCAGGGGCAAGGATGAGTAGGCAGGAGGTGACCGGAAAGCTGGTAATAGGGAACCCAAGGTCAAGAAGGAGAGTGTTGACGTGTTGTGAATTGTTAACCAGTGTCATAAAACATTATGTGTACTGTTTAATGAGAAGCTAGTTTGTTCTGTAAACCTTCATCTAAAGTACAGTAAGAAAAAAAATCCTTTTTTGAGGAGGGGTGGGGGACTAAAATTCTTAATACAAAACCCAGAAAAACCAACCCAGTAAATCAGGAGATATTAAAAAAGGTGAGACAAGGGATTTTCAGTCAGCTGCTAACCTAAAAGTTGGTAATTCCAACCCACTCAGTGGCACCATGGGAGAAGGGCCTGGCAATCTGCTTCCTTAAAGACTACAGCCAAGAAAACCCTATGAAGCAGTTCTACTATATAACACATTGGGTCACTATAAGTTGAAGGCCAACTCAACAGCAGCCAACACCACTGTAGTACCCTTTTTTTGTTTAGGAAGAAGATAAAGATAATGATTAACATTAGTCTTTGATAGGTTAAATATTTGTGTTAAAATTTCCAAGGAAACCACCAACAGAACAGAGTATATAACTTCTACACTAGTGAAGGATAAAAAATGAAATGAAAAATTATCAACCTAAAAAAAGGCCAAGGAAGAAAAGAAAGATACATAGAAAAGGTAGGAAAATGGCAAGTATAAACTAAAGTGGTAGAAGAAAATCTAAATGTAGCAGTAATTACATTAAATGTAAATGGATTTTATATTTCAGTTAAAAGAAAAATATGTTCCAATTGGATAGAGAGAGAAAACCAGGAACAGGGTGTTGATAAAAACACATCTAAAACATAAGGTTGAAAATAAAAGAATGAAAAAAAAAAATCCAACAAATGCCAAACCTAAAAACACTCATAATGGTTTTATTAGTATCACACAAAAGAGACTTTAAGGTAAAAGCATTATTGAAGTAAAGAGGGCTAGTGCATAATGATGATCAAGTCCAGTGCACCAGGAAAATAATACACCTCATAATACAGCCTCAAAAATACATGAAAAAAAAAAAACTGACAAAACTACAAGGACAGAAGGAATTTCATCATACTGGGAAGTTTCAGCATACCTCTCCAAGTAATTCTAGAACAGTCAGATTTGTAAAACACTGCATATATTTTTCTAAAGTTTATAAAAGCCATTAATACAACTATTGACAGTTAATGTGCATTATAAGCCTTCCAAAAGATTTTTAAAAACCCCACCTGTTGCCATAGGATTTCCAAGGAGCTGGCTGGTGGATTTGAACAGCTGACATTCTGGTTAGCAGCCTGAACTCTCAACCACTGTGCCACCAGAGATGAAATCAAAACCACATTGAGATATCACTTCATACCCAAATAACAAATGTTGGTAAGGATTTGGAGAAACTGAAACCCTTAACCATTGCTGGGAATGCAAAATGGTACAGCCATTGTGAAAAAGTTTGGTGGCTCCTCAAAAAAGTTAAACATAAGAGGCGGAGCCAAGATGGCGGAATAGACAGATGCTTCCAGCAAGCCCTCTTTACAACAAAGACCCGAAAAACAAGTGGAACGAGTATATTCATGAGAAACTAGGAGCCGTGAGCATCAAAGGCAAGCTAAGAAAATGAACAGAGGGGCAGGGGAAGGAAGAGACAGTTCAGAAGCCAAGAGGAGTTACTGGACCTGACTCGTGGGGAGCCCTCAGACACCATTCTGAGAGCAGCAGTGGCGGGCTGGTACAGCGTTCAGCCGCAGGTTCCTCAGGGAGAAGCAGCCAGCTGTGCAGCCTACTCGCACTTCCAGAACCAAAGAATGGCACCCTTGGCAAAAGCTAAATACTTCTGTATATATTACCACGTCCCCCTACCTCCCCAAGCCAGCTTCAGCAGCTGAATTCCCTGGGCCTGAGGTAGGCCCTGTTGAGTGCCTAGACGCATCCTCCCAACCTTCAAAAAGGAAAAAATTTGCACTTGGGGGAAAAGGTAATTTGCCAGCTCCACTAACTGGGGGAGCTCAGGACAGAAGCGACTCCTGTCCAGGTATAAACGGTCTGTGGACTTTGAGCACCTTTCCCCTCTGCATGGACTTGTGTGGGCCTATTTCAGGAGAATAGACCCTTGTTGGCAGACTCCAACCGTTTCAGCTGTGCAGTGGAGACGTGGGTGTTTGATGTTTGACATTGCTTTGCCTATTAAACAGGGTCCTCACCTCCCCACATCAGGGGCCTAAGGACTGGCAGCTCCACTCGGGTCACCCAGCCACCCGTGACAGTGGTCCAAGGATAACTGGTACCTCCCAGTCCTTACAAAAATATCGGGTGCCCATGGTCCGTCTGCAGAACCCACCCACCTGCACGCTCTAGGGAACAGGGACTCGCTATCCTCAGAGACACTCAGGGGTCGATTCTCAACGCCCTGCCTTGTTCAGAGCGTGACCCCCTGCTGCAACCAGATACTGGTATACACCAATCACGCCTGCCCCTCTAAGACTGTAGGACAGAGCCTGTACCACATACATGATGATCAGCTACCTAGACACCGAGCTGAATTCATACAAGAAAAGTGAATGGACTCCTAGACTGATATACCTGATAACTGCTCTAGTTATCTGGGGACAGCACGTCAGAGCTCCAAAGGTGAAAATAATCAAGCTAGCTCACTCAAGCAAGGGCGTATCAAAACAAAACAAAGGAAGAAGCTATGACACAGTAAGCAAACATAAACTAATACAATAACTTATAGATGGCTTGGAGACGACAGTCAATATCAAGTCACATAAAGAAACAGAACATGATCACCTCAACAAGCTCTCAAAGCAAAGAATCGGGGGAGCTTCTAGATGAAAGTGCATTCCTGGAATTACCAGAGGCAGAATACAAAAGTTTAATATACAGAGCCCTTCAAGACATGAGGAAGAAAATTAAGCAATATGTAGAACAAGCCAAGGAACACACAGATAAAGCAATTGAAGAAATTAGAAAGATTATTCAGGAACATAATGAAAACCTTAATAAGCTGGAAAAATCCATAGACAGCAATCAGAAATCTGGGAGATTAACAATAAAATTACAGAAGTAGACAACTCAACTCATATATCAAACAAAACTGTCTCTTAAATATGAAGGTGAAATTAGGACATTTCCACATAAACAGAGTTTAGGGAATTCATAAAAACCAAACCAAGACTACAAGAAATACTGAAGGGAGTTTTTTGGTTAGAAAATCAATAATATCAGGTATCAACCGAAGACTAGAACACTGGGCAGAGCAACCAGAAGTCAACCCAGACAGGGAAATCACAAAAATAAATCAACATTTACAAAAAAAAAAAAACTTAAAACGGTAAAAGCAATGTTATTGTATAAAAGAAGACAACATTAAAACAATAAAGAGAGACTAGGAATTGTAATCATAGAGCTTCCATATGGAGAGGAAGATACGGCAATACAAAGAAATAAAAATTAGGTTTAAATTTAGAAAAATACGGGTAAATAATAAGGTAACCACAAAGGAGACAAACTATCCTACACATCAAAATAAAATGCAAGAAAAAAATAGAGACTCAGCAGAAACAAAATCAACAATGAATATGAGGAAAGGACAATATAAAGATGATCTACTCAGCACATAAAATTAAGTGGGAAAAAAAAACTATCCACAACACACAAAAAAAGACATCAAAATGATAGGACTAAACTCATACCTATCCATAATTACACTCAATATAAATGGACTAAATGCACCAATAAAGAGACAGAGAGTGGCAGAATGGATTAAAAAACAAGATCCATCTATATGCTGCCTACAAGAGACACACCTTAGACTTAGAGACACGAACAAACTAAAACTCAAAGGATGGAAAAAAATATATCAAGCAAACAACGATCAAAAAAGAGCAGGAGTGGCAATATTAATTTCTGACAAAATAGACTTAAAAGTTAAATCCGTCATGAAGGATAAGGAAGGACACTATGTAATGATTAAAGGGACAATACACCAAGAAGAAATAACCATATTAAATATTTATGCACCCAGTGACAGGGCTGCAAGATACATAAAACAAACTCTATCGGCATTGAAAAGTGAGATAGACAGCTCAACGATTATAGTAGGAGACTTCAACACACCACTTTCGGTGAAGGACAGGACATCCAGAAAGAAGCTCAATAAAGACACAGAAGATCTAAATGCCACAATCAACCAACTTGACCTCATAGACATACACAGAACACTGCACCCAACAGCAACCAAGTATACTCTCTTTCCTAGTGCACATGGAACATTCTCTAGAATAGACCACAGATTAGGTCATAAAGCAAGCCTTAGCAGAATCCAAAACATTGAAATATTACAAAGCATCTTCTCTGACCGTAAGGCCGTAAAAGTGGAAATCAGTAACAGAAAAAGCAGGGAAAAGGAATCAAACACTTGGAAACTGAACAATACCCTAGTTGAAAAAGACTGGATTATAGAAGACATTAAGGATGGAATAAAGAAATTCATAGAATCCAATGAAAATGAAAACACTTCCTATCAGAACTTTTGGGACACAGTGAAAGCAGTGCTCAGAAGTCAATTTATTTCAATAAATGCACACATCCAAAAAGAAGAAAGGGCCAAAATCAAAGAGTTATCCCTACAACTTGAACAAAGAGAGAGCAACAAAAGAAACCCTCAGGCAGCAGAAGAAAACAAATAATGAAAATCAGAGTTGAACTAAATGAAATAGAAAACAGAAAAACAATTGAAAGAATCAACAAGACCAAAAGCTGGTTCTTTGAAAAAAGCAACAAAATTGATAAACCATTGGCCAAACTGACAAAAGAAAACCAGGAGAGGAAGCAAATAACCCGAATAAGAAATGAGATGGGCAGTATTACAACAGGCCCAACTGAAATTAAAACAATCATATCAGATTACTATGAAAAATTGTACTTTAACAAATTTGAAAGCCTAGAGAAATGGATGATTTCCTAGAAACACACTACCTACCTAAACTAACACAAGCAGAGGTAGAACAACTAAATAGACCCATAACAAAAGAGATTGAAAAGGTAATCAAAAAACTCCCAACAAAAAAAAAGCTCTGGCCCGGATGGCTTCACTGCAGACTTCGACCAAACATTCAGAGAAGAGTTAACACCACTACTACTAAAGGTATTTCAGAGCATAAAAAAGGATGGAATACTCCCAAACTCATTTTATGAAGCCAGCATATCCCTCACACCAAAACCAGGTAAAGACACCACTAAAAAAGAAAATTACAGACCTATGTCCCTCATGAACTTAGATGCAAAAATCCTCAACAAAATTCTAGCCAATAACATACCAAAAAAATAATTCACCATGACCAAGTGGGATTCATACCAGGTATGCAGGGATGGTTCAACAATAGAAAAACAATCAATGTAATTCAACATATAAATAAAACAAAAGACAGTAATCACATAATTTTATCAATTGATGCAGAAAAGGAATTTGACATACTTCAACACCCATTCATGATAAAACACTCTCAGCAAAATAGGAACAGAAGGAAAATTCCTCAACATAATAAAGGGCATTTATACAAAGCCAACAGCCAACATCATCCTAAATGGAGAGAGCCTGAAAGCATTCCCGTTGGGAACGGGAACCAGACAAGGATGCCCTTTATCACCGCTCTTATTCAACATTGTGCTGGAAGTCCTAGCCAGAGCAGTTAGGCTAGACAAAGAAATAAAGAGCATCCAGACTGGCAAGAAAGAAGTAAAGTTATCTCTATTTGCAGATGACATGATCTTATACACAGAAAACCGTAAGGAATCCTCGAGAAAATTACTGAAACTAATAGAAGAGTTCAGCAGAGTATCGGGATACAAGGTAAACATACAAAAATCAGTTGGATTCCTCTACACCAACAAAAAGAACATCAAAGAGGAAATCACCAAATCAATACCATTTACAGTAGCCCCCAAGAAGATAAAATACTTAGGAATAAATCTTACCAGAGATGTAAAAGACTTATACAAAGAAAACTACAATACACTCGTGCAAGAAACCAAAAGAGACCTACGTAAGTGGAAAAACACCTTGGACAGGAAGACTTAATGTTATAAAAATGTCTCTTCTATCAAAAGCAGTCTATACATTTAATGCAATTCCGATGCATATTCCAACGACGTTCTTTAATGAGATGGAGAAACAAATCAGCAACTTCATATGGAAGGGAAAGAGGCCCCAGATAAGTAAAGCATTACTGAAAAAGAACAAAGTGGGAGGCCTTACTCTGTCCGATTTTAGAACCTATTATACTGCCACAGTAGTCAAAACAGCCTGGCATAATTAAAACAACAGATACATAGACCAATGGAACAGAATTGCGAATCCAGACATAAATCCATCCACATATGACCAGTTGATATTTGACAAAGGCCCCAAAACAGTTAAATGGGGAAAAGACAGTCTTTTTAACAACTGTTGCTGGCATAATGAAACAAGACCCATACCTCACTCCTTGCACAAAAACAAGCTCAAAGTGGATCAAAGACCTGAATATAAAATCTAAAACGATAAAGATCATGGAAGAAAAAATAGGGACAACGTTAGGAGCCCTAACACATGGCATAAACAGTGTGCAAAACATTATAAAGAATGTAGAAGAAAAACTAGATAACTGGGATCTCCTAAAAATCGAACACCTATGCTCATCCAAAGACTTCATCAAAAGAGTAAAAGGATTACCTACAGACTGGGAAAAAGTTTTTAGCTATGACATTTCCAATCAGTGCCTGATCTCTAAAGTATACATGATGCTGCAAAAACTCAAATGCAAAAAGGCAAATAACCCAATTAAAAAACGGGCAAAAGATATGAACAGACACTTCACTAAGGAAGACATTCAGACTCATTGGGGGAGAGTAAGTGGGAGTATGTAGTAAGGTGTATATAAGTTTATATGTGACAGACTGACTTGATTTGTAAACTTTCACTTAAAGCACAATAAAAATTACATATTAAAAAAAAGCTAGAAATAGAAGTACCATACAATCCAGTGATCCCACTCCTTGGGATATATCCTAGAGAAATAAGAGCCTTTACACAAACAGATATATGCACACCCATGTTTATTGCAGCGCTGTTTACAATAGCAAAAAGATGGAAGCAACCAAGATGCCCATCAATGGATGAATGGATAAATAAATTATGCTGTATTCACACAGTGGAATACTATGCAACGATAAAGAACAGTGACGAATCTGTGAACCATTTCATAACATGGAGGAACCTGGAAGGCATTATGCTGAGTGAAATTAGTTGCAAAAGAGCAAATGTATAAGACCACTATTATAAGAACGCAAGAAACAGTTTAAACAGAGAAGAAAATATTCTTTGATGGTTACAAGAGCGGGGAGGGAGGGAAGGAGAGGAGCATTCACTAATTAGATATTGATAAGAACTACTTCAGATGATGGGAAGGACAACATGCACCACAGGCTGGGTCAGCACAACTGGACTAAACCAAAAGCAAAGAAGTTTCAGAAATAAACTGAATTCTTCGAAGGCCAGCATAGCAGGGGCAGGGGTTTGGGGACCATGGTTTCAGGGGACAAGTAAGTCAATTGGTATCTATTAAGAAAACATTCTGCTTCCCACCTTGGAGAGAGGCGCCTGGGGTCTTAAATGCTAGCAAGCAGCCATCTAAGTTGCATCAATTGGTCTCAACCCACCCGGATCAAAGGAGAATGAGGAACACCGAGGACACAAGGTAATTACAAGCCCAAGATACAGAAAGGGCCACATAAACCAGAGACTACATCAGCCTGAGACCAGAAGAGCTAAATGGTGCCCGGCTACAGCAGATGACTGCCTTGACAGGGAATGCAACAGAGAACCCCTGAGGTAGCAAGAGAGCAGTGGGATGCAGACCCGAAATTCTCATAAAAAGACCAGACTTAATGGCCTGAGTGAGACTAGAAGGACCCCGGTGGTCATGGCCCCCAAACCTTCTGTTGGCCCAGGATCAGAACCGTTCCCAAAGCCAACTCTTCAGACAGAGATTGGACTGGGCAATGGGTTGGAGAGGGATGCTGGTGAGGAGTGAGCTCCTTGGATCAGGTGGACACTTGAGACTGTGTTGGCATCTCCTCCCTGGAGGGGAGATGAGAGGGTAGAGGGGGTTAGAAGCTGACAAAATGGACACAAAAAGAGGGTGAGTGAGGGAACGGGCTCTCTCAGGGTGAGAGCAATTGGGAGTATGTAGCAAGGTGCATATAAGTTTTTGTGTGAGAGACCGACTGGATTTGTAAACTTTCACTTAAAGCACAATAAAAATTAAAAAACAATAAAAGTTAAACATAGAACTACCATATGACCCAGCAGTTCCACTCCTAGATATATATACCCAAGACACCTGAAACTACAGCGTGAACGGACACCAATATATACACCAAAATTCACTGTAGCAGTTCTTAACAATAGCCAAACTGTGGGAACAACCAAACATCCATCAGCAGAAGAACTGATAAACAAAATCTGGTATATACAGACAATGGAATACTACTCAGCCGTAAAGAGAAATGAAGTCCTGGTGCATGCTACAACATGCATGGTCCTTGAAAACCTTAAACACTCAGTGAAATAAGTCAGTCACAAAAGGACAAATATTGTGTAATTTCACTTATATAAAATAACAAGAATAGCAAATGTATAGAGACAAATTTATTATGGCTACCAGAGGTGAGAGGGAGAGTAAGAGGCGGATCCTCTTGTTTAGGAAGCAGCAAGTGTTTATGGTTGTGGGAAATATGGCAACGATTATGGGTGGTGGTTGCAACACATGGTTAATGTAATTGATATCACTGAATCGCACACCTGAAAAATGAATTGGCCAATGTGCTGTTATATATATTTCACAACAGGAAAAGAAGAGAAAGAGAAGCATATGGAGCACAGTTCTACTCACCATGAGTTAGAGTTGACTCCCACAGCAACTGATAAAACTATACTTATGTTTGTGTGTCCTCTCTAGGATGTAAGCTCAACAAGGTCAGGGATTCCACCCATTTTGTTCATCATCCTGCCCTCATTGCCTAGAACAGGGCTGGCACCCAGTAGGCACTTAGTTAAACACTGACTGAATAAAAAAATAAAAAGACGTAATAGTTTTGACAAAGGGTTAGAGAAACGGACACTTGTAATAGAATAAATAGCCCTAAAAGGCATCCACATGTATATAAAAAATGATTTATGACAAAGCTGGCTGTATAGATGAAAATGATAGGTTTTTTGGTAAGTGATGTTAGACACTTGGTTATTAATATAGGAAAATCTGAAATTGAATATCTTGTACTATGAATAGATCAATTGCAAGTATATTAAAGATTTAAGGATAAAAGGCAAAACTGTAATACTTTTAGAGTTTATGTTTAGAGTGTATTTATGACCTAACGAATTCTTAAGCCAATCATAAAAAGCATAAACCCCTAGTGGAAAAAAAAAAAACTGATAAATAAGACTGTTAGAATTAAGAACCACATAGATCATAAAGATGGTGGAAAAGGAAGTTACAAACTGGGAGAAGATATTTTTAGCTTATTTATCAGTTTTTTTTTTTCCACTAGGGGTTTATGCTTTTTATGATTGGCTTAAGAATTCGTTAGGTCATAAATACACTCTAAACATAAACTCTAAAAGTATTACAGTTTTGCCTTTTATCCTTAAATCTTTAATATAATTGACCAAATTGGTATATAATTGACCAAAACTATCCTGGAGAACATGTAATGGAAGAAAAAGATAAACAACTGAATTGAAAACTAAGCAAAGCGTTTGGACAGCCGTCCAGAGACAAGAAAGGCGTCCACTGAGCCAAAGAAAAGAATTCAGCCTCATCAGCCATCAAGGAAACATTGCAGCTTCTGTGAGCCATCTGTTTACTCTTTCCAGAGCAGCAGGAAGCCCAGGCTTTCCTAATCCGTGCTGATAAGGATGTCTTGCAACGGAACTGCTTCATGTTTGTCACACTTGGAAAACAGTTTGGCGTTAGAAGATGTATATACTCAGCAATTTTCACGCCTGGTTATGAAACCCTAAATAAAACCCAACTCGTGTATCAGTAGATATGTGCAAGAATGTTCAAAGCAGCAGAATTTCTAATAGCAAAAATCAAAGAACAATTCAGATAATCATCAATATGTAGATGTGGTACAGTTACACAGTGGAGCACCATATAGCAGTGGAGATGAATATTGTACAACATAATGGGTACATCTTAGGAACTTAAATTGTTATTCCTTTTTTTAATTATACAGTAAAATTGACCTCTGGGGGGAGTATATCGTACTAGGAATTTAATACATGTATAGAACCACCACAATCCAGATACAGAGCACTACCATCATCCTATAAAACTCCCTTGTACAATCTCTTTATTATGTCCTCTTCCACCCCCTCCCCCTGGCAAACACCCATCTGTTAGCTATTGCTATACTTTTGCCTTTTCAAGAATGTCTTGTAACCAGACTTAATGGTCTGACTGAGACTGGAAGGACCCCAGAGGTCATGGTCCCCAGAGTTTCTGTTAGCCCAAGACAGGAACCATTCCCAAAGCCAACTCTTCAGACAGGAGCTGGACTGGACAATGGGATAGAAAATAGTACTGATGAAGAGGGAGCTTCTTGGATCAAGTAGACACAAGAGACTATATTGGCATCTCCTGTCTGGAGGGGAGATGGGAGGGTGAAGGGGGTCAGAAGCTGGCCAAATGGACTAGAAAAGAGAGAGTGGAGGGAATGAGTGTACTGTCTTAGGGGGAGAGCAATTAGTATATAGCAAGATATGTATAAATTTTACTGTGAGGGACTGACTTGATTTGTAAACTTTCACTTAAAGCACAATAAAGATTTTAAAAAATGTCTTGTAAGAGTCTAATATCTAAAATATTTAGAAAACTTACACAAATTAACAACAAAAAGACAACCCAATGAAAAACTGGGCAACGGAGTGAAGAATGAGCTTCTTGGATCGAGTAGACACATGAGACTATGTTGGCATCTCCTGTCTAGAGGGGAGATGAGAGGGCAGAGGGGGTCAGAAGCAGGCTGACTGGACACTAAAAGAGAGTGGAGGGAAGGAGTGTGTGTCTCATTAGTCGGAGAATAATTAGGAGTATATAGCAAGGTGTATATAAATTTTTGTCTGAGAGACTGACTTGATTTGTAAACTTTCACTTAAAGCACAATAAAAAAAACAACTGGGCAGTAGACATGAATAAACACTTTACCAAAGAGCATATTTAAGTGGCCAACAGAGACATAAAAAGATGCTCAACATCCTTAGCTATCAGAGAAATGCAAATCAAAACTAAAATGAGATACGATTTCATTCCCACTTAAAAAAAAAAAAAAGGCTGGCTAAAAAAAAAAAAAAGTAAATAACAAGTTTTGGAGAAACTGAAACCCTCATCCTCTGCTGGTGGGGATGCAAAATGGTACTGCTGCTGTGGAAAACAGTATGGTGATTCCTGAAAAACCTAGAGGTAGAGCTGCCATATGACCCTGCAATTCCACTCCTAAGTATATGCCCTAGGGATCTAATAGAAGTGACATGAACAGACGTATGCACACCTACGTTCTTTGCAGCACTCTTCACAATAGCAAAAGATGGAAACAACCTAAGTGCCCATCAACGGATAAATGGACAAGTAAAAACGTACATACATACAATGGAATACTACTCAGCGATAAAGAAAAATAAGTTCCCAGAATATTTTGGAACATGGATAAACCTGGAGGACATTATGTTGAGCAAAAAAAGTCAGTCACACACACACACACACACACACACAAGAATGTTGTATGTTCTCACTTTTATGAAATGACATGAACAAGCAAATATACAGAAACTAATGTTCATTAGCAGTTACCATGGAAGGGAGAGAGAATTCACTCTCTAGATAGTAAAGTAGACACTTGTTATTTTTCATGATGGGAAAGTTACCATTAGATGAGGGTGAAGTGTACATAGCTTGACAAAGGTAAATGATGTCACTAAAAAGTGCCTCTTGATAATTGCTGCGACATATATAATTTTGAAACAACAGCAAAAACAACCAGAAAATTCATGTGCAGGTTTATATATATGTATGTATGTAGGTGTGTATGTGTATAGGTGTGTATACATGTGTGTATATATAGGTGTATGCATCTATGTGGCTGTATGCGCATATTTTCCTATTTATAATAAAGCACAGGGGGGCACAGTTACAGGTAGTTCTTAGACAGAACGAAACACCTCTCGGAACTGGATTTCTGGGTTTGAAGGATTAGGATCATAGTCTTGTGGGACATCTTGGTCAGCTGGCATAATATAGTTCATAAAGTTCTACCTTCTATTTTGGTGAGTAGTGTCTGGGGTCTTAAAAGCTTGTGAGCAGCTTGGTCTCTACTCATCCAGAGCAAAAGAGAAAAAAGGAAGCCAAAGACTAAAAGAAAAAACTCGTCTACAGGACAAATAATCTACATGAACAACAGCGGCATCTACCCTGAGACCAGAACTAGTTCGTGCCTGGCTACCACTACCCATCATTCTATTCAGGGCCACAATAGATGGACCCTGATAGAATGGGAGAAAAACGTGGAACAGAACCTCAAATTCCTATAAAAAAAAAAAAAAAAAACAGAACAACTGGGCTGGTTGACACTGAAGGACTCCCCGAGACTGTTACCCTGAGATACTCTTCAAAACCTTGAACGGAAACTAAGTCTGGAGGTCACCTTGTAGCTAAATAAGGAATTGGCTCAAAAATAATGAATATCATCCATAAGTACTGTGCTACTTTAAAAAATCACCTATATGAGACCAAACGGTCAACAATTACTTGAAAACAAAGATGAGAATGTAAAGGAGCAGGGAAACTAGATTAATGGAAACAGAACAGCCAGAACAGGAATATTGAAAATGTTCATGTATTGTAAAGAATGTAATCAATGTCACTGAACAACTTGTATAGAAATTGTTGAATGGGAACCTAAACTGCTGTGTAAACCTTCACCGAAAATGCAAGTATTTTTTTTTTTAACATCTTAAATGGAATCATTAAGTATGTAATCTTTTGAGACTGGCTTCTTTCACTCAGCATAATGCTTTTGAGATTTATCCAAATTGTGTGTATCAATAATTTGTTCTTTTTTATTGCTGAATAGTATTTCATTATGTAAATGTACCACAGTGTGTTAAGCCATTCATCCACTGGAGGACATTTGTGTTGTTTTCTGTTTGGTTGATTATAAATAGAAAAACAAAAAAAACAAACCCATTACTATCCTAGTTGATTCCAACTCATAGCGACCCTATAGGACAGAATAGAATTGCCCCATAGCGTTTCCAAGGAGCAGCTGGTGGATTCAAACTGCCAACCTTTTGGTTAATAGCCAAGTTGCTAACCACTGCGTCACCAGGGCTCCATTATGAATAGAGAGCTCCTGTAAACATTTGTGTCCAGGCTTTTGTGTGAACATTCCCAGGAGTCAGATTGTATATGATATGTGTATGTTTAACTGTTTAAGAAACTGCCAAACTGTTGTTTTTCAGAATGGCTGTATCATACATTGCAGTGTAGGAGAGTTTATGTTTCTCCTTGTCTTTACCAGCACTTAGTATTACTGGTATTTTTTATTTTTACCAGTATTTTTTAGTTTAGCCATTCTAATAATCGTATAGTGGTATGTCATCATGGTTTTAATTTGCATTATCCTAATAGCTAATGATGTTGAACAGCTTTTCATGTGTTTATTTGTCATCTATAGATCTTCTTCAGTGAGGTATCTGTTCACATCTTTTGCTTGGTTTTTAGTTGGGTTGTTTTTCTTTTTACACTTGAGTTTTGGGAGCTCTTTATATATCCTAGATACAAGTCCTTTGTTGGAAATGTGATTTGCACTTATTTTTCCCAGTTTTAGCTTCTCTTTTCATTCTCTTAGCAGTATCATTTGCAGAGCAAAAGTTTTAATTTTGTTAAAATCCAATTCATAATTTTTTTTATTTTATGGATTGTGTTTTTGGTGTTACGTCTCAAAAAAACTCCTTAATCCCATGTCATGAAGATTTTTGCCTTTTTACTTCTAAATGTTTTATAGTTTTATACTTTTCATTTAGATTTATGATTTTTTAAAATAATTTTTATATACGGTATGAAGTTTAGGTTGAGGTTCATTTTTTTGCATGTGAATGTCCAATTGTTCCAGTATTATTATTTGACAATATTATCCTCTCCCACATTGAATTGCTTTTGCACCTTTGTCAAAAATCAGTTGGACATATTTACATGAATTTTGTTTTTTAATGTTTATCTCTTCAATAATACCACACTGTCCTGATTATAACTTAAGAGCAAGTCTTAAAATCAGGTAGTGTGATTCCTCCAACTTTATTCTTTTTCAGAATTGTTTTAGCTATTCTAATTCCTTTGCCTTTCCATATCAATTTTAGAATTAGCTTGTCTATCTACAAGAAAATCTGCTGGGATGTTGATTGGAATTACATGAAATCTATAGACAAATTTAGGGAAAACTGACATTTTTATTATGTTGAGTCCCAGTCCTTAAACATGGTATGTCTCTCTACTTAGATCTTTGATTTCTTTCATCAGCATTTTATAGATTTCAGTATATGGATCATGGACATCTTTAATTAGATTTATACCTAAGTTTCATTTTTGGAGTTATTGTAAATAGATTTTTGTTTTGTTTTTAATTGTACATTGCTAATATATGGAAACACAATTGATTCTGGTATGGTGACCTTGCATCCTGTGACCTTGTTATTGCTTATCCTAGGAATTAATTTTAATTGATTCATTGGGATTTTCTGTATAGACAATCATGTTGCCTGCAAATATGAACAGTTTTATTTCTTCCTTTCCAAACTATACATTTTTTTTTTCTTTTTCTTGGCTAATTGCCCTGGCTAGACTCTCAAGTACAATGTTGAGTAGAAGTAGCAAGAGCCAGCATCGTTGTCTTGTTCCTGATCTTCGGGGAAGAGTATTCGGTTTTTCACCATTGAATATGTTGTTACTGGGGTTTTTGTATAGATGTCCTTTATCAGGTTTAGGAAGTTTCCTTCTATTTCTAGTTTCCTGAGAGTTTTTTATCACTAGTGGGTGTTGAATTTTGCCAAATGCTTTTTCTGAATTAATTGATAAGATCGTGTAGTTTTTCTTCTTTAGATTCTTAATATGGGTGGATTACAATGATTTTTCACATTTTTGAGTAGGGGAAAAGAAAGCAAGTTTTTCAAGAATGCATCTAATATAATTCAAAAGGAAAGTTCAAAAACATTCAAAACTAACTACATTGCTTGGTTGTTGTTGGGTGCTCTTTAGTCGGTTTTAACCCATGGCAACCCCATATCACAGAGTAGAACTGCCTCATAGGGTTTTCTAGGATGTAAGCTTTACAGAAGCGGATCACCAGGTCTTTCTCCTGCAGATCCACTGGGTGGGTTCGAACTGCCAACCTTTTGATTACCAGCCAAGTGCTTAACCATTGCACCAGGGCTCCTTACTATGTATCTTAGGGATACAATAAATGTGGTAAGACTATAAGGAATCACCAAGAACCATAAATGATAAAGGCACAATTCAGGAAAATAGGTATCACAGAGCTGTGATGGTGCACTGACTGCCACCTCTCCTCAGGAATCTCCAGAACCTGCTGATCCTGGCTGCCATGAAGTCAGACCACACACGAGTCATGGACTACATCAACCACCTGGACAATTACGATGCCCCAGACATCGTGAGCATTGCCATCGGCAGTGCCCTATATGAGGAGGCCTTCATCATCTTCTCCAAGTTTGACGTGAACGCCTCAGCAGTCCAGGTGGGCTGCTCTATATAGTTGCATTGACTCTGTGGCCCTCTGCCAGGCTGCACATGCTCCCTCGCGTCCTTGTCTTTGCTGAAATTCTCTGACGCTTGGTTGTCTAGTGCATCTCAGATTCTTGTGCTGTTCTCTGCTGCTCACCAAAGACCCATCTTCTCAGCTTATTCACTCTTTGTCTTGGCCTTCTCTGTTGGATTGCCTTCCGTCTGGCATTACCCACCATTTCCCAATAGTTCTCCAACACTCTCCTGGACTTGGGTACCTGAAGCGAGGTGGTGCAGTCAGCCCTGGTGACTTAGTTGCTTGACTTTCAGAGGCTTTCACACACTAACCCCTTGTGATGATAGCCTTTCACTACCGTGCTACTTCAACTCCCCATACCACAGTAGCCGACCCCACCTCATTAGCAAGAGCAGTTGATTATCTGAGATTGAGCGCCCAGAGTAATTCTTCTAGCCCTCCCTGCCTCAGCCTCACCAAGAACGTTTTTTCCTTGTTCCTCATCCCTTTCCTCCCAATCTGCCAGTCTTTTCTGGTTTTATCTCCAAATCCATTGTAAACTACATGATCTATCACATGAATTGCTCTCCTCCAGTATTCTTTAATTCCTTGCCTCTTCCTTTACCATTTTTCCATAGCTTTTTGTGAAATCTCTGGCCTACAAGTCCTTCTTTTCTGCTCACACATGGGCCCTGACCTTGCTCTGAGACCAGACCACACTATCAAGTGGGGGCAGCTGCTGTTACTTCTACTTCCCCTCCCACATGGTAATGGCAAGCACTGCAGCCAAGCCCTTGGGTGCCCTGTAAGCCTGTTTCTGCCTGATGAGCAGCCTCTTCCCCATAGCAGCTCATGTGTGAAACTGCTTACCGTCTATATGCCCAGTCACTCTGTCTCACCCCCCCAACCAAGATCAGGCAGCAATTGCCATGCCCTGCTCCTGGTCTCATTTTTTATGCCTCTTCGGAGTGTCTCTCTCCTCTGTCTGGCCTCCCTGCCTGTGCAGCGGCCCTTAACCCTCCCCCCACCTCCATTTACATCCAAGAAATTGAAATGGCCATGCAGCTTGAGGCAGAACATAGAACTAGACAAAAGTTTCTCTACTCATTGGAGCTAATTAGATGCTGCAAAGAATGAGAGTCCCCTTGGAACTTCAAGGTCCTCATCAAGCACGTTGGAAACCTAGACAGAGCATATGACTCTGCAGAGAGGTATAATGAGCCTGATGTGTGGAGTCAGCTAGCCCAAACCCAGCTCCAGAAAGACTTGGTGAAGGAAGCCATCAACTCTTGTGTCAGAGCTGACGACCCTTCCTCTTACCTGGAAGTTGTCCAGGCAGCTAACAAGAGCAGTAAGTGAATGTCCTCTCCGTGGGGCTCTACTTCTTACTGGTGGGAAGCCTAGCCAAGGGAGGAAGGTAGATTTCCTAGGAATCTATGAATTCTACATGAGTCGGAATGGACTCTACGGCAGTGGGTTTGGTTTTTTTTTTTTTTTTTATGAATTCTGCACCCCGAGATATCACAGGACACAGCTCAATTAAAGTTTTCAGAAAGAGTCTCAGATAAAGATGCACCTGTTCTAAATCTTACACTGTTGATGGCACTAGCTCTTCAGTTGACTGTTGCCCTCTTTTACAAGACTAGCCAGTTTTAGAACAATAGGTATCACTGTCATAAAAACTTTAAGGTCAGTGTCTTAGACCCAGAGTTTCCTGGGGAGTTTCTTAATGGTGTGTCACTGACCTTTCCAATGGCTAGAATAAGCATCCTGTCCCCTGGTGAAGTCTTTGCTTGGTGACATAGAGGTTTTAGTCCCCAAGGACAGCTCACATATGGTTCTGCCCCTTCCCCTTCTCCTAGCTGGAATGGGAGCTCTGCTTAGCTGGGCATAGTCTAAGACCTAGACATTTGCTGGAGACTGAGAGCTCTGTCAAACATGGAAGGGAGAATAAAAGTATCTCGGCTGAGGACAGAATAGGAAGGAATTGAGCCTCCTACTTAAATGTGGCTGAGGGTTGACCTGTTTGTGTTTTCTGTCTTTAGACAATTGGGAAGATCTAGTTAAATTCCTACAGATGGCCAGGAAAACTGGCCAAGAATCCTCTGTAGATACTGAACTTATGTTTGCCCTGGCTCAAACCAGCCATCTCTCTGAGCTGGAAGATTGCATTAATGGACCCATCAATGCCCACATCCAGCGGGTAGGCCGTGCCTGTGGAGGACTGTCAGCTGTTGCTCTTGAGTTTAGACCAAGGAGCACTCTGTGGAGTGAAGCAGATTTGGCATGGTGAGAACCAAGTCACATAACACATTAAGTAACTTACACCTTTAGCGTTGCTTTCACTAAGTTCATGCCTAACCACATTCCATGAAGGATAACCAATATTATCATTCCTGTTTTACTGATATGAAAATTAAGACCCTTGGAGTTACACACATCAGAATAATTCTCCTGGAAAAGGAGATATCAAAACTTATATGCAGGTGTTCTAAATGTTTATCACAAGAAAACAAAATTAAATGGTTAGCTTAGAATTAACACTGTGCCACCAGGGCTCCAACAGAATTAATAAGCTGGCTAAATAAAAGATATGTATTGAAAATAAATAGCTTTCCCACATGTCTGCAATAATTAGACAATATAATGGAAAAAAAACAACATTCCTTTTTGGATAGGAATAAACAAAAATGTTCAAATAAATCTTAATGAAAAAAGCATTAAAAACAGAAAGATCTGAATAATTTTAAAGTCTGGCCTACAGGTCAGATGTTAACCCTCAAAGAAATGATAGCAAGAGATGAAGAATCAAGAAATGTATTATAACTACAGAAAGTGCCAGAGCACTCCTCATGAAAGAATGCACGCATGTCATTGGGATGAATAACATCAAAAGTTGATTTTGGATTATTTATTTCCAAATAGGTTCCAATAAGTTTTTAGAAGTTAGGTTAGTGTTTGAAAGGGATTAAAAGTTCATCAGGTAATTCTGAGCACAAAATAAAGTCCTAGATACATGAAAGAATTAAAGGTAAAATGTGAGTTTCATTTTTTAATAAAAAAAATTTTCAATATTTGAATCTTTGAGGAAGGAGTTTTTAAGCTTATAAGCAATGGAGGAAAGCAGAAAGTATCAGTTTATTAAATGCATAGAAATTTTAAATATATGTATAGAGTTTTAGTATACCTAATCTTTGACCTAGTAAATCTAGATGTAAAAATCTATCCCAAGGAAGTAGAAAAGATTCAGATACATTTGCATGTAATTAGTTAATCATTGCAGCATGATTTATGCTAAAAAAAAAAATTGCAAGTCAGTGTCCAGCAAAAAACAGTAGTTAAATAACAACATCTGTCAATGGAATGTAATACAGCCATTACAAGTATTTATAGCCTTGTTCATGACAGAAAAGCCTTTCAAAGTAAGTTCAAAGTGAAAAACTGCATGCACCATATAATATATATATATATGCCTAGGAGAAAACAGCAATGCTACGATTTGGAATTGGAGGTATTATTTCCCTTTTACTCACCTGTGTTTTCAGAGTTCTTTTTTAAATCAAAGGCCATGTAACTTTTTAAAATTACCTTTATAATCAGAGAATTAATAAAAGTTTTAGAAAACAAAATCTTGCCAAAAATCATCGTCTGAATTAGTTACAGAATTCTGCCAGATCATTTGTTGAGTAAAGAACCAGAGGAGCTGCAGGATATAAAGCATCATATTCCACACAGTGTTGGCCCTGGGCACAGACGTGGTCTAGCTTTCACCTTTTGGTTCAGGGCTCATGGCCAGGTGAGCTCCCCGCTTTCCACAGGAAGGGTCTAAAACTGGAATCTGTGAACTTCAGCCAGTGGGCCAGACCCAGCCTATTTGTGTATGGCCCAGAGGCTAAGAATGGCTTTTAAACATCTCAGATAAACCCCAGAAGATACAACCCTTATAACCCCACACCCCCCAGACACAGAAGTTCTTGTTTTCCAAGAATACAAAGAAATATTTAACAGGAATACTTTTTTCCTATTTCATCTTTAAATATTCTGTGGTCTCTAAATGTTGATATATTCACCCTTTTAAACTTAACTTCAATACTATCAACATATCCTCTAAATCAATAAGTCCTTAATATCAAATCTGCCAGTGCTCATGTTTCCTTGATTTTCCTAAAATTTTTTAGCAATTTGTTTGAATTGGGATCTCCAAGTTTAGCCTAGTCAGTGCAGTTGGTTAATCTGTTTCTTTAATCTCTCAGTTCTCTCTCTCTCTTTTTCCTTGCCATTGTTTGGTTGAAGAAATTACATCTGGTTTGTTGATTTCCCAGAGTCTGGCTTCTGTTGACTGTACTTCGTGATGTTTTTCTTCTTTGTTGATGTTGCTAGGTGCTGTCCAGTCGACTCTGACTCACAGTGACTCCATGTACAACAGAATGAAACACTGCCCAGTCCTGCGCCATCCTCAACAATTGTTATCCTTGAGCCCATTGTTGCAGCCACTGTCTCAGTCCATCTCATTGAGGGTCTTCCTCTTTTTCGATGACCCTCTACTTTACCAAGCATGATGTCCTTCTCCAGGGACTGGTGCCTTCCAATAACATGTCCAAGTACTTGAGACAAAGCCTCGCCATCCTTGCTTCTAATGAGCGTTCTGGCTGTACTTCTTCCAAGACAGATTTGTTTCTTCTTCTGGGAGTCCATGGTATGTTCGATATTCTTCATCAATACCATAATTCAAAGGTGTCAATTCTTCAGTCTTCCTTATTCATTGTTCAGCTTTCACATGCATATGAAGCAATTGAAAATACCATGGCTTGGGTCAGGTGGACCTTAGTCCTCAAGGTGGCATCTTGCTTTTTTAATACCTTAAAGAGGTCTTTTGCGGCAGATTTGCCCTATGCAATACGTTGTTTTTCTTGACTGCTCCTTCCATGGGTGTTGATTGTGGATCCAAGTAAAATGAAATCCTTGAAACAACTTCAGTCTTTTCTCCATTTATCATGATGTTGCTTATTGGTCTCGTTGTGGGATTTTTGTTTTCTTTATGTTGAGGTGTAATCCACACTGAAGGCAGTGGTCTTTGATCTTCATCAGTAAGTGCTTCAAGTCTTCTTCACTTTCAGCAAGCAGGGCTGTGTCATCTGCATATCACAGGTTGTTAATGAGTCTTCCTCCAGTCCTGATGCCACATTCTTCTTCATATAGTCCAGCTTCTCGGATCATTTGCTCATCATACAGATTGAATAGGTATGGTGAAAGATACAACCTTGACAGACACCCTTCCTGACTTTAAACCATGCAGTATCCCCCCATTCTGTTCGAACAACTGCCTCTTGGTTCCTCATGAGCGCAATTAAGTGTTCCAGGATCCGCATTCTTTGCAACGTTATCCATAATTCGTTATGATCCACACAGTCTGATGCCTTCGCATAGTCAGTAAAACATAGGTAAACATCTTATCTGGCATTCTCTCCTTTCAGCCAAGATCCATCTGACATCAGCAGTGGTATCTCTTGTTCCACATCCTCTTCTGAATTCAGCTTGAATTTCTGGCAGTTCTCTGTCTGTATACTGCTGCAACCACTTTTGAATTATCTTCAGAAAAATTTTACTTGAGTGTGATGTTAATGATATTGTTTGATAATTTATGGATTCTGTTGGATCACCTTTCTTTGGAATGGGCACAAATATGGATCTCTTCCAGCTGGTTGGCCAGGCAGCTGTCTTCCAGATTTCTTGGCATGGACCAGTGAGCACCTACAGAGCTGCATCCATTTGTCGAAACATCTCCATTGGTATTCCATCAATTCGCCAATTCCTTCAGTGCAGCTTAGACTTCTTCCTTCAGTACTGTCGGTTCTTGATCATATGCTTCCTCCTGAAATGGTTGAACATCAGCCAGTTCTTTTTGGTACAGTAACTCTGTGTATTCCTGCCACCTTCTTATGATGCTTCCTACATTGTTCAATATTTTCCCTGTAAAATCCTTCAAAATTGCAACTTGAGGCTTAAATTTTTCTTCAGTTCTTTCAGCTCGAGAAATGCCAAGCATGTTTTTCCCTTTTGGTTTCCTAACTCTAGGTCCTCGCACATTTCATTGTAATTCTTTACTGTGTCTTCTCAAGCTGCCTTTGAAATCTTCCCTTCAGCTCTTTTATGTGATCATTTCTTCCTGTTGCTTCAGCTACTCTATGTTCAAGAGCAAGTTTCATAGTCTCTTCTGACATCCATTTTGGTCTTTTTTTTTTTTTCTTTCCTTTTTAATGACTTCTTGCTTTCTTCATGTATGATGTCCTTGATGTCATTCCACAACTCATCTGGTCTTCAGTCATTAGTGTTCAGTGCATCAAATCTGTTCTTGAGATGGTCTCTAAATTCAGGTGGACTTGCTGTAACTTCTTTAACTTCAGCTCGAACTTATGTGTGAGCAATTGATGGTTTGCTCTGCCGTCAGCCTCTGGCCTTGTTCTGACTGATGATAATTGAGCTTTTGCATTATCTCTTTCCAGAGACATAGATGACTTGATTCCTGTGTGTTCCATCTTGTGAGGTCCACGTGTATAGTTGCTGTTTATGTTGTTGAAAAAGGTATTTGCGATGAAGAAGTTATTGATCTTGCAAAATTCTATCATGGCATCTCTGGCATCATTTCTATCACCCAGGCCATATTTTCCAATTACTGATCCTTCTTTGTTTCTAACTTTCGCATTCCAATCACCAGTAGTTATTAATGCACCCTGATTGCATGTTTGATCAATTTCAGACTGCAGAGATTAGTAAAAATCATCAGTTTCTTCATCTTTGACCTTAGTGGTTGGTTCAAAAATTTGAACAATAATTGTATTAACTGGTCTTCCTTATAGGCATATGGATATTATCCTATCACTGACAGCATTGTACTTCAGGATAGATCTGGAAATATTCTTTTTGATGACGAATGCAATGCCATTCCTCTTCAATTCCATAATAGACCATATGGTTGTCCAATTTAAAATGACCAATACCAGTCCATTTCACCTCACTAATGCCTAGGATATCAATTTTTATGCATTCCATTTCATTTTTGATGACTTATAATTTTCCTAGATTCATACTTTGTACATTCCAGTTTTTAGGGGATATTTGCAGCTGTTTCTTCTCGTTTTGAGTCATGCCACATCAGCAAATGAAGGTCCTGAAAGCTTGACTCCACGTTGAAGAGGCAGCTCTTCTCCAGTCATATTTTGAGTGCCTTTTCCTACCTGAGGGGCTCATTTTCCAGCACTATATCAGACAGTGTTCCACAGCTACTCGTAAGGTTTTCATCGGCCAGTTTTTTCAGAAGTAGACTGCCAGGTCCTTCTTCCTAGTCTGCCTTAGTATGGAAGCTCCACTGAAACCTGTCCACCATGGGTGACCCTGCTGGCATTTGAATACCAGTGGCATAGCTTCCAGCATCACACAAACAGGCAAGCCACCACAGTAGGACAAACTGACAGACGAGTGTTTTCCCTGTATTTCCTTTAAATTGGTGTAACTAGAGTCTTAAATGGTCATACCCTTTGATACAGTCCTTCATTTATCCATTCATCCAACAAACCTATATTGAGCATCTGCTCTGTGCCAGGGTAGGGGCTGTGGGCACAGGAGTGAAAATAGTGATCGAATTTCTGCCCTTATGGAGGGTTTGAAAAGTCCATTCAAAAAATGTATAGCATGTGAAGTGGTAAGTTTAAAGAAGAAAAATGCAGCAGGGAATGGGGGTGGTGAGACATGTTAGGCAGTGAGCATGAAGGTGGGCTTTGCAGTTTTAGGCAGGGTGGCTGAGGAAGGTGTCTGTGAAGGGGGGTTGAGTCTGCATCCCTCTAGGGGAGGAGAACTTAGAACAGCGAGTGCAGGGGGCCTGAGGGAGTGGATGTGGTGTGCTGGGGGAGCAGTGAAGAGGAATTGTGGTGGCTGAAGCAGGACAATCAACAATGAAAGTGTTCAGGCAAATGGAGAGTCAGGGACAAGAGCTGACTGGAATGGGTTCCAGAGGGGATGCAAGAGACTGAGGACAGCTCTGGTAGACATTTGGGCACCACTTTTGAGAAAAGTTGCTCTAAAGGAAAGGATAGAAATAAAGTTGAGGTCAGGATGAGTAGGATTTAAACAAATCCTACTTTTTTTTTTTCTTTTGTTTAAGATGGGAGAAATAGTGATGGTTCCTAAGCTCATGGGAATGATTTAGTACAGAGCGAGGAACTGAGGCAGAGGGGTTGCTGGAACACTGTCCTTGAGCAGGTAAAGAGGAGTGGGGTTAGTTGCTCTAGCAGAGCCCCTCATCCATAGTGAGAGAGAAGGTGAGGCATGTAGGCCACAGACACAGGGAGGGGACAGACATGGCCATGGTGCTGTGGAAAGGTTTCTCTGACTCTCAGGAAATGGGAAGCCGGGTAATCCACTTGAGGCATTACTGGATTTGAGGAGAGAAGATATGAAATAGTTCATCAAGAGAGTGTACAAATTAAGGAAGTAAGATTGCTAGTTTTGTTTTATATTTATATATATACGTGTGTGTGCGTGTGTGTTTGTTTTTAACTTCAGATGAAGGTTTACAGAACAAACTAGTTTCTCATCAAACAGTACACACACTGGTGTATAACACTGGTTAACAACCCTATGACATCTCAGCAGTCTTCCTTCTCAACCCTGGATTCCCTATTACTAGCTTTCCTGTTCCCTCCTGCCTTCCAGTCCCTACCCCAGGGCTGGTGCGCCCCTTTAGTTTTGTTTTGTTCCATGGACCTGTTCAGTCTTTAGCCGAAGAGTGAATGTCAGGAGGGGCCTCATTACTGAGCTGAAAGGGTGTCCAGGAGCCATACTCTGAGGGTTTCTCCAGTCTCAGGCCAGCAAGTCTGGCCTTTCTTTCTGAGTTAGAATTTTGTTCTACATTTTTCTGCAGCCTTGTTGGGGACCCTCTATTGTGATCCCTGTCAGAGCAGTCAGTGATGGTAGCCAGGCACCATCTAGTTCGCTTGTGTCTTTAGTTTTCTTCATTCTTCTTTCCTCCCGAAGGGGTGAGACCAGGGAAGAAACCAGTGGCCACTCACAGGCTGTTAAGACCCCAGACACTACTCACCAAAGTAGAATGTAGAACATATTCTTTATAAACTCTGTTGTACCAATTGAGCTAGATGTTCCCTGAGACCACGGTTCTCACAGCCCCTGGCCAAGCAGTTTGGTCCCTCAGGGAGTTTGGATGAGTCTGTGGAGCTACTGTGGCCTTGCCTTGTACAGGTTGTGCTGGCTTCCCCAATATTGTGTACTGTCTTACCTCTCACCAAATTTACTGCTTATCTTTTGTCTATTAAACTTTTTCCATCCCCACCCCTCTCGTCCCTCGTCACCAACAAATATTGCTTCTTTTTGTATGTAAACCTTTTCATGAGTTTTTACAGTAGTGGTTTCATGCAATATTTGTCCTTTTGTGATTGACTTATTTCACTCAGCATAATGTCCTCCAGATGTATCGATGTTGTGAGATGCTTCACAGATCCATTGTTGTTCTTTATCGTTGAGTTTATTGCTGTCATTTTGTAGTGCTTTTTTTTGTGGTGCTACTGTTTTCTTTGTTCTTCCTACTCTCCTGTGCTGAGTTCCTTTTGTTTGTGGATTTCTTTTTCATTTCTTTTGTTTTTATTGAGACTTTATGTTTTTCTTTATTTTGATGAGTATGTTTGTTAACTTTCTTTGTGGTTACCTTGAAATTTACTGTTATCTTTCTAGGTTTGAACCAGTCTATTATTCTTTGGTATCACCTTGCCTTCCTCTCCATTAGAAAGGTCTATACCTATACCGTTTATTTTCTCTTTTATTGTTCTGACATTGTGAACATTTACGGATTAACCTCTCTGGTTCCTTGTTACAATTGTTTTGGTTTTGGATAGTCCTTGAGAGTTCATTTCCTAGGTTGGTATCTGGCTGGTACAGTTTTGTATCCTAGATTGAGGCTGTGGTTTGATGTTGTTTGTTCTCAGGCCAAAGAACTCCCTTTAATAATTCTCGTAGGTTTGGTTTGATTTTTACATAGTCTCTTAATTTCTGTTTATCTGGAAATGTCCTAATTTCACCATCATATTTAAACAAAAGTTTTGTAGGCTATATTATTCTTGGTTGGAATTTTTTTCTTTCAAGGTTTCATATGTCACCCCATCGCCTTCTTGGCCTGCGTGGTTTCTGCCGAGTAATCAGAGTTTAGTCTTACTGTTTCTTCTCTGTATGTGACTTTTTGTTTTTCGCGAGCTTCTCACAGGATTTTTTCTTTGTCTTTGGTTGTAGCTAGTGTGATTATAATATGTCTTGGTGTTTTTCTTTTGGGATCTATCCCATATGGAGTTCGTTGAGCTTCTTGGATGGTCAGCTTTTCATCATTCATGATATTAAGGAAGTTTTCTGTCAGCAATTCTTCAATGATCCTCTCTGTGTTTTCCATTTTCTCTCCCTGTCCTGGAACTCCGATCACTTGGAAATTTTTGGTTTTGATTGTATCCCACATAATCCTCAGGGTTTCTTCATTTTTCTTCGTTCTTTTTTCTGATTTTTCCTCAAACAGAGTTGTATCCAAATGTTTGCCTTCCATTTCCCTGATTCTGTCTTCCATCATCTCAAACCTGAGCTCCTCAGCCCTTCTATAACATTGACACTGACGATTTCTGAAATCTTGCTGTTTATCTTTTGGATTTGTAATTTTTGTATGATTTCTAGTTATGGGTTTATTTTGGCATTTTGTTCTTGTATTACTTTCCTGAATTGTTCCATTTTTTGTCTGTGCTTTCCATAAATTTGTCTCCCTTTTCCAAAAATTCGTCTATTTTTTCCTCATTTTTGTCTGCTTTTTGCTTCAGCTCTTAGATTGCTCTGAATATCAGAAATTTGAATTCCCTGTCAGGTAGTTCTAGTACCTTTTCTCCTACGTAAAAGTCATCTAGTATTTCATTTGACACCTACCGGGGGGTTGGGACCAATCCTGTCCTGTTTTTTTAAATGGTTTGATATTGTCTGCTGTCTTCGGGACATTCGGTAGTCATTTGTTATTTTCTTCGTTTCTTGATTGTAGATTTGTTTGTTTCGTCCTGCTTTTTTGTATTATTTGGTTATGTCTGAGCAGGTGGGCTGTGTGTTCTTTGTTGTTTGCTCATCTGTAGTCACAATTCTTTTCATTTCCATGTCCAATGGGCACGGCCAGTCATTCAGCTATGGCACAGCAGGGCAGGTCCAGCTGAAGGAAGGGGGCTGGGATGGGTTGTTTATGGCACGTAGTAGGGCTGACAGGGTGGGCCAGAAATCAGTGCTGGCTAGGTTCCAGTAGGCCATGCCTGTGCTTCTTGGAGGTGTGATGTTCAGTGCACGGTACAAGTAGGCAGGAAAGAGGGGAGGTTGTGATGTGTGGAGCTAATAAGGGTATGGGAAAGAGGAGAGAGAAACAGGAGCCAAAAACAAACAACCAAACAAAGAGAGGGAAAAAAAAAGAGCACTTAAGGGAGCTTACCATAGGACTGGAGAGATAAGAAACCAAAAAATGGAGAAAAGCAAAAGAAAAAGGAAAAAAAAAAATAGATAAAAATCTGGAAAGGAAAAAATGAAAAGAAAAGCCCCCAGGAGTCCCAGAGTCCCACCAATGGGGCTGCTAAGACCAGGGAAGTGGCTCCCAAACTGCGCAGCATAGCCTGGCTAGAGCACCAGGTATTCAGGAAAAAAAAAAAGAGTATTCAGGAGACAGGAAACAAAGGTAAGTGTAGAGAGACAAGAACTGAGAAATGAAGACAGACAGAAAGGGAAAAAGAGAGAAAAAGAATAAGAAAAAACGCCCCCAGGGATCCCACCTACACAGCTGTGCAGATTGGGGGAGTGGCTCCTAAGCCGTGCAGTGCAGCCCAGCTAGAAAGGGCTCCCAAGCTGCAAAAAGAAAAAGAAAACAAACAAACAGAACAGAACAAAGCAAAACAAGGGGAAAAAAAAGCCCCAGGGATTCCACCAGCATGATGTCGCGGGCCAGGGGAGTGGTTCCCCAGTCAAGCGTGGCTTCACAGCCCTTCAAGAAGAAGCAAAGATGGCACATGGAGCCAGGTGTTACAGAGAAAGGAGAGGGAGGTGGTAGGAGGCACAGAAGAAACCGAAAGAGACGAAAAGAAGCAATATCAGCTCAGGGGCCTGGCCAGTGTGGACAGGGTGAATCCAGGCAGCCTGAGGCCAAAGCAGTTGCCTCCCAGCCAAGAGACTGCAGCTGGTGGAAAGCAGAGGAGGCCGAAGAATGAGGGGGAAAGGGGGGAGTTAGGAAAGCGTATATTGCTCATTAATGGGTGCTCTGTCCCTTGCTGGGAACTTCATGAAGCTGCTTTCCTGTACTCCCTGCCCGCTGATCTACAGTGTGGGTGGCACGAATCCAAGTGGCACGGATGCTGCACTTCCTGGCCAGCCAAGCCACCACAGCCAGCCAGGAAGCTCAGAGGTAGAGCAGTGGGAAGAGAATGCTGGGTGGGAAAGCGTGTATCACTGGTTACCAGGTGCTCTGTCTCCTGCTGGGAGTTCCGCAAAGCTGCTTTCCCATGTTCCCTGTCTGCTGATCTCCGACAGGAGTCCAAGATGGTAGATTCATCCTGCGTTAGCTAATGGGGCCCTCCGCACGTATCTCTCCTCACTTTCTGGCCTCTCTCAGTTTCTTATTCCATTCGGTGCTTGGCTGAGTTCTCTAGCTCTTCATTTGACACTTCAGGTTCTAGGAATGATGTTTGTCTGTGTTTTACTTAGTTTTTCAGGTCTTTGCTGTGGAGGGACGGCATGGTGCTTCTTTCAATGGCACCATGTTGGCGGGAAGTCTGTAAGATTGCTAATTTTGTGAGCTTATTTAAAATTAAAAAAAAAACAAAATTGCCATGAAGTCAATTCCAACTCTTAGTGAACCTATATGACAGGGTAGAACTGCCCCATAGGGTTTCCAAATCTGTAATCTTTATGGAAGCAAACTGCCACACCTTTCGCCCAAGGAGCAGCTGTGCATTTAAACAGCTGACACTTCAGTTAGCAGCTGAGCGCTTAACCACTGAGCCACAAGGGCTCCTTCATTTAAGGTTAGTGCTCATGAATTTAAAGGAAGACCGGTGAGCACTTTTGGGTTCAGCTGTCTGTATTTAGCTCTCCAGCCACAGGTGTGCAATAGGTGGAGCATTGGCTTTAAGCAGCACTGGGGTTTAGCACAGGAGTCCAACCAAAGGAGTCGAGAGGGAATGCAGAGTCACATAGACATGGAGTAAGCTGGGCACAGACTGAGGGTGCTGAGGGGTAGAGTTGATGGACTGGTGGAGTTGGGATGCTAGAGGCAGTGAGCTGCAAAGGAGGAGCTAGGTAGAGAGTAGGTATTTGTGATAGGGATTTTAAGGGGTGGCAGCTCTTTGACAAGGTTTAGGGCATGGCCATGGCATTAACCAGCTGTTGTGAGGTCTTCACAGCAAAGGAAGTCAAAGAAAGCTAACACTGCCAAGGAACGAGGAAGATCTGTAAATGACAGCAAGACAGGGCTGGGGTTACTGCCCAACACAGGCTCATAGGTGGCAGTTTATAGTGGGAGGAGGGGGGTGGCCTGAAAGCAGAGGGAGCACACCTCCTTGGCCTCAGGCCCAATGGGTGCAATGTGGAGATGATAGCCAAGCTTGTGAGAGGGCGCAGTGTCAGGGCATGGGTGGGCAGGTGATGGCCATTCCCCAAGCTGAACAAAGAGCATATCATCTCCCGGGTCCCCTGCAGCAGCCTGTGCTGCTGGTGCAATTAGAAATACTTAGCTCCTGTAGAAACAGAAAAATGCCGCTCTGCCATCAAGGAGCTTAAAACCAATTCTGTGAAGTTTTTCCATTTAAGAGTGTCTCATAGAGACCAGAAGAACTGGATGGTACTCAGCGACCATTACTGAATGTTTTGATAAAAAAAATTCTATAGAAGAATCCTGATCAAAAGGAGGAAAAATACAGAACAGATTTTAAATTCTCAATGGAACCCAGACTTTCTGAAGCCATTGAGGCTAGATGAACCACTAAAAATATTGCCCTCAGATAATCTTGAAACCTTAAACTGAAACTATCCCCTGAAGTCATCTTTGAACTAAAAATTAGCTTATTTTAATTAGTAAAGTATGTCTGTGTTGAGCATTATGCTCTTTTAAAGAATGATCTGTGGGAGATCAAATGGCAAATAGCAACTAAAAAGATTAGATGAGAAGCTTAGGGGGCAGTGAGTTTAAGTTAATGGTGGTAGAATAGTTGGAAAAAGATTATGAGAATGATTGCACAACTTGAAGAATATAATCAGTGTCACTGAATTGTACATGTAGAAATTATTGAAATGGTGTATCTTTTGCTATGTATACTTTCACCAAAGTCAAAAAGAGTGTCTCATATAGCTACCCAATTCTTTGTAGGTGGGAGACCGCTGTTACGAGGAGGGAATGTGCAACGGTGCCAAGCTGCTGTATAGCAGTGTTTCTAACTTTGCCTGGCTTCCACCTTGGTCCACCTGGGTGAGTGTCAGGCAGCAGTGGACAGCAGCCGCAAGACCAACAGCACACAGATGTGGAAGGAGGTAAGCCACAGAACATCCCAGCAGAGTGCTGATCCAACAAGCATTGTCTCCTTGTCTGTCTATCTGTACTCCACACTCTTCTGTCAGATGGGATGAGTTTGGGGTCTACATCTTGTCCAGTCAGCATTCTTAATTCTCCAAGATGGCTCAGAGAACCTCATAAGCCAGCATTTATGGTTGGAAGCAGACACGGGGAACCCCATATCAGGCCAGTCACTACCAGAAGTTGTTTTATTAGCATATAAATGTGTTCTCTTTCTGTGTTATGATTGTAATTTCAAACATGTTTTAAGTCATATTACCTCATTAGTAGCATCATTAGTGTGGGTTGACATTGTTGGTCTTTTGTTGGATGCCAAACATGATGTACCAGGTAAGAGGAGCTGAGGTGCCCTCAGTTGTAGGGTTCTGTTGATGCTGACATGTGTAAGGCGCAGGGGAGGGTAAGTGTTCTGTAGTCCTAGGATTAGGTCTCAGTCTCCTAGTGAGCCTGTGTCCCTGGGTTGAGACCTTTCCAAGTGCTTCTTGCACCTCTTATATAAACCAGGAAGGCTAGAGGAACCTGCTCTGGTCAAGCAGTTTCTCATGTGGGCAAAAGTCAAGGAGATCATAGCACTATTTCACAATGGTTACTGTTGTGTAACGGCCGCATCTCCAAGGGACCGAAGAAAGACTCTGGGATCAGCGATCATGACTATGGTTTATTGGGAAGCTAACTTATGGGACTGTGGCCCAGGGCAGTGGCTGGATCAGTTTAGCACTCTGCAACTGCCTAGCAAGTGACACAAGCTTATATACCATTCCAGCTGGGACTAAGGCTCAGTGGTTTTCTCCCACATCCTTGGGCAGTCAGCATTCCCAGGGCCTTCACATCCAGGCCCAGATGTTTTCCTTCCTGTTGCTAAGGCGTTCCTCAGCCTTTGCCACTGGCCTAGTCACACCACTCCTGGCCTTGTACCTTAACCTGAGTCCATCCGAAATTCATCCCCAGCATGCTTCGGGGAAAAGCAAAACTGGCTCCATTAGGAGGGGATGCATGTAGCTGAATAGCATTACCCTACAGTTACTTTCCTCTCCCCCTGCGGGAGACAGAAGGGACTTTTTCTCTGAGCTTCACAAGGAAAACCTGGTGGGGCTTCTGGAAATGAAACTCAGAATAGTGTGGGCTCTCCCCTCCCCAAGGCTGGGCCTCCAGAGGTTTTTAATTCAGGCGTGTCCATGCTCAGTCTCCAGCGATTAGTCAGTTACTAAGTGTTCCGTCTGACGTGGGGCCCTGTTGCAGGCCATGGTCTCTGCTCCCCAGAAGCGGTGATTCTCTGTGTCTGTCTGTCTCTCCAGCTTTCAGGGCAACAGTTTGCTCTGTGCCCTCAACTGTCTGATGAAACTAAGAACAGTTGCTGATTTTCAGTTTTTCTCTTGTTGTGAAGACAGGATGACTTCCAAGTTCCTGACATGCTGGACAGGACTATGATTGGTCTTTCATGGGAAGTCGGTAGGGCGCGTTGTCTTGAGGCTCTCTCATAATATCGAGGCTCTCTGATAATACAGAGTGGAAGAGAGTTTGTAAGATGATGTGCAAAAGCCTGAGCTTCAGTGACTCTCTGAAGCATGGTTTGATAAAAGATTAGGATCAGCCTACGCCCATGAACTCTGGGGCCTTGGTTAAATAGCATACACACTGCAACTCTACCTGGGTGTTCAGATGAATAGGTGGGTTTATGGGGAAAGGTGTTTTCAATGTAATGTGAGAAATATGTTGTAAAGTAGAACATACAGTGTAAATCCATTTGCGTGTGTGAGTGAGTATGCAAGAGGGGGATTTGGTGAGGGTGCTAATGTATAAATCACACATAGACTGTAGTGGGCAAAGATTATGCCTCCGATTAACAATGATTAGTTATCTCTGGATTATTTTATTATTTGCTTTTATCTGAGCTTTCCACCTCCTCTACAGTGAAAGCATGTATTGCATATAAAAGGTAAGCGAGGAGGGGGAGTGCTCGTGGCCCAGCTATGTTTGTGGTGCCTGGTTGGTTCAGTGAGATCCACGGAAACAGTTCAGCCCAAGATACCTCATTAGTCGGTTTGAGCAGCAGGATCATTCTGCAAAGAGCAGCTCTTCACTTCTTAAACACTTTTTTATCATTAAGCATACATATAGTACAGTGCACAAAATGAAAAAACAGTTTTAAAAAAATAAACACTAAAGCAAACTCCTCCCATGTAAACAGCACTCAGGTGAAATATGCTGCACTTGTTTTCTCTCCGATTTTAATTTTTCTTGAGCTTTGCTAAACCCTTTCCAAGCCCCCAAACCTGAACTTCCAGCATGACTTTCCTGTAACCTAAACAAAGCTCCACATCACAGGGTTTCGAAGCAATTCATGAGCTTCCCTCTTTCCATGGTTTCAAATACCCCCTTGGCCTGTAGATTATAAATGTCATTATTTTTTCTCCAAAGTCTCATGATGTTCATCTTACAGTATTCCACTTGTTCAAGAAGCCAACTTAAAACAGCCTCATATGCTGGTGTTTCTGCGTTCCAGGTGTGTCTCTGTAAGCTCGCTGTTGTGGTGCTGTGTTTCCTGTCCTGAAGACACTCCCTCAGACCTTGCTTCCCCTAGGTGTGCTTTGCCTGCATGGATGGGCAGGAGTTCCACCTTGCACAACTGTGTGGTCTTCACATAGTCATCCATGCAGATGAGCTGGAGGAACTGATCCACTATTACCACGTAACTAGCCTCTGGCCAGACACTATTGCTAATGAAGGTTATGAGTGACACTGAAATGCTCTTAACAAAGGGGCAGTCATTCCCTCAGTATGTGATGAATCACAGTATTGCATCTGCAAATAAGTGTGAAAAATACAGAGCTTTGTCTCTTTGGGGACAGTTCTTTCATGCACTAGGCATTCAGTTTATAAGGGAAATTCACATGGGCTTCTTAGGCACCTTGGGCCTCATGGCTGGCTAGTATTTTGTGTTTGTGAAAATTCTCTGACTGCTCCTGGTCAGTGCATCTGCAGAAGCGCAGTCAATGGCTTGCAAACTGGGGAGAATCCCTGGGTAAGTTGCTGAGAATACTGGGCCAATCATGGCAGAGCTAGGGTCCAAACCCTAGTTCCCGTGGTGTGCAGCCCCAAGGAGGTAGAATTACTAAAAGCCTTAGAAAAAAAAAAGTTTGCGTGTCCCTGAGGGGCCCCTTTGGAAGGGTAGGGGCACTGCATGTTTGTATTGTAGTTACGCTTTGCTATTTAGTATCTGAAAGACATCAGCATGTTTAGGGACTTGGCCCTCCACCTGTGGGATTCCTGCAGCTGTGTGGTCCTACCAGGTGTGGTTAGTCAAGACAGACCGTTGGACTTTGCTTAGCTCTGTTACCGTTCCCATGGAACTCAGCCCCAGCCCCCTTCCTGGGTGAAGTGTAGCCTGGAGGAGGCTCAGTGAGTCACAGGACTCTGTGGCCTTTCTCAGGGGACCTGTGAGCCTGTGAAATGCATGCGTTGATGCCCACAGTATAAAGCTAGACTTGATGACTTTTAAATGACAAATGCCCCCCCTTAACACACAGAGATTTGAGAAATGAATCAAAACAAGCAGGAAAAGTAATAATGTAGTCCAGAGGCTGGTAGAGTTTCATTTGTTCAGCAAATGTCCAAACACCTACTGTGTGCTGGTCATTGTTCTAGATAATTGTATCAGTGAACAAAACAAACATCCCTATTCAGATGAATTTCCATTCAGCGAGGTTGACTGACAAGAAACCAGCATAAATGAGTAAATCATGTAGTGTGTTTGAGGTTATGAGTTACAGAGGGGAATAGAGCAGATTTGGGAGGGTGGGAGTGCTGGGGTGGATGGGTTGGGTGGGATTTCATAAAGGTGCGGTCAAGGTATAGCAGGACTACTTGAGAGGGTGACATTTGAGCAAAGACTTGAAGAAATTGAGGGCCTTGACCATGTGAATATTTGAGGGAGGAATATTTCAGGAAGGATTAGCAGAGCAAAATCTCCAAGGAAGGAGCCCCTGAGGCTGGAGTCTGAGAGTGAGGGTGAGTGGAGGAGGGCCAGACCCCAGGCCATTATGAATGACTTGCGGCTGGTCACTATTACAGCAATCTCGGCTAGAGGAGATGGTGGCTCAGCCTAGGGAGGTGGTGATGCAAGGTGAGAGATGGGCAAATTTAGGATGTGTATTTTGAATGGAGCCGTGGTAGTGCAGTGATTAAGAGCTGAGGTTTCTTAAAAGGTCAGCAGTTCGAATCCACCAGCCACTCCTTGGGAACCCTATGGGAGCTGTTCTACTCTGTCTTATAGGGTCCTCAGAATTGACTCAACAGCAATGGTTTTGGTTTTTTATTTTGAATGTGCATCCAACTTGAGTGCTGTTATAACAGAAATACCACAAGTGGTGGCTTTAACAAACAGAAATTTATTTTCTTATAGTTAGGAGGCTAAAAGTCCAAATTCAGAGCACTGGCTCTAAGGGAAGATTCTCTCTCTTCTGGAGGAAGGTCCTTATCTCTTTCCAACTTCTGCTCCTCAGCTCCTTGGCAATCCTCATGTAGCATAGCATCTATCTTCCCCAATGGTCATTGCTTGCTTCTCTGTGCCTAATCTGCTCTTTCATATCTCAAAAGTGTTTGTCTTAAAACACACACTACACTGATTGGGCCTCATTAATATCACAAAGAAAACCCTATTCCCAAATGGGATTACAGCCACAAGTATCAAGGTTAGGATTTAAAATACATATTTTGGGGAGGCGCAATTCAATCCTTAACAGATTGATTGTGGGATGAGAGAAAATAGTCAAGGATGACTCCATTTGTTTTGGCTTGAAGTATGTATGGAGTTACCTTGAATGGAAATGGGGAAGACTGAAAGTAGGAAGAGCAGGAATCCTGTTGTGGACATATTATGAGCTGCCAGGTGGATATTCAGAGGTATCAAGCAGGCAGTTGGAAAGATAGAGTCTGGTGTTCGGAGAAGAAACCCAGCGGGAGACAGAAAAATGGGGAGTTGTTGCCATATCGATGATGTATAAAGATGCCAGATAAGAAGAGGCCAGAGATTGAGTCTGGGACCTCCCACATAAGCAGGTTGAGAAGGGAAAGAGCAACCAGGAACTTACGTAAGAAAAAAATCAGGAGTGAGTGAAGTCTCAGAAGCCAGTGGAACTGAGTGGTCAGCACATCAGGTGCTGCTGAGGGGCAGATGACAGGAAGACAGAGGGTTGTGGCCACTGGTGACCTTGAGTCATGGGAGCAGGACAAAGCCCAATTGGGTGGGCCTGAGGGAACTCCTTTTGAGGAGTTTTTGCAGGAAAGGGGAGTAGAGAAATGGGATGGTGGCGAGGTAGGGTACGTGGGGTGAAGAGGTTGTTTTAGGATGGGAGAAGTAAGGAAGTTTGCAGGTGGCAGACTGTAGAGAGGTAAGTTAATGCAGAAGAGAGAACAGGGAGAGTGCTGGATCAGTGGCCTTGGATGGTGTCAGGACCAAGAGCTCCAGAGCTGGGAGCACACATAGTGTATCTGTAGCCAGAATGTGTGGCACAGAGCGTGGCAGAAAGGTGGGTATGGAGATTTTCTTCTAAAAGCTTCAGTTTTCTCAGCGAACCAGGAAGCAAGGTCATCAGCTGAGGTGAAGATGGGAGGGAGTGTTGGAGACTTCATGAGAAGTTGAGGGAGTCCTCTCAGGTGTGGGCTTGGCGCTGCCAGGCAGCGTCTTGTGCCCTCTTGTGATAGGAAGTCCTGAGTGGTGGGAGGCCATCTGTGGGTGGGCGCTTCTCCACATCAGGCATGATGGGCAGCTGTGACCAGGGAGCCGGTCCTGTCAAGGGGGCATGAGAAGGAGTCGGGGCTGGATTCGCGGGGTTGGCTGAACTTATCAGCCAAGGCATTTAAACAAGGCTGGAAGGGAAGAGAACGAGTAGGGGGCGGGTAGTGAGGCAGCAGGGGGTCCTAAGTAGAGCTGAAGACAAATTGGCTTCAGGGTCGCAGAAGGAATGAGCTGTAGAGAGAGGATGGGGTAAAACTAACAATCTTCAGGCTCTGTTTACCCATTTTTTTTTTTTTTTTGTATTTCTTTTCATAAAAATGGGCAATACTTAGTAAACTGGGCAATTGCAGTGAGGTGGGCTGCTTTCCAAAGATTGGAAATTGTAACATGATTCAACAGCCTGAGAAGTTTTCTTCACATGGGCCTATTTGAAATCACTGACAGTCATGGGATAGGCTTTGGCTGTGGGTGGCTGCTGTCGGGTTTGCTTCACCCCTGCCCTGCGTGTCAACATTGGTCTTTCAGGACCGGGGCTACTTTGAGGAGCTGATCTACTGCTGGAGGCAGCCCTGGGCCTGGAGAGGACCTATGTGGGCATGTTCACAGAGCTGGCCATCCTCTACTGCAAATTGAAGCCACAGAAGATGCCAGAGCACCTGGAGCTCTTCTGGTCCCACGTCAACATCCCCAATGTAGCCGAGCCCTCCTTGAGGTTCTGGCTGTTGTGTCCATGCATGCGTAGCACAAGCCCGAGCCCTTGGCCTGTGACCTTTCCCCAGGTACTGAGAGGCACAGAGCGGGCGCATCTCTGGGCTAAGCTGATGTTCTTGTATGATAAGTGTGAGGAATATGACAATGCTGTCCTCACCATGATGAGCCACCCCACAGAGGCCTAGAAAGAAGGCCAGTTTGAGGACATCATTGCCAAGGTAAAAGGAAGATGCAGAGTGCTAGCCCCTGCCTGCTTCTGCCAGGCTCTCTTCTCCATGCAGGGCCCCAGGACCGGTAGGGTGGGATGTCATGAGCCTAGCATGTGCCACGCCTGTGGTGTATCTGCACTTGTCTCCTGTGACTCACGCCAACCCCCAGGCAAGCAGTTAATTCCATCTACACAAAGGGAACTGCTCTTAGAACAGGTCAGTGACTGGTCTGGCACACACAGCTGGGCTGGTGCAGGGGTGGGTCTGTGAAGCCTAGCCTGTCTGCAAAGCTGTGCCTGTGTGGTCCACTGTCCTCTGCCTCCCCAGACCACCCTCCGCAGTGCACTCCAGGGCCCAGGGCCCTCACAGCCAGCCCTTGGCAGGTGCTTTTCCTTCTGCCTCAGACCTCCACTCTGTCTCGACATTGGGCTGCCCCTCTTCATTAGTTACCTCTCAGCTCAGGGGTCCCAACCTCAGATGCTTTCTGCCCTTCCATTTCCTGTTTTACTTTTTCTCATATTTCCTTTCACCATTTGATGTTTTCTCTTCACATCTCTCCCATGAAAACGCCAGCCCTAGAAGAGTGCAGGCACTTCATGGCTGTACAGTAAACACCTGCAGGGTGGACGGGTGAGCACAGAGCAGGTGTGCGGGCCTCTGAAACCCTCCCCTCCCAAGGAGGTGTTGTCCTCCTGTAGTCACGTTGGACTAAACCAGATCCTGAATTGCTCTACCAGCAGCCAGAAAAATGTTAGATGGTGCCAGGTTTTGATGTAAGCACCAAGCAAGACTTGTGATTTGGTTTGTGTGGTCTCTGAGTGGGGTCAACCTTGGGTCCTCCGTCTCTGTTCAGATCTGTATGCAGAATAATGGGTAAAGGCCGTGACATTCCTGACCACTAGTCCCGGGTCCTTTGTGATTGTGTGTCCTCATTTTGCCCCAGTGTTCACAGATGTCTCCCTTGATACCTGCTAGTGAAGATAACATCCTGATTATATTGCTGTCCTGTCATGCACAATGGGCCCTCATCTCAGTAGCGGCTGTGAACGGCACAGTAGACCCACATGGCAGTGAGTCATCATCTCTCTTATGTGACTTTTGCTCCACATGCAGCTGCTGGGGGCAAACATGCTGGCAGGGTGGATTGCTGGCCAGGACCTGCACCCTGTACACAGAGCTGAACAAAGAGGGAGGACCCAAGGTTGACCTGACTCAGAGATCACACAAGCCAGATCATGAAGTCTTGCTTGATGCTTGCACCAAAACCTGGCACCATCTATCATTTTTTTGGCTGCCTCAACTGGAGACTGTTAAAGGACAGCTGGCCCAGGTTGAGCTCGGGGCCATAAGCAGGAGGGCCTCGGAGGGTACACATGCTTCTCAGCATGGTGTGTGAGGTCAGTGCACAGTTGCTGGAAGGCCTCAACCTGGTGAGTTCCGCAGGTCACTAGTGGAGGGCAACAGTCACAGGTTGACCTGGCTGCGTATGTGTCGGGTCCAGCAAGTCTAGATGCAGTCTTTTCACATGCTAACCTTTCTGATGTCAGGCTGTGTTTTAAAATTTGTGGCATGTCATGGTTTACTTGGCAGCACTTTTTATTTCTTAGCGGTTCATAAAATGACAGAGCATCGTCCAGTCGTCAGTGCCTTAAGTCTGATGATGGGTGGGTGGTGAGGCTCTGGTCACGTGGGCATCTAACGGCTGCTGACAGCCTGGCCTTCCACAGAGAGCCAGAAAGAGCCTCAGTGCCAACTGCAGCGTCGACGGCCAGTCCTATTCTTGGTGTGATATTAGCTATGCTTCTGGTACTATCTGTTATGTGGAAGAAAACTCCTGTCAGCAGGAGCCACCCCCTCCTTCGTGAAGGCAGGGTGGACAGTAGAGATGTCCTTCTCAGCCATGGCAGGAGGATGCTAGCTGGTGTGGTGGTCCAGTGGCCAGGTGACAGTCAGAGGGGGTGATATTCGGTCTGCATTCTGGGCACACAAGAGGGACTTTGGTGTCAGCCTGCCCCAAGCAGGTGGTGGAGGGCTGAGCAGGAGTCTCGCTGAGACAGTAGGATTTGCATCCTGGTTCAGCCATCGCTGCCTCTGTGACTTTGAGAAGGGGGTTGTTGTTTGGACATCAACTTTCCCATCTGTGAAGTGGGCATAATGTGTCCTGCTTACTGAGTGATCTACAGCAGATGCTTGGCACACAGTAGGTGCTTCTTACAAGTCGTGGGACGCCTTAGCGAAGAGTCCAGGAGTCCTGAGTTCAAAGCTCATTGCCTGGTCGTCCCTGAGTGCATGCAAACTCTTTGAACCTACGTTTTCTCCTCTATAAAGCAGGGGTACTGTCCTGTCCCTCAGGGCTTTGGGGCTCTGTGGAGATAATTGGCACAATATGCTTGGATGGGCTTCATGGTGGCGTCGTCATTAACCACACGTGAGGACCTGGCATATCATCAAGCAGCCTGCCTGTGCTGCTCCCGCCACAGCTCAGAGGAGCTACTGCCCAGGGCCGGTGCTCCCTGGACAGGAGCACAGATGGCCCCCTCAGGGCTCCCGAGACCCACTGGGAGTGACAGATCAGCCCAGGTCCCCACAGCTTACCCCAGCAAAGGCATGCACCCAGTATGGGACCTGTTCATTGTGGTCCCTGAGTACCAAAGAGCTGAGCCGTGAGTTCTCGTCCGTCTTCACAGATGCCACAGCAGAAGGAAAGGAGCATGGCAAGTTAAGCCTTACACCTGGGGGACACACAGCACTTCTCATCATGCTTCATTGGCCATGCTGACAGCACACCATGTGCCGGGGGAGGACAGCCAGGGCCATTTGCTGCACAGCTCAGTGGCTGCCACAGCCACTCTGCCAACTCTGTATTGGCCCAAAAGGGAGGCTGCCTCCAGAGAGAAAAGGGGCCTTTCCACAGTCACACATGCATTCATGGCTGTGTCCAGGGGGGCCTTTCCACGGTTGCACACACATTCACAGGGAGCCATGACAAGATGGGCACTGCCCTTTTACATGTCCTCATCTCACTCCCACAGTAACCTGTGAAGTCTATTGCTGGCATCTCTGAGAGGCAGTCAGGGCAGAGGGCAGGTGAATTGACACAGTTGGCCCTACTCACAGGTGGCACTGGTGAACTTGAGTACCTGCCTCCATGCTCTTGATCACCATGCTATGTTCCAACAGCCTTGCTGGCATGTGGCTGCTGCATCAATTCTGCTTCTTAAGTGCTTGAGGCCCCCTTGCTGGCATGTGGCTGCTGCATCAATTCTGCTTCTTAAGTGCTTGAGGCCCCCTGTGATCCCAAGCCCCCACTATCGCTGAACAAAGGTCCAGCCTTGAAGAATGACCACTGCAGAGTTTGGATGCACAACCCACCCCAGGCCAGCCCAGGGCAGGGGTTGCTCTGTAATACAGCCACACCACTGCCCTGCTCTGCATTGATGAGGGCTGGTACTAGGGTCTTCACGCCTGTAGAGGTCAGAGTCTGTGGCGATCATGAGTACTAGAGTTTAAGAGAGAAAGAACAATGGAGGGCATGTCTAGGTCCAGGAGTGGGGAGCGGGGTGAGCAGGAGACAGCGGGGGCTGTGGCTGGTACTGGAAACGTCACTGGGCCACACAGTGCTGCCAGGTCACCTCAACCCAACATTGCTGGAGGGTTCCCCCCTCTGTGCCCACCCACTCCCTGCAGCATGGCTCTTGCCTCATGCCCTTTGCACACATCTGGCATCACTGCACATGCCCACAGACATGCTGATCGTTGCCCTTCTGGAGGACAGGAACTACCTTGTTTCCGCCAAATCTCAGAGCTGGGTACAGGCCTTGGACTTCTGTGCCCTCCCAGGCAGCAAGTTGCTGAATAATGTTAAAAGCAGAGCGTGACGGAAAAGCACTTGGGGAAGTGCCAAGAGACAGACTCGAGCAACTTGGCCAGACTTTGACACCTGGGCAGCAGGCTTCCCCACAGATATAGGGCCTGCTGTCCTAGCCACACCGTGGGGCAGCCCATCAGGCTTCCCCACAGCCTGAGCACTGACGCCAGGCTCCAGGCAGGCTGGGGGTCTCGCCTGGATAAAAGCGTGTGTAGTGTTTGGTATCATGGGGTTCGTTCCGGCTTGTTTCACCTCATTTATTTACACAGCAGCCGCCTGTCTAGAACTGACCCTGTGTCAGACATGGTTGGTGCTGGGGAGAGGTACACAAACCCTGCCTCTGAGAGCCCCATGGGGGGCAGTGAGTGAAAGGTGCAGTGTGTCAGATGGCAAGTACTGAGGATGAAAGGAAAGCCAAGATGGGGGGTGTCAGCAGTGTGGGCACTTCAGTCCTCCGAAGGGTCAGCCGTGACAGGCTCTATTGTTCAAGTGACACTGGAGGTTGAGCTATGCAGCCGCCTGTGAGTTGATTGTCTTCTCATCGGTTGATTCTCTTCTCATCAGTTATTTGTGAATTTAACTTTACCTAAACACAGAGTCGCTGAGTCAGAATTGCCCCGATGGCAACAGATTTTTTTTTTTTTTAAACACAGTGTGGTAGCGCCCACTTCGTGGCACTTGTTTACTTCATATCAGGATTTTGGGAATTAAAAAACTAAATTAAAATCATGTTCAAAATATTTGTGTCTGCCAGTGAGAGCTGATTGAGCACTACTCTCGTATCCTGCTGATCTAGTTGGGCTGCCTTGAGGAATTGCTAGGATCCTGAAGGTACCGCCGTCACTCTGGTTGGCCGAAACTTCCTACCTGGTGGAGTAAAGTTGAGTTGAGGGCCATTTTTGTAATACATTATGCCCTGAGCTGACTTCAGTGGCTGCATGTGCCCAGAGCCCAGGAGGTCAGCAGGTCATCAGTGTGACCTGGAATGTGCCTAAGCATTGTCCCCCTGTGCTCCCAAGGCTCTTCCCATAACACGTGGGCTGTGGCTTTTGGCTCGGACTCCATCGAGGCAGTGACCCTTGACACTGGCTCATATCGAGCTTTGCACCATGTTGCCACCTCCAGTTTTCAGACTATTAACTGACATCTCCTAGCCCTTAGTGACAGGGCTCCTGGTCCTCCCTGGTGTGCTGACGGGGCTCTTGCAGAGGGAACTGAGAAGAAAAGCTGTAGAGCTCCAAGACCTCACACCAAGGTGCTCTAGGGATTGCTGCTGGGCGGTGGCAGCAGGGCTCAGACACACCAGAGGAACAGCCAACATCCTGCTGGCAATGACAGCGCCCTGCGGTACCATGACACGCTTATCCCAGAGGCAGCACACATCAGTGTCTTAACCACATGACGCAGGCACGCATGCAGGGGAATCACACTCCCTCACCTCTCAGGCAGTCTGTCCTCTCTGTACCAGTCAGCCCGCTTACAGCCAAGTGTGCCAAGAAAAACACTTGGAAGAACAAAACCATAGGTATAAACTTGTTGAGCATATTTTCCCCTAGAGCAGTGGTTCTCAACCAGGGGCAACTATGCCTCCCAGGGGACATTTTGCATTTCTCTGGAGACATTTTTCATTGTCACTGCTAGGGGTGTGGTGCTACATCTGGTAGACAGAGACCAGGGTGCTGCTAAACCACCGTACAGTCCAGATAGCCCCCGAGCACAAGGAATGATCTGGCCCCAAGTATTAGGAGTGCCAAGATTGAAAAACCTTGCCCTGGGGCCAGAATTGAGACCACCTAATGCTTTCCTGAAAATGTTTTCCTAAGCAGCCCTGGTGGCGCAGTGGTTAAGCTTTTGGCTGCTCACTGAAAGGTCAGTGGTTCGAACCCACCAGCCGCTCTGTGGAAGAAAGATGTGGCAGTGGCCTCCGTAAAGATTGGAAACCCTATGGGCAGTTTTACTCTGTTCTGTAGGGTGGCTATGAGAATCAACTCAATGGCACCAGGTAATGTCTTCCTGAGAGCATGTGGCCAAATCACAACATACCAGCCAGTAGAATAGTGAGTAGCATCAGTGACGCCTCGGTCAGTCATGGAGCCACACAGAAAATGTTTTCTAGAGCAAAGAAGTGGATCTATTTAATGAGGTGACAGTCTGATTTACAGCAGGTACAGCTCTCAGGATTTGCATTCATTCAGCTTGAACACCTTGAGGTGTGAGTACTCTTTTTGGCAAGACAGGTGAGCCAAGGTCATTGTACCTGTGAGAGGAAGCTGGGATGCTGAGGGAGCACTAGCCAGGTAGTACCTGAGGTGGTATCTGTGGGTTGAGCGTTGGAAGGTGTCAGGATAAAGGCAGTTGAGGGCCAGGTGGTGTAAAAAGGGCTTAGAAGCCCACACATAGATATGGACAAGTGAGAGGACCCAGCCCTCGGGAGAGTAGAGAGCAGATGGGCATAAGGAGGGCGGTCCAGAGAACAAGGAGTTTGGTCATCATCCTGGAAGCATGGGTGCACTGGCGTGGCGGCCCCATTAGATATAGCAGTAGTTTAGGAGAAAAGGTGGATACCGAGATAGGATAGGAACAGAGAGATGACCTGAGGGTGGTGATGAGAAGTAGACAGGTGGGAAGAATCTTAGACGCAAGATGGGTTTCAGGCTGTAGAGGGAGGGGACATGGGATATGTACCTGTGGAAGCTCATACCTGAGAGTCCTCTAGTAGACAGCCAGCAGGCAGTGGGATTCATGGGTCTACCTGGACCACAAGAGCTCAGGAAACACGTTTTCTGGTGATGGCAGTTGGAGCTGAGAGAGTTGGTGAAACAGTCCAGGAGGGCTGTGGAGGGAAGGAGTACAGGAGGCCCACCTGGCCATGCTTCACATAGGTCAAAGATGACGGTGACCATGAGGATGTCAGAACTCCAGGGACATGGTGATCTAAAGGCATCTTGGAGGTGTCACTGAGTCTCAGCTGACTTTGGCCAAAAAAAAAAAAAAAAGAGGCCTGGTGCCTTTATAGGAATAGCATGGGGATGAGGCTGCAGTCTGGAATGAGCAGCAAGCAGGTGGTTGAGAAGATTCTCTGAGGATGATGGTCAATGAGGGAAAACGGAGCTGGCTTCGGGGCGTTGGGTCAGGGTGTGGGATTGATGACTGAGTGTATCCAGGGGTCTCGAGAATAGAATGTGAGCTTCAGTTGGCAATGGGCACACGGTGCCAGCTTCCTACAGACCCAAGTACCCGTTACCACTGGTGACAGCCAATGTGGCTACTGCTGCTTTAGCACCTTCCACAGTTGTCAAGAGTAGCTTCATGGTTAGTGTGTGACCACATTGTGTTTGAGACCAGCTTTGCCTCTTAGTTGAGCAACCTTGAGCAAGAGACTCATTCTGTGTGCCTCAGCCTCATCTCTAAAAGGGAATAGTAGCAGTACCTGTCCAGAGGCTGTCATGGGGATGAAAGGAGCTAGGCTGCATGTTCACTGCTTATGTCATTTAACTCTCACCATTGTGGCTAGAAAATAGAGAATGGGTATAGAAATTACTAATATACTAACAAGTATTAACTACGTGGGTGTAATTTTTTATATCATGTTACAAAGAAATCTACAAGTATGAAATGGTGATTAGAGGCTTGTGAGGGAATTCTTTATAGCAGAAGAGAAGGCACATGACTATTGCTTGAACACTAGCTGTATCCCTGGTTGAGTCGGTCTCTGAAGGAGGCCTGAGCATGGGGACATCAGGCCTCCCAGCAAGCACTACTAGCACCATTCCTGACACCCCTCACTGCCTGCCCCAGAGCAGCCCCGGGGTTCGCTGGTGCTGAGGCCAGTGTACTCTGGGCAGGTCAGCAGGCTCTGCAGGGACTGGCTGCCAGAATCGCTCAGTGCCCCCCTCTGACAGCTGCAGTTCTCCTTTCCATGGCCCTAGTGGATGCAGTACCTCCGTCTCATCAGAGGTCAGCTGAGTTGCAAAACAGGGCTCTGCTGTGTGTCCAGACTCGCTCTGCTGGAGAGTGGCAGGGCCTCCACCTGGAGTCTGGCTCATCCCCTGCTGGCCTGCCCAGCTGCCTGTAGGTTCCTGGTCCTAGAAGCTCGCCTCAGGTAGCAGAGGGTCTGGCCTATGCAGGCTGGGCCCCAGCTGTGTGTGTGCTTGGCAGGACACCATGCAGCATGCTGCAGAGTGCCAGGACGCCGAGCTAGCCAAGAAGCTGCTGCAGTGGTCCCTGGAAGAGAGCCAGTGGGAGTGCTTCACGGCCATGTTCTTCACCTCCTACGACCTGCTTCACCCAGATGTGGTGCTGCAGCTGGCCTGGAGGCACAGCCTCATGGATTGTGCCATGCCCTACTTCATCCAGCTGATGAGGGAGTGTCTTAACAAAGCGAGTGCCTGGCCCCTGGGTGGCCACGGCTGTTCCCTTCTCACCTCACAAGGTTCCCTTCCCTGGTGCTGACTCTGGCCTCAGACCTTCCCAGAGGCCAGCGTAGGGTGGCCAGCCGTCAGTGGCTGCCTTTGGGAATGAGTTCTTCCTTTCAGGCACAGGTGGTTTTCTGCCCAGTTCCCCTGCTCTAGAAAACCATCATGGGAGGTATCAGAACTAAGCACTGCCCAGATAAGTGATGTTCCTGCTGACCCTGCCTCAGGCATTATGGCAGAGTGCACAATGCCACAGAGCAAGGAGGGCGCTGGGTGAGAGCCAGCGAGGCGACAGCTGGCACTGCCAGTGCCCACGCAGAGCCCCCCGGGCACAGCAAGCTCCTCTGTCAGAGATCCTGGGGGCCTCTGTGTGCCCCAGCTGCCTCCTGCAGCTGTGCCTCCGGGGACATCCAGAGGGGTGGCTGCTGGCATGCCTGTTGGGGATAGCCCCCTTTTCCAAGCACTCAGTAGAAATGTTAACACAGGTATCAAGTCCTTTTATCACCTGAGAGGTAGGTGAAGTCATCCCCCCATACAGCTGCAGACACTGGGGTTCGGACCCAAGACTAGCAGGGGAGTGGGGTTCAAACCCGTATTCTCCAACCAGGTCATGCTCCTCTCTCGGCATGTCAGCTTCGGACACTCAGGTGTCACTTGGCTTCCTAAGTGTCCCACTCCAGCTTCTTCTATTTAATGAGGTGACAGTCTGATTTAAAAACTCTCCTTGTATATTAAAACCCTGGGAGGCCCTGTCTAGGACTAGTTTTAGCTGCTGTCCATAGACTTGCGTCACCCAGTGTTTCTGACACTGCCGAAGGGCACCTCTTAGCAGTGCCTGCCTACAGATCCAGTCACACACCTGGGCATCTCCAGGCTGGATGGAGACTCTGGCTGCACCACGAAGCCTCTCCTAGTGAGGCTGCATTTCATGGTGGATGGAGGGGGGCCTCCTGGAGCATGTGGGAACTGCAGAGAGACAGACAGCGGTGGGCTCTGGCATGATTAGCTAATGCCCAGAGGGGCTCGTGCTGCCTGCTGGCTGCAGAGCTTCCGGGGAGCTGCCCCCCAGCACCTGACAAGGGCCACTCTGAAGCCACTGGTTCAACTGCAGGAAAGGAGGGACCTGCACAGCACATCTCACTGTAATGTCCTGGCCAGTGTGGGGATGGTGGCAAGAAAGGCAGCCTTGTCCATGTGGCCTGAGCTGTGCAGGCCACCAGGGGACACTGACTGGCTGGTTTACTAGGGTCCCAGACTCTGAACTGCCACTAACGGCAACTCCCTGGAGGAGCTGTCTGTTGGCATTTTGCGGGTAGTCCCAGGGAACAGCTCTTGCCTGTGGGGTGCTACTTCTCACCTACTCCCTGCCGCATAGTGTCTGCACCCCAAAGCACCCTGTCCTTCCTGAGACCCTGCCTGAGTGGGACGTGAATCTCTGGTCATCAAGGCCCGTGGGTTAACATAGAGAGCTCAGACCTCCGAGGCCTCCGAGGCCTCGTTGCTGCAGGGGGCTGGACCCCAAGGGGACCCCGGGAACTGGAGGGGGCACACTTCCTCTGTCGTGAGTGATGGAGTTCAGCAGCCACCCTGTCATCTCGGTCCAAGCTGTGACCACACACCTAACCCAAGGCCAGACAGTCTGCTTGGATTTCAGCTCCTTGGTCTGGATCTTCATGGATCTGCCTTGGCTTTGTCCCACTCTTTCTCTGCAAGGCCCAGACACAATGCCTGTTATGATGGGGGGTCCCCACCAGGTATGGGGTGTTCTTGGTTGGGGCCAGGGCCCAGCGGACAGCACAGCAACATTGTGAGAATGGGGTCCCAGGCAGGAAGGTCACAGCCTGTTCCTGACTGAAGAACCTGCCCATCAGCCTCCTGACTTGTCTGGGAGCTATTGGGCTGTCCTGCGGAGAGACCCACCCTCTGCCAGGGCCCTCCAAGGGGAGGGAGAGTGGAAACAGCATAGACCTTGGCCCTGGGGCTACCGCAAGCCTGGGCAAAAATGGCAGCTGTGGGTCAGATGTAGCTATCTGGTCTCAGCCAGCTCCCCAGGAGGGGAGGGGATGTGAAAGGATTCAATGAGGCTTCAGGCCTGTCCACTAGCAAGCGGGAGGCGGCAGGGCTCTGGGTGGCAGCAGGGCTTTCTGCTGGTCGCCCCTAGGCCCGAGCTCATGCAAGGGCACAGGACTAGACTCACAATTGCTGTAGCCCTGCTGGCATGGTGACCCCAGATGTGGTGGCTCCTCTGCACTCTCTGCTCCCTCTGCCCATGCATCTGCACCAGCACCTGAGTGTGCACAGAGGCCTGCTGAGGCCACCTCCCCTATCCCTAGATGTGCCTTCTCTCCACCAGGTGTAGTAGTCCAGGTATCAAGTTCCCAGTGTTCTGAGGACCAGTGGTTCCTGTGCCGATGAGGAAGGGCAGGCAGCCTGGGCTCTGGGACTGGCTGGCTAGAGTTCGGAGGAGGAAGCACCATGTTTCCTTGGCAGTGTCCTGCACGCTGCCCAAGCTCACAGGTCAGTAAGCGGTGGTGACGCCACGAGTCAGGCATCCTCACAGCCTGTGGTCATTAGCCACTGCTGCGTTGCACCAGCAGCCACATGCCCACTTGAAAACTTGGGCTGGCTTCATGGCTGGGGGACTTCAAGCCCCGTCCTGCTCCATCTCAGCCTCCCTGCATTCAATCATACATCCGTTTTATGTTTGACATTTTCGCAAACTTTTTTTTGTAACTAGAGCCATGTAACAAGTATGGGGGAAAATGGTGACGTATCTCAACGGTTTTGCTGATTTTTAGATGGACACCTAGAGTTTATCTTATTGTTTAGTTAAAATCAGTATTTTCTCTTACAAAAAAAATGTGCATCATGGGAGTGTGGCATGGGGATCAGGTGGTCACTCCAGGTACAGCCGGAAGCCAGCCTGGTCCAGTGGGCCTGGTGCCACCTCCACTGGCTGTCCAGCATGAACACCGTCAGCTTCCAGCTCTCCTAGAGGGCCTTTGTGTCCTTGCCACTCACCTGGAGGCCTGGTTGAAGGATGGCACAGGACAACAGCTTAGTGCTGTCTGGGTGGTAATCAGGGGCTCCCACCTATGTTGCAGGTGGACAAACTAGAGGTCTCAGAGAGTCTACATCTGCAGGAGCAGCATGTGGTGGAGTCCACTGCTCTTGTGTTGGGTAGGTGGCACCCTCTGGAGAGATGGGGTTGGACAGGGTAGGGGCGGGAAGGCCCTCTCTGGCTGCCAGGTGTGGAGAAGGTTAAGTGTAGCCAGGATGTGTGAGAGGCACAGCCTTGTGTCCTCTCTGCTCCGGGGCACCTGCCTTTTTGAGGACTCGCCTGCCTGCTCTTGTGCCTGGCACCTGCCCAGTGGTGAGCTGCTGCTGTGTCCCTACCAGCTGGTCCCCAGGCAGCAAGGCTGTGGCTGGCCTGTTCTGGGAGGAGGGCTTTGCACAGACCTTGGAGGGCCTGGCTCTTGAGTAGATGGGTTTGGTGGGGCCCACTCTATAGAGCTGCTGTTTGGCTCTTAGACTGCGCTGAGGGGACCGATGCAACATGCATCAGGGGTGTCATGAGCATGCAGCATGTGAGCCTGGCCTTGAGTCTCCTCTGCCACGTGTCTTCCCTGTGTTCCATGTGCCCACCCACCACCAATGTCATCTGATTTTCTTAAGATTTTGATGGGCATGAGTGAGCTGATTGAGCTCAGTAAGTGTCCCATAGCCTGCCCCAGAACAGCTGCACCCCCTCCTTGCCTCCAGGCACCTGCTGTCCCGGGTCAGGGCTGGTCTGGACCCTGGCCCTTGGGCCCCTGACTGGTCTGGGTCAGCCAAGAGCAGCCCACAGCTCTGCTCACCTCCTGCTCCCCCTTTCCGGCCAGCAGCTAATGCTGTGAGCCAGCTGCAGACCCCGCCCCTGCTGGCTTCGCCTGTGGGCGGGCCGCTGCTCCAGCCTTCCTTCGCCCACCTTCCCCTGTTCAGCTTCAATGCATAGAGGGCTCTCAGTCGCCACACCCCCTCTACCGAGTTATTAACCTCTGCAAGGAGTGTGTCCACGCTAAAAGTGCAGAGGACCCCTCCATGGGAGGCGGGGACACCTGGAATTGTTATTTTGCTGAGGCGGAAGGATTGCAGCCTCTGAGCCAGGACCAGAGCCTGGGGAGGCCAGGCCAGGCACTAACTTCCCAGGAAGACCAGCGTCTGGGAGAGCCTTGTCTGCAAGAATTCTCTGACATTTGTGGGACGGGTACCCTCTTCACCCTCATCCAGGGCAGAGCTACCCCTCTCCAGGCCATTTTGCAGACCCTACAAGAACACTTACTGTATGGAGATACCGGGCTGTAAAACGGCCGTGTGCCTCCTGTGGGTCATGAATATTAAAAAGCAGTTTATCAAGGCGAATTTGCTATGTGTGTGCTCGGTGCTTGCCGGGGGTCTTGGGAGCGAGAGGAGACGCAAGCAGGCAGCCCATTAAAAGATGTGCTGGGATCTGGAGGGGTGTGCTGCTCCTGCTCAGGTCTCTCCCGGACCACGCTTTCTGCACGGAGCTCTGAGTGCTACCTGCGATGCCTTGATGTCTCCCCAAGGCCAGACCTTCATTAGCAGGCATGGGTTAACCCCACGTGTTCTGGGGGAGGGTCTACTCCTCTCCCGATCGGACCAGGGGCGGTGTCGCTGCTCTAAAGGGTTCCTGTCGCACAGAGCCCGAGGTTTCTAGCGCGATACCGAAGCTGCACTTTGACCTACTGCGCCTGCCCCGCTCCGCCCCGCGCTCTCGGTTCTCTGGGGGCCCAGGCGCGATCATTGGCTGCGCCGCGGTCCCGCCCGGGCCCCGCCCTGGCCTCAGTTTCCCTGCCGGCACGGGGCGGGACGGGGGCGGGGCCCGGCTCGGGCCACGCGGGGCGGAGACCCGGGAGCCGACGCGCTGCCCCGCCCCCCGGACCATAACTCCCTGCCGCTGCTGCAGCCGCCGCCCCGGACGGAAAGCCGAACGCCGGGGGCTCGGACCCGAGGCCGCCCGGGTGCCCTGCCTCCTCGTTCGCCATGGCGGTGCCCCCCATCTCACGGAACCCCAGCATCCTGGCGGCTGCCGCGCCCGCGCCCGGAAAGGCCAAGCTGACGCACCCAGGGAAGGCGATCCTAGCAGGTGGGCCGCAGACCCCGGCCCGCTCCGGCCGCCCTTGCTTCCGGGTGGGCTAGCCACGCGAGGCCCCGCCCCACTTCCGGGTCGGGCGGGCGGCCGGGCGGGGTTGCGGCTCTGAGCCAAGGAGGTCGGGCCGCTTTGCGGAGCCTTTAGAGCACGGGCCGGTGAGGGGCGAAGTCCTGGGCGGGTGAGGCGCAGCGCGGCGGCGGGTCTCAGGACCTGGTCCCCGCAGGCGGCCTGGCTGGCGGCATCGAAATCTGCATCACGTTCCCCACTGAGTATGTGAAGACGCAGCTGCAGCTAGATGAGCGTTCACATCCTCCGCGGTACCGGGGAATCGGTGAGGAGGGGCGCGGCGGGCGCGGCGGGGCCTGGCGGTGCAGCGCAGCGCAGCGAGGGGCGCTGACCACCCGCTCCTCCCCCAGGGGACTGCGTACACCAGACGGTCCGCAACCATGGCGTCCTGGGCCTTTACCGTGGTCTTAGCTCTCTGCTCTATGGTTCCATCCCCAAGGCGGCGGTCAGGTGAGGCCGAGTCTGGGCAACGTGGGAGGGGGCCGCCGCCTCGACTGTGGCCACCTTACATCCCGTTCTCTCTCCCAGGTTCGGCATGTTCGAATTCCTCAGCAACCATATGCGCGACTCCCAGGGACGGCTGGACAGCACGCGCGGGCTGCTGTGCGGCCTAGGCGCCGGGGTGGCTGAGGCCGTGGTGGTCGTGTGCCCCATGGAAACCATCAAGGTGGGGAGTGGTCGCAGTGCTGGGCTGGGGACTGCAGGGGGACGCTGGGGCAGGAGATGAAGGAGGAGCTGCTCTGTGCGCTTGAAAGGTTTGTAGGCAAGTGGAAGACTTAAAGGTTTCTAAAAACTAATTTTGCACACAGGTAACGTAAGGTAACACGTGTTTGCTGCTGAAACCTGCAAAAGTGGTAGTAGATTCCTTAGCAAGGTGGGCCTCTTCTCGGTCTGGGTTCTTAATCTGTTCTGTGTCCTATAGTAACAGGACAGTGCTGTCTTCAGGCGAAAAGCTGAATCCAACCCTGGCCTGACGTTAGGCTCAAGGGGCCAGGTTGCCTGCCAGCTGGTGGCCAGGGGCAGCTCTTGGTGATCTCAGGACCAGCGCCTTTGCTTCCTTCTCAGGTGAAGTTCATCCATGACCAGACCTCCCCCAAACCCAAGTACAAAGGATTCTTCCATGGGGTCAGGGAGATTGTGCGGGAGCAAGGTGAGCCAGTCATGGAGGGCCAGGGACCTCTCCCTGGCTGGAGGAGGCTGCAGTCACCCCACTCTTGGTTGGGGGGCACTAACGTAACCCCGTCTCTGTTCCTGCCCTAGGGCTAAAGGGCACATATCAGGGCCTCACAGCCACAGTGCTGAAGCAGGGCTCCAACCAGGCCATCCGCTTCTTCGTCATGACCTCTCTGCGCAACTGGTACCAAGGTGCGTCTGTCACTTCAACCCCCAGACACTCAAGACTGCACCTATTCCCTGTGGGCCCCCCAGCCAGGGCCCCACACTCCATTGCGCCCCCACCTTCATAGGCCTTGGCCCAGGCTCCTCCCGACTCTGCTCTGCCACCCCTCAGAGCTCTGACCCACTTGTTCTCCATCACCCCTTGACTGCAACCCCCACTGCCACCCAGGAGACAATCCCAACAAGCCAATGAACCCACTGGTCACTGGGGTCTTTGGAGCCATCGCAGGTGCTGCCAGTGTCTTCGGGAATACTCCACTGGATGTGATCAAGACTCGGATGCAGGTGGAGCGGGGAGCAGATGAAGAGTGTCCACAGGGGGAGGGGACCAAGTGGAGGGCTGGCCACCAAGCAGTGCTTGCATCCTTGTATCTGGCAGGGCCTGGAGGCTCACAAATACCGGAACACCTGGGACTGTGGCCTGCAGATCCTAAGAAATGAGGGGCTCAAGGCGTGAGTGACAAGGGAGGGCTGTTGTCCCCACCCCTCCCTGGCCTTCTACGTGGACATCACCTCATAGCCCGGGCCTGCCTCACACCCTGGGGACTCTTTCCTTCAGTTCTTTTCCCCTTCCTGCAGGAACACTCTTCTCATGACCACCTTCCTTCTTTGCCCACCGTATGTCTTTCCCAGGTTTTACAAGGGCACTGTCCCCCGCCTGGGCCGGGTCTGCCTGGATGTGGCTATTGTGTTTGTCATCTATGATGAAGTGGTAAAGCTGCTTAACAAAGTGTGGAAGACTGACTGAGCCTGGCACCTGCATAGGGACCCCGAGTGCCTCCAAACCAGCCCACACATCTCACGTAATTCCAGTGCAGCGTGCCAAAAGGCCTCTCCCTGCGTCCTTCGAGCTCTGTGGCCTGTGATCTGGCCTGTGTCTGTCCCCGTGGCTCTTGAGTCCATGTGTCCCATAGCGTTGTGTGTGCTCTGCGGTCTGTGTGACACTGCTACTGTGTCTAGTCAGGCCATGGCTTGGGTATTCCTGTGGCCTGTGAATCTGCCCACAAGTCCCATGAGCTTGCTCCTGAGCTGTGTGCCTGTGTCTTGTGTTCAGTGTTGTGTGACCCTGTGTCCTGCATCCCAGGGTGCCCACGTGGCCTGGGTCTGTGGCCCCTGTAGCCATGGCCTGGTCCCAGTCCGATGCCTTCCACCGCGAGTGGTAAGGGCACCCTGCCCCAGCCTACCACAGCTGCCTCCGGGCCTTGGCCTGGTCTCACCGCATTCCAGGGGCTGCGTCCCCCCTGCTTCTGCCACTGGCCTTAACCGGCCTTCGGGCCCTTCCTCTGCCCAGGACAGGGTGGCACCTGCCACTCTCAGGACCACCCTCCCAAGGCAAAATAAAGCGGATTCTGTTTCAGCTTCCTGTCCCTGCTTTCCTGTGTGGGCACATCTGTAGGTGGGCAGTGACAGGCATTGTTCCCTGAGGACAACAAGGTAGGGGGGTGGGGTACTGGGGAGGACAGCTGCTGCCACAGCATCAGTTCCAAGAGATTCTCAGGCCAAGGAGGATCTGGGCTCTGCCTGGCTCTCCGTGTGACCTGTTGGGTACGAGGCCAGGAGGTGCCTGGCAGGCAGCACCGAGTGATCAGTGAGGACTGGCCCAGGATGTTCATTTCGTGGGGTAAAGCCAAGGGGGTGGGGTTGACTCTCAGCCTACTGTATAGCCACCTCCTTAACTCCCTTCATGCTCTGTGAAGGACTGCTGGGTACAGGAGAGGCGGACATGCTGAGGCTTTGATATCCAGCCAGTGCAGTGTGGGAGTGTTCAGCTTCTGGCTCCCAGAGGCTCTGAGTCAGCCCTTGTTCCTTCACCCAGGCTGGACATCAGCTGCCTTGAGGCAGGAGGGAGCCAGGCCTGTACCCCTGAACCTCAGAGAAGGTGGACCCCCAGCTGGAGCCTCCCAGGGACCAGGCCCAGGTGCAGAGCCAAGCTGGTGGGTCCCTGTGGCCAGGGCCCCTCCTCCCCACCCCAAGTCATGGCAGAGCCAGGGTTACAGCACAAGGGTTCTGACTGTGAGGACAGGCATCTTCATGTCTAAGTGACTGGCAAGAGAGCTTGGCTCAGATGAGGAATAACTTCACTTTTGGGAAGGGCCACGCCTCCTCCACCCATAACACTGCTCCCAGGAGCGATTGTCACTTGGACTGCTACAAAATGGGGAAAATCTGGGGATAGGGCCTTTGGGTGCTCCTGTGGGGCAGGCCTGCTGGCTGCTTCATGCTCTCAGGACGCTCCTGGCCCCGGCTGCAGTAGACATGGAAGGGCCAGACAGCAAAGCTGGGCCACATTGAGAAGGGGTGCCAGAACTGTTCACCACCCGGGGCAGCCGGTTCAGGGCCTCAAGCTGTGGGGTGGACAACAGGTGATAGGCAGCTGGTCCTCAGTGTCGGCCACTGAGGCTGGAGCCATGTTAACCTGGGTGTGCCATCTCACGCTGTGTGACCTTGGGCAAGTCACCTAACCTATTTCTCATCTGTAGGATAGGGGGATAAGAGAGCCCCCCTCATTGGGTCAAGAGGATAAATGACGTGATCCTGCCAAGGATTTAGGACAATGCTTAGCTCATAGTGTCCTCCTATGTATTAGCTTTTTGCTTTGGGTTGTGGGAGGTTGTTTGCAATGTCCAGTGTTCCAGGCAGTTCCTCGAGCTGGTAAAGGCTAACAGCTGGGCCCTGAGGGAACACAGTGCCTCTGCATTGAGGGCAGGTGCGCCCCAGAGACCTGTCCCAGACCCCCTTCACGGGGAGGAGGGGCCAAGGTTGCCCTGTGCTTACAGCAGGGCGGAGGATGGCCCTGGTACATGCCCACCCTGGTGGCCCATCCTAACCGTAAGTGCTGATTGAGCTGTGTCATGCACCTGGAGCTGTAAGCACCGAGGAGCACCCCTGCCCCTCGCCCCCTCCCACCGCCCCCCCAGCCCCAGTCTACATAGCAGTCCATTTTCCCAAGTTCCCTGAGGGGAGGGAAGGGAGGAACTTGAGATGCCCCAGGCTCTGGGAAGGCAGCATGACTGAGGGAAGAGAGCTGGGAAGGCCCAGAGGGAGCCAGATGGCATCTAACCAAGGCCTGGAAGGTTGCAGGAAGGTCAATGGCAGGGGACCAGTGCAGACATGGGACCACTGGTGCTGGATCTACTGCCTGCGTGTGCGGTGGTGGGGCAGGCGGTCATAGAGCTGTGGGTGGGTCTTTGAGCAAACCAGCAGGCAGAACAGACCCCTGGGTGTCCCCTGAACTCGACCTTCACAATCCCACCTCCCCCACCATCCTGGGTGTGCAGGCCAGTGTGAGGAAGACCCTTGGAGGCAGCTAGATCTATACATCAAAGGAGGGATGTGGGCTGAGGGAAGCATATGCGGACTCCAGATTATGGAGGCCCAACGCAGCTTGAGCTTCCAGAAGAGGTGCTGCCCAAGGCCACAGCCAACTCCACACAGGCCTGGGATTGTCATAGGGCTCTGTGCATGGGAGAGACAATAGCCTCAGAGAGGAGGGCAGAGGAGCAGAGGCAGTGGCTGCTCCCGGGGCAGGGCTTGGCTCACCTCCAGCCGGGTGCTCCTACTGTGGAGCTGAGGACAGGTGTCCTGCCCTCCCTGGGCTGAGGTCCCTCCAGGCAGCTGCCCTCTGGTCTCCCAACCTGGGACCTCCTTGAACCCCTCCTCTGCCCCTGGCTGCACAGGTGACCTTGGGTTTTTCCATGTCCCTTGGGCAGATGAATTCTGATCAGAGCTTAGTACCCAAACAAAGCCAGTCCGTCCTGACAAATAGGACTTTTAGCCAGCAAAGAGAATTCTGATTTTCAGGTTGTGTTCCTCAGTCCTCAGATGAGGATCTGTGTTCCTCTCTGACTTTATTTCCTAAGTGTCTTCACAGACTTCATGGACAAGGGTCTTATGTAAGGAGCACAGAGTAGGAAGTCGGAGGAGTTGCAGGTCTCCTCGAGACGTGGGAACAGAGAAAACATGGGCCTGGCCAATGATGGAAGGGGTGTGATGCACCAGACAATGTGGAAATGTGGCTTGTGCTGTCCACCCAGAGACCTGGGCTGGACAAAGTGGCACAGTGGAGGGCACAGAAGTGGCCTGAACAGATGATGGCAGGGTTGAAGAGAACACTCAGGACCGTGCATAAATATGGCCTAAGCCAACAATGTTGGTGACCCTCAAAAAACATGATGGCCCCTGGTGTGGCCCTGTAGCTCTTCTCCTCCGACATCCACCGGGCAAGTACCCCTCCCCCTCAGCAGCCTCCCCTCTGCTCAGGTTAGACCAGGCCCTGACCCAGACCCTCCCAACAAGACCCGATCAAGCTGTCTTCACATTTGTCCCCTTCACCTGGCTGGCCCCACCCACTGGCCACTTACTCCTCCCATGGCCTGACCTTACCTCAGAGGCGCCACGTGGCCACAGGGGTGTCATCTCCTGAAACGACCTCAAAGGACAAATCATCTCACCCCCTCTCTGCCCCCAAGTTCTGCTCAAATGCCCAAGTGCGGTTGCTCCCAAAGCAACCCAACACCTGACAAGCGGAAAAGCACTGTCTCATGAAGCTACGGGACCTCAGCAGTGTCCTTCAGCAGACGGGCTAGGGCGTCTGAAGCTCTTCACGCAGAGGAGCACTCCCGGAGGCCCACCCCCACCCCGTGCGGATACCCTGCCGAGCCTCCTCCTCTCGGGGCCCGGGAGGCGCCCCAGAGCTGTAATGGGGGGAACGTAAACAAAATGCCCGCGATCGTGATCTGGGGGGTTATCTTGCGAGTCTGACCAGGTTCCGGGTGAGGTGTGCCGGCCAGAGCGATGGGGATGGTCGCCTCTGGTAAGGGATGGAGCTCATGGTCACTCGTTTGCGCCCTGGGGTGGGTGCCTGGAGTCCAGAGATGGGGGTCTCCCGGGGCCCATTTTTGAAGGATAAATCGGTTGTTCCGGCCTCGGGGACAGGCGATCCAGATGGCCGAAGCAAAGGAGGAGTGGCTGGGCCGAGACAAGCGGGAGAACCTGGGTTTGGAGTAGTGACCGCCAGGCCGGAACGCATGCCCGGGAGTTGGGGCGGCGCGCGCTGATGGCGTCACGGGAGCGCGGCCGGCCGGCTTCCGATACGTGTACCCGCCCCCAACCCGCCATGTGGCAGCCCTTCGCCCGGGGCTGTGAAGTCCCCGGAGCGCGGTGCTCTGGCCCAGCTGTCCTCGCCGCCGCGGCCTCAGCTCTCTGTCCTAGTGGCCCGGTGTCTAGGGCCCCTCGCGGTCACTGCCACAAGCCCCTGGTCCTCGGATTGCAAGGCGAGTGCCCTGACCTCGCCCGCGGCACCCCCTAACACTCTACCCTTGGCCGACTCAACCACCGTCGTCACCCTCCCTGGGTGACCAATGGCGCCTCCTTGTCCAGACCTGCCCCGACCACCGGCTGCCCCACGCTGGAGACTGCCAAGGGCCCCCTCCTGCCACCCCAGCCTGAGGGGCCACTCCCCGGCACCTTCCCCTCACCCCCTCGCAGGCCGGATTTCTCCCACAGTGCTCTGTCTCACCTCCCTCTCCCTGGAACACTGTTTCCCTTCCTGGAAAACTATTGCCCACTCTCTACCGTTACCCTGTAATTCGCACTGCCCTTCAGGACCAATCTGACCCACGTGCAGATGGGGGAGGTATTCCTCTCAACTGGCTGTATTCCTGTATTCCCATATCCAAACTCCCAGAAGACAGAGCCTGGGCCTGTGGCTTCCGCCCGTGTCTTTTCCACATGGCCTGGGCTGGGAGCCTCTTGATCACTGCTAAATGAAGGAAGGAAGGCTTTCAGATTGTCTTTTCTTCCCCCTATATCTGTCCCAGTGTCATCAGTCTCAGCCGTGGAAAGAAAGATAGGGTCAGGGCAAGGAGACAGAGTGGGAGGGCCCTCTGTCACACCCCTACCCCAGGCAGGCCAGTTCTGGTCCAGCTACCTGTTGCTGTCCCTGGTCTCATGTAAGGCACTTTTTTGGCCTTGCCACATGCCCCTAGAGGAGGAGGCCAGGGAAATCCTGTGGTGCTGGGACATCTCTAAATTGGGGGGGGTGTATTCAATAGCAACCCAGGAGGAGGAGTGGAGGAGGGGGTTGTCACTGCAGAGGGCAGTAGTGAGCACAGTCTGCAGACACTGGGTGCTCCTGGCTGGGCCCTTCCTTGTCTTGACCAGCCCTATTTCTCAAGTGGGAAATCCCAGGCAGGTCTCAGGACCTATCTATGACCTATGGCACCCCAGGTCCACCCAGCCCCATCCTGCCCCACCTTGTGAGAAGGCGCTGAAGATAAGAGGTGACAAAGGGGGCTCAGGAAACTAGCTCAGGGGCGGGGGAGGCAGCAAGTGGTATCACATCAGCCCTATCAGTGAGTTGATCAACAAACCCACACCCCAGGGTCTGGGCCCATACCCTGGAAGAGACCCCAAGGCAAAGATGGTCTGCAGCTGTGGCCTTTCACTGGTCTCCATCCGCACCGTGGGTCTGAGACCTGCTTGCTTCCTGGCCCAGCAGAATGGGGAGGGGTGGGTGCCTAGCTAAAGAACCCAAGCTTAATGAGGAGGCTGACACCCAGGCCAGAGCTGGGTGATCAAGGCACTGGCAAGAGCAGAGGCATAGGGAAGTGAACAGCGCCCGGGGACAATCTCTAAATTTGCGCACCACTCCACCTCTCCCGCAGGCCACGTCGACAGGGGATGGAGATAGCTGGGGCGGTGCTTCGCCGGACAGCCTCGTCTGGCGCCCACTTGGACTTGGAACCGGAGACAATTGCTCCCCCACCCAACCCCCTCTGCTCCTCTGGCCAGGAGGTGGGGTGAGGGTCTTCCTTCAGCCTGGGACAGAATGGGCCCCTGAAGATGAGGAGGGGCTGGCCAGGAAAAGGGGAGAGTGTTCCAGGCGCAGGGAATGAAGAGCAAAGTGAACCAGAAGGCAGGTGTGAAGAATATTTGCTGGGGGTGCAGGGCGTTTGTCCCTGTGCTTCCGAAGGCCAGCTACGCACACCGGTTTCGCCATGACCTCCGTCAGGCTGGGCTGGCCGGTCTCACTGGCGCGCATTCCTCCCTCCCCGGTTAACAGCAGGAACACTGAGTGCACACCTGGCCTGGACGCCGCCGCTGGCGATCACTCCCACGAGGCACCCGGCACCCGCGCGCGCCGTCCAGACAATTGTGCGGCCAAAGCAGATTTAAAAAAAAAAAAAAGATTAGCCGGGTGTTAATCCCCCTAATGGCTTCAGAATCTGCGACGCGGACCGCTAAACCGGCTTCTTCAGCCCGAGGCTCCCGCCCGGCCGCGCTGATGCTATCAGGCCGCGGGCCGACGCCCTAATCCCCGGCGCTCGCCTCGGCCGACCTGCCCGAGATCGGCCGATTGGTGTCTGTGGCCGCTCTCGAGGACGCCTTTGTGCGCCGGCTCCAGATCCCCTAATTCTGTGATAAAGGCTGCATTAGCGGCTGTAGCTGCAGTGAAAGGCCCGGGATGAAAGAAAGCAATCAGTGGCTACTGATAGCCTGGCCCGCCAGAGGGGGGAGGGGCAGTCCCCAGGCCGGCACCACCTTCCCCAGCCAAGAGCTGCGCGGGAACCCCTCCCGCCTGCGCTAGGCCTGAAGCTCCTCGGGCTCTGCCGCAGCACAGGCTGCGGGACACGCCGCACCACTGCCCAGCCTCGGTCCGCCCCTGCGGGACCGAACCCCCAGCCCGCGCTGAGCCCGACCCTGCGCCCGGTACTCTGTTTCCCGGTCGAGGGTTTGTTCAGACCCCCGCTGATGCATTCTTCTGTGGCCCTCAGTCTTCCCGCAGCGCCTTACGGGCCCCTCCAGGCCCTGTCATCTTGTCTGCCCCTCTCTCTTGGCACTGGCCAGTCTTGGAAGCAGCCAGGAAACTGGAGTGATGGCAGCAGGAACCTGGGATTGTCTAGGGAGGTGTGCAGGGGGAGAAGAGGTGAGGGGCTGGCAGAGAGCAGTGGAGTGACCAGGGAAGGCCCCTGTGCGGAGGCGACACTGAGACTGGGGACTGAGATTTGGGAGGAAAGGAGCACAGAGCTCCCAGGCAGGGGAATGTGGGCCCAGACCAGAGGTGGGCAGACTGGGTGCATGCCAGGGCAGCAGGAGGGTGAGGAAGGAGAAACCAGATGGAGCAGTTGATTTGGGTGGCAGAATCCAGCTCCTCCAGGATCTGGAGGACCACGGAGATGCCTTTTCTTCTTACCTGGAAAGGAATGGACCTGCTTGGAGCATGGAAGCAAGAGAGCACCTAACTGGATTTGTGTTTCAGAGGATCATTCTGGCTTCTGTGGAGGCTCCCTTGGGGAAGTGAGGTCTGCAGGGAAAAGGGCTGGGGTGGGTTATAAAGCCATGGCCAGGGCCCAGATGACAGACATCTGCAGTTGGTGGTATTCCAGATGGAGCGATTCCAGATGGAGCTGAAGATTGAATTGGTGAGACTTGGGGTGAGGAATGAAGAGGAGGTATCCAAAACTGCTTGCAGCTTTAAGGCTTCGGCAGCTGTGCAGATCGGTGAGCTTTTACAAGGTGCACAGGCAGGTAGGCAGGCCATTTACTTGGGTAGATACAGTGCATTTACCAAGGCAAAAGGCAGTCCAAGTACTCATGTGCCCAGTGGGTAGGTGAAACGGTGGACCATTTCCTGAGTGGCACAGTGGACAGGTGTGCTCTGCTGGTGTGGCAGAGGCTGCTGGGGCTCTCTGTCCAGGTGCCGTTTAATGGTTGGTGCTTCCATCCCCCTACCCCTTGCTGCTGTGAATGTTGGCTGCTGAAGGCTCATAGCACCCTCAAACCTAGGGGCAGACCAAAGACTGGCATGGGGGTGTGAAAGGCTGGCCACCTTGCCTTAAGGTGACCCAACTCCCTGAAGCAGTCTTTCTACTGCAGTCCTTCCATGTGGGAGGTCACACAGCCAACCTTCGACTTTAGCTGACTTCTTACTTAGCATTCCCCCCACCCCAGCGCTGTCCTGTTTCTAGTGTGATCACTCATCTTGGTTTACCCAGGACTAAGGCATTTCCTGGGATACAGGACTGTCTTAGTCATCTAGTGTTGCTGTAACAGAAATGCCACAAGTGGGTGGCTTTAATAAAGACAAGTTTATTCTCTCACAGTTAAGGAGGCTAGAAGTCCACCTTCAGGGCGCTGGCTCCAGGGGAAGGTTTTCTCTCTCTGTAGGCTCTGGAGGAAAGTCCTTGTGATGCATCAGTCTTCCCGTGGTCCAGGAGAATGTCAGCCTAGGAACCTCAAGTCCAAAGGACAAGCTCTGCTCCTGGCACTGCTTTCTTGGTGATATGAGGTCCCCATGTCTCTCTTCTTGCCTCTGTCTTTTATATCTCAAAAGAGATTGGCTTAAGATACTATCTCAACTTGTAGATCTCCTCAACATAACTGTCACTAATCCATCTCATTACATCATAGTGATAGGATTTACAACACACAGGGAAATCACATCAGGTAACAAAATGGTAGACAATCATACAATACTGGGAATCATGACCTAGCCAAGTTGACAGATATTTTGGGGGGACACAATTCAATCCATGACAGGGACTTTGAAGGCTAAAACTGAGAGAGGCTTGGCAAACCAGGATGGTTGGTCACACTATGCTTCCTTCACTTTTCTCCTGAGAGCACCCCCACAAAACTCACTTGAAGAACTCCCGCATCATGCTTTGCTTGTAGGGAACTTGACCCTGAAACAGTTGGTACCAGGAGCATATGGTTCTAGGAAGCCAGCTCTAGGGACAGGACTCTGAATGGATCTCTGGCCAGCTGCATTGCAATGAGGGCCCATCACTGGTAGCAGGTGGAGTCCTGAGAGTCCCTGCATATGCAGCAGTGTGATGCAAAGACTCACCTGGGAGAACTGTTTGGGAAACAGGTAGAAAGGGATGCAGTGGCTCCTGTGATGTCTCCAGCATTTGAGAGGTAGGTGGGAGTGACTGTTTGCTGCTAAGCATTCCTGAGTCCTTGAAGAGAGAAATTAACAGACTCAGATAGATAATCAACAATTTAGATTGTGAGTGTCACAGGACACCTTGGTGTATGTAAAGGGAGACTTGTCTCCTGCAGCTGGAGGGCAGACAAAAGTGAATACCAGGCACTGGACTTGGTATGACAGTGACAGAACTCCAGACAAGACTGAGTTCTCAGCCTAAACGAGTCTCTTGCATCAAAGTCAGGGCCCTGATAGTGAAGGATTGAGACCCTGAGACATGGGCTGAGGACATCTGGGTTGATGCCCCTGAGTACTTTGAACACCAGAACCAGCTAAGCCCTCTGGGCCTGAAAAGTGGCCTGCTCCCCTATGGTGAAAGATGATGCCCCCACTTAGTGTGAAAACTATGCACAGAGCTCAGAAGAGGCAGGTGGGTCTACTTCCACCTCTCTGCTAACCACCACACCCAAACTAGGATCATATTTCAGCATAGACCTAGGAAGTGTTGAGCCTGCTACTGGGAGGGCAGGGATTATATGAATGGAGCCATAGGACTGGCTATCAGGTGTTGGCAGGAGCCAAGACAGTATGCCTGGAAAAAAAAAAAAAAAAAAGTATGCCTGGAAGGGAGTCCTAAAAGTGATGGATCAAGGGGAATGGACTACAAAGATAGGTAAGGAAGAGTTAATGAATACAGGGGCCCTCTCTGGTAACACAGGAGGCTTTGGCAGGGGCCCCAGGAGATTAATATGTTGCCTGGATGGCTCTTGGCAGCTTGGAAAAAGCCACAGCCAACAGTAAACAAAGTAGAGATGCCAGAACAGCCACAGAAAAATGCAAGGGAGGAGATCAGAAGACTCAGAGAAGGTGGCGAAGGTGGCATGTTTGATTGGGTTTAATATTAGAAAAGCCATGAGCTGCTCCATTTACCAAGGCGGTGAGAAGCCCAGTGGTGGCTGTCCTCTGTACACCAGGTAGGACGTGTTTTACAGAACTGCCTCCCTAGCAGGAAAGGGCATGACAGGATCCCAGAGTAGCAGAGGCCTGGTGGCAGCACGTAACCATCAAGAGCAAAGTGGGAGTAATTATTAAATTGATCACAAGATAGAATGGTAGCCAAGGAAAACTGGCCCACAGGATCTATGGAGATGGCTTAAAGAATCTGGCGTTACCAGCAACTCAAATAAGGAGCCCTGGTGGCACAACAGTTAAGCACTCATCAGTTAACCAGAAAGGTTGGTGGAAGGAACCTACCCAGTGACTCCAAGGGAGAAGGACCTGGTGATCTGCTCCCATAAAGATCATAGCCTAGGAAACTCTACGGGGCAAATCTACTGTCACATGAGGTCACTATGAGTCGAAATCGACTCAACAGCGCTAAACAACAGCAACTCAAATAAGCCTCAAGAGATTTTTAGAATGAGTAAGCAGAGTTCCACTTCTGGTAGTAGTGGAGCCACTCATATTGGACCAATCCTCCTGTAGATAAAAACGATAAACTCAGAACAAAACACTTGAAAAAACAACATTCTGAAAGTACTGAATTGTGAACAGGCAGAAACTGGATGGGAGTCAATACATGGAAGAAGAAAACTCTTTTTAGAAGTGTCTTTACCGTCCAAGTATTTGGAGGTTTTCTACATGTTTTATTTTTATCAATTTCTAGTTTAATCACATTGTTAGAGAAGAAATTCTAAGATTTCAATTTTTTTGAAATTTGTTGAAGCTTGTTTTTGGCCCAGCGTATGGCCAGCCACAGAGTTTTTTTATGGTCTATTTTGGTAAATGTTTCCTGTGCACTTGAAAAGAATGTCTTCTACAGTTGTTGGGCGGAATGTTCTGTCGATGTCAATTAGGTCAAGGTGCTTGGTACCGTTGTTCACATATTTAATGTCCTTACTCATTTATGTTAGTTGTTCTATTAATTAGTGAAAGCGTTGTGTTAAAATTCCAAAATGATTGTCAGTTTGTCTGTTTTTCCTGTTAACTCTGTCACTTTTTGCTTCATGTATTTTGAAACTCAGTTATTAGGCACACACACATTTAGGAATGTTATATCTTCCTTTTATCATTATGAAATACTCTTTTTTATGTCTTGTAGTAGTCTTCGTCTTGAAGAGCACTTTTCCAGATAGGAATGTAGTCGCTTCAGCTTTTTTAAGTTTACTGTTTGTATGACATGTCTTTTCTCCTTATTTTACTTTTAACCCATCAGTGTCTTTATATTTAAGTGCATCTCTTGAAGATAGCATGGAGTTAGGTCTTAATTTTTTTTAATCCAGCCCGACAATTTCTGTAGCATTTGTTCTTTTTAAATTTAACGTAATTGTCTTAGGCTGGGTTCTTAGAGAAGCAAAACCAGTAAAGCATATAAATGTATTTAAAGAGAGAGATTTATATCAAGGAAATGGTTTATGAGGTTGTAGAGGCTGGAACGTCCCAAGTCCGTGGGTCAGGATAGAGGCTTCTCCTGATTCACGTAACCACGAGGGCTGGCGAATCCAAGATTTTAAGGTCAGCGAGCAGGGCTCTTGCTCACAGGCTGTGTAAATGGACAAATCCCAAATTGGCAGGCAAGACCACAGATAAGTTGCTAGCTCAAGTCCCAAGAACCAGAGGTCAGGTGAACAGGTGCCAGCTGCAGGATCCAGAATGAGCAAAAGCCCCCGAGCCGTGCCTGAATGTCTGCCCACACTCAATGCAGGCCACATGCCCAAGGGAACTCCCCTTCATCCCATTGGCTACTCAGAGCAGGCCCCATCATGGGGGTGATCACATATCAAATCTCAACAGGGAAGTGACCACAACATCACACGACTGCTAAAACACTGAGAATCATGACCCAGCCAAGTTGACACACAATCTTAACAATCACAGTAATTTTTGGTGTATGTCTACCATTTTGCTATTTGTTTTCTGTTTGTCCCATCTGGCTTCTCTTGACTTATTTGACTGTTTCAAAGGTCCTTTTTAATTTCTCTATTAGCTTTTTAGCCTTAACTCTTTGCTTTTTTAGTGGTAGCTATAGGAATTACATCGCCTTGAATTTTTGCAGCCTTAGAGAGCCCTGGTGGTACAGTGGTTAAGTGCTCAGCTACTAACCGAAAGGTCAGCAGGTTGTCAGTTTGAATCCACAAGCCACTCCTCAGGAGAAAGGTGTGGCAGTCTGCTTCTGTAACGAGTTACATTCTTGGAAGCCCTATACCCTATGAGGCAGCTCTTCTCTGTTCTATGGGGTTGCTCTGAGTCAGAATTAACTCAACAGCAATGGTTTTTTTATTTTTATTTTTTGCAGCCTACTTAAAGTCAACATTGTAGCAGTTCATGCAAAGTGTAAGAACCTTGAGAATGTATGGTTCCATTTATGCTGCAACACCCATCTTTCATGCTATAGTGGTCATATGTTATAAACAGTAAGGTGAAATATTATTTGCTTTAAACAGTGACATGTATTTTATAAAGCCAAGAAGAAAAAAGACAGTCTTTTTTTTTTTTTTTTTTTTAATGTTTACCCACATATTTCGCATTTCTGGAGCACTCAGTTCCTTCGCAGAGATCTGCGTTTCCATCTGCTATCATTTCTCTTCAGTCTAAAGAAATTCCTTTATTATTTCTTAAAGTTTATCTTAGTTTTTGTTTACTTAAAAATGTCTTTATTTCACCCTGATTCTTTGTGATGGTTAAGATTGTGTGTCACCTTGGCTGGTCCATGATTCTCAGTGATTTTGGCAGTTACTATGTAGATTGGCACTCGTAGGATGTTGTAATCACTTGCATGATGAGATTTGCTATAATATGATCACCTCCATGATGGGAATTGCTGAGTAGCCAATCAGTTGAAAGGGATTTTCTTTGGGCATGTGGCCTGCATCAAATGTAAGTGGACGGTCTGGCAAGGCTCGTGGGCTTTTTGCTTGCTCTGGATCCTGCAGCTGGCTCTTGTTCATCTGATCTCCGGTTCTTGGGACGAACCAACAGCTTACCTGTGGTCCTACCTGCTGATCTTGAGATTACTCAGTCTTTGCAGCCTGTGAGCAAGAGCCCTGCTCTCTGACCTGCCGATCTTGGTTTCACCAGTCCCTGTGGCTACATGAATCAGGAGAAACCTCTATCCTGACCCATGGACTTGGGACGTTCCAGCCTCTACAACTGTGTGAGCCATTTCTTTGATATAAATCTCTCTCTGTACATATGTTTATATAGCTTACTGTTTTGCTTCCCTAGAGAACTCAGCCTAAGACATTCTTGAAGGATATTTTTTGCTGAACATAGAATTTTGGATGTGTGGTGGTTTTCGTTTGTTGGTTTGTTTGTTTTCTACCAGTACATTTGTATCCTTCCTCTGTATGTAGTGTGCCTTTTTTTTCTGGCTAGTTTTAATATTTCTTCTTTATTTTTGGTTTTCGGGCGTTTGACTGTGATGTGCCCAGGTGTGGTTGTGTTTGTATTTACTCTGGGGTGTGCTGACCTTAGTGAATCTGTAAACTTACATATTTCATTAAATTTGAAAGAAATTAGGCCATTATTTCTTTAAATTTTCTTTTGCCATGTAATAAGCTCCCACAAAGGTGTCAATGTCATAACTCCCAAAGCCTGTGAATATGTTACCTTACATGGCAAAAGGAACTTGGCAAATGTGATTAAGTTAACAACCTTGAGATGGGGAGATTATCCTGGATTACTCTGGTGGATCACAAAGGCCCTCAAAAGTGGAAGCATGGAACAGAAGATGTCAGAATGATCCAATTGTGGGAAGGACTTGACCCACTACTGCTAGCTTTGAAGATGGAGGAAGGGGGACATGACCCCCCCCATATGTTAGAAAAGGGAATTAAGTGGATTATCTCCTAGAGTGTCCAGAAAGGAACACAGCCCTGCTGACACCTTGATTTTGGCCCTGTGAAACTTGTCAGGCTTCTAAACTACAGATCTGCAAGATAATACATTTATGTGTTTTTTAAGCCACAAAGTCTGTGGTAATTTGTTACTACAGTTTATTAAAACTGTTTATTGGAACACTAATAAATGCTCCCATTTTCTCTCTCTCTCTCTCTGCTCCTTCTGGGATTGCAGTGACATACATGGTGGACCTTATGATATTGTCTCATAGGTCCTGGCGACTGGGTTCATTTATTTAATCACTTTTCCCCCTATTGTTCCATCTTAAGGTCACTGACTCTTCTGTCATCTCCCTTCTGCTCTTAAGTCCCTGTAGTAAATGCTTTATTTCTGCCATTGTATTTTTCAGATCTAGAACGTCCATTTGGTTCGTTTTAAAGTTTCTTTTTCTCTACTGAGCTTTCTTGGTTTTATTTTCATTTATTATGAGCATCTTTTTCTTTATATCCTTGAACATAGTTATGATAGTTCCTTTAAAATTTTTGGATGCAGCATGTGTGAAAACCTATATCTATCATCATACTTAATGTTGAAAAGACTGTATTCTTTCTAAGATCGGAAACAAGGCAAAGAGGTCTGCTTTCACCATTTTTATTCAACATTGTACTAGAGGTCTAGATGTTTCGATATGATTTAAAAAAGAAATAAAAGTCATGAGGATTTTAAAGAAAGAGAAAAAATTAGACATTATATTTTCAGGTCATATGATTGTTTACATAGAAAACCCCAGTGTATCTACAAAAATACTTTATAAAGATGTCTATAAGTTAATAAGTGAAATTAACAAGGCCACAGGGATGCAAAGTTAGTACACAAGCATTAATGTTTATTTCTATATAGTAGCTACAAACAATTGAAAAATTAAATAAAAGACAATTCCATTTACAAGAACATCAAAAAACTAAGTATTTAGGAATAAATCTAACAAAAGACCTCTAAGATTTTTATACTGAAACCTATAAACATTGATGAGAGAAGTTAAAGAAGGTGTAAATAGAGAATGAGATGCAAAGTTTATAGATTTGGAGAATGAATATGTTTAAGATGTTAGCTCTCCCCAACCTTAACACACAATCCCAGTAGGTTTTTCCTGAAAAAAAATTAACAAGATGAACCTAATATTTTATGGAAATCAAAGGATCTGAATTGTCCAATGCAATCTTGAAAAAGTTGAAGGACTTACGGTTTTTTTATTTCAAAAATTTTTATGAAGTTACAGCAATCAAGACAGTGTGCTACTTGTATATATAAAAAAAAAACAGCTACTTGTATAAGGATCAATAAATAGATCAATGAAACAGAATACAGAGCCTAGAAATAGACCCATACTATGGTTAACCACCCTTCAACATGATGCCAAAGCAATTAGCAAGGAAGGAAATTTTTTATTGATAAATTGTGCTGTAGCAACTAGATATCTATATAGGGAAAACTTAACCTCAACTCCTAACTCAAACATTACACAAAAATTAATTTGAGATTTATCATAAATGTAAACATAAAATCTAAAAATTATAAAGTTTTTAAAAGAAAATATAGGAAAATACCTTCACAACAAGGGAATACTAAAAAAACCTGTTACAGTTGAGTTGATTCCAACTCATGGAAACCATATATGTTACAGAGTAGAACTGCTCCATAAGGCTTTTTTGGCTGTAATCTTTGTGGAAGCAAATAGCCAGGTCTTTTTTACGTGGCGTTACTGGGTGCGTTCAGACTGCCAACTTTTAGGTTAGTAGCCAATCTCGAACCACTGTGTCACCCAGGGACCATAAAATAATACAACTAGACAATAAAAAGGAGCAAATTACTGATACATGCAACAACATGGATGAATGTTGAAGATATGCTGAATAAAAGAAGACCTATACAAAAGAGTATATCATACTGTAGAATTGCATTTATATGAAGTTTTAGAACAGGAAAAATTCATCTGTGTTTAAAATAATGAGAGCAGTGGTTTTCTCTTGGGGATGGGATGAGATGGTGATTATAAGGAAACTTTCTGGGGTAATGAAAATATTCTATATCTTGCTGGGTGTCTGGGTTACACAGGTGTATACACTTAACAAAACTCTTAAAACGGTACACTCAAGATTTGTGTATTTCTCTGCATATAAATTTTACCTAAAAAACTGCAAATAAATATTAAACACTAGTTAATAATATGTATGCTGAAGAGTCTAGAGATGAGGAGTACTTACTTTGGAATGCATAAAAAATGAGATGGACTGCTGGATGCATGGATGTATACGTGTGTGATAAAGCAAATATAGCAAAATGTTAACAATCAAAGAATCTAGGTAATGGTATATGGATGTTCATTGTACAATCATTTCATGTTTTCTGAATGTTTGAATTTTTGTGTAATGAAATATTGGGGAAAAAATAATAGAATTGCAAAAGACTGAGGTTCCCCCCCCACACACACACAAAAAAAAGACTGAGGTCCCTTGCTCCTATGGAATGCCTCAATTCCTTGCCCAGTTTCCAGCCAGTTCTCAGGACCAGACCTCATCTACTGAAGTCTTACCATCAGGAAGAATCCAGCAACGCCATGGAATGTGTCTGTGGTAGTGATTCTTTTAATCTTTCCCTAAAGGGACCTATGTCCATTTACTCAGTAACTGTATACTAGATGATGGAAAAACACAGATCTTTTTAGAGCTGTTGGATACAAGATCCAAGGAAGCCAAAGTGCCATCATGTCCCCCCTGTTAGAGTATGGTATAGCAAAAACCAATCCCGTTGCCATGGAATCGATTCCAAGTCATGGCGACCCCATGTGTGTAGAGTAGTACTGCTACATAGGGTTTTCAAAGCTGTAACCTTTTGGAAGCAGATCACCAGGCCTTTCTTCCATGGTAACTCTGGGTGGGTTTGAATAACCAATCTTTTGGCTAGTAGTCGAGTGCTTAACCATTTGCAATCTTTTGGTTAGTAGTCCAGTACTTAATCATTTGCACTACCCAGAGAATCCTAGGGGCATAGAGGGATCGGGTAGTAAATGAAATTTGGCCCAATTCCATCTTTCAATAGGTCCATGGGGTTCATGGCCAACCCATGGACTATTTCTTCAGTTCTTGAATGTCTGATTGGAATAGGCATAGTTAGCATTTGGCAAAACCCTCACATTGGTTCCTGACTTTTAAAGTACGAGCTATTTTGTTAGAAAGACTAAGTGAAAGCGCTTGAACTTTTCCCCTCTTATCAAAAAAAAAAAAAAAAGTTGCATCCCAGAAAAAATTTGTTGTTGTTAGTTGCTTTCGAGTCAACTTCAACTCATCGAGACCTTATGTATAACAAAACAAAACATTGCCCAGTCCTGCACCATTTTTATGATCATGGGTATGTTTGCGTCCATTGTTGTGGCTACTATGTCAGTCCATTTCATTAAGTGTTTCCCTCGGTTTCACTGACTTCTACTTTACCAAGCATGATGTCCTTTTCTAGCAACTGGTCTTTCTTGATAACGTGTCCAAAGTAAGTGAGCCCAAGTCTCCCATCCTCACTTCTAAGGAGCATTCTGGTTTTATATTTCTTCTAAAACTGATTTGTTTATTCTTCCGGCAGCCTACAGTATATTCAGTATTCTTCACCAACACCATGATTCAAATGTATCAATTCTTCTTCTGCCTTCCTTTTTCATTGTCTAGCTTTCACATGCATATGAGGCAATTAAAAAAGACCATGGTTTGAGGTTACTGTCACCCTAAAAGACTTAAAGAGTGCAGAGGGTGGTTCCCATCAAATCCCCAAAATTATAAAAATGGAATGGATCATGCAATACCCCTTCATAAAAAAAACGAAACGCTCAACAAACTAGGACTAGAAGGGAACTTCCTCAATCTGATAAAATTTATGAAAAGCCACTGTTAATAGTGTACTTATTGGTGAAAGACTGGATGCTTTCCCTCTAAGATCAGAAAAGAGAAAAACATGTTTGCTCTCACCACTTCTACTAAACATTATGCTGATGGTTCTAGCCAGTGCACTTAGGCAAGAAGCTGAAATAAAAGACATCAATATTGGAAAGGAAGAAGTAAAACTATCTCTATTCACAAATGACATGATCTTGTATATAGAAAATCCTAAAGAATCCACAAAAACAAACAACAAAACATTGCAACTAATAAATTCAGCAAGGCTGCAAAGACAGAAGATCAATATGCAAAAATCATTTGTATTTCTATACACTCTCAGTGAACAATCTGAAAATGAAATTAAGAAAGCAACATCAAAAGAACAAAATATTTAGGCATAAATGTAACTTATGGAATGAAAAATTTATATGGTGAAAATTACAAAATATTGTTGAAATAAAGAAGATCAAATAAGTGGAAGACATCCCTTGTTCACAGATACAGTTAAGATGGCAATACTGCCTAAATTGGTCGGCAAATTCAATCCCGATCAAAATTCCAGCTGACTTCTTAGAAATTGACAAGCTGAATCTAAAATTCATAAGAAAATTCAAAAGACCCAAAATAGTCCAACCATAGTTGAAAAAGAACTGAGTTAGAGGACTTATATTTCCTGATTTCGAAACTAACTGCAAAGCTACAGTAATTAAGACAGTGGAGTACTAGCGTAAGGATAAACACATCGACTGTAGAGTAGAATTGAGAATCCCCAAATCAGTGCTCACATTTATGGTCACTGATTTTCAGTAAGGGTGCAAAAACAATTCAATGGGGAGAAAGAATAGTCTTTTCAGTAAATGGTGTTAAGACAACTAGATGCTCACATACAAACTCACATGAAAAATTAACTCAAAATAAATCAATGTAAGAGCTAAAATTATAAAAACTTTAAAACACAGAGACAAATCTTTATGACCTTGGGTTTGGCAATGGTTCCTTAGGATGTGACGGGAAAAGTACCAGCAACCAAAGAAAAAATAAATATATTGGATTTTATCAAAATTAAAAATGTCTGAGATCCATATTTATGCCTATTCCAAAGAAAGGTGATCCAACTGGATGCAGAAATTATTTGAACAATTTCATTAACATCACACCCAAGTAAAATTTTGCTGAAGATAACTCAAAAGCCGTTGCAGTACATCGAGAGAGAATTGCAAGAAATTCAAGAGAGATTCAGAAGAAGACATGGAATGAGGGATAACACTGTTGATGTCAGATGGATCCTGGCTGAAAGCAGAGAATACCAGAAAGATGTTTACCTGTGTTTTATTGACTATAACAAGGCATTCAACTCTATGGATCATAACAAATTATGGATAACATTTCGAAGAATGGGAATTCCAGAACACTTAATTGTGCTCATGCAAAACCTGTACATAGATCAATCAAGAGGCATTCATTCAAACAGAACAAGGGGATATTGTATGGTTTAAAGTCAGCAAAGATGTGTGTCAGGGTTGTATCCTTTCACCATACTTATTCAATCTGCATGCTGAGCAAATAATCCGAGAAACTGGACTATATGAAGAACAAGGCATCAGGATTGAAGGAAGACTAATTAACAACCTGTGATATGCATATGGCACAACCTTGCTTGCTGAAAGTGAAGAAAACTTGAAGCACTTACTGATGAAGATCAAAGACCACAGCCTTCGATATGGATCGCACCTCAACATAAAAAAAAAAAATCCTCACAACTAGACCAATAAGCCACATCATGATAAACGGAGAAAAGATTGAAGTTGTCGAGGACTTCGTTTTACTTGGATCCACAATCAAAACCCATGGAAGCAGCAGTCAAGAAATCAAATGATGCATTGCACTGGGCAAATCTGGTGCAAGAGACCTCTTGAAAGTATTAAAAAGCAAAGGTATCACCTTGAAGACTAAGGTGTGCCTGACCCAAACCATGGTGTTTTCAGTTGCCTCATATGCATGCAAAAGCTGGACAATGAATAAGGAAGACTGAAGAAGAATTGATGCCTTTGAATTATGGTGTTAGTGAAGAATATTGAATAAATATTGAATAAAGAACAAACAAACCCGTCTTGGAAAGAGTACAGCCAGAATACTCCTTAGAAGCAAGGATGGCAAGACTTCATCTCACATACTTTGAACATATTATCAGGAGAGATCAGTCCCTAGAGAAGGACATCATGCTTGGTAAAGTACAGGGTCAGTGAGAAAGAAGATCCTCAAAAAGATGGATTGGCATAGTGGCTGCAACAATGGACTCAAGCATAACAACGATTGTGAGGATGGTGCAGGACCGGGCAATGTTTCATTCTGTTGTGCATAAGGTTGCTATGAGTCCGAACTGACTCCACAGCACCTAACAACAGCAACAACCAGGAAAGTGAAAAGCCAACGCACAGAATGAGTTAATATTTGTGAATTATTTATCTAACAAGGGACCTATATCTAGAACATATAAAGAACTCTTACAACTCAGTAATAAAAAGACAAACTCAGTTAAAAAATGGGTAAAGGATCTGAATAGACATCTCTCCAAAGTAAATATGCAAATAATCATTAAGCACAGGAAAAGGTGCTGAAAACCATAATGAGATACCAATGTACACCTGCCACTGTTTGGCTAAAATAAAAAAGACATAATAAACGTTGACAAGGATGTGGAGAAATTGGACCATCATACATGGATGGTGGAGCCCAGGTGGCACAGCGGTTAAGAGCTAAACAAAAGGCTGGCAGTTTGAATCCACTAGCCACTCCACAGAAACCCTGTGGGGCAGTTCTACTCTGTCCTATAGGACTGCTGTGAGTCAGAATCGACTCAATGGCAACAAGTTTAATGGGGTTTCACTGCTGGTGAAAATGTAAAATGGTACAGCCACTTTGGAAAACAATCTGGCAGTTCCTTGAAAGGTTAAACATTGAGTTACTATATGACCCACCTATACTCCTAGGTATACACCCCAGAGAAATGAAAACATGTCCACACAAAAACTTGTGCATGAATTTTTATAGCAGCATTATTCATAATAGCCCAAAAGTGGAAACAATGCAAATGTTTATCAACTGACGAATGGTGTAAAATGGCGTGACAGAGGCATCTGACCTCCTCTAACTTCACGAGGGGGAAGGAGAATCAAGATCAACAGCCCAAGGCTGATTCCTCTGAGGTGGAGGTCAGACATGCCTCCTCTCTCCACCATCTTTACCAATTCTGACGCCAACCATCCCTCCCACTGCTCTCTCTACTTCTCTGTTGGGTATGATAATTCATTGCAACAGCCACACAGAACTCACAGACCATACTCACAGTTATGGGGTTTATTAGGGAAGTAACAAGTTACAATTCAGGTTCAGGAATGTTCAGGATACAGTTCTTTCATCAGGACACCCTCTTCTCAGCCATGCCCACAGGCATGCCTCTCTCTGGCCCTTGGCCTCTGCCCTGCTCAGGCAAGTGTTACAAACCTCTTTTAACTCTGCCAATAAGTGCCCAGAGGCACCCTGCTCCGCCAGAAAGCCTGAAGGCGCTCAGCTCTAACTCTGTGGGTCAGCAGACTTAACTCTACCAAATGCCCAGCGGCACCCTACTCTGCCAGGAAGCCCCTGGCCGGAAGGCAGTCAGCCTTCTTACTCTGTGGGCTGGAAAGCCCCACTGAAGCTGACTTGTACCAGTCTCCTGGTACTGCTGCCTCTACTGCTGCCGTTTCTCTGTTGGTGCTTCTCACTGTCTTGCCGTCTTTGGTGTTACAGCTTTCTCTCTGTCTCTTGGATATAAGAAAGTCTCAGCACAGGAATCCCAAGTTCAGAGGACTTGCTCAGCTCCTGGCTCTTCTTCCTCAGTGGTGGTGAGATCCTCTTCTCCCACCTCTGGGATGGCTCATTTTAATCCTAGCAGGATGACAAAGCTGACCAATCCTTTTGTTAGGGTTCCATGTACTTCATCCGCATAGTTCCGCTCAATCATTGTGTGTGAGTCACAAAAATGGTGGCTAGAAGGGGCGTATTAAGCAATTCAATGCACTGCAAATGGATAAAAGAAATGTGTATATCCATACAATGGAATATTACTCAACAATAAAAAGGACTGAAGTGCTGATACATGTTACAACATGAATGAACCTTGAAAACATTATGCTAATTGAAAGAACACAGTCACAAAAGATCACATGTTGTATGATACATTTACATGAAATGTACAGAATAGGCAAATCCATAGACACAAAAAGTAGATTAGGTGATGGCTAAGAGGTGCGGGGTTTCAAACAGAAAATTGTACACCAACGTTCATTACAAAACTTTCCACACTAGCCAAAATGTGAAAACAACCAAAATGTCCATCAACAGACGAATGGATAAACAAAATGTAGTATATACATACAACGAAATATCATGGTGTTCCACCATCTTGTTGACAACGTATTAACCAGACATGATTAACAAGAAGTGGCAAGTTCTCTGGATGCCTCATAAGACACATGTTCTTCAGAATGTGAGAGATAATCCCTCCACAGATTCAAGTGCCTGCCGCATAAATGAAGTTTCTAGTTCAGTGGTCTGGGGAATGCTCAGACATCCCCCGCCAGGTAAAGAACAAGTTGTTGTGCCTCCGTCTCCTACCACTAAAGAAGGACACCATCATGGGAGGCCTCTTTGGGATTTGGAGGCAGCACATTCTGTACCTAGAAAGAGCGCCACAAGCCATTTCTTGAGTGATACAGAAGGATACTATGTCTGAATGGAGCCCAGAGCAAGAAAGGTCCCAAGATGCAATACCAAAGCCCTGAGCTTGGGCCCTTGGCAGAACCTGTGATGACTCCTATGGCAGAGAAAGATTTCACAGGAAGCCTCTGGCCAGCTCCCAAGGGCACTGTAGTAGAAACCCCTAGAGTTCAGGAGCAAGGCAATGCTGTATACCATTCACAAAACAGAACCATGTTAGTGGGCCCTAGAAGAAAGTGAGCATAATGGCTCATCATGAGCTGGGTGTTCCCAGAGCCACCAAATCATAATGTTGGTCAGACCCAGCAGCAATCATCATAAAAAAGCTGCATCCTCTGAGGCTCTCTAACATCTGAGGGGGGAGGATAATCACTATCAGCCTAAAGCTGATTCCTATGAGGTGGAGGTCAGACACATCTCCACTTTCCAATCTTTTTACCAATTCTGACACCAGCCATCCCTCCCATGGCACTCTCTACTACTCTGCTGGGTTTGATAACTTGTTGCAATGGCCACACAGAATTCGCAGTCCATACTCGTGATTATGGGGTTTATTAGGGAAGTAAAAACCAAAACCCAGTGCCGTTGAGTCAATTCCAACTCATAGAGAACCTAGTGGACAGAGTAGAACTGCCGCATAGAGTTTCCAAGGAGTGCCTGGCGGATTCAAACTGCTGACCCTTTGGTTAGCAGCCGTAGCACTTAACCACTACGCCACCAGGGTTTCCATTAGGGAAGTAACAGGTTACAATTCAGGATCAGGATCAACTTGGAAGTGACAGGAACAACACAGGATACAGTTCCTCAATCAGGACAGCTTCTTCTTCGCTGTGCCCACAGACAGGCTTTTGCTGCCAGGCCCTGCTTGGCCCTGGCCTCTGCCACTGGCCTCTGCCCTGCTTGGGGCAAGTACTACAGATCTTTAGCTTCTCTGATAAGTGCCTGAAGACACCCCATCCCTCCAGTCAACCTCCTGCCTGAAGGCACTCTATCACTCTGGCCTACCACAGCCATCTTGTGCCCTGCCATCTGATGCCACTGCCATCTCCAGTGTTACAGATCTCTGTCTCCTGGGTCTAGGAGGTTCTCAGCACAGGTATCCAAAGGACATGCTCTGTTCTGAGCTTTTCTTCTTGATGGTAATGAAGTCCCCTCCGAGCCTCCTTTTAAGCTTAGCAGGATGGTAAAACTGACCAATCTCCACCATTAGGGTTCCATACACCTTATTTACATTAGCAGACTATTCAATCCCTGCAAAGGTTCTGTGCACCTTATTTGCATAGTCCCACCCAATCATTTTGTGGAAATTACAAGACCATGGCAAGAAAGGCCGTATAAAAGAGATTCATCGTACTGCAGTCATAAAACCGGAGTGACAGGGCCAGGAGTAATCTCAAGCAAGTCCAGAGGACACACAGAGGCTGCACAAGCAAGTGGCCAAGGCCCCTGTGTGCCCCCATGGCACTGACAGCTCTCCCTCAGCTCAATCCTGTAGCCCTGAGAGTCAGGGGTGAGGGAACAGCCCCCAGCTGCGGAGCTTCTTCAGGGCACTCGGTCATACACTTGCGTAGAAGAAGGAGTGGCCAAGGCAAAGGGGATCCAGACCCACCCAGGGCAGTAGCAGCTAGTTTTGCTGGTTTGTTCAGAGGCCTGGACAGGGCACAGATAGAAGACTGAAGACAAGGAAGTTCTGGGAGGTGGTACAAAAGAACTGGCATCATATGGTTGTGTGTTTCTGATTGGAGCCCAGGCGTGGAGGTCGGGGGCCCAGTTCCCTACCCCTACCAGTGATGATGTGGGGAGTCTGTGTACCCACCCTCGAAGAGGAGGGGTTGCTTTCCCCAGGGACATGGAGTCCCACACACATAAACTTGTGACAGGTGCCTGGTGTCATAGTTATCTAGGGCTACTGTAACAGAAATACCACAAGTGGGTGGTTTTAAAGGAGAAAAATTTATTTCTCACAGTTTAGGAGGCTAGAAGTCCAGATTCAAGATGCAGGCTCTGGGGGAAGTCTCTCTGTCTCTGTCTCTCTCTTTCAGCTTCTGTAGCCCCAGAATTCCTGGGGTCCTTGGCAATCTCTACATGGCGTCTGTCTTCTCCCTCATTTGTGGCTAATCTGCTCTTTTTATACCTCAAAAATCATTAAGTTGAAGACACCCCCTACACTGATATGGCCTCATTAAACAACAAAGAAAACCCTATTCCCAAATAAGATAACATCCACACATACAGGACTCTGACACATATTTGGGGAGACGAAATTCAATCTGTAACATCTGGGCACTCTGTGCAGCTCTTGCCAGCAAATAGAGGAGTCCGCACCCTGGCACAGCTAACTGACCCGCAGCCTCCTGAGGGCCAGGGCTGCTGCTGTACATTGGGGGCAGGGAGGAATGTGTGTGATATCTTGTGGTGTTCCCAGCACAATTGTCACTGTAAATGGGCAATTAAGTACAGCCACCACCACCTGATAAGAGCCCTCAGGGTTGAGCATTTGGGCCAGCCCAACAAGGGAGCCACCCAAACCCTCAGGAGAGGTAATGGGGGAGGAGGACCATGGAAGAGGAGGAAGAGGGAGACTCTGAGTTATGGCTGGCAAGCAGCAGGTCTGCAGGTCATCTTCTAACCTTCCATGTGTGCATTTTCCTGGAAATTGTCTGAGAAACTGGTCTGGATGGAGTGACCAGTGAGAGAAGCCAGTGGAGCTGAGCATGGTGGGTGGGCCAGGCCATCCTGCTGGCCCACCGAGAGCCCCTTTCCTGGTGGGTACCCTCTGGTGTATAATGATGACTGGCAGCTGACCCCTCTGTCAAAGAAGCACCCTCTTATGTTCTTTCTGGGGGTCTTAACAAAAGGTGGTACAGTAACATCCTTGGCTTTGTGTCTAGACAGTGGTTTCCTGTCAGCCCTCTTGACTTGATCTTTGTTCCAACCCATTTCTTAATTTAAGAATCATTTGCCATCTGGAGAGGTTGAGATTGAGAAATGACGTTTCCTTTAAACCCAGCAAGTCCTAGCTCTTTTTCATTTTATGTTTAAATTGATACACAGTAAAAATTCCTGGGTGGCACATATGGTTTGAGCTCAACTGCTAACCTTTAGGTTTGAACCCACCCAGCAGTACTGCAGAAGAAAAGGCCTAGTGACCTGCTTCTATTAAGATTCATGCCAAGAAAACCCTATGGGGCAGTTCTACTCTGTAATACACACGGTTACCACGAGTCAGAATCCACTCGATGGCAACTGATGAAAATGATGACAAAATTGACTATTTTTGGTGTACAATTCTAAGTTTTAATATGTGTATAGATTCATGTAACAACCACCACAGTCAGGATACAGAGTAGTTCCACCCCAAAAAAACTGCCTTCTGCTGCCCCTTCCCAATCCCCCGCTCCTGACACCCACTGATCTGTTCTCCATCACCATAGTTTTGCCTTTTCCGAAAAGCCATGTAAATGGAATCTCACAGTATGGGAAAGGGCCTGGCTTCTTTCACTCAGCAGAACGTCTCTGAGATCCACCCGTGTTGTTGTGTGTCTCACCTCCCCTCAGCTCCTCTACAGTTACTTCCTCTTCATTGTGATAGTATTCCACGGTATGATGTATCACCGTTTGTCTACCCGTTCCTTGGCTAATAGACATTTGGGTTGTTTTCAAGCACTGGCGATTATGAGTAGAGCTGCTCTAAATATTTTGTAGAGCTTTTGGTGTAAACATAAGTTTTAATTTCTCTAGGGTACATACTCTGGTTCATATGGCAAGTGTATGTGTAACTTTATAAGTTGGCCTCTTTCTAACAGTTCATTCTTTAGCACAGTTCTCTCCTATTGTAGGCAGCTAGTAGCCAGGCAGCACCTTGAACACTCTGCCTAGAAATCTCCTCAGCTAGATCACTGCATTCATTAGATACGTTTTCCATTTTCTGCTCCACCACAGGTAACAGTGTTCCTAAACTTTCTGCCACTACATAACAAGGGTCTCCTTGGTGTAGCTAGGTGACTCTCATTTTGCAGTCAGATGATTGCTGGGTTGGAGTCATTGCGAAGTCATCCTCACTCACTTGTAGGTGCTCAATGCTGGTTGTTGACTGGTCCTGCAGCTGGGGCTGGTGGTTGGAACACCTATGCATGTCCTCTCCTTGTGGCTGCTTGTGTCTCCTCATAGCCTGGTGGCTGGGTTCCAAAGGCAAGCATCCCGAGAGAGGGGAGCTGTATCACCCAGCTATATGATGTATGACCAGGCTCTAGTATCACTCCGTGCCTGTTGTGTTGCATTATTGGTTAGAAGTAAGTCATTAAGGCAGCACATGTTTAAGGAGAAGGAATTTAGTTTCCACCTCTTGAAGGGAGGAGTGTCACAGAATTTGCTGACATGTCTGAGAACCACCACTGGAGACTATTAACCAAGGTCGAATGGTGAAGAGATGGGGCATATGCAGAGGTGGACAGGTGCAAAGATGGTGTATTTACTGAGGTAGACAGGTGGGTAGGTCCTCCATTTACCAAGGTGGGGAACACTAGGTGTCTTAGTTATCTAGTGATGCTAATACAGGAATACCACAAGTGGACAGCTTTAACAAACAGAAGTTTATTGTCTCACAGCCTAATAGGCTAGAAGTCCAAATTCAGGGCACCAGCTCCAGGGGAAGGCTTTCTCTGTTGGCTCGGGAGAAAGGTCCTTGTCATCAATCTTCCCTTGGTCTAGGAGCTTCTCAGAGAAGGAACCCTGGGTCCAAAGGACACACATTGCTCCCGGTGCTGCTTTCTTGGCGGTATGACTTCCCACGTGTCTCTCTGCTCACTTCTCTCTTTTATGTCTCAAAAGAGATTGATTCAAGACACAATCTAATCTTGTAGTCCTGCCTCATTAACATAACTGCCACTAACCCCAGCTCAATAACATCATAGAGGTAGGATTTACAACACAAAGGAAAATCATATCAGATGACAAAACAGTGGACAATCACACAATACTGGGAATCATGGCCTAGCCAAGTTGATACACATTTTGGGGGGACACAATTCAAACCATGACTGTAGGTGAGAAACAGATTTTTTTTTAATAATTTTGATTGTGCTTTAAGTGACAGTTTACAAATCAAGTCAGTCTGTCACATATAAGCTTATATACACCTTACTATATACTCCCATTTACTCTCCCCCTAATGAGTCAGCCCGCTCCCTTCTTCCAGTCTCTCCTTTTGTGACCCTTTTGCCAGTTTCTAACCCTCTCTACCCTCCCATCTCCCCTCCAGACAGGAGATGCCAATACAGTCTCAAGTGTCCACCTGATACAAGTAGCTCACTCTTCATCAGCATCTCGCTCCAACCCATTGTCCAGTCCCTTCCATGTCTGATGAGTAGTCTTCGGGAATGGTTCCTGTCCTGGGCCAACAGAAGGTTTGGGGACCATGACTGATGGGATTCTTCTAGTCTCAGTCAGACCATTAAGTCTGGTCTTTTTATGAGAATTTGGGGTCTGCATCCCACTGTTCTCCTGCTCCCTCAGGAGTTCTCTGTTGTGTTCCCTGTCAAGGCAGTCATCGGTTGTGGCTGGGCACCATCTAGTTCTTCTGGCCTCACGGTGATGTATCTCTCTATTTCACGTGGCCCTTTCTGTCTCGGGCTCATAGTTATCGTGAGACCTTGGTGTTCTTCATTCTCCTTTGATCCAGGTGGGTTGAAACCAATTGATGCATCTTAGATGGCGGCTTGTTAGCATTTAAGACCCCAGACACCACCGTTCAAAGTGGGATGCAGAATGTTTTCATAATAGAGTTTATTATGCCAATTGACTTCGAAGTCCCCTTAAGCCATAGTCCCCAAACCCCCGCCTCTGCTCCGCTGACCTTCGAAGCATTCATTTTATCCCAGAAACTTCTTTGCTTTTGGCCCAGTACAGTTGAGCTGACCTTCCCTGTATTGAGTGTTGTCCTTCCCTTCACCTAAAGTAGTTCTTATTTATTAACTAATCAGTAAATAACCCTCTCCCACCGTCCCTCGCTCCTCCATTTCGTAACCATAAAAGAATGTGTTCTTCTCAGTTTGTACTATTTTTCAAGAACTTATAATAGTGGTCTTATACAGTATTTGTCCTTTTGCAGGTGACTAATTTCACTCAGCATAATGCCTTCCAGGTTCCTCCATGTTATGAAATCTTTTACAGATTCCTCACTGTTCTTTATCGATGCGTAGTATTCCATTGTGTGAATATACCATAATTTATTTAACAATTCATCTATTGATGGACACCTTGGTTGCATCCAGCTTTTTGTTATTGTAAACAGTGCTGCAATAAACATGGATGTGCATATATCTGTTCGGGTAAAGGCTCTTATTTCTCTAGGGTATATTCCAAGGAGTGGGATTTCTGGGTTGTATGGCAGTTCTATTTCTAACTTTTTAAGAAAATGCCAGATAGATTTCCAAAGTGGTTGTACCATTTTACATTCCCACCAGCAGTGTATAAGAGTTCCAATCTCTCCGCAGCCCCTCCAACATTTATTATTTTGTGTTTTTTGGATTAATGCCAGCCTTGTTGGAGTGAGATGGAATCTCATCGTAGTTTTAATTTGCATTTCTCTAATGGCTAATGATCGAGAGCATTTTCTCATGTGTCTGTTAGCCACCTGAATATCTTCTTTAGTGAAGTGCGTGTTCATATACTTTGCCCACTTTTTGATTGGGTTGTTTGTCTTTTTGTGGTTGAGTTTTAACAGAATCATATAGATTTTAGAGATCAGGCGCTGGTCAGAGATGTCATAGCTGAAAATTCTTTCCCACTCTATAGGTGGTCTTTTTACTCTTTTGGTGAAGTCTTTAGATGAGCATAGGTGTTTGATTTTTAGGAGCTCCCAGTTATCTGGTTTCTCTTCGTCATTTTTGGTAATGTTTTGTATTCTGTTTATGCCTTGTATTAGGGCTCCTAACGTTGCCCCTATTTTTTCTTCCATGATCTTTATCGTTTTAGTCTTTCTGTTTAGGTCTTTGATCCACTTGGAGTTAGTTTTTGTGCATAGTGTGAGGTATGGGTCCTGTTTCACTTTTTTGCAAATGGATATCCAGTTATGTCAGCACCATTTGTTAAAAAGACTATCTTTTCCCCAATTAACTGACACTGGGCCTTTGTCAAATATCAGCTGCCCATATGTGGATGGATTTATATCTGGGTTCTCAATTCTGTTCCACTGGTCTATGTGCCTGTTGTTATACCAATACCAAGCTGTTTTGACTACTGTGGCTGTATAATATATTCTAAAATCAGATAGAGTGAGGCCTCCCACTTTCTTCTTCTTTTTCAGTAATGCTTTACTTATCCGGGGCTTCTTTCCCTTCCATATGAAGTTGGTGATTTATTTCTCCATCACTTTAAAAAATGTCATTGGAATTTGGATTGGAAGTGCATTGTATGCATAGATGGCTTTTGGTAGAATGGACATTTTTACCATGTTAAGTCTTCCTATCCATGAGCAAGGTATGTTTTTCCACTTATGTAGGTCCCTTTTAATTTCTTGCACTAGTACTTTGTAGTTTTCTTTGTATAGGTCTTTTACATCTTTGGTAAGATTTATTCCTAAGTATTTTATCTTCTTGGGGGCTACTGTGAATGGTACTGATTCGGTGATTTCCTCTTCGATGTTCTTTTTGTTGATGTAGAGGAATCCAAGTGATTTTTGTATGTTTATCTTGTAACCTGAGACTCTGCCAAACTCTTCTATTAGTTTCAGTAGTTTTCTGGAGGATTCCTTAGGGTTTTCTGTGTATAAGATCATGTCATCTGCAAATAGAGATACTTTTACTTCCTCCTTGCCAATCTGGATGCCCTTTATTTCTTTGTCTAGCCTAATTGCTCTGGCTAGGACCTCTAGCACAATGTTGAATAAGAGCGGTGATAAAGCCATCCTTGTCTGGTTCCCGTTCTCAAGGGAAATGCTTTCAGGCTCTCTCCATTTAGAATGATGTTGGCTGTTAGCTTTGTATAGATGCCCTTTATTATGTAGAGGAATTTTCCTTCAATTTTTTTTTTGCTGAGAGTTTTTATCATGAATGGGTGTTGGACTTCGTCAAATGCCTTTTCTGCATCAATTGATAAGATCATGTGGTTTTTGTCTTTTGTTTTATTTATATGGTGGATTACATTAACGGTTTTTCTAATATTAAACCAACCTTGCATACCTGGTATAAATCCCACTTGGTCGTGGTGTATTATTTTTTTGATGTTGTTGAATTCCACTGGCTAAAATTTTTTTGAGGATTTTTGCATCTGTGTTCATGAGACATATAGGTCTGTAATTCTCTTTTTTTGTGGTGTCTTTACCTGGTTTTGGTATCAGGGAGATGGTGGCTTCATAGAATGAGTTAGGTAGTATTCCATCATTTTCTATGCTTTGAAATACCTTTAGTAATAGTGGTATTAACTCTTCTCTGAAAGTTTGGTAGAACTCTGCAGTGAAGCCATCCGGGCCAGGGCTTTTTTTTGTTGGGAGTTTTTTGATTACCTTTTCAATCTCTTTCTTTTGTTTCAATCTCTTTTTTTTTGTTATTTAGTTGTTCTACTTCTGATTGTGTTAGTTTAGGTAGGTAGTGTTTTTCTAGGAATTCATCCATTTCTTCTAGGTTTGCAAATTTATTAGAGTACAATTTTTCGTAATAATCTGATATGATTCTTTTAATTTCAGTTGGGTCTGTTGTGATGTGGCCCATCTCATTTCTTATTCGGGTTATTTGTTTCCTTTCCTGTATTTCTTAAGTCAGTCTGGCCAATGGTTTATCAATTTTGTTAATTTTTTCAGAGAACCAGCTTTTGACTTTGTTAATTCTTTCAATTGTTCTTCTGTTCTCTATTTCATTTAGTTCAGCTCTAATTTTTATTATTTGTTTTCTTCTGGTGCCTGATGGATTCTTTTTTTGCTCGCTTTCTATTTGTTCAAGTTGTAGGGACAGTTCTCTGTCTCTGATTTTGGCTCTTTCTTCTTTTTGTATGTGTGCATTTATCGATATAAATTGACCTCTGAGCACTGCTTTTGCTGTGTCCCAGAAGAAACAGATTTTGAGAAGATGATCTTGAGTTCATTCCTGGCATGGTGACCAGATGTTTATTGGTCATCCAAAAAGAGTAGGGCTGGCTTCAGGAAACACAAGCCTGGAGCAGAGGGAGAGGTCAGGCTGGAGGTATCAGTTTGGTAGTGACTGTCACAGAGATGATGTCTGAAGCACCAAGGTTGAGAATGGGGAAAGATGATGGATCTGCCAGGGCTGGGAGGAGGAGGGCACAGTGGACATTGTGGTAGCCCTCCTGAAACTGACCTGCTGCCCTTTTTCTAGCAGAACTCTGACTTGAGTGGGTAGTTAGTTGACTCCATCCGTCTCCCTGATCTAATGGTGGGCATTGTATTCCTGGGCATTGTAGTTGGTTTAGGTGCATGCACTTGACGTGGTTCTCTGAAGGAGGTATGCTGGGAGAGGTTTCCATGGGCAGTCACAGGGAGTATATGGGAAGAGATGGGGAGGTTTGGGGCCACAGCAGCCATCCTGCAACCACGAGGCAGGCTGGGCGGGGCAGGGCCATGCACAGAGGGGGTCAGCTCCATCACCAAGCTGCCAGATTCACAAGGCCCAGGCACCCTACATTAGACCTCTTGTGACAGGAGTTGAGTCAGCAGGTTCTGTCACTTGCAGTCCACAGTGCTCTCACTGATGCTGGAGTGGAGGCAGCAAAGGAGCCCAAAGAAGGGCCAGTGAGGTGGGAATGGTGGGTATGTGACTGTGTTGCCCTAGTCAGCTAACATTCGCAGAGCCCCCTCCCACAACAACAGGGTTCTAAACACCTCACAGGTTGAGTCCTGAGAGCAATTCGTTTATAGATTGGGAAAATGAGGCACAGAGGGGTGACAGTCACACAGCCAGTAAGTGACAGCTGGGGTATAAGCCAAGTTGTCTGTTGCATCTGTGGGCTGCACAGTATATTTTCAGACATCAAGGAAGGAGGGTATTAACAGAAGTCCTCATAAGCCCTTCGATGCCGCTAAATTGAGAATGAAATCGTCTTCACAAAATTTGGCAAAGTGGAGGTCATCAGCAAGTTTTGGGCAGAGTGAACCCCAGAGATGGTGTGGACAGAGCCTAGATGGCCTACGTGGAAGAGTAAGGGGTCCAGACCCAGCTGGAGACAACTCCTGAGAAGCTGGCTGGTGGGAGTGGTGACATTGGGCCGCTCCATGGGGTCAAGGAGGTGGTAGTGTGGGGTGAAGGAAAGGGGTTTAATGTTTTGCAGGGTCTCCTAGGACATGTGGGACAGCAGGAGATGAGGCCTTGAAGGCTACCCTGTATCAGGGGAGAAGGCAGAGAACTGGACACAGGGACTATAGGGTTGTGGATTTAGGAACGAGCAGACGCAGCTTTCCGCCAAGCTATTTAATTCCTGGGTGATGAGTGGGAAGTTTGGGGCCAATGTGTGGTCGGACTGCAGGGTTACCGGACGGCGTTGGGTCCTCTCTGGGGCTGGAGACCAGAAGTTTAGGGGCCAGGAATCTGCGTGGCTGGGTGTTTCTCCAAGGCAAACCCTGGTGGTATAGTAGTTAAGAGCTACGGCTGTTAACCAAAAATGGTCGGCAGTTCAAATCCACCAGGTGCTCTTTGGAAACCCTATAGAGCTGTTCTACTCTGTACTATAGGGTCGCTGTGAGTCGGCATTCACTCAATGGCAATGGGTTTTTTTTTTGGGGGGGGGGGATGTTTCTCCAGACTTGCTCACCAGCCTCGGTACAGCCCAGAAGTGGATGAGGAGCTAGGCTTTGCTGCTGTGGCTACCTGAGGAGGCTGGGGAGGGGAGAGGGGGCTGAGCCGGGGGACTGGGCCGGGTCGGGTCCCCTCGGGCCTACTGTACCAGAGCGAGGCTCCCCGGGCGGCGTGGGGCCTGCACGGTCGGCCAGCCGCTGGTGGGAACGAGGGACGCATGCTGGGGCCGAGACTCCTCTGGCCCCCCCGCTGCCCGGCCAGACCCCTCTGCGGACTCGCGGCCGCCGCCCCCGAGGCGGCGCAGGGCCTCCGCAGTCGGGGATTAGTGCGCTCTTCGCTGGCGCGGCCGGATTAGCTCGCGTGGACCCGGCGCCCGGCCCAGGGATTACGGCACGCTCCCCCGATGTATATATCCGCGCCGCTGTGGCGGCGGGGCCCGGGGGGGAGGGCATGGCGGCAGCCCCGGGTGCGGCAAGCCGCAGGGGCCCCGAGCGCCCCTGTCCCTTCTCCATTGAGCACATCCTCTCCGGCCGGCGCGAACGGAGCCCCCCGGCCCTGGCCGACTGCCCGCCACCGCCCGCGGGCCGCCAGAGCCCTGGGGAGCCGGCGGAGCCCGCGAGGCCCGGGGAAACCAAGGCCGCGCCCTGCGCCTGCTTTTGCTGCTGCGGTCCCCACGCCGCACCCCGTGGGCCCCGGGAGCCCGCCGCTAGCCTGGGTGAGTGGGCGCGCCGGGGAGCCTGGCGGTGCGGTGCCTGGGCCGGGGGAGGCGCGGCGCGGTGCGGGCAGAGTGGCCGGGTTGGGCCCCGAGGCTCACGCGCCCCCGCCTGCAGGCGCGCGGCTGCCGTGGCCGCTGAGGCTGGGTGCTGCAGCGCCCTTGCCCTTGGCCGCGTCCGCGCCGTCCGGAGGCCCCGCGGTGCTGCCCGGCCCGGGCCCGCAGCGGCGCACGCGGCGCCACCGCACCATCTTCAGCGAGGAACAGCTGCAGGCCCTGGAGGCGCTCTTCCTACAAAACCAGTACCCCGACGTGGGCACGCGGGAGCGCCTGGCCGGCCGCATCCGCCTGCGCGAGGAGCGCGTAGAGGTGGGTGCCCGCCGGCTGGGTGCCGCGGAGTGGGGCGGGGGCGCGGCCGGACGGGAAGAGGCGTCCCTGTGGACTTTCTCGCCTTCGTTCTTCCATTTTCAAAGACATCCGCGGCCTGAGCATGGCCTGACGCGCTGGAGGGCCCCGGGGCTGCAGTGGCGTTCTGGGCGGTTCCGGGGTTGAGGGGCAGGAGGGGGCAGGCGCGTCGTGAGTGTTGCTGGAACTGGAAATGAAAGGAGGTGAGACTAGTTTTCTTTTACTACTTTGTTTTAAACTTTTTTTTTTTTTTCCTGATGATAAAGGAGGCACGCGTTCATATTCCAGAACTTGGGGAGCTCTGAAAAGCGCAAAACGCAGAAGGGGCATCCTGGGTGCCTCCGGGTGAGGGTGGGAAAGGGTTCCTGTCCCACAGCCCAGGCCACAGTCCCTCTGCAGCGGACAAGGGGCGTTGGCGCGCAGCCCTGCCAGATGCCGGCTCTGCAGCCCTCAATTGCCCACAGCCGCTCCAGGATGGGGGCTAGGGGGTGGGGGACGCGAGTCTTGGGGCTGAGACTGAGTAATCCCCTCCCCCTCGTCCGCAGGTCTGGTTCAAGAACCGCCGGGCCAAGTGGCGACATCAGAAACGCACCTCAACATCCTCGAGGGTCCTACCCGGGGCCAAGAAACCACCCAAGGAGGGCTGCTGATGTTCTGGAAGCACCACTGGGGCTTGGCCGTGTCCTTTGGGGCTGGCTCAGAGAGGACAGATTTACTCAAAAAGAAGCTGGGAGAGGATCCCAGCCGCTTCTGCCCCCACAGCTTTCTGAGTCCTGAAGCTAATGCTCAGAGCAGCGCCCCTCAGCGGGAAGGGGACATCCCTTGGGCCCTGGTCAGGTCACCTGCCACCAAGAGAGGAGGGCATGCTCAGCCCCTAGTGCCCTCTCCTTCCCCAGTGAAGGGGAGGGCTGGCAGGGGAGCAGGTCCCATGGAGGAAGGAGCATGCAGGCCAGACTCCCCAAAGCCCCTCAGGAAGTGCTAACCCCACACCAGAAAAGGAACCACCTCTTACGAACACTGGGACCCAGAGTCTTCTCCACTGGAGTCTCCTTCCCCACTTGAGGACATTCTGCCATTCTGCCTCTCTTCTCTCTTCCAGTATGGACATACAGTCCTACTTGGTCACAGCTGACCTGGCGTACTACCTCGCCCCCCACCTGGATAGGTGCTGTGGGGGGTGGGGGAATCTGTGCACATCCTAGTGTGTCAGGACCTATAGAATAGGAAGATTGGATGATGTAATCCCCAGAAGCCCCCTCCCCTGCTCCTTAGTCCTGTGAGTCTCATGTTGATACTGAGAAATAAAACAAGCAATTAGACTGCAAAAGCAGTCCAGAGTATGAAGTTCACTGTGTGGCTCCCCTTCAGAGCCCAGCTGGGGCCCTGCCCCTCCTCCTTCCTTTTCAGGGATTTGAAGCCTGGTATGTCTTTGGGAGGGAGCACAGTTGAGGGAGCCCTCAGGTGGAGTGAGCCTGCACAGTCCCTGTGCCAAGCTTTCCCCCAGCAGAGCAAATTGCCCCCTGGATCATAGCCTGGCACCCTGGGGTCAATGCTGGCCACTAGGTGCTGTTAACCCACTTCATGGGTGGCGGGTTCCTTGGTTTCCTCCTCTCTGGAGGGTTTCCATGCTGTGGTGTTGGCCTCTCACAGGGCAATCAATCTCTGCCATCCTAGGGTGGGGAGGTTGGCCTGGGAAGACCCCCGCTGCTCTGGAAAATGCTTACCCTTCCCTCCATCATCCTGGCCCCAGGGTGAAGTATAGCATGAAAACATAGTTTCTGTTCTCCAAGTGGGACCATACAGTGGGTCCAGGGAACCCAGCACCCCCTTCATCTGACTTGAGAAACTTATTTTGTCTCTCTGTAGTTACTGGTGGGAATTGGGGGAGGTGCCTCTGGCAGGGGAGCCCCTGGGTGGTATAAAAGGTTAATGCATCAGCTGGCTGGAGGTTCAAGTCCACCCAGAGGCACCTCAGAAAAAAGGCCTGGTGATGTACATCTGAAAAATCAGCCACTGAAAACCCTGTGGAGCACAATTCTACTCTGACACACATGAAGTCACCATGACTCAGGATCAACACGATGGCAGCTGGTACTGAGTATCTGGCAGGAGACAAAGTCCAGCTATAAAACATGCAGAAATCAGGGCTTTAGCTCCTGGGACACTCCAACGCATGGTGTCCCTCAGCCCAGACTGCCCTAGTATGCTGGTAGAGCAGCTTTGTGACAGCCAGAAGCCTCAGGCAGAGGCAGAGGCTAGCTTCTGGCTGTCACAAAGCTGCTCTTCTCCCTGAACCCTGGCCTCGCCCTTGGAAACTGCACTTGTAGATCTAAGGACATGACCATATCCTGGCCAGCATCCCTGAAGACTGGGACACCCCCCCTCTCACTGGGTTCCAGGCCCCTTGTCTCCTTTGGCTGAGTGGATATTTGTTATTATGCAGGGCAGCCATGAGTCAGAACTAGCCCGAACTCCGCCTTCCAGGGACCAGTGGCTATGCCACTCTCCTGGCATTTTTCCTTCCTCTCTAGCTGCTCACCTGGCCATTTACATAGGCATTCTCAAGACTCAGTCCCAATCATTCCCCTCCCATCTCCATTCTTTCCCTGGCTTTTCTCTTCCACCCTCAGGATCTGGTTTTCTTCTCTCTGCCACATTTACATGTCAGTCCCAGGCCTCTCCCCTGACTGTTCCCTTGACTACTCCACCTGAAAGCCCACAGGCTCCTCAGCCACTTTGTCCACAGTGAACTCTTCCCAGGTTCAAACCAAGCACATGAGCCAGGGGGCTGATAATCACCCTGACTCCTCCCTCTTCCTCACTCACCATACCCAGGCCAACAGCAAGTTGATTTTACCTGCACAGCCCCACCCCTCAATGTGTCTTCTCTCCAGCTTCTGCTGCACCATCCTGAACCACCATTTCTCACCTTGACTATTGCAGTTGCCTCCAGGCTTGTCTACTTGCACCCACTCTGTCTCCTCTAATTCATTCTCCATAAAATCCAAGTGCAAATCTGAACCTACCTTTCCCCTGCCTGCAGCACTCCAAGGGCTTCTCATTGCTCCCAGAATAAGTTAAAACTCACCATGGCCCATGAGGCCTTGTGTGGCTTGGGTTCTGCACCTCTGGTGTCATCTCATACCTTACTCCTCCTTGTACTCCAAAGGTCAGTTTTGGAACTTGCCTTGCTCCCTCCCACCACTGGGCCTTTGCACATGCTCTTTCATTTTTCCCTGATCAATGCCTGTTCATCCTTTGGCTCTGCAATCACTTTCTGCTCAGGGAAACTTCCTCTGACTTACCCCACTGGGTCAGATTCTCCAAATACAAGCTCTTTTCTTGCACTTGTCACAGCTGCACTTTTATGCTTGTTTGTGGGATGATCTAACTAGTGTCTGTCTTCCCCACTGGACTGTCATCAATATGAGGGCAGGAACTATCACCACGGAGTCCCCAGGGAATGAAAGATTGACTGCATACTATAAAAGTAAAGTTATACTAAATTTGTTTGGGTAGAACTTATTTGATGTGTTTCTCCTTTTGGAAAGAAATTATTCCTGAAAAATGCTTAAGACAACTTTTGGTCCACTTTAGTGAGAATTAGTCCTCTTCTGGGAAGCCCACTCTGCTGATTGTCATTCAGGGACCTAATGATCTTTAACTAGACATTTCTTTTTTTTTCTTTTTGAATTTTTAAAAATTGTGTTTTAAGTGAAAGTTTACAGTTCAAGTTAGTTTCTCATACAAAAATTTATGCACACATTGTTATGTGACCCTGGTTGCTCTCTCTATAATGTGACAGCACACTCCTCCTTTTCACCCTGGATTTCGTGTGTCCATTCAACCAGCTCCTGTCCCTTTCTGCCTTCTCATCTAGCCTCTGAACAGGAGCTGCCCATTTAGTCTCAGTTCTTACTTGAACTAAGGAGCACACTCTTCACAATTATCATTTTATGTCTTATAGTCTAGGCTAATCTTTATCTGATGAGTTGGCTTCAGGAATGGTTTAGTTCTGGGTTAACAGAGAGTCCAGGGGCCATGTCTTCTGGGGTTCCTTCAGTCTCAGTCAGACCATTAGGTCTGGTCTTTTTTACTAGAATTTTCATTCAGCACCCCACTTTTATCCTGCTCTGTCAGGGACTCTCTGTTGTGTTCCTTATCAGGGCAGTCATTGGTGGTTGCCAGGCACCATCTAGTTCTTGTCCCAGGCTGATAGAGTCTGTGGTTTATATGGCCCTTCTGTCTCTTGGACTCAAATTTTCCTTTTGTCTTTGGTGTTCTTCATTCTCCTTTGCTCCAGGTGGGTTGGGACCAATTGATGCAACTTAGACAGCCACTCGCAGGCTTTTAAGACCCCAGATGCCACTCACCAGAACATTTTCTTAAAAAACTTTGTTATACCAATTGACCTGGATGTCCCCTGAAACCATGGTCCCCAGGCCCCCACCCCTACTACTCTGTCTCTCAAAGTGTTTGGTTGTATTCCAGAAACTTCTTAGCTTTTGCTTTAGTCCAGTTGTGCTGACTTCCCCTGTATTGTGTGTTGTAACTAGACATTTGTTTATTGAGCCACCATGCTTTTTTTGTCGTTAGATAACTATCAGAAAATAATTGATTTTTTTCTTGCATAAAGTTTGAATTTAAACTTTGAAACGCGTATATAACCAAAGTTTCTGAAGAGCAATTTTCGTTAACAATATAGATGGCACACGTAGTGATTAACTTTTCACCATTAAAGTGAACACACGCCGCCGCAACCGAGGTCCTCAGCGTCCATAGCCCAGCCACGCTGACCAACGTAGGGCAGGACGGAGGCTGCAATTGCCTTCAGGCTCAGCGCTCGTAGTGACGTCACATCGGAGCGCGGGCCGGCCTTCGACGCACGCAGCTCACCGGTTGGCTGGCTGTGTAAAGCGCCTGCGCAGTTGGTGCAATTCTGATGATGTTCCCCTCCGCCCTGTGACGCTTCTGCGCCGTCGGAGCAGTGTTGGGATAGCAATGGAGATCCCGGGAGTTTCGGCCCGGGTCCTGGTGCTCCCCAATGCGCCGGGGTCCGGGAGGAAGCGCACTGCGAGGGCAGCGGGGGCTGCAACGAGCAAGCAGCAGATCCTGGACGAGGAAGAGTACATCGAGGTACGATCTTGGTGCGGAGGCCGGCCCCTCCCCGCTTTTTGGTCATTTCTTGTCTCTTGAGTTGCTCCTTTGGGGTCGTGGCGCGCCCCTTGTCGCTTTGCAGAGTTGGAGCAGCCCGAGTCCTTGCCCTTGTGGTGTGGAGTGTCCCGAGGGGCAGGCAAACAGTGCAGAGGGAGGTGTCTTTGAGGGGCGAGGTATTAGTAGTGTTATCAGGGGAAGGAGGCGGCAGCGGCTCCGTCTGTATGTGGTGGGGGTCAGGGAAGGGAAGTTTTCTGTCAAAGAATGAGTAGAAGTCTGGCAGAGAGGAAGGATGGTGGCGAAGAGGGCGATGACAGCAAGTGCAAAGACTAGGTGCTGGAAACAGGCTGCGGTTGTGGCGGCATCATTGAGTGCGGAGACCTTGGTGGACCCTTGAAGTGGGTGTTGGTAACTTGAAGTCGGTGTTGGTCCTACCGTAAACATGTAGAAGGAATTGGCAGGGGGATTGGAGGAAATTATTTCGCTTTTAGACTGGTAAAATTTGGGATGCTTCTGGGATATTCGGAGCTCTGGTGGAGCAGTGGTTAAGAGCTTGCTGCTAACCCAAAGGCCAGCAGTTAGAATCCACGAGCCGCTCCTTGGAAACCCTGTGGGACAGTTTTGCTCTGTCCTGTAGGGTTGCTGAGTCAAAATCGACTCAATGGCAAGGGATTTGGTTTGGTTTTGGTCGGGGATATACAGGTAGGTGTTATCTGTGAACAGCTGGGTGCACAGGTGTGGAGCTTAGGAGCAAGTTCTCAGACAAGCGTTGTCTCAACTGGTGGTAGTGGTGGTGTAGGCCATGGGATGACTGGCTGAAGTCACCCAGGGAAAAAAGAGTTTAGATTGGAAACAGGAAGTGGTGGCAACACTCACATTAGTGGCAGTGGAGGTGACAACACTCACATTGGTCCTGCTGGTACTGTGGTGGAGCCAGCAAAGGAGAATGAGAACAACCAATGAAGGGAAGAGCGAAGGATTTTGTGGAAATCGAAGGAGAGTTTAGTAGTGTTAGATGTTGCAGGTATGCCACACAGGATGTTCTTCCCTGATAGAAAGTGCCCCCAAGCTCTGGGAATTGGTTGGTTGCTGGTCATTGGGGCAAGCAAAGGTTGGAGAGACTCAGCAACAGTGGACTTAGAGGTGGGGGTGCCCAGATGGCGACTGTGACTTTTGTTCTGATCTCTCCTGACAGGGCCTCCAGACAGTCATCCAGCGGGACTTTTTTCCTGATGTGGAGAAGCTACAAGCACAGAAGGAGTACCTGGAGGCCGAGGAGAATGGAGACTTGGAGCGAATGCGCCAGATCGCCATTAAGTTTGGCTCTGCCCTGGGCAAGATGTCCCGAGAGCCCCCGCCCCCCTGTAAGGACTCTGCGGGTGGCAGAGATGAGAAAGCCAGCTGAACTGTTGCCTCAGGCTCGCTCTAATCTCCATCCCCTCTCATCTCCTAGATGTGACTCCAGCCACTTTTGAAACCCCTGAGGTGTACACAGGCCCTGGTATGGTGGGCAGCAAGCCCCAGCCCCGGGGCCGAGGACCAGAGGATGGTGAGTGAATGCCCTCCTTCAGTCCCACAGTTAGGATTGCCCAAGATTCTCATCCTATGAAGTCCTGAGGTGGTCTAAGAGGGCTGTAGATTACTTCTTGTCCCCCAGGGGTCTAAGAGCACTGGTCTAGGAAACGGAAAGATCTAGGTCCATCTCCCAGACATAGGGCAGTTCTTTGAGCCTCTGGCCCTCCTCTCTAGACTGGGAATAATGCCACCTCCTCCAGACTGCTCATTGTGTGCCAGGCACTGCCCAGGCACTTCATGGACCTCAGAGTGCTCCTCTCCTGGCTATTTCCATAAGACCCCTCAGAGCCTTTGCAGATAACTGTACAGCTTGTTCCTTCCCTTCCTTCAGGCCTCTGCTCATATGTTACCCTTTCAAGGAAACCTTTCCTGAGCTCCTAATGAAAAGTAGCAACACTCCTGGCACTTTGTGCCTTCCCACGTGGCTTTACTTTTCTCACGGTAGGGCCTAACATTAAAAAAAAAAAAAAATCGTATTTGTTTATTGTCTCTCCTTACCTAGCATTCTCTCTGTGAGAACAGGGACTTTGTTTTGCTTCCATCTGTATCGTTAGCATCTAGAACAGTGCATGGTATGTTGTAGGCATTTGGCAAATATGTGTAATTTGAACAAATGAACAAGTTGTCTCCCATGTGTTTACTGGGGTGTAAGGCATTCAGGTATATACGTTCCATTCAAATTTCACAAGGAAGTTTCTTAGGGTAGAGCATTTTGAGTACTGTTCAATATGAGTGTATTGGAAGGGGCAAACTTCTTGGGGTTGAAAGCCTGTGACTGGGACTTTCTCATATTCAGGTTATCTCCTTGTCATTAGTAGAATGTCATTGCATGCACAGTTGGACAGACGTTATTTTCTACTAGGTTGTAGCTACGGTATGCTGTGCTAACATGGATGCTGTGTGTGTCTACAGAGATGTGATGTCTTCTGCTTCAAAACCCAGCTCTTCTCACATTAGCACATTCCATCGTGTTGTGTTCTCAGAGCTTGATTCTCCAGGTGAAATTTGACACATGAATCACCTTATCTGCCGTAAATACAGGAATTCTTCCAACAACTTAAGTCGTAGGTACCATTGTCATTCACATCCACCGATGAGGAAACTGAGACTCAGGGAGTGAAAAAATGGTGTGGTAGCATCTGACTTCCTTTAACTTCACAAGGCGGGAGGAGAATCAAGATCATCAGCACAAGCCTGATCACTGTGAGGTAGAGGTCAAACATACCTTTTCTCTCTAACCTTCTTACCAGTCCTGACACTGGGTTTGATAATTCATTGCAGTGGTCACATGGAACTCACAGACTATACTCACATTTATGGAGATTATTAGGGAAGTAGCAGGTTACAATTCAGGATCAGGAAGCATGTAGGCAAAGTCTCCCTTCTTCAGTGCGGGACAGTTCCCTCAGCTCCTCTTGGCCATGCAGGGCTCCTCTCTTGGCCCTTAGCCCTTGGCATGGCCTCTGCCCTGCTTGGGCAAGTGTTACAAAGTTCTTTTAGCTCTACCAATGAGTGCCTGGAGGTATCGCACTCCTGAGGAAGCCTCCTGCCCAAAGGGGCTCTGCTCTCTTGCTCTGTGGGTTGGCATGCTGTATGTGTCTACACAGATGTCTTGTGCTTCTTGCTCTGTGGGTTGGCCTCTTCACTTGGTGGGTTGGGAAGCCCACCACAGCCATCTAGCATCGGTCTCCTGGTTGTGCTGCTGCCGTTTCTCTGCTGCCCTTGCCCCTGCTTCTCGCTGTCTCGTACGTTCTCTGGTATTACAGCTTTGTCTCCTGGGTCTAGGAGGTTCTCAGCGCAAAGATTCTAGGTCCAAAGGATGCGCTCTGCTCCTGGCTCTTCTTTCTTGATGGTAGTGAAGTTCCCCCTCTGTTCTGGGATTGGCTCTCTTTTTAAGCTTAGTAGGATGGCAAAACTGACCAATCCCCTAGTTAGGGTTCCATACACCTTTTTTGCATGGTCCCACCCAGTCATTTTGTGGGAGTCACAGGACCATGTATGGTTCGAAGGGCCATATTAAGTAATTTGCTTCACTGCAGGGAGGCAGTAACTTTTACAGGTCTCAGGTGATAGGCAGCAGGATGGGGTTTGCATCCTCATCTTTCTGACCCCACATCTTGAACTTTTAACCACTGTACTTTGTGTGCAGTGTAGCATGTTGTAGGTATGGAAGACTGTCACTAGAATGTGAAGGAAAGGCTTTCTCCCTGATGGCCCTGCTGAAGTCTGCAGCACCCCTCACAGTGTGATGGCACTACTGCAGCAGCAGAATCACATTTGATGGTGGTGTTTGTGGCTCTGATGGTTTGGGTTGTGCACAGAGCATGCAAGCTGCTGTCCAAAGCACTAGGTCTTATGGGGTCCCTGCTATCAGGGCTTGCTGACAGAAAGGGAGACTTATGTGACAGACAACCATCTGTAGCGTGGGTATGAGAAAGAGAAGAGCGATTAGGGTAGAGAAATCCTAGGGTGGGAGGGAGAGCCCTGCTCTGGGAGTTCCAGGCAGGCTTGATAGCAGTGGGGGCTTTGGCGATAGAGCCTATAGGACTGGTACGGTTTTGGCCCGGGAAGAGCCTGGCTGTGATCATCTTGCTTTAAGGCCTGTGTGCCGCACCCCCCTCCCCCCCTCCCCGCTTCCAGTTCAGAATCACATTGCTTGTTTTACCTGGAATATAGCAGATGAGTAGAGCTGGCCAAGGCATCTGCAGGACGCCACATGGGAACTCCCTGGGCAGTTGGGGTGGGTGATTCTACCCACAGGTCTGGAGTCCTTTGCAGCGTGGGCTCTCACAGACAGAACGCAGGAGCAAGGGTTAAGGTTGGGGGTTCCAGCCCTATTTGTAGGATGATGTGATTCCTGGGAATGGGTGACTGTGCAGAGTGGTATCCATGCCATTTATAGTGCCGTGTTCCTCTTCCCCCACTGCCAACCCTGAGCAGGAGAGACTGGAGAGGAGGAGGAGGAGAAGGAGCCACTGCCCAGCCTGGATGTCTTTCTGAGCCGTTACACAAGCGAGGACAATGCCTCCTTCCAGGAGATAATGGAGGTGGCTAAGGAGAAGAGCCGGGCACGCCACGCCTGGCTCTACCAGGCCGAGGAGGAGTTTGAGAAGGTGTCCCTGGGGTGCAGGGGCCTAGAGCACTGTGTTGGAGGGGTAGGGGTCATCTCTGGCTCAGGGGCACAGTGTCTGGGAGCCTCTCTGACACCCACTTTCCCCCATGTGATTGCAGAGGCAGGAGGATAGTCTTGCAGTCCCATCGGCAGAGCAACAAGCCATTGAGAGCAACCAGACTGGAGTGGAGACCTGGAAGTACAAGGCCAAGAACTCCCTTATGTACTACCCAGAGGGTGAGCAGGTGGGGCCAGGTAGCCGGCTGGGACGGGATAGCAGAGTGAGGGCTAGAGCCATTTGCATCTGGCCCTGTGTGAAGATCTGACCTTTAATGAGTGGGTAAGTGCTCTCTTGGTGTCCTGGTCTGTCTTGGGGAGGGGGGTGGGTCTGTGTGTGAAGTCAGCAAGGGAATGAAGCCCTCCCCAGCTTTGTTCAAGCTGCACAGATGTGAGCCTGAACTAGGCCCAATGCTTTTGTTTGGGTGAGAGAGAGAGCATGCTCTTCTTACTTGGTGAGCAGGGCTGAGTTGGAGCCTACCCACGCCTCGGAGCCTGTTGCTGTTTCTGCTTAACTTGCCAGGCGTTCCTGATGAAGAGCAGCTGTTCAAGAAGCCTCGGCAAGTGGTGCATAAGAATACACGCTTCCTCAGGGACCCCTTCAGCCAGGCCCTAAGCAGATCCCAGCTCCAGCAGGCAGCTGCCCTCAACGCCCAGGTGAGCAGGAAAGGATAGCACATCAGGTGTGGTATGACCTGATTATGGCACCACACCTGAACCTGCTCTCTGAGTTTGGGCTGCTTGTAAATTAGGACTGTTCTTGGGATTGGCGAGCTGAGCAGTGCTAATGTATTTGGGACCTCTGTGTGGCAGGGTCCCCAAGTCTTTTCTTGGCCTGGGTGGACTTTCTTTGGGGTACTATCTTGGTCATACACAGCCTGTGGGTCCGGATCTGTGCCAGTTCCCTTGGGTGGGCATGAGAGAACAGAGGCTTCTGGGAGACTGCTCAGTCTGGCCAGATCCATGCCCGTGCACCAGGCAGGATTATGGGGTGGACTGTGGGGTAGGCAGGAGGTGGGGAAACTGGAGTCTTTTAGAAGTGCCTCACGGGAAAGCTACCAGAGCACAGATGTCTGTGGTCAGCATTGCCCCTGCAGGGGGTTGGAGTCAGTATCCTCTGAAAGTAGCCCATGTGGGTGGGGTGAGGCTGAGGGGTCTGTCACTGCCCTGGCTGTGAGGAGGGGCACTTCCCTTGCTGGGAATGCCTGCTTGAACAGGTCTGCAATGGCTTCCTTCTGTCCTTTTTCTCAGTCTCTTTCCCAGGGGGGCTGCCAGCCCCAGAGTGCTGACTGTGCCCTGAGGAGAAGTGTTCCAGTGTGTGCCTGGGGACCTGCCCTTCGGCCAGCTGAGGAGAGTGGCTCTTGCCTGCCAATGCCAGGCCCCCCTGACTCAGCCTTGTACTTGTCATTCCAGCACAAACAGGGCAAGGTGGGCCCTGACGGCAAGGAGCTGATTCCCCAGGAGTCCCCGAGAGTGGGCGGATTTGGATTTGTTGCCACCCCGTCTCCTGCCCCTGGTAAGATATGTGCCTGTTGGCTGGCTGGCTGGCTGGCCTTCTATGGGGTTCCCTTGTGGAGGAGGGGGGGTGCTCCTCAGTTGGCACCAGCCACTGCCAGTGCTGCCCTGGGCCTGCCCCATACCTGTGTGACTTAGGGACCTGGGCTCCCCTTCTGTGCAGGGGCAGCCTGGGCTCTGGGCCTGTCATGCCCTGGGTTTTTAGGTGACCTTCGCTGTCTGGGCATGGCAGGAGGGCTCAGGCAGACCAGGCCTACGGTGTGTTTCTCCGCCCACTACCTGGGCAGGCTCCATGGCTCGTCCTAAACTCCAGGACAGAATCTGAGTTTGTGGTGAAGTGAGGTATTGGGGCTCTGGTGGACAGGCTTGCTTACACTGACTGTCCTCAGGTGAGCAGGTGTGGGCCAGGCCTGGTAAGAGCAGAGTTGTCCAGTGGGCTGGCTGTCTGGGTTTGTGGCAAGAGCAGAGTTGTGCAGTGGGCGGGCTGTCAGGGTGTGCTCTTCTGTGTGAAACGTGTAGAAGCCAAGCCATGGTCTGCAGGAGGCGCTTCATGTGGGCCTGAGGGTGCTGTGTCTGGCTTAGTGCAGGGGCGGTAGACAAGGTGCATCTGGGGGCTGCAGGGTCCAGTGGTCAGGGTGGTGCCAGGTGAGTTCCCTGGTGGGCTGGGTCTGTGCTGCATACTTCCGCCCTCATGTCCCTCCTTCAGGCCACCCATCTCTGCTGCCTGCCTGGTCTGGTATCCCCGCCTCCTCTGCACAGATCCTCCTGGCCTGTGTCACCACTCCAAAACCATTACCATCGAGTCGATTCTGACTCATAACGACTGTACAGGACAGGGCAGAACTGCCCCATAGAGTTTCCAAAGCTGTAACCTTTATGGAAGCAGACTGCCGCATCTTTCTGCCATAGAGCGGCTGGTGGCTTTGAATTGTCAACTCCTTAGTTAGCAACCAAGTGCTAAACCACTGTGCCACCAGGGCTCTTTGTGTCACCAACAGTCTTGGGATAACATTTTCTGGTTGTGGTTCTCCATCTTGTCAGCAGCGTTACGTATGTGACGTTTACAAACAAATTCAAATAGTATTGTAGGGCAGGGAGTCCCTGGGTCTTTTCTCACATCTGCCATTCACAGAAGAGGCACCTGGGACTTGGGTCCCTCCACCCTCCAAGACACTGGCATGGGCCTCTACACTCTTGGGCTGGTTGCTGTGGGGTCCTAGGTGGCTGGGAAGTCCTGGATTCCCCAAGCACCAAGCATCTCTGCCTTCGTGGTGGGGTATTGTCATTGACTGCCAGGAGGCTCCACAGGGACCTCCAGCATCCTGGCCCTGTGCTGGGGGTGCGGGGGGCTAACTGACCCAGCCCAGCTTCTCTGTGGAGGCTCCAGGCTAAGCCCCACGGCTGTTTGGGCCCCCACGGACTTGGCATTTTCTTCTCAGAGGGCAGAGGTTCCAGAATTTTGGAATCCCCGGGGAAGGAGAGAGGGTTCAGCTGCTGGGATGTGCATGAGGGGAACTGGCTGCAGTAGGAGAGAGGGTCTGAGCACTGCCACTTCCTGGGGTCCCCTGGCCTGAGGTGGTTGTGGTGGGCTCTACCTCTGCAGGTGTGAACGAGTCCCCTCTGATGACCTGGGGTGAAGTCGAGAATACACCCTTGAGAGTAGAAGGACCAGAAACACCCTATGTGGACAGGACTCCAGGGCCAGCCTTCAAGGTAGGTTGTGGCAAAGGGAGCAGTAGCAGGACTCCAGGTGGACACCTCAGGAGAACAGGGCCCTGAAGCTGGCCCTGAGCCCCTGTGGTCAGTACAGAGGCTCAGACTCCAGCCACCGCTTACAAAGCTTCACCAGAGGGCATGGCACCTTTGAATGGGAACAGGGTGCTGAAGACAGGTGTGAGCAGTGAGTGGGTGGGTCAAGGAGAATTCTGGGGGACTAGGGGCCAAGGCACTAAGACGGGGTTCAGAGAGCCCTATGGGTTCCAACTGCTTTGCAGGCCTGGGCACTGGGAAGGGTTCCCAGAGCTACCACATTCTATGGGACATGGTTTCTGTCCTCAGAAGGTCTGTGTGCCTGCGGAGAAAGGACTCTGATTACGGGAAAGCATGATTGCGGACTCATCAAATTGTGAAACTGGAACCCAGCACTGTAGAGCTGGTGAAAGTGGAGGTTCATGAGACTGCAGGGGAGGCAGGCTCTGCGTGGGCTGGGTCAGATGTGGGTACAGCACAGGAGGGACGGAGTGGGGAGGCAGAATGTCTTTAGAAATTGGGGTTGCCCAGGAGAGTGTGGGCACATGGGCAGGCAGGTTTGGTCCTGGAGAGCTGTTGGGAAGGCGAGGTACTCCAGTCTGTAGAAAGTGTTTTGGGGAAACTGAGTGACTTGTGGTTTGGAAGGGGAAGGAAAAGAGGTGCCTGAAAGTTGGGATCATGCAGGTCCCGTTGTTGGGGGGCTGGGCCCTGACGCTGGAGTGCCGAGAGAATATAAGAAGCAGAGATAAAAGGGTGGACAGTTTAGATTGCCTGTTTTATACTTAATTCTAAAAGAAGTATAGAAGCCTAGAGTTAATATAGAAAAGGAGCCTTGGTGATGAAATAATTATACGCTTGGCTGCATACCAAAAGGTTGGCGGTTCAAACCCACCAGCTGTTTCATGGGAGAAGAGACCTGGCAATCTGCTCTCAGCCTCAGAAATCCTATGGTGCAGTTCCAGTCTGTCCTGTAGAGTCACTATAAGTTGGAATCAGCTTCACGGCACATAAAACAACAGCAGGAAACTAGGCAGATAGATAAAAGGTAATCTTGAACAACAACAACAAAAAAACCAAATGCATTGCTGTCAAGTTGATTCTGACTCATGGCAACTACCTATGTTTGAGAGGAGAACCTCTCCATAGTGCAGGGTTTTCTTTGCTATAATCTTTACAGAGGTGGATTGCTAGGGCTTTCTTCTGTGGTGCTGCTGGGTGGGTTCAAACCAACAACCTTTAGGTTAGTAGCCAAGTGCAAACCACTTGTGCCACCCGAGGACCTAATCTTGAGCCAGTCCATTTAAAACAGTGACAATAATCAATTTGAAATGCAATGGAAGAAGAGATCTCACTGACTGTTAGCAACAGACAATTTAGCATAACTAAGAATAAACTTTCATAAAGAAAACCACAGAACTTTATCACAGACATGAGAAGGACCCCCACCAGGAGGCAGAGCCCGCGGACATGGACCGTGCCTTTTGGCAGAGCTTTCCGTGGGCCAGCTTCTCAGGTGGAAAGATGCCCAGCATAGCCCTCCCAATTCTGAGTAGTTCATAAAGGCGATGCACGTCCAGACAAAATGTGGACAGAATTTTTATTTACCTTGATTCTAAAATGTGGAACACAAGGATAATGCAGAAAAAGTTGAGATATTAAAGCATATTGTAAGGCTAAAGATGTTTTAAAGTGTGCCACTGAGACTAGACACTGTAGGTCAATAACAGATGAGAAATTCTGAAACCCTAGCCCAAGTCAGAGTGCAAGATAGGATAAAGATGGCAATTTAAACTGTGCGGAAAAGCAGAGTATCTGGAAATCAAGTAACCCAAAACCAAACCCACTGCCATCAAGTTGATTCCAGCTCATAATGACTCTATAGGACAGAGTAGAACTGCCTCATAGGGTTTCCAAGGCTGTAAATCTTCACGGAAGCAGACCGCCACATCTCTCTCCTCCGGAGCAGCTAGTGCATTCAGACTGTTGATCTTTTGGTTTTGACTGCTGCACCACTGGTCACCCTTGACTCCGTAAGTCAAGGGAACTACATCCTTAATATGGTAGCAGAACAAATTCCAGAAAGTTTTAAAAGTTAAACATAAAAACAATAATCATCAAACAATCAGAAGAAAATATGGGTGAAGAGTTAATCAGTCTTAAGGTAGGAAGAACTTTGCAAACATAAAAACAAAGAAATCCAAAGGAAGTGATGGCTAGATTACTCTATATAAAAATTACAAGCATCAGAAAACATCATAAATGTAATTAAATGCAATTTACTGAGAAGACAACGAACAGTGGTTAAGCCCCTGGCTGCTAGCTATAAGGTCAGTGGTTCAAATCCACCAGGCGCTGTGCAGGAGAAAGATGTGGTGGTCAGCTTCTGTAAAGATTTACAGCCTTGGAAACCCTATGGGGCATTTCTACTCTGTCCTATAGGGACACTCTGAGTGGGAATTAACTTGATGACAACAGGTATGTATATGATGTAGCTTAATGTAATTGACCTAGGTAAAGTTCTTAAAAGTAAAAAAAGCAAAACAAAAGTAGCACCTTGATAGAAAAATAGGTCAAGGACACGTGAGAAATTCTCAAAATACAGATGGTCCCTAAACAGAAAGCTAATCACTTAGTAATCACAGGGAGGCAAATTAAAACTCTTCTTCCCTAAGAGATTGTCAGAGGTTGATAACCTGGCAGTACTCCCCAAGAGGAAGATGAGGATAGGCCAGGGATGCCATGCCTGAGGCAGGTGGGTGGCTCAGGCTGAGCGGGGTTTTTAAGGGGCTCTTAGGGGAGGCACTGGTAGGTTGTGAGATCATAGAGGCTAAGGGGAAGAGGCTGGTGCTCACAGCAGCTGCTTCTCAGTGCAAGGGTCTGGGACTTGGCTGCAGGGCTTGCACAGGCCACCCATGCCACTCCTGCCTTGTAGATCTTGGAGCCGGGGCGCCGGGAGCGGCTGGGGCTGAAGATGGCCAATGAGGCTGCTGCCAAGAACCGGGCCAAGAAGCAGGAGGCCTTGCGGAGAGTTACAGAGAACCTGGCCAGGTAAGGGGTAGCCTGGTTGGGTGAGGTGGGGAGCTCTCTGCCCTGCTCCAGACTGCCCCAGCCCTGGAAGCATGGACGCATGGCCTGCAGGGCAGAGTCTAGGGGAGGTCCTGGGGTTCCATGGGCTCTCATGGTAGCTCCTCTGACCCAGAATGTGGCTGTTGTGAACCAGAACACATGGCCTCCCTCTGTCTTTCTTCAGTATCCTCTGTGGCATGCCCCGAGAGGCCCTGTACCCATGCTGCCCACTATGAGCTCCTATTGCACTATGAAGGCAGGTGTTGTCATTCACCTTGGAGGGGTCTGGGGCTCCACCCCAGGCTCCCAGCGAAGGACAGCACTGCGGCCTGACTTCAGTCTGGCCTCGCTGTGGTGTGCCAGGCTCCACCACTGCCCTGTCAGTGTCCTCTGTGTCAGCCCAGAATGACTGTGTGCTTCCCGAGGGGAGGCCCTGTTGCCGGGGTACCTGGCCTGGCCTGGCCTAACCCTGCCTCTCTTTTTTGCCCCTTCATTCCAGCCTCACCCCCAAAGGCCTGAGCCCAGCCATGTCCCCAGCCCTGCAGCGCCTCGTGAGCAGGACGGCCAGCAAGTACACAGACCGAGCTCTGCGGGCCAGCTATACACCATCTCCAGCACGCTCAGTCCACCTCAAGACCCCGGCTGGTGGGCCCCAGACCCCCACAGGCACACCGGCTCCTGGCTCTGCCACTCGCACCCCCCTCATCCAGGACCCCGCCTCCATCACAGACAACCTGCTGCAGCTGCCTGCCCGGCGCAAAGCCTCAGACTTCTTCTAGGGCCAGATCTGGCTGGGCCAGTGGGCCTTCCTGGAGCCTGCAGGGTAGCCGCTCACCCCCCAGAAGACTCTGGCCTGCTGGAGGCCCAGCCCTGGGACAGAGGAAGTTGACCTGCCAGAGGAAAGGTGCAGTGCTACGGCCAGGCGCAGCAGCACAGGACACCCCGGCACCCTGTGGGACTCGTCAGTACTGTTTTCTGTTTAAGCTGTCTGTGGCATCATTAAAGAGCAGTTGGTGTAGTTTGGCAGGGCTGCCTTTCCGTCCGGCTGTGCACTGACTGGGTCCTGGGCTGGCTGTGGCACCTGTGTCTCAGGACTGTGGGGCTCCCCAGGGAGGAAGCTGTGATAGGGTGACTGCTGGAGGGTCAGGGTGACTAGGCCTTTCCTACCACCTCCTGCATGGCTTTTGGTAGCATCCAGGGCCCGTAACCTGCCTCTGAACTAAGCTTGTAGCATGACTACCCACCTTGTCTTTCTACTCTTCTGGAGGAGGGATGGAGACCCTTGTGCCCCCTTAGGCCAGTCTAGAACTCGGCCAGTCCTCAGCCTTCCCACCTGGCCTGACCCTGCTTGGTTTGCCAGTGACCAGGACTGCTTGGGGGTCTATAGATCAGAACTTACCCCAGCATGAGGCACTGTCCCTGTGGCTTCAACCACCTCCTCTCCCAAGCACCTGGCTTCCAGCTCAAGAAGGGTAGGGCAGGGCTGCCTCCATCTTCTTGCCCTTTTCCACGCACTGACCTCTGCCTATCATACACCGGAGCCACCAGCTTCTCCTTGTTACACCACAGCAGGAGCCCCTAGATATCAGTAACCTGGGCCTCAGGGTACAAAGACAGCCTAGGATCCCCGTAGACCTGGGAGGGCTGAGTGTACCCCTGGCCACAGCACTTGCCCAGAAGTATGAGGATATCGATGCCTCAGCCATGGGACACCTCCAGCCACTGGTCCTGTGAGCCTGCTCTACAGCCAAGGTAGAGAGGGCCATGCCTTTGGGGCAGAGTTGGGACCAAGGCTGTCGAATCAGGGTTCTTCAGGCCTTAAGTGGGGAACACAGGTTGTGCCCCCTGGACAGTGGGGGCTCCGGAGCCTAGGGTACTCAGGGAAGCACACTTGGGAGTCTGTTCAGGCTGCACCTGGCAATCTTCTCTAAGCTTCCTGCACCCGGGCCTCCTACATCTGGCCACTCCCTCCCATAAGTCCTTGATGTTCTCTGGAGGCCCAACCCAGGACCTGACACCCGCTGCCTAGGGCAGCACTGACCTGTGCTCCTGACAGTTCCTGCAAGCTCCTGGTGGGGCTGAGCCCCCAGCATGCCCTCTACCACCAAGGGATGGGGGCGGGGTGTGGTGGGTCTGGGACTGCCTAGGGGTCTGGAAGGTGGGGCTCTCGGTGCTTTTTCCCCTTAGGAAAGGGTGAGCTTTGGCCTCAGGGAGCCCCCAGGAAGTGGGGAGGCAGAGGTGGGCATGAGTCAGATAGAGAAGGGGGTATTCTCCAGACAGGGCCCTCCACAGGGTCAGGAATTGCAGCCAGAACACCTTGAGCAGTTGGCTAGTGTGGGGCATGTGCTGGGGTCATGTGGGGAACAAAGCAGAAACTGGCCCGTGAACCATTGCTGAGGGCCTTGCACGGGGCTGGACAGACACACTGGGGAAGTCAGAGCTCACAGGGCAAGCGAGAGGTTGGGGAGGGTGTAGAGGACCAGTCCTAGCAGGGCACCCCCAGGGGTGGGAGGAGAGGAAGATGCTGTGAAAGGATAGTATGAGAGTGTGGTGGGGTCAAGTGAGCTGCATTGCATCTGAGGTGGCCAGACATGGACCTATCCCAGCCTGTGTTGGCAGTAGGGTTGGGAGCAAGTCAGAGGGAGACAGATGTGGGGTCTGTGCCCACAGGCCTCGCGATGAATCTTCCTGTGTCCCTATACCGGAACCCCCCACGCGCAGGGACGGGGCTGGCTGAGTCCTAGAGAAAAAGACTCCTCACTGGGCACTGTTGCAGCTTTATATACTTTGTGGTTTATTTGGTGGTCAGTAGTTAATGTCTTTGCTACTGAGTGGAAGAAAGCTAATAGAACATAATCAAAATAGTGGTTTAATTGACGGATTTTACTTGTTCCTTGCACCTGTGCCTTCTTCAGCTCCTAGCTGGCTACTTAGTTTACGTGAGTGCCAACCACTCACCAGCCACCCGGGGCCCTCACTACTGCTAGGTGCTTGCTTTCCCCACCTCGGCTCCAGAAGGGTGATGGTCTTTGCCCCTGGAGGCCTCGGCCAGCCGGTCCTCCATCCTGCTGTCCTCGTTCTCAGGCACCACCAGCAGCCGGTGCTGGGTTTTGGCCCCCAGCTTGTGGTCGGGCCGGTGGTCAGGCCGCGAGCCTGGCCGGGTGTCCAGTTTGCACTCAGTCCGGTACTTGCCCTCACCCTCCCTTTTCAAGGAACTGGAAGACATGGCTTTGGGCTTGGGGGGCTGCAGCCAAGCATGGCTGAGGATCTCATCAATGTGCAGCCGTCGGTTGACGTCTGGCTGCAGGATGCGGTAGATGAGGTCCTTGCACTCATTCGTCAGGTGCTTGGAGCGGGGGAAGTCCACGCGGTGCTCCTTCTGGATGCGCAGCATCTTCTTTATGTCAGAGTCATCGTAGGGCATGGAGCCGCAGACCATGATGTAGAGGATCACACCCAGGCTCCAGATGTCATACACCTTGGGCTGGTAGGGGATGCCCTGTAGCACCTCGGGGGCTGCATATGCCGCAGACCCACAGAAGGTCTTGCTGAGGAGGATGCGCCCGCTGCTGTCCCGCAGGCAGCGTTTGGAGAAGCCGAAGTCAGACAGCTTGATGTTGAAGTCCTTGTCGAGGAGAAGGTTCTCGCACTTAAGGTCTCGGTGGACAACATCCAGGTCATGGCAGTACTTGACAGCCGAAGAGAGCTGGCGGAACATCTTGCGTGCCACATCCTCATGCAGGGCTCCCCGGCACTTGATGAACTCCAGGAGGTCGCCCTGGACGCCAAGCTCCATGACGATGTAGATCCTCCCATCGGAAGTCTCGAAGATCTCGTAGGTTTTGATGATGGAGCGGTGGTTGACGGTTGCCAGGATGTCCATCTCCCGAGGAAGGAATCTCTCCACAAAGTCAGTGGGTGTTTTCTTGCGGTCAATGATCTTGACTGCCACATTGAACTTGAGGCGCTCGGAGTAGGCAGATTTGACTTTTGCATAGGAGCCTTTGCCCAGATTGATGCCCACGATGTAACCCTTCTTCCTTAGGACTGCGGCATCGTCCATGGTGCCAGGAGCGGCCGGTGCCGCTGCCCTCTACATCCCCTCCCCACGTGGGCCAGCAGACATTGTCCTCATTTACACTGTGGGGAGTGCTTGAGTGGGCTGGGCTTGGAGTTGGAGGGTGGAATGCTCAGCATTGTCCCTGGGTGACTTCAGCAAATGAAGTCATAAAGCCAGGCTGCTGGGAGTGGGGACTAAGGTGGGGTGAATGGGCCCCTAGAATGCAAAGCCAGGTCGGCCTGGCAAGAGCGCCCGCTGCCTACCTGTGGGGAGGAAGTTGGCACCCAGGACTGTGGTGACCCTCCCTTCACCTCCTTTGCTGTGCCTTTCCTGCCAGGGTGGGCAATACAAGGAATGCCTTCAGCGTCAGGCCTGAAGGGGGGTGGCCGGGGCCTAGTTCACACCCCTGGTTGTGGGGGCTGAACCTGCATTGGTCCTGGTTCCAGTAGGGGTGGTTTTCTGTAGCTTTCTTGTGGGGGTGAAGAAAATTGTCTCTAAAGTATGTCTCTAAAGCCAGTGACGACTGGGAGGGACTGTCCTGGCCCAGCCAGGTGGCGACATCTAGCCTGGTGGCTAGGAGCAGCTCCATGTTTGGGAACAGGAGCTGCAGCTCTTTGGGGTTGGGAGGTAGGTAGAGGGAGTCACTGCTCCAGTGAGCAGGAGTGTGTGAGTGGGTGGCAGGGTGGGCAGGGCGCAGGGATGCTGCAATGGCCAGCTGTGTGTACTGTAGCCCAGGGCAGACAGACCTGTGTTTCAAGGAGTGGGGCCAGCCTGAGGAAGGGAAAGGCTTTGGCCAGCCAGAGGAGGAGGTAGGGCATCCTGATGGCTGTGTGGGAAGTGGAAGAGAAGGTGAGTTGTGGCCAGTTTGTGGAGGGCTTTTGTCCTGGGTGACAGGCAGCTGTTGCACGGCACAGGACGGAAGGGGCCGTGACCCAAGTCGCATTTTAAGACGGTCATTGGCAGCGAGCGTAGATAGTGGGCTTTAGGGTATGTTTAGAGGCCAGTGCCTTTAACCAGGTAAGAGGTGACGAGGCTGAATGGGGCTGCCTGGGTCAGTGAGTGGGTGGGGCCTCTGGCAGGCCTTGGGTGTGTGTGTGGCGGGGTGGCACCCCAACCATTGACTGTTAAGAGCAAGCACCTGGGTGAGGAGGGGGGCCTGAACTCTGTCACTTGGGACCTTCATGAAGAGTGGGAGTATTTTTGCCTGCTGGACTCCTCACCATGCATCAGGCCCCGCTCCTCACCCAGGTGCTTGCTCAGGATACGTGCATGGGCTTTTGCTTTGCACCATCCTTATGTGTCTCCTTAAGTCCTTTGGAAGCTCCGATGTTTGCTTCTCGTCTGTCAGGAGCACCCTGAGCCCACACGTCTGGAGCACTTGCTCTCCTTGGCTCAGGAGCTCTGTCTGGCAGCTGTGGCTGAGGTGCCCAGGCAGGCCTGCCGTGTGCTCAGTGTTCCTGCTTCTAGGTGGCTGGCCAGGAAAGGTTCCCAAGAGGAAGTGACATTGGAGCAGGGACGTGGAGGAGCTTCTTCTGGGTTGACAAGAGGCAGGGGTGCCAGCCGATGTTATCTTGGCCAGAAGTATGGCCGTGTGGACCTGTCTGGTGACCTGACCAGGAGCTTTCTGTCCAGAGGTTAGTGTGGAAGAGCTCCAGGGGCAGGGCAGACCGCGAGGTGAGTAGCATGGTCTGGGCTGGCTCTGACTCCTCCAGTATTACCTGGGGCCTGGCTTGGGCTTGGGCCCTGAGATGCGTGTGTCCAGGTCCTGCTGGGGACTTCCAGAAGGCCTTGTGGATCCTGGTGAGATGTCAGGTGGGAGCAGAGTGGTGATCCCCTGCTTACAGCCCCCTGTCCCTGTTGAGCCCTTCTCCCCTGGGCCCACTCTTTCTCAAGAGCATCCATTGTTAATAGTTGTAGCTCAGTACATTTCCTTTCTCCTGGGCACCCCCTTCGGCTAAAACTACCAGAACTTCACTCCTGCAGGACTCAGAAGGGGCTGACTGTGTGGATTTGCAGGCTGGATCCGGGAGCATGTGGCACAGGAGTTTACTCCCCATCCCTCCAGTGCTCCTAAATGCTCCGGGGAGTCCTTCTGTGTGTCTGCCTTCTTGGCTGAGCACACTGACTCCTCCCTTTCTTGTGAGTTCCATCCCTTGCACTTTGACTCTGCCCAGGATCAGCATCACCAAGGGAGCTGTGGGCATGGAGCAGGGAGCTCTGGGAGGAGGGAGCCTCCTCATCCTTGAGCCTTCCAGGCAGGGTGGGGACTCAGGTGTGTGTGTTTGAGGGGCTGAGATTGGACCTGGGGCCCTCCAGGGTTATTCCTAGTGCTAAAGTCCTCTGGGTTGGAGACCTACAGACCTGGGTCCTTTGACACCACGAAAGCCACTTCCCTGAGCTTGTTTCCTCTATAAAGTGGGTACCCATGTACTTATTCGTTCTACAAATACTTGAGAGTCTGTTCTAGGTGCTGGGGATGCTGATAAACTAGAGGCAGGCCCTGGCCTTCAGGGAGCCCAGAGGTGCGGAAGGAGATTTGCATGGCTCATTATCACACCAAGTGTGAATTGACAATGGTGGCTGTTCTGTGGCAGATGCCCATGGTGCTGTGAGGACGTAGAGCTTCGGGACTGGACTTAGGGAGGCTGGAGAAGACTACTGTCAGGGAAATTCATCAAATGAAGGGTGGGGGGCAGCTGAAGTTCTGAGGAAGCAGTGTGGCAAGAGTGTGCAGGGGCTGATGGGAGCTCGGACAGGCCATGGAGGGCCATGTTGAGGGTCTTTGGGGGTCACTGAAGGGGTCTAACCCCCTCTTCTCCTGGGCTAGTGGGACAGCTCGGCATTGTTGAGAGCTGGGTGCTGGCTGGGAGAACGGCACGGTGACAGATCAGAAAACACAAGCTGCCTGGCAAGCTGCAGGGCTGAAAAGGGGCTGAGAGGCTGGAGCACCTGCCCTCAGCAATGACCTTCCCCCACTGGCAGCCTCGTGGGGCTGGGGTGATGAGGGTGGAGCCCCTGGGTTGAGCTGGTCACAGGCCCCACCCCAGGCTTGTGACTTCAGGCAGGCCACCTGCCCCCCGAGCTGTCTTCTCACCGTGAAGGCAGCCATTGGATGCCCACCTCATGGATTTGGTTGCCGAGGAGGTACACGAGTGCTCTTTCCCACGGCCCCTCCCACCCAGGCTTGCCTCTTGGCTGAACTGCACGGATGTGACAGAGGGAGGACATTCATGAGCTCCTCCTCAGGACTTCCCCAAGTTGGCCTCCAGAAGGCCCCCACCCCCGCTGCCACCTGTGCAGTGTGCTTGACCACGAGGTGAGTAGCATGGTCTGGGCTGGCTCTGACTCCTCCAGTATTACCTGGGGCCTGGTTTGTGCTTGTGCCCTGGGATGCGTGTGTCCAAGTACCTCTGGGGACTCCCAGAAGGCCTTGTGGATCCTGGTGAGATGGGCAGGAGTTAGACCGGGAGGGTATGAGAAAGGGCGGGGTCTCTGCCCCTGAGCACAGCCTGGGCATGTCTGCCCAGACCAGTGCGCAGTGTGACGACGGCGGGGTGGGGGTGAGGGATGGGCTGGGAGGCCAGCAGAGGAGGGAGGGGAAACAGCAGGAGGTTAGACCTTTGAGGACCTCCAGGGCTAGCCGTTGGGCTCCTTCATGGGCAATGAGAGCAGGATGATGGAGGTGGGCTCTAGTTGCTGTGGGAAGAGACTAGGGGGCTGTGGGGAGAGGGAGGGGCTAGGCAGAGAGGTGGACTGGATATGGCAGGTGCAGAGGGCAGGCCCAGAGTGGACCTACCTCTTTTCCCAGCCCCCTGGGTTGCGGTCTGCCCAAAATAGGGATGCAGATAGGGGATGGCAGATTCGGGAGAGTTGTGTGAAGGCTCTTGTCCTCAGGAGACAGCCAAGAGCCACAGGTCCAGAAGAGGTGGTCTGGAGTGTGGTACAGAGTTAGAAGAGGGGCACGGCAGGCTAGGTGAGGATGCGTGGGACTGCAGCCACAGTGCTACGTGCAGGCCATTCCCTCTGTGGCCGCCGGGGGCCCCTTTCCCTGCCAGCAGGTGCCAGGCTGCTTTGGTAAGGATGCTGGTCCTTTCCTCTCCTTGCCAGTATTGCTTGCCACCTCTGGCAGGGAGGCATCACCCCTGTGGACAGATTGGGGCCTGGAGGGGAATGAGGTGTAGTCAGGGCCACATAGTGACTGAGGGACACATCTCGGAGCAGCATCCCTCCTTCTGGGCTGGTGGGATGGCATGGTGACAGATCAGAAAACATGAGCTGCCTGGCAGGTTGGAGGACTAAAAAGGGGCCGAGGGGCTGGAGCAGCTACCCTCAGCAATGTCTCCTCCCCCATTGGCAGCCTTGTGGGGCTGCCCAGACCGTTAGCCACAACTGCAAGCAGAGCCAGCACTCTCAACTTGAGAGGTCCCTGGCATAGGAAGCCACTTCCTGGGGATCCACCATCCAGTCCCCTCCTGCCCAGTACTACACTCTTCACTCGGGGCCTCTCTCTGGAAGCATCATCTTCTTCTCAGCTCTCTGCTCTGGGAGTTGCTCCTCCAGACCTCCCGCCCCCACCTGACTTGTGCAGCCTGGGCCTGAGATCACAGTCTGGGCTGGACACATTGGCATGTATTTTCCCGAACCTAGAGTAGGAAGCCAGGGACAGCCCAGGCTCCTCTCCCTGGGCGACCGCATTTAGCTGAGTAAAGACATTCACCTACGGATCAGCACTAATATAGTCTGTAATTTATTGCTTCTTTAGCCATGTGGGTTATGGAATGCAGACGAAGGGAGGAAAAGCTAATGAAAATAGTGGCTCATCAGGGACTGTGCTCATTTTCTGGCTTGTCCCTTGGTTTCTTCTGAGCTCGGACTGGACGCCGTGAGCTCTGCTTCTTTCCCTGCTGGCGCCCTGGGCCGAGAGGCTTACTGGCTGTGCGTCTCTGAAGGCTGCTGTGGGGGCTGGGGAGCCCCCTCCTCAGGCTCACTGGCCACACGCTCACCATTGAAGCCCAGGGTCTCCGACTGCCTTGACACTTCCACTGACTCTTCCTCAGGACTTGTCTTGGGCCCAGCCTCTTCCCGTGGCTCCAGCTTGGTGGGAGACTTTTTGTCAGAAATGGGATCAGGGGTCCATGGGGACTCGGTGCTCCGGGAACTCTCCCCCTCCTTATTGATGGCCGCGGAGGACAGGCCCCGTGCCTTGGGCTGCACCCAGCAATGGCTGAGGATCTCGTCGATGTGCAGCCTCCGGTTGACGTCCGGCTGAAGCATTCGGTAGATGAGGTCCTTGCACTCACCTGTCAGGTGCTTGGAGCGGGGGAAGTTGACACGGTGCTCCTTCTGGATGCGCAGCATCTTCTTAATGTTGGAGTCATCGTAGGGCATGGAGCCGCAGACCATGATGTAGAGGATCACGCCCAGGCTCCAGATGTCATACACCTTGGGCTGGTAGGGGATGCCCTGTAGCACCTCGGGGGCTGCATATGCCGCGGACCCACAGAAGGTCTTGCTCAACGTGAGTCGGCCACTGTCGTCCCTCAGGCAGCGTTTGGAGAAGCCAAAGTCAGACAGCTTGATGTTGAAGTCCTTGTCTAGGAGAAGGTTCTCGCACTTGAGGTCTCGGTGGACAACATCCAGGTCATGGCAGTATTTGATGGCTGAGGAGAGCTGGCGGAACTTCTTGCGTGCATCATCCTCGTGCAGGGCTCCCCGGGTTTTGATGAACTCAAGGAGGTCGCCCTGGACCCCGAGCTCCATGATGATGTAGACCTTGCCATCAGAAGTCTCGAAGATCTCGTAGGTCTTGACAATGGAGCGGTGGTTTAGCATGGCCAGAATCTCAATTTCCCGGGGAAGGAATTTCTCCAAGAAGTCTGTGGGGGCTTTCTTGCGGTCGATGATCTTGACCGCCACATTGAACTTCAGGCGCTCGGAGAAAGCAGACTTGACTTTTGCATATGAGCCCTCTCCCAAATTTATCCCCATGATATAGCCTCGTCGTTTGAGGACGGCGGCGTCATCCATGGTGCCGGGAGCGCCCAGTGCCTCTGGGGCTGCCCTCTACATCCCTGCGGGACATGGGCCAGCAGTATCCTCATTTACACTGTGGACAGAGAGTCCTCTGGGCTGGCCCAGCCCTGTCTCTGCCTCCTAGAGGCCAAGACTGGGTTGGAACTTTCAGCATTGTCTCCCAGGTGACTTCAGTGGGTGAAGTCACAAAGGAGGAGTGCCCTGGGGGAATGAGGCTCTGGCCTGTGCTGCTTGGCCTTGGAACCCTAGAAGGCCGGGCAGTGTGCTGGAGTGGACCAAAAGCCTGCAGAGAGTGGTCTCATGCCAGCCTGGGATTGGAGGTAGGGGCTATGGGGATTCATGGGTGTGCCCATGCTTCCCTGGCCCAGAGCCAGGACTGCTTGTGAACCGATGGGGCTGATGATTGCAAATTGGGGCATTCCAGGAATCCCAGGGCTGTATCAGTCATGGTCCCAGCAGGAAATTGAAGACATATTCAGATTAAGATCATCTGAGGAGGCTTAATAATGGGACTATTTACAAAGGTGGGGGCAGAGTGCAGTACCCTGAGGCTAGTAATGACCCCTGGCCCACATGGAAGGAGGGAGGGAATGATCACTGGAACCTGGGCTACCTGGAAAGAGGCAGTGATCTTCAGTAGAGGGAGGGAAAAAGCCAGCCTGCAGTGTCCCCAGAGGAAGAAAGGGGGGGACAAAGGGGGAGCAGTTCCTTGACCTCTTTTGCCTCCACCTTCCTGCTGGGGATCCCACGTGGCCGGCCCACACAGGCAGCCTCCCAGCAGGGTATAGAGTGTGGAGGTGAATCAGGAGGCCCAGCAGTAGCTGCTGCTGTAGGAAGAAGCCAGGATTGCTCTCTCCCTGAATTTTGTGGCTGGACTTTCCACCTTCCTGTGCTGCTTGTTCCTCGTCTGAAGCTCTGTGGGCCTGCTTCTCTGGCAGTGGCTCTGTGGGGGACAACTGATGGGAACTTCTGCTCCTGGCTTTTCAGGCCCCTTGCAGGCCCTGCCCAGCCCATTTCCCTGGCTGGGCTCCTAGAGCAGGCCGGGTCAGAAGGCTGGGACTGGATCCTGCTCTGGGTGCCAGCAGCTGCTCCTGGGTATGTACTTTGAAGGTACAAACAACAAGGGCAGCACTGGGCAGGGGACATTGTTTCCTTGGGCAGTGGGGCCCCTCTGCTGGGATAGGTCCTTTGTCCACCGCATGCTCCAGGCCTCACGTGGTGTTCGACTGTGGCCTTACCCACCCAGGTTGAATGGGCACCCCTCTCTCAGCTGCCCCCAACTGTGTAAGGGGCATGGGAGGGCTGCTTCTGGGCAGTGGGGTGGAAGTCTGCTGGGCTGGGGTGTGCCAGGTCCCCACCAACCTTGGCCCTTCCCCCTTTCTCAGCAACCCTTCTTCCCCAGCACTGACACCCTCTGGCAGGCCTTTCACACATGGCTGGTGGTCTTGCTGAGGACACCCCCATCTGCAGCTGCCCTTCCACATTCACCTTGTTACTGATGACAGGTGTGAGACCTGCACTAGGAGCACTGTTTCCAGAGCCATTCAGCTGTCATCCCTGTCCCAGCAGCTGCTCAAGACACGGGGCTTTCCTCCATGCAGATTTGGTTTGTGGTAGCAGGACCCTTTCTCCAGAGGCCAGCTTTGCACTAGTGTCTTTAGGATCTGGTAACTTTTCTTGTTTTGATTCAATTCTTTTAGGCTATTTCCTCATCTGTTTGCAACATTTTGAGTTGTGTGTGGCTGTGAAGCCGCACTTGCCTGTCAGGGTTTACCCTCCTCACCCAACCCTCAACCTCCTTAACGATAGCCCAGGCCCTCCAGCTTGCCTCCTCCCTCTGTAGCGGTTTGGACTTAGAACGACCACTCTAGGGCATACCCAAGGAGCCCTGGTGGCGCAGTGGTTAAGTGCTCCCTTGCTAATAAAAGTCTGTTAGAGCTGTTCCACGGGAGAATGATGCAGTCTGCTTGCATATAGATTACAGCTTTGGAAACTCTATGGGGCAGTTCAACTCTGTTCTTTAGGGTCGCTATCAGAATCGACCTGATGGTAACGGATTTTTTGGTTTAGGGCGCACCCTTGGGCTGCTGACTGGACCTGCAGGTGTGCAAGGTGCGAAGATCTTCCCGTCCCAGGGTCCCGGTTCATCCACCGCCCTCGTGACTCCCTCCGCGTCCCGCCCCTTTCCCTTCACGCTCTGCCTGGTGGACACGCCCGCGGGCCACCGTGTCCTTTGCCCACAGACCCCGCGGCCCCACCCCTCTGTGTCCCGCCCCTTTCTGTGCCCGTCATTGTGGTCCTGCTCTCGCTGCCCCTCCCCTGTGCCTTGGGACCGGAAGCTCTTGGGAGGCTCTGCAGCTCAGGTCCCGCCCCCGAGTCCCACCTGTCTGCTTCGCTAATAGTATGCTACTCTCCCTGTAGTCCTGCCCCTTCCGTTCGGGCACGCCCCTTAGTCCCCGCCCCCACCGTCTTTCCCTTAGGCCCCTCCTGCCGAGCCACTGCCGCTCAGGCTCCGCCCTCCACCCAGGCCCCGCCCCCTGAGCCAATGGTCCTCAAGCGGTTGGGAACGCGGTCCCCGCCCCGCCCCTGTGTCCATTGGCCCACGCCGGCGTCGCGGCGGGAGGCGAGGCGGGGCGGCGCAGCGCGGCGCCGAACAGGACGGCCGCCATCTTGTGTGGAGCCGGAGTTGGAGTCGGAGCCAGAGGCTAAGAACTAGTGTGCCCACGAGCTGGCGGCCTAGCGCAGCCTCAGCCCAGCGGAGCCCTCTCACGCTGCCTTTCCGCGTCCGTCCCTGGCGCCCAGCCCCTCAGCCCGGCCCAGTCCGGCCTCCCCGCGGGGTCACGCGGCCGCCCCGGGGACAATGAACGGAGGATAAATGGTGCCCAAGGCAGACAGCGGTGCCTTCCTCCTGCTTTTCCTGCTCGTGCTCACCGTCACCGAGCCGCTGCGGCCAGGTGCGCGGCGCGGTGGGGGCGGTGTGGGGGGTGCGGCGGCGCGGCCAGGGTCTTCCCGGGATCTCCTTCCAACGGGAAGGGGCCGGCCGAGGCCTGGGTCTCGGGCAGCCACGCGCCCCACTCCTGGTACCGAGCTGTGAGTTTTACCTGGGTCCAGACGCCTTATACATCGTGGAAATTTGTTCTCGGGGGATGTTCCCTTCGGATCCACGTTTATTGAGAGCTGCGTGCTTTGAGATTGATGAAAGCGAGAATGATTTGCATGACTCGACTTTACTTCTGGGGCCTGGGAGTCCTTTAGACGAGGAGCTGCAACTCTTAAGCATGCCCTCCTTGCGGGTCCAGCGTCTGGTGTCAGGCTTGGGGGTGGGGGCGAGAGCGCAGCTCGTGGAGGCACCTGGTTTCATATGCTTCCGCCCGGCAGTGGCTTCATGCCGGCGTCTCAGTCCTAGGAACTCCTCGGCTATAAAGCGGTAGCTGTGTCCTTATTGTCACTCAGGTGTTGCGCTTGAGAAGTACTCGGCTCAGAGACGGGCCCAGAGGAAGTACTAGGAGTCCTTGAAGCATCCTGTGCAGGAAGCAAGCTTCTGGGGACTGCATTGCTGCTGTGTCGCCAGAGCGCGAACAGTGCCAGGCATTTAGGTGTGCTCAGTTTATGCCACGAATGATTAAATGTTTCTGGAACTTCTCTGGAGCTTGTGTTTTTATGAGTCTGTGGTGGAGAATCAGAAGGCTCCTGATAAATTTTCTCTCCTGTTCCTGATGTACCCCTCCTTCTTGAACTGTTCTAAGACAATCACACAAATCCCGCACATGCAGGACTAAGTGATCTAGGAGACACAGTGCTAGCTTGGGAACCACAATGCTTTAGAGGCCCTCAAAAACGTTTTGAGTCAGAAGGAAAAAACTAATTTTTGGTCGAACAAAATTTTTTGAATATATGTACTAACACATTCATCTTTATACCAAAAAGTATAGTTCTTACTATTTCCATGGAGGAAGGGGCCCTTGAAGGCATAAGTGTCCACCATCTTCTAGTGTGTAGAGCCGTGGGGGGGGGGGGGAGGGGGAAGGGTTTTTGCCACTCCTGCACCTCTGGGCTTTTTGTCTTTGCCATTTGCATGGAATGCTCTGCCTCCTCCCCAGTGTCTACATGGTAGCCAAGGCCATGGGCCCATGCTCAACCCAGAGTCTTCAGTGATCCTTTTCTTGTTCCACTAGTAGAGCTGGTTGCTCACTGCTTTCTGGGTGGCGAGATGACTGGTTGTGAGTGTGTCTTGGGGGGAACGGAAGCCAGGACAGAGGCACCTGTGGAGGGAGGTTACGATATGGGCTGTATGGGTTCTTGTGATTAATTGCTCACTGCATGTATAAACCTGTGGAGAAGTGAAGGTCGTCATGTCTTGGGTCCCAGTAATCAGGCCCCAGGTTTGCAGATTGGGTCACTGGGCTTGAGAGGTAAAGGTACCTGTCTTTTTTGGGGTCCACTGATTCCAGGTCTAGCATCTCCTGCCTGACTGGTACTGGTGACCAATGTCCCAGGCTGCTTTTGCCTTACCATTCTGTCCACAGAATTGTCAGCCAGCCAGCAGCAATTTAGAAGGTATCTGTTAGTGCTCGCTGCATGCCCAGCGTTAGGAATACTCAAACGATGGAGAAGAGAAAACAACTGCTCCATATAGGAGTACCTGGTGTGGAAGCGGAAACCTGTGGCATAGTGGTTAAGAGCTATGGCTGCTAACCAAAAAGTCAGCAGTGTAAATCCACCAGGCGCTCCGTGGAAACCCTATGGAGCGGTTCTACTCTGTTCTATGGGGTCGCTATGAGTCAGAATCAACTGGACTGCAACAGGTTTGGTTTCTGGTTGGGTGTGGAAGCAGAGACCAGGTGTAAATCAACATTTTCACTACTGTGTGGTAAGCCCCACTAGTATGGGAGCTCTGAGGCCGGTCAAGCAGGGACCAGCCATTTGTACTTGGGGAAGCAGACTTCCTGGGAGACCTCACACTTAGGTCTGAGTTGGGGGGAGTAGTTCTGGTGGGGGAGCATAGTAACCCTTTAATTCCATGTCCCTCCAAATCAGAACTTTGCAGGAGCCCCTGGGGGTATCTTGAATGGCCCTGGAAAACCCTGGCTCCAGTTGGCAGTGAGGGTGGGTCTCCCTCTGGTCAGATGTTTCTCTTGTGTGCTGTGTGTGTCCCTTCACATGCTTACCCTGTGTCCTTCCTCAGAGTGCCAGGCAGGGTCCGCCGTGCTGGTGCTAGGGGATGGAAATGCTTTTCTGGTCATAGCCTGGATTCTTTTTATCAGGGGTCTTGGCTTACAACCATACTTGAGTGTGAGTTGTGTTGACATTTTCACTATGTTAAGTCTTCCAATCCATGAGCATGGAATGTTCTTCTGTCGCTTTTAGTTTCTTGCAGTGGTATTTTATAGTTTTCGTTGTGTAGATCCCTTACATTCCTGGTTATGTTTATTCCTAGGTATTTTATCATTTCAGGGTTATTGTAAATGGTATTTTTTTCTTGATTTTGGAGTTTCTTGCTAGCGTAAGAGAACCCGGCTTATTTTTGTGTTGATCTTGTACCCTGCTACTTTGCTGAATTCTATTACGTCCAGTTGCTTTCTTGTGGAATCTCTGGAATCATGTTGTCTGTAAATACAAATAAAATAAATTAATAAAAATGTATTTTAACCACTTGAATACTGCCTGTGCACTTGAGTGCACACAAAATGTGCACTCAGAAATCTGATTTTGCTATGGCTGTTGTTTCTCTTGAGGTCAGCTGGCCTTCTCGTCCAAATACCACATCATGCCTCTGATTAAAATGTGGTATGAGCGTTGGATGAAACTGCTGGTAGATATTACATCACATGCGGTATAGCTGTTACTCTACTTCTGCCCCACCCTCTTTTGCCCTGGTCTTATTCCCCTCACCATAAAATATAGACTGCTTGCAGGTTGCTGTGCTTTTCTTTTCTTTTCTATTGTGCTTTCATTGAAAGTTTACAAATGAAGTCAGTCTCTGATACAAAAATTTATATACACTTTGCTGTATACTCCTAATTGCTCTCCCCCTAATAAGACAGCATACTCCTTCCCATCACTGTCTCTTTTCATGTCCACTTGGCTAGCTTCTGATCCAGTCTGCCCTCTCATCTCCCCTCCAGATAGGAGATGCCAACATAGTCTCACGTGTCTACTTCATCCAAGAAGCTCATTCTTCACCAGTATCATTTTCTATCCCATTGTCCAGCCCAATCCCTGTCTGAAGAGTTGGCTTTGGAAATGAATGGTTCCTGTCTTGGGCTAACAGAAGGTCTCGGGACTATGACCACTGGGGTCCCTCTAGTCTCAGTCAGACCATTAAGTCTGGTCTTGCTGTGCTTTTCTTGAAGGTGTCAGTGACTTAATAGAAATGCTTGGTGAGTCTACCTCTCTTCTCTTCTGTCATCTTCTAGGGTCAGATCCATTTTTTGTTGTTGTTGAGAATATACACAGCAGAACGTACACCATTTCAACAATTTCTACATGTACAACTCAGTGACATTGATTACATTTTTTGAGCTGTGCAACCATTCTTAACCTCCTTTTCCGAGTTATTCCTCCCCCTATTAACGCTAACTCCCTGCTTCCTAAGGTTCCTATCTAATCTTTCGAGTTGCTCTTGTCAGTTCGATTCTGTACAGATAAATCTTAAAATGGCACAGTACTCAAGGCAGCAGATTTCTTTTCTTAGGGCCTCATTCTCTTCTAGGATAACTATAACTTAATTAAGCGGGGCCTTCTCCCCTAAACATCCTGCCTAAGAAGAAACTGTCCTGGTTGGACAGTTGAGGATAGAGGTAACAGGTGATGGGGATGTCATCGATTGGATTTAGAAAGTGCTTGTTATTTGTGAGCGAGAAATACAAAAGTGTGGATATTGTCTGTCATTTTGTCCTGGTGTGGCATTTTCCAGCATCAGCCGGATTGCCCCCTCACGGATCTGAGAATGACTGCCGTGCCACCCTGTGTTAGGAGCCTTCCCCAATATCCACAGACAGAAGCAGAGCTGGTCAGCCACTTTTCCCCGTTGGCTGTCGTCTGCAGGCTGTTGGCTGTCGTCTGCAGAGTGTGGGGCAGGTGGATCTCGCTCAGATCCAGCTCCCAGATTCTGCAGTCAAATGTCTCTCCCCCTCTGGTGTGGAGCAGTGACATAGGGGTGGGGTGTGACTCCAGCTCAGTGATTCCCCACCTGCCCTGGGGGCTATTTGGAAATGGGTTTGGTGGCTACAGTAAAGGGGGGAGGGGAGGAGCTATTGGTATTTAGGGAGGAACATCAAAGAATTTGAGGAGCGCTGGTGGCGCAGTGATTAAGTGCTCGGCTACTAACCAGAAGGTCAGCGGTTTGAACCTGCAAACCACTCTGGGAGAAAGATGTGGCAGTCTGCTTCCGTAAAGATTATAGCCTAGGAAACCTATGGGGCAGTTCTACTGTGTCCTGTAGGGTTGCTCTGAGTCGGAATCTGGACGGCAACGGGTTTATCAAAGAATTTGTGGACATATTTTTAAACCACAGCGGGAGTGTCTTTGTGTTGAATATGTCTTAGCTCTGCAGGCCACATCTCCCAGTTAGGTGTGTTTGCCCCCTCGTGGTCCCCTTGGGACTTTGTCTGGCCAGCCACCAGGGAGATGTTATACTGTCTAAAAGCACCTCTGCCTTCTGGCTTGTCAAAGAGGAGATGGGTCAGAATTGGTAGGTTTGGATCCAGCCCTGGAGGGAGGTTGTGTGCCCTGTATCAGAAGGCAGAGCGTCCTTGTCGGGGCAACTCTTGTTTCTGACGTGATACCTGCTCAGCCACAGTGGCTTTGGAGTCGGGGTTTTGATGACAGAGCCTAGCACCTGGTGCCCAGAGCCTGGGTTCCTGTTCCAGTTCTGCTGCTGCCAGCTTGAGGCAGGACCTAGAGTAAATGAGTGTCTCCAAATATTTGTTTCTCTATGGTTTTAAACTCATGTCTTATTTTAATATAATAGTTTTAGGCCTTCCTTTAATTTTTACTAATAAAACTTCCATTCCTTTCAATTTTCTGTGAACCCTGAGAGTCTCCCTGTTTGAACCCTGGGCCCTCATGTATGAGAATCACTGGCTAGACGGTCTCTGAGCTCTGGCAGCTGGAAGTTCAGATGCTGGTGTCCTGCCCACTCCAACCCTGACTGTTGCCCACCAGAGAATGCTGGCGAGGCTCTGCAGCATCGATTGGGAGTTGCTTCTGAGACATAGTGACAGGGCCAAGCTCTGCCCATACTGGCTACGCCCCTCTTGCCCTGTCCAGTCAGAACCCAGTTGATGTCCCTTTTGGAGCACCTGCCTCTTCAAAGTGATGGGATTGGTGAAACTGTGATGGCCAGGCACACTTCCCCCACCCACCCCCCCACTGGATTTTTCAAAAAAATTTTTATTGTGCTTTAAGTGAAAGTTTATAAATCAAATCAAGTCTCTCACACAAAAACTTACATACACCTTGCTACGTACTTCCAATTGCTCTCCCCCGTACTCCCATTTACTCTCCCCCTAACGAGACAGTCTGCTCCCTCCCTCCACTCTCTCTTTTCATGTCCATTTCGCCAGCTTCTAACCCCCTCTACCCTCTCATCTCCCCTCCAGGGAGGAGATGCCAGCATAGTCTCACGAAGCTCACTCCTCCTCACCAGCATCCCACTCCAACCCATTGTCCAGTCCAATCCCTGTCTGAAGAGCTGGTTTGGGGAATGGCTCCTGTCCTGGGGCAACAGAAGGTCTGGGGGCCATGACCACCGGGGTCCATCGAGTCTCGGTCAGACCATTAAGTCTGGTCTTTTTATAAGAATTTGGGGTCTGGAAAAAAAATTTTTTTTTTTTTTTAATCCCACTGCTCTCCTGCTCCCTCAGGGGTTCTCTGTTGTGTTCCCTGTCAGGGCAGTCATCGGTTGTAGCCAGGCACCATCTAGTTCTTCTGGTCTCAGGCTGATGTAGTCTCTGGTTTATGTGGCCCGTTCTGTCTCTTGGGCTGTTAATTACCTTGTGTCCTTGGTGTTCTTCATTCTCCTTTGATCCAGAAGAGTTGAGAGTAATTGATGCATCTCAGATGGCCGCTTACTAGCGTTTAAGACCCCAGACGCCTCTCTTCAAGGTGGGGTGGAGAATGTTTTCTTAATAGACTTTATTATGCCAGCTGACTTAGATATCTCCTGAAACCATGGTCCCCAGACCCCTGCCCCTGCTACGCTGGCCTTTGAAGCATTCAGTTTATTCAGGAAACTGCTTTGCTTTTGATTTAGTTCAGTTGTGCTGACCTCGCCTGTATTGTGTGTTATCTTTCCCATCACCTAAAGTAGTTCTTATCTACTATTTAATTAGTGAATACCCTTCTCCCACCCTCCCTCCCTCCCCCCTCTCATAACCATCAAAGAATATTTTCTTCTCTGTTTAAACTGTTTCTTGAGTTCTTGTAGTAGTGGTCTCATACAGTATTTGTCCTTTTGCAACTGACTGATTTCACTCAGCATAATGTCCACACTTTTATTGGTTTTTCATTTGGGTTCTGTGACCACCCAGAAAGTTAGGAGGGCAGGGAAGGGCAAGAATTATCACCTCCACATTTTACAGATGAGGGAATGGAGCCTCAGAGAGGCTGAGTAGGTGTCACAGCTAAGTTGGGGCCTCACTGCAACCTGGAAGCTGAGATCTGTGGTTTGTCTTGTGACAGATCTGTGGGGCCTCTTTCAAAGCGGATCTCTCCATACATCCTTCCAGGAGGGCTTGGGAGCTTACAGGCAGCATATGGCTGATGGTGCTGCTGCAGGGGGTGCTGGGGAAGGCTGGGAGTGGCCCTTGGATCTTATGAAAATGGCAAACAACATTCAGAATAATCAGGGCAGGCAGGGGGTTTGGTAATCCATTCACAGTGGATTCCAGAATGATTTCATGTGGATTCTTACAAATGTTTGGTAGTGCTTTGTCCTTCCCTTCTGGTTCCATCCTTACCAGGTCCATTTTGTCTCCTGGTGCTGACTGATATACTGAGAAACTCTTCTCCATTGTTCACAGTATCCATTCCCAGGGCCATAGCTCATCTTGTGAAGCCCACTGTTACCGGTCCTTCTGTACCTTTTGGTCTCATCTCCTGCTGGGCCCTTCGTATTCCCCGGGCTCCAGCCAGAGTGGAGCAGTATTTCTCAGAGCATGCACGGCACCCTTCCTGCTTTGCTGCACTTGCTCAGGCTGGGCCCGTTGGCCTGTAGGCCTTCCCCATGGTCTCTGGTTGTTTAGGTGCTGTCCATCTCTGAGACTGATTCGAGCCCCTTCTTGACTGTCTAGGCCTCCAGTTAACAGCAGCATTAATTGGGCTTCATTGCTGAGACACAGTGTCAGGTCCAAGCTCTTCACCCTCTTACCTGAGAACAGAAGGTAACCCTTTCCCCTCAGGGGCCCACTTAGCAGGGGTGCTGTCTGTTTTGTGTGTTAGTTATTTCTGTTATTGCCAGTGGTCTCTGTCCCCTATTGAAGGTGTGCAGAGAAAGGAGCACACTGGCCTGAGTAACGTGGTGCTAGGGCCGGATCCCAGTGTCCTACCAAAACCAAAACCGAACCCATTGCCGTCGAGTCATAGCGACCCTACAGGACAGAGTAGAACTGCTCCCACAGAGTTGCCAAGGAGTGCATGGCAGATTTGAATTTCCAACCCTTTTGTTAGCAGCTGCAGCGCTTAACCACCATGCCACCAGGGTTTCCCAGTGTCTGATTTCTTGAAGCTATTGGATTCACTTAGTACAGCAGGGCCCAGGTGGCCTTTACTTTCACATACTTTCCCCATTGCCAGTGGTTTAAGTGTGGTGCTTGATAAAATACCCCTTTCTCATTAATGCCTCCTATAGAGGGCATAATGAGAACCCTTTGGAAGGACTGGCTGGGAAGCTGCTAGTTACTCTTCATAAGGATGACTGATCTCTTGAAGCTGAGCTGCCCAGCTGGGGAATGGCCCTGCTGGGAAAATTGTGATTTCCTGGTACCTGGGGACACTCCAGGGCATGGTGGCCACTTCTGCAGGTGTGAAGGGCTGGGTCTCAGGTAACTCAGAGAACTCTGGCAGAGACTCATTGGAGTCGGCTGTGGGCAGTGGGAAAAGATGGAATAGAATTTTCTCCTGTATTTTTTTAGCTGGAAACCTTTTGACCTTGGACATGTATGCTTCCGCACATCCTGTCTTCCTCTCTTTCTTTGTAGGCAAATATTGAGAAATCAATTCCAAACAATTTAGGCAGCATGCTAAATTTCGTACAGTAATTTGAGACAGCTCAGTTTACGTAATTTAAAATGAGGCCAAGCCTTTCTGACAAAAAAGAGATTGAATCTGAGAAGGAATCACTTGCAGAGAATTTCTGCAGGACCATGAATCCTCCAATTCTCAGACACTGGGTGGTCTAAAGCAGTAGCTCTCCAACTGTGACCAGAGGTCTCTGGGAGGGTCCCTGAGACTCTTCCAGGGGTTTTTGAGGTCAGAACTACTTTCATAATAATACCAAGATGTTACTTGCCTTTTTTTTTTCTCATTTTTCACAAGGATATAGTGGCCTTTTCTAGTGATTACTTGATGTGTGATGATGTCAGTGCTCTGATGGCTAATGGAACAATGGAACATGTGCTTGGGATTTGCTCTCTTTATTGAGGTAAAATATAGCAAAATTTGCCATTTTAGCCATTTTTATGTGACATTAGTCACATTCACCATGTTGTGCTTCCATCACCACTATTTCTATAAGTTTTTCATCACCCCGAACAGAAACTCAGTGCCTCTTAAGCAATAACTCCTGTTTCCCCCTCCCCCCAGCCCCAGGTAGTGACTAATAAACTTTCGTCTCTATGCACTGGGCTATTTTAGATATTTCATATCAAAAAACAAACTCATTGCTCTGCAGTTGATTCTGACTCAAAGTGATCCTGGAGGACAGAGTAGAACTGCCTCATAGGGTTTCTAAGGAGCAGCTGGTAGATACGAACTGCCGACTTTTTGGTTAGCAGCTTGACTTCTTAACTGCTGAGCCACCAGGGCTCCAAGATATTTCATATAAGTGGGACCATACAATATTTATCCTTTTGTGTCTGACTTATTTGACTCAGCTAATGTTTTCCAGGTTCACGCACGTTGTAGCATGTATCAGAACTTTATTTCTTTTTATAGCTGAACAATATTTCATTGTATTTATATACCGCATTTTGTTTATCCATTCATGTATTGATGGACTCTTGGATTGTTTCAGCCTTTCGGCTATTGTGATAATGCTGCAATGAAAGTGCTGGATACGTGTCTGAATTCTTGCTTTCAGTTCTTTTGGGTATATACCTAGGAGAGGAATTGCTGAGTAATTCCGTGTTTAAATTTTTGAGGAACTGCCAAACTGTTTTCCACAGTGACTGGATCATTTTACATTCCCATCAGCTGTGAGTGAAGGTTCCACTTTCTCCATATCCTTGACAGCACTTGTTATTTATTTATTTAAAAAATTTTGATAACAGCCATTCTAGTGGGTGTGCGGAAACCCTGGTGGCGTAGTGGTTAAGTGCTACGGCTGGTAGCCAGAGGGCTGGCAGTTCGAATCTGCCAGGCGCTCCTTGGAAACTCTGTGGGGCAGTTCTACTCTGTCCTGTAGGGTCACTGTGAGTCAGAATTGACTCGACAGCACTGGGTTTGGTTTTGGTTTAATGACATTGAGCATTTTTTCATTTGCTTACTGGCCATTTTTGTATCTTCTTTGCAGAAATCTCTGTTCAAGTTCTTTGCCCATTTTTTAATTGTGTTTGTCTTTTTGTTGTTGAGTTGTAGGAGGTTTTTATATTTTCTGGATATTAAACTCTTACCAGATACATGATTTCCGGATATTTTCTCTTGGTTTGTAAGTTGTCTTTTCACTTTCTTGATAAAGCCCTCGATGCACAAAAGGTTTTTATTTTGATGAAGTCCAATTTTTTTTCTTTTATTGTTTATGCTTTTGCTGTTGTATCTAAGAATCCATTGCCAAATATAAGGTCCTAAAGATTTACTCCTACATCTTCTAAGAGTTTTGTGGAGATTGATCCAGTTTGAGATTTTTGTATACGGTGTGAAGTAGGGGTCCAACTTAATTCTTTTGCATGTGAAATTGAAGTGTCTTTTGAGGAACAAAAGTTTTTAATTTTGATGAAGTGCAATTTCTCAACCTTTTCTTTGGTGGATAATGCTTTTGGTGTATGTATCTAAGGAACCTTTGTCTAACCTAAGGTCATGAAGATTTTCTTCTAGAAATTTTAGTTTTGGGCTTTACATTTAGGTTTGTGATCCATTTTGAGTTAATTTCTGTAAGTAGTAACAATAGATTGTTGTTGTTGTTATGTGCTTTCGAGTCAGCTCCAATTCATAACAACCCCGTGCACAAAAGAACGAAACACTGCCTGGTCCTGCACCATCCTCAAAGTTGTTGTTATGCTTGAGCCCACTGTTGGAGCCACTGTGTCAGTCTATCTCATTGAGAGTCTTCCTCTTTTTTGTTGGCCCTCTACTCCACCAAGCGTGATGTCCTTCTCCAGGGACTGATAATCCTGATAACATGTCCAAGGTATGTGAGATATAGCCTCACCATCCTTGCTTCTAAGAAGCATTCTGGCTGTACTTCTTCCAAGACAGACTGGTTCATTCTTTTGCCAGCCTGAGGTATATTCAATATTCTTTGCCAACACCGCTATTCAGAGGTGTCAGTTCTTCATCTTCCTTATTTATTTTCCAGTTTTCACATGCATATGAGGCCATTGAAAACACCATGGCTTGGGTCAGGCACACCTTAGTCTTCAAGGTGACATCGTTGCTTTTCATCACTTTAGGGAGGTCCTTTGCAGCAGATTTGCTCAGTGAAATGCATCTTTTGATTTCTTGACTGCTGCTTCCTTGGGCGTTGATTGTGGATCCAAGAAAAATGAAATCCTTGACAACTTCAACCTTTTCTCCATTTATCATGATGTTCCTTATTGGTCCTATCGTGAGGATTTTTGTTTTCTTTATGTTGAGGTGTAATCCATACTGAAAGCTGTGGTCTTTGATCTTCATCAGTGAGTGCTTCAAGTCCTCTTCACTTCTGGCAACAAAGGTTGTGTCATCTGCATAATGCAGGTTGTTAATGAGTCTTCCTCTAATCCTGATGCCCGGTTCCTCTTCTTATAGTCCAGCTTCTAGGATTATTTGCACAGCATACAGATTGAATGTTGTTGTTGTTATTAGGTGCCATCAAGTTGATTCCGACTAATAGCGATCCTGTGTACCACAGAACGAAACACTGCCCAGTCCTGCACCATCCTCAAAATCATTGTTATGCTTGAGCCCATTGTTGCAGGCATTGTGTCAGTCCATCTCATTGAGGGTCTTCCTCTTTTCTGCTGACGCTGTTCTTTACCAAGCATGATGTCCTTCTCCAGGGACTAATCCACTAATCCATAATTAAGGTTGTGGTCATTGATCTTCATCAGTAAGGGCTTCAAGTCCTCTTCACTTTCAACAAGCAAGGTTGTGTCATCTGCATAATGCAGGTTGTTAATCAGTCTTCCTCCAATCCTGATGCCCCATTCTTCTTCATATAGTCTAGCTTCTCAGATTATTTGCTCAGCATACAGATTGAATAGGTATGGGGAAAGGATACAACCCTGATGCACACCTTTCTTGACTTTAAACCACTCAGTATCCCCCTTTTTTGTCCGAATGACTGTCTCTTGATCTATGTGCAGGTTCCTCATAAGCACAATTAAGTGTTCTGGAATCCCCATTCGTCACAATGTTATCTGTAATTCGTTATGTTCCACACAGTTGAATGCCTTTGCATAGTCAATAAAACATAAGTAAACATCTTTCTGGTATTCTCTGCTTTCAGCCAGGATCCATCTGACATCAGCAGTGATATCCATGGTTCCACATCCTCTTCTGAATCTGGCCTGAATTTCTGGCAGTTCCCTGTCAGTATACTGCTTAGGTGCTTTTGAATGATCTTCAGGAAAATTTTGCTTGCATGTGATATTAATGATACTGTTTGAGAATTTTCACGTTCGGTTGGATCACCTTTCTTGGGAATAGGCATAAATATGGATCTCTTCCAGTTGGTTGGCCAGGTAGCTGTCTTCCAAATTCTTGGCCACCTCTTACGCTTTTGCTGTTGTATCTAAGAATCCATTGCCAAATATAAGATCCTAAAGATTTACTCCTACATCTTCCAAGAGTTTTGTGGAGATTGATTCAGTTTTAGATTTTTGTATATGGTGTGAGGTAGGGGTCCAACTTAATTCTTTTGCATGTGAAATTGAAGTGTCTTTTGAGGAACAAAAGTTTTTAATTTTGATGAAGTGCAATTTCTCAACCTTTTTTTTTGGTGTATGTATCCAAGAAATCTTTGTCTAACCAAATTCTTGGCATAGACAAGTGAGCAGTTCCAGTGCTGCTTCCCTTTGTTGAAACATCTCAACTGGTGTTCTGTCAATTCCTGGAGCCTTGTTTTTCACCAGTGCCTTCAGTGCACTTTGACCTCTTTCTTCAGTACCATTGGTTCCTGCTCATATGCTACCTCTTGAAATGGTTAAACAGTGACCAAATCGTTTTGGTATAGTGACTCTGTATTCCTTCCATCTTCTTTTGATGCTTCCTCAGTTGTTTAACATTTTCCCCATAGAATCCTTCAGTATTACAACTCGAGGCTTGAATTTTTTGTTCAATTCTTTCGGCTTGAGAAATGACAAGTGTGTTCTTCCTTTTTGGTTTTCCATCTGCAGGGGTTTGCATGTGTCGTTATAATACTTAGTGTTCTCGAGGTGCCCTTTGAAATCTTCTGTTCAGTTCCTTTACTTCATCATTTCTTCCTTTTGCTTTAGCTGCTCGAAGTTCAAGAGCAAGTTTCAGAGTCTCCTCTGACGTCCATCTTGGTCTTTTCTTTCTTTCCTGTCTTTTCAGTGACCTATTGCTTTCTTCATGTATGATGTCCTTGCACAGCTTATCTGGTCTTGGGTCATTAGTGTTCAACATGTCAAACCTATTCTTGAGATGATCTCTAAATTCAGGTGGGATATGCTCAAGGTTATGCTTTGACTCTTGTGGAGTTGTTCTAGTTTTCTTCAGTTTCAACTTGAATTTGCATAGGAGCAAATGATGGTCTGTTCCACAGTTGGCCCCGGCCTTGTTCTAACTGACATCGAGCTTTTCCATTGTCTCTTTCCACAGGTGCGGTCGATACCTGTGTATTCCATCTGGCGAGGTACACGCTTATAGCTGCCGTTTATGTTGGTGAAAAAGGTGTTTGCAATGAAGAGGTTGTTGGTCTTGCAAAATTCTGTCATGGGATCTCGGGCATAATTTCTGTCACCAAGGCCACATTTCCCAACTACCAGTCCTTCTTCTTTGTCTCCAACTTTCGCATTCCAATCACCAGTAATTATCAGTGCATGCTGATTGCATGTTTGATCAGTTTCAGACTGCAGAAGTTGGTAAAAATCTTGAATTTCTTTATCTTTGGCCTTAGTGGTTGGTGTGTAAATTTGAACAGTAGTTTTATTAACTGGTCTTCCTTGTAGGCATATGGATATTATCCTATCACTGACAGTGTTGTATTTTCAGGATAGATCTTAAAATGTTCTTTTTGACCATGAATGCAACGCCATTCCTCTTCAATATGTCATTCCTGGCATGGTGTATCATATGATTGTCTGATTCAGTATGACCAATACCAGTCCATTTCAGCTTGGATATCAGTGTTTATGCATTCCATTTCATTTCTGATGATTTCCAATTTTCCTAGATTCATACTTCATACATTCCATGTTCCAGTTTTTCATGGACGTTTCTAGCCATTTCTTCTCATTTTGAGTTGTGCCAGGTCAGCAAATGAAGGTCCTGAAAGCTTGACTCCATCCAAATCGTTAAGGTTGACTCTCCTTTGAGGAGGCAGCTCTTCTCCAGTCGTATTTTGAGTGCCTTCCAACCTGAGGGGCTCGTCTTCTGGCACTATATCAGATGATGTTCTGCTGCTATTCATAAGGTTTTTATTGGCTAATTCTTTTCGGCAGTAGACCGCCGGGTCCTTCTTTCTGGTCTTAGTCTGGAAGCTCAGTTGAAACCTGTCGGTCATGTACGGCCCTGCTGGTGTATGAATACCGGTGGCATAGCCTCCAGTATCACAGCAACATGAAAGCCACCACAGTATGACAGACTGACAGATGTGGGGGGGACAAATAGGTTAAAATTCTTTTTTTGTTTGTTTCATATATGGGTATCCAGTTTTCCATACCATTTATTGAAAGGAATGTCCTTTCTTCGGTGAATTACCTTTGCACCTTTGTCATAAGTCAGTTGCCCACACGTATGTAGGGGTCTGTTTACATCTTGGTCTTCTTGTCTGTCTTGATGCTTATACCACACTGTCTTGATCATTGTACCCTTATAGTAAATTTTGAAGTTAGGTAGTATAAGCTCTCCAACTTTGTTCTTCCTTTTCAAAGTTGTTTGGCTACTCTGAGTCTTTGGCATTTCTTTATGAATTTTAGGATCAGTTTGTAGATTTCTACAAAAAGGCTCCCTGGGATTTTTTTTTTTTAAATTTTTATTAAGCTTCAAGTGAACATTTACCATTCCAATCAGTCTGTCACATGTAGGTTTACATACATCTTACTCCCTTCTCCCACTTGCTCTCCCCCTATTGAGTCAGCCCTTACAGTCTCTCATTTTGTGCCAATTTTGCCATCTTCCCTCTCTCTCTATCTTCCCATCCCCCCTCCAGTCAAGAGTTGCCTACACACTCTCCCATGTCCACCTGATTTAATTAGCTCACTCTTCATCAGCATCTCTCTCCCCGCCACTGACCAGTCCTTTTGATGCCTGATGATTTGTCTTCGGGGATGGTTTCTGTCCTGTGCCATCAGAAGTTCTGGGGAGCATTGTCTCTGGGGTTCCTCTAGTCACAATCGTACCATTAGGTGTGGTCTTTTAGTGAGAATTTGGGGTCTGTATCCCATTGGTCTCCTGCTCCCTCAGGAGTTGTCTGTTGTGCTCCCTGACAGGACAGACATCGTTTGTGGCCGGGCACCAACTAGTTCTTCTGGTCTCAGGATAATGTAGGTCTCTGGTTCATGTGGCCCTTTCTGTCTCTTGGGTTCTTCAGTTGTCGTGTGACCTTGGTGTTTCCTGGGATTTTGATTGGGGTTGCATTGAATCTATAGATCAATTTGGGGAGGGTCGATATCTTAACAATATTGAATCTGCCAATTCATGAACATGATAGATTTCTGTGTATGTCACATCTTTTAAAAATTTCAGCAGTGTTTTGTAATTTTCAGCGTACAGGTCTTGTACATCTTTTGTTAGATTTATTTATAGCTATTTCATATATTTTGAAGGTATTATGAATGGTAATTTTTTTACAGCTTCTGGAAGAGTTTGTATAGAATTGGTATTGTTTCTTCATTAAATTCTTGGTAGAATTCCCCAGTGAAGGCATCTGGGCTTGAGACTTTATGCAAAAGTTTTATGCAGGATCATTTTATTACTTGTATTTTTTGTCTTTCCTATGGAATATACCACTGGCAGTACCAGTTTCCCTCAAGCCGATTCTGACTCTTGGTGACTCTACCGTATGTTGCAGAGTAGGACTGCACTTTGTTGGGTTTTTTAAGCTGTGACCCTTCAGAAGCAGATCACCAGGCCTTTCGTCCCAGGTGCCTCTGGGTGGGTTCGAACTTCTAATCTTTTGGTTTGTGGTCAAGTGCTTAAGTCTTTGCACCCAGGGGGTATGTGAAAGTTTTTTTTTTTTTTTTTAATACTATTTTAATAGTGTTTTCGGTCAAAGTTTACACAGCAGATTAGATTCTCATTCAACAGTTTCTACATGGATTGTTCAGTGACATTGGTTACATTTTTCATAATGTACGAACATTCTCATTACTCCTTTTCTGGTTGTTCCATTTCCAATAATCTAGTTTCCCTGGCCCTAACCTTTTCATCTTTGTTTTAAAGTAATTGTTGACTGTTTCGTCTTGTATAGATTTTTTTTAAAGGAGCACAGTCCTCATAGGTGATATTCTTTGTTTGATAAGCCAATCTGTTATTTAGCTAAAACGTGACGTCAGGGGCTAATTTCAGTTCAAGGATTCAAGAGTATCTCAGGGCAATCATCTCTGGGAGTCCTCTAGCCTCATCTGGTCCAGTAAGTCTAGACTTTTTTTATTATTATTTTTCGTTGTTGAAAATATATACAGCAAAATATATACCAGTTCAACTGTTTCTACATGTACAGTTCAGTGACATTGATTATATTCTTCCAGTTGTGCAACCATTCTTACCCTCCCTCCTTTGCTGAGTTGTTACTCTCCATTAACATAAACTCACTGCCCACTAAGTTTCCTATTTAATCTTCCGAGTTGCTGTTGTCACTTTGATCCCAAATAGATGGTTCTTTAAAGAGCATAATGTTCAAGGTGGACATTTTTTACTAGTTAAGCTGAACTATTGTTTGATTTGAAGTCTGGATTTTTATATGCAAACGTGTTAAAGTAGAAGTTAAATTTCTTTTATGACTGTAGGCTGTTCAGGTTATTGGTTCTTTTTTTTTTTTTTTGGTTTTAACAAGGTGAAGTTTATTCTCTCACGGTCTAGGAGTCTAGAAGTACAAATTCAGGGAGTCAGCTCCAGGAGAAGGTTTCCTCTCTGTTGGCTCTGGAGGAAGATTCTTTGTCATCAGTCTTGCCCTGGTCGAGGAGCTTCTCAGGCACAGGGACCCCAGATCCAAAGGATGCACTCTGCTCCAGTCAGTGCTTTCTTGGCGGTATAAGGGCCCCATGTCTCTCTGCTCCCTTCTCTCTCCTGTATTTCAAAAGAGGTTGACTCAAGACACAACCTAATCTTCTAGACTGGGTCCTGCCTCATTAACATAACTACCTCTAATTCTTCCTCATTAACATCATAGAGGCAGGATTTACAACACATAGGCAAATCACATCAGGTGACAAGATGGTGAACAATCAAACAATGCTGGGAATCATGGCCTAGCCAAGTTGACAGACATTTTGGGAGGGCACAATTCAATCCATGACAGATGGTCTTGAAAGGAGGGCTACACTTGAAACAGAGAAAGCAGGAATGAAGCAGGCCTCTGGACACTTCACACCTGCAGCCCATAGTACCTGAGGTTCTTACAGCAGGGATTTAAGTTTCTTCAACTCTACTACCTTGTGTGACCGCACCCACAACCATGGCCTTCACCTAGCCTTCTGCCAGGTCAGATCACTGCAACTGCCTCATTGCTGGACTTTTTTTTTTTTTTTTTAATTGTGCTTTAACTAAAAGTTGACAAATGAAGTCAGTCTCTCACACAAAAACTTAAATACGTCGTGCTACGTAATTCCCAATTGCTTTCCTCCTAAAGAGACAGCTTGCTCCCTCCCTCCATTTTCTCTTTTCGTGTTCATTTTGCCAGCTTCTAACCCGCTCTACCCTCTCCTCTCCCCTCCAGGGAGGAGATGCCAACATAGTCTCAAGTGTCCACCTGATCCAAGAAGCTCACTCCTCACCAGCATCCCTCTCCAACCTATTGTCCAGTCCAGTCCCTGTCTGAACAGTTGGCCTTGGAAATGGTTCCTGTCCTGGGTCAACAGAAGACCTGGGGGCCCTGACCGCCGGGGTCCTTCTAGTCTCAGTCAGACCATTATGTCTGGTCTTTTTATGAGAATTTGGGGTCTGCATCCCACTGCTCTCCTGCTCCCTCAGGGGTTTTCTGTTGCATTCCCTGTCAGGGCAGTCATCCGTTGTAGTCGGGCACCAACTATCTCTTCTGGTCTCAGGCTGATGTAGTCTCTGGTTTATGTGGCCCTTTCTGTCTCTTGGGCTCGTAATTACCTTGTGACCTTGTGTCCTTGGTGTTCTTCATTCTCCTTTGATCCAGGAGGGTTGAGACCAATTGATGCATCTTAGATGGCCACTTGTTAGCCTTTAAGACCCCAGTTGCCACTCTGAAGTGGGATGCAGAATGTTTTCTTAATAGGTTTTATTATGCCAATTGACTTAGATGTCCCCTGAAACCATGGTCCCCAAACCCCCGCCTCTGCTACACTGGCCTTTGAAGCATTCAGTTTATTAAGGAAACTTCTTTGCTTTTGGTTTAGTCTGGTTGTGCTGACCTCCCCTGTATTGTGTGTTGTCTTTTCCATCGCCTAAAGTAGTCCTTATCTACTGTCTAATTAGTGAATACCACCTCCTACCCCCCTCACTCCCCCTCTCATAACTATCAAAGAGTATTTTCTTCTCTATTTAAACTGTTTCTCCAGTTCTTAGAATAGTGGTTTCATACAGTATTTGTCCTTTTGCAGCTGACTAATTTCACTCAACATAATACCTTCCAGATTTCTCCATGTTATGAAATTATTCACAGATACATCACTGTTCTTTATCGATGCTTAGTATTCCATTGTGTGAATATACCATAATTTATTTTTCTCTTCATCCGTTGGTGGGCACCTTGGTTGCTTCCATCTTTTTGCCATTGTAAAGAGTGCTGCAGTGAACATGGATGTGCATGTATCTGTTTGTGTAAAGGCTCTTATCACTCTAGAATATATTCCAAAAAGTGGGATTGCTGGATCATATGGTAGTTCTATTTCTAGCTTTTTAAGGAAGCGCCAAATCGATTTCCAAAGTGGATATACCATTTTACATTCCCACCAGCAGTGTGTAAGTGTTGCAGTCTCTCCACAGCCTCTCCAACATTTATTGTTTTGTATTTTTTTTGCTTAATGCCAGCCTTGTTGAAGTGAGGTGAAATCTCATAGTAGTTTTAATTTACATTTCTCTAATGGCTAATGATCGTGAGCATTTCGTCATGTACCTGTTAGCTACTTAATGTCTTCCTTAGTGAGGTATCTGTTCATATCTTTTGCCCATTTTTTAATTGGGTCATTTGTCTTTTTATAGTTGAGTTTTTGGAATATCATGTAGATTTTAGAGATCAGGCGCTGATCGGAAATGTCATAGCCAAAAACTTCTTCCCAGTCTGTAGGTAATCTTTTTATTCTTTTGGTGTTAAATCTTTGGATGAGCATAAGAAAATCGTTAGTAATGTTTTGAATATTGTTTATGCCATGTATTAGGGCTCCTAACATTGTCCCTATTTTTTCTTCCATGATCTTTATCATTTTAGATTTTATATTTAGGTCTTTGATCCATTTTAAGCTCATTTTTGTGCATGCATGGTGTGAGATATGGGTCTTTTTTCATTTTTTTGCAGATGGATATCCAGTTACGCCAGCATCGTTTGCAAAAAAAACTGTCTTTTTCCCTAATGGTTTTGGAGCCTTTGTCAAATATCAACTGCTCATATGTGGATGGATTTATGTCTGGATTCTCAATTCTGTTCCATTGGTCGATGTATCTGTTGTACGAGTACCAGGCTGTTTTGACTACTGTGGCAGTACAACAGTTTCTAAAATCAGATAGAGTGAGGCCTCCGACATCGTTCTTCTTTTTCAGTAATGCTTTACTTATTTGGAGCCTGTGTCCCTTCCATATGAAGTTGGTGATTTGTTTTTCCATATCATTAAAGAATGTCGTCGGAATTTGGATCGGAATTGCATTAAATCTATAGATTGCTTTTGGTAGAATAGACATTTTTATAATGTTAAGTCTTCCTGTCCCTGAGCAAGATACGTTCTTCCACTTATGTATGTCTCTTTTGGTTTCTTGCAGAAGTTTGCTGTACTTTTCTTTGTATAAACCTTTTACATCTCTGGTAAGATTTATTCCTAAGTATTCTATCTTCTTGGGGGCTACTGTAAATGGCATTTATTTGGTGATTTCCTCTTGGATGTTCTTTTTGTTGGTGTAGAGGAATCCAGCTGATTTTTGTATGTTTATCTGGTATCCCGATACTCTGCTGAACTCTCCTATTAGTTTCAATCATCTTCTTGAGGATTCCTTAGTGTTTCCTGTGTATAAGATCATGTCATCTGCAAATAGAGATACTTTTACTTCTTTCTTGCCAGTCTGGGTGCCGTTTATTTCTTTATATAGCCTGATTGCTCTGGCTAGGACTTCCAGCACAATATTGAATAAGAGTGGTGATAAAGGGCATCCTTGTCTGGTTCCTCATCACAAGGGGAATGCTTTCAGGCTCTCTCCATTTAGAATCATGTTGGCTGTTGGCTTTGTATAAATGCCCTTTATTGTGTTGAGGAATTTTCCTTCTGTTCCTGTTTTGCTGAGAGTTTTTATCATGAATGGGTGTTGGACTTTGTCAAATGCCTTTTCTGCATCAGTTGATAAAATCATGTGACTCTTGTCATTTTTTTATTTATATGTTAGATTACATGAATTATTTTTCTAATGTTGAACCATCTCTGCACACCTGGTATGAACCCCACTTGATCACGGTGAATTATTTTTTTGATATGTTGTTGAATTCTATTGGTAGAATTTTGTTGAGGATTTTTACATCTAAGTTCATGAGGGATATGGGTCTGTAATTTTCTTTTTCTGTGTGGTGTCTTTACCTGGTTTTGGTATGAGGGATATGGTGGCTTCATAGAATGAGTTTGGTAGTATTATGTTCTTTTCTACGCTCTGAAATACCTTTAGTAGTGTGTTAACTCTTCTTGGGAAGTTTGGTTGAACTCTGCAGTGAATCTGTCTGGACCAGGGCTTTTTTTTGTTGGAGAGTTTTTTGATTACCTTTTCAATCTCTTCTTTTGTTATGGGTCTGTTTAGTTGTTCTACCTCTGTTTGTGTTAGTTTAGGTAGGCAGTGTGTTTCTAGGAATTCATCCGTTTCTTCTAGGTTTTCAATTGTTGTAGAGTACAATTTTTCATAGTAATCTGATATGATTCTTTTGATTTCACTTGGGTCTGTTGAAATATTGGCCATCTCATTTCTTATTTGGGTTTTTTGCATCCTCTCCTGTTTTTCTTTTGTGAGTTTGGCCTATGGTTATTAGTTCTGTTGATTTTTTTCAAAGAACTAGCTTTTGGTGTTGTTAATTCTTTCAGTTGTTTTTCTGTTTTCTATTTCAGTTCTGCTGTAATTTTTATTATTTGTTTTCTTCTGATGCCTGAGGGTTTCTTTTGTTGCTCTCGTTCTGTTTGCTCAAGTTGTAGGGACAATTCTTTGATTTTGGCCCTTCTTTTTGTATGTGTGCGTTTATTGATATAAATTGACTTCTGAGCACTGCTTTTGCTGTGTCTCAAAGGTTCTGATAGGAAGTGTTTTCATTCTCATTGGTTTCTATGAATTTCTTTATTCCATCCATAATGTCTTCTATAATCCAGTCTTTTTTGAGCAGGATATTGTTCATTTTCCAAGTGTTTGATTTCTTTTCCCTGCTTTTTATGTTATTGATTTCCAGTTTTATGGCCTTAAGGTCAGAGAAGATGCTTTGTAATATTCCAATGTTTTGGATTCTGCTAAGGCTTGCTTTGTGACCTAATATGTGGTCTATTTTAGAGAATGTTCCATGTGCACTAGAAAAGAAAGTATACTTGGTTGCTGTTGGGTGGAGTTTTCTGTATATGTCTACGAGGTCAAGTTGGTTGATTGTGGCATGTAGATCTTCTGTGTCTTTATTGAGCTTCTTTCTGGATGTCCTGTCATTCATCGAAAGTGGTGTGTTGAAGTCTCCTACTGTAATTGTGGAGCTGTCTGTCTTACTTTTCAATGCTGATGGAGTTTCTTTTATGTATCTTGCAGCCCTGTCATTGGGTGCATAAACATTTAATATGGTTATTTCTTCTTGGCATATTGTCCCTTTAATCATTACATAGTGTCCTTCCTTATCCTTCATGATGGATTCAACTTTAAAGTCTATTTTGTCACAAATTTAATATTTCCACTCCTGCTGTTTTTTGATTGTTGTTTCCTTGATATATTTTTTCCATCGTTTGAGTTTTAGTTTGTTTGTGTCTCTAAGTCTAAGGTGGGTCTCTTGTAGGCAGCAGATAGATGGATCTTGTTTTTTAATCCATTCTGCCACTCTCTGTCTCTCTATTGGTGCATTTAGTGCATTTACATTCATCGTAATTATGAATAGGTATGAATTTAGTGCTGTCGTTTTGATGTGTTTTTTTGTGTGGTGTTGACCGTTTCTCCTTCACGCTTAATTTTATGTGGTGAGTAGATTATCTTTATATATTTTCCTTTCCTCATATTTGTTGTTGTTGATTTTGTTTCAGCTGAGTTTGTATTTTTTCTTGTATTTTATTTTGATGTGCGGGATAGTCTGTCTCCTTTGTGGTTACCTTATTATTTACCCCTTTTTTTCTAAATTTAAACCTAGCTTTTATTTCATTGTATGACCTTATCTTTTTCTCCATATGGAAGATCTCTGACTACATTTCTTAGTCCGTCTTTATTGTTTTAATGTTGTCTTCTTTTACGTAATAACATCACTGTTACCCTTTTGTGAGTTTTTTTTTTTTTTTTTTTTATCTTGCTTTGTTTTTTTTTTTTTATTTCCCTCTGTGGGTTGACTGCTCATAGCTCTGCCTAATGTTCTAGTCTTGGGTTGATACCTGATATTAATGATTTTCTAACCGAAGAACTCTCTTCAGTATTTTTTGTAGTTTTGGTTTGGTTTTTATGAATTCCCCAAGCTTCTGTTTATCTGGAAATGTCCTAATTTTCACCTTCATATTTAAGAGACAGTTTTGCTGGATATATGATTCTTGGTTGGCAATTTTTTTCCTTCAAGTCTTTATATAAGTCCTCCCATTGCCTCCTTGCCTGCATGGTTTCTGCCGAGTAGTCCGATATTATTATTATTATTATTTTTAATAATTTTTATTGTGCTTTAAGTGCAAGTTTACAAATGAAGTCAGTCTCTCATACAAAAACCCATATACACCTTGCTACACACTCCCAGTTACTCTCTCCCTAATGAGACAGCCCCCTCTCTCCCTCCACTATCTCTTTTCGTGTCCATTTCGCCAGCTTCTAACCCCCTCCGCCCTCTCATCTCCCTTCCAGGGAGGAGATGCCAACATAGTCTCAAGTGTCCACCTGGTCCAAGCAGCTCACTCCTCACCAGCATCCCTCTCCAAGTCACTGTCCAGTCCAATCTATGTCTGAAGAGTTGGCTTCGGGAATCATTCCTCTCTGGGGGCCGTGACCACCGGGGTCCTTCTAGTCTCAGTCAGACCATTAAGTCTGGTCTTATGAGAATTTGGAGTCTGCATCCCACTGCTCTCTTGCTCCCTCAGGGGTTCTCTGTTGTGTTCCCTGTAGGGTAGCCATCGGTTGTAGCCAGGCACCATCTAGTTCCTCTCCGATATTATTATTATTGGCTCTCCTTTGTAGGTGAGTTTTCTTTTATCCGTAGCTGCTCTTATAATTCTCTCTTTGTCTTTGATTTTGACCAAGTTTGATGGTAATATGTCTTGGTGACTTTCTTTTAACATCTACCTTATGTGCAGTTCAATGAGCATCTTGGATAGATATCTTCTCATCTTTTGCAGTATCAGGTAAGTTTTCTGCCAAGAAATCTTCTACAATTCTCTCCTTATTTTCTGTTATCCCTCCCTATTCTGGTACTCCAATCACTTGTAGGTTTTTTCTTTTGATAGAGTCCCACATGATTCTTAAGGTTTCTTTGTTCTCTTAATTACTTTTAGCTAATTTTTCTTCAAATGTATTAGTGCCAAGTGATTTATCTTCAAGTTCAGAAATTCTGCCTTCCACTTGCTCAATTCTGCTCATCTGACTTTTAATCGATTTTCCTACTTCTGTGATTTTATTGTTAATCTTCTGGATTTCTGATTGGTGTCTATGGATTTTTCCAGCTTATTAAATTTTTAATTATGTTCCTGAATAATCTTTTTAATTTCTTCAGTTGCTTCATCTGTGTGTTCTTTGGTTTGTTCTGCGTATGACCTCATTTCCTTTCTGATGTCTTGAAGGGTTCTGTATATTAAACTTTTGTATTCTGCTTCTGGTAATTCCAGGAATGGTCTTTCATCTAGAAGATCCCTTGATTCTTTGTTTTGAGAGCTTGTTGAGGTGATCATTGTTTCTTTTTGTAACTTGATATTGACTGTTGTCTCTGATCCATCTATAGATGACTGAATTAGTTTATTATTATTATTATTATTTTGCTTACTTTGTCATAGCTTCTTGCTTTGTTTTGGTTTGATATGCCCAAATGGGTAGCTTGAGTGAGCTAGCTTGATTATATTTTCACCTTTGGAGCTCTGACGTCTTGTCCCTAGATGGCTAGAGCTCTTATCGGGTGTATCAGTCTAGGAGTCCATTCACTTTTCTTGTATGAATTCAGCTTAGGTGTCTGGTATCTGATCATCAAGTGTGTGGTACAGGTTCTGTCCTACCGTCTTAGAGGGGCAGGGGTGATTGGTGTAGGTACTGGCATCTAGTTGCAGCAGGGGGGTCACACTCTGAACAAGGCAGGGGGTTGAGAATTGTCCCCCACGTGTCTCTGAGGAAAGCGTGTCCCTGATCCCTAGAGCGTACAGGTGGGTGGGTTCTGCAGACGGACCATGGGCACCCAGTGTTTTTGGTTGCAAGGAATGGGAGGTACCAGTTATCCTTGGACCCGTGTCACAGGTGGCTGGGTGACCTGAGTGGAGCTACCAGTCCTTAGGCCCCTGATGTGGGTAGGTGAGGACCCTGTTTAATAGGCAAAGCAGTGCCAAACTTCAAACACCTACTTCCCCGCCACATAGCTGAAATGGTCGGAGTCTGCCAACAAGGGCCTATTATCCTGAAGTAGGCCCACACAGGTCCATGCAGAGGGGAAATATACTCAAAATCTACGGACTGTTTATGCCTGGACAGGAGCCGCTTCTGTCCTGAGCTCCCCGGGTTAGTGGAGCTGGCAAATTGTCTTTTCCCCAATTGCAATTTTTTTGCTTCTCCAAGGCCGGGAGGATGGCTCTAGGCGCTCAACAGTGCCTATCTCAGGCCCAGGGAATTCATCCGCTGAAGCCAGCTTGGGAGCGGGGGTGGGGGGATGCGGTAAAACACATGCAAGTACTTAGCTTTTGCCGAGAGCACTGTACTTCTCTGGTTCCAGGTGTGTGAGTAGGCTGTGCAGCTGGCTGCTTCTCCCTGAGGAAACTAGTACCAGCCCCCCACTGGCTGCTCTGGGAATGGTGCCCGAGGGCTCCCCACGATTCAGGTCCAGTAGCTCCTCTCCGCTTCTGAACTGTCTCTTCCTCCCCCTGCCCCTCAGTTCATTTTCTAAGCTTGCCTTTGATGCTCAGGGCACCTAGCTTGTCATAAATATACTCATTTCACTTGTTTTTTCAGGTCTGTGTTGTAAAGAGGGCTCGCTGGAAGTGTCTGTCTATTCCGCCATCTTGGCTCCGTCTCCAGGTTATTGATTCTTTTTGAGTGAGCTTTGATACTTTGTGCCTTTCAAGGAGTTTGTCCATTTTATCTCAGTTGTCAAATTTATTGACATAAAGTTGTTCGTACTATTCTTTTATTATTCTCCCCACTTACTTTAGAAATCCTTTTTTAATTTCTGTGGAACTGTAGTGATGACACCTCTCTTCTGATAGTGGTATTTTTGTTTTTTATTTATTTTTGATCAGTTTCCTTAGTTTATCAATGTTACCGATCTTTTCAAAGAACCAGCTTTTGTTTTCATTATTTTATCTATTATGCTGTTTCCTTAGTTTCTACTCCGATCTTTATTATTTCTGTTTTGCAGCTTACTTTGGGTTTCATTTGCTTTTCTTTTCTAATTTCTTAATGTAGAAGTTGGGGTCATTGATTTGAGACCTTTCTTTTCTGATACAGGAGTTTAATGATATAAATTTGCCTCTGAGAATACTTGTATCCCATATATATATTTTTTCTTTTTTTATAATTTTGATTGTGCTTTAGGTGAAACATTTCAAGTCAAGTCAGTCTATCACACAAAAACCCATATACACCTTGCTACACACTCCCAATTACTCTCCCTCTAATGAGACAGCCCGCTCTCTCCCTCCACTCTTCTCTTTTCATGTCCATTTTGCCAGCTTCTAACCCCCTCCACCCTCTAATCTCCCCTCCAGGCAGGAGATGCCAACATCAAGTGTCCACCTGATCCAAGAAGCCCACTCCTCACCAGCATCCCTCTCCAACATATTGTCCAGTCCAATCCCTGTTTGAAGAGTTGGCTTTGGGAATGGTTCCTGTACTGGGGCAACAGAAGGTCTGGGGGCCATGAGCACTGGGGTCCTTCTAGTTTCAGTCAGACCATTAAGTCTGGTCTTATGAGAATTTGGGGTCTGCATCCCACTGCTGTCCTGCTCCCTCAGGGGTTCTCTGTTGTGTTCCCTGTCAGGGCAGCCACCGGTTGTAGCTGGGCACCATCTAGTTCTTCCGGTCTCAGGATGATGTAGTTGCTGGTTCATGTGGCCCCTTCTGTCTCTTGGGCTCGTAATCGCCTTGTGTCCTTGGTGTTCCTCATTCTCCACTGATCCAGGTGGGTTGAGACCAACTGATAAATCCCATATATTTTTATTAATTTAAAATACTTTCTGACTTCCATTTTGATTTCTTCTTTGACCTATAGCTATTTAGAAGTGTCTCATTTAGTTTCCAAATAGTTGAGTTTTCCAGATATCTTTTTGGTATTGATTTTTAATTCAATCATGGTCAGAAAACATAATTTGTATGATTTGAATCATTGTAAACTTATTGAGACTTGTTTTATGGCCTACAATAATACCTATTATGGTGGAGGAAACCCTGGTGGCATAGCAGTAAAGTGCTATTGCTTTAACCAAAGGGTCGGAAGTTCAAAAGCACCAGGTGCTCCTTGGAAACTACTCAGTCCTATAGGGTCACTATGAGTTGGAATCGACTCAGTGGCACTGGGTTTTTGGTTTTATTATGGTGGAATGTCTGTAGGGTGGCTGTGAGTTGAAATGGACTCTTTTTTTTTTTTTTTTAATGTATGCATTTTAAACATACGTGTATTCTGTTGTTGATGGGTAGCATGTTCCATAAGTGTCTCTTAGGTTAAGTTGTTGATAGTATCGTTCAGGTGGTTTATTTTATCTTTGCTGTTTTTCTGTCTGCTTGTTCTGTAAATTATTGAAAGGGGGATATTGAAATCTCCAACTATAAATGTGAATTTGTCTATTTGTGTTAGCAGTTATAGTAGTTCTTCCTTCCTTTGTTTATTTTTTTGATTTACAAAGCCAACTCCGTTTTCTCTCCCACTGCCACCTGCATCTGAATGAAAAGTCACAGACTTTTCTGGACACTCTTAGTAAATACAGAGTTGAACAGTCATTTTAACTTGAAGATACCATCTTGGTTCAGAAATCAGAATGTCCGCTTTCACATACTGGTCAACACTTCATTTTCCCTCTCTGTCCTGTAGGGCTCCTGTTGCCAAGAAATCTACATGGCTGAGCAGGTTGAAATAAGGTCAGCTTCCTCTTTCTTGCTGACTTCCTTCTACACTTAACAGGGATTGTTCTTGACCTCTCTCAGCAAATTTCCCTTTCCGTCCTCTCCACGGCCCCTGATAAGCACTCATAAACTTATTATGCGTTTACGTATTCTAGATATTTCATGTAAGAGGGATAGTGCAGTATTTATCCTTTTGTGTCTGATTTACTTCACTCAGCAAAATCTTTTCTTTTAATTTTTATTGTGCTTTAAGTGAAAGCTTACAAATGATCAGTCTCATGCAAAAACTTATATACACTTTGCTATATACTTCCAGTTGCTCTCTCCTGAATGAGACAGCACACTCCTCTCCACCCTCTGTTTCTGTGTCCTTTCAGCCAGCTTCTGCCCCCCTCTGCCTTCTCATCTCCCCTCCAGACAGGCACCGCCCACATAGTTCCGTGTGTCTCCTTGATCCAAGAAGCTCACTGCTCACCAGTATCATTTTCTATCTTATAGTCCAGTCCAATCCCTCTCTGAAGAGTTGGCTTTGGGAATGGTTCCTGTCTTGGGCTAACAGAAGGTCTGGGGACCATGACTTCCAGGGTCCTTCTTAGTGTCAGCCAGACCATTAAGTCTGGTCTTTTTATGAGAGTTTGAGGTCTGCATCCCACTGCTCTCCTGCTCCTTCAGGGGTTCTCTGATTTATGTGGCCCTTTCTGTCTCTTGGGCTCATAATTGCCTTGTGTCTTTGGTGTTCTTCATTCTCCTTTGCTCCAGTAGGGTTGAGACCAGTTCATGCATCTTAGATGGCCTCTTGCTAGAGTTTAAGACCCCAGATGCTACTCTCCAAAATGGGATGCAGAATGTGTTATAAATGGATTTTATCATGCCATTTGAACTAGATGTCCCCTGAAACCATGGTCCCTGTACTCCCACCCCTGCTACGCTGGCCTTCAAAGTGTTCAGTTTGTTCAGGAAACTTATTGGTTTTGGTTTAGTCCAGTTGTGCTGACCTCTCCTGTATTGCGTGTTGTCTTTCCCTTCACCTAAAATAGTTCTTGTCTACTATCTAATTAATGGATACCTCCCTCCCTCCCTCCCTCCCCACTCTCGTAACCATCAAAGAATATTTTCTTCTCTGTTTAAACTATTTCTTGAGTTCTTATAATAGTGGTCTCATACAATATTTGTCCTTTTGCAGCTGACTAATTTCACTCAGCATAATGCCTTCCAGATTCCTCCATGTTATGAAATGTTTCACGGATTCGTCACTGTTCTTTATTGATGTGTAGTATTTCATTGTGTGAATGTACCATAATTTATCCATTCATCCGTTGATGGGTGCCTTGGTAGCTTCCATCATTTTGTTATTGTAAACAGTGCTGCAGTGAACATGGGTATGCATGTATCTGTTTGTGTAAAGGCTCTTGTTTCTCTAGGATATATTCCAAGGGGTGGGATTGCTGGATCATATGGTAGTTCTATTTCTGGCTTCTTTTTTTTTTTTTTTTTTAATTTTTATTGTGCCTTAGGTGAAAATTTACAAATCAGGTCAGTCTCATATACAAAAATTTACATACACCTTGCTATACACTCCTAATTGCTCTCCCTCTAATGAGATAGCACAGTTCTTCCGTCCACGCTCTCTCCTTGTGTCCATTCGGGTAGCTTCTGCTTCCCTCTGCCCTCTCATCTTCCCTCCAGACAGGAGATGCCAACATAGTCTTATGTGTCTACTTGATCCAAGAAGCTCATTCTTCACCAGTAGCATTTTCCACCCCATATTCCAGTCCAATCCCTAACTGAAGAGCTGACTTTGGGAATGGTTTCTGTCTTGGGCTAACAGAAGGTCTGGGGACCATGGCCTCCGGGATCCTTCCAGTCCCAGTCTGACCATTAAGCTTGGTGTTTTACGAGAATTTGGGGTCTCCATCCCATTGCTCTGTAGCTCCTTCAGGGGTTCTCTGTTGTGTTCCCTGTCAGGGCAGTCATCGGTTGTGGCCAGGCACCATCTAGTTGTTCTGGTGTCAGGCTGATGTAGTATCTGGTTTATGTGGTCCTTTCTGTCTCTTAGGCTCATGTCTTTGGTGTTCTTCATTCTTCCTTGCTCCAGGTGGGTTGAGACCAATTGATGCATCTTAGACGGCCGCTAGCTAGCGTTTAAGACCCCAGACGTATTTCTGGCTTTTAGGAAGCACCAAATTGATTTCCAAAGTGGTTTTACCATTTTACATTTCCACCAGCAGTGTGTAAGTGTTCCAGTCTCTCCGCAGCCTCTCCAACATTTATTAGTTTGTGTCTTTTGGATTAATGCCAGCCTTGTTGGAGTAAGATGGATTCTCATTGTAGTTTTGATTTGCATTTCTCTAATGGCTAATGATTGTGTTCTTCATGTATGTGTTAGCTGCCTGAATGTCTTAATCTTTAGTGAGTGTCTTTTCATATCCTTTGTCCATTTTTTAATTGGGTTGTCTTTTTTGTTGTTGGGTTTTTGCTGTATTATGTAGATTTTAGAGATCAGATGCTGATTGGAAATGTCATAGCTAAAAACTTTTTCCCACTCTGTAGGTAATCTTTTTGCTCTTTTGGTGAAGTCTTTGGACGAGCATAGGTGTTTGATTTTTAGGAGCTCCCAGTTATCTAGTTTCTCTTCTGATGTTTGTCCATTGTTAGTAATGTTTCGTATACTGTTTATCAGCATAATGTTTTCAAGGTTCATTCATGTTGTGGCATGCATCAGAACTTCATTTCTCTTTACGGCTGAACAATATTCCATTGTATGGATATACCATATTTTGTTTATCCATTCATCTTTTGATGGACATTTAGGTTGTTTTTGCCTTTTGGGTGTAGTGAATAATGCTACCGTGAATATTTGTGTACAAAAATCTTTTTGAGTCCCTGCTTTTAATTCTTTTTGATATATTACTCTGAATGAAATTGCTGGATTATATTGTAAGTCTACATTTAATTTTTTGAGGAACCACCAAACTGTTTTTCATAGTGACTGCACAATTTCACATTTTCACCAACAATGGACAAGGGTTCCATCTTCTTCATATCCTCACCAAAGCTTATTTTCATTTTTTTTTTTTTTTTAAATAGTAGCTATCCTAGTGAGTGTAAGGAGGCACAGTGGTGGTTCAGTAGTAGAATTCTCACCTTCTGTGTAGGAGACCCAGGTTCAATTCCCGGCCAATGTACCTCATGTGCAGCCACCACCCTTCTGTCACTGGAGGCTTATGTGTTGCTATGATGCTGCACAGGTTCCAGTGGAGCTTCCAGTCTAGGAAGAAAGGCCTTGCAGTCTACCTGAAAATCAGCCAATGAAAACCGTGTGGATCACAATTCCCACTCCATTGTGCATAGTGTTGCCATGAGTTGGGGGGCCGACTCCAGCAACTAACAACAGCAGTGGGTGTGAAGTGGTACCTCATCTGTAATTATTCTTGGGTTTTGCCCTAGGGTGCAGCTTGGAAATATTTTGATTCTTTCAGTTCTTGCCTGTTAGCAGTGTTTAGTGTGGAGTTACTTCCTCAACCCCACCCCCATTGAGGCAAGACTCTGCTGAGTACTTTACCTGATGCCCTATGAATTGTGAGTTTTTCCAGTCTGGCTGGTAAGAACAGGCACTGTTCCTGCCTCTGTTTACCTTTGGTTATTGTTCCCTCTTATTTTTTAGGATGACTCTTTCCCCAGCCTGGGCTGGTTTCCTCACACACATGTGCTGACCAGTACTCTGTCCTGTAAACTCTAGCTTCCTTGGACTTTCAACTCCTGTCTCCTCAACTCAGGGGAGTTGGCAGGGCTCTGCCTGGCTTCTCCCTCTCTGCCCTGCAGCCTAGAAGTGTTCTTCAGGCGATAAGGGACACCTGTGTGTTCCCTGACTCTGACATTGCTGTTCTTCATTTTCTGATGTCCAGTGTCGGGAGGTTGCTGTTTCTTATATTTTGTCCGTTGTATTTTTTCTTTTTATTTAAGTTTCAGGTGGGCAGTTAAATCTGTTCCCTGAACTCCATCTTGACCAAAAGCCTTTTATAAAATACATAACATTGTGAATATTTCATCAGTGTTAACATGTTTCCTAGAGACTTTCCTTATGGTTGTATTTCATTGATGTACTGCAGTGTGTGGTGGCAAGTGGAGGGGGCAGAACATAGAATTCACAGTTCCTTTCCCCCAGCCCTCTCTCTCTTTCCAGTCTAGGAAATCATTCAGTCTCGGGTGGAAGAACTTTCACGTGTATGCATTTCCCTGTGAGGAGATAGGGAATTGGGGTGTGCCCACTGTCCGGCCGTGCTTGTAGCTCTCTTTGAAAATACTGTGTTCTGAATGTACAGACACCGGCATATACTCTACACGTGGGCTCCCATTGCCCCCAAGGGCCTGCCGGGGCGGTGCAGCAGGGAAGGTGCTTAGGTATAGATTCCAGTTCACTAACTCACATGGTGTGTTATTCTTCCTAGATAAATTATTGGAGTGATGATTGGGTCTGATTACTTAGGGCAGTGATGGAACAGGACTTAGGTGCAAAAATAGTTCCTTTTTCTTCCTTGTATTTGAGTAGAAAGATTCCAGAAGACGGAAGACATTTGGTGCAAATATAGTCGTTTGTAAGTGAGCTGCTTTTTGTTACTTCTTCCTGTGTCATCAGGTTGTTGTGAAGGACTCCATCCCTCACATCTCTGTTTTTACATTGGTTCCAGGTTTGCCTAGTCATCAGCTGGCACCTCGATTTAGAAGCCTGCCTTTTTTATTTTTTTTTAAATAATATTTTACTGTGTTTTCGGTGAAAGTTTACACAGCAAATTAGGTTCCCATTTAACATTGCTATACAGCTTGTTCAGTGTCATTGGTTACATTTTTCAAGATGTGTCACACTCTCATTGTTTCCATCCTGGTAGTTCCCTTCCCATTAATTCACTTTCCCTGCGGGCCCCTTCCCCCCCCCGCCCATCTTTGCTTTAGAGTAAATGTTGACCTTTTGGTCTCAAAAGGATTTTTTTTTTTTTTTTTTTTTAAAAAGGAGCACAGTACTCTTGGGTGATACTGTTTATTTTATGTACCAATTTGTTATTTAGCTAAAAGGTGACCTCCGGGAGTAGTTTTGGTTCAGAGTATAAAGGATATCTCAGGGTGATAGTCTTGGGGATTCCTCTAGTCTCAACTGGTCCAGTAAGTTTGGACTTTTTAAGAATTTAAGTATTGTTCTGCGTTTTCCTCCAGTTCCATCAGGGTCCATCTATTGTGTTCATTATCAGAATGGGTGATAGCGATAGCAGGGCACCGTCTAGTTCTTCTGGTCTCAGGTTTGCCCTTTTCCTTAAAGGGCCAAATAGTAAATATTTTTGGCTTTCTGGGCCATATAGACTCTGTTGCAGCTTAAAAGCAGCCATAGACACTACGTATTTGTGACTGTGTTCCAATAAAATGTTAATAAACTTTCACCTAAAGCACTGTAAAAAACCACAAAAAAACTCGAAAATTCATACACAAATTGTTTCATGGCATTGGCTGCAGTCCCGCATGGTCTCAGCACTCTCTCCCTTTTCACTGTGTCCATTTGTCCAGTTTCCTGTCCCCTCACACCTTCTTGTCTTTGTTCTTGGGCAGGTGTTGCCCATTTGATCTCTTATACTTGATTGATCTAAGAAGCACATTTCTCACCTGTGTTATTGTTTGTTTTATATGCCTGTCTAATCTTTGGCTGAAAGGTGAACTTCAGGAGCGGCTTCAAGTCTGAGTTAGAAGGGTGTCTGGGGGTCATAGTCTCGGGGTTTCCTGCACTCTCTGTCAGACCAGTAAGTCTGGCCTTTTTTGTGAATTTCGTCATTTGTTCTACATTTTTCTCCTGTTCTGTCCAGGTCCCTCTTTTTGTGTGTGTGTGTGTGTGTGTGTGTGTGAATTTGATCATTTGTTCTACGTTTTTCTCCCACTCTGTCCGGGACCCTCTGTTGTAACCCCAGTCAGAGCAGCAGGTAGTGGTAGCTGGGTACCAACTAGTTCTTCTGGTCTCAGGTTGTGTAGGCTGCGGTTCATGTGGTCCCGTAGTCCTTTGGACAGATTACTCCCTTGGGTCTTTAGTTTTTTTAATCCCATCTTTTTTAAGAAGCATTCCAGAGTCTCTTAGCTGGTCATGCCTCCTTCCTTCATGTTGTTTTAGCATGCTGTTTGAAGCAGTCTCATGGTGGCTTCTGCCATTTGCTCTTTGTCGGAAATCTCTGTGTGTGTGTGTGTGTGTGTGTGGTGTGTGTGTGTGTCTGTGTGTGCCTGCCCTATTGAACCAGAAACCTGTGAGAGAGAAAAGTGTGCCCTCTTGTTTCTTCTCCTCTGCAGTCCAGTGCAGGGCTCGACTCAGAGTAGAAACTGAGCAAGCATTTGTTTGAAGTGATACGTGAGAATGATCATCTGGGGGTATCTTTGCTCCGTTGACTTGTAGTGTTGTCATATGGATCTTGGCATTTTCCTTGGGCTGAGGGCCCAGGCCCTCCCTGAGCCAGTGGACTGTGAGAATGCTGCCAGCGCCTTGGCACCACATGCCCCAGGACTCTTGGTGGCAGAGCCTTGCCCTTGCCAGGTGGCTGCTCCCCCTGCCCCTTCCTCAGTGGCCTCTTTTTTTTTTTCCTTTCTGTATTTTACCATAGGAGTTTTTTTTTTTTTTTAACATTAGGTAATAATTTTACTAAAAAGCTTTCTTTTTGACTAATCATTAGAGTGTCCAGCATTTCCCAGTTTTGGCCATTTCTATCAATCTCAAATTCTAGTAAACCTGCTCTAAATTCCTAGCATCAGAGCATTCGTGGATCTGGGCAAACATTCGTTATAACACAAACAATCTATCTGTTCTTAATTTCATCTAAAGAAATTTAAAATTTGCTCTAATCACGGAGCATCGTAAATAAATTTCTCTTCTTATGTAGGAACCTGACAATTGACACAATGGTCCTGTTGGTTTGGAACTCAGGATAGGTTTCTTCTAGTCTGTTCATGTGGTATAATTTTTAAGTGAAGGAAAAGATTCATATTTCTTGTTGAAATTCTCTTTCTTGAGGTTTTTTTTTCAGACCCTGAATTTTTCCTAAATCTACACTGATACAACCACAAATTTGGGAACATTACTTCGAGGCCCATTCTCTAAGGAGAAGCTTAAGTTCCAACTAGAGAGTTAACTGAGTCCTAGGCTTTTCAGCCTAACATTACAGCAATCACCTAGAAGAATAAACAGACACCCAAAGACTTATCTTGGATGGAAGAGAGAAAGTTACTTATGGTTTTATAAAAAATGGAGCTAAAGAATATAAAACGCTGTAGTCAGATGGAGCTGTGTAAGGCATCTTTGCTTCTTTTCTTAGGAGAAAGGAATGTGAAAACTTTTCTCATTTCCCCCTACTCTTTATGTCTGCAGTTCAAGGCAGATCATACTACAGGGTCCATCAACATCTTCTGAACTGGAAAACCACTCATGCCAGTCTTCTTCCAGCTGTTACTTATGGTTTTATAAAAAATGGAGCTAAAGAAAGTAAAACACCATACTCAGATGGAGCTGCATAAGGCATCTTTGCTTCTTTTTTTTAGGGGAAAGGAACTAATATGAAAACTTTTCTCATTTCCCCTCATTCTTTATATCCACAGTTGAAGGCAGATCATACTATAAATTTAAATTTAAAAAAATTAAAAAAAAAATTTTATTGTGCTTTATATGAAAGTTTACAAATCAAGTCAGTTGCTCATACAAAAATTTATATACACCTTGCTATATACTCCTTTTTTTATATACTCCTAATTGCTCTCCCCCTAATGAGACACTACACTCCTTCCTTCCACTCTGTTTTCGTGTCCATTCTGCCAGCTTCTGACCCATCTGCCCTCTCATCTCCCCTCCAGATAGGAGATGCCAACGTAGTCTCATGTGTCTACTTAATCCAGGAAGCTCATTTTTCACCAGTATCATTTTCTGTCCCATTGCCCAGTCCAATCCCTGTCTGAAGAGTTGGCTTTGGGAATGGTTCCTGTCTTGGGCTAACAGAAGGTCTGGGGACCGTGACCATCAGGGTCCTTCTAGTCTCAGTCAGACCATTAAATCTGGTTTTTTTATGAGAATTTGAGGTCTGCGTCCCACTGCTCCCCTGCTCCTTTAGGGGTTCTCTGTTGTGTTCCCTGTGGCTGGGTACCATCTAGTTCTTCTGGTCTCAGACAGATGTAGTCTCTGGTTTATGTGGCCCTTTGTGACTCTTGGACTCATAAATTACCTTGTGTCTTTGGTGTTCTTCATTCTCCTTTGCTCCAGGTGGGTTGAGACCAATTGATGCATCCTAGATGGTCTCTTGCTAGCATTTGAGACCCCAGACACCACTCTCCAAAGTGGGATGCAGAATGTTTTATAAATAGATTTTGTCATGCCAGTTGACCTAGATGTCCCCTGAAACCATGGTCCCCAAACCCCTGCCCCTGCTACATTCCCCTTTGAAGCATTCAGTTTATTCAGGAAACTTCTTTGCTTTTGGTTTAGCCCAGTTGTGCTGACCTCGCCTGTATTGTGTGTTGTCTTTCCCATCACCTAAAGTAGTTCTTATCTACTATCTAATTAGTGAACACCTCCTCCCACCCCCCTCCCTCCCCCATCTCGTAACTGTCAAAGAATATTCTCTAAACTATTTCCCGAGTTTTTATAATAGGGGTCTTATACAGTATTTGTCCTTTTGCAGCTGACTAATTTCATTCAGCATGATGCCTTCCAGATTCCTCCATGTTATGAAATGATTCACAGATTCATCACTGTTCTTTACTGATGCTTAATATTCTATTATGTGAATATACCATAATTTATTTTTCCATTCATCCGTTGATGGGCACCTTGGTTGCTTCCATCATTTCGCTATCGTAAACAGTGCTGCAGTGAACATGAGTCTGCGTATATCTGTAAAGGCTCTTATTTCTCTAGGGTATGTTCCAAGGAGTGGGATTGCTGGATCATATGGTAGTTCTACTTCTAGCTATCTAAGGAAGCACCAAATCAACTTCCAAAGTGGTTGTACTATTTTACATTCTCAACAGCAGTGTCGAAGTGTTCCAATCTCTCCACAGCCTCTCCAACATTTATTATTTCATGTTTTTTGGATTAATGCCAGCCTCATTGGAGATGGAATCTCATTGTAGTTTTGATTTGCATTTCTTTAATGACTAATGATTGTGAGCATTTCCTCATGTATCTGTTAGCTACCTGAATGTCTTCTTTAGTGAAGTGCATCTTCGTATCTTTTGCCCATTTTTTAATTGGGTTGTCTTTTTGTAGTTGAGTTTTTGCAGAATCATATAGATTTTAGAGATCAGGCTCTGATCGGAAATGTCATGGCTAAAAACTTTCCCAATCTGTAGGTAATCTTTTTACTCTTTTGGTGAAGTCTTTGGATGAGCATAGGTGTTTGATTTTTAGGAGCTCCCAGTTACCTAGTTTCTCTTCTGTATTGTTAGTAATGTTTTGTGTATTGTTTATGCCATGTATTAGGGCTCCTAACATTGTCCCTATTTTTTCTTCCATGATCTTTCATGTTTTAGATTTTATATTTAGGTCTTTGATCCATTTTGAGTTCGTTTTTGTGCATGGTGTGAGGCGTGAGTCTTGTTTCATTTTTTTGCAGGTGGATATCCAGTTATGCTCGCACCATTTGTTAAAAAGACTATCTTTTCCTGATTTAACTGACTTTGGCCTTGGTCAAATATCAACTGTTCATACATGGATAGATTTATGTCTAGATTTTCAATTCTGTTTCATTGGTCTATGTATCTGTTGTTGTACCAGCACCAGGCTGTTTTGACTACTCTGACGATATGATAGGTTCTAAAATCAGGTAGAGTGAGGCCTCCCACTTTGTTCTTCTTTTTCAGTAATGCTTTACATATCCGGGGCTTCTTTCCCTTCCATGTGAAGTTGGATATTTGTTTCCTCATCTCATTAAAAAATATCGTTGGAATTTGGATCAGAATTGAATTGTATCTATAGATCACTTTTGGTAGAATAGATGTTTTTACAATGTTAAGCCATCCTATCCATGAGCAAGGTATGTTTTTCCACTTATGTAGGTCTCTTTTGATTTCTTGCAGTAGTGTTTTGTAGTTTTTTTTTTTTTTTGGTATAACTCTTTTACATCTCTGGTAAGATTTATTCCTAAGTATTTTATCTTCTTGGGGGCTACTGTAGATGGCATTTATTTGGTGATTTCCTCTTGGATGTTCTTTTTGTTGATGTAAAGGAATCCAACTGATTTTTGTATGTTTATCTTGTATCATGATACTCTGCTGAACTCTTCTATTAGTTTCAGTAGTTTCTTGAGGATTCCTTAGGGTTTTCTGTGTATGAGATCATGTCATCTGCAAATAGAGATACTTTTACTTCTTCCTTACCAGTCGGATGCCCTTTATTTCTTTGTCTAGCCTAATTGCTCTGGTTAGGACTTCCAGCACAACGTTGAATAAGAGTGGTGAAAAAAGGGCATCCTTGTCTGGTTCCGAATCTCAGGGGGAATGCTTTCAGACTGTTTCCGTTTAGGATGATGTTGGCTGTTGGCTTTGTATAAGTGTCTTTTATTATGTTGAGAAATCTTCCTTCTGTTCCTATTTTGCTGAGATTTTTTTATCATGAATGGGTGTTGAACTTTGTCAAATGCTTTTTCTGCATCAATTGATAAAATCATGTGATTCTTATCTTTTTTTAAATATTTATTATGGATTATATTAATTGTTTTTCTAATGTTGAACCATCCCTGCATACCTGGTATGAATCCCACTTGGTCATGGTGAATTATTTTTTTGATATGTTGTTGAATTCTATTGGTAGAATTTTGTTGAGGATTTTCCCATCTAAGTTCATGAGGGATAATGAGGGATAGAGGTCTGTAATTTTCTTTTTTTATTGTGGTGTCTTTACCTGGTTTTTGTATTAGGGATATGGTGGCTTCATAGAATAAGTTTGGGGGTATTCCGTCCTTTTCTATGCTCTGAAATACCTCTAGTAGTATGTTAACTTTTATTGGGAAGTTCGGTTGAACCCTGCAGTGAATCTGTCTGGACCAGGGCTTTTTTTTTGTTGGGAGTTTTTTGATTACCTTTTCAATCTCTTCTTTTGTTATGGGTCTGTTTAGTTGTTCTACCTCTGTTTATGTTAGTTTAGGTAGGCAGTGTGTTTCTAGGAATTCATCCGTTTCTTCTAGGTTTTCAATTGTTGTAGAGTACAATTTTTCATAGTAATCTGATATGATTCTTTTGATTTCACTTGGGTCTGTTGAAATATTGGCCATCTCATTTCTTATTTGGGTTTTTTGCATCCTCTCCTGTTTTTCTTTTGTCAGTTTGGCCAATGGCTCATCAATTTTGTTAATTTTTTCAAAGAACCAGCTTTTGGTCTTGTTAATTCTTCCAATTGTTTTTCTGTTTTCTATTTCATTTAATTCTGCTCTAATTTTTATTATTTGCTTTCTTCTGGTACCGGAGGATTTCTTTTGTTGCTCTTTTTCTGTTTAAGTTGTAGGGATAATTCTTTGATTTTGGCCCTTTTTTCTTTTTGTATGTGTGTATATTGATATAAATTGACCTATGAGCCCTGCTTTCGCTGTGTCCCAAAGGTTCTGATAGGAAGTGTTTTCATTCTCATTGGATTCTATGAATTTCTTTATTCCATCCTTCATGTCTTCTCTAACCCAGTCTTTTTTGAGCAGGGCATTGTTCAATTTCCAAGTGTTGGACTTCTTTTCCCTGCTTTTTTTGTTATTGATTTCTACTTTTATGGCCTTAAGGTCAGAGAAGATGCTTTGTAATATTTCAATGTTTTGGATTCTGCAAGGCTTGCTTTATGACCTAATATATGATCTATTCTAGAGAATGTTGCATGTGTGCTAGAAAAGAAAGTATACTTGGCTGCTGTTGGGTTGAGTGTTCTGTATTTGTCTATAAGGTTGAATTGGATGATTGTGACATTTAGAACTTGTGTGTCTTTATTGAGCATCTTTTTGTATATCCTGTGCTTCTCTGAAAGTGGTGTGTTGAAGCCTCCTACTATAATTGTGGAGCTGTCTATCTCACTTTTTAGTGCTGATGGAGTTTCTTTTATGTATCTTGCAGCCCTGTCACTGGGTACATAAATATTTAATATGGTTATATCCTCCTGGTATATTGTCCCTTTAATCATTATATAGTGTCCTTCCTTATCCTTTGTGGTGGAATTAACTTTAAAGTCTATTTTGTCAGAAATTAATATTGCCACTGCTGCTCTTTTTTGATTGTTGATTGCTTGATATATTTTTTTCCCTCTCTTGAGTTTTCGTTTTTTGTGTCTCTAAGTCTAAGGTGTGTCTCTTGTAGGCAGCATATAGACGGATCGTGTTTTTCTAATCCATTCTGCCACTCTTTGTGTCTTTATCACTGCATTTAGTCCATTTATATTCAGCATAATTAAGGGAAAGTTTTGAATTTAGTGCTGTCATTTTGATGTCTTTTTTTGTGTGTTGTTGACAGTTTCTTTTTCCCAGTTCATTTTTTGTGCTGAGTAGTTCATCTTTATATATTGTCTTTTCCTCTTATTCAACGTTGTTCATTTTGTTTCTGCTGAGTCTCTCTCTCTTTTTTTTTTTTTGTATTTTATTTTGATGTGTAGAATAGTTTGTCTCCTTTGTGGTTACCTTAATATTTACCCCTATTTTTCCAAATTTAAATCTAACTTTTATTTCTTTGTATCGCCTTGCCTTCCTCTCCATATGAAAGATCCACAACTACATTTCTTAGCCCCTTTTTATTGTTTTAATATTGTCTTCTTTTACATAATAATATCGCTGTTTCCCTGTTTTGAGTGTTTTTTGTATCTTGATTTATTTTTGTGATTTTCCTGTTTAGTTGACATCTGATTGCTCTGCCCAATGTTCTAGTCTTGGGTCGATACCTGATATTATTGATTTTCTATCCAAAGAACTCCCTTTTGGTATTTCTTGCAGTTTTGGTGTGGTTTTTACAAAGTCCCTAACCTTATGTTTATCTGGAAATGTCCTAATTTCATCTTCATATTTGAGAGATAGGTTTACTGGATATATGATTCTTGGCTTGCAATTTTTTTCCTTCAAGTCTTTATATAAGTCGACCCGTTGCCTTCTTACCTGCATGGTTTCTGCTGAGTAGTCCAAGCTTATTCTTATCGACTCTCCTTTGTTAGGTGAATTTTCGTTCATCCCTGGCTGCTCTTAAAATTCTCTTTATCTTTGGTTTTGGCAAGTTTGATTATAATGTGTCTTGGTGACTTTCTTTTAACATCTACCTTACGTGGAGTTCGATGGGCATCTTAGATAGGTATATGCTCATCTTTCACTATATCAGGGAAGTTTTCTGCCAAGAAGTCTTCAACAGTTCTCTCAGTATTTTCTGTGATCCCTCCCTGTGCTGTTACTCCAATCACTCATAGGTTATTTCTCTTGATAGAATCCCACGTGATTCTTAAGGTTTCTTCATTTTTTTTTAATTCTTTTATCTGATTTTTCTTCAAATAGGTTAGTGCCAAGTGCTTTATCTTGAAGCTCACCAATTCTGCGTTTCAATTGCTGAATTCTGCTCCTCTGACTTTCTATTGAGTTGTGTAATTCTGTAATTTTATTGTTAATCTTCTGAATTTCTGATTGCTGTCTCTCTGTAGTCTTGCAGCTTATTAAATTTTTCATTATGTTCTTGAATAACCCTTTTAATTTCTTCAACTGCTTTATCTGTGTGTTCCTTGGCTTTTTGTGTGTATTGCCTAATTTTCTTCCTGATGTCTTGAAGAGTTTTGTATGTTAATCTTTTGTGTTCTGCATGCGGTAATTCTAGAAGGCACCTTCATTCAGAAGTTTCGTTGATTCTTTCTTTTGAGAGCTTGTTGAGCTGACCATGGTCTGTTTCTTTATGTGACTTGATATTGACTGTTGTCTCCAAGCCATCTATAAGTTATTGAATTAGTTTATGTTTGCTTACTGTGTCGTAGCTTCTTGATTTGTTTTGGTTTGATATGCCCAAATGGGTTGCTTGAGTGAGCTAGCTTGATTATTTTCACCTTTGGAGCTCTGACATCCTGTCCGTAGATGGCTAGAGCCGTTATCAGGTATATCAGTCTAAGAGTCCATTCACTTTTCTTGTCTGAATTCAGCTCAGGTGTCAAGGTAGCTGCTCATCAAGTGTGTGGTATAGGCTCTGTGCTATAGTCTTAGAAGGGCAGGGGTGATTGGTATAGGTACTGGCATCTGGTTGAAGCATCAGGTCATGCTCTGAACAAGGCATGGGTCTGAGAAATCTTCCCACAATTGTCTCTGAGGAAATTGCGTCCCTCTTCCCTAGAGCGTACAGGTGGGTGGGTTCTTCAGGTGGACTATGGGTACCTAGTGTTTCTGGTAGTAAGGACTGGGAGGTCCCATTTATCCTTGGACCCTTGTCATGGGTAGGTGGGTGACATGAGTGGAGCCAGTAGTTCTTAGGCCCCTGATGTAGGTAGATGAGGACCCTGTTTAACAGGCAAAGCATTGACAAACATCAAATACCCACCTCTCCACCGCACAGCTGAAACAATTGTAGTCTGCCAGCAAGGGCCTATTCTCCTGAAATAGGCCCACACAGGTCCATGCAGTGGGGAAAGGTATTCAGAGTCCATGGACCGCTTATGCCTGGACAAGAGCCGTTTTTGTCCCTAGCTCCCCTGGTTAGTGGAGCTGGGAAATTATCTTTTCCCCCAGTTGCAAATCTATTCCTTCTCCAAGGCCGGGAGGATGGGTCCATGAGCTCAACAGAGCCTATCTCAGGCCCAGGGAAATCAACAGCCTCTGAAGCCCGCTTGGGGGTGTAGGGGCACGGTAAAATATACACAAGTGCTTAGGTTTTGCCAAGAGCGCCGTTTTTCTCTGGTTCCAGAGGTGTGAGTAGGCTGTTCAGCTGGCTGCTTCTCCCCGAGGAAACTGCGGCCGAACAATACTACCAGCCTGCCACAGCATCTCCCGGGAATGGTTCCTGAGGGATCCCAGCTGCTTCTGGGAATGGTGCCTTGGGGATCCCAGTGATTCAATTTGGTAACTTTTCTCAGCTTCTGAACCATCTCTTCCTCCCCCTGCTGCTCAGTCTGTTTTCTAAGTTTACCTTTGATGTTCAGGGTTCCTAAAAAAAAAAAAAAACAGATCCAGTGCCTTCGAGTCGATTCCGACTTATAGCTACCCTATAGGACAGAGTAGAACTGCCCCATAGAGTTTCCGAGGAGCACCTGGCGGATTCGAACTGCCAGCTCTTTGGTTGGCAGCTGTAGCACTTAACCACTACGCCACCAGGGTTTCCTCAGGGTTCCTACGGTGTCATAAATATAATTGTTTTACTTGTTTTTTGGGGTCTTTGTTGTCAGAGGGAGTCGCAGGAAGCGTCTGGCTGTTCAGCCATCTTGGCCCCACCTCCCTCAATAGTCTCTTGCCCTTTGGTTCCACAGAGCTGCGGTGCAACCCTGGGCAGTTTGCCTGTCGCAGTGGCGCCATCCAGTGCATCCCCCTCCCCTGGCAGTGTGACGGCTGGGCAACTTGTGAGGATGAGAGCGATGAAGCTGACTGTCCAGGTGAGTCTGTGGAGCAGGCGCCACACACACGCCCTTCTCTTTGTCAGAGTCGGGTGTGCTTCCCTGAGGAGGGTGGTGGTGTGGACTGAGAATCTGGGCTACTTGCCAGCATTGGAAAGTTATTTTGCACGCTCCGTCTAACCCCTTTCTTTCTGTCTTTTTGTTTAAATGGGTCCCGGACATAGGCAGGTCCCAGAAGTTGCAAGATAGCAGGGCCAGGACAGTGGTGAGGCAAGAGGGGCTCCGAGGACACAGGAGGAGGCACAGCCAACCCTGACTTACATGACTCTGAGAGCGAGCGCCTCCCTAGATGTTGGCCCCATGCGCCTCTCTTGCCTCATTCCAGGGCTGGTTGGTTGCTGGTACCTCTTGAGACTTCGCTGGCATCATGAAGAGTGTGTTATTTTAAACACAGGTACTACCAAACCCCTTGGTATTACCAAGCTCCTGCTCACTAGTAGTCTTCCACAAGTGAATTTTCTCCTAGTATATGGAGATGTATGGAGTTGTCACAGAAAGTCTAAGTTGTTGGTTCTCCATCTGTTTCTGCCCCAACACCCTTGAGAAATAAAACATACTCTGTGAGTGACAGTGTTCACTACATCTGTGGTTCTCAACTTGTGTTAGGGTGGAAGGCATAGCAGCTCGCAACACACACACACACACACACACTCTCATACTAATTTGTTTGAGACCCTAGTGATTCTGACAAAGCCTCTAAGAGGAAAAAAAAAAAAAAAGAGGAAGGTGTGTTTAATTCCCAGCTTTAGAATCGTGGATGTGTACTCTTCAGCCCAGCATTCAGATTCCTTCAGAGCCTGGCATGCCTGATTTATTTTACTTGGCCAGTCTGATTTATCACTCCTTTCCATAGCAACTCAGGTGGGCAGTTTCCTATACCTACCCCATTAATTTACTAGCTGCATGGTTTGTTTATAGCTTTCTCTTTTCCTGGAATTCTTTGTTCTATTTTTGTATGTACAAGTCATGCCCATCCTTCAAGGCTTGGCTCAGATGCCACCACAACAAGAAGGTGTCTCCAGCTCCTTTGATCATAGGTTCGCTTTCACCAGCACCTGATCTATCCCTCTCTTACAGCTGTAGCACTGTCTATAGTGCTCACCATTACTTGTACCCATGCTTAATCTCCCCTTCTAGACTGTGAACTCCCTAGGGCAGGAAACTTATCCCTTTCCTCACTGGGATCTGGCCTGGGACAGGGCCCTCCCCCCCCTTTTTTAATTTTTATTGTGTTTTAACTGAAAGTTTACAAATGAAGTTAGTCTTTCATACAAAAATTTGTATACACCTTCCTATATATTCCTAATTGCTCTCCCCCTAATAAGGCTGTTCCTTCCCTCCACTCTCTTTTTGTGTCCATTCTGCCACCTTCTAACCAACTGGGGTCCTTTTAAGCATTCAGTAAATGAAAGACATTGTGTAGTTCCTATAAGCCAAGTGCTGAAAAAAAAATGATTAATTCCAACCAAAAGGATTAGGTAGGGTATCAAATAGAAGACGACATTTGAGCTTGGGATAGTTCTTTTTTGGGGGTTGGAGGATGTTCCAAAATAGTAAACAGAGGTGGTCTGATTGGACCCTCTTTGCCTGTGAAATGACAGTTTTATAGGGGACTCCTCCTAATCCTTTTTTTTTTTTTTTTTCCTCCTAATCCTGCCCTGGGTGTCTTCCTCCTTCCTTGAATTGTGAATGTCTACATCAGGGTGTTTGCCTTTCCAAAGGAGATTTTGAATGGCAGTGGCCCAGTCAGGAGCTTCTGGGACATCCCTGGTCGTTCATTGAGTCATAGTGAGCATGGGATGCAGATGTTCTGAGGTTGTTAGCCCGATAAGGACCAAGGAATCATGACTGGAAGCCTCCCAGTTTGATTCATAGAGCGAGATCTCTTATCCAGCCTCTTGGAGAATTTTCTGAAGGAAGAACCAAATGGTTCTTGGCTTGCTTTAAAATGGAAGCACAGCTTACTTGCTGTTGTCAAAGTGCCTTTTGGCTTAGTTTTTAAGGTTGTATGTAATAACTGTCCTGTTACAGGTAGTGGGTTTGGAGGGGGGGTGGGGCTGGAAGGAGGGATTACCTTTGGTCCCAACGTTGTGACCTGCCCATACGTGGGGGGGAAAAAAAAACTCTTGCTGTCAAGTCAATTCTGACTCATAGTGACCCTATAGGACAGAGTAGAACTGCCCTATAGAGTTTCCAAGGAGCACCTGGTAGATTTGAACTGCCAACCTTTTGGTTAGCAGCTGTAGCTCTTAACTGCAATGCCACCGGGGTTTCCATAAGTGGAAGAGAGGTTCAATAAACCTGTGAGAAGCCCTAGCCATTTTAGGTCAAGTTGCCTTTGAGCATAGACTTCAAGACTTTTGGAGTGACCACATGAGGTTATTTTGTCATATTGCTAAAATCCTGTTAAAGTTGCAGTAAAAGAGTATAGAAGATGTAAAACCACAGGAAGAAAGAAAATGGGCGATGTAACAGATCGTAATTTGGGCGTGTTTTTGGAAGTTGGGAAACGGGTGGTGTACTAGATGTAGTCTGCGCATTCAGACTACATTCCCATTCCTTTCCATGCCTTCCATTTCAGGGGCTGGAAGGCTGGAACCATAATGCTTAGACCCCCTCTGCCAGCAGGTTTCTGGCATTTAGCCCATGAGATGTATTCTCATGACATAGGGAAGATGGGAGGTAGAACCCTTTCTTCCTTTGGCCATGGTGCAGGTACATGGGCTTAGACCAATGTGTGTGTATGTGTGTGCACTACATTCCCCTCTTGATCATCCAACTCAAGGCTGCAGAGCCGCTGGATTGGTGGCGGTTTTCTGCATCTTCCGAACCTCTGGATGGCTGTAGCAGCCCCAGACTCTTGACTATAACTGCAGAGATGAGATGGAATGTTAGAGGTGAGCCACTTTACTTTTGCTCAAATTCTAGCCTTTCCAAGATTTTTTTTATTGTGATAAATGTATATAATAGAATAATTGCCATTTTAACCATTTTTAAGTGTACAATTCAGTGACATTACATTTGTCATGTTGTGCTACTATCAGCACTACATTTCCAAGTATTTTGCATCACCCTTTCAGCAATAAATTCCCTTTCCCCTCACCCCCCAGCCCCGGGTAACCATGAATTAACTTTTGTCTCTATGCATGTGCCTGTTCTGGACATTTCATACAAGTGTGATCATAAAATATTTGTCCTTTGTGTCTGACTTATTTCACTCAGAATATTTTCAAGGTTGATCTACGTATCAGAATATTATTTCTCTTTATGGCTGAATAATATTCCATTGTATGTATGTACCACATTTTGTTTATCTGTCAGTGGACGCTTCGGTTGGTTCTACCTTTTCCAATAGTTTCGAAAGCACCTAATTGCCCATATTAAACCCCTTTTGTTTGAAATACCTGGTGCAGTTTCTGTTTTCCTGACTGAACCATCTTTGACACAGATAGAACTAGCAAAAGATGTGTAAGATTTTTTAATTTAATTTTTGCTGAAAATACACAGCGAAACCTACCCCAATTCCACATTTCTAGACATAACAATAGGTGACATTGGTCACATTTTTCACATGGTATCAACATTCTCATTATCTCTGTTCTAGTTGTTGCACTAACCTTCTCATCTATGCTTTAAAATAGCTGTTGACCCTTTGGTCTTACGTGGATAATTTTTTGTAGAAACGCAATACCTAAGGGTGACAGTCATTACTTTTTGGGCTAAACTGTTACCACCTTAAAGGTGACTTCAGGGGATAGTTCCAATTCAAAGTTTGAAGAGCAATTCAGGACCATAGTCTGAGGTACTCCTCCAGCCTCAGTAGGTCCACTGTCTAGTTCTGGTTTCAAGGTGGAAGAAGTGGTTCTGTAGTCTAGTTCCTTTTCTGATTCTTGGGTTTCTTTATTTTTCTTTTGTTTCAGACAAATAAAGACCAATAAGTGTATCTTACATGGCTGCTCATAAGCTCACCATACTGGGAGGTGGAACATAAACTTTAAGAACTATGTTATGGCAGGAATAAAGGACAACTGTGGTAACTACTATAGCATAGATGATCCTGCAAAAATGGTATTAACAAACAGTAATCTACAAATGGATGCATAGATATGCCAAGATGTGAGGGGGCGGTAAGGGAGCACACCCACTGGCAGATACAGGTTTGGTGGTGGAAATTCCTAAATACATGAGTGTAGGTTCTTCTCATGTATTGATATAGACAGTAAAGCACACAAATGGCACAGTCGGGGAAACCTCTTAGACATAACTAAACACCTCACAGGATGAAGTTCCAAGGCTCAGAGGCAAAGGACCGTAGACTTGGGGGACATCTACATCAGTTGGCACAGCATGGTTCTTAAGACAGTGTTCTACATCCTACTTTGGTGAGTAGTGTCTGGGGTCTTTAAAGCCTGAGAGTGGCCATCTAAGATACAAATACCGGTCTCTTCTAGTCCGGAGCAAAAGAGAGTGAAAAAAAACTAAGGACTCAAGGAAGCAATTAGCCCAAAGGACTAATGGACCACATGAAACCACAGCCTACACGACCCCAAGACCAGAAGAATTAGATGGTACCTGGCTACTACTGCCGACTGCTCTGACTGGGATTACAACAGAGGGTCCCAGACAGAGCAGGAGAAAAATGTAGAACAAAAGATCAAATTCACGAAAATGACTAGACTTACTGGTCTGACAGAGACTGGAGGAGCCCCTGGATACCCTTCAAATTCAGAGCTGATGCCATTCTCAAAGTTCACCTTTCAGCTGAAGATTAGGCAGGCCTATAAAACAGTAACACATGTGAGGAACGTGCTTTTTAGATCAATCAAGTATATGAGACCAACTGGACAACACCTGCCTGAAAACAAAGATGAGAAGGCGGAAGGGAAAGAAAAACTGTATGAATGAAACCAGGGAACCTGGAGCGGAAAGGGAAAGGCAAAGAATGCTGACACAGCGCGTGGATTGCAGCCAGGATCACAAAACAATGTGTGTATAAATTTTTGAATGAGAAACTAATTTGCTCTTTAAACTTTCACCTAAAGCGCAATTTAAAAAAAAAAGCTGTATTATGCCAGTTGACTGGATTGTACCATGGGACCATGGCCCTAAGCCCCCAAACCAAGAAAACTAATTCCATGAGGTGATTAAAACAAAACAACAAATCCACTGCTGTCAATTCAATTCTGACTCACAGGGACCCTGTAGGACAATAGAACTGTTCTAGGCTGTTAGTCTTTACGGAAGCAGATGGCCACATCTTTCTCCTTCGGAGTGGCTGGTAGGTTCAAACTGCCTACCTTTTCGATTAACAGCTGAGCATGAGTGCTTTAACCACTGTGCCAACAGGGCTTCTTATGAAGTAATTGGTTATGTCTAATTATTATCAGCATCTGTAGCCTTCCCCCCCTTATTTTGGTTGTTGTTATATTTGCAAAACCATATATAACCTAGCATTTGCCCATTCATTCCTTTTTCCTATGCAGAGCATATCGATTCAGTTACATCAATCATCAGGACACTTTATGAGGTGATTGGTTATATCTAATTGGTATCAGCATCTGTAGCCCTTTCTCCTTTTTTGGTTGTTGTAAAACCATACACAACCTAGCATTTGCCCATTCGTTCCTTTTCCCTACCTATAGCTTGTTGACATCAGTTAGATCAATCCAGTACTCTTTATGAGGTGATTGGTTATGTCTAATTAGTATCAGCATCTGTAGCCCCCTCCTTTTTTTTTTTTTTTTGCTGTAAAACCACACACAACTTAGCATTAGCCCATTCACCCCTTTTCCCTATGCATATATATAAAAAAAGTATAGCTTATTGAAATAATTTTATCAGTCATGCTGTGCAAACTTTATCCACATTCAACACCATCTTTCCCATTTCAATAAACAAATAGTGACTACTACCTCAGGAGTACTTCTCCCCTTTCTCCTCCCTCACACCCCTGGTAACCACTAATGAACATTACTTTCTGTGTACGTTTACCTCTTTATGTAATTTCATAAAAGTGAAAACAAAGATTTATTTTGTGTGTGGGTGTGTGAGTGACATATTTCGCTCAACATAATGTCTTCCAGGCTCACATTGTAAGATGCTTGGGAACTCATTTTTCTTTATCACTGAATTAGTATTCCTTTGTATGTACCGTATTTTTTTTTTAACTCACTTTCTCCTGCCTCAAGGTATTAAGTGCGCTGTGCTAATTTTTTTATAGCAGCATGTAAAAAAAAAATTGACATAGCAGCGGCTCTTATGACAATACCTTGAGGAGGGAGGGTGTGGTTGACAAACAAACATAGAAGGCCTTCATTACTTGCATAAAAATAAGGTATGTACCACTTTTTACTTATTCATTCATCCGTCGATGGGCACGTAGGTTGCTTCCATCTTTTTTGCTATTGTGAATGGTGCTGTGATGAACATAGGTGAGCATGTGTCTGTCATTTCTATTAGATCCCTAGGGTATATATCTAGGAGTGGAAATGCTGGGTCATATGGCAGTTCAACCTCTAGTTTTTTTGCAGACTGTTGTACACATTGACTGTACCATTTTGTATTCCCACCAGCAGTGGATGAGGGTTCCAGTTTCTCCACATTCTCTCCAACACTTGTTATTATTTTAGCCATCCTAGTGGGAGTGAAATGATATCTCATTGTGGTTTTGAGTTGCATTTCTCTGATGCTTAATAACATTGAACATGTTTTCATGTGTCTGTTGGCCAATTTGAATATCCTCTTCGGTGAAGCATCTGTTTCTATCCTATATCCAGTTTTTGATTGGGTTATTTGTCTTTTTGTTGTTCAGTTATAGAAGTTTTCTATTTAGATACTAGACCCTTATCAGTTATGTCATTCCCAAAGGCTTTTCCCCAGTCTGTAGGTTGTCTCTTTACTCTTTTGTTAAAGCCTTTTGATGAACACAAGTATTTAACTTTCATGAGGTCCCAGTTATCTATTTTGTTTTCTGTTGCTCATGCATTTACTGTTGTGTTTAATAACCTATTATTGAAGAAAATTAGGTCCCATAGCTTTGCTCCTGTATTTTTTTCCAGAAACTTCTTGGTTTTAGATTTAACATTTAGGTCCTTGTTCAATTTTGAATTAGTTTTGTGTATGGTGTGAGGTGTGGATCTTACTTCATTTTTCTGCATGTGAAAATCTAGTTTTGCCAGAACCATTCGTTGAAGAGACTTTTTCTCCTTATTGTGTGGATTTGGTTCCCTTGTCGAAAATCAATTGACCATAGATAGGTTTTCAATTTTATTTAATTGGTCTGTGTGTCTATCCCAGGTTGTTTTGATTACTATAGCTGTGTAATATATTTCGAGGTAAGGAAGTGTGAGACCTCCTACTTTGTTCTTCTTCAAAGATTGCTTTGGCTATTCAGGGTCTTTTGTCTTTCCACATAAAATTGAGGATTAGTTTTTTTCATTTCTGTAAAAAATGCTGTTGGAATGCTGTTTGGGATTGTCTTGTACCTGAAAATCACTTTGGGTAGTATTGACATCTTGACTATATTAAGTCTTCCAATCCATGAGTATGGAATGTCTTCTCTTGTATTTAGGTCTTCTTTAGTCTCTTTCAGAAATGTCTTATGATTTTCATTGTATATGTCTTTAACATCCCTGGGCAAATTTATTCCTAGATCTTTTTTTTTTTTTTTAGTCTCTTTCAGAAATGTCTTATGATTTTCATTGTATATGTCTTTAACATCCCTGGGCAAATTTATTCCTAGATCTTTTAGTCACTTAGGAGTGGTTTTCTTAATCTGCTTTTCAGATTTCTGATGTATAGAAACACAGATGATTTGTGTGTTGACCTTGTATCGTGCAACTATGCTAAATGTCTCTATTCTAGAAGCTTTTTAGTAGATTTTTCGGGATTTTCTATATGTAGTATTATGTTCTCTGCAAATAGAGGTAGTTTTACCTCTTCCGTTCCAATTTGGATACCTTTTGTTTTCTTGCCTAATTTCTCTGGCTAGGATTTCCAGTACAGTATTGAATAGGAGAGGTGATTGTGGGCATCCTTGACCCTGTTTTCAAGGGGGAAGTTGTCAGTTAGTATGATGTTAACCGTTGGTTTTTCATAAATGCCCTTAATCATAATGAGGAACTTAACTTTTATTCCAATCTTGTTAAGAGTTTATATCAAGAAAGGGTGCTGGGTTTTATCAGATGCCTTTTCTGTGTCAATTGAAATGTTCATGTGGTTCTTTTCCTTTGTTCTATTAATGCGGTGTATGACATTGATTTTCTAATGTTGAACCAACCTTACATTCCTGGAATAAATCCCACTTAATCATGATTTAATATGCTGTTGGATTCTGTTTGTTAGTATTTTGTTGAGAATGTTTGCATCTCTCTTGATAAGGAATATTGGTCTGTAGTTTTCTTTTGGTGTTTTTGTCTGGTTTTGGTACCAGGGTAATGCTCACTTCACAGAGAGTATTCCTTCTTCCTCTATTTTTAGAAGAGTTTGAACAGGATTGGTGTCAGTTTTCTAAATGTTTGGTAGAATTCCCCAATGAAGCCATCTGGTCCTGGACTTTTCTTTGTTGGGAGGCTTTTTATTACTGATTCTGTCTGGCTCTGTTAAGGTTTTCTACTTCCTTTTGAGTCTGTTTAGTTTGGTTATGTGTCTCTAGGAATTTGACCATTTCACCAAAATATTGATTTTGATGGAGTATAATTGTTCATAGTATTTTGTTATAATCCTTTTTTCTTCTTTTGGGTCGGTTGTAATGTCTCCGCTTTCACTTCTCATTTTGGTTATTTGTGTCTTTTCTCTTTGTCAGCCTAGCAAGTGATTTGTCAATTGATCTTTTCAAAGAACCGACTTCTGGATTTGTTGATCCTCTCTATGGTTTTCCTGTTTTCTATATCATTTATTACTCTTTTTTCTTTTGGTAGTTTTAGGCTTAGCTTGCTCTTGTGTATCTTCTTTAGTGAAATGAATATTCAACCTCTTTGCCCATTTTTTGAATGGGTTGCATGTCTTTTTGTTAAGTTGTAGGAATTATTTATATATTCTGGATATTAAAACTGTTATCTGATATATGGTTTCTAAAAATATTCTCCCAGTCTTTAGGTTGGCTTTTCACTTTGTTGTTAAAATCTTTTGTGGAACAGAAGTTTTTAATCTTGATGAAGTTCAGTATATCTATTTTATCTTTTGTGGCTAGTGTTTCTAGTGTCAACTAAGAATCCATTGTTAAAAACTAGGTCCTGAAGCCATACCCCTATGTTTTCTTTGAGGTTTTTTTTTTATTGTTTTAGTTTTTACATTTAGGACCTTGATCCTGTTTTAGTTAATTTTCATGTATAGTGTGATGTATGAGTCCAGCTTCATTCTTTTGCATGTGAATATCCAGTTGTCCTAGCACAATTAGACGGTCAATTCATTTTTGACAAGAGTATATATATTTTTTGCCACTGCATGGACTTAACACTCTTGTCAAAAATGGATTCACTGCCTGGACTTAACACTCTTGTCAAAAATGAATTGACTGTAGATGTATGCGTTTCTTTCTGGACTCTGAATTCTATGTCATTGGTCTGTGTGTCTATTATTATATCAATAACAGACTGTTTATTACTGTAGCTGTATAGTATGATTTGAAATCAGGAAGTGTGAGTCCTCCTGCTTTGTTCTTCATTCAGGGCCACTTGCCATTCCATGTAGAATTGAGGACTTGCTTTTCTATTTCTACATAGAAGGCTATTAGAATTTCGATAGGGATTGCATTGAATCTGTGAATCGCATTGGGTAGTATTGACATCTTAGCAATGTTAAGTCTTCCAATCTATGAACACAGAACATCTTTCTATTTATTTAGGTCTTCTTTAATCTCTTTCAGCAATGTTTTGTAATTTTCTTTGTATAAGTCTTTGAAATCACTGGTTAAATTTATTCTTAATATTTTATTTGTTTAGATGCTATTGTAAACGGAATTGTTTTCTTAATTTCCTTTTCATATTGCTCATTGCTGGTGTATAGAAACCCAACAGATTTTTGCGTGTTGACCTTGTACCCTGCAACTTTGCTGAATTCCTCTGTTAGCTCTAGAAGCTTTCTTGTGGATTCTTCCAGATTTTCTCTATGTAGGATCATGTCATCTGTGAACTGGGTTAATTTTACTTCTTCTATATTGATTTAGATAACTCTTTTTTCTTTTCTTGTCTTATTGTTCTGGTAAGAATTTCTAGTGCAATATTGAATAATAGTGATTATTCAGGCATCTTTGTTTTGTGTGTAATCTAAAGGGAAAGCTCTCAGTCTTTCTTTTTTGAGTATAATGTTGGCTGTTGGTTTTTCATATGTGCCCTTAATCGTACTGAAGAATTTTCTTTCTATTCCTATCTTGTTGAGTGTTCTTTTTTTTTTTAATTAATTTTTATTGTGTTGTAAGTGAAAGTTTATAAATCATGTCAGTCTCTCATACAAAAATTTACATACACCTTGCAATACACTCCTAATTGCTCTCCCTCTAATGAGATAGCACAGTTCTTCCTTCCACTCTCTCTCCTCATGTCCATTCAGGTAGCTTCTGGCCCCCTCTGCGCTCTCATTCCACACCAGATAGGAGATGCCAACATAGTCTCATGTGTCTACTTGATACAAGAAGATCGTTCTTCACCAGTATCGTTTTCCATCCCTTATTCCAGTCCAATCCATGTCTGAAGAGTTGGCTTTGGGAATGGTTCCTGTCTTGGGCTAACAAAAGGTCTGGGGACCACGGCCTCCGGGGTCCTTCTAGTCCCAGTCTGACCATTAAGTCTGGTCTTTTTACAAGAATTTGGGGCCTGCATCCTGCTGCTCTCCTGCTCCATCAGGGGTTTGCTGTTGTGTTCCCTGTCAAGACGGTCATTGGTTGTGCCTGGGCACCATCTAGTTGTTCTGGTCTCAGGCTGATGTAGTCTCTGGCTTATGTGGTCGTTTCTGTCTCTTAGGCTCATAATTACCTGTGTCTTTGGTGTTCTTCATTCTTCCTTGCTCCAGTTGGGTCGAGACCAATTGATGTATCTTAGATGGCTGCTTGCTAGAGTTTATGACCCCAGACACCACTCTCCAAAGTGGGATGCAGAATGTTTTTTGAATAGATTTTATTATGCCAGTTGACTTAGATGTCCCCTGAAACCATGGTCCTCAAACTGCCGCCCCTGCTACGCTGGCCTTGGAAGCGTTCAGTTTATTCAGGAAACTTCTTTGTTTCTGGTTTAGTCCAGTTGTGTTGACCTCTCCTGTATTGTGTATTGTCTTGCCCTTCACCTGAAATCAAACTTATCTAATTAATGAATACTCCTCTCCTTCCCTCCCTCCCCACTCTCATAACCATCAAAGAGTATTTTCTTCTCCGTTTAAACTGTTGCTCCAGTTGTTGAGTGTTCTTATCAAGGAAGTATGTTGGATTTTATCAAATGCCTTTTCTGCATTGATCGAGATGTTCATGTGGTTCTTTTCCTTTGTTATATTAATGTAGTGTATTATTTTCATTGATTTTTTTAAATGTCATACTGTCCTTGTGTTTCCTAGAATTTATCCCACTTGATCTTGGTGTATAATTCTTTTAAGATGCTGTTGGATTCTGGTTGCTAGTATTTTGGTGAGAATTTTTGCATCTGTATTCATAAGGGATATTGGTCTGTAGTTTTCTTGTCTTGTGGTATCTTTGGCTTTGGTATCAGGGTAATGTTGGTTTCCTAGAATGAATTAGTGAGTGTTTCTTCCTCCTCACTTTTTAAAACAGTTTGAGCAGGATTGGTGTCAATTCTTGTTGATTCTATTGTTTTTCTCTTTATTTCGTTTATTTCTGTTCTGATCTTTATTATTTCCTCCTCTGGCATTTTTAAGCTTAGTTTGCTCTCTGGTTCTTCATGTTGTAGAGTTAGGCTATTATTTTGAGATCTTTCTTCTTTTTTAATGTAGGTGGTTACTGCTGTAAACTTTGCTCTGAGCATTGCCTTCACTGCACCCTGTAGGTTTTGTTATGTTGTGTTTTCATTTTTGTCTGACTCTGTTTTTTTCCTCTTGACTTTTTACTTGACCCAATGTTAGTTTAATAGTATGTTGTTTAATTTCCACATATATGTGTGTTTTCCTTCTGGTACTAATTCCTAGTATCATTCCCTTGTGGTTGGAGAGGATACTTTGTTATAATCTCAGTCTTTGAAAATGTAGAGACTTTTATTGTGACCTAGCATACAGTCTGTTTTGGCAAATAACCCATGTGAACTGGATAAGAATGTGTATTCTTTTAAGTGGAGTGCTCTAAATATGTCTGCTGAGTCTAATTGGTTAATAGTATCGTTGAGGTTCTCTGTTTTATTACTAATCTTCCTTCTAGGTGTTCTGTCCAATATCGAAAGTGGCGTGTTGAAGCCTTCAGCTATTATTGTAGAACTGTCTGTCTGTCACTCACTTTAGTTCTGTCATTGTTTGCTTGATATATTTTGTGGCATTGATGTTAGGTGCATATGTATTTGTTATATCTTCTTGATGAATTGACCCTTTTATTATTGTATAATGTCCTTATTTGTCCCTATAACTGATTTTTACTTAAAATCTATTTTGTATTAATATGGCCACTTCTGATCTCTTTTGGGTACTATTTGCATGGAATATTCTTTCCCATCCTTTACCTTTCAATCTGTTTGTGTCCTTGGGCCTAAGATGTGTCTCTTGTAGGTAGCATATAGATGAATCATTCATACATACATATACATATACACATATATATATATATATATATATATCCATTCTGCCACTCTCTGCCTTTTGCTCGGAGCATTTAATCTGTTTACATTTAAGGAAATACTGATAACTACTTCTGTCATCTTGCTAATTGTTTTTTTTTTTTAATTCTATTGGCTATAATTCTGTCGAGAATTTCTGTATCTATATTCATGAGAGATATTGGTCTGTAACTTTCTTTTTTTTTTTTTAATTAACTTTTCTTGAGCTTCAAGTGAACGTTTACAAATCAAGTCAGACTGTCACATATAAGTTTGTATACACCTTACTCCGTACTCCCACTTGCTCTCCCCGTAATGAGTCAGCCCTTCCAGTCTCTCCTTTCATGACAATTTTGCCAGCTTCCAACACTCTCTATCCTACCATCCCTCCTCCAGACAGGAGATGCCAACACAGTCTCAAGTGTCCACCTGATATAATTAGCTCACTCTTCATCAGCATCTCTCTCCTACCCACTGTCCAGTCCCTTTCAAGTCTGATAAGTTGTCTTCGGGAATGGTTCCTGTCCTGTGCCAACAGAAGGTTTGGGGACCATGACCGCAGGGATTCCTCTAGGCTCAGTCAGACCACTAAGTCTGGTCTTTTTATGAGAATTTGGGGTCTGCATCCCACTCATCTCCTGCTCCCTCAGGGGTTCTCTGTTGTGCTCCCTGTCAGGACAGTCATCGATTGTGGATGGGCGCCAACTGGTTCTTCTGGTCTCAGGATGATGTAGGTCTCTGGTTCATGAGGCCCTTTCTGTCTCTTGGGCTCTTAGTTGTCGTGTGACCTTGGTGTTCTTCATTTTCCTTTGCTCCAGGTGAGTTTAGACCAATTGATGCATCTTAGATGGCCGCTTGTTAGCATTTAAGACCCAGACGCCACATTTCAAAGTGGGATACAGAATGTTTTCATAATAGAATTATTTTGCCAATTGACTTAGAAGTCCCCTCAAACCATGGACCCCAAACCCCCGCCCTTGCTCCGCTGACCTTTGAAGCATTCATTTTATCCCGGAAACTTCCCTGCTTTTGGTCCAGTCCAGCTGAGCTGACCTTCCATGTATTGAGTATTGTCCTTCTCTTCACCTAAAGCAGTTCTTAGCTACTAATTAATCAGTAAAAAACCCTCTCCCACCCTCCCTCCCTTCCCCCCTCCTAACCACAAAAGTATGTGTTCTTCTCAGTTTATACTATTTCTCAAGATCTTATAATAGCGGTCTTATACAATATTTGTCCTTTTGCCTCTTGACTAATTTCACTCAGCATAATGCCTTCCAGGTTCCTCTATGTTATGAAATGTTTCACAGATTCGTCACTGTTCTTTATCGATGCGTAGTATTCCATTGTGTGAATATACCACAATTTATTTACCCATTCATCCGTTGATGGACACCTTGGTTGCTACCAGCTTTTTGCTGTTGTAAACAGAGCTGCAATAAACATGGGTGTGCATATATCTGTTTGTATGAAGGCTCTTATTTCTCTAGGGTATATTCCGAGGAGTGGGATTTCTGGGTTGTATGGTAGTTCTATTTCTAACTGTTTAAGATAACGCCAGATAGATTTCCAAAGTGGTTGTACCGTTTTACATTCCCACCAGCAGTGTATGAGAGTTCCAATCTCTCCGCAGCCTCTCCAACATATATTATTTTGTGTTTTTTGGATTAATGCCAGCCTTGTTGGAGTGAGAGGGAATCTCATCATAGTTTTAATTTGCATTTCTCTAATGGCTAATGATCGAGAGCATTTTCTCATGTATCTGTTAGCTGCCTGAATATCTTCTTTAGTGAAGTCCCTGTTCATATCTTTTGCCCACTTCTTGTTTGGGTTGTTTGTCTTTTTGTGGTTGAGTTTTGACAGAAGCATATAGATTTTAGAGAGCAGGCGCTGGTCAGAGATGTCATAGCTGAAAATTCTTTCCCACTCTGTAGGTGGTCTTTTTACTCTTTTGGTGAAGTCTTTAGATGAGCATAAGTGTTTGATTTTTAGGAGCTCCCAGTTATCGGGTTTCTCTTCATCATTTTTGGTAATGTTTTGTATTCTGTTTATGCCTTGTATCAGGGCTCCTAATGTTGTCCCTATTTTTTTCTTCCATGATCTTTATCGTTTTACTCTTTCTGTTTAGGTCTTTGATCCACTTGGAGTTAGTTTTTGTGCATGGTGTGAGGTATGGGTCCTGTTTCATTTTTTTGCAAATGGATATCCAGTTATGCCAGCATCATTTGTTAAAAAGACTATCTTTTCCCCAATTAACTGACACTGGGCCTTTGTCAAATATCAGCTGCTCATATGTGGATGGATTTATAACTGGGTTCTCAATTCTGTTCCACTGGTCTATGTGTCTGTTGTTGTACCAGTACCAGGCTGTTTTGACTACTGTGGCTGTATAATAGGTTCTGAAATCAGGTAGAGTGAGGCCTCTCACTTTCTTCTTCTTTTTCAGTAATGCTTTGCTTATCCGAGGCTTCTTTCCCTTCCATATGAAATTGGTGATTTGTTTCTCTATCACCTTAAAAAATGACATTGGAATTTGGATCAGAAGTGCATTGTATGTATAGATGGCTTTTGGTAGAATAGACATTTTTACTATGTTAAGTCTTCCTATCCATGAGCAAGGTATGTTTTTCCACTTAAGTATGTCCTTTTGAATTTCTTGTAGTAGAGCTTTGTAGTTTTCTTTGTATAGGTCTTTTACATCTTTGGTAAGATTTATTCCTAAGTATTTTATCTTCTTGGGGGTTACTGTGAATGGTATTGATTTGGTTATTTCCTCTTCGATGTTCTTTTTGTTGATGTAGAGGAATCCAAGTGATTTTTGTATGTTTATCTTATAACCTGAGACTCTGCCAAACTCTTCTATTACTTTCAGTAGTTTTCTGGAGGATTCCTTAGGGTTTTCTGTGTATAAGATCATGTCATCTGCAAATAGGGATAATTTTACTTCCTCTTTGCTAATCGGATGCCCTTTATTTCTTTGTCTAGCCTAATTGCTCTGGCTAGGACCTCTAGCACAATGTTGAATAAGAGAAGAGATAAAGGGCATCCTTGTCTGGTTCCTGTTCTCAAGGGAAATGCTTTCAGGTTCTCTCCATTTAGAGTGATATTGGCTGTTGGCTTTGCATAGATGCCCTTTATTATGTTGAGGAATTTTCCTTCAATTCCTATTTTGCTGAGAGTTTTTATCATAAATGGGTGTTGGACTTTGTCAAATGCCTTTTCTGCATCAATTGATAAGAACATGTGGTTTTTGTCTTTTGTTTTATTTATATGGTGGATTACATTAATGGTTTTTCTAATATTAAACCAGCCTTGCATACCTGGTATAAACCCCACTTGCTCATGGTGAATCATTTTTTTGATATGTTGTTGAATTCTATTGGCTAGAATTTTGTTGAGGATTTTTGCATCTGTGTTCATGAGGGACATAGGTCTGTAATTCTCTTTTTTTGTGGTGTCTTTACCTGGTTTTGGTATCAGGGAGATGGTGGCTTCATAGAATGAGTTGGGTAGTATTCCGTCATTTTCTATGCTTTGAAATACCTTTAATAGTAGTGGTGTTAACTCTTCTCTGAAAGTTTGGTAGAACTCTGCAGTATAGCCATCCGGGCCAGGGCTTTTTTTTTGCTGGGAGTTTTTTGATTACAGTTTCAATCTCTTTTTTTGTTATGGGTCTATTTAGTTGTTCTTCTTCTGATTGTGTTAGTTTAGGTAGGTAGTGTTTTTCCAGGAATTCATCCATTTCTTCTAGGTTTTCAAATTTGTTAGAGTACAGTTTTTCGTAGTAATCTGATATGATTCTTTTAATTTCAGTTGGGTCTGTTGTGATGTGGCCCTTCTCGTTTCTTATTCGGGTTATTTGTTTCCTTTCCTGTATTTCTTTAGTCAGTCTAGCCAATGGTTTATCGATTTTGTTAATTTTTTCAAAGAACCAGCTTTTGGCTTGTTAATTCTTTCAATTGTTTTTCTGTTCTCTAATTCATTTAGTTCAGCTCTAATTTTTATTATTTGTTTTCTTCTGGTGCCTGATGGATTCTTTTGTTGCTCACTTTCTATTTGTTCAAGTTGTAGGGACAGTTCTCTGATTTTGGCTCTTTCTTCTTTTTGTATGTGTGCATTTATCGATACAAATTGGCCTCTGAGCACCGCTTTTGCTGTGTCCCAGAGGTTTTGATAGGAAGTCTTTTCATTCTCGTTGCATTCTATGAATTTCCTTATTCCCTCCTTAATGTCTTCTGGAACCCAGTCTTTTTTCAGGAGGGTATTGTTCAGTTTCCAAGTATTTGATTTCATTTCCCTAGTTTTTCTGTTATTGATTTCCACTTTTATGGCCTTGTGGTCTGAGAAGATGCTTTGTAATATTTCGATGTTTTGGATTCTGCAAAGGTTTGTTTTATGACCTAATATGTGGTCTATTCTAGAGAATGTTCCATGTGTGCTAGAAAAAAAGTATACTTTGCAGCAGTTGGGTGGAGAGTTCTGTATAAGTGAATGAGGTCAAGTTGGTTGATTGTTGTAATTAGGTCTCCCGTGTCTCTATTGAGCTTTTTACTGGATGTCCTGTTCTTCTCCGAAATTGGTGTGTTGAAGTCTCCTACTATAATTGTGGAGGTGTTCTGTTCAGTTCTGTTAAAATTTGATTTATGTATCTTGCAGCCCTGTCATTGGGTGCATAAATATTTAATATGGTTATGTCTTCCTGATCAATTGTCCCTTTTATCATTATGTTGTGTCCTTCTTTATCCTTTGTGGTAGATTTAACTTCTAAGTCTGTTTTGTCAGAAATTAATATTGCTGCTCCTGCTCTTTTTTGCCTATTGTTTGCTTGATGTATTTTTTTCCATCCTTTGAGTTTTAGTTTGTTTGTGTCTCTAAGTCTAAGGTGTGTCTCTTGTAGGCAGCATATAGATGGATCGTGTTTCTTTATTCAGTCCGAGATTCTCTGTCTCTTTATTGGTGCGTTTAGTCCATTTACATTCAGCGTAATTATAGATAAGTAAGTGTTTAGTGTTGTCATTTTGATGCCTTTTTATGTGTGTTGTTGACAATTTCACTTTTCCACTTTTTTGTGCTGAGACGTTTTTCTTTGTAAATTGTGAGATCCTCATTTTCGTAGTATTTGACTTTATGTTTGTTTATTCGTTACGTTTTTCTTGGTTTTTATTTTTAGTTATGGAGTTGTTATACCTTTTTGTGGTTACCTTAATATTTACCCCTATTTTTCTAAGTAAAAACCTAACTTGTATTGTCCTATATCGCCTTGTATCCCTCTCCATATGGCAGTTCCATGCCACCTGTATTTAGTCCCTCTTTTTGATTATTGTGATCTTTTACATATTGACTTCAATGATTCCCTGTTTTGAGCATTTTTTTTTTTTTTAATCTTAATTTGTTTTTGTGATTTCCCTATTTGAGTTGATATCAGGATGTTCTGTTCTGTGACCTTGTGTTGTGCTGGTATCTGATATTATTGGTTTTCTGGCCAAACAATTTCCTTTAGTATTTCTTGTAGCTTTGGTTTGGTTTTTGCAAATTCTCTAAGCTTGTGTTTATCTGTAAATATCTTAATTTTGCCTTCATATTTGAGAGAGAGTTTTGCTGGATATATGATCCTTGGCTGGCAGTTTTTCTCCTTCAGTGCTCTGTATATGTCATCCTATTGCTTTCTTGCCTGCATGGTTTCTGCTGAGTAGTCTGAACTTATTGATTCTTCCTTGAAGGAGACCTTTCTTTTATCCCTGGCTGCTTTTGAAATTTTCTCTTTATCTTTGGTTTTGGCAAGTTTGATGATAATATGTCTTGGTGTTTTTCTTTTCGGATCAGTCTTAAATGGGGTTCGATGAGCATCTTGGATAGATATCCTTTTGTCTTTCATGATGTCAGGGAAGTTTTCTGTCAGCAGATCTTCAACTATTCTCTCTGTGTTTTCTGTCCTCCCTCCCTGTTCTGGGACTCCAGTCACACGCAAGTTATCCTTCTTGATAGAGTCCCACATGATTCTTAGGGTTTCTTCATTTTTTAAAATTCTTTTATCTGATTTTTTTTCAGCTATGTTGGTGTTAATTCCCTGGTCCTCCAGAGTTCCCACTCTGCATTCTAATTGCTCAAGTCTGCTCCTCTGACTTCCTATTGTGTTGTCTAATTCTGTAATTTTATTGTGAATCTTTTGGATTTCTGCATGGTGTCTCTCTATGGATTCTTGCAACTTATTAATTTTTGCACTATGTTCTTGAATAATCTTTTTGAGTTCTTCAACTGCTTTATCAGTGTGTTCCTTGGCTTTTTCTGCCATTTGCCTTATTTCATTTCTGAGGTCATCCGTGATGTCTTGAAGCATTCTGTAAATTAGTTTTTTTTTTTCTGTATCTGGTAGTTCCAGGATTGTATCTTCATTGGGAAAGATTTTGATTCTTTTTGTTTGGGGGGTTGTAGAAGCTGTCATGGTCTGCTTCTTTATGTGGTTTGATACTGACTGCTCTCTCCGAGCCATCACTAAGATACAGTAGTGATTTATTCTCTATTTGCTCACTGAGTCTTATCTTGTTTTGTTTTCTTTCAGTATACGTGGATGGGCTACTAGATTGTGCTGTCTTGATTGTTGTAGCCCTTGACTCACTTTTGACCTATTAGCAGCTGGTTTGGGCTGTTGCCAGATATATATGCCTGAGTCTATTTACTATTCTTGAGTAGAATCTGATTTTGGGTCATCAAGTGTGTACTGCACCCTAACACCTATTCACCTCGAGAAGTATTGGTGATAGTTGTGTGCACCAGATTCTAGTAGCAGCTGGGGTTCACACTCCAGGGGGGGCAGGATGCTGACAGGTTTCCCCAAAGTGTCAGTGAGGTAGGTGTGTCTCTATTCCTATAGCACCTTGGTGGGAAGGCTCTGCAGGTGTACCTTAGGCCCCCAATGCAAGTACCTCTACTGATTGGTAGGTGTTACCCTCCTTAGACCCCTAAGGCAAGAGGCTAGGTGGTCTGGGGGGAGCTTCAGCCCTCAGTTCCCTGTTTTGGGTCAGTTAGGGCTCTGTTGAATAAGCAGAGGTATCAGACCTGGGGAACTTGTTTTTCCAGTAAATTCGCTTAAAAAAAATGCAGTCAGATCCCTATCAGAAATGCCTTTGCATTATAACAGCCACCTTGTTCCCTGTAAGGATGAAAGCCCGAGCTTTGGATCATATATCCTTGGCTGGAGCTGATTCTATGTTTTTAGTCCAATTAGGGAAGGATTTTTGGTCCCTGGGTTTTTTGTGGTTGCTTCTCTCAGGCCAGAAGAATGGGTTAGGAAAAGACCAAAAAAAAAAAAAAGGGAAAAGCAAAGCCGCGGAGCTGGAGCCATTCTCCCTCTGGCTGAGGAAATTCCAATGTTAATGAAGCCGCCTGCGACGGGGAGGGGAGGGTTCAGAAAAACAGCAGGGAGTAGCACCCCGGAATATAGCCAGAGTTGCTTATCTTGCTTGGGATGACTATTTTATCTGAGATTCCTGAGGGGCGTGTCGCGTATGTGTGCCGGCTGTGTGGAGATTGTACCTGAGGGTCTGGCCCGCAGAAGCCGCGGTCAGTTCCTCTGCTGCCAGTCCAAAGCCCAGCGTCAAGGTTCCCCTGCTGGGATGCTGCACTCCTGGCTCCAAAATCAGTCGCTGCCTCCCGGGGACTTCTTGTCCCACCAGCCGCGTCGCCGCGCCGCTTCCGCGCACCGGCTGGGCCCCCTCCTGGGGTTTGTTCAGGGGAGTAGGGCAGCGCCGTGTGTTTGCGCCGTGACCAGATGCCACTCTCAGCTCCTCTGTGCCCAGACCAAAGCCCCGCGCCAAGGTTCCCAGCTGGGACGCTGCACTCCCGGCTCCAAAACCTGTCACTGCCTCCCGGGGACTTCTCCTCCCACCAGCCGCGTGGCTGTGCCGCCTGTGAAGACCGGCTGGGCCCCCTCCTGGGGTCAGTTCAAGGGGTAGGGCTGCGCCCCTTGTTTGCGCCGTCACAGATGTCGTGTTCAGCTCCCCTGCGCCCAGTCCTAAGTCCGGCGCCAAAGTTACCTGACTGGGATCCTGGCTCCAGGCTCCGAAAACAGTTGCTGCTTCCCCGTAGTTGTTCGTTCTCCGTCTCTGTCACTCAGGTCAACTCTTTAAATCTGTGTTTGTTGTTCAGGGTTCGTAGATTGTCATGTATGTGATCGATTCACTTGTTTTTCCGAGTCTTTGTTGCAAGAGGGATCTGAGGTAGCATCTACCTAGTCAGCCACCTTGGCCTCGACCTCCGCTAATTTTTTTTTTTGTTTTATCCCCTTGCTGACCCTCATTTCTGCAGTTTTGTTGTCATTTGTGTGTAGTTGCTTTTTTATCCTGAGCTCTTCTGGCTTCCTTCTTCTGTGTATATTTCTTAGATATTTTCATAGTGGTTACCATAAAAATTATATTTAATACCTCATGTTTACAACAACCTAGTTTAACTTGATGCCAATAAGTAACATATAGGCAAGTAACACACATTAACAGACTCTGTTCTTTTGCTCCCCCCCTTCTCTGTTGTTACCACTAATTACATCACTGTACCTCATATGTCCATTGAGATAAATTTACACTTATTTCCTATGCATTTGCTCTTATAAAACTTACAGAAGGTGACAACTAAATTTACCCACTGAAAATACCATAATTGTGTCCACCCCCGTCTTCACCTTTACTGGAGATATCTCTATGATTTTGGTGAAAGTATACACAGCAAATTAGGTGTCCATTTAACAGTTTCTACACAGTTTGTTCAGTGACATTTTACACAGTGTGTCAGTTTTATTATTATTTCTGTTGTGGTTGTTCTGATTCCAGTAATCTAGTTTCCCTGCTCCCTTGCCTTGTCATCTTTGCTTTAGGGTAAATGTTGACCGTTTGGTCTCATATAGATGATTTTTTTAAAGGAGCTCAGTACTCATGGGTGACACTGTTTATTTTATAAGTCAATCTGTTATTTAGCTAAAGGATGACCTCATGGACTAGTTATGGTTCAAGGTTTAAAGAATATCTCAGGGCAATAATCTTGAGTCCTCTAGTCTCAACTGGTCCAGTAAGTCTGGACTTTTTAAGAATTTGAATTCTGTTCCACATTTTGTTCCCATTCTGTCAGGATCCATCTATTGTATTCCTGTCAGAACAGTGATAGTCGGTCACCATCTAGCTCTTCTAGTAACAGGGTAGATGAGGTCGTGGTTTGTGTAGACTGTTAGTCCTGTACACTGCTTTCTTCTTTGAGTCTTTGGCTTCCTTCATGATCTTTTACTCCAGATGCACAGAGACCAATAGTTGTATCTTAGATGGCTGCTCAAAAGCTTTTGAGATCCTAGATGCTACTCATAAAAATTGAACGTAGAACATAAATCTACATACCATATTATGCCAATAGAATGAGTTGTACCACAAGACTATGGTCCTAAGACTTCAGACCCCATAAACCAATCCTCCGAAATATTTAATATTACTTAGTATCTGTGTTTGTGCCCCCCATGTACTTTATAGATGCATGTTACATTGTTGTTAGGTGCTGTCCAGTAGATCCTGACTTACAGTGACCTTACACACAGCAGAACAAAACACTGCCCCGCCCTGTGCCATCCTCACAGTCATTGTTATGTTTGAGCCCATTGTTGCAGCCCCTGTGTGAATCCATCTTATTGAGTCTTCCTCTTTTTTTCACTGACCATCATGATGTCCAGAGACCAGTCCCTCCTGATAACATGTCCAAAGTACATGAGATGAAGTCTCACCATCCTTGCTTCCAGAAAGCACTCTGGTTGTACTTCTTCTAAGACAGACTTCTTCATTCTTCTGACAGTCCATGGTATATTCTTTATTCTTCACCAACATCATAATTCAAAGACAGCAGTTCTTCTTTATTCTTCCTTATTCATTGTCCAGCTTTGGCATGCACTTGAGGTGATTGAAAATATCATGGCTTGGGTCAGGTGCACCTCAGTCCTCAAAGTGGCACCTTTGCTTTTCAACACTTCAAAGAGGTATTTTGCAGCAGATTTTCCCAGTGCACTGTGTCATTTGATTTCATGACTGCTGCTTCCAGGAGTGTTGATTGTGGATCCAAGTAAAATGAAATCCTTGACAACTTCACTGTTTTCTTGTTTATTGTGATGTTGCTAATTGGTCTAGTTGTGAGGATTTTTGTTTTTTTAAGTTGAGGTGTAATCCATATACTGAAGACTGTAGTCTTTGATCTTCATCAGTAAGTGCTTTAAAGCCTCTTTATTTTCCGCAAGCAAAATTGTATCATCTGCATAACGCGGGTTGTTAATGAGTCTTCTACCAATCCTGATGCCATGTTCTTCTTCATGTAGTCCAGCTCTTGGATTATTTGCTCAGCATACAGATTGAATAAATATGGTGAAAGGATACACACCCCTGATGCACACGTTTCCTGATTTTGAACCACGCAGAATCCCCTTGTTCTGTTCGAATGACTGCCTCTTAGTCTATGTACAGATTTCTGCGTGAGTGCTAATTAAATGTTCTGCAATTCCCGTTCTTCACAGTGTTATCCATAAATTGTTGTGATCCACACAGTTGAATGCCTTTGCGAAGTCCTTAAAACACAGGTTATACATCTTTTTGGTATTCTGTGCTTTCAGCCAAGATATGTCTGACATCAGCAGTGATATCCCTCGTTCCATGTCTGAATCAGGCCTGAATTTCTGCTTTTGAATTATCTTTGGCAAAATTTTACTTGCATGTGGTATTAATGATATCGTCCAATAATTTGTGCATTCTCTTGGATCACCTTTCTTTGCAGTGGGCACAAATATGGATCTCTTCCAGTTGGTTGACCATGCAGCTGTCTTCCAAATTTCTTGGCACAGTCGAATAAGCACCTTCAGTGCTGCATCCGTTTGTTGAAGCATTTCAATTGGTATTTTGTCAATTCCTGGAGCCTTGTTTTTCACCAGTGCCTTTCGTGCAGCTTGGACTTCTTCCTTCAGAACCATTGGTTCTGGATCATATGCTGTCCCTGAAGTGTTTGAATGTTGACCAGTTCTTTTTGGTACAGTGACTTTATGTATTCCTTCCATCTTCTTTTGATACTTCTTGTGTCATTCAGTGGCTTGAATTTTTTCTGTAGTTCCTTCAGCTTGAGAAATGCCTAGTGTGTTCTTCCCTTTTGATTTTCTAACTCCAGGTCTTTGCACATTTCAACATCTCACTTTGTTTCTTGGGCTGCCTTTTAAAATCTTCTGTTCAGCTCTTTTACTTCTTCATTTCTTCCTTTCACTTTAGCTACTCTATGTTCAAGAACAAGTTTCAGAGTTTCTTCTAATGTCCATTTTGGTCTTTTCTTTCTTTCCTGTCTTTTTAATGACCTCTTGCTTTCTTCATGTATGATGCCCTTGATGTCATTCCACAACTTGCCTGGTTTTCGGTCATTAGTGTTCAACGCATCAAATCTGTTCTTGAGGTGGTCTCTAAATTCAGGTGGGATATACTCAGGGTCATATTTTGGCTCTTGCGGACTTGCTGTAATTTTCTTCAGTTTACTTGAATTTACGTGTGAGTGATTTGATGGTCTGTTCCACAGTCAGCCTTTGGGTTTGATCAGAGTGATGGTGTTGAGCTTTTCGATCATCTCTTTCCACAGATGTAGTCTATTTGATTCTTGTGTTTTCCACCTGGTGAGGTCCACGTGTATGTTGTTGAAGAAAGGTATCTGCAACGAAGAAGTCTTTGGTCTTGCAAAATTCTATCACATGATCTGTGGCATTGTTTCTATCATCAAGGCTATATTTCCAACTACCGATCCTAATTCGTAGGTTCCAGTTTTCACATTTCAATTGCCAGTAATTATCAGTGCATCTTGATTACATGTTTGATCCATTTGGGACTGCAGAAATTGGTAAAAATCTTCAATTTCTTCACCTTTGTCCTTAGCAGTTGATCCATAAATTTGAATAATAGCTGTATTAACTGGTCTTCCTTGTAGGCATATGGATATTATCCTATCACTGACAGCATTGTACTTCAGGGTAGATCTTGAAATGTTCTTTTTGATGATAAATGCGATGCCATTCCTCTTCAATTTGACATTCCCAGCATAAAAAAAACCCAGTGACATGGAAAAAAAAAAAAAAAGTGCCATAGTAGACCATATATGATTGTCTGATTCAGAATGACCAATACCAGTCCATTTCAGATCGCTAATGCCTAAGATATCGATCTTTATGCATTCCATTTCATTTTTGACAACTTCCAATTTTCCTAGATTCATATTTTGTACATTCCACATTCAGATTATTAATGGATGTTTGCAGCTATGCCTTGCCATGTTGAGTCATGCCACATTAGCAAATCCAGGTCCTGAAAGGTTGACTCCACCCAAGTCATTAAGGTCGACTCTCCTTTTAGGAGGCAGCTTTTCCCCAGTCATATTTTGAGTGCCTTCCAACCTGGGGGGCTCATCTTCCGGCACTACATCAGACGATGTTCTGCTGCTATTCATGAAGTTTTTATTGGCCGGGTTTTTCCAGAAGTAGACTGTCAGGTCTTTCTTCCTAGTCTCTTAGTCTGGAGCTTTGCTGAAACCAGTTCACCAAGGGTGACCCTGCTGGTATTTGAAATACTGATAGCATAGCTTACAGCGTCACAGCAACACACAGGCCTCCACAGTACAACAAACTGACAGACGAGTGGGTTTTTAGCAGTGTGTTATTTAGTTTCCTTTTTTGTTATTCTTCCCGTTACTGATTTCTAGCTTCACATTCTTAGGGTCAGAGAAGATGCTTTATATGATACAGATTTTTAAAAATTTATTGAGGTTTCCTTTGTGGCCTAAGATATGATATATTCTAGAGAATATTCCACGTGCATTGGAGAGGAATGTTTATTGTGCTGCTGTTGGGTGATGTGCTGTATATATATCTGTTAGGTCCAGTTGGTTAATATTGTTATTCAGGTTTTCTATATCTTTATTGATTTTCTTCCTTCTCTTTCTGCCTATCGCGTACTGTGGTACATTAAAATCTCTGTTATTATTGTAGAGCTGTCTGTCTCTTTAGATCTGTTAGAGTGTGCTTTAAAAGTTTCAGGGCACTGGCATTGGATATGTAAATATTTATAGTTTTTATTTCTTCTTGATACATTGTCCCTTTTATCGTTATATACTGTCCTTTGTCTCTTATATTTTTACTTAATGTCTGTTTTGTCAGATATTAATATTGCCACTCCTGCTGTCGTTTGGTTGCTGTTTGCTTGGTATGTTTTTTTCCATCCTTTAATTTTTAACCTGTTTATCTCTTTGTGCCTAAAGTATGTCTCTTTTAGGCAACGTATTGATGAGTGGTGTTTTTTTTAATTCATTCTGCCACCCTCTGTCTTTTGACTGGTAAATTCAGTCCACTTATTTTCAGTGATTATCAATAAGGATGAATTTACTGTTGCTATTTTGTTATCCTTTTTTTTTTTTTTAATCTTGATAAAGGTTTTTTTGCTCTTCACTTTCTGTGGTGAGTTCTTTTTGCATACGAATTTTCTTTTTCTTTCATTGTTGATTTTTGTTTACTGAGACTTTGTTTTTCTTCTACAGCTTGGTGAGTAGATTTTTTAATTTTCTTCTTTGTTGGTCTGAGGTTTATATTTAACATCTTACAATTAAAATGGTCTGTTATGTCTTCAAATCACCTTAATTTCTTCTTCATGGGGAAGTTCTATAACTGCATCATTCATTCCCCCTTTTGTTTTGATGTTTGACTTAATTACAAATATTGTTTCTTGACTTAGTTCCATGTAATCATTTTTTAACTTTACTATTGTGACGTGTTCACCTGCCTTAGTATTGAGGTCATGCTGTCATGTCCTTTTACCTCAGGTTGTTGCCTGTTGTTGGTTTTCTATCTGAAGGACTCCCTTTAATGGGATCTGGTGGTTACATGTTCCCTTAATTTCTGTTTGTCTGAGACTGTCCTAATTTCTCCCTCATTTTTTGCATGATAATTTTGCTGGATATATAATTCTTGATTGACAGTTCTTTTATTTCAGGCTTTGTATGTCAACCCATTTTCTTCTTGCCTGCATAGTTTCTGATGAGAAGTCAGTGCTTATTCTTATCGGGGCCTCTTTGTAGGTGATATTTCGCTTTTCACATGCTGGTTTCAGAATTCTTTCTTTGTCTTTGGATTTGGAAAGTTTGATTATGATATGTCTCGGTGACTTTTTCTTGTGGGTCTGTCCTATATGGTGTTCATTGAGCTGCTTGGATAATAGCCTTCTCGTCTTTCATGATATTTGGGAAGTTTTTTGGCATTCGTTCATTTTTTTTTTTTTTTTGTGTTTTAGGTATAAGTTTACACAGCAAATTAGATTCCTATTCAGCAGTTCATACACAAATTGTTCTGTAACATTGGTTACAATTCCAGTAATGTGTCAGCACTGTCACCATTTTAACCCCGCCTGCCCCGTTTCCACCCATCCAGTTTCCCTACCAATCCTTGCTCTCTCATCTTTGGTTTTATGTAAATATTGACCATGTGGTCTCGTATAGTTGATTGTTTAAAGGAACACATTCTTCCATGGGTGTTACCGTTTATTTTATAGCCCAATCTGTTACTTGGTTGCAAGGCGACCTCCAGGAGTGGCTTCAGTTAAAAGGGTATCTTAGGGCAATAGTCTTGGGGGTTCCTCTAGTCTCTATTATTCCAGTAATTCTGGTCTTTTTTTTTTTTTTTTTTAATGAATTTGAGTTTTATTCTACATTTTCTCCCATTCTGACTGGAACTTTCTCTGGTGTTCCTAGTCAGAACAGTTGGTCATGGTAGCCGGGCACCATGTAGTTCTTCTGCCATTAATCCTTTAAAAGTTCTTTCTGTACTTTTTTTCCTCTTCCTCTTCTGAGATTCCTATTATGTGTGTGTTATTTCTCGTCATGGTATCCCACATAACCCATAGGCTTTCATTGTTTCTCCTCTGTCGTTTTTCTGTTTGTTTCTCATTTTGAGTAATATCAAAGGTTTTGTCCTCTGTGCACTGATTCTTCCTTCAACTTGTCTCACTTCTGCTTGTGTCCTGCCATTGAGTTGTTTATTTCTGTTATTTTGATCTTAAGTTTTTGAATTTCTAGTTCTTGCTTTTGTAAGGATTCTGTGTTTATTTAGTTTGACATTTTCTTCATGTCTTGGTTTCCTGAATTCTTCCAGTCTTTTTTTCCATGCTTTCCTTGATCTCTTTGAGGAGGCTTGATGCTAGCTTTTTGAATTCTCTGGCCGGTAGCTCTAGTATCTGTTCTTCCACATTGACCATTCTTTCCCTCTATTTTGTTCATTTACTTGAGCCATCTTTTCTTGCCTTTTCAGGTGGTTGGTAATTGACTATTGTCTTTGAGGCATTAAGGATTTTATCTCTACATATATATTTTTTTTTTTAATTATTTGTTTTGTTACCTCAGGAGCTTGGTCATTTTTTGGCGGGTTGCTTCCTTTTAGTTGTGATATTTTAATTGTTGTACTTTCGTGTTATTGGTCTGCATAACTTTGGCACTGTCAGTTGACTGGGTTTGCTTTGCTCTCTGATGAGTGTGGTGTGTCGCATACGCCTGGGTATCCTGTGTCGTGAGTTGTGTATGACTTCCCTTGGAGGATTGGGTGGAGCTGCGAGCGCAGGTTCCGTCTCTGACATGAAATGCCAGGTGTCAGGTGGTCAGGATCCCGCGTCACAGCTCTTGAGGGACAGTGTGGTCCCTTTGCTTTGGTGCAAATGTATAGTGTGGCCCTGGGGAATAGGACAGGTGCTGGGTACGGAGAGGGGCAGGGTGTCAGGGCCTGCAGCAGCAGTTTGGATGGCGGGGTGGGCTGCTGGGGTGTGCAGGTAGGGGTTGGACAGAGGTAGTACCTCAGCCCCTGAGTGGGCAGGTCGGGTGGGGAAGGGTGGCGGGGTGCCAGTGTGCTAGCAGGCCAGGCTGCAGTAGGTGGGGCTTGGTCAGGGGTAGAGCGCCAGTGTGTGTGCAGTCTGGCCAGGTAGGGGCAGGTAGGGGTTGGTCAGATGTGGAGTGCCAGTACATGTATGAACCACCTGGGCAGGGGTGGGTGGGGGTTGGGGTGCTGGTGTGTGTGCGTGTGTGTGCAGGCTGGCTGGGCAGAGTTGGGTGGATATCTGTTGGGGGGCTGGGCACTGGGATTCTGCAGCAGTAGCCTGGTGGAGGCATGGAGACCTGTACAGGGAAAGGGGCCTCTCGAAGGGAGTGGAATGGGGAAGGCCTGGGGTCGTTTGAGGTGGTAGCTTCTAGTTGTTACTCTGCGGGTTACTATTCAAAGAGCATCTCTAGTCCAGATGGATGGGCGCTGCTGCTGACTGCCAATCTCAGCCGTAGTTCCTTTTCCTCTCTGCACTCTTCAGGGATATTAGATCTCTCTCCTCTGCAGATCTGCACTCCCTGTCCTCTGTTCTCAGGCTCTGGTGGTACAGATTACCTTAGTTTGCTCCAGTAGCACTTCCCTGTGTTTTTCTGATTTCAAAGATGTGGCATGCCCATGTGTTACCCACTCGGGTTCCGTCAGACCTGGAACAGGTTCAGCCCATCTTGATTTCTTCCAGGTTCGTTTACCCAGTACCTCTACCTCTGGCTGTGTTTTCCGTGTCTTTGTCTTCCTGGGCACCTCACCTGGGGATGATGCTTGCTTCCATCCCAGAATGGCAATGCTGCGCCGGGCCAGCAGGCAGGTCATAGATCCATGGTTCCTTTGTTCCCACTGGTTTCGTTCTGTCTCTCCTTCCGATCTGTGATCCATCTTATTCTTCAGCCCTCTGTTAGAATTCAGGGGTCCAAGGTTGTTATTTGTGTCTCTTTTACCTAGTTTTTTGAGTCTTTGTTGCAGGGGGATGTTCCATTGCGTGTAATAACTAAGTCACCATTTTAATCAGACCCTCTCTCTCTCTTTTTTTTTTTAACCTTCACATGTACAGCTTTGAATAACTGTCTAGTGTCCTTTTCTTTTCAATCTGAGGAACTCTCTTTAGCATTTCTTTCAAGGTAGGTCTTGTGGTAACCAATTTTCTCAGTTTTTGTTTATCTGAGAATGTCTTGATTTCATCCTTGTTTTTGAAGGACATTTTTGCCAGACAAAAAATTCTCTATTGACAGTTCTTTTTTTCAGCACTTTGTGTATATCATTCCGTTGCACTGTAGCTCCCTTATATGTTCTACTGGGCTTCCCCCTGTTGGTGCTTTCAGTATTCTCTCCTTATCTTTGATTTTCAAGTTTGTTCACAATGTGTCTCAGAATAGGTCTTTTTGAAGTTATTTTATTTGGAGTTCATGGTCTTCCTGGATTTGTAGATTAAGCTCTTTAAACAAGTCTGTAGAGTTTTCTGCCATTATTTCTTCAAAGATAATCTTTCCGTTCCTTTCTCTCTGCTCCTTCCAGGATACCCATGATGTATACGTTGGTTCGCTCGACAGTGTCCACTCATTTTTCTTTGTTCTTTTCTCCTTTTATCTTGAGACTCAGTAATTTTGATTATCTTGTCCTCTAGCTCAATTATTCTTTCTTCTGCCAGCTTAAATCTGTTGTTGAATACCTCCAATGTATTTTCCATTTCAGTTATTCGTCAGCTCTAGTATTTTTTTTTTCTTATATCTGTATCGAGATTCTCATTTACTGATTTCCTTTAGTTTGTTGTCCATGTGTTCTTTAAATTCTTTGAGCATATGTAGTGTTGTTTGAGAGTCCTCTATTTTGCCCACTATCCAGGTTTTCCTAAGTTTCTGTCTCTTTGTATTGTTCTTTCGATTAGGTCATCCTTTCCTACGTCTTTGTATCCATTGTAAGTTTTTGTTGGATTTGGGACATTTGAATATTATACTGTGGTGACTCTAGATCTCAGAATTTCTTTCTTTCCCAGAGATGATAAATTTATGTATTTTTTTTCTTGCTGATAGAATACTGTAGTAGTTTGTCTGCTCAGTAACCTCCTCTATTGTTGAAAGAACTTCCTTCCAGAATGTGTGTCATCAAGGGCTGTGATCCAAAGCCTTTGTCCTCACAGTGTCTTGAAGGAGATTTTTGGGTACTTCAGGGAGAAAAAAGAACAGCAGTATATTGAAAATATCTGATTCTCCCAGTCTGCAGGGATTGCTGTTATTACTTGATGTAGGCTGTATTCAACTGTTTGTTAAGTGTTTTTCTAAGCTACTTTTTATAAAGTGTGATTTCCAATTCTGTTATCTTTGCAGTCACTGTGTGGTATGAGTGATTTCACTAGAGAGTAGTCTGGCCCTTTGATTTTGCTGACAATGTCACACCTCTTGCGAAAGGCCAGAACTCCCGCTCTTGTTTGAATCTTTCAGAACATGCCTAGACCAAGCCTCTGCAAATTGTGCAACCCTCATCCCTGGAGGAGAAGGTCTCCACTGTTTGCTCTGTCACCAGGCAGCTGATCAAAAACACAAGCCACCACCCCCACCATTGTGGCAGGGCTGAGGAATGGGGAGTGTTAGCTGGTTGGTACACATGGCTTTCTAGGAAAGATCAGCAATTTATCCCTTCATTTAGCAGTTCCTTAGTTAATCTGCCTCCAGAGCCCCAAAATAGTTCTAAAAGCTCTTTTGTGGGCAATAGATGATTTGGTGGAGAGGCAGATCTTTACTGCTTCTTAAACAGCCTTTTTGGTTTTCAGATTTTAACTGTTAAACTACCCGGCACAGGCCTTTCTCAGATTTCTGTCCTTGGAGGCCTATTGTTTGCAGCCATGATGGTGAATTACTTTCATTTGATTCATGGTGTCTGCAGGCATTCCAAATTTTTTTTTTCTCTCCAACCCTGCCAGAAGTGCGGGTCTGGCCTTTCCGTAAAGAAAGATCCTGGGTCTCCTCAGTTTTTCTGGCTGCCCCAGACATCTGTGAAGATACAGAAGCCCACCAGCTAAAGCTAAGTCTGGTTTCCACACTCCTGGTCAAATGGAGAGCATAGGTCATGGGTTCCAGTTCATAGCTCACTGTGCCAGGAGCCTGCAGTACGGCGGAAGCTGATAGGTGAAGCTGTATACTATAGAGAGACAAACTTACCTGCTTTGTTCTTTGTCCAGCTTTCTATTAGGTGCTTTGGCTCTTTGACTGGTTTCCAGAGTTCTGAGTCCTTTAGTTCTACCACATTATATATTTTGTTATTTTTCTACAACTGTTGGGAGACCCTGGTGGCGTAGTGGTTAAGAGCTAGGTCTGCTAACCAAAAGTCTGGCAGTTCAAATCCACCAGGTGCTCCTTGGAAACTCTGCGGGACAGTTTTACTCTGTACTGTAGGGTTGCTATGAGTTGGAATCGACTCAACAGCAGTGGGTTTGGTGTTTTTTTTTTTATTGTTGTGGGAAGGTAGGAATGTTCAACTGCTTATGCCGCCATCTTTTTTTTTTTTTCATTGTGCTTTAGATGACAGCTTTCATAGAAAATTAAATAGTTAATACACATATTGTTATGTGACATTGGTTGCCAATCCCACAATGTGTCAACACTCTCCCCTTCTCGACCTTGTGTCCGCCATTACCAGCTTTACTGTCGCCTCCTGCTTTCTTGTCCTTGCCCTTGGACTGGTGTGCCCATTTAGTCTCATTTTGCTTAATGGGCCTGTCTAATCGTTGGCTGAATGGTGAACCTCAGGAGTGACTTCAGTAATGAGTTAAAAGGGTATCTGGGAGCCATACTTTCAGGGTTTCTCCAGTCTCGTGTAAGACCAGTAAGTCTGGTCTTTTTTTGTGAGTTAGAATTTTGTTCTACATTTTTCTCCAGCTCTGCCTGGGTCCCTCTATTATGATCCCTGTCAGAGCAGTCAGTGGTGGTAGCTGGGCACCATATAATTGTGCTGAATCAGTCTGCTGGAGGCTGTGGTAGTTGTGGTCCATTTGTCCTTTGAACTAATATTTCCCTTGTGTCTTTGGTTTTCTTCATTCTCCCTTGCTCCAGACAGTTAAGCCTCCATCTTGCCAGCCTCTGCTACTGCTCTGTAATGTTTCCAACTAAAAAGCACTGGCTTTTTCATGCTAGGGAAACTCATTTTCTTCTTTTGACTCCCCTCCCATCTCATGCCCCAATCCTCTCTTTCAAGAACCAACTCAGAATCCATGTCTTTCATCAAACGTCCCCTAGTGCCCAGAGACAGAAGTAAACTGATTTCTACTGACAGTATTTTCCATCAACACCAATGGAAGCTACAGTCAAGAAATCAAAAGACGCATTGCGTTGGGCAAATCTGCTGCAAAATACCTCTTTAAAATGTTGAAAAGCAAAGATGTCACCTTGAAGACGAAGGTGCACCTGACCCAAGCCATGGTGTTTTCAGTCTCGTGCATATGAAAGCTGGACAGTGAATAAGGAGGACTGAAAAAGAGTTGACTCCTCTGAGGTGCAGTGTTGGTGAAGAATATCGAATATACCATGGACAGCCAAAAGGATGAACAAATCTGTCTTGGAAGAAGTACAACCAGAATGCTCCTTAGAAGCAAGGATGGAGAGACTATGTCTTACATATTCTGGACATATTGTCAGGAAGGATCAGTCCCTAGAGAAAGATGTCATATTTGGTAAAGGAGAGAGGGTCAGTGAAAAAGAGACCCTCAACGAGATGGATTGACACAATGGCTGCAACAGCGGGCTCAGGCATAACACTTGTGAGCATGGTGCAGGACTGACAGTGTTCTGTGGTACATATAGGGTCGCTGTGAATTGGAACTGACTCAGTGGCACCTAACAACAACAACATAGTCTCCCCCTACCTTCCTTGTCATGTTCTACCTTATATTTTTACTTCTTTTTTTTAATAATTTATTTTTTGATGTCATTGTTGAGAATATACACAGCAGAACATACACCAGTTCAGCAGTTTTCTGCATTTACATTTTAGTGACACTGATTACATTCTTCAAGTTGTGCAACCATTCTCACCTTCATTTTCTAAATTGTTTCTCCCCAAGATAAACTCATTTACTTCTAAGTTTCCTGTCTGATTTTTCAAATTGCTGTTGTCAGCTTGATCCCATATAGACAGATCTTAAAAGAACACAGTACTCAAGGCAGACATTCTTTACTAGTTAAGCTTAACTATTGTTCAGTGTTAAGAAGACTTCAGGAGATATTTTTGGTTTAAGGTTTAAAGATTATCTCAGGGCAATAGTTTTGGAAGTTCATCTAGCCTCCACGGTACCAGAAAATCTGGATTGCCTGAGAATTTGAAGTTCTGTTTATTTTCTCCCTTTTGATCAGGATTCTTTTATAGGATCTTTGATCAAAATATCAGTAATGGTAGCTGGCATCATGCGGTTCTTCTGTTCTCATGGCAAAAAAGGGCAGTTTTTCATGGAGACAAGCCACACATTCTGTTTTCTCCTCCTATTCCAGGCTCCTCCTTCCTCTGTTGCTCCAGGTGAATAGAGGCCAAGTGTTGTACCTTGGATGGCTGCTTGCAAGCTTTTAAGGTCCCAGGTGCTATGCAACAAACTAGGAGATAGAACAAAAGCCATAGGAACTGTATTAGGCCAGTTAACTGGGATGTCCCATGAAACCGTGACTCTGATTGGTAATGTTTTTAAGGTTTATCTGTGAACCTTTTTTAATTTTTTTAAAAGCTATATCTCCCATGATAGTCATTTAATTTTTTGTTTGTTTTTTTGAGTCATTTCATTTTTTAACAGCTTTATTGAGATATGTAGCCCTGGTGGTAAAATAGTTAAGAATTCAGTTGCTAAAGAAAAGGTTAGTGGTTCAAATCTACCAGCTGCTTCTTGGAAACCCTGTGAGGCAGTTCTACTCTGTCCAGTAGGGTCGCTATGAATCAGAATTGACTCAGCGGCAACAGGTTTGGTCTGGTTATTGAGATATATTTTTATACCGAAAATTTACTGGCTTTAAGTGTGTGATTCAGTGATTTTTAGTATATTTACGGAGCTCTGCAGTCATAACTACAGTCCAATTTAGAACATCTCTGCCACCCCAAAGAGTCCTCATGCCCATTTGCAGCTACTCCCTGTTCCCTTCCTTAGTTTTGGCAACCACTAATGTATTTTCTGTCTCTTATAGATTTGCCTTTTCTGGACATTTCATGTAAGTGGAATCAGAATATGTGGTCTTTTCCATCTGCCTTCTTTCACCTAGGATAATGTTTTCTTTCACTTAGCATAATGTATCAGATTACTCTCTTTACCACCAAGTAGTATTTCATTGTATGGCTGTAAAAAAAACCAGAAACCAAACCCATTGTGGCTGAGTTGATGCTGACTCATACCGACCCTATAAGACAGAGTAGAACTGCCCCGTAGGGTTTCCCAGGAGAGGCTGGAGGATTTGAATTGCCATCCTTTTGGTTAGCAGCCAATGTCTTAACCACTGGGACACCAGGGCTCCTGTATGGATATACCACATTTTATTTATCTATTCATCAGTTGATGGCCGTGTCAGTTTTTTTGTTTTCCTTCCACTTTTGGCTATTATGAATAATGCTGCTATGAACATCTGTGTGCAAGTTTTCGTGTAGACATACGTTTATTTATTTATTTATTTAGGATAAATATGTGGGAGTGGGATTGCTGAGTCATATGGTAAATTCATACTTAACTTTTTAAGAAATTGCCAAACTGGTTTTCAGAGTGGCTAGATTTACTTTTTTTCTTTTCTTTATGTACTTAGTGGTACATCTTTCTTGACCCCCCAGGCCCCCCACCCCCGACCCCCAGTTGTGTGAGTCTCAGTACATTCAGCTCTATCAAATATTTTACCAGATTTGTGTTGGCATCTTCTCTCTCAGAGCCCCTTGGGTGCCCCAGTCTGGCCTAGTGATTGCTGGTCACATGATATCTAGTTTTTCCCACTATTGGTGATGTTAAATATGATCACTTGATTAAGATAATATCTGCCGGATTCTAGATGTTTTTCAACAACCTTACACCCAGTTGTTTTAATTTATATTGATGGCTTTTTTTCTGAATCAGCTATAACAACGGTTGTTTTAAAAAACGGTAATTTTTATAATTCTGTCATACCCATCACATTTAATAGATATTATTTTATAAAGCCACCACCTGTCTGTCAGTTTGTCATACTGTGGTAGCTTGCATGTTGCTATGATGCTGGAAACTATGCCAACCATATTTCAATTACCAGCAGGGTCACCCATGGTGGACAGGTTTCAGTAGAGCTTCCAGGCTAAGACAGACAAGGAATAAAGGCCTAATGATCAACTTCTGAAAATTAACCAGTGGAAACCCTATGAATCCCAGCAGAATTGTAGTGTTAGACAGGGAGCCCCCTATTGGCTGCAACAGTGGACTTGAGCGTACCAATGATCATGGACTCGGTGCAGGACCAGACAGTGTAATGTTCTTTTGTACATGGGGTTGCTACTATGAGTTGGCGCCTAATGGACAGCAACTAACAACAACAGAATTTTTATAAAAGCTTTTATATTTCTTCTTCCTTGCTTTCTGGCACTATAAGATATTCCAGACTCATCTTGTACGTTCGCTGCCCCAACATGCGATCAGCCATTTCTTGAAGGAGCCCTGCTCCTTTTAGTGGGAAATGGTATTAAGAAAGCAAGATCTGGATGTTAGCTATGCTCGTTGTTACTGGGGTGGCATCATTTCTAGGCACTTTCAGTGGATAAAGCTAGAAAACTTTTTGTTTAAAGCATGAGTTTGTATTTATTGATACCTCTAATTCCAATCCATACTAGATTTCTTCTCCCATTACATATTTGTATCTTTCTTTTTCCATTGTACGAACCATAGTTGCCAACATCTATGTATATATTTACTCATTTGGTGTATACATAAAATAGTTTTGGAATTATTAATCCTGTACTGCTACCAATAACAAACTTACTAAGTAAGTTTCAGGATTTTTGTTGTTGTTGTTGCAGTTCTTTATGTTTTTAGGTTGTCTCCCACTGAGGGAATATAGTCACTAGAGTTCTCTAGTCATGATTTACTCGGATTCATCCTTTTTTTTTTTTTTCTGTGTGGTTAACATTTGATTCTCTTTGTATTCAATTTTAAGACTTTGCCCTCTTGTTGATTTTACTTATTTTTAATTTTTAAAAATTGAGATATAATTCATCGATCATAAAATTTATCCTTTTAAAGTATATAATTTAGTGGTTTTTAGTATATTCACAAGGTTGTGCAACTGATTTAATTTTATTTATAGAATATGTAAAACATAAGATTCAAAAGTTAGAACTATATAAAAAAGTATACTGTTTCGTTTTCTATCCTTCACCCTTTTCCCACCCACATCCTTTAGGTAACCAGCTTCGTTAATTTCTGGCTTATTTTCCCCAAGTTTCTTTTTAGGAAAATAACCAAATACATGTATATATTATTTCCTCTTCTCTCTTTTTCTTTACCCCTTCTTTCTTGCACAGAAAAATATCTTACTATGTATACTCTTTGCATGGTGCTTTTTCTTTTTTAATTTAACAAAATATCCTTGCAGTCGCTTTATATTAATTCATAGATGACTCTCAATCTTTTTTACAGCTAAATTGCTCTTCCTTTTAGGGACCAAACCGGAACCAAACCAGTTGCCATCACGTTGATTCTGACTCATGGCAATGCCATGCATTTCGGAGTGGAGCTGCTCCCTAGTTTTCAGTGGCTGTGATCTTTTGGAAGTATAATTACCAGGACTTTCTTCCCAGGCATCTCTGGGTGGGCTCAAACCGCCAACTTTTTGGTTTGTAACTGAGCACTTAACCATCCGCGCCACCAAAGGACTCCATGTTTTGGGAACATACCATACTTTGTTTAACCAGTCTCATATGTATGGGCCTTTAGATTATCCTCATTCTTTTGCCACTATACATAGCACAATTAATAACCTTGTGTGTATGTTTTTCCTCCCTCAAACTGTTAGAGATTTATCTTCAGTGTAAATTCCTAAAAATGAGATTGCTGGGCAACGGGTAAATACATACTTAGTTTTGTTAGATATCGCCAAGTTCCTTGCTTTTCTACTTTCTTAGGTGTTGGCCCAGAATTTGGCTTTCTGGGCTCTAATGATTTGGAATTATTTACTTCTAAAACAAGACAATTTTGAGAGTGACAAATGCTAACCTGGGCAGGATACTGGGACAGCAGGCATAAACCAGGATTGTCTCCAGGCATACTACATTGCACGGTCACCTTCTCTAAGTTAATTGTCACTTATCGTTCTGTTTCTCAGTTTTTAAATCTTTGTCATTCTTTTTCCAGTATTATTTATCCTTATGAGTATATGCCCTTGTAAAAGTCCCATTGCTGTTGTTTTAGTGGGTTTCAGGAGACACTAGGGGTGAAAGCATTTGTTCATTCTGATATCTTTAGCTGGAAGCTTCAAAGAGTTATTAAGAAACTTATCAGTTAAGCATGAAGTTAGAATTAAGAAATCTTCAGATATAGATAGGCTTGAAAGAGGGCAAAAAAGTTTCATACTCTTTTTTTAGATACATAATGGAATATGTGATCTTGTAAAACCAAACCAAACCCACTGCTGTAAAGTCAATTCCGACTCATAACAACCTTACGGGACAGAGTAGAAGAACTGCCCCGTAGGGTTTCCAAGGCTGTAAATCTTTATGGAAGCAGACTGCCACACCTTTCTCTTAAGGACCTTTCAGTTAGCAGCCGAGAGCTTTAACCACTGTACCACCAATGCCACTTGATCTTATAAAAGGAGAGGGTAAAGCAAGAAAGAAGATGACCTGGGCTCTAGGAAATGGGTTCCCAGTTCAGGAGAAGAGCAAATGGATTTCAGGATCATGGCTATGCCCTATCCAGAGAGCAGCTCATTTAGACTGGAACAAGAAGATAGAGGCCTTTAGGAGGGAGGTTTCTAGGAAACAAGCAGAGCTCCAAGACTCTCAGATGATATTTGAAAGTATTTAAAAAATGTATTGCTAGCCATTGTTACCATTGTTACCTGTTGTAGCATCTGGAAAAACCGGCAGTAGATATAAAGAAAACTAAGTAAAAAACTAAGTAAATTTAAAAATTGATGTAGATATTAACTCAAGGGGAAAAGAAAGTTTTTAGAGAAATGAAACAATCTTATAGTATTTAGCTCACAAGTGAAGAATAATTACATTGTTACAGTATTTCTCTGACCTGATTTAATTAAGAAAGTGATTCTACTCTATTGGGAAGACAAAGTAAGAGAGTATGTGAACTAAATCTTAATCTACTGTAGCATTAAGACAGTGGATAACATTTAAAATATATCAAACTAGAAGTGGCTATGTAAACCTATTGGAAATATGGAGGTAAATACCAGAAAAAATAAGTATCCCTGGGAAATAGGATTAGGAACACAGGGTGGGGAGGGTGAGGCAGGAGCTTTCTATTTCATCTTTGATGAACATACATAAAAATTGAAAAAACCTCAGGCGAGGATTCCTACTCAAGTCAGTCTGCTCTTGCAATGTCAATACTGGCAGTTGAGACCAAGCCAGAGCTTGAATGTATTATAGGACAATCTGGTGGCTTCAAGTTCTTTCACCGACTGGTAGTGAAAGGTTAGACATTCTCTCTCTGCATTTGTGCCTGAGACATTCATGGACCCAGGAAACCAGGAGGGAAACAAATTTTGAATGTAGAATTTGAAAAGCTGTATTTTTGCAGTTCCTTTCTGTGTTGGATCATATGTTGTCCACATGGGTATAAAATGGAAAAACAAAAGTGCTGTATTGGTGGTAAAAAAGTATAAACGAAACAAAACCTACTGCCATCAAATCAATTCTAACTTATAGCGACCCTGTAGGAGAGAGTAAAACTGCCCCCATAGGGTTTCCAGGGCTGTAAATCCTTATGGAAGCAGATTGCCACATCTTTCTCCCTCAGAGTGGTTGGTGGGTTTGAACCACTGACCTTTTGGTTAGCAGCTGAGTGCTTAACTACTGTGCCACCAAGGCATAGGCCTCAAGAACTTGATAGAATAGGGACAGAGATGGCAGTCACTGGGGCATGCTCAAACTGGCAGGTATCAGCCTCTATTAGGTTCTCGTTAAGCAAGGCGTCCTGGCCTTAGCTGAGCGGGAAAAGAATATAAAGAACATGTATGACACAATGGAAATAACATCAGGAATCTTGTATTTTCTGACTCTCTGGTTTTAGAAATTCTGTTTTGGCAAGCAACTCCATGAGACTGAAAATATGACCTTGAGTATATCCCACCTGAACTTAGAGACCATCTCAAGAAAAGATTTGATGTATTAAACACTGATGACCAAAGGCTAGGTGTGTTGTAGAATGAAACCAAGAATACCATATGTGAAGAAAGCAAGAGGTCATTTAAAAGACAGAAAAGATCAAACTGGTTATCAGAATAGACTATGAAACTTGCTCTTTAAAAAAAAAAATTTTGTTTTTTTTATTAAGTGAAAGTTTACAAATCAAGTCAGTTTCTCATAGAAAAATTTATATACACCTTGCTATATACTCCTAGTTGCTCTCCCTATAATGAGACAGGACACTCCTTCCCTCCACTCTCTATTTTCGTGTCCATTCGGTCAGCTTCTGACCCCCTCTGTCCTCTCATTTCCTCTCCAGAAAGGAGCTTCCCACATAGCCTTATGAGTCTACTTGATCCAAGAAGCTGACTCTTCACCAGTATCATTTTCTATCCCATGGTCCAGTCAAATCCCTGTCTGAAGAGTTGGCTTTTGATACGGTTCTATCTTGGGCTAACAGAAGGTCTGGGGACCATGACCTCTGGGGTCCTTCTTGTCTCAGTCAGACCATTAAGTCTGGTCTTTTTATGAGAATCTGGGGTCTGCATCCCACTGCTCTCCTGCTCCCTCAGGGGTTCTCTGTTGTGTTCCCTGTCAGGGCAGTCAGCGGTTGTGGCCGGGCACCATCTAGTTCTTCTGGTCTCAGGCTGATGCAGTCTCTGGTTTATGTGGCCCTTTTTGCCTCTTAGGCTCATAATTACCTTGTGTCTTTGGTATTCTTCATTCTCCTTTGCTCCAGGTGGGTTGAGTACAGTTGATCCATCTTAGATGGCCGCTTGCTAGTGTTTAAGACCCCAGATGCCATTCTCCAAAGTGGGATGCAGAATGTTTTCTTAATAGATTTTATTATGCCAGTTGACTTCGATATCCCCTGAAACCATGGTCTCCAAACCCCGACCCCTGCCAAGCTGGCCTTTGAAATGTTCAGTTTATTTAGAAACTTCTTTGCTTTTGATTTAGTCCAGTTGTGTTGACCTCTCCTGTATTGTGTTGTCTTTCCCTTCACCTAAAATAGTTCTTATCTACTATCTAATTAGTGAAAAACCCTCTCCCTCCCTCCCTTCCCATTCTCGTAACCATCAAAGAATATTTTCTTCTCTGTTTAAACTATTGTTCGAGTTCTTCTAATAGAGGTCTCATGCAGTATGTGTCCTCGTGCAACTAATTTCACTCAGCATAATGCCTTCCAGATTCCTCCATGTTACGAAATGTTTCACAGCTTTATCATTGTTCTTTATCGATGTGTAGTATTCCATTGTGTGAATATACCATAATTTATCCATTCATCCATTGATGGGAACCTTGGTTGCTTCCATCTTTTTGCTCTTGTAAACAGTGCTGCAGTGAACATGGATGTGTATCTGTCTGTTTGTGTAAAGGCTCTTATTTCTCTAGGATATATTCCAAGGGATGGGATTGCTGGATCTTATGGTAGTTCTATTTCTAGCTTTTGAAGGAAGTGCCAAATCGATTTCCAAAGCGGTTATACCATTTTACATCCCCACCGGCAGTGTGTAAGTGTTCCACTCTCTCTACAACCTCTCCAACATTTATAATTTTGTGTTTTTTGGATTAATGCCAGCCTTGCTGGCGTGAGATAGAATCTCATTGTAGTTTTGACTTGCACTTCTCTAGTGCCTAATGATTGTGAGCATTTCCTCATGTATCTGTTAGCCAACTGAATGTCTTCTTTAGGGAAGTGCCTGTTCATATCCTTGGCCCATTTTTCAGTTGGGTTATTTGTTTTTTTGTAGTTGAGTTTTTACATTATCATGTAGATTTTAGAGATGCGCTGATCGGAAATGTTGTAGCTAAAAAACTTTTTCCCAGTATGTAGGTAATCTTTTTACTCTTTTGGTGAAGTCTTTGGAAGAGTATAGGTGTTTGATTTTTAGGAGCTCCCAGTTATCTAGTTTCTCTTCCTGTGTTGTTAGTAATGTTTTATATATTGTTTATGCCATGTATTAGGGCTCCTAGCATTGTCCATATTTTTTCTTCCATGATCTTTATTGTTTTAGATTTTATATTTAGGTCTTTGATCCATTTTGAGTTCATTTTTGTGCATGGTGTGAGGTGTGGGTCTTGTTTCCCTTTTTTGCAGATGCATATCCAGTTATGCCAGCACCATTTGTTAAAGAGATCCTCTTTTCCCCCATTTAACTGACTTTGGGCCTTTGTCAAATATCAGCTGCCCATATGTGGATAGATTTATGTCTGGATTCTCAATTCTGTTTCATTGGTCTATGTATCTGCTTTTGTACTAGTACCAGGCAGTTTTGACTACTGTGGTGGTATAATAGGTTCTAAAATTAGGTATAGTGAGGCCTCCCACTTTGTTGTTCCTTTTCAGTAATGCTTTACTTATTCGGGCCTCCTTCCTTTGCATATGAAGTTGGCGATTTGTTTCTCCATTTCTTTAAAAAACGTTGTTGGAATTTGAATCCAAATTGCATTGTTATCTATAGATCGCTTTTGGTAGAATAGACATTTTTACAACGTTAAAGTCTTCCTCTCCTTGAGCAAGGTTATGTTTTTCTACTTATGTAGGTCTCTTTTGGTTTCTTGCAGTAGTGTTTTGTAGTTTTCTTTGTAAAGGTTATTTATTCCTAAGTATTTTATCTTCTTGGGGGCTACTGTAGATGGTATTGATTTGGTGATTTCCTCTTGGATGTTCTTTTTGTTGGTGTAGAGGAATACAACTGATTTTTGTATGTTTACCTTGTATCCTGATACTCTGCTGAACTCTTGTATTAGTTTCAGTAGTTTCTTTGAGGATTCCTTAGGGTTTTTTTGCATATATGTCATCTGCAAATAGAGATACTTTTACTTCTTCCTAACCAATCTGAATGCCTTTTATTTCTTTATCTAGCCTAATTACTCTGGGTAGGACCTCCAAAAGCACAGTGTTAAATAAGAGTGGTGATAAAAGACATCCTTGTCTTGTTCCTGATCTCAAGGGGAATGCTTTCAGACTGTCTCCATTTAGGATGATGTTGGCTATTGGCTTTGTTTAATGCCCTTAATTATGTTGAGGAATTTTCTTTCTGTTCCTATTTTGCTGAGAGTTTTTATCACGAATGGGTGTTGAACTTTGCCAAATGCCTTTTCTGCATTGATTGATAAAATCATGTGATTCTTCTCTTTTGTTTTATTTATATTATGCACTACATGAATTGTTTTTCTAATGTTGAACCATCCCTGTATACCTGGTCTGAATCCCACTTGGTCATGGTGAATTGTTTTTTTGATATGGTGTTGAATTCTATTGGCCAGAATTTTGTTTAAGATTTTTGCATCTAAGTTCATGAGGGATATAGGTCTATAATTTTCTTTTATTGTGGTGTCTTTACCTGGTTTTGGTATTAGGAATATGCTGCCTTCATAGAATGAGTTTGGAAGTATTCCATCCTTTTCTGTGTTCTGAAATACCTTTAGTAGTGGTGGTGTTAATTCTTCTCTGAAAGTTTGGTGCAACTCTGCAGTGAAGCCATCCGGTCCAGAGCTTCTTTTTGTTGGGGGTTTTTTGATTACCTTTTCAATCTCTTCTTTTGTAATGGGTCTATTTAGTAGTTCTACCTCTGTTTGTTTTAGTTTAGATAGGTAATGTGTTTGTAGGAATACATCTATTTCTTCCAGGTTTTCAAATTTGTTAACAGTACAATTTTTGATAGTAATCTGATATGATTGTTTTAATTTCAGTTGGGTCCGTTATACTATCACCCATCTCATTTCTTATTTGGGTTATTTGCTTCCTCTCTTGTTTTTCTTTTGTCAGTTTGGCCAGTGGTTTATCAATTTTGTTAATTTTTTCAAAGAACTAGCTTTTGGTCTTAACTCTGTCAGTTGTTTTTCTGTTTCTATTTCATTTAATCCTGCTCTAATTTTTTTTTTTCTTTTCTTGTAGTGTCTGCACATTTCTTTTGTTGCATTCTTTCTATTTGTTCAAATTGTAGGGATAATTCATTTTGGCCCTTTGTTCTTTTTGTATGTGTGCATTTATTGATATAAATTGTCCTCTGAGCACTGCTTTTGCTGTGTCCCAAAGGTTCTGATAAGAAATGTTGTTATTCTTACTGGAATATATGAATTTCTTTATTTCATCCTTGATGTCTTCCATAACCGTTTTTTTGAGCAGGGTATTGTTCAGTTTTCAAGTGTTTGATTTATTTTCCCTGTTACTGATTTCTGTTTTTATGGCCTTATGGTCAGAGAAGATTCTTTGTAATATTTCGATGTTTTGGATTCTACTAAGGCTTGCTTTATGACTTAATATCTGGTCTATTCTAGAGAATGTTCTGTGCGCACTAGAAAAGAAAGTATACTTGGTTGCTGTTGGGTAGAGTGTTCTGTATATGTCTGTCAGGTCGAGTTGGTTGATTGTGGCATTTAGATCTTCTGTGTCTTTATTGAACTTCTTTCTGGATGTCCTGTACTTCACCGAAAGTGGTGTGTTGAAGTCTCCTGCTATAATTGTAGAGCTGTCCCTCTCACTTTTCAGTGCTTTTAGAGTTTGTTTTATATATCTTGTAGCCCTGACATTGAGTACATATATATTTAATTTGGTTATATCCTCCTGGTGTATTGTCCCTTAAACATTGTATGGTGTCCTTCCTTATCCTTTGTGGTGGATTTACTTTAGTCTATTTTGTCAGAAATTAATATTGCCACTCCTGCTCTTTTTTGATTGTTGTTTGCTTGATATATTTTTTCCATCCTTTGTGTTTTAGTTTGTCTCTAAGTCTAAGGTGTGTCTCATGTATGCAGCATGTAAATGGATCATGTTCTTTTTTTTTCAATCTGTTCTGCCACTCTGTGTCTCTTTATCAGTGCATTTAGTCCATTAACATTCAGCATATTTATGGATAGGTATGAGTTTAGTGCCGTCATTTCGATGCCCTTTTTTTGTGTGTTGTTGACACTTTCCTTTTCCCACTTAATTTTTTGTGCTGAGCAGTTTATCTTTATATATTGTCTTCTTCTCCTATTCATTGTTGTTGATTTTGTTCCTGCTGAGTCTCTATTTTTTTCTTGTATTTTATTTTGATGAGTAGGATTCTTAGTCTCCTTTGTGGTTACCTTTATATTTACCCCTATTTTTGTAGGTTTAAACCTAACTTTTATGTTTTTGTATCCCCTTGTCTTCCTCTCCATATGAAAGACCTGTGACTACATTTCTTAGGCTCTCTTTATTATTTTAATTTTGTCTTCTTTTACAAAATGACATTGTTGTTTCCCTGTTTTGAGCGTTTTCTTATCTTGATTTTTTTTTGTGTGTGATTTCCCTCTCTGGGCTAACATCTGAGTGCTCTGTCCAGTGTTCTAGCCTTGAGTTGATATCTGATATTATTGATTTTCTAACCAAAGAACTCCCCCTTTAGTATTTCTTGTGGTTTTTGTTTGAGTTTTACAAATTCCGTAAACTTCTGTTTATTCGGAAATGCCCTAGTTTCCCCTTCATATTTGAGAGACAGTTTTGCTGGATACATGATTCTCGGGTGGTGGTTTTTTCCTTCATTGCTTTTATATGTCATCCCATTGCCTTCTTGCCTTCACGGTTTCTGCCAAGTAGTCTGAGCTTATTCTTATTGAATGTCTTCTGTAGGTGATTTTTCGTTTATCCGTAGCTACTCTTAAAATTCTCTCTTTATCTTTGGTTTTGGCAAGTTTGATTATGCCTTGGTGATTTTCTTTTAAAATCTACCTTCTGTGGATTTCGATGAGCATCTTGAATTGATATCTTCTTTGTCGATATCACGGAAGTTTTCTGGCAACAAATCTTCAACAGTTCTCTTTGTATTTTCTTTTATCCATCCCTGTTCTGGTACTTCAGTCACTCGTAGATTATTTCTTTTGATAGAGTCCCACATCGTTCTTAACGTTTCTTCATTTTTTTTTAATTCTTTTATCCGGTTTTTCTTTAAATATATTGGTGCCAAGTGCTTTATTTTCAAGCTCACTAATTCTTTGTTCCACTTGCTCGGTTCTGGTCCTTTGACTTTCTGTTGTTTTCTAATTCTGTAATTTTATTGTTAATCTTATGAATTTCTGATTGCTGTCTCCGTATAGATTCTTGCCAGCTAATTAAGTTTTTCATTATGTTCTTGGATAAGCTTTTTAATTTCTTCAGGTGTTTTATCTGTGTGTTCCTTGGCTTGTTCTGCATATTGCCTGATCTCCTTCTGGATCTTGTTCCTGATGTCTTGAACAGTTCTGTATGTTAATCTTTTGTATTCTGCATCTGATAATCCCAGGAAGGCATCTTCATCCAGAAGACCCGTTGATTATTTGTTTTGAGAGCTTATTGAAGTGATCATGGGCAGCTTCTTTATGTGATTGGATATTGACTGTTTTCTGTCAGCCATGTATAATTTATTGTATTAATTTATTTTATGTTTTCTTACTGTATCCTAGCTTTTTACTTTTTTTGTTTTGTTATGCCCAAAGAAGTTTCTTGAGTGAGCTAGCTTGATGATTCCTACCTTTGAAGGTCTAGCATCCTGACACCAGGTGGCTAGAGCTGTTATCAGGTATATCAGCCTATGAGTCCATTCATTTTTCTTATATGGATTCAGCTCAGTTGTCTAGGTAGTTGGTCATCAAGTGTGTGGTACAGCCTCTGTCCTACAGCCTTAGAGGGGCAGGGGTGATTGGTATAGGTACTGGTATCTGGTTGCAGTGGCGGGGGGGGGGTCACGCTCTGAACAAGGCAGGGGGTTGAGAACCGTCCCCAGGTGCCTCTGAGGAAAGCGTTTCCCTTTTCCTTAGAGTGTACAGGTGGGTGGGGTCTGCAGACCTACCATGGGCACCCAACGCTTTTGGTTGTAAGGACTGGGAGGTAACAGTTTTCCTTGGACCCCTGTTGTGGGTGGCTGGGTAACGTGAGTGGAACCACCAGTCCTTAGGTCCCTGATGTGGATAGGTGAGGACCCTGTTCAGTAGGCAAAGCGGTGTGAAACATCAAACACCCACCTCTCCACCGCACAGCTGAAACAGTTGGAGTCTGCCAGCAAGGGCCTGTTCTCCTGACATAGGCTTGCACAGGTCCATTCAGGGAGAAATGGTATTCAAAGTCCACAGGCCTGACTATGCCTGTACAGGAGCCGCTTCTGTCCTGATCTCCCCAGGTTAGTGGAGCTGGCAGAGTATCTTATCCCCCAGTTGTGAATTTATTCCTTTTCCAGGGCTGGGAGAATGTCCTAGGGTACTCAGCAGGACCTGTCTTAGTCCCAGGGAAATCAACAGCTGCTGAAGTCCCCTTAGGGGCCGGGGACACAGTAAAATATACACAAGTACTTAGCTTTTGCCGAGAGCGCCATCCTTCTCTGGTTCTGGAGGTGAGTAGGCTGTGCAGCTGGCTGTTTTCTTCCTCAGGAAATTGGGACCGAACACTACCACCAGCCTGCCTCCGTTGCTCCAGGAATGGTGCCTGAATGATCCCTGTGTTTCAGGTCCAGCAACTCCATTCTGCTTCTGAACCATCTCTTCCTCCCCCTGCCGCTCAGCCCGTTTTCTAACTTTGCCTTTGATGTTCAGGGCTCCTAGCTTGTAATAAATATAATCATTTCACTTGTTTTTTGGGGTCTTTGGCGTAAGAGGGCTCACCGGAAGTGTCTGAGTATTCCGCCATCTTGGCCCTGCCCCCAAAACTTGCTTTTGAATGTAGAGTAGCTTAAGTGAAAGAAAGAAATGATGAGGTAAAAGAGATGAATGGAATATTTCAGACTTGAGAAGATAAAGTATTATAATGAGATGTATAAAGACTTGAAGTTAGAAAACCAAAAGGGAAGAGCACGCTCGACATTTCTCAAGCTGAAAGAACTGAAGAAAAAATTCAGCCTTCGAGTTGCAGTATTGAAGGAATCTATGGATAAAATATTGAATGACACTGGAAACATTTAAAGAAGAGGGAAGGAATACGCAGTCAGTGTACTAAAAAGAATTGGTTGATTTTCAGCCTTCAGGAGGTAGGTAGCATATGATCAAGAACCAGTGGTACTGAAGGAAAAGATCCAAGCAACACTGAATGCATTGGCGAAAAACAAGCTCCAGGGATTGATGGTTTCAGCAAATGGATGCTGTGTTCTTTTGCATGTTGTTATAGATTGAATCGTGTTCCCCAAAAATGTGAGTTAGCTTGGGTAGATCGTGATTCCCAGTATTGTGTGATTGTCCACCATTTTGTGATCTGATGTGATTTTCATTTATGTTGTAAACCGTACCTCTATGATGTTAATAAGGTGGGATTAGCAGCAGCTACGTTAGTGATGCAGGACTCAATATGCAAGATTGGATTGTGTTTTAAGCCAATCACTTTTGAGATATTAAAGAGAGAAGCAAGCAGAGAGACATGGGGACCTCATACCACCAAGAAAGCAGTGCCAGGAGCAGGGCACGCCCTTTGGACCTGAGGTTCCTATGCAGAGAAGCTCCTTGTCCAGGGGAAGATTGATGACAAGGACCTTCTTCCAGAGCCAACAGAGAGAGAGCCTTCCCCTGGAGCTGATGCCCTGAATTCAGACTTCTAGCCTACTAGGCTGTGAGAGAATACATTTCTCTTTGTTGAAGCCATCTACTTGTGATGTTTCTATGATAGCAGCCCTAGATAACTAAGACACATGTAGTCCAGTTTCTTGGATTGTTTGCTCAGCACACAGATTGAATAAGTATGATGTAAAGATACAACCCTGACGCACACCAATCCTGATTTTAAACCATACAGTATCCCTTGTTCTGTTCAAACAGCTGCTTGTCTTGATCTATGTAATGGTTCCTCATGAGCACTAATTAAGTGTTCTGGAATTCCCATTCTTCCCAATGTTATGCATAATTTCTTATGATCCACATAGTAAAATGCCTTTGTATAGTCGATAAAAGACAGGTAGACATCTTTCTGGTATTCTCTGCTTTCAGTCAAGATCCAACTGGCATCACCAATGATATCCCTTGTTCTACACCTGAATCTGGCCTGAATTTCTGGCAGATCCATATCAATGTACTGCTGCAACCGCTTTTGAATTATCTTCAGCAAAATTTTATTTGCGTTCGATATTAGTGATATTGTTCAATACTTTCTCCATTCTGTTGGATTACCTTTCTTTGGAATGGGCACAAATTGGGATCCCTTCCAGTTGATTGGCCCAGTAGCTGTCTTCCAGATTTCTTGGCATAGATGAGTGAGCACTTCCAGTGCTATGTCCTTTTTTTGAAACATCCCCCCCTCGCCGCCCCCACTACTGGAAGCCTCTGTCTATGCAGGCAGAGAAGGCCCTAGCTCACTTCACGTCCCACTCCTGCTCTGAGGCCAGTCTCTTCCCACTGCTGAGCCTGTTTTATCAACTTTAAAACATTTTCCCTCTTCCTCAGCTTTTTCAAAAGCGGGAAGTCAGCCATTTTGTCCCCTCCTTGCTTCATGTCTCCTCCTGTGTGTGTGCTCCCATTTCATCTTTGGCAGCTGGAGCTGCTCTGAAGTCTTTTGAGGACATCTGTGGAGAAATGAGCTGTTTTTGCAAAAGCACAAAGAATAACCTATGTCCTGGTGCAGAGGGTACTCCTGGTACTGCCTTTCAGGACTTTGGAGGGTGAGCTTGGACTGGGGCTCATTTTCGTCTCAAGTAACAGGGTGAATGCTCCCCTCGCCAATTGCTGGGTGGATGAGAAGGAGGGCATGATTTTTCTCTAAGGGAGAAAATGTTCCCTGTGCACATTGTAGGTCCTCAGTAAACATTTGCAGGTGACAGTCAGGGAGAGAGCAAGAAAGGAGGGAGGGACGAAGAAATAGAAAAGAGAGGAAGAGAGAAAGTTGCTGGGGTATCTGCATCCTGAAAGTAGTGCCTGGGGCTGGGAGCTCAGCCTGCTGTCCAACTGCACATTTACAGGAGCTGGCCCCCTAAGGGGAGAAATGTACACTGGGTCTCAGAAGGACTCTCAGTTTTCAGAGGGTCCTAAGAGATCTGTAAGGGTGCCCAAGCCTGGGCTCTACCTATTCTCCAGCCTGACCTCCTCCTCCTGCCTCTCCCCAGGCTTTCCCCCAGGACACTTGTGAATCACTTGTTTGTCATCAGCAGCATCCTCTGTCAGCCAGGTCCTTCACCTTCTTGCTGGCAAAGATCTGCATCTGAGCTGGCCGGTGTCTTAGACAGTGATGGGTACTCAGTGGACATGTGCTGAATGAATGAATGAGTGAAGAAATGATGTGAGCATTTGGATACAGAAAGAAATGATGGAAAAAATTAAAAAAATTTTTAATGGAAAAAAGGTAACTGCCACCTCCACCACAGAGAAGTCTGCTCAGCTCAAGACAACATCCTTTATCACAGTTATGGATCTAATTGTGTTTCCCCAAAATATGTGTTGTAAATTCTGGCCTCTGCCCGAGGTTATGATCCCATTTGTGAATGGGTTGTGTTTGTTATGTTAATAAGGCAGGGTTAGGGTGTGTCTTGTATCAGTCTCTCTTGAGATATGAAAGAGATCGAACAAGCAAGCGAGCAGAGTTAGGGGAAGTGAGGTGCCAAACTACATGAAGATTGCCTAGGAGCAGAAACTCAGAAGAGACAAGGACCTTTCTCCAGAGCCAACAGAGAGAGAAAACCTTCTCTTAGAGCCAGTGCCCTGAATTCGGACTTCTAGCTTCCTAAAGGAGGAGCCCTGGTGGTGCAGTGGTTTGTAGCCATAGGCTGCTAACTGAAAGGTCAGCGGTTTGAACCTACTAGCTGCTCAGCAGGAAAAAAACTTGGCAGTCTGCTTCCATAAAGATTTTAGCCTTCTAAACTCTGTGGGGCAGTTCTCCTCTGCCCTGTGGGGTTGCTACGAGTTGGGATTGACTCAACGACAACAAGTTAAGCATCCTAAAGTGTGAGAAAATTAATTTGTTAAAGGCATCCATTTATGGTATTTCTGTTATAGCAGCTCTAGATAACTGAGACGGTCACCTTAGGCTTTCTAATGACTTCTTTAAATATTTCATGTGTAGTCTTAACACCTCCTTCCCTCCACTTAAGCTGCAGATGGCTTTGTTTGCAAACAGCACCCTCACAACCTGGTATTCAGTGCCCCTGTGCCCAAGCAACAGCCCCTCTCTGTCACCCTTTTTTTCCTCCCCCTCCCTCTGCTCACTCTCAATTTGTTTTGTCTTTCTGTGAGCAGTTTGGCTTGTTATATACCAGGCACTGCTTGGTTTGGGCAAGAGGCCACGAAAGGAAGAGGAAGCACAGGTCTTGCTCATCTTGAGCAGACAGAAGTGAGCTGTGAAATTTAGGTCTAGTGAAATGTTCCATATGTGGTTGCTTTTGGCCTTTGCCCGAGCTGTTCCTCTGTGCCAGAAATACCTCTTTTAGCTTCTGTGGGAACCAGTCCAGGGAGGGAGACTAAGATCACCCACTTCTGATGCCAAATTGTGTGGTAGGTAACAAATCCTACTCTACATGCCGACTGTGTCCTGTGGAAGTCTCAGCTTCCCTTCTGTGTTCTGTTCAGACCCAGCTGCCCATGCAGCCCTTCTCTCTCTCATCCTTAGCCACGTGAGGCTGGGTCAGTGGGTACTGGCTGCAAGCTTTGGAGTCTACATGACTCTGCACTTCAGACCAGCCAGCCTCAAATTGGGGGTTTTTCTCTACCACCTCAGGGTACCAGTTGCAAACGCAAGAGTCCAGATGTTCTTCTCCACTTTAGACCAGCCAGTGTCTACTGCTCCTTTAGGTTCTTTAATTTGCTGGAATGACTCAGAGAGCTTATAGGAAACACTGTACCTGCGATAACAACTTTAATATGACAAGAAAGGGTACAAATGAAGAGACACATATGGAAAGGTCTGGGAGGGGTCACAGCATGGAGCCTCCATGTCCCAAAGAAGGACACACTACCCTCTCCCATAGCCACCAACCAGGAAGTTCCATCTGAGCCTCTGCATTCAGGGCTTCTATTGGCCTCTCCAGGTGGCCATGATAGATTTTGTCATGCCTTAGCTTCGGGCCCCTAGGCAAGCAGCATCTCAGGAACCCAGAACAAGAAGCCAGATTGCTTTCTGCACCTCATACCCTCTCTCCTTATTTTTCGATCTCCAGTCCAGCCATCCCTCAGAAGCCCAGCAGGATCATCCCTTCTCCAGGAAGCACTCCCAGATATGGGTGGTACTGGTGCTGAGGTAGCACTGTCCCCCTGGGTCAGAGCCACCAGGCACATCGCGTCCTTCTACTCCAGGCCAGCCTGATGGAGTTAAGAACCCCTCATCTCGTCATCTGCAGCCAGAGAGCCCACCTGCTGGCGACTGTCTGTCTTTGTGTATAACCATGCAGACCAAGTCACCGTTTGCCCTTGCCCCAGGTGTTCTCTACCCTTGTACTGAGGTGAACCTCATGCAGGCAGTGGAGGGGAGGGCAAGACACAGGAAGGTGTTGCTGTTCCCTTGCTCTGTGGCCTGGGGTAAATCACTTTCTTCCTCTGAGTCCTATGAGGTTGGAAGGAGAGTGTGTCTACTCTCTTACAAGGGAGCTTGGGGACTCCAAGGAGAGAATGTTTGTGGAAGCACCACTCTGTAAATTATTATTGGGTAATGATATATAAAACTAAAATTCTTCCTCCACCTTCAGATCAAAAGTGTTCCCACTTACTGTTGACACCATTCAGCCTTGTGTTGACGCTGCTGCTCACCAGGACCTGGCCAGTCTGAGAGCCCTGGGCCTGAGGCCCCCACAGGGTGGCAAGACAAGTTGTCAGGTGGCTTCTGGCCTCAGGGATGAGGGATGCAGAGGAGGGTCACACACAACAGGTCCCTCTTGTGCTAATGGGAGGCTCCCAGGCAGGAATGAGGAGGGTGATGAGGAGGGCAGCTGGGCCCTGGAAAGAACTCTCTTGTCCAGGGTCCAGTGACATTGAGAGCCACCTTCTGTACCTGAGGATTGTTGCTAAGGCTGACTCTGCTTAGTTAGCAGTAACCTGTTAGAGAATGTAAAGAAGACCAACCCAAACCCGTTGCTGTCGAGTCGATTCTGACTCATAGCGACTCTATAGGACAGAGTAGAACTGCCGCATATGATTTCCAAGGAGCGCCTGATGGATTTGAACCGCTGACCTTTTGATCAACAGCTGTAGCTCTTAACCATTATGCTACCAGGGTTTCCATAAAGAAGACGAGATCTCATTTCACAGTCCTAATTTTAAAAAGGCACAATTTTAATAAGTACTTGTGACCCATTTGAAGTGAGTGGCAATATTTGATAGCATTCTAAAGAGAACGTGAATAAAGGGAATATGTGTTACCATACTCCAGCCTGGTCCTTCCAGCCCTGGGCCTTGCTGCTGGGTGATGATGCTTACAGTGGACTTCTTTTACTTTCAGAAGTGACCGGGGAGGCACGTCCTTACCATGGGAAGGAGGCTGTGGATCCGCGGCCGGGGCGGGCCCGAGGAAGCGACCCCACACACTTCCATGCGGTGAATGTGGCACAGCCCGTTCGCTTCAGCAGTAAGTTGCAGACCTGCCTGCCCATCCTGCCCTCTTCAGGCAGGTGACCGTGTACGTGTGGCCTCAGGCTTATTTCTTCCGTTCGACCCCTGGCTCTACCGAGGCCGCTGGGCTGTGTGAACAGCTCTGAAAATGCTAGTTCTCTTCCCTAAAACAGCCGTTTACATTGTTGGCACTGTCCTTCTTTTATGAATGAGGAGGTAAGCCCTGAGTGGGGCTGACTTGGCTCTGGAATCTGGCTGCTTGGTGTTCACAAAACTACTGCCTTTCAGAACTCGAGTGCACCAGCCTTTGCAAATCCCCGCATTGAGTTGTTGTTCCCTTTTATAGATGGAAAAACAGGCTCCAAAGACATAAGGTGATGTGTCCAGTGTTGCCTTAAGCAAATGGACCCAGATTTGAGTCCCCGGACCTCTGTTTGGCCATTGGGTGGTTTCAGATGCTCAGTGCAAGTGTCCCCCAAGCCCTCCTGTACAGAGGGGCTGTTCAGGTCAGCAGTGGGGGCCCTGTCACAGGCTTCTGAGGTCCCTGCTTGCTCATCGTGGCTGGGGACTTAGCAGCAGGGATGGGGCAAGGAGTGAAGGCAACTCTGCCCACCATTCTCCTCAGCAGTCCACTGTGTGGGTGGCGTGGACCCCACACAATAGCCCACCCCTGCCCTGGTGTCTGGGCACTGACAGTTCTGCCTGCCACAGATGTGGGGTAATGTGGAGTACGGTTACAGCGCCTCCCCCAGGACATTTTTTTGATTCCTCTTTCATATGATTTAATGAAGTTAGGGGGTAGGAATAGGTTCTTTCCTTCCTAATGCCACACCCCGAACCCCTGCCCCAGTTGGAGTTAGTGAGCCTTAAAGAGCTTGGCACCTACAGGCCCTGAGTATGTATGTACACGCCTGCCAGGGTATGTGAGTGTGTGTGTGTGCACCTGCCGGGGCATGTGAGTGTGTGTGCACGCCTGTCAGGTACATGAGCATGTGTCTTTCTGTTTTCTTTTGCACAGGTAATACTTCTGCCTAGATAATAGTTCCACAGAATTCAAAAGATGAAACATATGAGCCAGTAAGGTGTCATTTTCCCTTCCTCCATTGCCCCCAGCCACCCAGATTTCGTCCCCAGAGGGTTTCTTCTGGCCCTGTCCCGAGATGTCCACGAAGAGCCTGGGATGGAAGCCTAGCGCTACCCGCTCACTAGCTGAGTTTTCAGCCTCCCCACACCTCCGTGTCCTCACCTAGAACGTTCAGATGGAACGGAGCTCCCTGTGTAGAGAGCTTGGGAGATATGTGATAAATGCCTCTCGTTTTTTGGCCTTCCTTCCCTTGCTTTATTTCTCTAAACACACTTTACTGCACCTTCTCTTCTTCCCTGATACCCTCTTTGAGACTCCCTCCTTGTCTACAAGGACCATACCTGCCAATAGGTGGTGCTCTCCTCCTTTCTACTGTTGCAGACAGGGCTGCCATTGTTTGTCTTACAGTCTCTGTACTTCTGTTAATAAGTTTTACACACATACGCACACATGCTCAAAGGAATAAAAACATAATATCTATAAGAAGGTTCACTAGTCCCACAGGGTGTAAATGCATTAAAAATTCCTTTTTTTTTTTTTAAACAACTGATGGCTAAAATTGTGGCTCTTCATCATACCATTAGGAAGTACTCCAACATTTGGAGGTTGTAGATTCTATAAAATAGGTCACCTCACTTCAGGTAAGCCTCAAAGTACAAGGAACCTGTCATGCCAGAGGGTAGGTCGATGTAGTGAAAAGACTCCTGGTCACTCAAGTTGTTGCCAGCAACAGAGCCACCTGGGCCTCAGTTTCTCATCTGTGGGAGGCAGGAATTGGTCACACAGTCTCAATGGCCCTTCCAGCTCCGATTCATTGAGCTTCTGTCTTAGGGGAGCTCCACCAGCACCCTACTGAAAATGCCTGTGTGCACGGAAAAGGAGGGCCAGGTAACAGGTTCAGAGCACTGTGGGTCTCTGGGGGAAGGTTAGGCTGGGGCCTCAGCACTGGGAGAGCTGGGTGTTAGAGGATGTGGCCAAGCGGGGAGTGAGAGCCATGCAGGTGGAAGAAACCCTGCTATCTTGCTAACCAGGCTTACTCAGAAAACAAATTCACTTCACAGAAGTTAGTTCAGCAGCTGTTCTTTACTACCATGTAAACTAGAAGTCCTTATAAAAATGGAGGAGCCCTGGTGGCGTGGTGTGTAAGCGCTCAGCTGCTAACTAAAAGGTCAGTGGTTCAAACTCACCAGCCGCTCTTTGAGAGAAATACATGGTAATCTGCTCTCACAAAGGTTTCACCCTCTGGAGTGGTTCTACTCTGTCCTGTAGGGTTGCTTTGAGTCGGAATCAACTCGACTGCAGTGGGGTTATGGGTACAGAAATGGGAATAATCACTGAATGCACTTGTACTTTAGGTTAATCTGTGTTTTACGGCAACTTTTACAGTTCTAGAAAGTATATTGTCTTAGAGGCAGGAGCTTTTCCTCTTGAGCCTCAGTTTTCTCATTTCTCTAGTGTGATTTCTCAGGTATGCTGGTTCCTAATGCAGCATATATAAATATTTTTGTAGTGAGGATCCTAATTTGGGGGACACCTTCCCTTTGTCCTTCATGTTTCCTAGGGAAGTGCCCGACTGGGTGGCACCATTACGAAGGCACAGCCAGCTGCTACAGGGTCTACCTGAGTGGGGAGAACTACTGGGATGCCGCGCAGACCTGCCAGCGGGTGAATGGCTCCCTCGCCACCTTCTCCACTGACCAAGAGCTACGCTTTGTCCTGGCCCAGGAATGGGACCAGCCAGAGCGGAGCTTCGGGTGGAAGGACCAGCACAAGTGAGTCCTGGGCTGGAGACTTGAGGGACCTGGTGACCCACTGAGTATATGGCACAGGTGGCAGCCACCATTTGAGGGAAGGCCAGCCACATACACAAACACACCCCCCCACCCCCCGTTGGAGGCACATGGTGGAAGGCCTCTTCAGTGCCTGTGGCAGTGGGGATCAGGCTGTGTTGTCAACCAGCACAGCAAGGTGAGCTTCACAGGGGCTGTGTTTTTATTGATTCAGGTCAAGTACCATAAAACCCACCCTCTTAAAATGTATAATTTGGTGGCTTACTATATTTACAGAGTTGTATTCACAGGGCTTGATGTCCACCAAAAGTAAGGTTGGTCTTGCTTTAAGCGCTTAAGCTTTTATTGGAACAGCAAAATTTTTCTGAGTTGTAAATCTAATGTTTAGAATTTCAATGCATTTTCTAAGTTTTAAAACTTGTCAAAGCATTAGTGCTTTAGAAGTTGAGTTTTTTTAAAAGTCAGTTTAACCATCTTATACACACACACGCACACACACAGTTGTACACACACACAGAGTTGTCAAGGTCTGCTTCCTGCTCCTGTGCTGAGGTCTCCTGTTTCTGCCTTCTGGTACAGGTTGTGGGTTGGCTATCAATACGTCATCACTGGCCGGAACCGCTCCTTAGAGGGTCACTGGGAAGTAGCGTTTAAAGGTAAGCCTTTCTGGTCTGCAGCAGTGTTGAATTTGAAAATGGGCGAATTTTGTTGACGAGGGGTGTCCTGCTGGCTGGGGTCTTCCCTCCTTCCTCCTACCTTACTGATAATGCCTGGCCCTGTAGTAGGTGCAGGGACCATGGAGAAGAGTGTGCTGAAAGTCCTTGGAGGCCTGTGTTACCAAAGGCTCGGGGAGGGCTGTGGCAACGGGAGTGGTACCCTAGGGACACACTGTAGCCGGCCAGGCCCTTGCCTACGTGGGGTCTTCTCTAGGTCTGTTGCTGCTTCTCACTTTGGCCAGATTTCTAGACTGTTCCTTCTCCTTTAGTTAAAAGACTTTGATTGGGGCATAAATATGAGCATACAAAATGCAGCTGACATGGGCCAGAGAGGGAAGGACAAGTTTTCTAGGACCAAAGTTGAGATTTAGAATCCAAAATTTCAAGGAAAACTATGAGGTGGGTACAGGAGTATGTAAGGATTTTATGCTGAGTTGTTTGGGAATACAGAGGTAATGTAAAGGAAAAATAGCAGAAGTGCGCTGCTGAGCTCTTGTTCCCTGGCCGGCACACTCCTCTCCTGCCCATTGCCCTGGCTCTGCAAGAGCTCCCTGGGCACACTCTAGTTTTGGCCTCTCCGTTGGCCAGCTAGTCCCCACAGGCCCTGCCTGTTGAACTCCTTTCTGGGTATCTGGCTTGGGATTTCTTTCCCCAAGCACATACCAGCGCTGCTGGTAATGTCTTAAGCATCTCTGAGAGGGGACATGTGAGGAGTGGTGAGCTGGGGCACCAGGCACCTCCGTCTGTCTCCTCACTGCTAGAGTGAAGGATCATTGAGCTTGGGCAGAGCTCAGCAGTGCCTCTCTCTGGGTAACCTTTTGGCAGGTTGCTGGGCTGTGTCTCCGGAAGACACTGTTGAGAAGGGTCAGGGCCCTGGGCAGCTGGCTTCCTGGAGAGAGTGGGAGCTCCACCAGGGCAGAGAGGGTACTGTGCCCAGCAACTGAGAAAGAGCATGGGGCAGAGTTGGGGGCTGTAGAAGCCTGCACAAGGGGCTGTCTGGCATCCCACTTCCACTTAGGAGCATCTTCTATTCTGTGTCTCCTGAGTGCTTTACAGAAGCAGCCACCAAATACCTGGTTTCCAAAAGTTTGTGAGTTTACTATTTAGATTTCCCGCAGGAACAGTTAACAAACATCTTTTGGATTGCAGTCACTATGGGCCTCTTAGAGAATAATTCACTTGGTAGTTTGTCATCTGTCTAACTCATAGTGGTTGGAGGTGAATCTTTGAAATGTTGTAGTCCAGGGCACATTCCCACTGACCCCAGCAAAAGGTGCTGGCCTTCAGGACAGTGTAGACACTCCTAGACATGACTGTCTTCCTGACACTGTCTGCATGGCAATGACAGCCTATTCTGAGTTGGGGCACATGGGACCCTCTCTCCTGGCTTGAGAGTGGCTAGGGCCCTGATGGGAATCAGGAGCTCTGACAGCCATATTTATCCCAGTGGCTCCATTGGGGCATTACCAGGAGAGTAAACCTAAACTTTAGAGAGATTACCCCTGTGTCTGCTCGTGGTCGTGACTGGTGTGTAGTAGCCCATATGTGTGGCTCATTGTGGTCCCAAGGCTGGGGTAGGGGCATCCCACATGGTGGGAACCAAGGTGGCACCTGAGTGCTTCGCAGCTCGGCAGGGGTTGCAGCATGGTATTGTGGGCTTGGGCCTAGTTAAATGGATTTGGGCATTATGTTGTCTGAATTAATTCATGGTCATAACATGAGTAAGTGGCTTAAAGAGATTTCTTTACAGAAGATAATTGGCCCGCACTCTAGACATAACTCAACACATTGAGTTATTCTGGATTCAAGACAAATAAACAGGAAATTAAGTGTAATAGCATGAATCTTGTTGGCAACCTGGATTGGGAGGGAGGGTTATAAAGAGCATTTTTGGGGACAATTAGGGGAATTTGAATATGAATTTTAGTTGGTATTGTACTATTGTTAATTTTCTTAGGTGTCATAATAGTATCATGGTTGTGTCAAAGAATGTCCTGAATTTTCAGAGATGCATGCCTGTGTTTGTGAGTGCTCTGTCCCTGTAGAGGAAAGGTGGATGCACAGTGCACTGAGTTCCTTTATGTGGCCTTTTGCCTTGTTTGTTTGTTTTTAAAACAGCTTGGGAGATTTTTTCCCCTAAGCCTTGAGGAGTTATTACCTTTACCCTAGTTCTTTGGAGAAACAACTTGGGGGACTTCACAGGTTGCTTTCTACCCCAGAGGGTGGTTACTTTTGCCCAGGGAAGAAGCTGGTTTCTGTCAGCAGGAAGTGTTACTTTTGTGTAAGACCTCAGTTGACACCTTATAGGTGGTAGAGAATTGGTTGAACCCTGGTCTGGTGAGGGGGGCTCTGCTTTGTAACTGATGAGGCTTGTGATATATAAATAGCTGAAACACAGAGGTTTTCTAGGCTTTCTACTTGAGAGAAAAATGTTAAGAGCTAGGCTGGCAGAGAAGCAGAGCCACATGGGAGTCAAGTGGTCCTGAAGCTGCTACACTGGCTATGAGCTGGACCAGTTATTGGCAGAGAGGCCAGTGATGGAGAGGCCTGATGGAAGAGAGCCTGGCAGCAGAGAGCAGCTAAGAGAGCTGAGAAAGCTGCTACACTGGCTGTGAGCTGGATCAGTTAGCGGCAGAGAGGCTGACTGTGGAGAGCTGGTGGCAGAGAGACCTGATGGCAGAGAGCAGCTGAGAGAGCTGAGCAAGCTGCTACACTAGGTGTCTTAGGCTGGGTTCTCTAGAGGAGCAAAACCAGTGAAAAGTATATAGATAAAGAGAGAGGGAGGGAGAGAGAGAAAGATTTATCTCAAGGAAATGGCTCACACATTTGTGGAGGCTGGCAAGCCCCAAATTCGTGGGTCAGGTCTCAGCAGGGATGGATTATCCAATAAGCAAGGTGCGCATGGCATCAGTTGTACTTACTTTAGTGTACAATTTCATCTCTTCTTCACCCATGTAAAATTGTTCACTACAGATTAGTAAATAAACACAATTAAGCTGGTGCTTATTATGCTTACTGGTTAATCATCCCCTGGCTATCAGGCTAGAGGCTTCTCCTGACTCATGTGGCTGCAGGGACTGACAAACCCAAAATTTTGGTGAGCTGGTAGGCTGCTGGCTAATGTCCCAAGAACCGGAGGTCAGAGAATGACGAGTTGGATGTGGGATCCAGAGAGAGCTTTGTCAGAACATCTGTATATATTGGTTGCAGGCCACACTCCCAAGGAAACTGATTGACTTTCAGTTGATTGGCTTTTCTGATTGGTTGCAATTGGCTGCTCACATCAGATGACAATATGGAGGATGATTACACTGTATCCCCCAAACCACTGAGAATCATGGCCTAGCCAAGTTGACAAATAATTTTAACCATCACAACTGGCTATGAGCTGAGCCAGTTAACAGCAGAGAGTCCTGATGGTGGAGAGCTGCTGCTAGAGAGCAACAGTTGAGAGAACTGAGTGGGCTGCTACCCTGGCTATGAGCTGGACCATTTAGCAGCACAGAGACCTGACAGCAGAGAGCAGCTGAGAGAGCTGTCCCGGTTGGAAAATTTTCTACGCTGAAGAAGGGTGGGATGAGCTATCCACTTCAGGGACCCTTAAGACTTTGCATTGCACTTCCCGACCAAATCCTGAGTTGTTCCTGTTAACTTCCAAGTTGATCCTCATCCCAGGTTGTAGTTTGTGGCTTCCCTAATAAACCACATAACTGTGAGTATGGTCTGTGAGTTGTGTGGTATTGCAACAAATTAGCAACCTCTGCGGAGAAGTAGAGAGTGTCATTGGGGGAGCAGCTGGTGTCAGAAATAAGGGAGGAGTAGGAATGTGGAGATAAACCTAACTTCTGCCTAATAGGAACCAGCTTTGTGCTGATCCTGGTTCTTGTCCCTCATGAATTTAGACAACTCATTATGCTATGTTATAAGAGGCATGAAGAGATGACACCAGGCTGCAAAATGCAAACCATTGTCAGAGCCGTAGAAAGATTTGTTTCTTCTCTATTTTTGTGTCTATTTGAAAATTTACATAGAAAAAGCATTAAACATTTCTGTTAAGAAACTGCAGTTTAAAGAGAATATTGAAACACAGGCAACCAGGAGAATGGTAGAGCTGACTCACCTGCTCTTTGTCCATTTGAATATGGGGCACCTCACAGGGCATCCAGTTGGGTCTGAGAGAAGTTGACCAAAAGAAAAATTACCACAAAGACAATGTGAAATAGATTTAAATTTTCCATCTTTAATGATGAAACCTTTCCTAAGAAAATAATTACACCTAAAATCAACTAGATGGCAATGGGTTTGGTTTTTTTTTTTTTTGGTTAGCGTAAAGGAATCATAGTAAGATGGTTAAAATGTTTATTTCATCTACACCTTGTCCAGTTTTTTTCTATTTTTTGGTGTGTTTTATATGTGTTATGCCTTGGAACATTAGTATATGCACAGTATTGTACATATGCACGTACACACAACACTTACATCTAGGCTCCACTCAGCAAAGAGCTCGACTCCTGCAGGGTTCCTGATGATGCACCCTGCCTGACTTCTGCCCCAGGAGGGTGATTCTGCCTCTGTTAGCTCACATCTGCACACGCCCTTGAGTCCAGCCCCAGGGTGATGTACGTTGAGGGTTTGACCTCACGGGTCCTGGTGTGCTCTGGAGGCCAAGAGCTGCCGCCCTGGAACAACTTCACCATTGTTTCTCTAATATTTGTAATTGATGGCAGAAAGTTTGACGTAACAAATCCTAGTGTCTAGAGAGAATCATCCATGTTTTCCCATGCGCTGCCCACACTCAAGATGATTACCGTTAATGGTGTGACTTCAAGTTTCTGGTTTTTCATACTTGATATTTGTTTTAAAATATAAAAGGGCAAATATATTTTGTGTGTTATGTGCACATGGTGTTCTGTAACTTGCTAATTTAAAATGCATTTGGTACCTTGTCCCTGTGTGTCTGCCTCGTGTCTCAGCATGTACACCTCAGGGCTTACTCTTGTTAAAATTGGCTGGAAATCAGGAATTGTGTTACTGAAGAAGAGGAGCCTTGCCCTGACAGATGAGGTCAGCAGATGGGGCTGGGGTCCAGTACCTGTAATTGTGTGCCTTGGCTCTAGGAGTCCCTGGCCAGCAGTGTGTGTGGGGGGGGGGGGGGGTGGTACTGGGCTGGTCTAGCACTGCTAGAAGACATAGACCCCGCCCTCTGGAGAAGGAGCGGTCAGATGGGCATGAATCCTCAGAGAGAAGACACTCCTCATAGCTGGGGAGCTGTCTTCAGTAGTGGAACATTTGGAGGACTTAGATGGCCCCTTGGTGGCCCCTAAAGAGGCGGTTCAGAAGCGTTGTGGGTGAAGTGCCCACTGAGTGGTGCTTGCTGTCAAGAGCCTAAGATGAGATCCTGCTCTTGTGTTGCTCCAGCTTTAAACGCCACCAGCTGATCACACTATAGCACCTTATTTGGTTCTTTGCATAGTACTTACTGCCCAGTGTTTTTGCTTGTTGTTGGATCCATGGAGGCTCTTGCATGCATGCCCTAGGCTCTGGGTGGTGTATTCCCAGCCCAAGGCTGTGCTCCAGGGATGCTTGGTAAAATAGTGAGTCGATGCCAGAATAGCAATACCAACTCGTACTTGGGACAATGTCTTTGCTTGATGGTTCTATTTAATACTTTGGTGCCCTAGGACTATGGCGTGATTTGTGTGTTGACATTGTGTTGTAATGTGTGGCCTCTACCTTTTTTCTCCTTCCATAGGTTCTTCAGAGGTGTTCCTGCCTCCAGACCCCATCTTTGCCTCTGCCATGTCTGAAAATGAAAATGTGCTCTGTGCCCAGCTCCAGTGTTTCCACTTCCCCACTCTTCGACACCACGATTTACACAGCTGGCATGCTGAGAACTGCTATGAGAAATCTTCGTTTCTCTGTAAAAGAAGTAAGCCACCTTTACCTTGACTTCTCTAGTCAGCTATGAGGAAGGACACTGCCATGAAAGTGTGGCATTTGAATTTCTGGGCCTTGATGTCAGCCTTGAGTGAACTTTGATTTTATGGTGTTCTCGGCAGAGTAGTAGTTGCAGCCTTACCTGGCTCACACATTACTCTTATGGTTGCACAAGGTTCCTTGGGGATGAGTGGGAAGAGCCTGAGGTGGGATGCCAAGGAATGGGGCGAGCCCTCACTGGGCCATGGTTTAGGTCTGTGACCTGGGCAGGGGATTGAGATCTCTGAACCCACGTTACTCTTTCCTGGGATGGAGAAGGTAATCTCTGTCCTACTTGCCCCACAGTGGTATTAGAAAATTAAGTGAGATGGTAACTAAAGGACTTGCCAAGTCTTGTGGTATCCCTGGATCTGACTTCATTGGTAGCTTCCCCTCCACTCCTGCAGTCCTTCTCTCTACTCTGTTTGCAGCGTGGGATTGCTTTCTCTTCCTCAGTCAGTTGTGTCACAGCTCTTTCCCTGCCCCTATGCCCACTCACTCTCCATCTGTTTCATTGATTTCCCTTGACTTCCACTAACACTTCTATGTCAGTGAGTCCCAAACCTCTGTGTCCTGTGAGGCCACTATCATAAGTGGTTGATCAAGATCTCTGGCAGCGTTGGGGGCTGACAGCATGATTGTGCTGCCAGAGTGCAGGACTTTTTCCCCTGGCCAGTCCTCTGCATTGGGGGGTGCAGGGGAATGGTGTTAGCACTGACTGTTCACTGACATGTTCAGATATGGGGTGTAAGGTAGGGGTCTGATTTCAGCCAATGATCTCAGTACCATTTATTTAGATAAATACCCTTTTCCCTGCTGACTTGCTATATATCAAGTGTAGACATGTGTTTGTGTCTGTTTCTGGATTCTGATTCTGTCCCTTGGCTATTTGTGTATCCTATGTCAGTTAACATTATGAAGTAATGTTACGATGTAACATTACGAAGAATGGAAATCCCAGAACACTTAATTGTGCTCATGCAGAACCTGTACATAGACCAAGAGGCAGTTCAAGGGAATATTTTCTGGTTTAAGGTCAGGAAAGGTGTGTGTCAGCGTTGTATCCTTTCACCATATTTATTCAGTCTGTATGCTGAGGAAGCAGTCTGAGAAGCTGGACTATATGAAGAAGAATGCAGCATCAGGATTGGAGGAAGACTCATTAACAACCTAAGATATGCAGATGACACAGCCTTGCTTGCTGAAAGTGAAGAGGACTTGAAGCACTTACTGATGAAGATCAGAAACTACAGCCTTCAGTATGGATTACACCTTAACATAAAGAAAACAAAAATTCTCACAAGTGGTCTGGTAAGCAGTATCATGATAAACAAAAGATTGACGTTTTCAAGGATTTCATTTTACTTGGATCCACAATCAATGCCCATAGAAGCAGCAGTCAAATCAGATCACACATCACATTGGGCAAATCTGCTGCAAAAGACCTCTTTAAAGCATTAAAAAGCAAAGATGTCACTTTAAGGACTAAGGTGCATCTGACCGAAGCCATAGTGTTTGCAGTCACCTCATATGCATGTGAAAGCTGGACAGTGAGTAAAGAATGCTGAACAAAAATTAATGCCTTTGAATTATGTTGTTGACAAAGAATAGTGAATATATCATGGATTCCCAGAAGAATGAACAAGTCAGCCTTGGAAGAAATACAGTGAAAGTGCCCCTTGGAAGCAAAAATGTTGAGACTTCATCTCAGGTGCTTTGACATGTTATCAGGAGGGACCAGTTCCTGGGAAGGACATCATACTTGGTAAAATAGAGGGTCAGCAATAAAAAGAGGAAGACTCTTGATGAGATGGATTGACACAGCAGCTGCAACAATGAGCTTAATTGTGAGGATGGCGCAGGACTGGGCAGTGTTTCCTTCTGTTATACTATGAGTATAACAGAAGGAAACACTGTAGTCACTATGAGTTGTAACCGACTCCACGACACCTACCAACAGCACATCAATTCCACACTTGTTTACAGCAGCTTTGTGATAAATTCTGACAGCTGGTATTGTCACTTCGCCTACCTTATTCTTGACTATTACTATGGCTGTTCTTGGTCCATGTCTGTATGGATTTTAGAATCGGTTTTCTGAATTCGCTTATTAGTTCGTGGATTCTCCTAGATCTTCTATTCAGACAGTTCTCTTGTTCTTTGAAATCTCATTAGCTTTTTTTTCTTTACCTTTTTATTTTCAGGTGTTACTTTTCTTGCTAAGGTTTCCAGTGTTGATTAAAAATGGTGATAGTGAGCATTCTTTCTTACATAAAAGGGAATGCTTTTAGCATTTCTGCATTGGTATAATACTTTCTGTAGGCTTCTATATGGCGCCCTGGTAGAGCAGTGGTTAAACATTCCGCTGCTAACCAAAAGGTTGGCAGTTTGTATTTACCAGCCACTCCTTGGAAACCCTATGAAGCACTTCTACTGTGTCCTGTAGGGTCACTATGAGTTGGAATCAACTTGATGGCAATAGGTTTGGGGTTTGTTTGGTTATAGGGTTTTAGAAGACACCCTTTATGAGGCTAAGGAAGTAACTATACCTAGTTTGCTAGGAATTTTTGCATTACAAAAATGTATTGATATTTTTTAAAAATAATTTTTTTGTTGCTATTAAGAATATGGAAACCCTGGTGACGTAGTGGTTAAGTGCTACAGCTGTTGTTAACCAAAAGGTTGGCAGTTTGAATCCACCAGGCACTCCTTGGAAACTCTACGGGGGCAGTTCTACTCTGTCCAATAGGGTCGCTATGAGTCGGAATTGACTCAATGGCAATGGGTTTGGTTTTTCGGGCTTTTTAAGAATATATACAGCAGAACATACACACCAATTTACCAGTTTCTACATGTACAATTCAGTTACAGTGATTACATTCTTAAGTTTTGCAGCCATTCTCACCCTCCTTTTCCAAATCGCTCTTCTCCCACTAACAAACTTGCTGCCCCCTAAGTTTCCTTTGTATTCTTTCAAGTTGCTCTTGTCAGTTTGATCCCATAAAGATAGTTCTTTAAAAGAGCACAATGCCCAAGGCAAGTATTCTTTACTAATTAAACTACTATTTGGTTTAAAGAAGACTTCAAGGGATATTTTTGGTTTAAGGTTTAAAGATTACCTCAAGGCAGTAGTTTGGGGGGTTCATCCAACCTGAATGGCTTCAGAAAGTCTGGATTCCAGATTCTTTTCGACCTTTTATTCATTTATTGGATTATATGGTTTTTCTTCTTTACATTATTTACTGTTTTTCATTAGTAAATGACTTTCTCATGTTCAGCCGTCCTTGTGGCTTTTATATATTTAATGTTGGATTCAGTTTGCTGATGTTTTATTTAGTATTATTAACACTTTTAAACAGTTATATTGCTTTTCTGTATTCTTCTTGACTAGTTTTTGTATCACATTTATGTTAGTTGGGAAACATTCTCTTTTCCAGTCTGCAGATGAGTTTGTACAACTTGCACATAATCTTGTCCTTAAGTATTTGGTGGACCACACCTTATAGGACCATTTGGGTGGAAGTGGGGAGGTTAGAGGTCTAGTTTTTTATTTTTTGTAACTTGTTATTTAGATATCATTTCAAACTTACAGGAAAGTTTCAAGACCAGTACATGGAACTCCCCCTCTTATACCTTTTATAATGACTTGCTAATTGTTTATATTCTGCCACATTTGCTTTATCATTCTATCTTTCTGCATATTCTTTTCCAAACCTTAAGTGCCCCTTAAGCCCTAAATACTTCAGTATGTGTTTTCTAAGAACAAGGAAATATATACCTAACCACAATACCGTGATCAAAGTCAGGACATTTAACATTGATACAATGCTATCGTCTAATCCACAGTCCATTATTCGGATTTTACCAGTTGTTCCAATAATATTACTTATTGGATCCTGTCCAGGATCCAGCCCAGGTTCATGCATTGCACTTCGTTGTCCTCTTTCGTCTCTTTTTTGTCTTTCAGTTTAAGTCATTTTCTATTGGCCGACCTTCAGGTTTACTGACACTTTCATGGCAGGCTCAAGTCTGCTCATGAGCCTGTTGAAGGCAGATCAAGAGCTCTAACAGCTTACTTCATCTGCGTTTTCCATTTCTAGCATTTTTATTTGATTCTTTCTTATAGTTCCCATCTCTCTGCTGAATAACCTATCTGATTTTGCATGTTGTCCACCTTTTTTTTAGGGCTTTTAACGTAGTTTTTTGTTTGTTTTTTTTTAATTGTGCTTTAAGTGAAAGTTTACAAATCAAGTCGGACTCATAAAAGATTTATAAGCACCTTGGTATATACTCCTAATTGCTCTCCCCCTAATAAGACAGCACACTCCTTCCCTGCACTCTCTCTTTTCGTGTCCATTCGGCCAGCTTCTGACCCCTTCTACTCTCTCATCTCCCCTTCAGACAGGAGATGCCAGCATAGTCTCATGTGTCTACTTGATCCAAGAAGCTCATTCTTCCCCAGTATCCTTTTCTATTCCATAGTCCAGTCCAATCCCTGTCTGAAGAGTTGGCTTTGGGAATGATTCTTGTCTTGGACTAACAGAAGGTCTAGGGACTTTGACCTTCGGGGTCCTTCTGGTCTCAATCAGACCATTTAGTCTGGTCTTTTTATGAGAATTTGGGGTCTGCATCCCAGTCTTTGACATAGTTTTTAAAAATTTCCTCTATCTGTGTGCAACGTGTGGAAACACATTGCAGAAAGCAATTTGACCCTTTGTTCTTGGGTATCTTGAGCTGTACTAACAACAGAGGCTAATTAGTGGAGGCTGACCAGACCAACAGGGGCCCCACCCAATGCAGACTAAGCCTCAAGAGACATGATGTAATCTATCATGGCCACATGGTGAGTCTTGAGCCATGAGGCTCAAAAAAAAAAAAAAAAAATTACAGTAAAATATATATAACATAAAATTTGCCATTTTAACTCTTTTTAAGTGTACAATTTAGTGATATTAATTACATTAAAAATTTGTAACCATCACCACAATTTCCACTATCTCTTCCTAGTAACAGACTCCCTTAACTTTTGTTTATCTGGAAATGTCTTAATTTCTGCTTCATTTTTGAAGGATAGTTTTGCCAGATACAGAATTCTTAGTTGATAGTTCTTTCCTTTCAGGATATTAAATATGTCATAGTACTGCCTTCTGGCCTTCATGGTTTTTGCCGAGAAATAGGCTGTTAATCTGATTGAGGATCCCTTTATGTGATGAGTCACTTATCTCCTGCTGCTTTAGAGATTTTCTCTTTGTGTTTTGCCTTCAACACTTTGTTATAATGTGTCTTGGTGTTGCTCTCCTTGAGTTTATCCTGTGGGAGTTGATGTGTAGAATCCTGTCTGTCATCAAATTTGGAAAGTTTTTGGCCGTTATATTTTCTGCCCATTTCTCTTCTGCAACTCCCATCATGTGTATGTTGGTATGCTTGATGGTGTCCCGTAGATCCCTTAGGCTCTGTTCATTTTTCTTTCTTCTTTGTTCTTTCTGCTCCTCAGACAGGTAATGTCAGTGGTTTTATCTTCAAGTTCACTGATTTTTTTTTTCTTCTGCCAGCTCAAATCTGCTGTTGAAACACTCTAGTGAAGTTTTCATTCCAGATATTATACTTTTCAGCTTCAGAATTTCTACTTGGTTCCTTTTTATAATTTCTCTTCATTGATATTCTTAAGTCCATTTTCAGTTTCATCAACTGTAATTATTATTTCTAGATGGTTTTTGTGTTTTTTTTTTTTTTAAGAAATCTTTGTCATTTTTTTCATAAATTCTAGCTTTTGTAATTTGGACCCCAATCTCAAGGGAGGCATAGCCCCATTATTGTGAAATTTCTGAAGTTTTTCTAGCTACCCTACTCCCATTTAGAGGCTGGAACAAACTTCCTTCTCCTGTCCTTTTGGTTTTCACTGAGCAAGCATCCCTTTGAGGATCTGTCCTCACTTCATCCCTTTCTCTCCCACCCCGGCCTCTGTTGTGTCTGCCTACTAGCTTAAGGCTCTGAGTTTTCAGTTTACTCCTTGTCTGTGGCCACAGCCATTCCCGTTGACTAGTCCTAGGTAAGATTTGCATAGTTTCATGTGTGCCTCAGGTTTGGTGGGTGTGTCAGGTCCAGTGAACCTTCTTACCCAAGCAGAGTTAACAGTTTCTTTTGAGATGTGTTTAAGACATAGTCTGATTTTAATGCGGATAAAATGCACAACAGCTGCATCTTAGAATTGAGGAAATCTTGTGGGTAAAAACTACTTAGACAACTTAAAAACAGACACTTTTCCATGCACTTGCCCCTGGAATCTGATGTTCTTCTCTGTCCTGGCTCCCCAGGCTCCGTGGGCAAGGCTTGCCCTGGCCAGGGGTGCTTTGTACCTTTGACCTATCAGCTGTTCCCTGAGGAGGTGCAGCAGTACATAGAAATCCAGCACTGGGAGGTCCCTCAGACACAGTCTTGCCAACTCTTCGGTTGTCATGTTCACCCCACAGGCCCAGGTGGGGAGAATAAAGATAGTCCCCAGCTCTGTAGCTGCTGTGTCTGTTCTGCTGTTAACGCATACGTATGTGTATGTGTTTTCCTTCTGTAGGTCAGACATGTGTTGACATCAAGGACAACGTGGTAGATGAAGGCTTTTCCTTCACCCCTAAAGGTGATGACCTGTGCCTAAGCTGTACCTGCCATGGTGGAGAGCCAGAGATGTGCGTGGCTGCCCTCTGCGAGCGGCCGCAGGGCTGCCAGCAGTACCTCAAGGACCCCAAGGAGTGCTGCAAGTTCATGTGTCTGGATCCAGGTAAGACTGATGGTGGGTTGCAAGTCAGCTGACTCGTTCAGGGACAGAGTCTAAACATCGCTTTGCTTCCTTAGTGGTGAGGATACCCAAGTGCTCATAGCACATGGTATAGCAGCCACTGGTGGTGTTTGCAGCATAGAGCTGACTCGGAGGCTTTGGTACAAGCTACTCTAGTAGCCATGTGTCTCACATGGCCTGGCCTCCTTTAACTACTGCTTCTCAAATTGGCTCGGTTCAACTCTCAGGTCAAAGATTTCATTCACGAATTCTGAGAATTTGAGTGTGGCTATATGTTCACAGATTGGCTGTAACTGATGGCTTCAAACCTGTCTTTCTTCTTTCCTTTTAAGATTCAGAACCACACTTCCAGCTTATGTCCACATTTGAGCTCTTCCTATTTTCTTACTATGTTGTTTGTGGAGAGTGATGACAATTTTTATTGCTTGCATTTGTCAACTTTTACTGTTACAAATCTTGAAGAAAAAGATAGCATATTCCCCCCAGTTTCAAAATAAAACTCCTCCCTACTGGATGGTGCTGTGAAAGTGGGCCCTACATAGGAATGTGGCCTCTATCTGGATGACCCTCTCCTTCAGCTTCAACAACAAAAAAAAGAGCAGTCCACGGCACCCTGCTCTTAGGGGTCATTGGCAAGCTTTGGGCTCTGTGAAACGTACTGATTGTTCTCCACACCAGTGCAGTCAGTGGCTCTGTGTGAATTCAGCAGCTCAAGAGAAAAGTAAATCAGAAGCAGACGATACAAATTTGCCACCCTGTGAAAATGGCATGGGTGGGGATCTGTGGAGGTGCCTGGGCTCATGGACCCTATGGGAGAGTAGCTAGAGAGAGCCCTGTTTGCCTGGGAGAGGTTGGTTTGCCTGGGGCTTGTGGAAGGAGAACCTGGGGCCTGGGTGTGAGGACCAGCATAATGCGCTGTCCCACACTGAGCCCCTCCACGCTGTTAGAGAAGAGGGTCAAGGAGCCCTTCAGAGGCTGCATGTGAAGCATAGTGGCACAGGTATCCTAAAAAGTGTGCAGTTGCCTATAGTGAACACAAAGGACATACTTGAAGCAGAGTCCCCAAGACGACGTAGAGCTGCAGACTGGTGCAAGGGGGTTCTCGGCCTCTTCTGTCTCACAGGGATGATAGCACTCTGCTTCTTTGTGCAGGGTGCATTCCTGCAAGGTTGTGAGAAATCCTCTACCCCCAGCCACATCACTCTGAAACTCTAGCTGACTTACCTTGTGTAGGCGTCAGGATCTGTCTCCCACAAGCCATGTCACCTGGATTCCTGGTTCCATTTTTCAGGAATCCCCCAGCACTGCCTTGCACCCTGTCCTAGCTTTATAATCAAGACCAGATGAATGGAATGATGACCCATCTGAGCATGTGTAGCCCTGGGGCCTGCCCAGCCCTGAGGACCTCTCTGCAGAGCAGGGCCCTCAAGGGGACCAAGGCCTGTCCTGTGCTGCTGCAGGCCCATTCTCCTGTGTAGCTCAGAGGGCTTTCTCTCTCAGGGGCCTGCTCTACCACCCAGACAAAGTGCTCATAGCATACGCAGGATGGAGACACTGCCACTGGAACTAGGGGCACTGGAAATAGTATCTCGGATGTTAACCTTAAAGTGTCTCCTTCAACTTTCACCACGGTACTCAACATTGTACAGAAGGTCAAGGCCAGTGTAGAAGGCAAGAAAAAAAAAAGGCACGCAGACTGGAAGGGAAGAAATGAAACCATCTGTTTTTGCTGGTGACGTGATTGTCTACATAGGAAATCCAAGAGAGTTTACAGAAAAGCCACTAGAACTAATAATTGTGTTTAGCAAGGTCTTTGGGTACAAGATCAGAATACAAAAATAGGCTGTTTTCAAAATAATAAGTGTTGGAGAGGTTGTGGAGAGACTGGAACACTTATACACAGCTGGTGGGAATGTAAAATGGTACAACCACTTTGGAAATTGATTTGGTGCTTCCTTCAAAAGCTAGAAATAGAACTACCATATGATCTAGCAATCCCACTCCTTGGACTGTATCCTAAAGAAATAAGAGCCTTTACACAAATGGATGTATGCACACCCATGTTCTTTGCAGCACTATTTACCATAGCAAAAAGATGGAAGCAACCAAGGTGCCCATCAGTGGATGAATGGATAAATAAATTATGGTATATTCACACAATGGAATACTATGCATCGATAAAGAAAAATGAATCCGTGAGACATTTCATAACATGGAGGAATCTGGCAGGCATTATGCCGAGTGAGATTAGTCAATGGCAAAAGGACAAATATTGTATGAGACCGCTATTATAAGAACTCAAGAAATAAACAGAAGAAAATATTCTTTGAAGGTTACAAGAGTGGGGGGGGGGGTATTCGGTAGCTAGTAGGTAGTAGACAAGAACTAATATAGGTGAAGGGAAAGACAACACACAGTACAGGAGAGGTCAGTACAACTGGACTAAACCAAAAGCAAAGAAGTTTCCTGAATAAACTGAATGCATTGAAGGCCAGCGTAGCAGGGGTGGGGGTTTGGGGACATCTAGGTCAATTGGCATGACAATCTATTAAGAAAACATTCTGCATCCCGTTTTGGAGAATGGCACCTGGGGTCTTAAAGACTAGCAAGTGGCCATCTAAGATGCATCAATTGGTCTCAGCCTACCTGGAGCAAAAGAGACAGAAAGGGCCACATAAACCAGATACTACATCAGCCTGAATCCAGAAGAACTAGATGGTGCCTGGCTACAACCGATGACTGCCCTGACAGGGAACACAACAGAGAACCCCTGAGGGAGCAGGAGAGCAGTGGGATATAGACCTCAAGTTCTCATAAAAAGACCAGACTTAATGGTCTGACTGAGACTGGAAGGACCCTGGAGGTCATGGTCCCCAGACTTCTGTTAGCCCAAGGCCAACTTTTCAGACAGGGATTGGACTGGACTATAAGATAGAAAATGGTAATGGTCAGGAGTGAGCTTCTTGGATCAAGTAGACAGGTGAGACTATGTGGGCATCTCCTGTCTAGAGGGGAGAGGAGAGGGCAGAGGGGGTCAGAAGCTGGCTGAATGGACACAAAAATAGAGGGTAGAGAGAAGGAGTGTGCTGTCTCATTAATGGGGGGGAGCAATTAGGAGTATATAGCAAGGTGTATATAAATTTTCGCATGAGAGACTGACTTGATTTGTACACTTTCACTTAAAGCACAATAAAAATGGAAAAAAAAAAAAAAGGTCTTCATGCCATACACAAAAACTAATTCAAAATTGAATCAAGGATCTGAATGTTAAATCTAAAACCATCATGTTCCTGAAAGAAAATAGAGGAGCAAAGCTTTGGGACCTAATTTTTTTCAATGATACATTATCAAACACAACAATGCATGAGCAACAGAAAACAAAATAGATAACTGGGACCTCATAAAAGTTAAATACAGGTAGTCCCTGACTTACAGTGGGGATCCATTTGACATAAGTTGAATACCTCTTTTTTTTTTTTTTTTAGTTTTCATTATTATTGCCTTTTATTATCAATAGCTTTATAAATCTGATGTTTGTCTTTCGGGTGTGGAAACATGTAGAAACAACAGGAAATTACGAGCAGCAAGATTGTAGGTAGTACATATCACTAACGATAAGATGTACCAAAAAAAACATGGTCATGAGTGCGGTTTGTTGTAACTCAAATATGTTGTAAGTGGGGGACTACTAGTACTTAATGGTCATCAAAAGACTTTATCAAAAGAGTAAAGAGACCACATCAAACCCACTACCCACTGCCATTGAAGAGACCACATACAGACTGGAGAAAAATCTCCAGGAATGATAACGAAAATATATAGAAAGCTTTTATAGCTTAGCAACAAAAAGGCAAATAGCCCTGTCAAAAATCAGGCAAAGGACATTAACAGACATTTTACCAAAGAGGAAATTCAGATGACCAACAAACACATGAAAAGATGCTCAGTGTCATTAACCATCAGAGAAATGCAAATCAAAACCACAATGAGATACCATTTCATTCCCACTAGGATGGCTAAGATTTAAAAAAAAGAGGGTAACAAATATTGGCCAGGATGTGGGGAAATTAGAACCCTTGTCCATTGCTGGTAGGAATACTGAATGGTATAGCCATCGGGGAGAACAGTCTGGAAGTTCCTCAAAAATCTATAGGTAGAACCGCTGTGTCACCTAGCAGTTCTACTCCTGGGTTTATATCCTAGGAACCTAATAGAAGTGACACATACAGACATATCCACAGCTGTGTTCATTGCAGCGCATTCAGAATAGTAAAAAGATGGAAACAATGTAAGTGCCTTTCAGCAGATGAATGGATAAGTAAAATGAGATACATACATGAAATGAACTACTACCCAGTGATAAAGAAAATGAGTTCCTAAAACATCTTAACAGCGTGGCTGAACCTGGGGGACATTATTTTGAGTGAAATAAGTTAAGCCCAAAAAAACAAACGTTGTGTGTCCTCACTTTTATGAAATGACATGAACAGGTAAATGTACAGAAACTAATGTTCATTAGTGGTTACCAAGGGTGTGGGGGAGGAGAAAAGGGAGAAATACTCCTTAGGCAGTAGTTACTTTTTGTGTATTGAAATGGGAAAGACGGCGCTGAATGTGGGTGAAGTTTGTACAGCATGACTGATATAACTAAGGTCAGTAAGCTGTACATAGGGAAAAGGAGTGAATGGGCAAATGGTAGGTTGTGTATGGTTTTGCAACAATAACAACAACTCGATGAAGGAGGGGTTTATAGATGCTGATGCTAATTAGACATAACCAGCCACCTCATGGTATTAGTTCTGTTGATTTTGGGGGCTTAGGGTCGTGGTCTCATGGGACAGTCCAGTGAATTGGCATAATATGGTCCTTAAAGTTTATGTTCTGTTTCCCAGTATGATAAGTAGTATCTGGGATGTTAAAAGCATATGAGTGGCTATCTTAGTTATCTGGTGCTGCTATAACAGAAATACCGCAAGTGGATGGCTTTAACAAAGAGAAACTCGCTTTCTCACAGTCTAGGAGGCTAGAAGTCCGAATTCAGGGTGCCAGCTCTAGGGGAAGACTTTCTGTCTGTTGGCCCTGGGGAAAGGTCATTGTCATCAATTTTCCCTGGTCTAGGAGCTTCTGAGCACAGGGACCCTGGATCCAAATGGCACACAATTCTCCTGGCTCCTGTTTCTCTGCTTGCTTCTCTCTTTTATATCTTAAAAGAGATTGACTGAAGATACAATCTAATCTTGTAGATTGAGTCATGCCTCATTAACATAACTGCCTCTAATCGTGCCTCATTAAACATCAGAGAGGTAGGATTTACAACACGTATGAAAATCACTTCAGATAACAAAATGGTAGACAGTCACACAGTACTGGGAATTATGGTCTAGCTCATTTGACACACATTTTGGGAGGACATAATTCAGCCCATAACACCGAGCATATAAAATACTACTGGATTTTATTCATCTGGAACAAAAGAGAATAAAGGAAACCGAAGAATCACAGAAGGAAATGGATTACAGGACTAATTGTCTAAATGAACCACTGCCTCCTTCACCTTGGGACCAGAAGAACTAGATGGTGCCCAGCTACCACAACTGAATGTTCTGATCAGGAACACAGTAGTATTCTGATCAAGAACACAAAAGCATTTGCCCCAGCAGGATGTGTCCTCTGTTTGGGGGGCCAGGGATAGCTGAGAGCCAACAGGCCTGGAAGACAGAAGACAGCCCTGTCTGGCACTTTCCAGAACACTGTAAAGGTACCAGCCCTGTTGGGGGTCCCCTGGGGTCTCTGGCTCCTGGGACAAAGCTCTTTGTATCTGAATACAGATGGCTTGGTTCTAGGAAGTGCATCTTTCTGGTACCCAGTGTGGAGGGGTGGTCAGGGACCTTGACTTGAGTTCTTGAGTTTATTTTAGAATAGGAGTCAGTCATTGCAAAGGGGTTGCTTCTCTGGGATCTCTGAGCTGACAGCCAATTAAGAGAAGCTGAGTACTTAATCACTGCACCACAGGGCTCCTCAGAACTACTACATGACCCAGCAATTCCACTTCTAGGTATATACCCAAAACACCTGACAACAGACTCAAACAGAAACTTAAACACCAGTGTTCACCACAGCACTATTCACAATAGCCAAAGGTGGAAGCAACCTAAACGCCCATTATCAGATGAAAAGATAAGCAAAATGTGTACATACATACAATCAGCCGGTAAGAGAAACAAAGTCTTAAATACATGCTGCAATATAAATGGAGCATGAAGAAATAATGCCGAGTGAATTAAGTCAAGCACAAAAGGACAAATATTGTATCGATTCACTTATATAAAAAGACAGTGTTCTACTGCTATTCATAAGGTTTTCACTGGCTAATTTTTTTTTAAGAAGTAGATCACCGGGTCTTTCTTCCTAGTCTGTATTAGTCTGGAAGCGCCACTGAAACCTGTCCTCCATGGGTTATCCTGCTGGTTGGAATTGACTTGATGACAATGGGCTTTGTTTTAATTTTGAGGAACTATCACAGTTTTCCATAATGGCTGAACGATTTTGCATCCTCACCAGCAATGAATAAGGGTTCCTGTTTCCCCACTTCCTTGCCAACGTTTGTTATTTTTATCTTAAAAAAAGAAAACCAAACCCGCTGCCAGCGAGTTGATTCCGACTCATAACGACCTTATAGGACAGAGTAGAACTGCCCCATAGAGTTTCCAAGGAGCGCCTGGCGGATCCGAACTGCCGACCTTTTGGTTAGCAGCCATGGTAATTAACCACTAAGCCACCAGGGTTTCTGTTTCTTAGCCATCCTAAACCAAACCAAAAACCCATTGCCCCTGAGTCTATTCCAACTCATAGCAACCCTACAGGACAGAGTAGAACTGTCCCATAGAGTTTCCAAGGAGTGCCTGATGGATTCGAACTGCTGACCTGGTTAGCAGCCATAGCTCTTAACCACTATACTACCAGGGTTTCTAAGCCATTCTAGTGGGAGTGTAATGGTATCTCACTGTGGTCTTGATTTGCATCTCTCTGATCATTAATGACATTGAGCATCTTTTCATGCGTTTGGTGGCCACTTAAATATCCTCTTTGTGGAAATGTCTGTTCACATTCTTTGCCCGTTATATGATTGGGTTATTTGTCTTTTTATTGTTGTGTTCTCAAAGTTTTTATATATTTTGGTTATTAGATTCTTATCAGATGTGTTGTTTCTGAAGATATAATCCTAGTCAGAAGGTTGTCTTTTTATTTTTTATTTTTGGTAAAGTCTTTGGATGAGCAAAAGTTCTAAATTTTTATAAGGTCCCATTTATTTATTTATTTTGTCTTTTGCTGTTTGTGCTTTTATTATTATATTAATTTATTATTAACCCTTTCAAGACCTAGTTATTTTCTGCTTTGAATTTTTTGTTGATACTATGTGTTTTCGGAAGTGGAATGCATGCTGAGTCGTTGAGTGTGTTTAAATTTTTCGTTGGTAAGACAGATTTTGAGAAACATTAATGAAAATATATGATTTGGGGGACCCTGTCTGGGCCACTGGACTTGGGTAGCAGGCTTTATTGCAGGGCGCCTTCCATTTGGGTACATGGTGCACTTCTGGTTTTGCCTAATACCCCAGCTATTTCGCTTCAGTGAATGTTTCTTTCACCTTTCACAGTTACACAAGTCCCCACTGGAGGGAAGCAAATACTTTCAGTGGGAAAAATACACTCCCAAAGAATTCCAGAGGTATAAAAAGTGGGTTGGGTATCTGTGTTCCATGAGTTATGAAAGGGTTAAAAACTTGGCCCATCGGCATTGTCCCCTACATTTTCTTCTAAGAATTTTATGGTTTTAGCTTTCACATGTAGGTCTTTAATCTGTTGTTTTTTTTTTTTTTAATTTTTTTTTTGTTGTTGAAAATATACAGCAAAACACACACTAATTCAACAGTTTCTGCATGTACCATTCTGTGACAGTGATTATACTCTTCAAGTTGTGCAAACATTCTCACCCTCTTTTTCTAAGTTGTTTTTCCCCTGTTAACATAAATTTACTGCCCCCTAAGGTTCCTATCTAATCTTTTGAGTTGCTGTTGGCATCTTGATTCCATCTAGATAGTCCTTAAAAGAGCATAATGCTCAAGGCAGGCATTTTTTACTAGGTGAGTTAAAATTGTGGTTTGCTTTTAAGAAGACTTTGGGGAATATTTCTGGTTTAAGATTTAACGATTATCTCGGGGCAGTAGTTTCAGGGATGAACCCCTGTTCATCTACCTTCCATGGCTCTAGGAAGTCCGGAGTCCTTAAGAATTTGAAATTCTGCTCTGCATTTCCCTCCTTTTCATTAGGATTTTTCTGCGGAATCTTGGATCAAAATGTTCAGTAATGTTGCGAATGGCCACCTAAGATGCATCTGTTGGTTCCATCCTGTCTGGAGCAAAGGAGAACTGAAAAAAACCAAAGACACAAGGAAAATGTTAGTTCAGAGGACTAATGGACCATGTGAACCACAGCCTCCACCAGCCTGAGCGCAGAAGCGCTACCTGGTGCCAGGCTATCACTACCAATCGTTCTGACAGGGATTACAATAGTGGGCTCTGGACAGCAAGAGAAAAATGTAGAACAAAATTGAGAGTCAGAAAAAAAAAGACCAGATTACTGGTCTGACAGAGACTGGACAAATTCTCGAGACTGTGACCCCGGATACCCTGCTCACTCAGAACTGAACCCACTCCTAAAGTCCACCTTTCAGCCAAAGATTAGACAGACCTATAAAACAAGTTAATAGCACGTGAGGAACGTGCTGCTTAGTTCAGTCAAGTGTAAGAGACCAAATGGGCAACGCCTGGCCAAAAGCAAAGACGAGAAGGTAGAAAGGGACAGGAAACCTGGATGAATGGAGATGAGGAACCTGACTGTAGAAGGAAAGGGGAGAGTGCTGGCACATAGAGGGAATTACAACCAATGTCACAAAACAATTTGTGTGTAAATTTTTTTTTCCCCAGAAAGAGTGAGAATGTTTATTGAGGAGATGCATGTATCACTGGGGACCGGGCAGCAACACAGGCTGTCCCTGTGGAGTCCCAAAGAGCAGTTTTACATTAGAGCTTATACAGAATCTTGCAGGGGTTACAAGTGTCTTTGTAGTCCCCTGCCAGACATTTCTTTATTAGGCTAAAGACGTATCTGATACCTGGGCTCCAACTTTCCTGTGGGGGTTGTATGCCACAGGTGGTCCCGCCAGAACAAAAGATTATTTGCATCAGTTTAAAACAAAGAACAAAGTCATTAACATTTGGTCAAAACAAAGTCATTAACAGAGGTATGTGAGGAGGCAGGCAGAGGAAGAGCAACTTATAGGTTTATCATGGCCTTAGTTATGTTAAGCTCTCAGTTGCACATTTTGAAAAAGGAGAAAACATGCTGGGTGGTATTGGGGTCACACACTCCCCCCTTTGAAACTTGGCTGACCATATTCACCTATCCCAAGTTTCAGCCTATTGCTTATAGATCACAGTGTTACAGGTGAAGATGCCTCCTGCCTGTGACAGATTTGAGACATCTATTGGGCACAGAATGTAATCTCACATATAAGCTTAAATTGGAGATGGCAACAGATAAACAGGCCTATAACAACCAATCTAATTTCACTAATAAATAAGGTTTTTAGCCATGTAAAATCTGCCAGTAAAGAAAAATAATATCTTTCATGAATCTTGTAACAGGCGTCAGCTGTAAGTATTGGAACATTAACTCTGTGTACAAGAGTACAAACTTTGATAAGACAGGACTTGAGGCCTGAGTTAGGCATGTAACCCTCTGTCCAGACAGGGCAGACAGAAATCCGTAATATTTAACACTTCTCTAGCAATATAGGTCTAAAAGTTTTTATCTCTTAACAAGGGGTTGGGGTATGTTTATCTCAGGGACAAAGATTCCCTGGGTAAAAGTCTCTCAGGCCCCTAATAGTAGTCTCATCTAAGTTAGCATTAAAAACATTTTTACCTTTTTAACCCTAGAAAGCCTTAACTTCAGGCCGTTGAACTGTTGGGCTTTCTACTCCTTGTCACTGTAGACCAGGCAGGGCTTGACTTGGGGAGTGATGGATCCATGGCGTGACTCCTGCAAGCTTCACAACTGTGTCAGTGCTGAGTGGTGAGGTGAAGGGTCCAGTCCACTTAGGTTGTAACAGGGAGGTCCTTCTACTTCCGAAGGAGCACCTGGTCACAGCTATTTGAAGAGGGAACTTTTATCAGATATAACTGGGAAAGAATTTTGGTTAGAGAAAGCAAATATTTTAGATACTACGTTAGGGGCTGGGTGGAGGATCATGTGGAGAGTTGGTGGAGACAACATGGTCTCTCATAAAGTATCTCAAAAGCACTGATTTTAAGTTTTCCCCAGGGTGCAATACAGACTCAGAGGAGGGCCAGTGGCAGAACATCTGTCTGTCTAGGGCACAGTTTACTAAGATGATGTTTTATGGTCTGATTCACCCTTTTCCGATAGATTGAGGTCTCCATTTTGTGTGGAGTTTCCACTTAATTCTTAAGGCAGTTAAAACCTGTTGTACCTCTCTCTAGCCGCCGTGGTCTGGCAGGGAAAATCTCTGCCCATCCTGAAAAAGAAGCTACACACATCATTAAATATTTCACCCGATGTTTAGTTTTGAACACTTTACAAAAGTTAAATTTGATTTCTCTCAAAAGCTGTGTTTGATGTACTGTTAGCCGACTGGAGGTGAACCACAAATGTCCTTTTTGTTCCAATAATACAGTCACTGCATGAGGGACAAACAGGATAGTATCATGTCCCAAAGAAATTAACAAATTAACTTTGATAATGTTAGTGGTGGCAACTGCTTGGAGGCAGGCCCGCCAGCCTTTTGAGACAGTGTCCAGATTTTTAGAGAAATGGGTGGGCGACAGGGTGTCTGTACGGTCCCAAGAACTGGGTTAATATACCAACAGTTACTCCTCTTCTTTTATTTATATAATTCAAAGGAATTTTGATAACCTGGCAGCCCCAGGGCTGGGGCTTTCATTAAATGGGACCTTAAATCACAAAAGGCTCATTGACACTCGGGAATCCATTTGAACGGACCTCTCTCTGCGCCAGAGCAGCCTGATAGAGGTTAGCTTGTAACACTGGGTCCACAAAGTTTAAGACAGTCACAGTATTTGTAAGAGTCTTTCTCAGATTTATTCTCTATCAGGAGGTCCACATATTGCGGGAATATTCTTCAGCTGAAGGGAGGTAATCGCTCTAGACCTTGGGCCAGCATTGTTCCAGACATAGGGAGTTCTTAAACCCTCGTAGCACAGTCTTAACAGAGTTGTTTCTTCCGTTTTGTCCCCTTCCCATTCGAAAGCAAAGATTAGCTGACTCTCTGCAGTCAGCGGGATACAAAAGAGTCTTTTTAAATCCAAAACAGTAAACAGTACTGGAAGGGCCGGGGCCCATAGGGCATATAGGTTCAGGACTACCAGGTATAAGATCTTCACAACTTTGTTAACAGCCCGCAAATCTTGAACAAAACGGTACTCACCAGTCGATGTCTTCTTCACTGGTTGAACGTGAGTGTTGAATTGGGATCAGCATTCCCACAACAGTCTTCACTCTAGGTATCCACTGGTCAGTCCCTGCAGCCCCAGGTGAGCAGAGCCTCTGTTTGTTTAATCTGAGGAGGCAGGACGTTGAGTAACAGTTCCATAGTCACAGGGAGCTCATCCTGGCCGGCCACTGGCCCAAACCCATGGGGTCACAGAATCAACCACTCTTTCAACTTGGTCTCATTGTCTTCCTCCAGATGATCCTAGAACAGCGGCCAGTAGATCGGCCTGTTTCTTCATGTCCTGGTCTTTTCCTTTCTTTTTCTCGAACTCTTTTACCTGATCTCTGTTGGTAAAGACCTTAAATGCATTCAGATGCCAGGGACAGATTATGGACTCACATTATCTGAGGTGGCCCTTCTGCAGCAGGGACTAGCACCTCCTGGAGTGGGTAAAGCCTTCCTGGGGGAACTAGGCCAAAAAAAAAAAAATTTTTTTTTTTTTCCTTTTGCTAGTATGGGGTGGGGAGACCGTATCTGTCCCACCTCCTCTGCTCCCTCTTTCAGCACCTTCACATTCTCATCTTTTGATACCACCTGGGAGGTGTCACAAACGGGGTTTTTCCACGTGGGTGAATAAGAACATCCTCAGGTTCTTCATCTTGTATCTCATCATCATCATTCACCTGCACGAGAGGGGCTAAAACAGAGGCTTTATCCTTTTTCCATGCCATAAAGTCATAAAACATTATGCATACAGTTTTTCCTCTCACTCGTTAGTTCAAGTACAGAACAGATCAAGCTTTACAACAGTAACAAAATCTCCAAAACCATTTATAGACCACACTTGATTACGCAAAATATCAAGATGTCTCTTAGGGATTCCCATCCTACATAAGTCCAACTCTTACTGGACTCTCGGCCGGAACCTTACCTCCTGGGTACCCGGTTGCAGCGGGGAACCTCACCGGTCTCGTTCAACCTCACAGGACCTAGTCACCCGTTCTTGGAGGGAGTCTATGAGAACCGACGCCCCTGTGGCTTTTACAGAGGATTTACCATGGCCAACAGAAACTTTCTCCGTCAGGAGCTCGCTGCCGTGGCATCCTCCCATCACCAGACCACTGGGCCACCACAGGTTGAGAGACCGCCACAATTTGAGGAGGGGTGTACCTTCCCTCTTCCAGGGTCCACCCCAGGGGCTTGGTCCTTAGGGAGATGGAACCAGGGCCTGAATAATTTGAGCCCCACGTTGGCGCCAAAAATTTGTTACTGGATTAGGGTCCGTGCCCTGGAGCAGTCGAGCCAACGAAACATACTTCAAGTCAGAAAGAGTAAGAAAGTTTATTAAAGAGATGCATGCATCACCGGGGACCCGGTAGCAATACAGGCTGTCCCTGTATGTAAATTTTTGAATGAGAAACTAATTTGTGCTGTAAAGTTTCACCTAAAGCACAATAAAATTAAAAGAAAAAAAAAGTTCAGTGATGGTAGCTGGGCACTATCCAGTTCTGGTCTCATGGCAAAGGAGGCAGTTTGTAGAGGCAGTTAGCCACACATTCCGTTCCTCCTCCTATTCCTGACTCTTATTCTTTCTTTGTAGCTCCAGACAATTATAGGCCAATTATTATACATCGAATGACAGCTTGCAAGCTTTTAAGATCCCTGCCACTACACAATGAAGTAGGAGAAAGAACATGTTATTAGGCTAATTAACTGTGATGTTACATGAAACCATGACCCTAAACCTCCAAACCAAGAAACCAAATCCCAGGATGTTGGGATGCTTTTGGTTACACATAAGCAGCCTTAGTAGCTACTCTTTTTTTTGTATATATGTCTATCAGACAACTTTTGCCAATTCAACTTTTTACAAGTGTACAACTTATAGACGGTAATTACAGTTATCAGCTGTGCAACCCTACCCTTTAATCAATGCACTGTTTTCTTCACTGCTAACCCGCTTTCCCCGCTCTCTCTCATACCTGGAAACCACTAATAAACTTTGTTCTGTATATATTAACCTTTTCTTATCTTTTTATATAAGTGAGGTCATACAATATTTGTCCTTTTTTTACTGACCTATTTCACTCAGCATAACGTCTTTGAGCTCTAACCATATTGTCATATGTATCAAGACTTCATTTTTCCTACTGGCTGAGTAGTATTCCATTGTATGTATGTACCACTATTTATCCATTCATCCGTTGATGGGCATTTAGGTTGTTTCCACCTTTTGGCTATTGTGAATAGTACTGCAATGAACATTAGTGTACAAGCCTCTTTTTGAGTCCACTTTCAGGTCTTTTGGGTATATACCTAGCAGTGCTCAGGACTGGGCAGTGTTTTGTTCTGTTGTGCATAGGGTCGCTGTGAGTCGGAACCGACTCGACTGTACCTAACAACAACAACAACCTAGCAGTGGAATTACTGGGTCATACTGTAATTCTACTTTATAGTTTTCTGAGGAACCGCTACACTGTTTTCCACAATGTTGTTATGTTGTTGTTGTTAGGCGCCATTGAGTTGATTCTGACTCACAGCAACCCTGTGTACCACAGAACGAAACACTGCCTGGTCCTCCACCACGCTTACAATTGTTATGCTTGAGCCCATTGTTGCAGCCACTGTGTCAGTCCATCTTGTCGAAGGTCTTCCTCTTTTCCGCTGACCCTGTACTTTACCAAGCATGATGTCCTTCTCCAGGGACTGACCCCTCCTGACAACATGTCAAAGTATGTAAGACATAGTCTCGCCATAATTGCTTCTTAGGAGCATTCTGGTTGTACTTCTTCCAAGAGAGATTTGATCGTTCTTTTGGCAGTCCATCGTTTATTCAGTATTCTTCTCCAGCACCACAATTCAAAGGCATCAATTCTTCTTCAGTCTTCCTTATTCATTGTCCAGCTTTTGCGTGCGATTTGACTGACAATACGGTGACTTGGTTCAGGCACGCCTTAGTCTTCAAAATGACATCGTTGCTTTTCAACACTTCAAAGAGGTCTTTTGCAGCAGATTTGCCCAGTGCAGTGCGTCTTTTGATTTCTTGACTACTGCTTCCGTGGGTGTTGATTGTGGATTCAAGTGAAATGAAATCCTAAACAACTTCATTCTTTTCTCCATTTATCATGATGTTGCTTATTGGTCCCATTGTAAGGAGTTTTCTTTTATGTTGAGGTGTAGTCCATACTTGAAAGCTGTGGTCTTTGATCTTCACCAGTAAGTGCTTCAAGTCCTCTTCACTTTCAGCAAACAAGGTTGTGTCATCTGCATAACGCAGGTTGTTAATGAGTCTTCCTCCAATCCTGGTGCCCTGTTCTTCTTAGTATAGTCCAGCTTCTCAAATTATTTGCTCAGCATACAGATTGAATAGGTATTGTGAAAGGATACAGCCATGATGCACACCTTTCCTGACTTTAAACCACGCAGTATCCCCTTGTTCTGAATGTACAGCTGCCACTTGGTTTATGTGCAGGTTCCTCATGAATACAATTAAGTGTTGTGGAATTCCCATTCTTCACAATGTTATGCGTAATTTGTTATATTCAGAGTTGAATTCCTTTGCATAGTCAGTAAAACATAGGCAAACATCTTTCTGGTATTCTCTGCTTTCAGCCAGGATCCATCTAACATCAGTAGTGATATCCTTCATTCCACATACTCCTTTGAACCTGGCCTGAATTTCTGGCAGTCCCTGCGGATGTACTGCTGCAACCTCTTTTTTTTTTTTTTTAATATTGTAATTTAGATGAAGGTTTACAGAACAAATTAGTTTCTCATTAAACAATTAATACACATATTGTTTTGCAGCATTTGTTGTCAACTCCATGACTTGTCAACACTCTCCTCTTTTCGACCTTGGATTCCTCACTATCACCTTTACTATCCCCTCATGCCTTCTTGTCCTTGCCCTTGGGCTGGTGTGCCCCTTTAGTCTCATTTCTTTTTACGGGCTTGTCTAACAGGAGCGACTTCAGCACTGAGTTAAAAGGATGTCCGGAGCCATACTTTTGGGATTTCTCCAGTCTCCGTCAGACCAGTAAGTCTGGTTTCTTTTTGTGAGTTAGAATTTTGTTCTACATTTTTCTTCAGCTCTGCCCAGGACTCTCTATTGCGATCTGTGATAGAGCAGTCAGTGGTAGCCGGGCACCATCTTAGTTGTGCTGGACTCAGTCTGGTGGGGACTGTGGTAGTTGTGGTCTATTAGTCCTTTGGACTGATCTTTCCCTCGTGTCTGGTTTTTCTGCTGCAACCATTTTTTCAATTATCTTCAGCAAAATTTTACTTGCATGTGATATTAACAATATTGTTTGATAATTTACTTGTCCTGTTTGATCACCTTCCTTTGGAATGGGTACAAATATTAATCTCTTCAAATCGGTTAGCAAGGTAGCTGTCTTCCAGAATTCTTGGCATAGACGAGTGAGCACTTCCAGCATTGCATCCGTTTGTTGAAATATCTCTATTGGTATTCTGTTAATTCCTGGAGCTTTGTTTTTCACTGGTGTCTTCAGTGCAGGTTGGACTTCTTCCTTCATTGCCACTCGTTCTTGATCATACGCTACCTCCTGAAATGTTTGAACATCGATCAGTTCTTTTTGGTACAGTGACTCTGTCTATTCCTTCCATCTTTTTTTTTATGCTTCCTGCATTGTTTAATATTTTCCTTGTAGAAACCTTCAGTATCACAGCTCAAGACTTGAAGTTTTTCTTCAGTATCTTCAGCCTGAGAAATGCTGAGCATAGTCTTCCCTTTTGGTTTTCTAACTCCAAGTCTCTTTGCACATGTTATTATAATACTTTGTCTTCTCGAGCCATCCTTTGAAATCTTCTGTTTGTCTCTTTTACTTCATCATTTCTTGATTTCGCTTTAGCTACTCTATGTTCAAGAGCAAGTTCAGAGTCACTTTTGACATCCATTTTGGTTTTTTTTTTTTTTCTTTCATTACATTTTGCTTTCTTCGCGTATGGTGTGCTTGATGTCATTTCACAACTCGTTTGATCTTCAGTCGTTAGTGTTCAGTGCATCAAATCTGTTCTTGAGATGGTCTCTACATTGGGGGGGGTATATTCAAAGTCATATCTTGGCTCTTGTGGACCTGTTTTAATTTTCTGCACCTTTAACTTAAACGTGCATGTGAGCAATTGATTGTTCTGTGGTTGGCCTCTGGTCTTGTACTGACTGATGGTACTGAGCTTCTCCATCGTATCTTTCCATAGACATAGTGGATTTGACTTCTGTGTATTCTGTCTGGCAAGGTCTGTTATGTTGTAGAGAAAAAGAATTTGCAATGAATAAGTCATTGGTCCTGCAAAACTCTGTCACACAATCTCCATGTTGTTTCTGTTACCAAGGCCATATTTTTTCAACTGTTGATCCATCTTTGTTTCCAACTTTCACGTTCCAATCACCAGTAATTGTCAATGTTTCTTGACTACATGTTTGATCACTTCCAGACTGTAGAAGTTGGTAAAGCCTTCAGTTTCTTCATCTTTGGCATTAGCAGTGGATGCGTAAATTTGAATAATAATTACATTGACTGGTCTTTTTTGTAGGCGTATGAATGTTATCCTGTCACTGACAAGATTGTATTTCAGGACAGATCTTGAAATGTTCTTTTTGATGATGAATGCTGTGCCATTATCTTCTTCAATTTGTCATTCCTGGCATAGTAGACCATATTGGCGTTTGATTCAGAATGACCAATGTTTTAGCTCACTAGGCATTTTTTTTTAATGCCTGGGATATCGTCGTTAGCGTCGACTCTACTTCGAGGAGTCTTTTCCAGTGATATTTTGACTGCCTTCCAGTCTGAGGGGCTCATCTTCCAAAACTATATCAGACAGTGTTCCACTGCTATTCATAAATTTTTCACTGGTCAGTCATTTTAGAAGTAGATTGCCAGTTCCTTCTTCCTCATTTGTCTAGAAGCTCCATTGAAACCTGTCCACCATGGGTGACCTTGATGGTATTTGAAATACTATTGGCATAGTTTCGAGCATCACAGCAACATGCAGACCACCACAACAAACTGACAAACAAACGGGCTTTACCATCCTAGTAGAAGTGAAATGGCATCTTATTGTGGCTTTGTTTCGCATCTCTGTGATGGCTAATAATGCTGAGCATCTTTTCATGTGTTTGGTGGCCACTTTGCTGAAATGTCCATTCAAGTCCTTTGCCCATTATATGATTGGGCTATTTGTCTTTTTGTTGTTGTCGAGGTTTGCTTTTTTTGGTTATTAGATTCTTATTGGATACATGGTTTCTGAAGATATTCTCCCAGTCGGTAACTTGTCTTTTCACATATTTGGTAAAGTCTTTTGATGAACAAAAGTTTGTAATTTTTTTTTTAACTGATAAGCATTTTCTGAATCCTGAATGAGGAATGTTTTTATTTCTTTTTTTTAACAGATAATTTTTATTATTTATTTATTTTATTGTACTTTAGATGAAGATTTACAGAACAAGCTAATGTTCTCATTAAACAGTACACATACTGTTTTATGACACTGGTTAACAGCCCCACGACATGTCATTACTCTCCCTTCGGTTCGCTATTACCAGCTTTCCTGTTCCCTCCTATCTTCTAGTGCTTGCCCCTGGGCTTGTGTGCCCCTTTAGTCTCTTTTTGTTTTATGGGCCTGTCTAATCTTTGGCTAAAGGGTGAACTTCTGGAGTGACTTCATTACTGAGCTAAAAGGGTGTCCGGGGGCCATACTCTTGGGGTTTCTTAAGTCTCTGTCAGACCAGTAAGTCTGGTCTTTTTTTGTGTGTGAGTTAGAATTTTGTTCTACATTTTTCTCCAGCTCTTTTCGGGACCTGCTATTGTGATCCCTGTCAGAGCAGTCCATGGTGGTAGCCAGGCACCATCTAGTTGCACTGGACTCAGTCTGGTGGAGGCTGTGGTAATTGTGGTCCATGAGTCCTTTGGTGTTGGGTACATGTATATTTATGATTGCTGAATCATCTTGGTAAATTGACCTTTTAATCACTATGTAATGTCCACCTTTATCTCGTCTAACAGATTTTCTCTCGAAGTCTACTTTGTCTCATGCTAAGATTGCTGCCCCAGCTCTTTTTTGGTTATTGTTTGCATGGAATATTTTTTTCTATCCTTTCACTTTCAACCTGTTTGTGTCCTTGAATCTAAATGTGTCTGTTGTAAAGAGCACATGGTTAGACAATGTTTTTTTTAATCCATTCTGCCACTGTTTGCCTTTCGATTGAAGCATTTAGTCCATTTACATTCACTGTAATTACCGATAAGAAGTGACTTCTGTCATTTTGTTACTTGATTTTTGTGTTTCTTAAGCTTGGTAGAGGGTCAGCGAAAAAGAGACCCTCAACGAAATGGGTTGACACAGTGACTGCAACAACAGGCTCAAGCATAACAGCGATTGTGAGGATGGCGCAGGATTGGGCAGTGTTTCATTCTGTTGTACATGGGGTTGCTATGAGTTGGAACTGACTTAATGGCACCTGACAACAAGCTTTCTTTGTTTTTGTCCTTTACTACTGTATGCTTTTGTGTTTTGTTGGTTTATTGTAGTCAGCCATTTGGTTTTCTTCTTGTGTATGTTCTTTAGATATTTTCTTAGTAGTTACCATGAATATTACGTTTAACAGCTTGTATTTTTTTTTTTAACATCCCAGTGTAAGTTAATACCAACTTAAGTTAAAACCTTAAGTTACGTACAAGAAATTCTATACCTATGCAGTCCTCCTTCCTCCATTTTGTTGCTGTTATCACTAATTACATCTTTGGATTTTATGTGGTTTGTAACATAATGTTATCCTTAACTTTTTATACATTTGTCATTAAAAAGCATAATGGACAGAACAATTAGAATTATCAAGCCTGAATACCTTATTACTAGCCCTTATGCTTGTCTACACATTTCCCTTTATTGGGCATCTTTCTTTTTCTGTATGGCTTTGAATCACTTTCTAGCGTCTTCTCCCTTCCATTTGAAGAACTCCCCTTTTGTATTTTTTGTAGGGCTGATCTGGGGGACATGAACTCTCAGCATCTGTTGTCTGAGAATGTTTTAATTTCACCCTCATTTTTGAAGGACAGCTTCGCTGGGTATATTATTCTTGGTTGACAGTTTTTTTCCTTGAGTACTTTAAATATATCATTCATTTGCCTTCTGGCCTCCGGGGTTTCTTAGCAGAATTCAGCACTTTTATTGGGGATTCTTTGTATGTGACTGTTTGCTTCTCTCTGACTGCCTTCAGGATTCTGTCTTTATCCTTACTTTTTGAAAGCGCAACTGTGATGTGTCTCAGTGTAAATCTCTTTGGGTTTATCCTATTTGGAATTCTTTGAGCTTCTTGGATTTGTAGATTCATGTCCTTCATCAGATTGGGGAAATTTTCTGTCATTTTTTTCTTCAAGTATTCTTTCTGTCCCATTTTCTCTCTCATCTCCTTCTTGGATTCCCATGATTAGGTCTCTTGATGTCCCGTAATTCCAGTAACCTGTGCTCAACCTTCTTGAGCCTCTGTTCTTGTTGCTCTTCAGACTCTGTAATTTAGACTGTCTTACCCTCTAATTCACTGATTCTTTCTTCTGGCTGGTTAAATCTGTTGTTAAATCTTTTCATTGTGTTTCTCATTTCAGTTATTGTTCCTTTTTTTAAATTGCAAAACTTGTTTGGTTTCTTTTTCTCTTCTTGTAGATCCTCATTTTGTTCTTGCATTGTTTTTCTTCTTTTAGATCTTTATGCTTCTCTTTACTTATTAAATATACTTATTGTTGTGTTCTTCCTTTTCATTATTTGGTCTTCCCTAGATGTGCTTTCACTCCCTTTGTCATGTTCATTTGGATGAGCCATTGTTTTCCTTTTCTTTGTGTGTCTTATGATTTGTTGTTGTTATTGAGGCATTGGAATTTTTGAAGGTGTTAACTTTCTCCATTCTCCCCAGTATTTGGTGTTTTTGCCCACACTACTTTGTTCAAAAAACTCTTAGGCGGGCAGAGCCTTCAGCCTTCGCTTCCCATTTATTCTTCCTCTCTGTGATAGCTTCTTCTTCCTTCCTGTTTGATGAGGATTCAGAACTTACAGATCTCAGTTTTCATCTTTCAGGGTCTTTGGGACACACCAGAGAACATGCTGTGGTCAGTTTGTCCACCAACGGACACCACCACTCAGGAGAGATACTCACAAGGTGGTGCAGTCCTTTCTGTGGTTATCTTTCACTGCCTTCCCTTCTCTGATTCTGCAACCACATTTTCAGTTGGAATATCCACACCCAGCAAGCCCCATTCCAGGCTGGGTATTGCCCTCCAGGTTTGCCCAAGGCTTCCTTCCCTGCTCTGTGGAGGCTGCTTATATCTGAGCTGCTATTCTGGAAAAGCACATACAGACTTTATGCCAGGGAGAGGAGGTGCTGGCATTCCCCAGAAGGATCTCCAAAAGATCTCCCTTGTTGGTTTCAGAGCCCCAGTGGCCCTGTGATGTTTGGGCAAGCAGTCTCCACTTAGGTGACTTGTCTCCTGGCTCCACTGTAGGCAACCTTTGGTGAAATTCTTATCAGTCCAGCAGCTGACAGTTACTGGGTGGTGGAGAGGCTATCATGTTCCGAATGAACCCCGAGGGAGGTCTGTCCTGTTCTCAGAGCCCCCTCCATATTATGTTGGCTGTGGGTATAGTCTTCACTCTCAAGACATCTCTTTCTGGCACACAGCAGCTTCAGTCAGCAGCACTTAGCGCTGACAGAAAAGAACAGACAGACCTTAAGTGACCCCCAGTGAGGTCTGTCTTGTTCATTTCTGAGTCTTGAGCTATGGGGTGCATAGGGAGGCAAGTGCTGACCATGGGAACAGCTTCAGTTGTAGGGCTCCTTCTGTAGCACTTTGCAGCAGACTGGCAGCCGCCCATGGTCAAATGAGGGAGGGACTGTCATGCTCTGATTGGACCCCCAGGGAAGTCTGCCTTGTTATTATCAGAGTTCCTCTGGTAGATTGTTGGTTATAAGTGCAGCCTCCACTCAAGATCACTGTTTCCTAGCATACACCAGCTTCATTAGTCCTCAGCACCAACCAAAATGGGGGACAGACAGATCTGAACTGACCACCAGGGAGGTTTGTCTTATTGATTTTGGGGGCCTGAGCTGTGGGGTGTGCAGGGAAGCAGGTAGAGTGCTACCTATCGGAGCAGACTTCACTGCAGTCACCTTCTGTAGCAATTTGCAGCAGCCTGGCAACCGACAGCTACTGGTGGGGGAGGGGTGTCATACTCCAAATGGACCACCTTGTTGACTTTAGAGCAGAAGTTTGGGGTCCTGTCTGTACAGGCAGGGAGTGTGCTGGTTAGGGAAGCAGGCTGTTTTGCTGGGGCCGCTTTCTCAGTTCACAGCAGCGTCAGCGCATGTTGCTGGGGCAAGGGGTAGGGACAGTAGACAAGTGATTTTCCTACCATATGCAACTCATTGGTTCATTGGTTCTCACCTATCTGCAATTCCCCACTGCTGTCTTCTGCTCCCTAATTCAGAGTCCTCAAACCCCAGCACCGTTTCCTTGTATTTCTTAATGTATTTGTTGGGCGGTGGGGAGGGGTCGGAATGATGGTTTGTTTATGCCACCATCTTCCCAGAATCCTCTGTGGCTCTATTGCATTCCCACCATCAAATAATGAAAGTTCTGTTGCTCCACATCCTCACCAGCATTTTGTGTTACCAGTTTTCTGGATTTTAGTCATTCTCATAGGTATGTAACAGTATCTAATTTTAATTTGCAGTTCCCAATGACATTGTCTTAGGCTGGGCCCTCCAGGGAAAACCAGTGCAGCATATACACACGCACACATGCACAGAGAGAGAGATCAGGGAAATAGGTCATGCAGTTGTAGAAGCTGGAAAGTCCCAAATCTGTGGATCAGGCTGGAGGCTTCTCCTGACTCATGTAAGTGCAGGGGCTGGTGAACCCAAGATCCAGACAGCAGAGGCTGATGAATCCCAAGATCGGCAGATAAGCTGCTAGCTCAGGTCCCAAGAACCACAGTTCAGATAAACAGGAGCCAGCTGCAGAATCCAGAGTGAGCAAAAGCCAGTGAGCCTTGCCATAAAAATAAAGCCTATTTTTTATATTGGATGCAGGCCACACCCCCCAAAGAAACTCCCTTTCAACTGATTGGCTGTTCACAGCAGGTCCCATCGTGGAGCTGATCACATTATATCAGATCTCAAGGACAGGGAATAATGGCTGCAGTATTAGCTCCTAAATCATTCTTCTCTTTTGATTGAAGATTGGAGATAACATTGATGATTAATACCTGGACTTAGTAGAGCCCTTAAACGGCAGCTATGGCATGCTCTTTAAACTTATGGTGCTGCTTTACACCGGATACCATCTGGTTCTTCACCAGCATCTTAAGTAAGAGCAACATTCCCATCAGTTAGTTGCATTGCCAAAGTAAGCAGGCACAGTGTACATCAACATTTTAGCCTGAGGCTTTTTAAGCGTAAGACGAGAACATAAGTTTTATTATGCCCAATACTGTCAGGATGCAGACTAAGAAAATTATTTCTTGCAGTAGTGATTTATTTATGTATTTATTCTTGAGGGTAACTAACCAAATAAATCTGGTGTTTGTAAGGGTGTTATAGTGTGTAGCCAAGTATCTTGTTGTCTAATTCTGTGTATATCCTCTTGTACTTCTCCTGTGTTATTTATCCAAATGCATCAAGAGGTATTTGCTACAGCACAGACTACACTGTCATGGGCTAATAAAAAAAAAATCTAAGGCTGTTTTGTTATGTCACCTTGGCTAATGAGGTCAGAGATACTGTTGTGTTTTTATCTCATTAGCAACTTCATCTGTTATTTTCCCATAATGATTGATAAATTTCTTAAAGTTTTTTTTTTTTTCCCAATTTCACTATACCGTAATAGGAATTAAAGCCACCAACCCTACCCTGAGTATTGAACCAATGGGTTTCTTTTTTTACCCTTGTTTTATAATGTATAACAATTTAACATTACTTTTTCAGTGTTTACTAGCATCATTACTGTGAATATCTAAAGGTAACCTTAAAGTTCTCAAAGTGCATCGCCCATGCATTCGCCAGGAATCTAAATAAGAGTTTGCCCATATAGGTTCACCGTCAGTTGGAAAGGGATCATTTAAACTCGTGTAGAGAAACATATATCCGCACAGAAACATTTTTATCCATAAGGAGCACATAAAGTTTGTCTAGAGGAAACAGAAGGTATAGAAAAATTCACATGTGACAATCAGGTTTTCATGAGAGAATACATGATTAACGAGATAATATAGGATGGACCTCTCTTGTCGGAAGTCTTCAGTTAACCTGTTTAAAACATACTAAGTGTTCTTCTAAAGGGCAAGCTGCCCCTCCTTGGTTTGTCTGTTAACAGTCATGGGTCAATTTCTCAGAAGCAGAAGTGTCACAAAACTTTTTTTTATGAGAGAAGAACTTCTAATTCAAGAGTTAAAATAAACCCATTAGGAGAAAGGAAAATGGTTTCTTATACCCAGAAAGTAAGACCTTAAAACATCAGCAGTATTCCTACATAAAACCCATAGTATTCCTTTGCTCAGTCTTATGTAGTTAATTTCTGTTCCATATGATTCCGAATCAGCTGCAGTCTGTGAACTCGTCAGCTTCTACATAAGAGTTTTGGAAAATCTTGGTTTAGTCAAGTTACCGTTCTTTTCATAAGTCTGATGTAGTCCATCTTTTTGTTGAGATATTTTGGTCAAGCGTTTTCAGCAAATCAGCAAAGTAAAAACTTACCTGCAGATAATAAATCTTAATATGGCCATGAAAAATTTATAAACATAATACTCTCAATTATAAAAAATTCAGAACCAAATAAAGTCAGTTTAATAAGTTTTAGACAAAAGTTTTTTTTTAATATAATGATTACCTTATTTTCAAAGAGCTTCAGATACAATACACTGTATAATAATTTTGAGACATAATAACCGTATAGTCAGGATATGCCAAGATTATCAAGTCTCTAAATACCTGAATAGTAATAAAAAAGACTTCATAGATAAACGATGTGAGTGTCCCAGTCAAACCATTGGCTTTGATGCTAGATTTTAAAAAAACAAAGTTTTGGCTAAGTTAGCAATAAATAATATTAAAATTATGACATAATATTATGCATTTGCTGTCTAATATTAGGCAAAAACATAAGAGGAAATACATACAAATTTTGATCCCAAGAGAATCAGGTGTTTCCCTTGATTTTGACTACACACATTCCATGTAATTTGTAACATAGTAAATAAACCTTTCCTTTGTATAAATCCCCCCCCCCCCCGCCCCAAGCCGTGTGGCTTGGTTTTTGACTCAGTAATTTTATTTTAATGAGAGGCTGAACCTTGTCTTCGAGGCAGATTATACAAAGAATAAAAACCCTCTAACTCTGAAATCAAAGAAAATTTTTGTTATTTTAACAGTGAGAAACCCAATTCTTTGTTTTACATATTATTTAACATTAAAGCCCTGAAAAATCTCATAAATTAAACCATTAAACTTTAGTCAGACAGATAAAACTTTTGACCATATTAAAGTTCTTTTTAAATAAACCTCTTAAACGTTGTCTTTGTTCTATATTTCTTATAGTACATGTTTTTAAAAAGGCAAAAATGAACACACTCATTAGCAGACCAAAATAAATATATATATATATATCTTTTTGTGTGTGTGTGCTATAAAAAGCAGAAGTGTATAAACTTAAATTATGACGCATATCTATTTACTCAATTTAATATCTGAAAATTACCTAAAAGGTCTTGGAAATGATTTTAAGCTTTGTATACCATAAAAAATAATTGTTGAAATGATGTGTGTTCAAACATTCCAATACTATTTTCCCAATTTAATTTTAGCCCTTAAAGATTTTATCAACCAGCTTTGGAAATCACGAAGTTTCTGTTCAACTCACCAGTTCATTGGGATGGATATAACCTTATCTCTGGCTAGGGGTGGAAACATTTTTTTTTTTAGTTCATTTTAGGTGATTTTTTTATTTCTTGCTTTTTAGAGTTCTCTTACGATAGAACTTGTTTACAGTTCTTTTATGATTGAGATTTTTCTAATTTTTGGTTTTTATAGTACAGCAACAGTTTTTTTCTTATTTTCTTTTGTCGTAAAAAAGTCTTCACTCAGTTGGAAGGCCTCTTTAAAAAGCATCCCTGGAACTATATAACTTCAGAGACTGGACACTAGGGAGGCTTGATCTTGTCCCACCCTTTACTCTCTTGACTCATGGAAGACAAGATTGGGTCATCCCAATTCATTTGCATATGTTTAAGTTGGTCTAGGTGGAAATTATTGAACAATATTGTTAATATCACATGCAAGCAAAATTTTGCTGAAGATCATTCAAAAGTGGCTGCAACAGTATATTCACAGGGAACTGCCAGAAATTCAGGCGAGATTCAGAAGAGGTCGTGGAACAGGGGATATCATTGCTGGTGTCAGATGGATACTGGCTGAAAGCAGAGAATAACAGAAGGATGTTTACCTGTGTTTTTTTTGACTATGCAAAGGCATTCGACTGTGTGGATCATAACAAATTATGGAAAACATTGTGAAGAATGAGAATTCCAGAACACTTAATTGTGCTCATGAGGAACCTGTACATAGATCAAGAGGCAGTCATTAAGACAGAACAAGGGGATACTGCGTGGTTTAAGGTCAGGAAAGGTGTGTGTCAGGGTTATATCCTTTCACCATACCTATTCAGTCTGTATGCTGAGCAAATAATCTGAGAAGCTGGACTAATGAAGAAAAACGGGGCATCAGGATTGGAGGATAATTCATTAACAGCCTACGTTGTGCAGATGACATAACCTTGCTTGCTGAAAGTGAAGAGGGCTTGAAGCACTTACTGATGAAGATCAAAGACCACACCCTTAGAGTATGGATTACACCTCAACATAAAACAAAAATCCTCATAGCTGGACCAATAAGCAACATCATAATAAATAGAGAAAAGATTGAAGTTGTCAAGGACTTCATTTTACATGGATCCATAATCAACACCCATGGAAGCATCAGTCAAGAAATCAAAAAGATGCATTGCACTGGGTAAATCTGGGGCAAAGGACCTCAAAAAAGTGTTGAAAAGCAAAGATGTCATCTTGGAGACTAAGTTGCGCCTGACCCAAGCCATGGTAATTTCAGTTGCATCATATGCATGTGAAAGCTGGACAATGAATAAGGAAGACTGAAAAAGAATTGACGCCTTTGAATTGTGGTGTTAGCAAAGAATATTGAATATACCATGGACTGCCAAAAGAAACAAATCTGTCTTGGAAGAAGTACAACCAGAATGCTCCTTAGAAGCAAAGATGGCGAGACATGTTGTCAGGAGGGATTAGTCCCCGGAGAAGGACATGTGCTTGGTAAAGTACATGGTCAGCGGAAAAGAGGAAGACCCTCAGCGAGGTCGATTGACACACTGGCTGCAACCATGGACTCATGTAATAACAGTGATTGTGAGGATGGCTCAGGATTGGGCAGTGTTTTGTTCTGTGGTACATATGGTTGCTATGATTCAGAACGGACTTGAGGGCACCTAACAACCACACAGGCATTTTGAAAGGCTGTTTACCCAGTAAATAGCAAAGCCATTTAGCAGTTTTGTAAATGAATCCATCCATTCTTGGCTACCAAGACTGGTGGCTGGGGAGGTCTGATCTTGCCACACCCCCACTCTCTTGACTCAGTTCGCAAGAAAAAAAAAAAAACAGGTTTTAGATAAAACCTACCAAGTTGCCAGAGCCTCAGGTGGAGGAATATTAGACCCTTTGACAAAAACTGAGCATCAAGCAAAAGTTCTCCCAAAAGGAAAAGACAGCACAAGTAAAAGCTCATTTTCCCAAAGTAGTCGCTGAAATACCACATTACTTCTAGTATATTCAGTTTATAGCATTTTTAAATGTGGACCCTAAACCAGTGTCTCCGTAGTGTAGGGAAGAATCCAGGAGCATTTATCAAAGGTGCTAAGCTCTAAGGTTCAAGCTTTTGGTTTCCTTCTTTTTGAACTTAATTCATTCTGCTGGCTAGGGACCTAGTCTCTTATTTTAGACCTTAAATATACCTGCTCCTCCTGTTTGGAAAGTACTTTAAAGTAGCTATTGATGATTTTAATTTTAACATTGTGATTTTTATTGAAAAACTGTATCATAAAAAAAAGGTACCGGAGCTACCACTTCTCCCTTCAAATTTCATAACACAGGTCAGGAGCTACCACTTCTCCCAGTAAATTTGGCAAAACACTTCAGGAGCTGCCACCTTCCCCCTGCGAATTTGGCAAAACAGGGCACTGTTTTCCAGATATTCTGAGTCACAGAAAAAATTCTAACAAGGAACGCCACGTGACCACTTTATCCTATCCTCATGGTGAGCGTTGGCGACCACCCTGATAGCTTTTACTGGTTGACACATGCCCGAATTTTTGCAGCTTATAGTGGCTCAGAGCTGTTTGAAAATAGAATTACCTCTTTAAAGTTTCAAACGCCTGTATCTCAACAGTAAACTCAGTTCATCAAGAGTTACTAGATATTACTCTTAACCACATGATCAAGCAAAAATCTAAGAGTCTCCTTAATCAAACAACTGGTTTTCAAAACAAATATGCCAAACAAAGCTTAAGAAAACATGGGAAAGGGAACAAAAAGAATAAGTGAAGGCTTGTTTTCCGAGGGCACTCACCCCATCCGTGTTGAAGGGACAGGGAGTGCAAACGTGTGGGCCCAGGAAATCGGACTTTTTATTTTATTTTTTTTGCCAGCTTCTGCTCCACAGTCCAGGTCTCCTTGAGGTCAACTGGATTCGTGGTTTTAGATTCCCAGCAACAACTACACCATTAACTCTTGTCGGGTGAAAACACTGCAGAGTTTAGTAAAGCAAAAAGAAAGGTTTTATTTGGCATATATTTAAAGAGGCAAAAGTAGGAAAAGGACAAACATGTTGCCAGAGCCATGTCTGTCCAAGTCTCTGTTCCCAGCTCTTAAGGATGTATCTTAGTGGGCCTCATTTTGGGATCCCTCAAATATTCCCCATTCTCTGGATACACATACTTTACACTCACACAACCTAATCCAGTGCACCAATTTAACATGTACCTGAGCCTTCTATGCCCTCAGCGGTCAATTCCTCCTGCTTCTTGGAACTCTTCTAAGGCCTTACCTAGGAAATACCCTGTTATTTACCAAATAACCTCAGATTCTTAATGCCCTCAATGGTCAAGTTTTCCCGCTTCTTGGGACTCTTCTAAGGCTTTACCAAAAAAAAAAACCAAACCCAATGCCATCGAGTCAATTTTGACTCATAGCGACCCTATAGGACAGAATAGAACTGCCCCACAGGGTTTCCAGGGAACTCCTGGTGCACTTGAACTGCTGACCTCTTGGTTAGCAGCTGTAGCTCTTAACCACTATGCCACCAGGGTTTCCACTAAGGCCTTACCTAGGTACTTACCAAACAACCCAAGCAAGTTTTGTGTCTCCACAGAGCCATTGTTTGGGTCCCAGGGGGATTGGCTTTCAGAGTTGATCCAAGGTCTCCACGGGAAATCTGGTGGCACCAGATACCAGTTCCAGTCTGTTTTCGCATCTACCTCAGGAACTGAGCAGGTGGCTCCTTGCTGGCTTGACAGGGTAGAAACCCCAGGTTTTTGCTTGGCATGAGTTGTAATAAAAATAAATAAATGAGAGACCGAGGTGGGAGAACAGGAAAGGTACCTGTATTTCATTGTACAAGGAAAAGGAATCAGTTAGAGCTGCTGCCACCCAGACTGCTCCCCAAGGGTGGGCAGGAAAGTTACTTTTAAGAGGTTTACGAGTAGAGAGTTCAAACAAGTTACATCAAGCAACATTCTTTTTTTTTTTTTTTTTGTGCTTTAAGTGAAAGTTCACAAATCAAGTCAGTCTCTCACATATAAACTTATATACACCTTACTATACTTCCATTTACTCTCCCCCTAATGAGTCAGCCTGCTCCCTCCTTCTAGTCTATCCTTTTGTGACCCTTTTGCCAGTTACTAACCCTCTATACCCTTCCATCTCCCTTCCAGATAGGAGATGCCAACAGAGTCTCAAGTGTCCACCTGATACAGGTAGCTCACTGCTCATCAGCATCTCTCTCCAACCCATTGTCCATTCCATGTCTGATGAGTTGTCTTCGGGAATGATTCCTATCCTGGGCCAACAGAAGGTTTGGGGACCATAACCACTGGGATTCTTTTAGTCTCGGTCAGACCCTTAAGTCTGGTCTGTTTATGAGAATTTGGGGTCTGCATCCCACTGTTCTCCTGCTCCCTCAGGGGTTCTCTATTGTGCTCCCTGTCAGGGCAGTCATTGGTTGTGGCCAGGCACCATCTAGTTCTTCTGGTCTCAGGATGATGTAAGTCTCTAGTTCATGTGGTCCCTTCTGTCTCTTGGGCTCATAGTTATCGTGTGACCTTGGTGTTCTTCATTCTCCTTTGATCCAGATGGGTTGAGACCAACTGATGCATCTTAGATGGCCTCTTGTTAACATTTAAGACCCCAGACGCCACACTGCAAAGTGGGATGCAGAATGTTTTCTTAATAGAATTTATTCTGCTAATTTACTTAGATGTTACCTGAAGCCATAGTCGCTAAACCCCCACCCTTGCTCTGCTGACCCTCGAAGCCTTCAGTTTATCCAGAAAACTTCCCTGCTTTTGGTCCAGTCGAGCTGACCTTCCCTGTATTGAGTATTGTCCTTCCCTTCACCTAAAGTAGTTCTTCTCTACTATCTAATCAGTAAATAACCCTCTCCCATCCTCCCTCCCTCCCCCCTCTTTTAACCACAAAAGAATGTGCTCTTCTCAGTTTATACTATTTCTCAAGATCTTATAATAGTGGTCTTATACAGTATTTGTCCTTTTGCCTCTGACTAATTTCACTCAGCATGCTGCCTTCCAGGTTCCTCCATGTTATGAAATGTTTCACAGATTCCTCACTGTTCTTTATCGATGTGTAGTATTCCATTGTGTGAATATACCATAATTTATTTAACCATTCATCCATCCTTGGACACTTTGGTTGCTTCCAGCTTTTTGCTATTGTAAACAGTGCTGCAGTAAACCTGGGTGTGGATATATCTGTTCGTGTAAAGGCTCTCATTTCTCTAGGATATATTCCAAGAAGTGGGATTGCTGGATCCTATGGTAGTTCTATTTCTAGCTTTTTAAGGAAGCGCCAAATCGATTTCCAAAGTGGTTGTGCCATTTTCCATTCCCACCAGCAGTGCGTAAGAGTTCCAATCTCTCCGCAGCCTCTCCAACATTTATTATTTTGTGTTTTTTTGGATTAATGCCAGCCCTGTTGGAGATGGAATCTCATCGTAGTTTTAATTTGCATTTCTCTAATGGCTAATGATCAAGAGCATTTTCTCATGTATCTGTTAGCTGCCTGAATATCTTCTTTAGTGAAGTGCGTGTTCGTATCCATTGCCCAATTTTTAATTGGGTGGCTTGTCTTTTTGTGGTTGAGTTTTAACAGACTCATAGATTTTAGAGATCAGGCGCTGTTCGGAGACGTCATAGCTGAAAATTTTTTCCCAGTCTGTAGGTGGTCTTTTTACTCTTTTGGTGATGTCTTTAGATGAGCATAGGTGTTTGATTTTTAGGAGCTCCCAGTTATCTGGTTTCTCTTTGTCATTTTTAGTAATGTTTTGTATTCTGCTTATGCCTTGTATTAGGGCTCCTAACGTCCCTATTTTTTCTTCCATGATCTTTATCGTTTTAGTCTTTATGTTCAGGTCTTTGATCCACTTGGAGTTAGTTTTTGTGCATGGTGTGAGGTATAGGTCCTGTTTCATTTTTTTGCAAATGGATATCCAGTTATGTCAGCACCATTTGTTAAAAAGACTATCTTTTCCCCAGTTAACTGACACTGGGCCTTTGTCAAATATCAGCTGCTCATATGTGAATGGATTTATGTCTGGGTTCTCAGTTCTGTTCCATTGGTCTATGTGCCTGTTGTTGTACCAGTACCAGGCTGTTGTGACTACTGTGGCTGTATAATATGTTCTGAAATCAGGTAGAGTGAGGCCTCCCACTTTCTTCTTTTTCAGTAATGCTTTACTTATCCGGGGCTTCTTTCCCTTCCATATGAAGTTGATGATTTGTTTCTCCATCACTTTAAAAAATGTCATTGAAATTTGGATCGGAAGTGCATTGTATATATAGATGACTTTTGGTAGAATAGACATTTTTACTATGTTAAGTCTTCCTATCCATGAGCAAGGTATGTTTTTCCACTTATGTAGGTCCGTTTTAGTTTCTTGCACTAGTACTTTGTAGTTTTCTTTGTATAGGTCTTTTACATCTTTGGTAGGATTTATTCCTAAGTATTTTCTCTTCTTGGGGGCTACTGTGAATGGTATTGATTTGGTTATTTCCTCTTCGATGTTCTTTTTTGTTGATGTAGAGGAATCCAAGTGATTTTTGTATGTTTATCTTGTAACCTGAGACTCTGCTGAACTCTTCTATTAGTTTCAGTAGTTTTCTGGAGGATTCCTTAGGGTTTTCTGTGTATAAGATCATGTCATCTGCAAATAGAGATAATTTTACTTCCTCCTTGCCAATCCGGATGCCCTTTATTTCTTTGTCTAGCCTAATTGCTCTGGCTAGGACCTCTAGCACAATGTTGAATAAGAGAAGAGATAAAGGGCATCCTTGTCTGGTTCCTGTTCTCAAGGGAAATGCTTTCAGGCTCTCTGCATTTGGAATGATGTTGGCTGTTGGCTTTGTATTATGTTGAGGAATTTTCCTTTATTTCCTATTTTGCTGAGAGTTTTTACCATGAATGGGTGTTGGACTAGGTCAAATGCCTTTTCTGCATCAATTGATAAGATCATGTGGTTTTTGTCTTTTTTATTTATATGGTAGATTGCATTAATGGTTTTTCTAATATTGAGCCAACCTTGCATACCTGGTATAAATCCCACTTGGTCATGGTGGATTATTTTTTTGATATGTTGTTGAATTCTATTGGCTAGATTTTTGTTGAGGATTTTTGCATCTGTGTTCATGAGGGATATAGGTCTGTAATTTTCTTTTTTGTGTGGTGTCTTTACCTGGCTTTGGTATCAGGGATAGGGTGGCTTCATAGAATGAGTTAGGTAGTATTCCATCATTTTCTATGCTTTGAAATAGCTTTAGTAGTAGTAGTGTTAACTCTTCTCTGAAAGTTTGGTAGAACTCTGCAGTGAAGCTATCCAGGCCAGGGCACTCCCTGGCCCAGGAAATTCCAATGTTAATGAAGCTGCCTGGGGCAGGGAGGGGAGGGATCAGATAGATAGGAGAGAGTAGCACCCAGGAATATAGACAGTTACTTATCTTGCTTGGAGATGACTATTTTATCTGAGATTCCCGAGGGGTATGTAGCCTGTGTGCGTTGGCTGGGTCGAGATTGCCCCCGAGGGTCAGGTCCGTGTCCCATGCTTGTTCTCTCTCAGAAGCCGTGGTCAGCTCCTCCACTCCCAGTCCAAAGCCCAGCGCCAAGGTTCCCTTGCTGGGACACCGTACTCCAGGCTCCAAAACCAGTCGCTGCCTCCCAGTGACTTCTCCTCCTGTCAGCCGCGTTGCAGGCAGCGCTGGCTGGGCTTCCCCCAAGGTCACTTCAGGGGGCTAGGGCTGCGTCCCATGTTTGGGCCGTCTCAGGAAGCCGTGTTCAGCTGCCCTGTGCCCAGTCCAAAGTCTGGCGCCAAGGTTTTCTGACCGGGATGCTGGCTCCAGGCTCCGAAAACAGTCGCTGCTTCCCCGTGGTTGCTCGTTCTCTCGTTAGGCGCGTCAGTGTGCAGCCTTCTTACGCTAGCTGAGTTTCTACCGAGGTTACCCCCGGGGGCTAGGGGTTCGGGTGCCTGCCCCAACTCAGCAAGCTGCAATCAGTCCCGCCACTCTGCACCAGGGAACCACAAGGGCTCAAGACTGGAGCGGGACGCCAGTTCCAGAGGCGGTCGCTGCTTCAGGGCACAGCTTTTCTCTCCCCTGTCACTCAGGTGAACATTTTAGATCTGTGTTTGATGGTCACGGTTCGTAGATTGTCATGTATGTGATCGACTCACTTGTTTTTCTGAGTCTTTGTTGCAAGCGGGATCCGAGGTAGCTTCTACCTAGTCAGCCATCTTGGCCCCGCCTCCTCCCTGTGAGCAGCAACATTCTTAATCATACAATGCGGGTGCAGTGGGGTTTACATAAAAACAGAATTCAAGTGCAAAGCTGGGGGATAGGAAGCCAAGCAAAGGAAATAGGATTTTTAATGTAGCACTGTGGGGGCTCTCTTAATTTCACTCTAATTTTTTTTTTTTCCTTGTTTTCTGCTTACTTTGGATGTAATTTGCTCTTTTTTTCTAATTTCCTAAGGTTTCGGAAGCTTAGGTTGTTGATATTAGATCCTTTTTCTTATCTAATGCTGTAAATCAATGCTGTAAATTTTCCATTGAGCACTGTTATAGCTTCAGTGCACAAATTCAGATAAGTTGCGTTTTCATTTTCATTTAATTCAAGATATTTTTCATTTCTCTTGAAAATTCTTTGACCCATGTGTTATTTAGAAGTGTGTGTTGTTTAGTTTCCAAATATTATGTGATTTTCTAGCTTATCTTTATGTTTCTGATTTCTAGTTTAATTCTGTTGTGGTCTGAGAGCATACTTTGTATGATTTCTATACTTTTAAATTTGTTAAGATGTGTTTTATGGCCCAGAATATGGTCTGTCTTGGTGAATGTTCCATTTGAGGTTGAGAGGAATGTGTAGTCTGGCTGTTGTTGGATGAGGCATTCTGTAAATGTCAGTTAGCTCCAGTTGATTGATGATGCTTAATATTAAGTTCACCTATGTCCTAACTGAATTTCTGAGGAGTGTTGAAGTCTCCAACTATAATAGTGGATTTATCTGTCTTTACTTGAAGTTCTATCAGTTTTTACCTCACATATTTTGACGCTCTTGTTTGGGACATACACATTAAGGATTGTTAGGTCTTCTTGGAGTGTTGACCCTTTTATGTAATGCTCCTCTTTATCCCTGATAATTTTCTTTGCTCTTAAATCTGCTTTGTGTGAAATTAATATAGCTACTACACTTTTCTTTTGATTAATATTAGCATGGTATATCTTTGTCCATCCCTTTTATTTTAATCTGTCTGTGTCTTTGTATTTAAAGTGGATTTCTTGTAGACAACATGTAGTTGGGTTTGGTTTTTTATCTACTCTGATAATTTCTGTCTTTTATTGGTATATTTAGACCATTCACATTTAAAGTGATTATTAATATTATGGAATTAATGTCTACCATTATTTGTAACTGCTTTCTATTTGTTGCCCTTGTTTGGTTTTTTTTTTTTTTTTTGTATGTGTGTGTGACTTCCGTTTTCATTTCTCTCTATGGCTGGGTAATATTCCATTGTATGTATGTACCACATTTTGTTTATCCATTCATCTGTTGTTGGACACTTAGGTTTTTTCCACCATTTGTCTATTGTGAATAATGCTGCAGTGAACACTGGTGTGCATGTATGTTAGAGTCCCTGCCTTCAGTTCTTCTGGGCATATGTATTAAGGAGTGGACTTGCTGGGTCATATAGTAATTCTGTGTTTAACTTTTTGAAGAGCTGCTAAACTTTTCCACAGCAGCTGTACCATTTTACAGACTCACGAACAATGGATGAGAGCCCCAATTTCTCCACATCCTCATCAGCACTTGTTATTTTCTGTTTTGTTGATAATACCCATTCTGGTGGGTGTGAATTAGTACCTCATTGTGGTTTTGATTTGCATTTCCCTGATGGCTAATGATGTTGAACATCTTTTTATTTGTTATTGGCCATTTGTATATCTTCTTTGGAGAAAACTTCATTAAAGTCTTTTGCCCATTTTTTGTTGTTGAGTTGTAGGAGTTCTTCATATATTCTGGATATTAAACCCTTATCCAGAGACATGATTTCCAAATATTTTCTCCCATTCTTTAGATTGTGTTTTCATTTTCTTAATGTTGTTTAATGCACAGAAGTTTTTAATTTTCAAGTCCAATTGTTTTCCTTTTGTTGCTCATGCTTTTGGTGTCCTATCTAAGAGTTTATTGTCAAAACTAGATCCTGAACATTTATTCCTATGTTCTAAGAATTTTGTTGTTGTTGTTTTAGTTCTTATATTTAGGTTGTTGATATATTCTGGGTTAATTGTCATATATGATGTGAAGTAGGGGGGTCCAGGTTCATCTTTTGCAGGTAGAGATCTAGTTGTCCCAGTACCATTTGTTGGACAGACTATTGTTTCCTCATTGAATGGACCTGATACCCTTATTGAAAATGAGTAGGCCATAGATAAATGGGTCTATTTCTAAACTCTCAGTTCTATTCCCTTGGTCTGTATGCCTGTCTTTAGGCCAGTACCTACCACACTATTTTGATTACTGTAACTTTTTGTTATAAATTTTGAAATTGAGAAGTGTGAGTCCTCCTACTTTGTTTTTCTTTTTTCAAGATTGTTTTATCCATCAGGGGTTCCTTAAAATTCCATTGTAATTTGAGGATTGGCTTTTCCATATCTGCAAAAAAGTCTTTTGGAATTTGGGTAGGGTTTGCGTTTAATTTATAGATCATTTTGGGTAGAATTAACATCTCAACAATGTTAATTCTTCCAATCAATGAACATGGATTATCTTTCCATTTGTTTAGGTCTCTTTTAAAATTTTTTCAGCAAAGTTTTATAGTTTTCAGTGTACGAGTCTTTCACCACCTCCCTGGTTAAGTTTATTCCTTAGTATGTTATTCTTTTAGATACTACTGTAAACGGAATTGTTTTCTTAATTTCCTTTTCAGATTGTTCGTTGGCTGGTGTATAGAAACAACTGATTTTTGCGTATTGATCTTGTAACCTGAAGCATTGCTCTAGTAGCTTTCCTGTGATTGTTTGGAATTTTCCCGATACAGGATCATGTAAGTGCTCCCCAAGAGGTCAGCAGTACAGATCCGCCAGGCGCTCCTTGGAAACTCTATGGGGCAGTTCTACTCTGTCCTGTAGGGTCGCTACGAGTCCGAATCGACTCAACGGCAGTGGGTTTGGTTTTGGTTTTTTGGTTAGGATCATGTCATCTGTGGGCAGAGATAGTTTTACTTCCTTTAAGATTTGGATGTTCTTCTTCATTTGTGAAGGATAATTTCAGTGGATACAGAATTTTAGGTTGTTTTTTTTTTTCTTTTTTTTTTTTTTAATATTTTACTCCATTCTCGCTTGCATGGTTTCTAAGTAGAAGTCTGATGTAATTGTTATCTTTGTAAGATGTTTCTTTCCTCTGTCTTGTTTCAAGATTTTTTTCTTTGTCTTTTGATTATCTTCAGTTTGAATATGATATATACATCAGTGTAGTTTTTTTGGTATTCTGCTTGGCATTCTCTGAGCTTCCTGGATCTTTGGTTTTTTTGTCTGTTAACAACTTTAGGAAACTTTCAGCCAATATTACTTCAAATATTTCCTCTGTTTCTTTCTCTTTATTCCTTCTCGTAGTCCCATTAAGCATGTTACACCTTTTGTAATTAATTGTCCCACGGTTCTTTAATGTTCTGTTCTTTTCTTTCCCCCTAGTCTTTTTTCTCTTTGCTTTTAGTTCGAGGAGTTTCTACTGACAGATCTTCAAAGATCAGTGATGATTTCTGTGGCTATGTCTGGTCTACTGAGGAGCCTATCAAATGGCAGTTTTCATATCTTTTACAAAAGTGCTTTTGATTTCTAACATTTCTTTGTGATTCTTTCTTAGAATCTCCATCTCTCTGCTTACATTACCCACCAGTTCTTGCATGTTGTCCATTCTTTTTCATTAGAACCATTAATATGTCATAATTATCATAAATTCCTGGACTGATAAATACAAAATCTCTGACATATCTGAGTTTGTTTCTGATGCTTGCCCTATCTCCTTAAACTGTGATTTTTGTCTTTTAGCATGCCTTGTAATATTTGTTGATAGTCAGACATGATATAACAGGTAAAAGAAAATAAACTTTCAGTTGGAATCTCCTGTAAAGCCTTATTGATGTTGATGTGGTGGTAAGGTGTGGGGGAGGGGAAGAGTTTATAATCCTATGATTAGGTCTCTTAGTGAGCCTGTTTCCCTGGATTGTATCTTAGTGCTTCTCACAGTTTTTTTTTTCCCCCCTACCCCTTTTTTTTTACCCCTTAGGTGAGACAGGAACAGGAAGGCTAGAAGGGAGCTGGAGTTTGGTAATTCTCTTTCCTCACATGTAAGGCACTAGGTTTTTTTAGGTAAGGTGCAGGGGCTGGAGTTGGATATTTCCCTTTTTCAATGTTGGTTTAAAAAAAAAAAAAAAAAACTTTTTTTTTTTATTAGGCTCTGATAAAACCCATGTTAGTTAGGCTCTTTATTTTCCAGTGAGAGCAGGCTGTTGAGAATAGAGCACTGCTTCAAAGTGGTTACTTTCCCCTTCATCTGCCAGAACCATGAGTACTTTTCTCTGAGCTTCACAGTGGGAACCTGGTGGGTCTTCGGGAAGTGAAACTCTTGAAAGTATGCCTCCCCCCCACCCCCGCCAAGACTGGCCCTCCAGAAGTTTTTATTTCTCGAGCTAGTCTCTCAGTCCCCAGCAATCAGTCAGTTACCCTTTAAGTGTTCCTACGTGATGCTGGGTCCAGCAGCAGCAGTTTCTGCTTTGGTCAGTGGCAATTCTCTGTATCAGTGTATCTTTCTCTCCAGCTTATCCTGTGACCACAGTTCTCTGTGGCATCAAAGAAGAGCTGTTATTTTTCAGTTTTTCCGCTTCTTCTTGCTGTGAGGACTGGATAAAGACTTCCAACTCCTTATGTGCCGGACTGGAAAACCAGAAGTCTCCGTCCCCTTTGCTTTTTGTTCCTTTATCCTGTTTCATTGTTTTGAGAGCACTTCCCTTAGTTTAAAACTATATACTTCATTATTGCACTCTCACACGACTATAAGCTCAGTGAGGACAGAATGCTGACACTTTGCCCTCAGCTTGTCTCCCCAGCACTTAGAGTTGCCGTGAAGAGTGAGGGAGGAGTGTGCAGTGGCCTTGCCAGCCGGTATGTAGGCCCTGCCCCAGGAGGGTGTATGCGTGTGTGTGTTTGTGGTCCCCTGCAGATGTGTCCCTGTGCCCTCCCCAGCTGCACGATGTAAACACACAGAACACTGCTCTCATCCGATTTCTTAGAAATATCTGTCCTGGGACGGAAGACTCAGCTTTCTTGCTCATGTGACAGTCCAGGACCTTTGCATGCTTTCAAGGCCTGGAGCTCTCCAAATGAAGGTGCTCAGTTTCCCAACAGATACAGGCCAGGGGTGTGGCAGGGTGGCCTCTGCAGGGAAGCCAGGGTTCCCAGCCACCCCCGTGATGCCTGAAGCCAGAAAAGGGGGCCTCACGTGGAGCTGTTTGGTAACGTCCTTCCTAAATGATGAGCCCCCTTTTCTGCTTTTGATGTTATTATAGTATTCTTGATTTTGAACTGTTTTATTGCTAATATTTATCCTGAGAGATTGTCAAATTCAAGGTATCTGGGAATCAACGTGCCTTTTCCACGTAATTCTCTTGGCCTTCTTGCCAGTGCTGAGCACGTGGGGGTTGGGCTCATGGTGTCACACCTGCTGAGACTTTTCTAAGAGCTGGCGGTTTCCCTCTGTCCCCGTGACAGACGGCAGCAGCTTGTTCGACTCCATGGCCAGCGGAATGCGCCTGATCGTCAGCTGCATCTCCTCCTTCCTCATCCTGTCGCTGCTGCTCTTCATGGTCCATCGGCTGCGCCAGAGGCGCCGCGAGCGCATCGAGTCCTTGATTGGGGCAAACTGTGAGTGCCCCCTGGTCTCCTGTTCATGACGGCCATGAGGCAGCCTGGGGTCTCCCCATACCTCAGGTTTGGCTCCCTCTAAAACTGAGTCTGAGATCAGGCGTGGTACAGGTGGCTCCTTTAGGAGGGGATCAGAAGGAGTGGGCGCAGGGAGGGTCAGGGAGAAGGAGCTGTCTGTAGGGGCGTGGCCATGGTGTAGGTGTTATAGTGTGACCCTAGGAGCGTGTGGGGCCCACCTCAACACAGCCTTCAAAGGTGGGACTCTGTTCCCGTGGTTACAGGCACTCCAGGGCATTGCACCATCCTTTACCCTGCCCTGTTCCTAGACTGGGTGTACTTCTGGAGAAGCAGACACATGGCATTCAAGGAACAGCCCAGGGGGGCTGAAATTAGAGACAGGCCAAGGCCATGTGGGGATCATAGGAGTGGTGCCAGCTGCACCCTGGGCATCTGCCTTCCCCTTTGTCCCCAAGGCCTCACAGGCAGGAGGGCAGCAGCCATATTCCAGTTGGTGATTTTATCTCTCGTGACAGTCAGAGCAGTGAGTGTGGGCTCCTTGCCAGGAGGCAGAGCCTGCCCAAGAGGAGCAGCAGAAACTGGTTGCTACTAAATAGTGGAGAGAGTATGGTTTGCTCTCCTCAGGATGAGCTCCTTAGCAGAGTCCCACGCCCTGGAGGTGCCTCCGCAGAGAGTATGGTTTGCTCTCCTCAGGATGAGCTCTTTAGCAGAGTCCCAAGCCCTAGAGGTGCCTCCGCAGAGGCCAGGTCCCCAGTCCCTGCACACACCCTCAGGGGAAGAAGTGCATGGTACAGACAGGCAGATGGGTGTGGAGCTCAGGACCAAAGTGACCAGGGTGCTGATGGGGGACCCATGAGGGGACACCATGCCTATGGCTTTTAGGGGAGCCTCCGAATGTCTCTCAGGTACACCAGTCGGGTTTGAAGACCCCTTATCACTGTGGTCCTGCTCCCTCACCCCATGGGCCAGGAAGGCAATCTCAGGGAGGCTTTCCAGTTCCCCCTGAGGCTTCCTTAGTGCTCATAGGGCTGCAGGTGGGCAGACCCCCAGAGGTCATCAGGGTTAGACACCCAGGGGCACATTAGCAAGGGAACGGTATGGTGAGGGCACTTGGGGGCAGTGGACAGCCCTGAGTGGGGCCTGGCTGTAGAACTGACCAACTTTGGTGCTGGATTGGATGGATGCAGAGTCGGGACTGCAAGGAAGCCCAGCACCCTCACTGAAGGGGCAGGCCTGAGGCAGGGACACCTGGCGCACCAGACGCTCATGTGGTATGCCGACTGCTGCCACCATCCAGGGATGCCAGCCCCGGGCCTGCATGAGACGTGGTTGTGTCTTGTCTCCCACTTTTGATTGACAGTACACCACTTCAACCTCGGCCGGAGGATCCCTGGCTTCGACTATGGCCCGGATGGGTTTGGCACAGGGCTCACACCACTGCATCTTTCAGACGATGGGGAAGGTGGGACTTTCCACTTCCACGATCCTCCACCGCCCTACACAGCTTATAAGTACCCAGATATTGACCAGCCTGATGACCCACCGCCGCCCTATGAAGCCTCCATAAACCCGGACAGCGTATTCTTTGACCCTGCAGGTACCTGCCCATACCCCAGGGAGAGGGCACTGAATCATCTGACCCTTCTGCATGCATGCCAAAGGCTCGGGGATCCCTGCAGCTCCAGAGAACTGTAATCTCCTCCCCTGCACTTTTTTCTGCCCTATGTCTTCTCTTTGGTTTTCCCTTTAAGGCGGCACTATGACTAGTGCAGTGAGCAGACCCTTCCCCGGGCCGCCGGCAGCATTACCTGTGCACTAAGTAAAGGGCAAGTCCCACCTTCATTGCTAACTGTGTGGTCAGGATCAGCATGAATGAGATTCCCAAAGTGTGGAAATGGATCCAGTCCTCACCTTCCCACTTCTCCATCCTCATCACCAGCTACTCACCTGACTCTCTCACAGGCCCAGCCACCCAGAGCTGGGTAAGAGCTCACACTTTAGAAGGACACTTGCTTTCAGATGTCAGACAGGCAGACACCAGCCCCTCTGGGTTCGTTAATTTGCTGGAATGACTCACAGAACTCACAGAGAGCATATTATACTTACTATAGATTTTTTACAACCAAAAAGGATACAAAGAGACTCATACAGTGAGGTCTGGGAGGGGTCACAGCGCGAATCTTCCATGTCCCAAAAGGATACACTACCCTCCCAAAAGCAGATTTTAACTCTTACCAACCAGGAAGCTCCATCTGGGGCTCAGGACCTCATGTGGCTTAGTGGGCATTGGCCCCCAGGTGGTCCCTCTTGGTCTGGTCAGCCCTCACTCACTAGCCTCAGATGTTGGTACCAGCTTTAAAGAACCGAGAAGAAGGACCAAATGGCTTTCTGTAAGGTGATTCTATACTTCACAGCCTGTCTGTGAGCAAGCTCTTTCCAGGGCAGGTGCATCACCTGTCAGCTGGCTCCTCCAAGGGTTGCACATGCAGGTGAACTGCTGGAAGTCGTGCAGAAGGGGCCTGGCGATGCTCACTGCCAAGCCCTGTTCTCCCTGCCCCTCACCTGCCCTGGCATATTGGTGCAGAGGGCTCCAGTGGGACCAGGGACCACTTCTTCCTCTCCATCTTGAGCAACTGTTGGCTGTACAGCCTTTGTGGACACCCCCTTCAGCCAGGCTCTGTGGAGAGTGGGGAGCAGGGCAATGGTGGTTGAGGGGGAGGCTGCTCAGAGCCTCCTAGCCAGGGCTGCAGGGCCAGGCCCACCCAGAGCCAGGTGCCAGGAGCTGGCCACTGGGCTGTAAAGAAGCATGCCCTCTGATGAGTGAAGAGACACCACCACGCCAGGCCCCGGGTCAGGAGGCAGCTCCGTGAAGTGGAAGGAGGAGCTAGTGCTACCATGTTGGGCTGATTACTTGAGTCCATTTACTCATCTGAATACTGGGGAAAGTTCCTTTCAGGACTGGTCTGCAAAGAAATGTGGAGCGTCTTACTCATTGGCCTGTCTCTGGTGTACAGTGTGGGGCATCACGGCCTGTGTTCCCTTTGCTTCATGCCCTGTGTGCACATGCAGACTCATACATGTGAGCTCCCACGAGAGTTCCCACGCTGCAGTGTGACTCCCGGCACTGCCCCGGTTTGGTGGCCACTCTCTGTATCCCACAGACCTCATCCATGATGGCAGGTGCTGCCAGGGGAATGGTCTCAGTCACCTATGTCCGTTTAATCGGCCAGTACAGCTCACCTGTGGTCTGGGGAGGCAGGAAAGACTTGGATTTGACCCCTGCCCTTGGGACATAGAAAAAGACATTATCAAAGACAGCCTAGCAACAGGAACTGTCATGAATGAAGCGAGTGACCTGCCACAGGACCCGTGTTAGACCAGAACTTTCTACAGATGCCCGCATGGCTTGCAGGGCCCTGCCTGCTCTGGCCCGACTCCCACACTGACGCACACATTCCAGACACAGTTCTTGGCCAGGGTGTGTGCAGTCTGTCCCACCCGCCCTGCATATTTTCCCTCCAGCCCCAGCCTAGGAGCTTCAGAGCCTACATGGATTGTCATGTCTTAGATTCCGTCAGTCTGAGTTAGTTTGCCCTCTTGTCCTACTTGGTGACTCCATCAGTGCGTCTCCCTGCACATGTACACTGTGACGGCAGGAGCCATGTCTGCCCTACTCATGCTGTCCCCTGCACCTCGCACATGCTGGGTGCCCAGCCGTGGGGAGGGGTGTGTCCTGCAGGAGCCATCGTGGAGCAGGCCCTCCCGGAGTCCCAACAGTTCAGGTGGGCTTCCACCCCACCCAGCAGCAGAGGGAGCATTCAGGCAGGAAGCATGTCCCCAGGCTCCCCCATTCCAGGCCCCCAGCCCTACCTCTGATGCCCTCTGTCTCCCCCTGCAGACGACGATGCCTTTGAGCCAGCAGAAGCCAGCCCGCCAGTCCTGGGGGACAGCAGCAGTGATGGAGCTTCACCCCGGCACCTGGAGCAGTCTCTGCCCTCTGTGGGGGCCCCTCTGGCAGACCTGGAAGACTCAGCCGACAGCAGCAGCGCTCTGCTGGTGCCCCCCAACCCCACCCAGAATGAGTGCACTCCGATGGCAGAGGCACTGCTGGGGGGCGGCCTGCACAGCCACAATTCCCTCAACACCGTGGTGTAGAGGGCAGCCTAGCCGCCCCCGACGGCTGTGAGCATCGTTTGCTGTCAAGAAAACACGAACCCCTGTGGGAGACTTGCAGGGCCCTTGGGCTTAGCCTGGACCCAGCTCCACTGCTGCCATACCACCCAAATGTGTACGTGCACCTGTATGTACATAGAGACTGGCCTTTCAGGGAGCAAGGACGTGCCACCAAGAGTCCTTGAGGGCTTCACAAACATGCATAGCTCTGGGTCGCTGTCTTTTTCTTTTTAAATGGCAGAAGAAAGACAAAGTTTGCTCAAACCACATGTTCCAGAGGTAGGGACAAAAGGCTGTTGGGGGTCGTCGCTCCGGGGCCAAATCAAACTCGTCTTTGGTGAGCTTGCTTCTCCAGCGTGCTATCAAGAGGAGCAGGTTACCAGCTGGGGGAGCCTCACAAGACACTGCTGGGCCCAGGGCAGCTCCAGGTGCTAGGGGTGGCTGCCAGCATTGCTTGGGCAGTGGGTCTGCATCAGGGCAGGCAGTCTTGGAGGGTGCTAACGATGGCTGCTTGGGGGATGGTCCGGTGACCCTGCCCTGGGCTAGAGGCTGGCCTGGGGATCCAGTACCCAAGGCCCTGAGAATGGAGCATGGAAAGAGGGTGAATTCTCTGCCTGCTCTCCTGGCATTGCTGTGTCTCTCCCCTCCTCCTTCCCAGGCTCTGCAGTTTGGCTGAAGCCCTGGGCAGTGCTTGGGAGGTTCTGGTCCTAGACTCTCTGCTGGGGATCAGGCCTGAGCCACTCCTATCTGCTGCACCCTGGAGCCCTGCCTCCTGTTGGCTTGGTCCTGGGCCCAACTTCCCCCTACTCACCTTGTTTGTGCCATAAAGGGTTGTGTCTTGGGAGGGTGGCTTAAACAGACATCCTAGGCTGTTCCCAACTCCTGAAAGTCCCCTTGCACACCCCCACAACAGCTGGAGCCAAGTGCCTGGCGGTCACTTGTACAGACACCCCCAGCCTTCCTTGGCAGTACCAGGCGGTGGCCTGGGGGTCGGCTCTAGCATTTCTGAGATAGGAGATGAAGTGTGTTCTGTGCGATTTTTAGCACATCCATACCTTTTCTACGTTGAATGTCTGGACCTTTTCTTTGTGTGCGCGCCTGTCTTGTGTGTATGCGTGTTCATACAGGTGGTGGTGGTAAACGGGAGCTTGGTTAGGGCCGCTCACAGTGGGTGTCACACCTACATGGGCACTGGAACGGGGAGTCCACAGGACCCTTGTTCCTTATTTCACTCACCATCTTCCCAGACTGGTATGAGCAGTGACAGGGAGCCTTCCCTGAAGTGTGTAGTCTGGGGATCTGTGGTGACAGGCCTCCGTGGCACAGTCCAGTTCTAGGCACATTCTCTCAATCTGGAATTAGCCACCAGTTTTCCTTCCTGTATGGAATGAGAGAATGATTCCAGAGAGCTGGCCTGTCCTTGTGCAGCCTACCATCCTTGACACAAGCAGGCCCTGCCGAGCAGGCTTGTCCTTCACCCACGGGCTGATCTGCGTTTGTGAATTGTGCCCCGTACCCATGCTGGCGCCAAAGACAGCAAGAACCCTGTGTGCTCTGTCAGGAAGCCGAGTTCCAGAGCAGTTGTCACAGTCTTGATGTTGCCAAGCAAGGGTTCTGAGCGTGCCTGCCTTGGAGGGACCACCCAACAGCCCCACAGGGGCCTGGCCTGAACAGCACAGGGAGTCCCTGACCCAGACCTGACAGCCTTGTGCACAGGCACGGTGGCTTACCAGAGCTGTCAGACTGGAAAGCTTCCTTCTGAGACGGAAAGATGTTGGCCACCTGGCTGTGTGGGAGTCAGTGAGGAAGGGGTGGCCTGTAGCATGCCCTGGGGGTTTGGAGGTGGGCTTGCCTCTGCTGGGCTCCCTCCCAGAGTTACCAGTGTCTCCTTCCCCCTCGCCAGACCTCCCCTAGGTACTCAAACAACTATTGGGTACCCGGTCATCAGCACCTGGGGCTGTCCCAGAGCCGTGCCCTCTGCTGGAAGGCAGCTGTGAGGGGAGCAAGGAGAGCATGGGGGTGTACCGTCTGCCCTTGCTTCTTCCCACCGGCCACCTCTTGCAAGATAAGACTTTACTTCAGGGTCTGATGAATCCCCAAGGCCAGCCCTTGCTGAAACTTGTGTTCCTGTGAGTTGGAGGCCCCAGAGCCACTGCATCTGAGACCAGGTGCTCTCTGACCTGCCTGTGGATCTGGAATTTGATACTGTACATTGTCTCTGCCTGTTCTGTATGTTTTCCTTTCACTAAGGGTTTTTAGTTTGGGTTTATTTTTGGTTGGGTTGGCACTAATCCTTTTCTTAAGATGATACGAGAACCATTTCATCCAAATGCCAAATAAATTTGTGTTCTGAAAGAGGTTTGGTCAGTACTTGGGTGTGACCCAACCCCCATAACTCCCACAGGCTGGGGTGGGGGTTGGCTGGGGCACCCACTTTCCTGCATGACTCTCATAGGGTTTGCAGCTGTTTTGGGCATCAGGCAGACCCCCTGAGGCCATTGGCTTAAGGACTAAGCAGTGAGGGTGGCAGGTTCTGTCCCCCTACCCTAGCTCCAAACCCTGCTCAGGTGCTGGCTTCTTGACCAAGGGGCTTGAGTGTCGCTGACTCGCATGGGGTCCACTAAATGGCAGGCAGGACAGCACTGGCCAGCCTGGCCATCTGTCCGTGTGTCACATAGGCCTCCACGGGGGAGGCACTTGGGGGGCCTATGTGACACACGGACAGCCCCATTTCCCGTATGCTGCCCCTTAGCATCCAGGGCACGAAGCCCTTCCGGGGGCCCCCTGCAAACCTGTCCTGTGGCCCCAGCGGGGGCATCTTTAGGTCTCAGAGGGTCGGGGGCTGCCTGCCCCGCCCCTCCGGCTTGAATAAATATTCTCACTTTCGGGCGCATAGTGAAGGGCCTTGTTCCAGGAGACAACCACCTCAAGGGGCGGGCCTGCAGGGCCGGCCTCTGCGACCGGAAGGTGTCGGACTCAGGCTCAGCCCCCCTCCCCCGGCCGCCCCCCCGCCGGGTCTCTGTGCTGTGAATTTCTCAGCTGGTGACCTTGGCATGTCATTCCTGGGCCCCATTCTCTGTCTCCTCATTTGTAAGTGCGATGATAATAGGACCCTTCGGAAGATTCACTGACAGGATCATGTGGCCCATCTTCGCTCCAAGAAACGCCTGCACTCGCCGCCCACGCGCAGCGTAGCCCCGGACCCAGCCTCCGCCTTCCCCGCGGGGGTCCTGCCGGCACCGCCCCTCCGACCCTCTGGGGGCCGGGCCAGCGCCACGAGGCTCAACCCGCCCCTAGCCCACCCCACCCCGGCCGCAGGGCTCACGACTGCGGCCGCGTCGTCCCGGCCGCTGTGCTCCACTGGCCCTGGGCCACTGCCGGGTCCTGCCGAGACGCTGCCTCCGCCTCCACCATGTGGGCCGCGGGCTTCGTCCTCGCCGTCCTCGCCTTCCTCGCGGTGCGGCTAGTCGCGCCGGAGGATGAGCTCCGGGACTCTGCCCAGCCAGCCTCGAGTGTGCTCGCCTTTCTGCCTTAGGACCTGCTGCTGGGGGGTTTTCTCTGGGAAGTTGATGCTGGAATTGGCGCTACAGCTCCGCAGGCTGGGCGCTAGCCTCTCCTGCCCGCCCCGCGCCCCCATCCTTGGACCGGCAGGCTGGGATGGGGCTGAGAGAGCCCAGGGGGCTCAGTCTTAGCTTGGTCCCCTGCACTGCCCGCAGGCGCCTGGTGCTACGACTCCCAGGACCCAAAGCGTGGTGAGAACAGCTTCCTGAGAAGGTGTATGGTAGCCATGTATATTGAGGGCACCTGTGGTCTCTGCAGGTTTCTGTTTTCCTGGGTTTGCTGGCTGGGTGACACTGTCCCTTTTCGTGTGTATCTGTTACGTTCTTCAGTCCTGGGTGTGTGTCAGTCGATGTGGGCATCCAGAATGCCTGCAGTGTGGTCATCTCGTGTGTGCATGTGGTGGGGGTTCTGTCGTGTGGGCATGTGACTCTGTGCCAGGAGACCCTCCCACCCCCATCTTCCTTGAGTGTATATGTGGCTGTGTGGCCGTCTACCCTGTGATGGTGTTGCATATCCTGGTAGGTTGAGGCCTGAGGTGGTGGTGGAGGTAGTGTGGAGGAAGTAAGGGGTGTCCTGAGGTTGCGCAATTCTCTGGATGTGTGTAGGAGAGAGGGAGGGGCTACCCTCAGGCTGCCTCCCTGACACCCTCTACAGGTTCCAGACCTTGTCCCCTCAGGCCCCAGCCACTGGAAGGAGATGGCCCCTGCCTGTGGAGGCCCAGCCCAGTCCCCCATCAACATTGACCTTCACTAGGTCTAGCGGGACCCCACCCTTGGACCTTTAATCTTCCAAGGCTACAACTCTGTACCCCCAGGCCTGTGGACCCTGGAGAGTGATGGCCATACAGGTCAGCACCCTGAGGCCAGAACACCCTACAGGCAGGGGCAGGAACCCCACACAGAAGTTGGGAACCCTCACGCACACACACAGGGGTAAGGCCCCCCCCCCACAGAGGGGTTTGGATATCACACAAGGCTCAGAAACCCCTACAAATGTTAAGTCAGGGACCCCCACAAACAGGTTCAGAACCTTCACACAAGGGTGAGAACTCTCCACAGGAATCAGAATCTTCACCAACAGGGCACAAGAACCTGCACATACAACAGGATCCACTGCTGCCCGGGAGGAGCAGAAATCGGGATATACCCAGAGGCCAGAATCCACCCCAGGACCAGGACATCCCGGATAATTACAATCCCCTATGGTTCCACATACCTGGGGGTCAGGGCCTCAACCACAGGAGGGCAGACCTCTCTGGTCCTGCAGAGTGGGGTTCCCGTTGCAGTTTGTGGAGCTGGTGGGCTGACCAGCAGAGAGGCCTGGGCCCATGGAGAAGCAGACGGGCCTAACTCACCCCATTCAGCCTCCTGGGCTCTAATGGCACACTGGCAGGTCAGTGGTGGGGAGAGCTGGAGTGTCACGTGCTCCCTTACCCTCAGTGCTCCTGCACGTGAACACTGGACTCCAGAGCCGCCTGGAGATGCACGGAGCTGGGGTGCCGCCGCCGGCCTATTGCGCGGTGCAGTTGCACTTCCACTGGGGAGCGCCGGCGCGCGCAGGCTCGCAGCACAGCCTGGACGGGCAGCGCCGCTCCGTGGATCTCCACGGAAGTGTTGGGGAGCTGATGGGGCAGCGGGGATACTTTTGACAGTTGTGCCTCCTCAGATGCACGTGGTCCACATAAGCACGTGTTACCGGAGCCTGCAGGAGGCGCTGGGTCACCCAGCTCGCGGTGTTGGCCGTGCTGTTGGCAGTGAGGGATAGGCCGTGTACGCCGAGCGCTCCCAGACACAGCCCGTGGAGGAGGGGCCGTGGGGGTGTTCAAGGGTTACGTAGAGCACAGGGCCAGTATGCGGCCGTGGCTCTGCAGGGTCAGCGCGGATGACCCCGCACACCTTCCAGACCCTCCTTGGCGCCTATTCTCCCCCCACTTAGAGTTTCTCCCAGACTCCCTCAGGGCTCCCCCTTTGGAGACGCCCCACTCAGAGCCCCCTCACTTGGAACCCCTCCTTCCCCCAGGAGCAGGACGCTGACAACGCCAACTTCTTGGTCCTTGTGTCGGGCCTAAAGAACGTGTCTGGGCGCAGTGAGATACCGTGGTTACCTCTGGGATGGCGGGCGTCGAGCTCGGGGAGGCGGGTTTCAATTTCCCCGCCCCCACGCCCAGGGCTCTCGGCAGAGCTGGCGTCCACCTTCCCTCTGGCCTCTGTGCTGCCGGACGCCGCCGGCCTTGCGCGCTACTACCGCTACCCCGGGTCGCTGACCATTCACGGCTGCCAGCCCGCCGCGCTCTGGACCGTCTTCTAGGAGCCGGTGCCCACGGGGGCGAGCAGGTGGGCCCTTCCCCCCCGATCGCCGTCCCGCCCGGCCGCCTGAGCCCATCATGACCGGTCTTTGCCCCGCCCCACAGGTGGCCCAGTTCCAGACAGTGCTCCAGACCTGGGCCCCCGGATTGCGCCCCGCGCCGCTCACCGAAAACTTCCGCCTGCAGCAGCCCCTCGGGGACCGCTGGGTCACGGCCTCCCCCAGCGCCTCGGCCCGCGCAGCGGCCCGACGCCCGGCCGGGGTCCGCGTGCTCTCAGCTGGGCTAGGCCCTGGGGCTCAGCCAGCGGCTCCTGCAGGGCCTCACCCCTCCTGTCGTCAACCGTACACACACTCGGGGGCCAGCGGCTGGGGGGTGTGTACTGGGCGCGCTGCCTCTTCCCACCCCAACCGTGTGCTGGTACACACAACAGGGGGATACCCGAGTGATCCTCCCCTGCCCCATCACAGCCAGCCTCAGACGTCCCTCTAGAACCGCCCACCTCCCCAGAGCCCTCCCAGGGAGAAGGCGCTCCACCCCCAACAGACTCGTTATGTTTGGATCCCTTGGTCAGTTGGAAGGAGAAGAGCTAACAGGTCTTATATAAACGCTACCATTAGCCAAAAGTTACACTTTTTTATATTTTTAATTTTAGTAATATTTTATTGTGTTTTCAGTGAAGGTTTACACATACAGATTTTATTTTAAAAAAGGTCTGGTTGACGGCGGGGCGCGGGGGTGGGGGTGGGGAATGATGGCCATAGCTGGCCGTCCCCATACAGTAGGTGTGGAGCTGCTGGTTCTAGGCGCTCAGTCGTGCTGGGTCTGTAGGCCCAGGAGACAGCGGAATTAGGTGTGTCCATGGTGGAGCCATGTCCAGGTGACACGCTCACAAGCCGGGCGGTGGAGTCTGAGTGTAGGACGACACTTTCTGGAGAGAGACTTGGTCAAGCCTGTGGTGAGGCTAAGTGAAGGGGTATCCTTGGTGTCACTGACCAAAGTGAAGCAAGAGTCCAAGGGCCGCTGACCAGCTCTGTGTCCGGGTGACGCTGTCCACTGAGCACATGGGAACGCCTGGCAGTAGATGGGACTGTCCAGAATCAGCTTGTGTGTCCGGTTGACGCTATGTGGAACGTGGCAGTGTATCAGGGTGACGCTGTTCTGAGTGAGGCTGCGTTCAGGTAGCAATGTCCCTGGTGTCTGCTCTTGGGGTATGAGTGAAACTCTATTCCTGTCCATGAAGGACCTGCCCCCTTCCCAAAACCCTTCAAGAAAAGAAAAGGAGCTTGCAAGCCCCTGACCCGAGGCACAGGAGTCCCCCACAGACCCTTGGGCTCTCCTCGCGCCCTCCCGAGGCAGGCCCACCCCCTCCCCCAGCCTGGACTCAGGCTCCAGCGGTGATCCCTGGCTGCGCAGAGCCACCTGCGCTCCCCAGAGGCCATCCCGGGCTGGCCCCAGGCTCTGCCGGTCCCCATTGCCCACACCCTCCTATACCCGAGCCATGGCTGGCGGCGTCGGGCGACCCTACTCACTCCCAGGCACACTCTAAGAGAGAGATGTCCAACGCTCCCTCCCCAGGGCACTCGAGCCCTTTTCCGCCAGTGCCGAGGCCTCCCGCACCTCACCCCGGCCTGCCCTCAGTCCTCGCCGCCTTGCGGACCCCCGGGCGGCACCGGCATCTTTTTGAAGGGTTTCCGAGCCCGCCCCCCGGGCGCGCCGCCGTCAGTGGGACCGTCTGGGGCGTCGTCTGCGGGCCGCGGGACTGCCGGCGCTGCCAGGGCGTTCACAGTGCCAAGCGCCCGCAGCAGGGCCTGGCCGCGGGACAGCGCGCGGGGGGCGGCCCGGCATTCGCGGCGGGCGGGCGGCGGCGCGGGCGGCAGCAGCGCGCGAAGGGCGTCCAGCTCTGCCCGCAGCTCCGAGCGCAGCGCCTCGAGCCCGGCACCCAGCTCGGCGCGCACGGCCGCCAGGCCCTCCTGCAGCCGCCGCTCACTCACCTCCAGGACTCCGGCGGGATAGGTGGCCCCGCCGCGCGGCTCCCCGCACACCGAGCACACCGAGCCTTGGCTGCGCGCGTCCGCCCGCTCCTCGTGCCCCTGCCCTGCCCCGTCCCCTGGCGCTGCTGCGGCGCGCTCCACCAGCCGCAGCAGCCGCGGCGCCTCGGCTCGTGCTGCTGCCTCCGCCCGGAGCTGGCCCCGCAGGCGAGCCAGCCGGCCCGTGCTGCGGGCAACTTCCGGACCCGGCCCGTTAGGCTGCGGCGCAGGGTCTCGCCGGCGGCCGGCGCCGCGCCGCAGTGCTTCACTCGAGCTATACGCAATCCCCGCCTGGGCCCACTGGCGCCCCGGCTCCGCCGCCATCCTTACCGTTGCCGCAGCCGCCACCGCCACCGCCACCGGCCTGGCCGGGAGCCCCAGCTCGCAGCCTAGCGACCGCTGGGGCCTGGGCGACGCACCGTGGAAAGGGCCCCTGGGACAGCTGTGGGAACGGCCGAGGCCTCAGAGGTACCCCGCCTGGGGCCTGGGAAACCCCGGGCAGGGCCAGGTCCCGGGCGGCGGGGCCTCAGGGAGTCGGGGGAGGGCAACGCCCGCAAGCCCAAGCGTGCCAGACTTTCCCGCAGCAGCGGGTGCTGAGAGGGGCTTGACCGGCTTCTAGGCAGAGGCGGCAGGACATGGAGCAGCAGCTGCAGAAGCCCAGGCAGCCAGATCTACCAAGGTCAAGATCTCAGCTTCCATCCTGTACTCGAAGCTACTGTCCCCATTGCAGGCACGGGAAGGAGAGGACTTACTTGGTCATGGATCCCTTGACCCCTTGCTTGCCCCTTGTCACTGGATCACGCGCCGCCTCCTTCCATGCCACAGTCCAGGTCACTGTTGTGTCCCCACTCCACTCCCTCCAGTCCACACACAGCTGCAGAAATCTGCCCTTGCCAAGGGCATCTCCAGCCCTGTCCTGCCCCTCCATTAAAGCTCTTCAGGGTTTCAGTTTCCCTCCAGTGTCCCCCTGCCCTCGGTGAGGTCCCATCTCAGACTGTGCCCCTGCCTGGGTCCCCTTGAACCTTCTGTAATCCCATCTCTGGGGGCTTTTGCATGGACTGTTTCTTCTGCCTGGAATGCCCCCCCCCCCCCCCCCCCCCCGCTTTTGCCTGACTGCTCCGCCCATCCTTCAGCTGAAAGTCACTGGAACATTCTGCCTCCTACCGGGTAACTCAAGCCCCTCCCCAACAGCAGTTACTCTCTGTCCGCTTCCATCCACAGCTGGGTCCCATGGGTGTGGCAGAGCTGGGCCTTCTTGTTCTGGACCAAGTCCTTCCCAGGGCCTGGGCCTTAGCTGGTGCCCAACATGCTGAACGTTGGATGAAGCAGTAAGTGGGAGATGAGTCTGGGGCCAAGGGTCCTGGATGGGGTGGGCTTGGGAGCCTGTCTCCATTTGACATTGATTGAGGTGCTGAGGAGAGGATCCAGCCCGCCTCCCTCCCTGGCCTGCCAGCCCCCACCCTCTCAGCCTGGCATTGGAGGCTCCTCCCTGCTGCTCTTGGCCCTGAAGCCTTTTACTTGTGCTGAAGTCCTGCCCATGCGCCCCACTCTTCCTCACTACCACAGCTGTGCCCACCACAGGGCCACTGGCAGGGGGTCCTCTGGTGGGCAGTCCCCCCCTCCCCCCACGTCTTCACTGCACCCCAGGGGCTAGTTAGGACTCTGGGTGCCCTGGGCAGGTGGACCGTGGATCTAGGCTGGGCTGGGAAGGAGAAGACAAGAGTGCCACTGGGACCTGTGTACCCAGATCCAGCTCTGTGCTGTGTGTGGGGGGGGGGGGCGGGGGGGCAGCCCTGGCTCGGCTCTCTCCATTCCTTTGTTCATTCATTCATTGCTGCCTGTCTCTGGGAGGTTTAATGTGTGTGTGTGGGGTGTGTGTGTATGGGTGTGTATGTGTGTCTGTATGCATGGGGGTGTGTGTATGTGGGTATATGTGTGTGTATGAGTGTGTGTGTGCCAATGTATGTGTGGGGGAGTATGTGGGTATATATGTGTGTCTGTGTGTGTTTGTGTGGGGTGTATTAGCATTTGGCATTCGGCGTGTCAGCTCCTCAGCCTCCCCCCATTCTTGCTGAGTCACCTGCGCCCCCTGAGACTTCTGGCAAAGCTCTGCTGATCCCTAGGGCCTCGTTAGCCACAACCCTTCCCCCCCCCGCACCCCCCCAGTAATTAAAATACTGCTGACAAGAGAGCCCTCTGTTCTGTCCCCAGGCCACAGGACCAGCTGTGTGACCCAGGGGCCTCTGCCCTCTCTGAGCCTGAGTCTTCACCTGTGAAATGAGGGAGGCGAAAGCAGGGAGGCCAGAGGGGGTGGGAAGACTCCGGTTTTGTAGCCAGAGCCAGAGAGGTGAGGGGACATCGGCCTGAACAGACAGCAGCTGCTGTCTTCTGGTCTGACTGTTGAGGTTGAAGAACCAGGCTGTGATATGGCTGAGCCTTTGCAATGAGGGGCTCAGGCTAGGGCACTTTCTGTTGGAAGTCAGGTCTCCTGGAAGGGCTGCAGACCAGGGCTTGCGGGGGAGGGTCCCAACGCCATGGCATGGAGAAGAGGGGTTGGCTAGGAGCCATGCAGGGAAGGGAGAAGGGGAGGTTCTGGGGACCCCGGTCCCGGTGAGGGCTGCAGAGGTGCCGGTGAGCAGACAACAGGCACGTGTGGTCACCACGACCCTGAGCCTGGGAGGTCAAGGGCAGTAGGAAGTGGCTGTGGTGACCCTGGCCAAGCTTCCTCAGTGGAGTGGCTGTGCAGAAGCCAGGTTTCGAGGTGAGGAGGTGCTGTGGGGAGCAGGGAGCCCTGCCTGGGGCCAGGGTTGCAGGGCAGAAAGCACTCTGTCAGAGTCGGGGGCGGGGGGCCAGCAGCAAGCAGGGGCAGGGGCAGAGGATGTGAGGAGGGGGAGGTGCAGACAGGCCTGCCTTCCAGTTCCTCCTGGGACCTCTTAGCCCGGGAGCTCCCACCCAGGCTCCCAGTCTGTGCTCCCGCTTTGGCTCTAGCAGCTGGTACAGAGGAGCTGATGCCGGCTCCCCGCTCCACCCTGCCTCCGTGTGCCTGGGCAGGCAGGCAGAGCCAGGCATGATGGGGTGGGGAAAAAGGCTGGCCGAGTGTGGAGAAGCCACTCTCTCCCGCGGCTGCCGCCACCCTCCTTGGGCACCAGCCGTTCCCAGTAGGGGCATGGGCCATGAGCCTCCACCTTTGTGCCAAACACTCAGGAACTCTCCAAGGGGTGCCCCAACCCCTGGGCTCTGTCTCAGCAGTCAGGATGGAGTGGCACTTGTGTGACTAACTGACATCACTCCAGCACCCTGTTGTCATTAAACCGTGGCAGCCACCCACCTGAGGAGTGATTTATTTCCTAGAACTTGGGGGAGGGGGCAGTCAGGAGTCAGGGGAGCGTCCATCGGGCAGGGCCAGACTGGCTTTACATGTTGGGGGAGAGGGCTCTGGAGGCCTTGGGGGGGACGAGGGGTTGCAGGGACCTAGGTCAGGAGGGGATAGGGAAGCACCATTGTCAGGGCCCACTGAGGCAGAGTGCTGTGGGAGGCCTTGGAGACCAGGCCCCACTCTGTCTTGTTCTTCATGTGTCTGCACTCCAAGTTCCCACCTAGTCAGGTGCTCAGTGAAGCGCAGAGGTGGAAATGCCTACAAAATGCTGCAAAGGCTGGAGGGTCCCTGGGGGAGAGGGTCCCTGAAGCTGGCAGGGCATTAGGGTCTATTTGTGAGGGGGTGGCACATCAGGTGAAGGCCTGGGCGGGGCTGAGGAAGACTTGAGAGGTGAAGTGAAGGTCTCCAGGAGACAGCAGGAGAGCTAAGACCAGACAACAGGTATGTCCAATTTGCCCCTAGGGTCCCCTGGCTCCCTGGGTGGTGGTGAGGGAACAGAACTCTTGGAGCTGGTCCTGGAGAGGGCAGGCTGCAGAGTGAGCCATGGCCCAGGGTCAGACTCCACCTCTCCACCCTCGCTCTGACTGTACTGCCTGCTCTGGAGGCCAGACTGGATGGGCCTTTGGAGGGCTGCCACTAGGATGCCAGCAGGGAGCACTGGCCCCTGAGGAAAAGAAGGCCCTGGTGCCTGGGGGCCTCACACTGCAGGCCACACAGTGGAGCAGGCCTGGCTGGGACCATTGCTCAGGACTCTGGGTTCTGGGCTAGTTCATCATGCCTCACGGATCCTGGTAGCCTGTCACCTAGCCTCAGATGACAAAGGCAGCAGAGGTAACACGGGCTGCTGGGGAAACCATGGCTGGCTGTGGAGGATATGAAGGGTTTTGTGGCCACGCAGTAGCCAAGGGAGGCCAGGGGCCCAAAGGGCAGGCCTTTACTCTAGGAGACCCTGGCTCCTTGACCCCTGAACTACAGGTAGCCCTCATTTACAAAGGCTCAGAGAGGGCAAGTGGCTTACTCCAGGTCTTATTGCGAGTCCTGGGCGTTCTGTGGGGCTGGACTTGGGGCATACCTTGCACCTGAACACCCCCTGCCACCAGGCCCAGGAACTGTGACACCGGCTACCCAGGTGTTCTTAGGAACTGTCCTGGGGCAGGTGGCTCTGTGGCAGGCAGCTCATTACCCAGTAATGACGTTGCCTGACCTAAGTAATGGGGTCATTACCTGATGATGACCTTGTTTGCCTGGTCCTGGTGTCATTGGCCTGGAATGTCTGGACTAAAGTGGCTCTGACCAGTCTAGGCTATGGGCCAAGTCCCCCCCTGCCCTGTGGGACAGCAGAGCCTACCAGGTTCTGTGTGCTCTGTGTGCTCTGAAGGCCCTGCCTGGCTTGGAGTGGGACAGTTCTGGGTTCCTGACTGTCTGCTGCCTCCTCGCTGCCTGACTTTGAGCAAGAAAACCCTTAGTCACCCTGTGACTCACTGGCTCACCTGCAAATGGGGACAAGGAGGGTCCATGTACAGGGCTATTGTTGGGCAGGGCATGGGGGCCAGCTCAGAGAAACATGCTCTGTCCAGGGAGTGCCCAGTGAGGGTTCTCTTTCCGCAGCCAGGTGGGCTGGGGCCTCCTCCAGATGGCTGGCTCTTGGGGGACCAGGGAGGGGAGTCCATGAGCTGGGGCAGCCTGCCCCCTCAAGATCCCAGCAGCCTCTCTGTGGCCCAAGACCATGTCACTGCCTGCATCTTCCTTGACCTCATAGCAACGCTGACACAATGACCTGGATCTCAGCATATCTCACCCCCACAGTCATCACCGGGACCTAGCACCAGGCCTCTTACCTGCCTCACTTCCAGGCTGCTGGCCTGCCCTTGACCTCTGCAGTGAATATGGCCCCAGGAGAGCCTGTGGGGACCCTCCTCTGCTCAGCATCCTCCAAAGGCTTCCACCTCATTCCCAGAAGAATTTGAGGCCCTTGCTGTGGCTGCAGAGGCTTTGGGGCAGTGACACTTGCCCTTTCTCCTACCATGCAGCAATCTGGCCTCTGGGCCTTTGCATGTGCTATTCCCTGAGGCCAGCCCCCACCCCCACCCCATTCTTGGCCTCAGGACACAGTTCAGAAGCTGCCTCCTACGAAGGCTTTCCTTGAAGCCCTGTGTATATCTCCATGGCTGTCCCGGTGAGCTCTACAGGGACACATAGCATTGAAGTGACTCCTAGTGTGTGGGGCCTGCCCTTTCCCCCTCTGGATTTGACTCCTCCCAGGGCAAGGATCCCCTGTGTCCCCAGGTCCCAGAAAAATGCTGGCACACAGCAGGTACAAGACAAATACTTGTCCATTACCAGTGAGTGAAGGTGCCTGCACAGGCATGGATGGCAGGATGGCAAAGCTGACCAATCCCATAGGTAGGTCACCTAGTTTGCATAGTAATCAACCAATACCCACAAGAGTTTTATGCATCTTATTTGCAAAGTAAACTCTTCAAGCCCCTTGTAAGACTGTGGCCTAGCAAATCATTTTGGCAGAACTAAAAACCCAGGGCCAGAAAGGACATATACATAAAGAGAAACCCATTGCCCTGCAGGTCCATATGCAAGAGTTTCTAAAAGGAATATATTGAGGGGTGAAGATTTGTGGGTTGTTTGGCATTTAAGTATTTTGAGAAAATGCCAAATTGTTCATGAATTAACACCCTCACAAGCAGGATTAGAGGATCTCTCTCAATCCATGTCTTCTCCAATGCTTGACACTGACACAATTAGTTTTTGCTGATCAAGTAGGTATAAAATGAGATTTCATAGTGTTCTTTGTGTTTCCTTCATTACTGGTGAAGTCAGGCATGTTCTGGTATGGTTGTTGTTGTTAGTTGCTGTCAAGTGAATTCTGACTTGTGGCGACCCCATGTGCGCACAGTAGAACTGCTCCATAGGATTTTCAAGGCTGTGATCTTTCAGAAGCAGATCACCAGGCAGGACTTCTGAGGCACCTCTGGGTGGGTTCAAACTGCCAACTTCTTGGCTAGTAGTCAAGTGCTTAGCCATTTGTAGACCCTGGGACTCCTTTGGTATGCTTATTCAACATTTATGTTTCCATCTTTGTGAAATTCTTGTTCACATCTTTTGCCTGTTTCCTGTTGAATTGTTTATTTTTTCATACTGAATTATAGGAATCTTATTTAATGAATTTATTTCTATTAAGGCATGACTTGCATATAGTATAGTGCATACATCTTAGGTGTATAGATGTACCTTACATTTGTGTATACCCATGTAACAAATGCCCAGATCAAGATTTAGAATATTAATAGCATCCAGAAGGCTCTCTCCCAGTCACAATCCTCCAAATGGCAACCCCCATTGAAGTAAACTTTAACTGAGTATATATTAAAAGCTATAACTTAGCCTGGATTTGGTCAAACCCAGCTCACTGTCATGAATCTGCTCTTGGAAAAATAGTCATTAAAAGCCTCTTTAATTTTCTGTCCCCTACTCCAAAGCTTTGAGGCCTTGGACTAAATTCTGTCAGCATTTACTGGGGGAATTGTAAGACATTTCAATTTGTAGATTCAGAAATCCCTCTATGACTCTAGTCATGGGACGTCATCAAGCAAAATTAGGATGGAAGCTGCCAAAATTTCTTTTTGTGTCCTTTCCTTCCAGGCACAGGGTGTTAACTACAGGTATGAATTATTAATGGTGGAGTTTCAGGCATGAGTAGGAAAGAATTTTTGGACATACTGACTTTGTTTGCACTCCCCAAATTATTTAATAGAGACATACCACATACTCAACTTGGCTAAAAATGTCAGTCCAGACTGGAGAAATGTTTGTTTGTTGCATTGATATTTGTAAATGAGATTGGTTAACATTTTTACTTTTTATGCTCTTTTAGATTTTAATGTGGCATTATGGTACTTTCATTAAAATAATTTGGAAGCACTCTATCTTAGATACCTGTCATAACATCAGAATGATCTGTTCCTTAAAATTTAAAGAATTCACCTATCAAACTGTCTAGGCCTGGAATTTTAAAAAAGAGGTGGGAGGCCATCTTAGTTATCTAGTGCTTTTATAACAAAAATACCACAAGTAGATGGCTTTAACAAACAGAAATTTATTCTTTCACAGTCTAGGAGGCTAGAAGACCAAATTCAGAGTGCTGGCTCCAGGGGAGTGCTTTCTCTCTCTGTTGGTTCCAGGGGAAAGTCCTTGTCATCAATCCTGCCCAAGTCTAGGAGCTTCTCAGTGCAGGGACTCTGGCTCCAAAGGACATGCTCTGCTCTCAGTGCTTCTTTCTTGGTGGTATGAGGTCCCTCTCCTCTCTGGTCAATTCTGTCTTTTATATCTCAAAAGAGATTGACTCAAGGTAGAACCTAATCCTGTAGATTGAGTCCTGCCTCCTTAACATAACTGCGTCTAATCTCACCTCATTAACATCACAGAGGTAGGATTTACAACACATAGGAAAATCACATCAGATGACAAAATGGTGGATAATCACACAATACTGGGAATCATGGCCTAGCCAAGTTGACACACATTTTTGGGGGAAAAATTCAGTCCATTACAGCCACTAAGCTCTTTGAACATGGTCTCAATTTCTTTCATTGTTAGTGGTTCTACTGGGTTGAATAGTGTCTATCTAAAAATTCATGCCCACTCGGAATCTGTGAATGTGTCCTTATTTGGAATTAGGGTCTTTGCAGATATAATCAAGTTAAGATGAGGTCATACTGGATTAAGATGGGTCCTAAATCCAATATGACTGGCATCCTTATAAGAAGAGAGATATTTGGACACTGAGATATAGACACAAGGAGTGAATGCCATGTGAAGATGAAGACAGAGATTGAAGCGATACAATTACAAGCCAAGGAATGCCAAGGATTGCCCAAACCACCAGAAGCTAGGAGAGGGGCATGGAATAGATTGTTCCTCAGAGCCTTCAGAGGGAATCAACCCTATTGACACCTTTATTTCTGACTTCTAGTCACCAGAAGTATGAGAGAATAAATTTCTGTTTTAAGTCACCCCATTTATGGTAATTTGTTATGGCAGCCTTAGGAAATTAATACAGCGGTCAAATTAGGCTTTCTAACTGTGACCGAATTAGTTTTGATAATTTGTTTCTAGGAATTTATCCATCTCATCTAGATTATCTAATTTGTTGACATATAATTTTTCATAGTATTCCTTACAATCTTTTGTATTTCTGTAAGGTCTGTAGTAATATACCTTCTTTCATTTTTGATTTTAGTAATTTGAGTCTTTCTTTTTTCTTTAGCCAGTCTAGTTAAAGGTTTATCAGTATTTTTGGTTTTTTCAAAGAACCAACTTTTGGTTTCATTGATTTTTTCTATTGTTTTTCAAGTCCCCTGTTTTGTTTGCTCCACTCTGATCTTTATTACTTTCTTGATTCTGCTTGCTTTGGGTTTAGTTTGCTTTTCTTTTTTAGTTTCTTAAGGTGAAAAGTTATTGATTTCAGATCTTATTTTTTTAGTGTAGGCATTTACAGTTCTAAATTTTCCTTTGAGTGCTCCTTTTGCTGCATTCCATACATTTTAGTATGTTGTTTTTTAAATTTAGTACATCTCAAAGTATTTTTCTATTTGCCTCTTGAATTCTTCTTTGACCCACTGGTTATTTAGGAGTGTACTGCTTAATTCCCACATATTTGTGAATATTCCAAATTTTCCTCTGTTATGATTTTTAATTTCATTCTATTATGGCCAGGGAACATAATCTATATGATTTAAATCATTTTTTTTAATTTATGGTTTTGTGGCCTAAATATATGGTCTATCCTGGAAAGTCTTCCATATGTACTGAGATGAATATCTATTCTGCTGTTTTGGGGTGGAGTGTTCTGTACATTTCTGCTAGGTCTAGTTGGTTTATAGTGTTTTTCAAGTCCTCGATTTCCTTGCTGATATTCTGTCTAATTGTTCTATTCATTACTGAAAGTGAAGTATTGAAGTCTTCAACTATTATTGTTGAATTGTCTACTTCTCTCTTCAATGCTAGCAGTTTTTGCTTCATGCATTTTGGAGTTCTCTTGTTAGACACAAAAGTGTTTATAATTGATACATATATTCTTGATGAATTGATCCTTTTATCATTACATAGTGTCCTTTTTTGCTTCTAGTAACAATTTTTGTTACTTAAAGTCTATTTTGTTGTATATTAGTATAGCCATTCCATCTCCCTGTTGGTTACTGTGTACATGGAATATCTTTTCCCATCCTTGTACTTTCATTCTATTTGTGTCTTTGAATCTAAGGTGAGTATCTTGTAGATACCATACAGTTGGGTCACTTTTTTTTTTTAATCCATTCTGCCAAACTCTGCCTTCTATTTTATTTTATTGTGCTTTAAGTGAAAGTTTACAATTCAAGTCAGTTTCTCATACAAAAACTTATACACGCATTGTTACATGACCCTAGTTGCTCTCCCTACAATGTGACAGCACACTCCTTCTCTCCACCCTGTATTTCCCGTGTCCATTCAACCAGCTCCTGTCCCCCTCTGCCTTCTCATCTCACCTCCAGACAGGAGCTGCGCACATAGTCTCATGTGTCTACTTGAGCTAAGAAGCACACTCCTCACCAGTATCGTTTTATATCTTATACTCCAGTCTAATATTTGTCTGAAGAGCAATCTCTGCCTTTTAAATGTAGAGTTTAATCCATTTACATTTAATGTAATTACTTTCAAGGCAGGACTTACACCTGCCGTTATGCTATTTGTGTTTTTGGAGTCCCTGGGCATTGAAAATGGTTAAATCATTCAGCTGCTCACACAAAGGTTGGAGGATGAGTCCACCCAGAGAAGCCTCAGAATAAAGGCTTGGAGATCCACTTCTGAAAAATCAGCCACTGAAAACCCTATGGAGCACAGTTCTACTCTGACACACATGCGGTTGCCACAAGTCAGAATCAACTCAATGGCAACTGGCTTGTGTCTTCTTTGCTCCTCAGTTCCTTCGTTATTGCCTTCTTTTGTGTTAAATAGATATTCCAGTTAACCATTTTCTCCCCTTGTCATTTCTTTTACTATATATTTTTGAATTATCTTCTTAGTGGTTTTCCTGGGGATTACAATCAACATCTGTATTTATAGCAATCTAAACAAAAAATTAATTTGCACTTAATTTCAATAGCATACAAAAACTTTGTTCTTGTATAGTTCCTTACCTCCTTTATGCTGTTTCATCACAGATTACGTCTTTATACATTGTTTGCCCATCATAGATGTATAATTGTTGATTTAAGCAGTTGCCTTTAATTCAGATAGTAAAAACAAAAAGTTGCAAACAAAAACTACATTTATATTATCTTTTTACATATGTAATTACTTTTGCTGGTGTTCTGTATTTCTTTTTTTTTATTATTATTAACTTTTATTGAGCTTCAAGTGAAAGTTTACAAATCAAGTCAAACTGTAACAAAAAAGTTTATATACACCTTACTCTGTACTCCCACTTGCTCTCCCCCTAATGAGTCAGCCCTTCCAGTCTCTCCTTTCGTGACAATTTTGCCAGCTTCCAACTCTCTCTATCCTCCCATCCCCCCTCCAGACAGGAGATGCCAACACAGTCCCAAGTGTCCACCTGATACAAATACCTCACTCTTCATCAGCATCTCTCTCCTACCCACTGTCCAGTCCCTTTCATGTCTGATGAGTTGTCTTTGGGAATGGTTCCTGTCCTGTGCCAACAGAAGGTTTGGGGACCACGACTCCCAGGATTCCTCTAGTCTCAGTCAGACCATTAAGTCTGGTCTTTTTGTGAGAATTTGGAGTCTGCATCCCACTGATCTCCTGCTCCCTCAGGGGTTCTCTGTTGTGCTCCCTGTCAGGGCAGTCATTGGTTGTGGCCGGGCACCAACTAGTTCTTCTGGTCTCAGGATGATGTAGGTCTCTGGTTCATGTGGCCCTTTCTGTCTCTTGGGCTCTTAGTTATCGTGTAACCTTGGTGTTCTTCATTCTCCTTTGCTCCAGGTGGGTTGAGACCAATTGATGCATCTTAGATGGCCGCTTGTTAGCATTTAAGACCCCAGACGCCACATTTCAAAGTGGGATGCAGAATGTTTTCATAATAGAATTTATTTTGCCAATTGACTTAGACGTCCCCTTAAGCCATGGTCCCCAAACCCCCACCCTTGCTCCGCTGACCTTTGAAGCATTCATTTTATCCCGGAAACTTCCCTGCTTTTGGTCCAGTCCAGTTGAGCTGACCTACCATGTATTGAGTATTGTCCTTCCCTTCACCTAAAGCAGTTCTTAACTGCTAACTAATCAGTAAAAAACCCTCTCCCACCCTCCCTCCCTCCCCCCCCTTGTAACCACAAAAGTATGTGTTCTTCTCAGTTTATACTATTTCTCAAGGTCTTATAATACTGGTCGTATACAATATTTGTCCTTTTGCCTCTGACTAATTTCACTCAGCGTAATGCCTTCCAGGTTCCTCCATGTTATGAAATGTTTCCCAGATTCGTCACTGTTCTTTACCAATGCGCAGTATTCCATTGTGTGAATATACCACAATTTATTTATCCATTCATCTGTTGATGGACACCTTGGTTGCTTCCAGCTTTTTGCTATTGTAAACAGAGCTGCAATAAACATGGGTGTGCATATATCTCTTTGTATGAAGGCCCTTATTTCCCTAGGGTATATTCCAAGGAGTGGGATTTCTGGGTTGTATGGTAGTTCTATTTCTAACTTTTTAAGAAAATGCCAGATAGATTTCCAAAGTGGTTGTACCATTTTACATTCCCACCAGCAGTGTATGAGAGTTCCAATCTCTCCGCATCCTCTCCAACATTTATTATTTTGTGTTTTTTGGATTAATGCCAGCCTTGTTGGAGTGAGATGGAATCTCATCGTAGTTTTAATTTGCATTTCTCTAATGGCTAATGATCGAGAGCATTTTCTCACGTATCTGTTAGCTGCCTGAATATCTTCTTTAGTGAAGTGTGTGTTCATATCCTTTGCCCACTTCTTGATTGGGTTGTTTGTCTTTTTGTGGTTGAGTTTTGACAGAATCATATAGATTTTAGAGATCAGGCGCTGGTCGGAGATGTCATAGCTGAAAATTCTTTCCCAGTCTGTAGGTGGTCTTTTTACTCTTTTGGTGAAGTCTTTAGTTGAGCATTGGTGTTTGATTTTTAAGAGCTCCCAGTTATCGGGTTTCTCTTCATCATTTTTGGTAATGTTTTGTATTCTGTTTATGCCTTGTATCAGGGCTCCTAAGGTTGTCCCTATTTTTTCTTCCATGATCTTTATCGTTTGTCTTTATGTTTAGGTCTTTGATCCACTTGGAGTTAGTTTTTGTGCATGGTGTGAGGTATGGGTCCTGTTTCATTTTTTTGCAAATGGATATCCAGTTATGCCAGCACCATTTGTTAAAAAGACTATCTTTTCCCCAATTAACTGACACTGGGCCTTTGTCAAATATCAGCTGCTCATATGTGGATGGATTTATGTCTGGGTTCTCAATTCTGTTCCATTGGTCTATGTGCCTGTTGTTGTACCAGTACCAGGCTGTTTTGACTACTGTGGCTGTATAATATGTTCTGAAATCAGGTAGAGTGAGGCCTCCCACTTTCTTCTTTTTCAGTAATGCTTTACTTATCCGGGGCTTCTTTCCCTTCCATATGAAGCTGGTGATTTGTTTGTCCATCACTTTAAAAAATGTCATTGGAATTTGGATCGGAAGTGCATTGTATGTATAGATGGCTTCTGGTAGAATAGACATTTTTACTATGTTAAGTCTTCCTATCCATGAGCAAGATATGTTTTTCCACTTATGTAGGTCCCTTTTAGTTTCTTGCACTAGTACTTTGTAGTTTTCTTTGCATAGGTTTTTACATCTTTGGTAAGATTTATTCCTAAGTATTTTATCTTCTTAGGGGCTACTGTGAATGGTATTGATTTGGTTATTTCCTCTTCAATGTTCTTTTTGTTGATGTAGAGGAATCCAAGTGATTTTTGTATGCTTATCTTGTAACCTGAGACTCTGCCAAACTCTTCTATTAGTTTCAGTAGTTTTCTGGAGGATTCCTTAGGGTTTTCTGTGTATAAGATCATGTCATCTGCAAATAAGAGATACTTTTACTTCCTCCTTGCCAATCTGGATGCCCTTTATTTCTTTGTCTAGCCTAATTGCTCTGGCTAGGACCTCTAGCACAATGTTGAATAAGAGCGGTGATAAAGGGCATCCTTGTCTGGTTCCCGTTCTCAAGGGAAATGCTTTCAGGCTGTCTCCATTTAGGATGATGTTGGCTGTTGGCTTTGTATCGATGCCCTTTATTATGTTGAGGAATTTTTCTTCAATTCCTGTTTTGGTGAGAGTTTTTATCATAAATGGGTATTGGACTTTGTCAAATGCCTTTTCTGCATCAATTGATAAGATCATGTGGTTTTTGTCTTTTGTTTTATTTATATGGTGGATTACATTAATGGTTTTTCTACCATTAAACCAGCCTTGCACATACCTGGTATAAATCCCACTTGGTCGTGGTGGATTAATTTTTTGATATGTTGTTGAATTCTATTGGCTTGACTTTTGTTGAGGATTTTTGCATCTATGTTCATGAGGGATATAGGTCTGTAATTTTCTTTTTTTGTGATGTCTTTACCTGGTTTTGGTATCAGGGAAATGGTGGCTTCATAGAATGAGTTAGATGGTATTCTGTCATTTTCTATGCTTTGAAATACCTTTAGTAGTAGTGGTGTTAACTCTTCTCTGAAAGTTTGGTAGAACTCTGCAGTAAAGCCATCTGGGCCAGGGCTTTTTCTCTTTGGGAGTTTTTTTTTTTTTTTTTAATTAACTTTTATTGAGCTTCAAGTGAACGTTTACAAATCTGGTCAGTCTGTCACATATAAGTTTATATACATCTTCCTCCGTACTCCCACTTGCTCTCCCCCTAATGAGTCAGCCCTTCCAGTCTCTCCTTTCGTGACAATTTTGCCAGCTTCCAACTCTCTCTATCCTCCCATCCCCCCTCCAGACAGGAGATGCCAACACAGTCTCAAGTGTCCACCTGATATAATTAGCTCACTCTTCATCAGCATCTCTCTCCTAACCACTGTCCAGTCCCTTTCATGTCTGATGAGTTGTCTTTGGGGATGGTTCCTGTCCTGTGCCAACAGAAGGTTTGGGGACCATGACCGCCGGGATTCCTCTAGTCTGAGTCAGACCATGAAGTATGGTCTTTTTATGAGAATTTGGGGTCTGCATCCCACTCATCTCCTGCTCCCTCAGGGGTTCTCTGTTGTGCTCCCTGTCAGGGCAGTCATCGATTGTGGCTGGGCACCAACTAGTTCTTCTGGTCTCAGGATGATGTAGGTCTCTGGTTCATGTGGCTCTTTCTGTCTCTTGGGCTCTTAGTTGTCGTGTGACCTTGGTGTTCTTCTTTCTCCTTTGCTCCAGGTGGGTTGAGACCAATTGATGCATCTTAGATGGCCGCTTGTTAGCATTTAAGACCCCATACACCACATTTCAAAGTGGGATGCAGAATGATTTCATAATAGAATTATTTTGCCAACTGACTTAGAAGTCCCCTTAAGCCATGGTTCCCAAACCCCCACCCTTGCTCCGCTGACCTTTGAAGCATTCATTTTATCCCGGAAACTTCTTTGCTTTTGGTCCAGTCCAATTGAGCTGACCTTCCATGTATTGAGTGTTGTCCTTCCCTTCACCTAAAGCAGTTCTTATCTACTAATTAATCAGTAAAAAACCCTCTCCCTCCCTCCCTCCCTCCCTCCCTCCCTCCCTCCCCCTCTTGTAACCACAAAAGTATGTGTTCTTCTCAGTTTATACTATTTCTCAAGGTCTTATAATAGTGGTCGTATACAGTATTTGTCCTTTTGCCTCTGACTTCGCTCAGCATAATGTCTTCCAGGTTCCTCCATGTTATGAAATGTTTCGCAGATTCGTCACTGTTCCTTATTGATGCGTAGTATTCCATTGTGTGAATATACCACAATTTATTTATCCATTCATCCGTTCATGGACACCTTGGTTGCTTCCAGCTTTTTGCTATTGTAAACAGAGCTGCAGTAAACATGGGTGTGCATATATCTGTTTGTGGGAAGGCTCTTATTTCTCTAGGGTATATTCCGAGGAGTGGGATTTCTGGGTTGTATGGTAGTTCTATTTCTAACTGTTTAAGTAACGCCAGATAGATTTCCAAAGTGGTTGTACCATTTTACATTCCCACCAGCAGTGTATGAGAGTTCCAATCTCTCTGCAGCCTCTCCAACATTTATTATTTTGTGTTTTTTGGATTAATGCCAGCCTTGTTGGAGTGAGATGGAATCTCATTGTAGTTTTAATTTGCATTTCTCTAATGGCTAATGATCGAGAGCATTTTCTCATGTATCTATTAGCTGCCTGAATATCTTCTTTAGTGAAGTGTGTGTTCATATCCTTTGCCCACTTCTTGATTGGGTTGTTTGTCTTTTTGTGGTTGAGTTTTGACAGAATCATATAGATTTTAGAGATCAGGCGCTGGTCGGAGATGTCATAGCTGAAAATTCTTTCCCACTCTATAGGTGGTCTTTTTACTCTTTTGGTGAAGTCTTTAGATGAGCATTGGTGTTTGATTTTTAAGAGCTCCCAGTTATCGGGTTTCTCTTCATCATTTTTGGTAATGTTTTGTATTCTGTTTATGCCTTGTATTAGGGCTCCTAACGTTGTCCCTATTTTTTCTTCCATGATCTTTATCGTTTTAGTCTTTATGTTTAGGTCTTTGGTCCACTTGGATTAGTTTTTGTGCATGGTGTGAGGTATGGGTCCTGTTTCATTTTTTTTGCAAATGGATATGCAGTTATGCCAGCATCATTTGTTAAAAAGACTATCTTTTCCCCAATTAACTGACACTGGGCCTTTGTCAAATATCAGCTGCTTATATGTGGATGGATTTATATCTGGGTTCTCAATTCTGTTCCAGTGGTCTATGTGCCTGTTGTTGTGCCAATACCAGGCTGTTTTGACTACTGTGGCTGTATAATAGGTTCTGAAATCAGGTAGAGCGGGGCCTCGCACTTTCTTCTTCTTTTTCAGTAATGCTTTGCTTATCCGAGGCTTCTTTCCCTTCCATATGAAGTTGGTGATTTGTTTCTCTATCACCTTAAAAAATGACATTGGAATTTGGATCGGAAGTGCATTGTATGTATAGATGGCTTCTGGTAGAATAGACATTTTTACTATGTTAAGTCTTCCTATCCATGAGCGAGGTATGTTTTTCCACTTAAGTATGTCCTTTTTTAATTTCTTGTAGTAGAGCTTTGTAGTTTTCTTTATATAGGTCTTTTACATCCTTGGTAAGATTTATTCCTAAGTATTTTATCTTCTTGGGGGCTACTGTGAATGGTATTGATTTGGTTATTTCCTCTTCGATGTTCTTTTTAATGATGTAGAGGAATCCAAGTGATTTTTGTATGTTTATCTTGTAACCTGAGACTCTGCTGAACTCTTCTATTAGTTTCAGTAGTTTTCTGGAGGATTCCTTAGGGTTTTCTGTGTATAAGATCATGTCATCTGCAAATAGAGATAATTTTACTTTCTCCTTGCCAATCCGGATGCCCTTTATTTCTTTGTCTAGCCTAATTGCCCTGGCTAGGACCTCTAGCACAATGTTGAATAAGAGCGGTGATAAAGGGCATCCTTGTCTGGTTCCCGTTCTCAAGGGAAATGCTTTCAGGCTGTCTCCATTTAGAGTGATGTTGGCTGTTGGCTTTGCATCCAACCAGGGGCTTTGCATAGATGCCCTTTATTATGTTGAGGAATTTTCCTTCAATTCCTATTTTGGTGAGAGTTTTTATCATAAATGGGTGTTGGACTTTGTCAAATGCCTTTTCTGCATCAATTGATAAGATCATGTGGTTTTTGTCTTTTGTTTTATTTATGTGGTGGATTACATTAATGGTTTTTCTGATATTAAACCAGCCTTGCATACCTGGTATAAATCCCGCTTGATCGTGGTGAATTATTTTTTTGATATGTTGTTGAATTCTATTGGCTAGAATTTTGTTGAGGATTTTTGCATCTATGTTCATGAGGGATATAGGTCTGTAATTTTCTTTTTTGTGATGTCTTTACCTGGTTTTGGTATCAGGGAGATGGTGGCTTCATAGGATGAGTTGGGTAGTATTCCGTCATTTTCTATGCTTTGAAATACCTTTAATAGTAGTGGTGTTAACTCTTCTCTGAAAGTTTGGTAGAACTCTGCAGTGAAGCCGTCCGGGCCAGGGCTTTTTTTTGTTGGGAGTTTTTTGATTACAGTTTCAATCTCTTTTTTATTATGGGTCTATTTAGTTGTTCTACTTCTGAATGTGTTAGTTTAGGTAGGTAGTGTTTTTCCAGGAATTCATGCATTTCTTCTAGGTTTTCAAATTTGTTAGAGTACAATTTTTCATAATAATCTGATATGATTCTTTTAATTTCAGTTGGGTCTGTTGTGATGTGGCCCTTCTCGTTTCTTATTCGGGTTATTTGTTTCCTTTCCTGTATTTCCTTAGTCAGTCTAGCCAATGGTTTATCAATTTTGTTAATTTTTTCAAAGAACCAGCTTTTGGCTTTGTTAATTCTTTCAATTGTTTTTCTGTTCTCTAATTCATTTAGTTCAGCTCTAATTTTAATTATTTGTTTTCTTCTGGTGCGTGATGGATTCTTTTGTTACTCACTGTCTATTTCTTCAAGTTGTAGGGACTGTTCTCTGATTTTGGCTCTTTCTTCTTTTTGTATGTGTGCATTTATCGATATAAATTGGCCTCTGAGCACTGCTTTTGCTGTGTCCCAGAGGTTTTGATAGGAAGTCTTTTCATTCTCGTTGCATTCTATGAATTTCCTTATTCCCTCCTTGATGTCTTCTATAACCCAGTCTTTTTTCAGGTGGGTATTGTTCAGTTTCCAAGTATTCGAATTCTTTTCCCTAATTTTTCTGTTATTGATTTCCACTTTTATGGCCTTGTGGTCTGAGAAGATGCTTTGTAATATTTCGATGTTTTGGATTCTGCAAAGGTTTGTTTTATGACCTAATATGTGGTCTATTCTAGAGAATGTTCCATGTGCGCTAGAAAAAAAAGTATATTTTGCAGCAGTTGGGTGGAGAGTTCTGTATAAGTGAATGAGGTCAAGTTGGTTGATTGTTGTAATTAGGTCTTCCGTGTCTCTATTGAGCTTCTTACTGGATGTCCTGTCCTTCTCCGAAAGTGGTGTGTTGAAGTCTCCTACTATAATTGTCGAGGTGTCTATCTCACTTTTCAGTTCTGTTAAAATTTGATTTATGTATCTTGCAGCCCTGTCATTGGGTGCATAAATATTTAATATGGTTATGTCTTCCTGATCAATTGTCCCTTTTATCATTATGTAGTGTCCTTCTTTATCCTTTGTGGTGGATTTAACTTTAAAGTCTATTTTGTCAGAAATTAATATTGCTGCTCCTGCTCTTTTTTGATTATTGTTTGCTTGATATATTTTTTTCCATCCTTTGAGTTTTAGTTTGTTCATGTCTGTAAGTCTAAGGTGTGTCTCTTGTAGGCAGTATATAGACGGATCGTGTTTCTTTATCCCGTTGAGACTCTCTGTCTCTTTATTGGTGCATTTAGTCCATTTACATTCAGTGTAATTATAGATAAGTATGTGTTTATTGTTGTCATTTTGATGCCTTTTTATGTGTGTTGTTGACAATTTCATTTTTCCACTTACTTTTTTGTGCTGAGACTTTTTCTTTGTAAATTGTGTGTTCCTCATTTTCATAGTATTTGACTTTATGTTTGCTGAGTTGTTACATTTTTCTTGGTTTTTATTTTGAGTTATGGAGTTGTTATACCTCTTTGTGGTTACCTTAATATTTACCCCTATTTTTCTAAGTAAAAACCTAACTTGTATTGTCCTATATCGCCTTGTATCCCTCTCCATATGGCAGTTCCATGCCACCTGTATTTAGTCCCTCTTTTTGATTATTGTGATCTTTTACATATTGACTTCAATGATTCCCTGTTTTGAGCTTTTGTTTTTTAATTAATCTTAATTTGTTTTTGTGATTTCCCTATTTGAGTTGATATCAGGATGTTCTGTTCTGTGACCTTGTGTTGTGCTGGTATCTGATATTATTGGTTTTCTGACCAAACAATTTCCTTTAGTGTTTCTTGTAGCTTTGGTTTGGTTTTTGCAAATTCTCTAAGCTTGTGTTTATCTGTAAATATCTTAATTTTGCCTTCATATTTGAGAGAGAGTTTTGCTGGATATATGATCCTTGGCTGGCAGTTTTTCTCCTTCAGTGCTCTGTATATGTCATCCCATTGCCTTCTTGCCTGCATGGTTTCTGCTGAGTAGCCTGAACTTATTCTTATTGATTCTTCCTTGAAGGAGACCTTTCTTTTATCCCTGGCTGCTTTTAAAATTTTCTCTTTATCTTTGGTTTTGGCAAGTTTGATGATAATATGTCTTGGTGATTTTCTTTTTGGATCAATCTTAAATGGGGTTCGATGAGCATCTTGGATAGGTATCCTTTCGTCTTTCATGATGTCAGGGATGTTTTCTGTCAGCAGATCTTCAGCTATTCTCTCTGTGTTTTCTGTCCTCCCTCCCTGTTCTGGGACTCCAATCACACGCAAGTTATCCTTCTTGATAGAGTCCCACATGATTCTTAGAGTTTCTTCATTTTTTTTAATTCTTTTATCTGATTTTTTTTCAGCTATGTTGGTGTTAATTCCCTGGTTCTCCAGATTTCCCACTCTGCATTCTAATTGCTCGAGTCTGCTCTTCTGACTTCCTATTGCGTTGTCTAATTCTGTAATTTTATTGTTAATCTTTTGGATTTCTGCATGCTGTCTCTCTATGGATTCTTGCAACTTATTAATTTTTCCACTATGTTCTTGAATAATCTTTTTGAGTTTTTCAACTGTTTTATCAGTGTGTTCCTTGGCTTTTTCTGCAGATTGCCTTATTTTATTTCTGAGGTCATCCCTGATGTCTTGAAGCATTCTGTAAATTAGTTTTTTATATTCTGTATCTGATAATTCCAGGATTGTATCTTCATTTGGGAAAGATTTTGATGCTTTTGTTTGGGGGGTTGTAGAAGCAGTCATGGTCTGCTTCTTTATGTGGTTTGATATCGACTGCTGTCTCCAAGCCATCACTAAGATATTGTAGTGATTTATTCTCTATTTGCTCACTGAGTCTCATCTTGTTTTGTTTTCTTTCAATATACGTGGATGGGCTACTAGATTGTGCTGTCTTGATTGCTGTAGCCCTTGACTTACTTATGCCCTATTACCAGCTGGTTTGGGCTGTTACCAGATATATATGCCTGAGTCCATTCACTATTCTTGAGTAGAATCTGATTTGGGGTCATCACGTGTGTGATGCACCCTATCACCTATCCACCTTGAGAAGTAGTGGTGATAGTTGTGTGCACCGGATTCTAGTAGCAGCTGGGGTTCACACTCCAGGGGGGACAGGATGCTGACAGGCTTCCCCTAAGTGTCAGTGAGGTAGGTGTGTCTCTATTCCTAAAGCACCTTGGTGGGTGGGCTCTGCAGCTGTACCTTAGGCCCCCAATGCAAGTACCTCTACAGATTGGTAGGTGTCACCCTCCTTAGACCCCTAAGGCAGGAGGCTAGGTGGTCTGGGGGGAGCTTCAGCCCTCAGTTCCCTGTTGTGGGTCAGTTAGGGCTCTGTTTAATAGGTAGAGATATCAGACCTGGGAAACTTGTCTTTCCAGTAAATCTGGTAAAAAACAATGCAGTCAGATCCCTGTCAGAAATGCCTTTGCATTATAATAGCCACCTTGTTCCCTGTAGGGATGAAAGCCCAAGACTGTGGATCACATATGCTTGGCTGGAGCTGGTTCTGTGTTTTTAGTCCAATTAGGGAAGGATTTTTGGTCCCTGGGTTTTTTGTGGTTGCTTCTCTCAGGCCAGAAGAATGGGTTAGGAAAAGACCAAAAAAAAAAAAAAAAAGGAAAAGAAAACCGCGGAGGAGTTCTCCCTCTGGCTCAGGAAATTCCAATGTTAATGAAGCCGCGTGGGAAGGGGAGGGGAGGGTTCAGAAAAACAGGAGAGAGTAGCACCCCGGAATATAGCCAGAGTTGCTTATCTTGCTTGGGATGACTATTTTATCTGAGATTCCCGAGGGGCATGTGACCTATGTGTGCTGGCTGCGTAGAGATTACCCCTGAGGGTCAGGCCCGCAGAAGCCGTGGTCAGTTTCTCCACTGCCAGTCCCCTGCTGGGACGCTGCACTCCCGGCTCCAAAACCAGTTGCTGCCTCCCAGCAACTTCTCCTTCTGCCAGCTGCGTTGTCGTGCCGCCAGTGCTGACTGGATGGGCCCCCTCCTGAGGTCAGTTCAGGGGGGTAGGGCTGCACCCCGTGTTTGTGCCATCACAGGATGTTGTGTTCAGCTCCCCTGCGCCCAATCCTAAGCCCGGCGCCAAGGTTACCTGACTGGGACGCTGGCTCCAGGCTCCGAAAACAGTCTCTGCTTCCCCGTAGTTGTTTGTTCTCTGTCTCTGTCACTCAGGTCAACTCTTTAAATCTGTGTTTGTTGGTCAGGTTTCATAGATTGTCATGTATGTGATCGATTCACTTGTTTTTCTGAGTCTTTGTTGCAAGAGGGATCCGAGGTAGCGTCTACCTAGTCAGCCATCTTGGCCCCCCTCCTTGAGTTAGTTTTTGTCTATGGTGTGAGGTATGGGTCCTGTTTCACTTTTTTGCAGATGTCATCCACTTTTGCCAGCACCCTTTGTTAAAAAGGCTGTCTTTTCCCCATCTGATGGACTATGGGCCCTTGTCAAAGATCAGGTGACCATAGGTGGGTGGATTTCCATCTGGGTTCTCAATTCTGTCCCATTGGTCAATGTATCTGTTATTGTACCAGTACTAGGCTGTTTGACTACCGTTGCTGTTCTGAGGTCAGGTGGTGCGAGTCCTCCTACTTTATTCTTCTCCTTCAATAGTGCTTTACTTATCTGGGGCCTCTTTCCTTTCCATGTAAAGTTAATGATAAGTTTATCCGTCTCTTTAAAGAATGTTGTTGGTATTTGGATTGGTATTGCATTGTATTTGTAAATCACTTTGGGTAGAAGTGTCATTTTCACAATGTTGAGTCTACCTATTCAAGAGCATGGTATGTTTTTCCATTTATGTAGATCTCTTTTTGTTTCTTGCAGTAGCGTTTTGTAGTTTTCTTTGTATAGGTCTTTCACATCTCTGGTTAGATTTATTCCCAAGCATTTTATTTTTTTAGGGGCTTTTATAAATGGTATTGTTTTTCCGATTTCCTTTTCATCATTCTCTTTATTGGTGTATAGGTATTGAACTGATTTTTGTATGTTTATCTTGTATCCTGCCACTGTGCTAAAACTTTCTATTAGTTCCAGGAGTTTTCTCTTGGAGTCTTTTGGATTTTCTAAGTACAGTATCATATCAACTGCAAATAGGGGCAATTTAACTTCTTCATTACCAATTTGGATGCCCTTTATTTCTTGCCTTATTGCTTTAGCTAAGACTTCCAACACAATGTTAAATAGGAGTGGTGATAAAGGGCATCCTTGTCTTGTTCCTGTTCTCAAGGAGAATGTTTTCAGCCTCTCTCTGTTGAGAACGAAGTTGGCCATTGGTTTTGCATCCAAAACCAAAACCAAACCCACTGCCATGGAGTCGATTCTGACTCATAGCGACCCTATATAGATGCCCTTTATTACGTTGAAAAATTTCCCTTCTATATTTTATTGAGATTTTTTTTTATCAGGAATGGGTGTCAGAGTTTGTCATTTGCCTTTTCTGTGTCAACCAAGATGATCACGTGATTCTTTTCTTTCCTTTTATTCATGTGGTGGATTACATTGATTGATTTCCTAGTGTTGTACCATCCTTGCATACCTGGTATGAATCCTACTTGGTCATGGTGTATTATTTTTTTGATATGATGCTGTATTCTATTGGCTAGAATTTTGTTGTGAATTTTTGCATCTGTATTCATGAGAGATATTGGTCTCTAATTTTCTTTTTCTGTGGTGTCTTTGCCTGGTTCTGGTATCAGGGTTATGCTGGCTTCATAGAATGACTTTGGAAGTATCGCTTCCTTTTCTATGTTCTGAAATAGTTCAGGTAGTACTGGTGTAAGCTCTTCTCTGAGTGTTTGGTAGAATTCTCCAGTGAAGCCATCTGGGCCAGGGTTTTTTTGGTTGGGAGTTTTTGTTTATAACCCTTTTAATCTCTTCTCTTGTTATGGGTCTGTTCAGATTTTCAATTTATTTTGTGTTATTTTGGGTAGGAAGTGTGTCTCCAGAAATTTGTCCATTTCCTCTAGGTTTTCAAATTTGTTGGAGGATAGATTTTCATAATACTCTGTTATGATCCTTTTTATTTCTGTTGGGTCTGTTATAATGTCCCCTATTTCATTTCTTACTTGGGTTATTTGCATCCTGTCCTGTTTTTCTTTTGTCAGTTTGGCCAGTGGTTTGTCAATTTTGTTGATCCTTTCAAAGAACCAACTTTTGGTTTTGTTGATTCTTTCTATTGTTTTTCTATTCTATTTTCTAATTCATTTATTTCTGCTCTGATCTTTATTATTTCCTTTCTTCTGGTCACTGTGGGCTTCTTTTGCTGTTCTGTATTTGTTCAAGTTGTGTAACTAATGTTTTGATTTTGTCCCTTTCTTCTTTTTTCATGTGTTCATCTAGTGGTATAAATTGATCTCTGAGGACTGCCTTTGCTGTGTCTCAAAGGTTTTGATATGATGCGTTTTCATTCTCATTTGATTCTAGGAACTTTTTGATTCCATCTTTGATTTCTTCTATTATCCAGTGGTTTTGAAGCAGGATGTTATTCAGTTTCCATGTAATTGATTTTATTTCCTTACTCTTCCTGTTGTTAATTTCTACTTTGATGGCATTGTGGTTAGAGAATATACTTTGTATTATCTCAGCATTTTGGATTTTGTTGAGGGTTGCTCTGTGGCCTAAGATGTAGTTTATTCTGGAGAACATTCCATGTGCATTGGAAAAGAATGTGGATTTTGCAGCTGTTGGATGGAGTGTTCTATATATGTCTATAAGATCAAGTTGACTGATTGTGCTCTTTAGTTCTTCTGTATCTTTGTTGAGTTTCTTTCTAGATGTTCTGTCCTTTACTGAGAATGGTGTGTTGCAGTCTCCTACTATTATTGTGGAACTGTCAATTTCTGTTTTCAGTGCTGTTAGTTTTATGTATTTTGGAGCCCTGTCATTAGGTGTGTAGATGTTTATTATGGTTAAGTCTTCGTTACGGGTCATCTCTTTAATCACTATATAGTGCCCTTCTTTGTCTTTTATGGTGGATTTTGTTTTAAAGCATGCCATGTCTGAGATTAGTGTTTGCCACTTCTGCTCTTTTTTGGTAGTTATTTGCTTGACACATTTTTTTCCATTCTTTGATTTTTAATTAGTTTATGTCTTTGTTTCTAAGGCATATCTCCTATAGACAGCATATTGATGGATCCTGCTTTTTGTTTTTTTTTTTTAAATCCATTCTGTCACTCTGTGTCTCTTAATGGGTGCATTTAGGCCATTTACCTTCACTGTAATTATTGATAGATGTGAGTTTATTGCTGTAATTTTGTAGTGCTTTTTTTTGTGGTCCTAACATTTTCTTTGTTCCTCTTATTCTCCTGTGCTGAGTTCCTTTTGTTTGTGTATTTCTTTTGTTTTTGTAGATTTTGTTTTTATTGAGACATTATGTGTTTCTTCTTTATTTTGATGAGTAGGTTTGTTAACTTTCTTTGGGGTTACCTTGAAATTTATCCTTATCTTCATAGGTTTGAACCAGTCTATTATTACTTGGTATTGTCTTGCCTTCCTTTCCATTAGAAAGATCTATACCTATACCATTTATTTCCTCTTTTATTGTTCTTACGTTGTTGTCATTTACAGATTAATCTCTCTTGTTTCCTGTTGCAATTGTTTTGGTTCTGGATAGTTCTTGAGAGTTCCTTTCCTAGCCTGGTATCTGGCTGGTACAATCTTGCTTTCTAGATTCAGGCTGTGGTCTGATGTTTGTTCTCAGACTGAAGGACTCCATTTAATAGTTTTTGGAAGCTTGGATTTTATGTATTCTCTTAATTTCTGTTTATCTGGAAATGTCCTAATTTCACCATCATATTTGAATGAAAGTTTTGCAGGATATATTATTCTTGGTTGGCAATTTTTTTCTTTCAAGGTTTTATATATGGCATACCATTGCCTTCTTGCCTGCATGGTTTCTGCAATATAATCAGTGGTGAGGATAATCAGAGCTTAGTCTTATTGGTTTTTCTCTGTATGTGACTTTCTGTTTTTCTCAAGCTGCTCACAGGATTTTTTCTTTGTCTTTGGTTTTAGTCAGTGTGATTATTATACGCCTTGCTGTTTTTCTTTTGGGGTCTATCCTATATGGAGTTTGTTGAGCTTCTTGGATGGTCAGCTTTTCTTCACTCATGATGTTAAGGGAGTTTTCTGTCAGCAAGTCTTCAGTGACCCTCTCTGTGTTTTCCGTTTTCTCTCCCTGCTCTGGAACTGCCATCACTCGCAAATTTTTGCTTTTGATTGTATCCCACATAATTCTCAGGGTTTCTTCATTTTTCTTTTTTCTATTTTTTCCTCAGAGTAGTATCCAAGTGTTTGTCTTCAATTTTTCTTTGATTTTGTCTTCCATCATTTCAAGCTTGCTCCTCAGCCCTTCTGTGACACTGCCCATTTCTGAGATCTTGGTGTTTATCTTTTGGATTTCTAATTGTTGTTTCTGTATGACTTGCAGTTGTGAATTTATTTTAGCACTTTGTTCTTGTATTACTTCCCTGGATTGTTCCATTTTTTGTCTGTATTTTCCATGAAATTTGTCTGCCTTTTCCATAAATTTGTCTATTTTTTTCCTCATTTTTGTCTGCTTTTGAGTCAACTCTTGGGTTACTCTAAATATTCGAGATTTGAATTCCCTGTCAGGTAGTTCTAGTGCCTTTTCTTCTACTGGAAAGTCATCCACTGTTTTATTTTGGATGTCTACTGTAACCATCCTGTCCTGTTTTTTAATATGTTTTGATATTGTCTGCTGTCTTTTGGGACATTCTGTAGTTATTTTCTTTGTTTCCTGATTGTAGATTTGTTTGTTTTGTCCTGTTTTTTCTTTTATTTGGTTATGTCTGAGCAGGCGGGCTGTGTGTTCTTTGTTGTTTGTCCGTCTGTAGTCACGATACTTTTCACCTCCTTGTCCAATGGGCAGGGCCAGTTAATCAGCTGTGGTGCAGCAGGGCAGGTCCGGCTGAAGGGGAGGGGCTGGGATGGGTTGTTGTAGCATGTATTGGGGCCAACAGGGAGGGCCAAGAATCGGTGCTGGACAAGTTCCAGTAGGCTATGCCTGTGCTGCTCGGGGGTGCGATGTTCAGTGCACGGTGCAGGTAGGCAGGAAAGGTGGGGTTGTGATGTGTGGAGCTAACAGGGGTATGGGAAAGAGGAGAGAGAGGAGAAACAGGAGCCAAAAAAAAAAAAAAGCAAAGAAAGAAAGAGTGCTAAGGGAGCTTGCCATTGGAGTAGAGAGATGAGAAACTGAGAAATGGAGAAAGAAAAAAGGGAAAAAGAAAGAAAAAATAACTAGATAAATATTTGGAAAAGAAAATCTCCCAGGAGTCCTGGAGTCCCACTGGTGGGGCTGGCAATACGAAGGAATTGGCCCCCAGGATGCACAGTATAGCCTGGTTAGAGAGGGTATAGATGTTACACAGCACCAGGTATTCGGGAGATAGGAAAAGAAGATAACTGTAGAGAGACAAGTACTGAGAAATGAAGAAAACAGAAAGGGAAAAAGAGAGAGAAAATAAAGAAAAAAGAAACAAAAAAGAAAGAAATGCCCCTAGGGATCCCACCTACACAGCTGCGCCGATTGGGGGAGTGGCTCCTAAGCTGTGCAGTGCAGCCCAGCTAGAAGGGGCTCCGAAGTTGCGAAAAGAGAAAGAAAACAAAACAGAACAAAGCAAAAAAAAAAAAAAAAAACCCAGGGATCCCACCAGCATGGTGTTGCAGGCCAGGGGAGTGGTTCCCCAGTCAAGTGTGGCTTCACAGCCTTTCAAGAAGAAGCAAAGATGGCACACAGAACCAGGTGTTCTAGAGAAAGGAGGGGGAGGTAGTAGGAGGCACATAAGAGACCAAAAGAGACAGAAAGAACCAGCACCAGCTCAGGGTCTCGGCCAGTACGGGCAGGGCGAATCCACACAGCCTGAGGCCAAAGCATTTGCCTCCCAGCCAAGAGAGAGTGGCTGGCGGGAAGCAGAGAAGGCTGAAGTGGTCAGGAAGAAGGGGTGAAGGTTAGGAAAGTGTACATTGCTCGTTACTGGGTGTTTTGTCTCCTGCTGGGACCTTCCTGAAGCTGCTTTCCTACACTCCCTATCCACTGATCTCTGAGGTGGGTGGTGCAAATCCAAGCAGCATTGACACTGCACTTCCCGGCCAGCCAAGACACCACAGCCAGCCAGGAGGCTTGAAGGTAAAGCAGTGGGAGAGAACGGGGGGTGCGAAAGCATTTATCCCTGGTTACTGGGTGCTCTGTTTCCTGCTGGGAGTTTCACAAAGCTGCTTTCCCATGCTACTGTCTGCCGATCCCTGACAGAAGTCCAAGATGACGGATCTGTGCTCTGTTAGCTGATGGGGCCTTCAGCACGTATCTCTCCTCGCTCTCTGACCTCTGTCAGTTTCGTATCGCATTTGGTGCTTGGGTGAGTTCTTTATTTCTTCTTTTGACACTTTAGGTTCCAGGAATGATGTTTTTCTCTGTTTTAATTTTTCAGGCCTTTGTTGTAGAAGTATGGTGTGGTGCTTCTGTCTATGGCACCATACTGGCTGGAAGTCTCCTCAAATGCCTTTTCTGCATCAATTGATAAGATCATGTGGCTCTTGTCTTTTGTTTTATTTATATGATGGATTACACTGATTGTTTTTCTGATGTTGAACCATCCCCTGTTATGAATCCCACTTGGTCACGGTGAATTATTTTTTTGATATGTTGTTGAATTTGTTGGCTAGAATTTTGTTGAGGACTTTTGCATCTAAGTTCATGAGGGATATAGGTCTGTAATTCTCTTTTTTTGTGCTGTCCCTCTTCTGTTCTTATCAGGTCACCTTTCCAGGATCCCCAGGGGAAAGGACGAGGGGATGCACAGGGGCTGATCCCCAAGCTGCTGCCCTGTGCGGAAGCTGCAAAGCCTAGAGCCCAGCTACCAGCGGTTTCTCCTCTGCCTGGTCAGAGACCCATCCTATCCAGTCCCTGACAGCCCTGGGCGGGTCAGGGTGAGAGGAGGCCACCAAACTGCCAATAAACTCACCTTGCTCAGGTCACACACCTTCAACCTCAGGGAAGATGCAGAAGTGCCAAAGGGTCCAGGGGATGAGCCAGCCACAGCCTTTGCTGCTGAGCCTGTTCTCACCCACGCCTGTTAGTGGTGAGGTCTTTGTGCATGCGCCTGCCCCTGTTCCTCAAGTCATTTGCACTCACAACTGTTCCTGGAGAGTCCAGGTTGTTAGGTGCCTTCCAGTCAGTCCCAACTCATAGCGACCCTATGTACAACAGAATGAAACACTGCCCAGTCCTGCGCCATCTTCACAGTCACTGTTACATTTGAGCCTACTGTTACAGCCACTGTGTCAATGCATCTCATTGAGGGTTTTCCTCTTTTTTGATGACCCTCTACTTTTCCAAGCATGACATCCTTCTCTAGGGACTGACCCCTCCTGATAACGTGCGCAGTATGTGAGACGAAGTTTTGCCATCTTTGCTTCTAAGGAGCATTCTGGCTGTATTTCTTCCAAGACAGATTTATTTATTCTTTTGGCAGTCCATGATATATTTGATATTCTTCACCAACACCATAATTCAAATGCATCAATTCTTCAGTGCTCTTCCATGCACCCTCTCAGCTCTCCCCCATCTTCTGTGCCCCCCCCTTCCTCCAAGGTCCTTTGCTTCTGCCCTTGTTCCTGTGAGTCATTTGGGCACGTGCTTTTTCCTCAAGTGTTCTTTCTGCCTGCACCGTTCCTTCCCTGCACCTGTACTTGGAGCATTCTTTGCGCATGTGCCTGTTCTTCGAGGTTCCTTTGTACTCCAACCTGTTCCTCCAGAGTGCTTGGTGTATGCGCACACACCTCTGGCAATCTGTGTGTGCCCTTCCCTCGCATGCTTTCTGTGTGCATGCCCTCGTTGAGGACAATTTCAAAAGATGCTTTCCAGCAACAGGCAAATGTCTGGGTTGGCAGCTAGAGAACACTCGGCACTTGGCTCTAATCCAAAACTAAAACAAACCGCTGTCAAGTCTGTTCCCACACAAAGACCAAACTTCCACAACTATACCAATGGGCAGTTCCCTGGGCAAGCTTGGCCCCTCTCTTTGGTCACCTGGACTGAGGGCTGAGGTCCCACCAGGGGAGCCCAGTTGCCTGAAGCCCACACCCTGCTCCCACTGTGTTTCCTGGGCTGTCTGCGGTCCCCCAGGTGCCCCTGCCTCTGCCCATGGAGGGACTCATAGGCCAGTCTATAAGTCTCCAGGGACTTTACAAGGGCGCTTTGTCAGATCCTCCTGGAGGTGAAACCCTGGGATCCTGCAGACCCTGTGGTCTTTCCTGGGGGCCCTCACCTCCATGCACTGCCATCACTCTCAGAGGAGATGAGGGCTATCTGCACACCACTCCATGGTGTGCTGTAGCTCGGTGAGCTTAGCCAGCAAATGGATCCTCTCTGTGGCACAAGATGAGGCAGTCACCACTATGCCACCCATAATACTCTGGTGTGCCCAAGACTCTGGTGCAGAGAAGGCTGTGTAGAGGGCCATTGGGATGGTGAAGCAGGAGCAAGACCCTTGGTCCTAGGGAGGCAGGACCATGAGAGAAAACGCCCTGATGGCACAGGGAGAGCAACACCCACATTTAGGCTCCTGACAGGCAATGGAGGCCTCTCTTCCTTTGTGCTTAGAAGAGGTTCCTGAAGAGAAGCCTCCATTCCAAGAGCTCAGAAGATAATTCTGTCAATACATCCCAGACCCTCTTTCTGAGCTCATGCATCAAATGAGATGCCATCACGAGTTCATACCGTTCCACCCAAGGATTCCCACCACTGAAGAGGAGGAGGGGTCCTGCCACATCCCAGTCCCAGCTGCCCCACAGGTCCACAGAGAGAGTGAGCCAGGAGGCCCAGGGACCTCAAACTTCAGTTTCAGCAATGTCGCAGAGGAAGATCTATTGTGAAAAGGTTTCAGATGTGACCTTAGGGCAGAAACACAACTTGAGGGACTGTTCACCCATATCTAACAGCTCTAGGCCCTGGAAATGCAGGGTTCCTCTGCTGCTACCAAGGCAGGGGGACTCTCTGGTGCTGCCACCATCCCTTCAGCCAGGTTATCTAGTCACCGCTGAAGACCTAGAGAGGGAGAAGAGAGCAGCACTCTAGCGCATCAACATCGATTTGAGGCTTGAGATGGAGGCCAGTTCTGGCTGCAGCGCCCCTCAGCATTCAGGTGCTTCCCCCTTTCCTGCTACAGAGGCTGCTTCTCCAGCAGCTGCCCTACCAGCTCTCAGTGGCTGTCCTGGAGCCTGCTGGAGTGGCCACCCCTAGCCATCCCATGTGTGGGAATAAACCCAGCTCACCAGGCCCCCTCTTCTCATTGCCACTGCCCCTCCCAGCTACCATGTCACACTCGCTGCCCTCAAATGCTTTCACCTTGCTGACCCCTGCTCCCCCCCCCCACCATCAGACACACACACACTGGGCCCCCAATCCCTTTCGTGCCTGCTCCCTCCCACAGGTCTGGACTCTAAAATGGGAAGCCCACCTCCTCACCTGTCTGCTCCTGTGGCTGCCATCCCCACTGCTCCCAGCATCTGCAGGATGGAGTCATCTACATCCATGAGCGCAGATTCTCCTATCTCCTTCTTGGAGACTCCCTCTTCAACCAGGGATCCTCGTGCCCCTCTCTCCTGCGGCCTGACAATTGCTGCTTTTCCACTCAGTGCCAGCTCCTCAACCAGCACATCTGCAGGTTTGGCTCCCCTTCCTGCTCCTTACTTTGGGGTCACCCCCATGGACATCTCTCTGCCCCTTCAGCTTCTTCTCCTGGAGCCTTCCTTGGACACCAGCAGGCCCTTCCCATCTGCCCAGGCCCTTCAGACACCCAACAGTGGGAGCACTGCCTCAGCCACAGATGCTACAAGCCTACCTGCACTGAGATTCTGCAGCCCCAAAACAACATTGAGCCTTCCCTTTTACCCTGGAGCCACCCCCAAGCCAATATTTGGGACCCCTGATGGGCGGCAGCACGGAGCTACCACCTCAAACAACTCCTTCCAACTCCTCAGCCCCAGGTTCAAGCTGTACTCCAGGTCAGCAAGCCTTGGGCACCACCACAGGGTCAGCTTTTGGGAGTTCATTTCCCACTACTTCCACCTTGGACACTCATGTCACAACACAGCCAGCCTCAGGTGTGTTGTTTTCATCTTTGGTGCCACTACTACCTCTGGCTTTACCACCTACATACCTGGCACTATTACCAATGGTAGGCCCAAAGGGAGGCAGCACTGCTCACCTGGTGCCAGCACAACCCCAGGATACTCTAGGTTGCAGGTTTCAGCTGCACCCGTGGGCTTTGGGAGCAGAGGGGCTGTCTCAGATCTCAGCTGCAAATTTAGAGCATTTAGCATTGGAACAGAAATGAGTGGGGCCCCTGGCACCCCAAACCACAATAGGAAAGGCTTAGTCCTGAACACCAGGGGCTTCACTAGCCAGAGCACCCCTGCAATGAAGACAGAACCCAGCAAGACTAAGAAAAATCCTGTGATTGCAGGTGCTACGACCCCTACCTTAAATCAGGCCCCCAGAGGCTGGCTCAAGCAGAGACTCTTTTTTGCAGGTGAAGTTTCCAGCAACCCTGAAAGCAAGGTTTCTTCTAGGCCCATGAACGTCCCCGCCATTCCTCAAAGCAACCTGGCCTCTGGCAAGAGCAAAGCAAAGCAGAGCCTTGCCTGTATGGCTCCCTCATCACCTGCCCAAAGCTTTGTAGGAGACAGAAATTTCAGGCTGTTCATCAGTTCATTTTCCTCTGGGTCCTGATCCATGAAGTTGGGTTCTAAGAGGAAGTAGCCAGTGTCTACCTCTTCCAGGTAAGACTGTGTGTGCCCTGTGTCAGTAGGTGCATTACACAAATCTAGTGCTAGAGTCTGCAATCCTGGAGTGAGCTGAGGGCCAGAGATCCATAATCTAAAGATGTGGACTATGGCCAGTCAGGGCAATGCAGTAGGGAGGAAGCAGGGAGACCATGAAAAGTAACTAAATATATTACACATCACATTTCCCAGAGGGTACACAAGACAGCACACCACACAGGGCCACACAGGAGTATGACCGGACATTGGGCAACCACAAAGGGACTAGCAAGACACAGGCAGCTGCTTTATTGGGGTTTCAGGGTGGGGTTAAGCAGTTAGCTTGTCTCTGTGTGGTTGGGTAGGAATAATTTTAGTTTTTGTCTAGGGGGGAAGTAGTACCATTTACCAACGGAGAATATCAAATGGGACCAAAGGGTGTTTCCTTTAGTTCTCCAAAGGAGGCCTAAGTCTAGGGCAAAGGGCAAGAGCCTGAAGCTCAGAAAAAGCAGCAAAAATGATGTAAATTGTTAGTGCAATGGGCCCTGCAATGCTTCCACATTCTTGAGTGGTGTGGACTTACTGCTTTTGTTTTCCTAGGTCTGGATGGAGGAGGAGCATGAATAATGCTTGCCACCTGGGTAGTGGGGACATGAAAGATGTGCGGTAATACCTGTGAGAAGCAGTGAAAATGACCTTAATTAAAGTTACTACTAAAAAAAAAAGTTACTAGTAGGGGCAGATATATATTGTTTGAAAACCATTCTGAAACCGTGATGCCCAACTAACTACTACTGACAAGCCAGGAGAACAGTTCAGAAACCGGTGGATTGAGTGGTATTAATTCAAACACTTTTAGTAGCACTAAAAAAAAAAAAACTTTATTCTGCTTGTTGGAGTAGTTTTTCATAGTAGTCTGTTAGGATCCTTTTCAATTCAGTTGGATCTGTTGTGATGTCCCCATTTCATTTCTTCTTTAGGTTATTTCCTTCCTCTGCTGTTTTTCTTTTGTCAATTTGGCCAATGATTTGTCCATTTTTGGTTTTCTTGATTCTCTGTATTGTTTTTCTGTTCTTTATTTCATTTATGTCTGCTCTGATCTTTATTATTCCCTTTCTTTTGGTGGCTATGGGCTTCTTTTGTTCTCTATTTGTTGGAGTTGTAGGGCTAACATTTTGATTTTGTCCCTTTCTTCTTTTTTGATGTATGCATCTATTTCTATAAATTGGCCTCTGAGCCCTCCTTTTTCTGTGTCCCAAAGGTTTTGATATGAAGGGTTTTCATTCTCATTTGATTCTAGAAATTCTTTTATTCCATCTTTGATTTCTTCTATTACCCACTGTTTTTTAAGCAAGATGGTGTTCAGTTTCCTTATACTTGATTTTTTTTTTCCTTGTTCTTCCTGTTACTAATTTCTACTTTTGTGGCATTGTGATAAAAGAAGATGCCTTGTATTATCTCAATGTTTTGGATTTTGTTGAGGGTTGCTTTGTAGCCTAAGATTTGGTCTATTCTGGAGAATGTTCCATGTGTATTGGAAGAGAATGTATGCTTTAGTTGTGTTGGGTGGGGTGTTCTATATATGTCTATGAGGTCAAGACAGTTGATTGTGGCCTACAGATCTTCTGTATCCTTGCTGAGTTTCTTTCTAGATGTTCTGTCCTTTACCAAGAGTGATGTGTTGAAGTCTCCTACTATTATTGTGGAACTGTCAATTTGTCTTTTCAGTGCTGTTAGAATTTGTTTTATAAATTTTGGAGGGCTGTCACTGGGTGCATAGATATTTATTATGGCTATGTGATCATGATGCATTGTCCCTTTAATCATTCTGTAGTGTCCTTCCTCTTCTTAGATTGTGGATTTTGCTTTAGCGTCTATTTTATCTGAGATTAGTATTGCCACTCCTGCTCTTTTTTGGTTGCTGTTTGATGTATATATTTTTCCATCCTTTGACTTTTAATATATTTATGTCTTTTTGTCTAAGGTGTGTCCCTTGTAGACATAATATTGATGGGTCATTTTTTTTAATCCATTCTGTTACTCTGTCTCTTTACCTGTGCATGTAAGCCATTTACATTCGATGTGATTATTGATAGGTGTGAGTTCATTGCTGCCATTTTGTAGTACTTTTTGGTGGTGCTGATGTTTTCTTTGTTCCTCTTATTCTCCTCAGCTGACTTCCTTTTGTTTCTGAAATTTTTTTGTTTCTTTTGTTATTGTAGATTTTGTGTTTACTAAGACTTTATGTTTTTCTTCTTTATTTTGATGAGTAGATTTGTTACCTTTTTTTGTGGTTACCTTGAAATTTACCCTTATCTTCCTAAGTTTGAAATTTACCCTTATCTTCCTAAGTTTGAAACTAGTCTTTTATTACTTGATATTTCCTTGAATTCCTCTCCATATACCTACACTGTGTATTCCCCCTTTTATTGTTCTGATGTTGTCATCACTTACAATTTGATGTCGCTAGTTCCCTGTTTTGAATCTTTTAGCTTTGCATTATTCTTTAGAGCTCATTACCTAGGTTGGTATTTGGCTGATACTGACCTGTGTCCTAGATTCAGATTGTTTTCTGATGGTGTTGGTTCTCTAACCAAAGAACTGCCTTTAATATTCTTCTAAGTTTGGTTTGGTTTTTACAAATTTTCTTAATTTCTGTTTATCTGTAAATATGCTAGTTTCACCATCATATTTGAGAGTTTTGCAAGATATGTTATTTTTGGTTGGCAGTTTTTTCCTTTCAGGATTTTATATGTGTCCTCCAATTGCCTTCTCGCCTACATGGTTTCTGTCAAGTAATCAGAGCTTAGCCTTATTGTTTCCCCTTTGTATGTGATGTTGTTTTTCTCGAGCTGCTCTCAGGAGTCTGTCTTTGTTTTTGGTTTGGTTTTGGTGAGTGTGATTATATGTCTTGGTGACTTTCTTTTGCAGTCTATCATATATGGAGTTCATTGAACTTGGATGGTCAACTTTGCATCTTTCTTGATATTAGGAAAGTTTCCTATCAGCGAATCTTCAATGATCTTCTCTGTGTTTTTCATTTTCTTCCCCTATCGTTGAACTCCAATTTTGCTCTTGATTGTATTCCACATAGTTCTTAGGCTTTCTTCATTTTTCTTCATTCTTATCTCTGATTTCTCCTCAAACAAATTGTCATCCATGAATTAGCTTCAATTTCACTGATTCTGTCTTCCATTATTTCAAATTTGCTCCTGAAACCTTCTATCGCATTGCACACCTGTCTCCTATTGGAAATCCATAGAAGTGACTTTCTGCATGTGGGGTTATTGGTATTATTTCATGACGGCCACACTGAGTCATGCCGTTTGGCTGGGAATCTCCACTCTATATCTCTATTCCTTCCCTATTTTCTACTAGTTTCTTCTTCTCTTTAGTGATTTCTGATCTAATACTTTATCCCTTCATTTAAGGTTCAGAGTTCCAGGATTGGCATCTGCATCTGTTTTACTTGCTTTTTCAGGTTTTTGTTGCAGCAGGATATCTTAGTGTGTCTGACTAGTCTACTGTCATGGCTCAGATTCTGCCTCAAGCCTGTCAAACCCAGTTTACTAGCCTCAGAAGTGTCCTAAAGTAACTTCTCATTAAGACCTATTTGAATACTAAAATCTCTGCCCAGGGTAGGACTTATCCACCATTTTCTGTACATGCTAAAGAAAAAAATGCAATTTGTCTTACTGTGCCTGCACTCCATAACAATCTATATAGTCCATGATGTTTGTATGTGCTTCCTTTTGAGGAACAGTATGAAAGGTTCTGACTTCCTTTGTTCAGGGAGCTTGATTTGATGTATACACCTCCTAGTTCCTTGCCTGCACGCTTACAATAATTGCCCTTCCTCCATTCTCACCTTGGTGTGTCTTTACTGATGAGAAGCTGCACCGAGCATGACCTGCTTTGGGTAGCACATTCTGGAGAGCCTAGGCGGCACCAGCACTGCCTGGCTCCTGAGACTGCCTCCAGATGATTGACAAGAACTTCTTCTCCCAAGTGCACACCGGTAATAACCTATCTCCAGAGGACATTCACCTTTGGTCTTTGATGTCAGAGGTGACCTTGGACCACTAGGTGGCTGACTACATGAGAAGAAGATTGAATGGTATAAGGTGCCCCAGAAAGAGAGAAGAGGCACCCTTGGTGAGTACAGAAATAAGTCCTATGGTTCAGAGAGTGGACAGACCATACATATGGTAGAGCTTACCCAGTGAAGTTTGGGTCAAATACTTTCATTTCAAATAGGCATTCTGTAGTTTCAAGTTTTGGTACCATGGGAAATAATGTGAGCATTCTAGAATGTAGTCCATTAGTGTGTATTTTAAAGAATTGATCTTATTTTGGTTATGACTGAATGAAAAAGTCTAAAATGAATTTGTTTTTTGTAACGCTGCCTGGCCCCAATACATGCTTTGGTCTGGCAAACACTGGCCTGAGAAAGGATCATTAAATTACAACACCCTACTGCAGTGAGATTTGTTCTGTACTAGAGAAGGAAGGAAAGCAATATGAGAATATGTATGTTGAAGCTTTTTATGTCATTGTGGCAAAATAAGAGCTTGCAGAAACAATGTAAAATCATGGTTCAAACTGAGGTTAAAGCCCTTGTTTTATCTAGTCCTTTGGAAGAGGACCCAGTTTTAACTGGTGGTCACAGACCTGCTCCTTGTCCTGTAAACCCTCCGTCAGACCCTGAGGCCTCTGGTGCTGAGATACTTTCCCTGGCGCATACTTGCATTGGTGCCTGACTTGGTCAGGGGACCACAGAACCCTTAACAGGGCTATATCCATTAAGGCAACTCCCTGAGCCAGGTGGAGGCAAGGATGAGCTGCAGGACCTCCAGCCATGGTCTGGGTACACAGCCCATTCACAACCTATGACTTATTCAGTTGAAAAAACAATCTACCACCATATTGAGAGGACCCTAAGTGAATGCATGCTCTCTTTGCCTCTATTTTTAAAATCCACCACTCAAATTGGGCAGACTATTAAGCCTTATGTGACATTTTACCCACTCCAGAGGAGAGGAGAATGGTTTTTGATAAGGCCAGGGAAGAAGCAGACAGGCTTCAACAGCAAAATGCTGACGACCACCTCCCCTCTAAATTTGGCCATACTGACCACTGAACTGGGTTGGGACCCAAACACCCAGGCTGGCCAAGCTGGATTAAGTCAGTACCATGCCTGCTTGCTCACTGGGCTAAAAAATGGAGCACACAGGGAGGTGGGGCCAAGACGGTGGAGTAGTCAGATGCTTCCGATGAACCCTCTTACAACAAAGACCCCAAAAGACAAGTGAAACAATTACATTTATGACAAGCCAGAAGCCCTTAACATCAAAGGCGAAGTTAGAAAACAGACTGAGCATCAGGGAGAGGAAGAGATGGTTCAGAAGCAGAGAGGAGTTGCCTTGCCTGAATCGCCGGGATCCCTCAGGCACCATTCCCCAGAGTGCCTGCAGCAGGGTGGTGGTAGTGTTTGGCCACAGTTTCTTCAGGGAGAAACAGCCAGCCACACAGCCTACTCACACCTCCAGAACCAGAGAAGAATGGCAATCTCGACAAAAGCTAAGTACTTGCATATATTTTACTGTGCCCCCAGCCCCAAAGCCAGCTTCAGTGGCTGTTGATTTCCCTGTGACTGAGACAGGTCCTGCTGCACATGCTGAGCCATTCTCCCAGCCTTGGTGAAGGAATAAATTCACAATCAGGGAAAAGATAGTCTGCCAGCTCCACTAACCTGGGGAGCTCAAGACAGAAGCGGCGCCTGTCCAGGCATAAACAGTCTGTGGACTTTGAATAACTTTCCCCGCTGCATGGACCTGTGTGGGCCTATTTTAGGAGAATAGGCTCTTGTTGGCAGACTGCAACTGTTTCAGCTGTGCGGTGCATAGGTGGGTGTTTGATGTTTGACACCACTTTGCCTATTAAACAGGGTCCTCACCTACCCACATCAGGGGCCTAAGGACTGGTGGCTCAACTCAGGTCACCCAGCCACCAGTGACAGGGGACCAAAGATAACTGTTACCTTCCAGTCCTTACAACTAAAAGCACCCAAGGTCCACCTGCAGAACCCACCGACCTGTGTGCTCTAGGGAACAGGGACATGCTTTCCTCACAGACACTCGGGGGATTGTTGTCAGCCCCCTGCCTTGTTCAGAGTGTGACCCCCTGCTGCAACCAGATACCAGTACCTACACCAATCACCCCTGCCCCTCTAAGACTGTAGGACAGAGCCTGTACCACACACTTGATGACCAACTACCTGGACGCCTGAGCTGAATCCATACAAGAAAAGTGAATGGACTCCTAGGCTCGTATACCTGGTAACAGCTCTAGCCTTCTGGTGACAGAACGTTAGAGCTTCAAAGGTGACATAATCAAGCTAGCTCACTCAAGCAACCTATTTGGACCTATCAAAACAAAACAAAGCAAGAAGCTAGGATATAGTAAGCAAACATAAAATAAACCAATACAGTAACTAATAGATGGCATGGAGACAACAGTCAATAACAAATCACATAAAGAAGCAGACCATAATCATTTCAATGAGCTCTCAAAACAAAGAATCAAAGGATCTTCTGGATGAAGGTGCCTTCCTGGAATTACCAGATGCAGAGTTCAAAAGATTAATACACAGAACTCTTCAAGACATCAGGGAGGCAATCAGGCAAGCCAAGGAACACACAGATAAAGCAGTTGAGAAATTAAAAAGGTTATTCAAGAATAATGAAAAATTTAATAAGCTGTAAGAATCCATAGAGAGACAGCAATCAGAAATTCAGAAGATTAACAATAAAATTACAGAATTAGACAGAATCCAGCAAGTGGAAGGCAGAATTGGTGAGATAGAAGATAAAGCACTTGGCACCAATATATTTGAAGAAAAATCAGATAAAAGAATTAAAAAAAATGAAGAAACCTTGAGAATCATGTGGGACTCTATCAAGAGAAATAACCTACGAGTAATTGGAGTACCAGAACAGGGAGGGGTAACAGAAAATACAGAGAGAATTGTTGGAGATTGGTTTGCAGAAAACTTCCCTGATATTGTGAAAGGTGAGAAGATATTTATCCTAGATGCTTATCGAACTCCACATAGGGTAGATGTTAAAATAAAGTCACCAAGACATATTACAATCAAACTTGCCAAAACCAAAGATAAAGAGAGAATTTTTAAGAGTAGCTAGGGATAAACAAAAAGTCACCTACAAAGGAGAGTCAGTAAGGATAAGCTCGGGCTACTTGGCAGAAACCATGCAGGCAAGAAGGCAGTGGGATGACCTATATAAAGCATTGAAGGAAAAAAATTTCCAGCCAAGAATCATATATCCAGCAAAACTGTCTCTCAGATAAACCAAACCCAGTGCCGTCGAGTCGATTCTGACTCATAGCGACCCTATAAGACAGAGTAGAACTGCCCCGTAGAGTTTCCAAGGAGCACCTGGTGGATTCGAGCTGCCGACCCTTTGGTTAGCAGCCGTAGCACTTAACTACTACCCCACCAGGGTTTCCACAATATGAAGGTGAAATTAGGACATTTCCAGATAAACAGAAGTTCGGGGAATTCGTAAAAACCAAACCAAAACTACAGGAAATGCTAAAGGGAGTTCTCTGGTTAGAAAATCAATAATGTCAGGTATCAACTCAAGACTAGAACACTGGACAGAGCAATCAGATGTCGACCCAGACAGGGAAATCACAAAAATAAATCAAGTAAAAAAACGCTCAAAACAGGGAAACAGCGATATCATTACGTTAAAGAAGACAACATTAAAACAATAAAAAGGGACTAAGAAATGTAGTCATACATGGATTGGACTGGACGATGGGTTGGAGAGGGATGCTGGTGAGGAGTGAGCTTCTTGGATCAGGTGGACACTTGAGACTATGTTGGCATCTCCAAATAATCTTGTAACGGGCATCAATAAATGTGGAACTGGTAATCTAGTTAACCATGCAACAAAATGAGATAAAGTTGGCTCCATTAACCTTATTTTAAAAGCACTTTTGGATAATTCATGTTTATTGCACGGTTAACATTTAAAAATGGGCACCCATCACCGTTTCTGCTTTGGAATCTGGCACAGAAGAAAATAAACACCTGTAGGAAAGGAGTCCCTGGGTAGCGCAAATGGTTAACATGCTCTGCTGCTAACCGAAAGGTTCGAGGTTCCAGTCCACCCATGAAGGCCACAAAATAAAGACCTGGTAATATCCTTCTGAAACATCAGCCATTGAAAACCCTGTGGAGCACAATATGGGGTTGCCATGAGTCAAAGTTGACTTGACGGCAATTGGTTAGATTGCCAATGGGAAGAATGTCACGTCTTTAGGAGGATGTTGGTGGCTCAGTGGTAGGATTCTCACCTTCCATGCGGGAGACCTGGGTTTAATTCTGGCCAACACACCTCTCTGTCAGTGGAGACTTGCATGTTACTATGACATTGAAGAGGTTTCAGCTGAGCTTTCAGACTAACATGGACTAGGAAGAAAGGCCTGTTGATCTACTCCTGAAAATCAGTCAGTGGAAACCCTAAGGATCACAATTGTCCAATCCACAACTGATCATGGGATGGCAAGGACTGGGCAGCATTTCATTCCATTGTACATGGGGTCACCATGAGTTGGGGGCTAACTCAACAGAGCTAACATGGAAAGGGGATTCAGAAAGACTTATTTCTCTTTTGCCAGCCTCTGCCCAAGGAAACCTCACTCATCCATTCATTCCTTCAGTTTGCAAATATTTACCAAGCACCTTGTATGTTTCAGACATTTCTTTAAGTGCTGGGAACACAGCAGCCAACAAAACAGCTCCCACCTCATGGAGCTGGTGTTCTCAGTTGGGGACACAGACGTAAGCAAATAACATCTACTGCGGTCCGGATCCCTGAACAAAATCTGGATATAGATACGGATATGTAGACAGAGAGACACAGATACAGATATAAATATATAGATACATAGATATAGCTCTGAATCCCCATTTTGATCAAGGATTCTTCTATTGAATCCTTGATCAAAACGTTCAGTAATGATAGCCAGGCAACATCCAGTTCTTCTGATTCATGGCAAAGGGGGCAGTTGTTCAAGGAGACAACCACACAAGCATTAGACTTCCTCCTTGTTATTTTTTACTCTATAAATATATGTTATATTTTAACATCTATCAACAATACTTTCCTGAATCTACCGAAGCCATGACAGTTGCAAAACATTGGTTTCTAAACTCCATTATGCCTTCTACATTTATTAGTTGGCTTCTCTGTTCACGCTAGAGAAGAGGTGCCTCGTCGTCAATACATTTGTTTATTTATGATCAGAAAAGATTTTTATTTTATGCAATGGCCTGTAGTCCATTCTACTAAGGTCATAAAAAAAAAAATACTGAGGGACTGCTCTAGGTGAAAACAAGCTAAAGAACCGTGACACCTAATGCAATGTGTGGTCCTGGACTTGGTTTTCTAGGCCTGGAGCTTGGAATGGAGGAATCCTTATAATGGACATGCTATGGCTGCTAACCAAGAGGTCAGCAGTTTGAATCTGCCAGGTGCTCCTTGGAAACTCTATGGGGCAGTTCTACTCTGTTCTATAGGGTCGCTATGAGTCGGAATCGACTCTACGGCAGTGGGTTTGGTGGTTATCACTATAAAGGGTAATGGGTGGAATTTTGGGTAGGGACTGTGGTCCAGGAGAAAGCTTTTTTTTTTAAAGGATAAATGTCCTGATTTTGGTGATCGTACTGTGGTTATGTAGGAGACTGCTCTTGAACTTAGGACCCCCAAAAACCCATTGCTGTCAAGTCGATTCCAACTCACAGTGACCCTATAGGACAGAGTAGAGCTGCCACATATGGTTTCCAAGGAGCAGCTGGTGGGTTCTAACCTGTAGCTTTTAACTACTGTGCCACCAGGGCCCCTGAACTTAGGAAAGGCTCACTGAAATATTTAGCAGCAGGTGACCAGCTCCATGGGCTTGCCCAGGCTGTGGGATCTCCCAGGACGTGGGAATTTCAGTGCTAAAACCAGGAAATTCCCAGGCAAACCAGGACAATTGGTCACCCCAAGAGAGGGCATCTGTAAGGAAACATTCTCCAGTGATAGAGAAAAATTCTAATATATCCAATATATTATAGATTATAACTTTGCCTTTCATCCAAATCCATAGATTGTAAATCGTTACCACATTTCGAGTTCATTTTTGCTAAATTTATAAATATATATATGTAATAGGTATTATAGGTATATATATATGTTTATTTATATATTATATATGTAACTTTTTGCCATATGTGTGTGTGTGTGTGTATATGTATATATTTGTTGTTGTGTGCCATTGAGTTGATCTTTGACTCATAGTGACCCTATATAATGGAGTAGAACTGCCCCATAGGGTTTCCTAAGCTGGCCATTGTCCTAGGCACAGAGCATGGTGGAGCAGAGTGGAGAGTAGTCAACAGGGGTCATGGAAGATGCCAGCCTAGGATCCATGCCTGGTCCTTGGTGCCATCTCTTCCCACTCCTCCTGCTTTCAGCTCACCAGCTTCATTTTCCTTCTCTCCCTCCTCTAGGCATAGAAGTCTGCAGTTCCTCTGCCCAGCAGGCTCTCCCACATGGCCCCCATCTCCCTCCTTGGCTCCAGCTTACAAAAACCTATTCCACTCCTGGCCTTTGCCAAAAATTGAGCTTCATCATCAGTATGATACACTGTTCAAAGCTGGGTCCCCTCGTAGAGCGCGAGTTCCACAAGGGCAGGGGCCATCCCTGTCTGCTTTGTTCTCTGCTGTAACCCTAACCCCTGCTGCAACAGGGCATGGCACATAGTAGGTGTGCAATGAAGAGCTGTTCAATGAATAAAGGAATGATGGGCTCTGGTGGAAAGAGAAGACTGTAAAGATTACCCAATGAACATGGCAAAACAGAAGCCACACCGAGGTTTCCAGATCAACCCAATGCCTGGAGCACCACTGCCTTAATCTTCTTTAAGATTACTTTAGGATCTCTTTCAATAGTAGCCACAGTGAAAGTGATTTTACAAAGTGATTCCAACAGCATTGCTCAGAAGAGATAGACTGAGTCTTCTTGTTACCTTCTTTTACAACGTGAAGTGCTTATGGATGTAAACTTGCACTCAGTTTGAGCATCTCCAGAATTTTCTTTGGAAGAGAAGTGGAAAGTGAAGGCTGCTGTGTGGGTGAGTCAGGAAAAGACACGTATAGAATTTATAAATACATGGATGCTTAAATTCTCACTTCCATTTGTCTATAGAATTGCATATGTATGATTGAGCAAAAAACAGTCAATTCATTTAATATGTATGGTGTAGCATTGGTTCTCAGTCTTTAACATATAATTTAAAATGCTGATTTCGTGGTTGGAAGGGTGGATTGGATCAGACAAAGTAGGGTTGTAAAGGCTGTGTTCAGGAATCCTCCAAGCAGCCGTTGGAAGAAGGTTTGGTTGGCGTGTTCTAGAGCTGTGCTACTCAAAGTGTGGTGTGTGGATCAGCACCCTAGGCACCCAGGAGAGCTGTCAGAAATGCAGATGCTGGAACCCTCAGGTCTACAACACCGGCACCTCTGCTCTGTGAGACCTCAGTGATTCACGTGCACATTGTGAGAAGTGCTAGCCTATAGGATGTTTTCACCTCAGCCAGAAGGAGGGGCTTTTAAAGACCTTTAATTCTTTTGGGTGTATGCCTAGAGGTGGAATTGCTGGACGTATGGTAATTGTAGGAAATCCTGATTGCATAGTGGTTAAGATCTATGGCTGCTAACCAAAAGGTCGGCAGTTCGAATCCACCAGGCACTCCTTGGAAACTCTATGGGACAGCTCTACTCTGTCCTATAGGGTCACTATGAGTTGGAATTGACTAGATAGCAATGGGGTTTTTTTTTTGTTTGTTTGTTTTGTTTTTATTGTGCTTTAAGTGAAAGTTTACAAATCAAGTCATTCTCTCATACAAAAATTTATATATACCTTGCAATATACTCCTAGTTGCTCTCCCCCTAATGAGATAGCACACTTCTCTCCATTCTCTATTTTTGTGTCCATTCAACCAGCTTCTGACCCCCTCTGCCCTCTCATCTCTCCTCCAGACAGGAGCTGCTAACATAGTCTCATGTGTCTACTTGATCCAAGAAGCACACTCCTCACTGGTATCATTTTCTATCCCTTAGTCCAGTCCAATCCCCATCTGAAGGGTTGGCTTTGGGAATGGTTCCTGTCTTGGGCTAACAGAAGGTCTGGGGACCATGACCTCTGGGGTCCTTCTAGTCTCAGTCAGACGGTTTTGGGTTTTTTTAAATGGTAATTATAAGGAGCCCTTGTTGCACAATGGTTAAGCACTCAACTGTTAACCAAAAGGTTGGCAGTTCAAACCCACCCGGTGGTTCCAACCCACCCAGTTGATCTGCAGGAGAAAAGACCTGGCGATCTGCTCCCATAAAGATTACAACCTAGAAAATCCTAATGAGGGTCACTATGAGTCGAAATAGACTCAATGACATCTAACAACAATGACAACAGCAACATGGTAATTATACATGCACACAGATGTTCATTGCAGCACTATTCACGATAGCTAAAATGTGGAAACAACCCAAGTGTCCATCAACAGATGAATGGACAAACAAAACATGGTATAGACAGAAATGGACTATTACTCAGTCATAAAGAGAAATGAAGTCCTGATACATGCTATGACATGGATAAACCTTGAAAACATTATGCTGGGTGAAATAAGTCAGTCATAAAAGGACAAATATTGTATGATCACACTTATATGATATATCTAGAGTAGGTGAATGCCTAGACACAGAAGTAGATTACAGGTTATCACAGGCAAGCTGGAGGGAGGGAGAGGGGGACTCATGGTTTAGGGGAAAATGAGCTTCTTATAAGGGTGATGGAACAACTTGCAAACAGATGATGGTGATGGTTGAACAACATGATGAACATAATTCCACTGAATTGTACATGTGAAGACTGTTGAAATGGTAAATATTTTGTTATCTATTTACTATAATAAAAGAAAAGTAACAAGATGATAACAGAAGACACAAAGATAAAAATAAATGAAAAGATCTCTGTATGTCCTGAGATCTCAGATTCTATGATTTTCTAAGAACAGCTTCTACTTCTTTTTGCTTAACACCTCCCCAGAGCAACTGCTGTAAACATCACCATGAAAACAGCACCAGGAAGCCCCCCTGCCAGGTGTTCAAACCCTTTGGATTAAATCGGCACCGGGGCTCAAACAAGATCACTTTATAGTCCCTGCCCTGGAAAAGCAGATAAACAATTTGGCAATGATCATGGATGATGGTTGCACAGCGTGACTAATGTAATTGATATCACTAAATTGTATACCCAAAAAAAGTTTAATTGGCAAATGTGTTATAAATACTTTTAGAACAATTAAAAAAAAATTCAGACTGTATCTTATAATAACCAATAGCCCAGTTGACAAGGAGAAGCTTCACTTCACTGGAGAAGGCCAGCTAATGGTGGGGAAGGAATAATGTAGATTTAGGAAATTAGGAGTCAGCCAGCTCCCAATTACGTAACTGGTTCAGGCAAGGATGATTATTTGGTGTGAAAATTATTAAGTGTCTGGTGAGGGGTCTGGACCTCTGTACAAAAAAAAAAAAAAATTTTTATAGTCTTGAGGAGAAAAACATAAGCATATGATAGAGATATATCATCACCTTAAGCCAGTGAACCTTCTCATGGAACATCACAAAAGGTCAGTCATGCAGACATGAAGGCTCTCCTGATGATATTTAACAAGAAGAAGATAACATTCCCTGTGATGCCCTGTAGCCACAAGAGGTTACATTGAATCCATCCAGCCTTTAGAACCAACGTCTCGTTTTTAGGAAATACGGGGACAAAGGAACAAGCTAATGATACCACAAGGAAGCAACCAGAGTAACCCAGAAGGTGGGATATTCTGCAGAACCAACTGAAAGGGATGTTCTGGGGGAAAAGGGGGACTTGAATGTAGATGAGTTATTAAATAAGAGGATACTGGCGTGTACGAAATACCTTCCTACCAAAATACTTTTGCACATGCTGTTCTCTCTGCCTGGAAGCTCAGACTTATTGCCTAACACACTCACACACACCTACACACACACACACACACACACACACACGCATACGCACCCTTACCTTCCCCCTGCCAGTTTTACAACTACTCATCTCCTAAAAAAAAAAAAAAAAATTTTTTTTTTTTTTCATCTCCTAGGACTCAAATATTGCTCCCTGGGGTATTCACTCCTGGATGCCCCAGACCAAATACTGGCCCTTCAACCTCCTAGCAGTTTATATGACAATTTACTTATTTTGCAACTCACTGCTCAAAGTCATGAAGACCATTTCATATCTTGTTTATTTTTGCAACCGTAATCCTTAGGACAGAGCCTAGCCCATAGCCGTTGCTCAATAAATATATGCTACTTTTTTTTTTAAGAAGCCAGCACAACCTGTACAAGGCAAGGTCGTGGTAGCTCCATAGACTCATCCAAACTCCCTGAGGGACCAAATTACTGGGCTGAGGGCTGTGGGGACCATGATCTCGGGGAATATCTAGCTCAGTTGGCATAACATAGTTTATAAAGAATATGTTCTACATTCTACTTTGGTGAGTAGCGTCTGGGGTCTTAAAAGCCTATGAGCAGCCATCTAGGATACTCCACTTGTCTCACCCCTTTGGGAGCAAGGGAGAATGAAGAAAACTGAAGACACAAGGGAAAGATTAGTCCAAAGGACTAATGGACCACAACTACCACAGCCTCCACCAGACTGAGTCCAGTACAGCTAGATGGTGCCTGGCTACCACCATGGGCTGCTCCGACAGGGATCACAATAGAGGGTCCTGGACAGAGCTGGAGAAAAATGTAGAACAAAATTCTAACTCAAAAAGAAAGATCAGACTTGCTGGCCTGATAGAGACTGGAGAAACCCTGAGAGTATGGCCCCGACACCCTTTCAGCTCAGTAATGAGGTCACTCCTGAGGTTCACCCTTCAGCGAAAGGGTGAACAGGCCCATGGAACAAAACGCAGCTAAAGGGGTGCACCAGCCCTGGGGCAGGGTCTGGAAGGCAGGAGAGAACAGGAAAGCTGGTATCAGGAAACCCAGGGTTGAGAAGGGAGAGTGTTGACATGTCGTGGGGTTGTTAACCAATGTCATAGAACAATGTGTGTACTAACTGTTTGATAAGAAACTAGTTTGTTCTGTAAACCTTCGTCTAGAGTACAATAAAAAAAAAAAGAAAACAATAAATATATGCTACCTAAATGAATGCACAAATTGTTTTAACAATTTGATTCTGGGAAAGCCCTTATTCTTGTTTTTGGCTAGTTTATTCTGATCAAAACAGAGTTCATAGCAATTGCTGCCATTTCTTGAGTACTTTCTGTGTGCCTAGACTTGTGTTAAGAATCTACATGCAGTATTGTGATGAATACTATCAGCAACCCATAGGTATTAGTAATATACCCATCTTGTGGATGAGAAAATGGAGAAGTTTAGGAAAGTCTCAATTTCTTATTAATTGGCTGACCCTGTGCAAATGAGTTAACCCCTTCGGATCTCAGTTGTTGGAAGATTTAGTAGTTCAGGGAGTCCCTGGGTGGTACAAAAGGTTGGCAGTTTGATTCCACCCAGAGGCACCTCAGAAGAAAGGCCTGATGATTTAGTTCTCAAAAATCAGCCTTTGAAAACCCTACAGAGCACAGTTCTACACTGATACACATGAGATCCCCATGAGTTGACTGACTCAATGGTGACTGAGTCAGTGTGTGCAAAGTTAAACCCAGCCTGTCTCTGAGACTCTATTCCTTGTCTGTACATGGAGACAATGCCTTGACACCTGGGCTGAGTCCAGAGCCAGGCCAGCTTCCTAGTGATCACTTAGTAACAGTTGATGGGGCTCCCTGGAAGACGACCATGCTTTGAAGTTATAATCACCATGCACAAAAATTCCAGGATACAAGCAAAGTCTCCTTCCCCTGGCCAGCGCTCTTGTACAGGGAGACCACGGACCCTTCCACCAACCCTGCCATCTCCAGCTGCTGACAGAGTTGGCCACAGAAGGGCCTCCTGCCAACCTCGCTAAAAAGACCAGCAAAATTTGCAACCAGTGTGTCTGGATTTCCCACCGACACCCCCTAAGTCTCTCTCTAAGTGGCAAGATTCTGGCCTGGCTGCCCTGTCTGGGGTGTTTGCTCCAGCTCAGAGGACAGAGGTGCTAGGGTCTCCAAAGGGCTGGCAGGGACTTGGTTTTCCCACTCAGCGCCTGTCTCCATAGGGGCTACTTCTGCTGCATGACTCAGCTACCAACACCAAGGGCCTGAAGGGAACCCTGAAGTTTTCTACTCACTGCATCACCTTGGGTAGGTTAACTCAGAGTTCCAGTGCAGGCCGTGGGGAGAATGTCTCCAGGTGCCCCAACTTTCTTGGAACCTCAAGACCAGTTTCCAAAGAGTGACCTGGGGAGTCAGGTGGACCTGGGTCATATCTAGGACCAGGACACCTTGGACAGCCTTTACCTCCAGCCTCAGTTTTCTTGTCTTTAAATTGGGATAATGGTCTACTTTGCAGGGGGTGTTGTCAGAATCAAATGATTCATGAGTTCTTGCCATAATAAGTAGTGAGGGCCTGATGTATGGAGTCCCTGGGTGGTGTTAATGCATTCAGCTGCTAACTGAAAGGTTGGAAGTTCGAGTCCACCCAGAGTGCCTCAGAAGAAAGGTCTGGGGATCTACTTTGGAAAAATCTGCTATCGAAAACCCTGTGGAGCACAGTTCCACTCTAACACACATGGGGTCATGAGTGAGAATTGACTGGACAGCAACTTTTTTTTTTTTTGCCTTTTGTATACCATACACTGTGATTACATGCATGACACGTATCATTTCATTTTGTTCTCACAACCAATGTGAAAAGTCAGTTTTTTAAAGTTCTGTTATAGAAAAGTCATAGCTAAAGCTCAGAGAGGTGCAGTGACCTTCCCAAGAGCACACAGCAGGGCTGTGATTCAAACCCAGGCCTCACTGACCCTGAGGCTGGGAATTTTATACTCTGTGCAGCCACTGAGCCATGCTCCCAGCCACTGTCCACTGGCCTGTTGTCCCTGAGAGTGCTGACGGCTGTGCACTGTTATATTCATAATAAGAACCATGGTGGCAAGAGCTTATGCCTATTGAGGCCCAGCCATGTATCACATGTCATTACACACTCTGGTGACAGTCATTATTTTGATTATTTTAAGTTGCCTGGGACCAAAATCTGAAGCATCTTCAATGCAGGCAAAGGCCCTGTCCTTCATAGGCTCCATGGCAGGTTTGCATGGGAGGCCCTGACATGATCCAATTGGCCTGTGCTGGGGTGGCTCTGGCTGCTGAGAGGAAGGGAGGGAGAGAGGCTAAAGGCAGGGAGGTCAGTGCAGAGGCCCGTGCAATAGGCAAGGATCAAGGCCAAATGGGACCCTGTGTACGTTCTCTCTTCCCAGGATATGGTGAGGTGCCAAGAGACCCAGCCTTCCCTGTAGCAGCAGCTCAGCCCCAGGCCTCCTCTCTCCCACCAGCCAGCATATTCTAGCTCAGCCCACTGGTCCCCAGGCTTGGAGCATTCTGACCAAGGTGGATGTGGAGAAACCTTATTTCTCCATTCACTCATGCATTTATTTAAAAATTAGTTATTGAGAACCTACTTTATATAAGACACTGAATACAGCATAGAACAAGACACTCTAAGGGCCAAGGCAGGAATCAGAGTAATGGCATTCAAATCCTCCTGCCACCTTGAATCTGGCAAATTTCACCTTCTTCAGCTTCAATTTAAGGAGCTCTGGCAGCAAAACCGTTAAGCACTTGGCTGTTAACTGAAAGGTTGACAGTTCGAACTCACCCAGTGGACCCGCAGGAGAAAGACCTGGTGATCTGCTCCCATAAAGATTACAACCTAGAAAACCCTGTGGGGCAGCTCTACTCTGTCATTTAACGTTGCAATGAGTAGAAGTCGGCTGGACGGCACCTGACAACAAGCCTCAATTTCTTCTTCAGTAAAATGGGGATCACATTCGTACCCATCTCATAGTAGTGTTGTTGTGAGGATACAGTGAAGCATGGAGATAACTAGCTGGTGTCTAGTCAGCGCTTGGTGACTTGTTGGATGTTTCATCCTGAAGATCCAAAGAATATGGAAATTGGGGAGGGAGGGGGCACAAAGAGAGAAAGCTATGAATATAAGTCAGTAGCTTTCAGCCAGGGGATATTTGGAGATGGTTTTGGTAAACATCCCACAATGCACAGGACAGACCTCCTCCTCACAAAGAATTATCCAACCCCAAAAGTCAATTGTGCTCACAATTGGCTAAGTGGATGCCCCCTTCCCCAGGGTTGCAGCCTAGGTCAGGGAGCACGCCTACCCCCTTCCTCCCAAAAGCCTGAGATATTGAAGTCAAACCCATATGGCTTCTATGTCCGGAAAAGAGGTGAGACACAACCTTATATCTGAGCAGAGCCCCCGCCCAACCGTGCTGTCCCTGGGTATTTACTTCCCCAGCCCACACCCACCCTGTAGGAGCAGTCAGCTTCCAGCACCGATGGCTGTGCCCTAGCTTGGTTCCTGGGTGCAGCATGCTTAGCCCATCACTGTGTGGTGACTGTGCCTACCCCTCCCCTGTCCCTCTGGGCTCAATGGTGGCAGCTGAGCCAGCAGAAATTTTTCACCCAACTGGTAAGAAACCTGCCAGCAGCAGTAGCAGCAGCAGCAAAAACATGATTGCCATCCCTGTCCTCCCAGTTAAGGCTGTTGGGGGCCAGGCTGTGGCTCTCCAGGGCGGGGGATCTAGCGAAGGTCATCTGAGTGAGGACAGGGGGCCTGGCTCTCCCAGGCCAGGAAGTTCCCAGAGTGAGGCTTAGTTCACTCTGAGGTGGCACTTCCTGCCTCTGCCAGCACTGGGGGCTCTCAGAGAAACTGGGGGTCTGGCGAGCTCTCTCCCCCTGTAAGGTGGTGGCCTTCAGCATCTCCCTCAAAGTAGGGGAAGGAGCTTTGGTGGCACAATGATTAAGCATTCGGTTGCTAACCGGAAGATTGGTGGTTCAAACTCCCGCAGTGGCTCTGCAGGAGAAAGATGCGGAGATCTGCTTCTGTAAAGATTACAGCCCAGGTGACCCTAGGGGCAGATCTGCTCTGTCCTACAGGGCTGCTGTGAGTCAGAAGCAACTTGCTGGCACCCAACAGCTACAACCAATCAGAGTTTCCTTTATCTCCCTTCACTTGAACACAGCTCGGGACACACATCTGGTCCTGGAGCTGGTGCATAACATCCTCTCCCGTGAGTTCCTGGAAGTAGGGCTTGCCTGAGGCCTCCTCCCTGAGTGAGGCAGGACAGTGCGGGGAGCACCTAGTGCAGAGCTCAGGACATAGAAGGCCCTCAATGAACACCTACTCGGAGAGTGAAGAAGTGCATGGATGGTGTGTTGGAGACCTGATTTTTTTACTCAGCTTTGCATGTGACCTGCCATGTGACTTTGAGCAAGCCACTTCCCATCTCCTGGCCTCCGTGTACTGTTCTATAAAATGGAGCTCATCATTTACTGTTGAGCAAATGCTCAAAACAAGAAAATAGCCTTTGGAGTTGGGTGGGGAGGTGGCTGTAGCTGAGATTATTCTTGTGAAATAAACCAGGAAACCAACTTTGCATTGTGTGGGTCCATCTAGAGCACAACAGTCTGTTGTTAACACAGACTCCAGAAAGGCTGACCTTTAGCTAGCGAAATTGCCTGTATTGGTTATCTATTGCTGAGAAACTAGTTATGCTAAAACTTAGCAGCTTCAAACAAGAAACAGTTATTATCTCACAGTTTCTGAAGGTCAGAATTCTGAGAGTGGCTTAGCTGGGTGGTGCTGGCTCAGGGTGTCTCATGAAGTTGTAGTCTAGCTATCAGCCAAAGCTGCTGTCTCTGAAGACTTGATTGAGGCTGAAGGATCCACTTCCAACCTCACTTGTGTGGCTGTTGGCTGGAGGCTTCAGCTCCTCACCATGTGGGCCGATCACCACATGGCTCTCCCGAGAGTGAGCGATCCATGGCAGAGATAGACCAAGATGGAAGTTATGGTCTTTGTGTGTGTGTGTGTGTGTGAAAATATGCATAATAAAACATATACCTTTTCAACACGTACAGTTCAATGACATCAGTTTTATTCTTTGCATTATGTCTCCATTCTCTCTATCTCTGTCCATGTCATTTCACCACCATTAACTTAGACTCTCTGTTCCCTAAACTTCTTCTGTACGTTTTAGAGTTACTGTTGTCAATTTGATCTCATATTGACAATTCTTTAAAAGAGCATACTGCTCAAGAAGAACGTTCTTTATTTACTAGTTGAGCTAAACTGTAGTTTAAAGTTGGCTCCATGGGATAGTTACAGTTTAATGCTTAAAGATTATCTCAGGGCAAGTTCCCCCAATTACAGTGGGTCCAGAAAGTCTGGTTTCTATAAGAATTTGAAATTCTGTTCCATACTTTTCCTCCACTTGATCAGGATCAATCTATTGGATCCTTGATCGAAGCAATCAGAAATGGTAGCTGGGCACCATTTCGTTCTTATGAGGATGGACTTAGATCTATGTAATTAGGCCTGCAGTCCAGCTCCTTCTTGGTGTCTTGAGTCTCCTTCTTCCTCAGCTGAGGAAGTTACAGTCTTTTCATAACCTAACCTCAGAAGTGACAGACCATCACATCCACTATATGCAGTTGGTCACACAGAGGATATGAATACCAGGAGGTGGGGACCATTGGGTGCCATCTTGGAGGCTGGCTCACACATTGTCAGAAGACAAAGGTGAGAAGGCAAAGATCTTTAAACAATATCAGGGTGGGGTTGACTAATGGGGAGGAAGTTTGGCAATTTTTGAGTATGTGTCATCTGCCAGGAGTCCCTGGGTTGTGCAAAACTTCTGAAGGGGGTGGGGGGAGGGGTGCCTGAAGCAAGAGTTCTCAATACCTTTATTTCATTTATTGGGAAACTCGTGGCGGGGTGGCTGGGATGGGAGTCAGGCATCCTAAGGAAGCCAGTGGCATGTTGGGGGTAGGGGCTGTACTTAGGAACTGGAAGACCCCAGTGATGCCAATCCTGCTGGCTGGGCCTCAGCGTCCTCACCTGTAAAATGAGGGTAAGGATACCCACCACTGTCAGCGTTGAAATACACAACATGTAGGAAAGCACTCTACAAAGGACCTACTGGGATTCCTCTGCAAAGGGCTGTCCAGTGCCCTCATTGGAAGACTCTAAGCTTCTCTATTGTTCTGGGGATAACAAACAGGAACTTGGATCAATGGTGCCCATCCATCAGCAATTTTCTCTGAGAGAGGCTTTATGGTCAGTTCAAGAGCTTTGGAGCCAGTCAGTCCTAGGCTCAAAACCAGACTCCAACTTTTCCCAGCTGTGTGATCTTGGGGACATACTTAACCTCTCTGAGCCTCCATTTCATCATCTGGAAAACAGTGACGATCTCACTGTCTCATGGGTGAGATGTGAGGGTGAAATAAAATAATACATGAAAACAGCCTGGTGTGGTGCTTGGCATATGGCAAAAAAAAAAAAAACCAGAACAGCCTCACTCATTAATCCCCACTCAAACCTCTGGCCCTAAAGGTATTTCTTAAACTCCCCTAGATCTTCCCAGAAATAAACCCACAGTTACATACGTATATATACATACATACATATTTGTTTTGGAAACCCTGGTGGCGTAGTGGTTAAGTGCTACGGCTGCTAACCAAAGGGTCAGCAGTTCTAATCTGCCAGGCGCTCCTTGGAAGCTCTGTGGGGTTATTCTACTCTGTCCTATAGGGCTGCTATGAGTCGGAATCGACTCGACGGCACTGGGTTTTTTTGAGTACATTTGTTTTTGTTGTTAGGTGCCGTTTAGTTAGTTCCTACTCATGGTGACCCTATGTACAACAGAATAAAACACTGCCCAGTCCTATGCCATCCTCACAATCTTGAGGATGCTTGAGCATTACTATGCTTGAGCCCATGTTGTAGTCACTGCCATTATTGTAGTAGTTATTGTTAGGTGTCATCGAGTTAATTCCAACTCGTAGCAACCCCACTTGACAGAGTAGAACTGCCTCACAGAGTTTCCTAGGCTGTACACGTATATCTATTAAAACGTATGTGTATATGTATAATATATAGGTGTATTTTTTTTATATGTATATGCATATGAATAGCAGTGGAGCACACACATATGTGTTTGTGTGTGTGTGTGTGTATGAGTTCTGGTGATACAATGGTTAAGTGCTCAGCTGCTAAACAAAAAATTGGGGGTTTGAATCCACCTAGCAGTTCTGCAGAAGAAAAGACCTAGAAATCTCCTATCGTAAAAATTACAGCCTAGGAAACCCTACGGGCAGTTTTACTCTGTCATGTGGGGTTGCTATAAGTTGGAATCAACTCGATGACACCTAACAACAACTACAGCAACAGCATATATATATACACACATATATACATGTATATATATACATGTATATATATATATAAACCGTTGTCATTGAGTCGATTCTGACTCGGTGACCCTATAGGATAGAGTAGAACTGCCCCATAGAGTTTCCAAGGAGCAGCTGGTGGATTCGAACTGCCAACATTTTGGTTAGCAGCCGAGCTCTTAACCACTGTGTCACATATATATGTGTGTGTGTGTGTGTGTGTGTGTGTACACGTGTGCGTATGTGTGTGTATGTATGTATCGCTCCTCCCTGGGTGAAGCAAATGGTTAAGCACTCAGCTACTAACCAAAAGGCTGGGAGTTTGAGTCCACTCAGAGGCACCTTGGAAGAAAGGCTTGGAGATCTACTTTAGAAAAGTCAGCTGTTGAAATCACTATGGAGCGGAGTTCTATTCTGACACACATGGGGTCACCCTGAGTCAGAATTGATTCAACAGCAGCTGGCTTTATGCATACGTGGCACACAGGACCTTTCCCAGTGTCTGCGATGGGCTTAAGCCAGGATTCTATTTGAGCATCTGCTGAGCCCATTTTGTTAGATGTCTTCATGACTGAGGACTTGAAAATCCAGAAGAGCTGCAGAGTACACAGGGTGAGGAAGGATTTTCCCGTTGGTGGGCCTTTCACTATCTCTGTTGAGAAGTTTTAACCCCTTAATCACTTTTATTAATCTCATAATAATCTTTCCAACATCGGTTACATCCTTCTTATCTTGGTTAAGCATTTTAGTGAACTCAGGGCTCCTCATTACTTAGGGAATTTTCCTTCTGCTTAAGGCATCTGCTCCTATGTTCCTCTCTCTCCACCTCCCTCCCTCCATTCATCTATCAATCCATCCCTCTTTTCCTCCTGCTCTCCCTTTCTCTCTCTCCCTCCCTCTTTTCCTCCGTCTTCCCCTCCTTCCCTCTTCCTGTCTCTCCTTCGCCCTCCCTACTTCCTCCTTCCAGCTATGCTGTTAGAATCCAAAAACCCTTGAATTTCAGAGCTAGGAGAAACCTTCAAGACCACCAAGCCTACTTTTCTAATTTTACAGCTGGGAAAACCAGGGCTCCGAGACAATGAACTCACTCAAGGTGGCCCCACAGGTACATGCCAGTGAATACATGTGCGTTGAAGACAACAGCACCTCATAGGTGTGAGCACTTAATCCACAACCATCTTCTGGGAAACTCACAAACCCCTCTGCCATGCGTCTGTCACTGGCCTCATTTTAGAAGTCAGGAAACTGAGGCAGAGCAGAGGGAAGTCACTTGGCCCCAGGCACACAGCTAGTAGGAAGCACAGCTGGATTTAAACCCAGACTGTCTGACTCCAGTGCCCGAGCTCCTAGTCACCGTCTAGGCATCTCTCTCCCCTGTCTGATCCCCCCCAGGGGCAGGAGACAGGGTGTGCGAATGGAGGGGAAGCAGGCCCCTTATCAGATGAATAAAGGTGTTGAGGGCTCATGCTACAGGCACTGCTCCCTCTCAGGTTGGAAGCTGTGAGCCCCTATGTGGGGTTCCCAAAGCCCAGCTCAGAATCTCCCTGCTCATGACAGTGGCCTCTGCTAATGACCCAAAGCTTGGCTCTTCAGCAGGGTGCAGGGGACAGTGGGGCAAGTTACGAATCTGACGAGCTGGGTTCTAGTTCTGGCCATCCATAGCCCTCACTGATGCCGTTTGTTGCTGTTAGCTGCCGTTAAGTCGGCTCCCAACTCATGGCAACCCCACACACAGTGGAACAAAACGTTGCCCAGTCCTGTGTCATCCCCATGATCAGTTGCAGGTGAGACCACTGTGTTCCATAGGGTTTTCATTGGCTGATTGTTGAATGCAGATCACCAGGCCTTTCTTCCTAGTCCAATCCATTCCTTTTTGGGTGTCGCTTTCCTCATTTGTAGCCTGGAAAGGGGTGTCTGCAAATATCCACTAGTGACAGATGGTTTTCTGGAAATGAAATACAATGTGGGAAGCCATTATGGAAGTCTCATAAAAGTAAGCCACTGGTGGATGCGGGGGCTTTGAATGGAGGGGCATCCAGAACGTCATCTCTCCAGCCCCCACAGTGGCCCAGGGAGCAACTCTGAGACATACAGTTAGGAAGCAGCTGACAGGACACCTCTATGTGGTCCTCATGCCGGACATTCTGTGAACTTATAAACATCCTCTGGGTAGCCCCACAGTTAAGAGCTCAACTACTAACCGATAGGTAGAAGGTTCAAGTCTACCCAGAGGCACTTTGGAAGAAAGGCCTGGCAATCTACTTCTGAAAAATCAGCCAATGAAAACCCTGTGGAGCACAGTTCTACTCTGACACACAGGGGCTCACCATGAGCTGGAACTGACTCAAAGGCAACTGGTTTGGTCTGGTCCTCCCTCAAGCCTGGTTTGAGAAGAGAAGGTTCCCAGGACAGCGGTTCTCCAAGCTACTCTCAAGTCAACAGAGACGCAAGTCTAGGATCTGCATCACCATCTCTCACGTCCCTCCTGCCAGCTCTGGGTGACTCTGGTGCACAGCTTTTCCCATCCCCCATCACCCCTGTTTTCTCCTGCTTCCCCGCTTCCCTCTTTGTCTGCCTGACAAGTAGCTGCTGAGGGTGAGGATGGAAAACCAACTACCGAACTTAGAAAATAAAAACAGCCTGCTCGGCTTTATTAATTTCCTGAAACAGGCTAGCCAATTGCTGCCAAGCCGAAAGGGCTTGTGTTTTCCCCTAGAACGTCGTTAAAAAAAAAGTAGAAGTGTTTACAAGGATGACTGGGAAACAGTGAAGTAGATCTTTCTGGCAATGTACAACGTCATGCAGCAATTGCTACAGAAACTAGTCTTGATAATTCAATAAAAAGGAAGAAAAGAGCTAAGTTCATTGTGTTACCTATACTCTGTCGTCACATTCTTTACGTATATTAGCACAAAATCAACTCCCACTTTTATTCTCAGGGTTTTCACTAGCTCTGTCTTCAGAAAAGGGTTGGTAGGGTTCAGCACAGATGAAGCCCTAAGGAGGAGGAGACAATTCACTTCGCAAGAAATCTTCTCTAACATTTTTTCCTGGGCAAAATATTTAACGTTTCTGCATCCTTGTGCATGCAGGTTCCGGAAGAGTACATAGCTTCTGCAAGGAGAGTGGTGCCCGGTGCGTTAGAGGCATAATCTTATTTACATTTGGGTCCTGAAATGTGACAAAGTAACAGAAAGGGAAACCTTCTTCTTTCAGGAGAGATGTAACTTTCTAGATAAAAAGAAGGATGCAGTTAGAAAGTCAATAATATCAGGTATCAATCCAAGACTAGAACACTGGACAGAACAATCAGATGTCAACCCAGATAGGGAAATCACAAAAATAAATCAAGATTAAAAAAACGCTCAAAACTGGGAAACAGTGCCGTTATTATGTAAAAGAAGACAACATTAAAGCAATAAAGAGGGACCTAAGAAGTATAGTCATAGATCTTTCATATGGAGAGGAAGACAAGGCGATATAAAGAAATAAAAGTTAGGTTTAAACTTAGAAAAATAGAGGTAAATATTAAGGTAACCACAAAGGAGACTAACAATCCTACTCATCAAAATAAAATACAAGAAAAAATAGAGACTCAGCAGAAACAAAATCGACAAAAACGAACAAGAGGAAAAGACAATATATAAACTACTCAGCACAAAAAACTAAGTGGGAAAAAGAAACTGTCAACAACACACAAAAAAAGACATCAAAATGACAGCACTAAACTCATACCTATCCATAATTACGCTGAGTGTCAATGGGCTAAATGCACCAATAAAGAGACAGAGAGTAGCAGAATGGATTAAAAAAAAAACCATCGGTCTTATATGCTGCCTACAAGAGACACGTCTTAGACTTAGAGGCACAAACAAACTAAGACTCAAAGGATGGAAAAAAATATATCAAGCAAACAGCAGTCAAAAAGGGCAGGAGTAACAATATTAATTTCTGATAAAAAGACTTTAAAGCTAAATCCACAACAAAGGTTAAGGAAGGACGATATATAATGATTAAATCAGGAGGATATAACCATATAAAATATTTATGCACCCAGTGACAGGATTGCAAGATACATAAAACAAACTCTAACAGCATTGAAAAGTGAGATAGACAGCTCCACAATGATAGTAGGAGACTTCAACACACCACTTTCAGTGAAGGACAGGGCATCCAGAAAGAAGCTCAGTAAAGACACGGAATATCTAAATGCCCCAATCAACCAACTTGACCTCATAGATGCATACAGAACACTTCACCCAACAGTAGCCAAGTATACTTTTTTTTCTAGTGCACATGGAACATTTTCTAGAATAGGCCACATATTAAGTCATAAAGCAAGCCTTAGCAGAATCCCAAACCATCAAAATATTACAAAGCATCTTCTCTGACCATAAGGCGATAAAATTAGAAATCAGTAACAGCAAAAGCAGGGAAAAGAAAGCAAACACTTGGAAACTGAACAATACCCTGCTCAAAAACGACTGGGTTGTAGAAGACATGAAGGATGGAATAAAGAATTTCATAGAGTCCAGTGAGAATGAAAACACTTCCTATCAGAACCTCTGGGACACAGCGAAAGCAGTGCTCAGGAGGTCAATTTATATCATTAAATGCACACATCCAAAAAGAAGAAATGGCCAAAATCAAAGAATTATCCCTACAACTTGAACAAATAGAAAGAGAGCAATGAAAGAAACCCTCGGGCACCAGAAGAAAGCAAGTAATAAAAATTACAGCAGAATTAAATAGAAAACAGAAAAATAATTGAAAGAGTTAACAAGACCAAAATCTGGTTCTTTGAAAAAATTAACAAAATTGATAAACCATTGGCCAAACTGACAAAAGAAAAATAGGAGAGGATGCAAAAAACCCAAATACGAAATGAGATGGGAGATATTACAACAGACCTAATTGAAATTAAAAGAATCGTATGAGATTACTACGAAAAACTGTACTCATAAAAGAATTATCCAGCCCCAAATGTCATTAGTGCCAAGGCTGAGAAACCTTGGTTTTGACTCACTTTTTCTGTGCTGGCTGTGGCATCTTGGTGTCAGGATCTCCTGTTTTTATTTGCAGAGCGTTTCCCAGTTTATAGGTGCAATTGCTGAAATTTAGCACCAAGTATTGAGATATTTGCAATGACATACCTAATGAGATCTGTTTCCTACAATGCGTTGTGCAAAATGCCCTCAGCACCCTGGTATGGCCCCTTTTATTCTTTCCGTGGCCCCTCCGCTTTCTCTCTCTCCAACTTAGCACTCTGTCCCTAGCCAGCTGCTTCTGTGGTCCCTCCAGGCCAGGTCTATGGGCTTCGGGAAGAATCACCCCCAAGTTAAGGCTGATCTGAAAACATATCTCCCATTGGTCAGACTCACGGATAACATGACATTTCCAGTGTGGTGCTAACAAGCCTCCTCCTTCCAGCTGGAGCCCTGGTGGTGTGCTGGTTAAGAGCTGGACTGATAACCAAAACATCAGCAGTTCTAATCCACCAGTGCTTCTTGGAAACCCTATGGGGCAGTTCTACTCTGTCTCAAAAGCAATGGGTTCGGCTTGGTTCCAGCTGAAGAACTTCAAGTTTGTTCCATTGTGCTCAGCTACTAATCAAAAGGTTGGAAGTTCAAGTCCACCCAGCGGCTGCTTGGAAGAAAGTCCTGGTTACCTACTTACAAAAAACCAGCAATTGAAAACTCTTTAGAGCACGGCTCTACTCTGACACACATGGAGTCACCATGAGTCGGAGTCCGCTCAGCAGCAACTGGTTAATCCGCTCACGCCCAGCATGGCCCAGCCGACGTTCCTTGTTCTTCAGTCAAACTGCCTTCTATGGAGTCAGCCTCCACAGTCATCACAGTTCTCACTCTTTAAATACAACCTGATGAAGGGATCTGGGTGGGGCTTTGAGGCACCTGCTATACATGCATAACAAATATAGTTTCCCTAAAGCTTGTTTCTTAGCTCTGGATGTTTACATCTTAGCTTTGTTCAAAGTGAGACACAGACTTGCACATGTCCCTTTTCGTGGCATTGATTTCATTAGGAAAATGAATGGACAGTCACATCAGATTAAATGGCCTGGGGAAAATCCCAGGCTCCCCTCATAACAGGGTTGCACTCAGGCTGCATCGTTTGTCTCTATTGTTTAATTAACCATTTATTAGCTTCTCTCTGAGTTTCCAGAGCTGATCATTACAGAATCACAGAATCGTGAGACCTCGGCACCAGGGAGCCACAGCATTCTGGCACTCTGTTGGGGTAACAGTCTGCCTCTATGCCGGCCATCTGGGCCGCCTAAGGGGAGGCGTAGAGCCTCCTTCTCTGATAAGGAGGCTGGCAATTAGGTCACCTTCTCTCTCCCAGCTCCTTCTCCCTACCAGAGAAGCCTTCCCCCTGTTCTGGGCACACAGTAACCTTCTCTGCCTCTTACACATGTGCGGGCACCCTATGGCACCTGGCCAGTCCTCTTCTATATCTGTCCGATGGGAATAGAATGAGGTCCCTCCAGTCTACTACACGAGAGGGGTGTGTGTAAGACATCTGCCTGCATCAGCCGCATGTGTGGAGATCCTGCTGGCCGTGAGAGGCTGGTGCCCAATGGTAAAGCGAATCTCACTGTCTGTTCTCTATGTGAGTAAAATGTTAGTCCATGCACAAATAGAGTGTGAGTGTCTTTTGCTGGTGACCTCGAACCCTGGTCCAACACTCTTCATTCAGAGCATCACATTATCTCAGAAGGGACGGAACCTAGAGTCACAAGGTTTTAAGATCAGAAAATCTGAACAATGAAGAGCTTGAATTTTGGAGGGATGGGACACTATGATTTGGGGGTCTTAGAATTATAAATTCTTTGGATTGTAGAATCTTAGTACTTCCTGATTATAGATCTCTTTTTCAAACTTTGTATCCTGCAATTATAGATAGACAGCTGCCATCAAGTTGACTCTGAATCATGGCAATCCCACGTGCAACAGAAAGAAACATTGCCTGGTCCTGGATCTTCCTCACGATCACTGGCATGTTCGAGTCCATTGTCGTGGCCATTGTGTCAATCCATCTCACCAAGGGTCTCCCTCGCCCTCCCTGGTCCTCTGCTTCACCAAACATAATGTGCTCCTCTAGTGACTGATCCCTCCTGACGACATGAACAAAGGAAGTGAGTCTGACAATATTCTCTTGTGAGCCATAAGGTTTTCATGGGCTAATTTTCAGATGTAGATCACCAGGCCTTTCTTCCTAGTCTTAGTATAGAAGCTCTGCTGAAACCTGTGCACTATGAGTGACCCTGTTGGTGTTTGGAATGCTGGTGGCATAGCTTCCAGCATCACAGCAACACATGAGCCACCACAGAACGACAAACTGACAGATAGGTGTGGTCCTGCAATTGTAGCTTCTTGGAATTACTAAAATTGAGACCATTGAAACTCAAGCTTAGAAGAAGCCTCAGGGCTCCAAGCTCATTTTGGTGGCTTGACCCTCCTCTGGGTTCCCTTACCCCACCCCCTCCACCAATAAAGTTAATTTTTCCCCCCAGAGCCCTGGTGGTGCAGTGGTTAAGAGCTATGGCTACTAACCAAGAGGTCGGCAGCTTAAATCCACCAGGCTCTCCTTGGAAACTCTACGGGGCAGTTCTACTCTGTCCTATAGGGTTGCTATGAGTTGGAATTGACTCAATGGCAATGGGTTTACAGAGGGGACACCACCTGTAAAGCCACAAGGAGGGAGTTTTTTCTCTTTACAAGTAGATCCTTCCACCTCAAGGAAACAGCCACTAACTTAGTTTTCCTGGTGGCTAGGTAGCCAGTGCATATGAGGACAATGGGAAAGTGCAATGAAATAATTGAAAATAGACCCAGCTCCTTAGTGTCAGGGCGACAATAGGGAAGGGTGGGGACTGTGACAGATGAAGAACCACATAACCAGAGCTGATCTTTGCCGTGTAGGCATGGGAGATCATAATTACCAAGGCATCTAAGAGATGCTGGAAATCTGTGTTCTAATGTAGAAATCTTCAGGGTTTTTTTATTTTTAATAATGATAACTAATTCAAATTTCCAAGGCTTTGCAGGCCTACACGGTGTATATTAAAAAAAAAAAAAAAACCAAACCCATTGCTGTCGAGTCAATTCCGACTCATAGCTACCCTATATAACGGAGTAGAACTGCCCCATAGTGTTTCCAAGGAGCACCTGATGGATTCGAACTGCTGACCTTTTGATTAGCAGCCGTAGCTCTTAACCACTACGCCACCAGGGTGTAGATAGACCAATCAAAAATGCTCTGTGAGCCACCGTGGCCTGCAAGCCCCCAGTTGGCACCTTCTGCAGAACATGGAAACAAAAGAACCAGGGACAATCCTACCGAGCAAGGACTGTGCAGCCAGAGTGCATGGTTTAAACTCCCACTCTGCTGTTTACTGGCTGGCAACCTTGGCTAAGTTGCTTAACCTCTCTGTGTCTTGGTTTCCCCATTTGTAGAATGGAATGTTGGTAACAGCATCTACTTCATGAAGCTGCTGTGAGGCTTAAGTGAGTTAGCTTATGCTAAGCCTTTAGTAAGAATACATTAATTAAAAAAAAATTAATTAGCATCTATAAATAGCTTATGTGAAGTGCGTAAGCAATAACCCAGTGAATAAAAAACCCAGTGCCGTCGAGTCAATTCCAACTCATAGTTTATTAGTAAGTAATAGGTCAGGAAAAAAAAAAAAAAAAACAAGTTGCTGTGGAGTTGATTCTGACTCATGGTGAGCCCTTGTGTGTCAGAGTAGAACTGTGCTTCATAGGGTTTTCAACGACTGATTTTTCAAAAGTAGATTGCCAGGCCTTTCTTCCAAGGTGCCCTTGGGTAGACTGGAGCCTCTAACCTTTTGGTTAACAGCTGAGTACCTTAACCATTTGCATCACCCAGGAACAACAACCAATAGGTAAGTGTTAGCTATTATTCTTAATGCTTTGCACATCCTCATTTCTTTTCTAACTTACACTGCCCACCACAGTCCTGCTGGAGAAGGGGGAAGGCTGTTGTTGTTGTTGTTAGGTCCCGTCGAGTTGGTTCCGACTCATAGCGACCCTATGCACAACAGAATGAAACACTGCCCAGTCCTGAGCCATCCTTACAATCGTTGTTATGCTTGAGCTCATTGTTGCAGCCACTGTGTCAATCCACCTCGTTGAGGGTCTTCCTCTTTTCTGCTGACCCTGTACTCTGCCAAGCATGATGTCTTTTCCAGGGACTGATCTCTCCTGACAACATGTCCAAAGTATGTAAGATGCAGTCTCGCCATCCTTGCTTCTAAGGAGCATTCTGGTTGTACTTCTTCCAAGACAGATCTGTTCATTCTTTTGGCAGTCCATGGTATATTTAATATTCTTCGCCAACACCACAACTCAAAGGCGTCAATTCTTATTCGGTCCCTTTTTTTTTTCTCTTCCTTATTCATTGTCCAGCTTTCATATACATGATGTGATTGAAAATACCATGGCTTGGGATTTTTTTGCGGGGGGGGTTCAGGCCCACCTTAGTTTTCAAGGTGATGTCTTTGCTCTTCAACACTTTAAAGATGTCCTTTGCAGCAGATTTACCCAATGCAATGCATCTTTTGATTTCTTGACTGCTGCTTCCATGGCTGTTGATTGTGGATCCAGGTAAAATGAAATCCTTGACAACTTCGATCTTCTCTCTGTTTATCATGATGTTGCTCACTGGTCCAGTTGTGAGGATTTTTGTTTTCTTTGCATTGAGGTGCAATCCATACTGAAGGCTGTGGTCTTTGATCTTCATTAGTAAGAGCTTCAAGTCCTCTTCTCTTTCAGCAAGCAAGGTTGTGTCATCTGCATAATGCAGGTGGTTAATGAGTTTTCCTCCAATCCTGATGCCCCATTCTTCTTCATATAGTCCAGCTTCTCATATTATTTGCTCAGCATACAGATTGAATAAGTATGGTGAAAGAATACAACCCTGACGCACACCTTTCCTGACTTTAAACCAATCAGTATGCCCTTGTTCTGTCCAAACAACTGCCTCTTGATCTATGTAAAAGCTCCTCATGAGCACAATTAAGTGCTCTGAAGCTTTCAGGGGGCAGGCAGTGGGATCAAAATTAATGTCTCCATTTTACAGATGAGAGGCAAAGAAGGGTTTTCGCTTGCCCAAGACCCCAAAGCAAATGGATAGTAGGACCTGGCTCCAGACCTGCTCTCCACTTCTGGCCCTGTGACCCCTCTGCACACTGCTTGCATGTTGGCTGGAGCCCAGGGCCTGGTGGTGGATGCCACTTCCTTGCAGGAGTCAGCTGGAAACTCCACCACACTGCCAGATGTCCTGCACCACACTCCAGAAACAAAATAACAATGAGGTGCTTTTTTTTTTTTTTTTTTTTAAGAGAAAGAGAGAGAGAAGGGAGCAGAGGGTGGGAGAAGAACTGTTCTCATCACAAATTTCTTCCTGGCCCTCTCCCCAGACTTGAAGTTCCTGACTTGGCTGGTGAAATTCGGGAGAGGAGAGAGAGAGTGCTGGTCAGCAGGGAGAACTGAGGGTCCAGAACTGCGTGTTGTCATGATTGCTAAGGCTAACCAGGCCCCTGGACCAGCCACATAATTTAGAGGGTCTGGTGCAAAGTGAAAATGTAGGACCCCCTGTTCAAAAATTATTAAGAATTTCAAGACGGTGCCAGCTGAGCATTAAACCAAGGGCTGGGGGCTTGTCTCTGCAGGTCCCTTGTGCCTGCACAGCTCACAGGCCCATGGAGCCATGCCTGCCACTCCCCCTGTCCCAAAGGACACCCCAACGTGATTCAACAGGAGAGCAAAGAGGGTTAAAATACGCCCTTCCCTCTCCCCATGTCCTGGTGAGATAAAACCACCATCAGGAGACCCAGGACAATTTTTATATAGGATTAGAAAACAAAAATCAAAATTTAATTATCTGTAAGCTTTTTGCAGACAGATAATTAAATTTTGATTTTTGTTTTGTAAGCTTTTTTTTTTTTTTGGGGAAACCCTGGTGGCATAGTGGTTAAGTGCTACAGCTGCGAACCAAAGGGTTGGCAGTTCGAATCTGCCAGGGGCTCCTTGGAAACTCTATGGGGCAGTTCTACTCTGTCGTATAGGGTCCCTATGAGTCGGAATCGACTCGACGGCACTGGCTTTGGTTTTTTTGGTAAGTTTTTGTGTCACTGAATCTTTAGTACCCTAATGGGGAGCCCAGACTGCCAAGGCAAAATTAAGTCATTAAAGACATCGCCTCATCGGCCATTCCTTTTCAGAGTTGGGCAATAAATAGAGTACATTACCACTCCTCACATGCTCGTATTGTTATTTATCTTTACAATCTCTGTTTACCTCTATTTATAGCAGATTTCCCCCGTATAAGGCCAGGTTAACTTTAATGGAGTTCATGAAAGAGGTACTTAAAACTTTGGAACATGCTCATGTGGACAGGTGGCAAGGTTTTCAGAAGCTTTGGGGCCCAGAAGGCCGATTTGAAGGATGTTGCTTTTTTTTTTTTTCCCCTCCTGCTCATGTTGCCTACATGGAGGCTGCAACCTCGTGCAAAAGGATGGGCCATGGGGCCAGAAAATTCTGGCTTTGGATCTTCAAGTCTCACCTTTAAATGGGCTTTTTAATTTGCCGAGCAGACAGCAAAGCCATTATTCCTGAAGCTGAAAGCTTTTGCTTAGCTGGGGAAGCCCTCACTGCATTTCTGCTCCGCTCTCTTATATTAGCCCTAACCACACTGGATTGTACTGGTCTGCTCAAGGAAAGACCTGCCTCAACCATCAGGCTGCCATCTCCTCCAGGACCAGGACAGAGTCTGGCCACCTGGGGATTAAGCACTCCACTACGAGGTTGGCAGTTCAAACCCACCCAGAGGCACCTCAGAAGACAGGTCTGGAAATCTGCTTCTGAAAGGTCACAGCTTTGAAAATCCTATAGAGCACAGTTCTACTCTGCACACATGGGGTCACCATGAGTCCAAATGGACTGGATGGCAACTAATAACAACAACTGCACAATTTCCAGCATATAGTAGATGCACAATAAAAAAGCATTTCCATCAAGTTGATTCCAACTCATAGCAACCCGAGAGGACACAGTAGAACAACCCCATAGGGTTTCCAAGGCTGTTAATCTTCACAGAAGCACACTGCCACACCTTTCTCCTGCAAAGCAGCTGGTGGGTTCGAACCACCGACCTTTAGGTTACCAACCAAGTTCGTAACCACTTAGCCACCAGGGATCCTCAGGTGCCCAATGTACCGTAGCAATTACTGTACAAGGGAAGCAGCAGAGTGTGCTACTTAATGTGCCAGCATTAGACTGAAGTGGGTTTGAATCTCTCTTCAGAGCTTACTTCCTAGGGGGCATTGGGTAAGTCCTCTCTGAGCCTCTGTCTCCACATCTCTAAAAGGGGCTAAAAATAGTGCCTACTGCAAGAGTTGTCTGGAGGAGTCAATAAGATGGAGTAAGTGACCTATGTAGCTCATGGTCCCATGCAGAAAGCACAACCACCTTGAGCTCATTTTGTATCATTAATCCTAGAGGTCACATAACTTTAGGACTAATATGAATGAATGAATGAAAACATGGGAAAGGTCTTCCTCAGGAGCAGAGCTGGAGAGTAGGAAAGATAATCTAAGAAAGGATTAGAGAAGTGTTTGCTCATTTATTTAAAAAAATAAGAGGGCCTAGAAACAGATTACAATTCCTGTTCTGTCTTCCTTGTTCATTGTACAGCTTTCATATGCATATGAGGTGATTGAAATGACCATAGGTTGGGTCAGGCACACCTTAGTCATCAAAGAATGAATAAAGCCATCTTGTAGGAAGTACAGCCAGAAAGCTCCTTAGAAACAAGGATTGAGAGACTTTGTCTTGTTTACTTTGGATGCATCATCAAGAAAGACCAAAAAAAAAAAAGAACCAAACAAACTCTTTGCCATCGAGTCAACTCTGACTAGACCAAGCACTAGGAAAGGACACCATGGTTGGTAAAGTAGAGGGTCAGTGAAAACAAGGAAGACCCTCCATGTGATGGATTGACACGGTGGTTGCAACAATGGGCTCAAACATACCAAAGATGGTGAGGATGGCACAGGTCTGGCAGTGTTTCGTTCTGTTATACATAAGGTTGCTGTGACTTGGAGTCTACTTGAGGGCAACAACAACAGAAATAGACATGAGGATTTGTAAGAGACTGCATGGGACAATGGTAGCACTGCAACTCAGCATCTGGACAATTGTTTAACTATCGTTGTTGCTGGGTGTCCTCCAGTTGATTTAGACCCATAGAGACCCCAGGTGACAGAGTAGAACTGCCCCATAGAGTTGTCTAGGCTTTAATCTTTACAGGATCAGATCACCAGGTCTTTCTCCTGTGGAGCCATTGGGTGGGTTCGAACCACCAATCTTTCAGTTAGCAACCAAGTGCTTAACCTTTGCGCCACCATGGGTCCTTTTAGAGAACAAAAATAGAGTTACGCTGTTACTTCACAGACATTCAGCAAAATCAATTCCCAATGGATTGGAGTTATCTGTAAAGCATAAAACTCTATAGCCCTTAGACAAAATGTAGGTTAGCGTTTTATGACCTCAGATAGTAAGGATGTTTCTAGTATAAAAACAAAACAATAAACGGTAAAGGAAAACACCGATTGATTAAACTACATAAAAATGAAAACAGGTTAAAAAAAAAAAAAAGACATACCATAAACCGTGGAAAATGATTTGTTTCATATACACCAGGCAAAGGGTTAATATACATGATATATGTAAAGACCTCTTGGATATTATTAAGAAACCAAAGAGCAAAAGTAAATAGAAAAAAAAAAAAAAACTGGAAGAAGTCTATGAATGTAAGTTAATCAAAGAAGGCAAAGGAATGGCCAAAAAACGCACATAACACAAACTAAACTTCACTTGAAAGAAATGCAATTTACAAAACCAGATACAGTTTTAAATGGTCAAATCAGCATATTTTTCTTTACTGGTAACACACAGTGTTCATGAGGATCCTGTAAAATAGACACTTGCCAACGCTGTGTATACTGTCTTTATGGAGCACAAGAGTAAATACTTTTTGTTATACGCCTTAAGATGTGGTCATTTATTATGTAGCCTCTAAGGAACCCTGGTGGCACACTGGTTAAGCACTCGGCTGCTAACCAAAATGTCAGTGGTTTAAATCAGTGGCATCACTAGGGTGGTGCAGGGGAGGCATAGACTGCACCAGGTGACACTATCAGAAGGGGTGACACCAAAATGACTGTCTATAAAATTTTTGTGCAGTGTTTCAGCAGAAATACATATATATATTTTTTAAAATATCCTTGTAGTTAGTTATAACAACAAAACAAATTTTGAAAGCCCAGCTCGTATGTATCAATATACCTACAAGGCTAAAACTCTATGCTAATTTACTTTTTGGACTTTCTAATGCACTCCAGTCAGAGCTGTCATCATTATGCAATTACAGTGATGCTTCAAATTATGAGGTTTCATCTGCACGTGCTACAAGCACGCACTGTTGTTTTCGTTGCTGCCAATGTTTTATCAGCACTGATTTTGTCAAATATTCCCGTATTTTAGCTACAGTATTGTGGTAATTAGTATTTGTGAGCCTATATCAATAACTTTTTTGAGAATGAAGGAGTAATTATAGGAAAAGAAGGAATGATGGACGGGGATTACAATTCACAAGTAACATTAGTACAGAAAACATTACTAAAGATTCTGTATGGTCTGGTACAGGAGGAGCTCCATGGTAGGAGGAGGGTGACACCATGAGTTACCACACTGGGTGACACCAACCCTAGTGATGCCACTGGTTTGAACCCACCAGCCACTCTGCAGAAGAAAGATGTAGCAATCTACTTCCATAAAGATTAAACCCATTGCTGTCGAGTGGATTCTGACTCATAGCGATCCTATAGGATAGAGTAGAACTGCCCCATAGGGTTTCCAAGGCTGTAAGTCTTTATGAAAGCAGACTGCCACATCTTCTCCACATGGAGTGGTTGGTGGGTTCAAACCACCAACCTGTAGGTTGGCAGCTGAGCGCTTAACCACTGTGCCACCAGGGCTCTTCCATAAAGATTATGGCCTTGGAAACCCTATAGGGCAGTTTTACTCTGTCCTATAGGGTTGCTATGAGCCAGAATCAACTCAAAGGTGCCCAACAAAAACAACATCTTTGGAGCAAGAATCAAAAGATACTGTTTCAATACAATTTCCCTATATCGGTTTCCACTCAGGAAGGGTACAAGTGGGTGACATTTTTTCTTAGAGAACACGTAAGCAGTACCCATCAAATTTTTAAATATGTCTGCCCTTTGACCCAGCAATTCCATTTTCAGAAATCTGTATTAGAGCAATACCTGCACATGAGCTTAGAGACATATTTTCAACAAGGACCATTGCAATATTGTTAACCCTAGCATGCAGAAAATTGGAAACAACTTAATTACCCATCAAGAAGGGAATGGCTAAATAAATCAAAATCACCCTTTTGGTAAGTCTATTTTAACCTAATATGTCCATAAAATGGAATACTATGCAGCCATTAAAAAGAACAAGACCATTCTACACATGCAGTATTATGGGCACATGCCCATGTTAAAATAAAAGAGAAAAGTAATTTCTAGAAAACATAAATATCATGGTCTAACGTTTGTACACAAAAAGGCCTCAAAAGGAGGGTGGCTTAGGGAAGCATTCTCTTTTTATTCCGTGGACTTCTGCATTGTTGAACTTGGAGATTTTTGTTGCACTGGAATTAGCTTCTATGCCTATGTCTCCGTACACAAGCTGGTCCCCATCATTGGTCAGCCATGGTTGTTTCTAAGCACAGCCTCATCTAACACACTTCATGGACTCGCAGGTCACTGGAGGTGATACTCAACCCCACAGCCTTGCCCCTACAACTCTCCCCTGTCACGTCTCATGGCTTTCTGTTGTTGTTAGCTGCTGTCGAGTCAGTCCCCAGCTCATGGTGACTCCGTGCACAATGGAAAGAAATGCTGCCCAGCCCTGCATCTTCCTCACGATCGCCAGCATGTTCAGCACTATCGTTTCGGCTACTGGGCCAATCCATCTTGCCGAGGATCTCCCTCGCCCTCATTGGCCCTCCACTTCATCAAACATGATATTCTCTTTTAGGGATTGATCCCTTCTGATGCCATGTTCAACCAAAGCAAGCAAGTCAAACAATGTTCTGTTATATTCCATAAGGCTTTCACTGGCTAATTTTCAGAAGTAGATCACCAGGCCTTTCTTTCTAGTCTGTCTTAGTCTGAAAGCTCCTCTGAAACCTGCCCACCATGGGTGACCCTGCTGGTATTTGAAATGCCACTGGTACAGCTTCCAGTATCACAGCAACATCCAAGTCACCACAGTACAAGAAACTGACAGATGGGTAATGGAGATAGATAGACATGAAGTAGAGAAAATGCATTTTCTCTAGTGTTTTAGTATTAGAGAGAATATATTTTCTTATATGTTTTTATATAGCTGTATAAGCTGTGGTTAATCTCTAAAAAAAAAAAAGAAAAATCTCTAGTCCTTGGAAAATGGTGCAGGCTCTGTTCAAAATATAGCTGAGAGGCGGGGCCAAGATGGCTGACTAGGTAGAAGCTACCTCGGATCCCTCTTGCAACAAAGACTCGGAAAAACAAGTAAATCAATCACATACATGACAATCTATGAACCCTGACCATCAAACACAGATCTAAAGAGTTGACTTGAGTGACAGAGGAGCAAAAAGCTGCACCCTGAAGCAGCGACCACTTCTGCAACTGGCGACCCACACCACAGCCTTGAGCCCTCGTGATTCCCAGGTGCCGAGTGGTGGGGCTGATTGCAGCTTGCTGAGGTGGGGCAGGCATGGGACACAGCCCTAACCCCTAGCTCCCCGGGGGTAACCTCCGTAGAGACTCAGCCAGTGCAAACAGGCTGCACACTGACGGGGCTAACGAGAGAACAAGCAACCACGGAGAAGCAACGACTGTTTTCGGAACCTGGAGCCAGCATCCCAGTCAGAAAACCTTGATGCCAGGCTTTGGACTGGGCGCAGGGGAGCTGAGCATGGCATCCTGAGATGGCACAAACACAGGACACAGCCCTAGCCCCCTGAGGTGACCTTGGGGGAAGCCCAGCCAGCACATGCAGGCAGCGCGGCGATGCGGCTGACAGGAGGAGAAGTCACTGGGAGGCAGCGACTGGTTTTGGAGCCTGGAGTGCGGGTCCCAGCCAGGGAACCTTGGTGCTGGGCTTTGGATTGGGAGCGGAGGAACTGACCACGGCTTCTGAGACAGCACAAGCACGGAACATGGGCCTGACCCTCAGGGGCAATCTTGACCCAGCCAACACACACAGGCTACATGCCCCTTGGGAATCTCAGATAAAAGAGTAATCACCAAGCAAGATAAGTAACTTTGTCTATATTCCTTGGTGCTACTCTATCCTATCTATCTGATCCCTCCCCTCCCCTTCCCAGGCAGCTTTATTAACATTGGAATTTCCTGGGCCCGGGAGCGAAGTGCTCTGCGGGGTGTTTTGTTTTGTTTTGTTTTGTTTTGTTTTTTGTCTTTTCCTAACCCATTCTCCTGCCCTGAGAGAAGCAACTACAAAAAGCCCAGGGGCCAAAAATCCTTCCCTGACTTCCCGAAATTGGACTAAAGATACAGAACCACCTCCAGCCAAGCATATGAGATCCACAGTCTTGGGCTTTCATCCCTACAGGCAACCAGGTGGCTATTATAATGCAAAGGCCATTCTGATACTGATCTGACTGTAACTGTTTTAGCGGATTACTGGAAAGACAAGTTTCCCAGGTCTGATATCTCTACCTATTAAACAGAGCCCTCACTGACCAACAATGGGGAACTGGGGGCAGAAGCTCCACCCAAACCACCTAGCCTCCTGCCATAGGGGTCTGAGGATGGTGACACCTACAAATCTGTAGAGGTACATGCATTGGGTGCCTAAGCTACAGCTGCAGAGCCCACCCACCAAAGTGCTTTAGGAATAGAGACACATCTACCTCACTGGCACTTGGGGGAAGCCTGTCAGCATCCTGTCCCCCCTGGAGTGTGAAACCCTGCTGCTACTAGAATCTGGTGCACACAACTATCACCACTACTTCTCTAGGTGGATAGGTGACGGTCTACACCACACACTTGATGACCCAAAATCAGATTCTACTCAAGAATAGTGAATGGACTCTTAGGCGTATATATCTGGTAACAGCCCAAACCAGCTGGTAATAGGACATAAGTGATTCAAAGCCTACAACAATCAAGACAGCGCAATCTAGTAGCCCATCTACATATATTGACAGAAAACAAAATAAGATAAGACTCAGTGAGCAAATATAAAATAAGTCATTACAATATCTTATAGATGGCTCGGAGACAGCAGGCGATATCAAACCACATAAAGAAGCAGACCATGATTGCTTCTAAACCAAATTAAAGAATCAAAATCTTTCCCAAATGAAGATACAATCCTGGAATTGCCAGATGCAGAATATAAAAAACTAATTTACAGAATGCTTCAAGACATCAGGGATGACCTCATAAATGAAAGAAGGCAATCTACAGAAAAAGCCAAGGAACACACTGATAAAGCAGTTGAAGAAATCAAAAAGATTATTCAAGAACATAGTGGAAAAATTAATAAGCTGCAAGAATCCATAGAGAGACAACATTCAGAAATCCAAAAGATTAACAGTAAAATTGCAGAATGAAACAACTCAATAGGAAGTCAGAGGAGCAGAATCGAGCAATTGGAATGCAGAGTGGGGGAGTTGGAGAATAAAGCAATTGACACCAATATAGTTGAAAAATCAGGTAAAAGAATTAAAAAAAATGAAGAAACCCTAAGAATCATGTGGGACTCTATCAAGAAGAATAACTTGTGTGCGATTGGAGTCCCAGAACAGGGAGGGATAACAGAAAATACAGAGAAAATAGTTGAAGAACTGTTGGCAGAAAACTTCCCTGACATCATGAAAGACGAAAGGATATCTATCCAAGATGCTCATCAAACCCCATTTAAGATTGATCCAAAAAGAAAATCACCAAGACATATTATCATCAAACTTGCCAAAACCAAAGATAAAGAGAAAATTTTTTAAAGCAGCCAGGGATAAAAGATAAAAGAAAGGTCTCCTACAAAGGAGAATCAATAAGAATAAGTTCAGACTACTCAGCAGAAACCACGCAGGCAAGAAGGCAATGGGATGACATATATAGAGCACTGAAGGAGAAAAACTGCCAGCCAAGGATCATATATCCAGTAAATCTCTCTCAAATATGAAGGTGAAATTAAAATATTTACAGATAAACACAAGCTTAGAGAATTTGCAAAAACCAAACCAAAGCCACAAGAAATACTAAAGGAAATTGTTTGGTCAGAAAATCAATAATATCAGATACCAACACAACACAAGGTCACAGAACAGAGCATCCTCATATCAACTCAAATAGGGAAATCACACACAAAAAAATTAAGACTAATTTTAAAAAGAAAAAAAATGCTCAAAACAGGGAATCATTGAAGTCATTATGTAAAAGATCACAATAATCAAAAAGAGGGACTAAATACAGCAGGCATAGAACTGCCATATGGAGAGGAAAACAAGCTGATACAGGATGATACAAGTTGGGTTTTCACTTAGAAAAATAGGGGTAAATATTAAGGTAACCACAAAGAGGTCTAACAATTCCATAACTCAAAATAAAAACAAAGAAAAACATAACCACTCAGCAAACATAAATTCAACTACTACAAAAATGAGGAACACAAAATTTACAAAGAAAAACATCTCAGCACAAAAAAGTGGAAAAATGAAGTTCTCAACAACACACACAAAAAGGCAACAAAATGACAGCACTAATCACATATCTGTAATTATGCTGAATGTAAATGGACTAAATGCACCAATAAAGAGACAGAGAGTCTCAGATGGGATAAAGAAACAGGATCCGTCTATATGCTGCCTACAAGAGACACACCTTAGACTTAGAGACACAAACAAACTAAAATTCAAAGGATGGAAAAAAATATATCAAGCAAACAATAAGCAAAAAAGAAGAGGAGTAGCAATATTAATTTCTGACAAAATAGACTTTAAAATTAAGTCCACCACAAAGGATAAAGAAGGACACTACCTAATGATAAAAGGGACAATTGACCAGGAAGATATAACCATATTAAATATTTATGCACCCAATGACAGGGCTGCAAGATACATAAAACAAGCTTTAACAGAACTGAAAAGTAAGATAGACACCTCCACAATTATAGTAGGAGACTTCAACACACCCCTTTCGGAGAAGGATAGGGCTTCCAGTAAGAAGCTCAATAGAGACATGGAAGACCTAATTGCTACAATCAACCAACCTGACCTCATTCACTTATACAGAACACTCCACCCAACAGCTTCAAAGTATACTTTTTTTCTAGTGCACATGGAACATTCTCTAGAATAGATCACATATTAGGTCATAAAACAAACCTTTGCAGAATCCAAAACATCGAAATATTACAAAGCATCTTCTCAGACCACAAGGCCATAAAAGTGGAAATCAATAACAGAAAAATCAGGGAAAAGAAATCAAATACTTGGAAACTGAACAATACCCTCCTGAAAAAAGACTGGGTTATAGAAGACATTAAGGAGGGAATAAAGAAATTCATAGAACGCAACGAGAATGAAAATACTTCCTATCAAAACCTCTGGGACACAGCAAAAGCAGTGCTCAGAGGTCAATTTAGATCGATAAATGCACACATACATAAAGAAGAAAGAGCCCAAATCAGAGAATTGTCCCGATAACTTGAACAAATAGAAAGTGAGCAACAAAAGAATCCATCAGGCGCCAGAAGAAGACAAATAATAAAAATTAGAGTTGATCTAAATGAATTAGAGAACAGAAAAACAATTGAAAGAATTAACAAAGCCAAAAGCTGGTTCTTTGAAAAAATTGATAAACCATTGGCCAGACTGACTAAAGAAATACAGGAAAGGAAACAAATAACCCGAATGAGAAACGAGATGGGCCATATCACAACAGACCCAACTGAAATTAAAAGAATCATATTAGATTATTATGAAAAATTGTACTCTAACAAATTTGCAAACCTACAAGAAATGGATGAATTCCTAGAAAAACACTGCCTACCTAAACTAACACAATCAGAAGTAGAACAACTAAATAGACCCATAACAAAAAAAGAGATTGAAAAGGTAATCAAAGAACTCCCAACAAAAAAAAGCCCTGGCCCAGATGGCTTCACTGCAGAGTTCTACCAAACTTTCAGAGAAGAGTTAACACCACTACTACTAAAGCTATTTCAAAGCATAGAAAATGACGGAATACTACCTAACTCATTCTATGAAGCCACCATATCCCTGATACCAAAACCAGGTAAAGACACCACAAAAAAAGAAAATTACATACCTACATCCCTCACGAACATAGATGAAAAAATCCTCAACAAAATTCTAGCCAATAGAATTCAACAACATATCAAAAAAATAATCCACCACGATCAAGTGGGATTTATACCAGGTATGCAAGGTTGGTTTAATATTAGAAAAAACATTAATGTAATCCACCACATAAATAAAACAAAAGACAAAAACCACATGATCTTATCAATTGATGCAGAAAAGGCATTTGACAAAGTCCAACACCCATTCATGATAAAAACTCTCAGTAAAATAGGAATTGAAGGAAAATTCCTCAACATATTAGAGGGCATCTATACAAAGCCAACAGCCAACATCATTCGAAATGCAGAGAGCCTGAAAGCGTTTCCCTTGAAAATGGGAACCAGACAAGACTGCCCTTTATCACCGCTCTTATTCAACATTGTGCTAGAGGTCCTAGCCAGAGCAATTAGGCTAGACAAAGAAATAAAGGGCATCTGGATTGGCAAGGAAGAAGTAAAATGATCTCTATTTGCAGATGACATGATCTTATACACAGAAAACCCTAAGGAATCCTCCAGAAAACTACTGAAACTAATAGAAGAGTTTGGCAGAGTCTCAGGTTACAAGATAAGCATACAAAAATCACTTGGATTCCTCTACATCAACAAAAAGAACATCGAAGAGGAAATAACCAAATCAATACCATTCACAGTAGCCCCTAAGAAGATAAAATACTTAGGAATAAATCTTACCAAAGATGTAAAAACCTATGCAAAGAAAACTACAAAGTACTAGTGCAAGAAACTAAAAGGGACCTACATAAGTGGAAAAACATATCTTGCTCATGGATAGGAAGACTTAACATAGTAAAAATGTCTATTCTACCAGAAGCCATCTATACATACAATGCACTTCCGATCCAAATTCCAATGACATTTTTTAAAGTGATGGACAAACAAATCACCAGCTTCATATGGAAGGGAAAGAAGCCCCGGATAAGTAAAGCATTACTGAAAAAAAAGAAAGTGGGAGGCCTCACTCTACCTGATTTCAGAACATATTATACAGCCACAGTAGTCAAAACAGCCTGGTACTGGTACAACAACAGGCACATAGACCAATGGAACAGAATTGAGAACCCAGACATAAATCCATCCACATATGAGCAGCTGATATTTGACAAAGGCCCAGTGTCAGTTAATTGGGGAAAAGATAGTCTTTTTAACAAATGGTGCTGGCATAACTGGATATCTATTTGCGAAAAAATGAAACAGGACCCATACCTCACACCATGCACATAAACTAACTCCAAGTGGATCAAAGACCTAAACATAAAGACGATAGGAGCCCCAGTGCAAGGCATAAACAGAATACAAAACATTACTAAAAATGACGAAGAGAAACCAGATAACTGGGAGCTCCTAAAAATCAAACACCAATGCTCATCTAAAGACTTCACCAAAAGAGTAAAAAGACCACCTACAGATAGGGAAAAAATTTTCAGCTATGACATCTCCGACCAGCGCCTGATCTCTAAAATCTATATTATTCTGTCAAAACTCAACCACAAAAAGACAAACAACCCAATCGAGAAGTGGGCAAAGGATATGAACACACACTTCACTAAAGAAGATATTCAGGCAGCTAACAGATACATGAGAAAATGCTCTCGATCATTAGCCATTAAAAAAAAATGCAAATTAAAACTACGATGAGATTCCATCTCACTCCAACAAGGCTGGCATTAATCCAAAAAACACAAAATAATAAATGTTCGAGAGGCTGCAGAGAGATTATACACTGCTGGTGGGAATGTAAAATGGTACAACCACTTTGGAAATCTATCTGGCGTTTTCTTAAAAAGTTAGAAATAGAACTGCCATACAACCCAGAAATCCCACTCCTCGGAATATACCCTAGAGAAATAAGAGCCTTTACACGAACAGATATATGCACACCCATGTTTATTGCAGCACTGTTTACAATAGCAAAAAGGTGGAAGCAACCAAGGTGTCCATCAACGGATGAATGGTTAAATAAATTATGGTATATTCACACAATGGAGTACTATGCACCGATAAAGAACAGTGACAAATCCATGAAGCATTTCATAACATGGACAAACCTGGAAGGCATTATGCTGACTGAAATTAGTCAGATGCAAAAGGACAAATATCGTATAAGACCACTATTATAAGATCTTGAGAAATAGTATAAACCGAGAAGAACACATTCTTTTGTGGTTATGAGAGGGGGGAGGGAGGGAGGGTGAGAGAGGGTTATTTACTGATTAGTTAGTAGATAAGAACTACTTTAGGTGAAGGGAAGGACAATACTCAATACAGGGTAGGTCAGCTGAACTGGACTGGACCAAAAGCAAAGAAGTTTCCGGGATAAACTGAATGCTTCGAAGGTCAGCGGAGCAAGGGCGGTGGTTTGGGGACTATGGCTTAAGGGGACTTCTAAGCCAGTTGGCAAAATAAATTCTATTATGAAAACATTCTGCATCCCACTTTGAAGGTGTGGCGTCTGGGGTCTTAAATGCTAAGAAGTGGCCATCTAAGATGCATCAATTGGTCTCAACCCACCTGGATCAAAGGTGAATGAAGAACACCTTGGTCACAGTATAACTATGAGCCCAAGAGATAGAAAGGGCCACACGAACTAGACACTTACATCTTCCTAAGACCAGAAGAACTAGATGGTGCCTGGCCACAACCGATGACTGCCCTGACAGGGCGCACAACAGAGAACCCCTGAGGGAGCAGGAGAACAGTGGGATGCAGACCCCAAGTTCTCATTAAAAGACCAGACTTAATGGTCTGACTGAGACTAGAAGAATCCCGGCGGTCATGGTCCCCAAACCTTCTGTTGGCCCAGGACAGGAACCATTCCCGAAGACTACTCATCAGACATGGAAGGGACTGGACAATGGGTCGGAGAGAGATGCTGATGAAGAGTGAGCTACTTGTATCAGGTGGACACTTGAGACTGTGTTGGCATCTCCTGTCTGGAGGGGAGATAGGAGGGTAGAGAGGGTTAGAAACTGGCAAAATGGTCAGTAAAGGAGAGACTGGAGGGAGGGAGCTGGCTGACTCATTAGGGGGAGAGTAAGTGGGAGTATGTAGTAAGGTGTATATAGGCTTATGTGTGACAGACTGACTTGATTTGTAAACTTTCACTTAAAGTACAATAAAAATCATTAAAAATATATATATATAGCTGAGCAGCCTGTTCCACTCTTAAAACATAACAAACACCCTAATACCTTACAGCATGTTTCCCCCTATTCCAAACAGATGATTGAGAGCCATAAGGATGCTCTAAGTAATCTCTAAACATTTTTTTATTGCACCAGCTGCACTGGTCTCTTCCAAAGGGGTGCGGAGCTATCTCAGCTCCTGTAGCCTTGGCCTTTCTTCTTTTTTTGTTCTCTTGAGAAACGGCCTTCAGCCTGCAAAGCGACAGGAAGGCTCTCTGGCATTTTTAATCTGCAAATTTCTCTCTTGCTCCCTATCTCAGCCACAGTGGACTTGGCAAAACAGTTCCACTAGCCAAGAGATTCTTATGTGAGCTTTTCAGCCTGTTACAAATATACTGATTAGAGTCCGGATGCCTGATATACATATCTTTAGTTTAATAGGTTTTTTTTGTAGTTGTTTTGTGACCTATAAGACCATCTGTGGACTACATGCTCAAAACATTAGGTAACCCTGATCTTCCCCATATAAAACACTCCCATCAACCCTTTAGGGTAGACAGAATTTGGGAGAAATTTAACCCCCTCTGTCTCTTGAATACAGGTATTCAATAAAGCCCTCTTACTGCTTACCTCCTCCTGTCTCAGTATTGGCTTTGCGGCAGGCGGCTCGAACCCACAATTTGCAGTAACAGATATACACATAAAGAATTATTATGACCATGCTGAGTAAATTATATTGCATCCCAATAAGAAATTTTGCTAAGTACTGTCCAGAAAGAAGAGGTAAAAATGTCCTTCCCACTACCCATCATCAAGATGAACCAGTAGCCAACTCCCAGGGCCTCAGCCCTTGCTGGAACCTGAGCAAGGCTCTCAGTGGGGGATTTACTCATCCCCCTTACTGGCACTGGCTGGTGTTGACTGTTGCCAGAAAGAAACAGTCTCAGGCAACCCTGCTGCCTTTGTCACAGGTTCAGGGATGTCTGTTTCCAGTGCTTTCCAAAACCCCACACAGGTATGTGGCTGTGCAGAGCCCGAAGGCTGGAATGTTGGCAGTCCCAGCGTGGCCCCCGACATGCTCTGTGTTCAGGGCTCTCTCTGATGTTGAGCTTCGCTTTCTGTCTCAGGAGCCCTATCCACCTGACTGTTCTCATCTTCAGCCAAGGACAGCTACCTCCTGGGAACCTGTGGGGATGGGAATGAGGTGGGGGGTGACAGCTGGGGCTGAGGGAGAATGATAAGGGCCCCCTCCAAAAGCCATTGATTGATCTTGAAATCGGGATGCTGTTTCTTTGCAAAATGGAATAGCATGTGGAGAAAACGGCAGAGAACACGCCACGGACAGGAGAGGACATTGGGTAATAGCACTGAACCAGGTTCGAACCCTGACAATACTACTTCCTGGCTGTGTTGCCTGGGGCAAGTTACCTGCCCTTACTGAGCCCCTTCCGAGCACTTTCCTTGTCCATAAAATACAGTACACCTCACAGAGTTTCTTTGTACGATTTAAATTGTATAATATCTGTGAAAGCTTGTATGCTGTGCTTGGGAAAATAGAAAACATCTAATCAATACATGCTAATTATCTCCAGAATCATGTTTCTCATTGAAAGGAGGGACTTTTTTTTAAAAAATATTTTTAACATCACTGTAAAGTACATCAGCAAGACAAAGTGGAAGCAGCTCTGAAACCCGAATTAGAGACCTAGGTCCCATCCCTGTAACTAGGTGATCCGGGACAAGTTCCTTCCATTCCGTCTGCAAATGCTAGGGGTGAGGGGGCCACAGGCCAGGGATTTTCAAGTGTTAGGCCTGCTTGATCTTAAGACCTTTCCTAGTATTATTAGTCCCATTTCTCAGATGAGTAAACTGAGGCTCAGAGAGGTAAAGTTAGTTGCCTAAGGCAATGAAATGCCAGGAAGAGCCACAATTGCAACCTAGTGTGTCTCACTCCAATATTTATGCTCTCTCTACCTCCCTTCCTCCCTTTGTTGTTGTTGTTGTTAGGTGCCATCAAGTCGATTATGACTCATAGCAACCCCATGTGACAGAGTAGAACCGCCCCATAGGATTTTCTAGGCTGTATTCTTTAGAGAAGCAGATCACCAGTCTTTCCCCCACAGAGCCACTGGGTGGATTCGAACCCCCAGCCTTTCGGTTAACAGCTGAGTGCTTAACTGAATAATGATAACAATAATCACTGCCATTTATTCAGCTCTTCCACGTGCTGGGCGCTGCTTTAAAGGACTTAACATAGTTCATCTCATTTCATCTTCACACCAGCACAAATGGTTAAGCACTCAGCTGCTAACTGAAAGTTTGACGGTTTGAACCCACCCAGCGGCTCCGTGGGAGAACGACCTGGTGATCTGCTTCTGTAAAGATTACAGCCAAGAAAACCCTATGGGGCAGTTCTACTCTCACATGGGGTCACTATGAATTGACATCTACTTAACAGTACCCAACAACAACTGAGTGGTAGAGTCGGGATTCGAACCCAGGACTGGAGGAGTCTGTATCCCAAGTTACTAACCCCACTCACTTCTCTCTTCCCTTAATGACTCTCATAGGTGCTAAAACAGCCCCAAACATCTCAAGTGAATAAATCAAGGCAAGAAATAGCTGCACCTACTGCCCCTTCTCCACACAGAAAGCCAGGGAGAGAAAAATGACCATGGAGTGAAACATCCAGCATTTTACATTTTTGCTGCAGATCTAGTTTTGTTTGTTTGCCTGACTCCACCAGCCACCTGTCTTGCTTCCCCAGTCACCCCAGTTAGTAATGAGGACCAGAAGCTTACACCATAAATAAGTTGCACAAATCTCACAGATGCCTCAGGAAACTCAAGGCTGGAAATGGTTCAGCATATGTCTAAATGGTTAATTGACTTAATTGCTGCGAGTTGGGCGATTAGCTCACTTGATCCACCCCAGTGGCCACAAAACATCCTTAATGGTGTTCAGTTTATTTGTATGTTAAGCTCCAGTTACTATTACAGGGAACTTTTCCACTGCTGATTACTTCATAAATATATAATTGTAGTTGCAGGAGAAAAGAAGCCTGGGAGCCTCTCAAGAAAGCTTTCCAAGGAATGTTGAAAGAGGTTATTTATACACTCAAGAATTGTTTATTGAGCACCTACTATGTGCCACGTCCTATGTGAGGTCCTGGGGGTGGGGTAGTAAAAACCAGAAAAAAATCCCTGCCCTTGCGGAGCTTACATTCCAGTGAGAGGAGATGGGTAGGAAGTAAATTCATAAGTAAATATGGTACATTTAGAGAGAGAGAGGGAAAGAAAGAAAGGAAGGGAAAGAGGGAGGGAGGGAGGGAGGAAGGAAGGAAGGAAGGGAGAAAGACCCATACATGGCTGCTGTGGAATCAACTCAGACTTATGGTGACCTTACACACAATGAAACGAAATGTTGCCTGGTCCTGTGTTAGCCTCACATTCCAGGCCATCATTGTGGCTATTGTGCAATCTATTTCACTGAGGTTCTCCCTCACCTTTGTAGGCCCTCTACTTCACCAAGAATGATGCCCTCCTCCAGCAATTGATCTCTCCTAATGATGTGTCCAAAGCAAGCTAGTTGGACAATGTTCTGTTGTGTTCCACAGGGTTTTGGGTTAATTTTCAGAAGTAGATTGCCAGGCCTTTCTTCCTAGTCTGGAAGCTCCAGTGAAACCTGTCCATCTTGGGTGAGCCTGCTAGTATCTGAAATACAAGTGGCATAGCTTCAAGAATCATAGCGACACCTAAGCCATCACCATACAACAAACTGACAGACAGGAGAAAGACCTGTAGATCTGCTCCCGTAAAGATTATAGCCAAGAAAACCCTATAGGGAAGTTTTACTGTGTTACATGGGGTCGCTATGAGTCAAAAATGACTCCATGACATCAAACAGCAACAACCTTTTGGATATTTAACCTAACGTAGGTTGGAGTATCAGCAGCAAATCAACTTTAGCTGAGTCTGTGTATTACAAGACCTGAAAATAGAGGCCTGGGTTCTGTCATATCCCAAATTACTACCCGTAGCCTCATCTTAAACTAATCCTTCCAAAATTGAGGGGGGGAGAGGGGAGGATGGGTCAAAATTAGAGTTTTATCAAACAGAAAATAATCTTCTGTCTGAGTTGCACTGAAAAAAAATATAGGCAGAATTCATAATTACCGTATCAAGCTGTTTATGTTTGTGATTATATGTTACTGTGGTCCTGCTGGTAAATGACTTAATTGCTCAAGCCTGGAGCTGGGGCATGGGGAGCAGGAGGGTTTTGATGGGTAGTGGGACAGGAGAAAGCCTCCCATCTCTACTCCCTCCAGTTGGATTCTGGGTGTGGCCTGGTTTCTGCATCAGCTCCTGTCACACATGCGACCATAGCCCTGTCCTGGTCCAGTTGACGAAGCCAGAGATGGGGCTGCCACGAGGAATCTTGTTGCTCAGTGTGATTAGTCAGGTTAAGGCCACTGTGCTTGGAGAAGGGAAGAGAGGACGATACTGGTTCCAAGGCATGTCTACACACCATATTGTTGTTGCTAGCTGTCATTGAGTTGACCCCACGCACGATGGAACAAAACACTTCCCGATCCTGCACCATCCCCATGATCAACTGCTCCTCTTCCAGCACTATATTGGACAACATTCTGTTGTGATCCATAGGGCTTTCATTGACTGATTTTCGCAAGTAGATCGCCAGCCTTTCTTCCTAGTCTGTCTTAGTCTGGAGGCTCCACTGAAAGCTGGTCAGCATCACAGCAACACTCAAATCTCCACTGACAGACAGCTGGTGACTGTGCAGGAGGTACGTTGGCCAGGAATTGAACCTGGGTCTCCTGCATGAAAGGCAAGAATTCTACCACTGAACCACAATGCCTCATACATACCATATTAAAAAAAAAAAAATACCAAACCCATTGCCGTTGAGTCAATTCTGACTCGTAGCGACCCTATAGGACAGAGTAGAACTGCCCCATAGAGTTTCCAAGGAGCACCTGGCAGATTTGAACTGCTGACCCTTTGGTTAGCAGCCGTAGCACTTAGCCACTATGCCACCATGGTTTCGACGTACCATATAAAGAGTACTATAATTGTCTGTCAGCCCCATGGACCTCAGAGTTCACCATTCTGTTCACCAACACATCCTCAGTGCCTGGCATGGAGGAGGTACCTGTCCGGGTTTGGGCCCCCCCAAAAGCAGAGTGTGAGACAAGGACTGCAGTGCATGGGGCGATCCCAGGAAGCACATCTCTGGAAGTAGGCAAGTGGAACAGGGATAGGAAGGATGCTAACATGGGGTACGTTATCAGGCAAGTTAGCACGGCACACCACTGGTACTTAATCCTGCTGGGGACCTGTGGGAACATGCACTGAAGTTAACCTGCCTGACGAGTGAAGAATTTTTATATACCAGCTCCCGTGGTATTAGTTGAAGGGTGTTCCTGGGATGGTGGCCTCAGTTCCCAAGCAGCTCCATTCCGCCATGTACATGGGCAGGGAAAAATCCACTACCCAGAGAAACATTCAGGCAACTCTTGGCAGTTGGAAGTTGGACTGGGATGCTCTAAAAAGGTAAAGTCAAGTATCTAGGGCCAGGGCACCAAAAGCATCTTCTACAGAGCCCAATAAATAGTATCAAATTAAATGAATGAATGAATGGATGAGGTCTATGAGCTTGGGACCCGCCGAGAACCTAGTGCCTAGCAAACATACCTTATAAATCCTGCCTCCTAGTAGCTGCCACCTTTGGGCCCTTGCGGAATTAAATCGGCTTCTTTGTGTCTCAGTTCCTTCATTAGCAAAATGGTGGTAATAGTATTAACTTTATGTTGTTGTTAAGAGCATTCAACATGAGATGCTGTTTGACTCATTCGTTATGTAACCGATACTTACTAAGCACCTAATGCATGCCTGATCCAGGGGCTAGGTGCAATGGGAAAGAAGGTTCGATAGCTCTCCAATCAGAGTGTACCACCCAGAGTCGGCCTCAGTAAATGTTAGTTTCCTTATTCTTTCTCCAGAAGAAGCAGGCGTGGAGGGCAAGGTTGGGGAAAGTTGGTGGAATCTGGTCCCTAAACTCACCATTTTAGGAAGGTTTCAGGGGCTGAATCTGGGAACAAGAGTGAGATCTACAAGCACCTGCATTCATCCGTTTACTTTTTCTGCATGTATTTACTGCAGAGCATCGAACCAGTTTGTTCTGGTCCAAACTCCTGCTGAGAATTTGCATTTCCACCCCAGATATACTGAATCAGAATCTATGTTTTAACAAGTTCCCCATGCAATTCTTCAGTATAATAAATTTTGAAAACTGCTATTAGTGGTTCTCAGAATTGGTCCCTAGCCAGCAGCATTAGCATCACCTGGGAACTTGTTAGAAATGCATATTCTCAGGAAAGGTTCAAAACTGAAGGAACTGATTTGAAGCCCTGATTTACTGAGGAGCTACTATGTGCTAGTCCCTTTTCTCCAATCCACCTCCACTCAATCCATTAGCAAGTCCTCTCAGTTATACCTGCTAAATCTGTCACCTGCTCCCTATGCCCCTCTCTGCTCTACATCCTCCAACACTACCCTAAATCGGGTCTGATCACCTGCCCCAAGTGTCTGCAGGAGCCAGCTCACTGGTCTCTGGCCTTCTGATTTTGTTGCTGCAAAGCTTGCAGAGCTCTCCATTACCCTCAGAAAGCTTCAGGCTCCTTTCTGACCCTGTGTCCTCCACAGCTTTATGTCTAGTTGTTTCAACACATACTTTTTATGTTTCAGTAACTTTATTGAGATATAATTAGCATAGCATCTAATTAACCTGCTTAAAGTGTACAATTCAACGGTTTTGGTATATTCAGAGTTGTGTGACCATCACCAAAATCTAATTGTAGAACATTTTACCACGGCAAAAAGAAACCCCGTACTCATTAACAATCACTTGCCATTTGTCCCAGCCCCTGGCAACTGTCTATCCCTAGATTTGCCTATTCCAGACATTTTACATAAATGGAATCACACAACATGTGATCTTTTGTGACTGGCTTCTTTAACTTAGCATAATATTTTCAAAGTACATCCACCATGTTGTAGCATGTATCAGTACTTTGTTACGTTTTATTGCTGAATAATATTCCACCGTATGGATATACCACATTTTATTCATCCATTTATCAGTTGAGGGACATTTAGGTTGTTTCTACTTTTTGGCTATTATAAATAATGCCATGATGATATACTCCTATGTTTTATTCTAATAGTTTCATAGCTTTTATATTTAGATTTTTGGTACATTTTATATGGTGTGAGGTAGGGGTCCAAACTCAATCTTTTGCATGTGGAAATCTTGTTGTCCCAGCACCAGCTTATTGAAGAAACTACTCTTTCCCCATTGAATGATTGTGGCACTCTTGTCAAAAATCAATTTTCCATGAGCGTACAGGTTCATTTCTGTTAAAGTTTTTTTTGTGGACATATGTTTTCATTTATCTTGGGTATACACCTAGGAGTGGAATTGCTTGGTCATATAGTAACTCTGGAAACCCTGGTGGCGTAGTGGTTAAGTGATACGGCTACTAAGCAAAAGGTCAGTAGTTCGAACCCGCCAGGCGCTCCTTGAAAACTCTACAGGGCAATTCTACTCTGTCCTATAGGGTTGTTATGAGTTGGAATCGACTCGACGGCAGTGGGTTTTTTTTTTTTTTTTTGGTGTAGTAACTCTATGTTTAACATTTTGAGAAACTGCCAGACTATTTTCCAAAATGTTTTACAATTTTATATTCCCTCCAGCAACAATAAGTGTTCCAATTTTTTCACATTCTCCTCAATACTTGTTATCATCTGTTTTTTTGGACTATAGTCATCTTAGTGGCTGTGAGTGATACCTTATTGTGAATTTGACTTGGGTCTCCCTTATGACTTACTGGCCATTTAGATACCTTTTTTTTTTTGTTTGTTTTGAGAAATGCCTATTCAAATCCTTTCTCATTTTTTAACTGAGGTATTTTTTATTATTGAGTCATAAGAGTTCTTTACATATCCTAGATATGAATCCTTTATCAGATACATGATTTTCAAATATTTTCTCCCATTTTCACTTTCTTGATGGGATTGTTTGCAGCACACTTGTTGAAGTCCAGTTTATCTATCTCCTTCCCACTTTCATCTCTTGAGCTTTGGGTATCATCTTTAACCTAAGGTCATTGTCTAACCTAAGGTCATGAAGATTTACTCCTATGTTTGATCCTGATAGTTTCCTAATTTCAGATTTTACATTTAGGTCTATGGCACATTTTGAGTTAATTTTTGTATATGGTGTGAGGTATGAGTCCAACTTCATTCTTTTGCATGTGGAAATCCAGTTGTCCCAGCACCACTTATTGAAGAAACTATTCTTTCACCATTGGATGGTTGTGGCACCCTTGCCAAAGATCAATTGTCCATTGGTATACAGGTTTATGTCTAGACTTCCAATTCTATTCCATTGATCCATATGATCTATATCCATACCTTTTATAAGTGGTGTAAAATTCTACCTCCAAGTGTTTGAGCTCTCAGATTAGACCACATATGCCCCAGCAGGGTGGTGCAGGACATTGTCTTGAGGATGAATCATGATCTAACTTCTTTCATGCTGTGTGATTCTGGGTAATTTACTTAACCTCTCTGAGCCTGTATTTCTTAGAGCCTTATTAGAAGAACAGGGACATCTTCTTTCCTCCCATCCCTCTTCCTCTGTCCTCACTTAACTTTGACGGCAGAAATGGTGCCTTATTTGTCACTGTTCCAACGTAGTGTCTGACACAGAGCAAACACTGAGCAAGTGTTAGCCAAATGAATGAATGGCCTCTCTTGCTGGGGAACTGGGAGGACATAGTTTCCAGCGTAGCCACACAGCTGGCTCTAAATAAACAATGTCTTGGTGGCTTCTGAGAGATCGAGGTCCCTGTACTTGCTTTGTCTTGTTTGCAAGGCCTTAACCTCTCTCTCTCAAGCCTCAGCCTCAGTCCTGGCTTGAGACTCAGAGCTGCCTTCTCCTTCCCTGCGGCAGGGAAGCTCACAGTATGGAGCAGGGGTTCTCAAACTGTCTTAGTTTGTGGTACCCTTAGTGTCTCAGAAATTGTTCCACCAATTTCTAATGGTCTTGTTTTAGACGTTCAGGTGCAAACAGCTCAATATGTATTTACTCCCAACAACCTAGTAGCCATTTGAAAAAATAATATGCATAGTGTGATGCAAAAATAATGTTCTTTTTCATTCTTCAATAACCACAATTACTTCCTATTGAAACGTGGGTGCCTGTTCGGCTCCACACAGCTTCTCAGACCTCGAGTCAGATTAGACTCTACAATGCTCTACAGTTCCATGTTGATTTTGGCAGAGTCCTTGCTTTTTATCAGAGCAACCACTGAAAACTCACCTTCACAAAGATATGACATCATCAAAAGGAATGTAGTATGATTTAACGTTGTAACTGGTGGTTCATATGGTGTCCGATGGATGCCAAGTATCACTGCATTTACCCTGACAATTTAAAATATCTTGCAGTGTTTCTGTGAGCCTGCCACGGCACCCCAGGGTACCACGGAACAGTTTGGGAACTATAGTCCAGAAGAAAAGAGCTCTAGAATTGACCCTGGAGACCCTCCCTGGGATTTCATTTCTGCTAGTGATGCCCTGAATGACCTCAGGATAGTCACCTCAAATTCTGGGCTCCTCTCCTTCAAAACTGGGCATCTGCTAACTCCAATATCTTATCATCATCATCAACATCATCATGGGTTGCTGTTAGCTGCCATCGAGTCAGCCTCTGATTCATGGCAACCCCATGCACAACAGGATCAGGTCATTTTGATCCGTAAGGCTTTTAAAGGCTGATTTTTGGAAGTAGTTTGCCAGGTCTTTCTTCCAAGTCTGTCTTACTGTGGAAGCTCTGCTGAAAACTGTTCAGCATCATGACAACACAAAAGTCCCCACTGACATTTGGGTGGTGGCTGAGGTGCCTTGGCCAAGAACTGAACCCAGGACTCCTACACGGAAGGCTAGGATTCTACCACTGAACCACCGCTGCTGTCATCGTCAGTGCAACTGTTGATAATGAGTGTTTAGTATGTGTTAGGTGCCCTGCTCTTCACAACTACTCTGGTGTGGGGGGGGAGTCATCATTATTATCCCCACTTTAGAGAGATAGAAACTGAGGTTCCAAGGGGGTCAGTCACACATGCATCACTGGCAGAGAAAGTGACATCTTTTGCTTTGGCTCTCTGCTGACTGCTTTGGAAACTCTGGGGGTCTAAAAACCTCAGAGTATAAAAAAAAAAAAAAAATTTCCCCTCAACTAAAAGACGAGAAATGAACGGAACCCTACAGTTGAAGAACAAATTGTATGCTATGTATTGACACTCCAGGGATGCAAACTCAATAGTCAAGGCCAAAGTACCAATACTGAACATTTTGATTGAAGATTTCATGGCAGAATCCTGACCAAAAGGGGGAAAGTGTACAATGGAATTTCAAATTCTTATGCATTCCAGACTTTCTGGAGCCATGGGGCCTGGATGAACCCCTGAAACTACTGCAGTGGGATAATTTTTAAAACTCAAACCAAAAATATCCCCTGAAGTCTTCTTAAAGCCAAACAATTGGTTAGCTTAACTAGTAAAAAAGGTGAGCCTTGAGCATTATGCTCTTTTAAGAACTATCTCTATGGGATCAAAGCGACAATAGCAGCTCAAAAGATTAGCTAGGAACCTTAGGAGGCAGTGAGTTTATGTTAATGGAGGAGGAAAAAACTCAGAAAAAGAGGGTGAAAATGGTTGTACAACTCAAAGAATGTAATCTATGTCACAGAATTGTACACGTAGAAATGGCTGAATTGGTGTATGTTTTGCTGTGTATATTCTCAATAACAATAACAAAATAAACTTTTAAAAAAAGAGAGAAAAAAACATTGAGTCCATGTTGTAGGCTCCTGTCCTTTCAACTCAAGGTCTCAGAGACCCCAGCCTATATATGAACTGAAAATAAAACTCTGCTTAGAACAGAGTTACAGATAATTGGACACTAGCCTATAGGGTCGCTATGAGTCAGAATTGACTCGATGGCAATGGGAATGGGAGCCCAGTGGTACACTGGTTAAAGAGTTTGGCTGCTAACCAAAATGTCAGTGGTTTGAACCCACTAGCTGCACCAAGGAAGAAAGATGTGGCAGCCTGTTTCCATAAAGATTATAGCCTTTGAACCCCTATGGGGCAGTTCTATTTTGTCCAATAGGGTTACTATGAATTGGAATCGCCTTTTGTGTTTATCTGCTGTTGTTATTTGCCATCAAGTCAGCTCTGCCTCACGGCAACCTGGCTTATGAGAGAACAAAATGTTGCCTGGTCTTGTGCCATCTTTATTATAGTTGGTATTTTGGAGTCCATTGTTGTAGCTATTTTGTCAATCCACCTCACTGAGTTTCCCTCATTTTTGCTGACCCTTGACTTCACCAACATGATGTCTTTGTCTAATGATTGGTCTTTCCTGATGACATGTCCAAAGTAAGCAAGATGAAGTCTCATCATCTTGGCCTCTAAGGAACATTACGGTTGTATTTCTTCTAAGACTGACTTGTTCATTCTTCTGGCAGCCCACAGTGGATATATTAAGTATTCTTCACCAACAGTACAGTTTGAACACATGTTACTCTGTCTTCCTTTTAATTTTATCTACAAAGGATAAAATATCTAACACTTTCTATTACATTAATGAGTATTCAATAGTTTCATTACTATCGACAAAGTTCAAACTCTTGTGGCTTACAAAATGCCCCTCCCTCTTCATCTCTTACACAGTCTACACCCCAGGTCCCCCTCCAACCTTCATTATGAAATAGTGATTGAGTATCCACGCTGTACCAGGCACTGATCTAGACACTGGGGATAAGACAGGAAACAAAAAAAGACGTAGTAATTGCCCTCACGGAATTTATAGTCTAAGTGGGTGAGGAGAAAAGGTCGAGACAGAGACTTAGCACGCAATCTCACAAATACCCGCAGTATTCTAATTGCGGGGCTTTGGTGGTTCTGAAGTAGCAAAAATGCATTTTTTTAGTGTTTTAATATTAGAGAGAATATATTTTCTCGTTTGTTTTAGTATAGCTGTATAAGCTGTGATTAATCTCTAGTCCTTGGAAAATGGTGCAGGCTCCATTCAAAATATAGCTGAGCAGCCTGTTCCACTCTTAAACATAACAAACACCCTAATACCTTACAACCTGTTTTCCCCTATTCAAAATAGGTAATTGAGAGCTGGACATGACTAAAGCCATAATGATGCTCTAAGTAATCTCTAAACAGTTTTTTTCACCACCTGCACCAGTCTCTTCCAAAGGGGTGCGGAGCTATCTCTGCTCCTGTGGCCTTGGTCTCTTTTCTTCTTTCTTTGTTCTCTTGAGAAATGGCCTTCAGCCTGCAAGCGGACAGGAAGGCTTTCTTGCTTGGTCCCTATCTCAGCCACAGGGGACTTGACAAAACAGCTCCACTAGCCAAGAGATTCTTATGTGAGTTTTTCAGCCTGTTACAAATACACTGATTAGAGCCCGGATGCCTGATATACATATCTTTAGTTTAATAAAGAATTTTTTTGTAGTTGTTTTGTGACCTATAAGACCGTCTGTGGGCTATGTGCTCAAAACATTAGGTAACCCCAATCTTCCCCATATAAAACCTTCCCATCAACCCTTTAGGGTAGACAGAATTTGGGAGGAATTTAACCCTCTCTGTCTCTTGAATACCGATGTTCAATAAAACCTTCTTACAGCTTACCTCCTCCTGTCTCAGTACTGGCTTTGTGGCAGGCGGCTGGAACACCCAATTTGCGGCAACAAATTCTGGCGCCCAAAAAGGTGGGGCCTTTTTGCTGCTTGAGATGTCGAGGGCCCCGGGCGAGGCTCTGATCGGCCAATTAACCCTTAAGCGGCTGCTGGAGGGTTTTTTTTCCTCAAAAGGGAAACATTGCCCGGTCCCTATTCTCGCCACGGCACCGCCAGTCCCTAACCGCGCAGAAACCAGGTAAGCAGGGAACAAGACAGGCTAAGGGAAAAACCCCGGGGCATGTCTGCGATTCCTCTCCCTGTTGTGCTCAGGGCCAAGGCAGATAAAGCAAGCCCAGCGGGGACTTAGACTCTTGGTTTCTGAAGCAAGTGTTGCTTTGGATGACTGACCCTGTGAGAAGGCTCGCATAAGGGACTCCTGGTGGCTCTAGAGTCTTGGTTTTGGTTTTTTGGGTGTGTAAATGAGGCAGTCAAGATCACCTCTGTCATCCTAGGGCTTGTCTGAGAGGTTGAGGCTGCTGAGGTTGTCAAGATCACCTCTGTCATCCTAGGGATTGTCTGAGAGGTTGAGGCTGCCAAGGGCGAGTGTGAGGCTGGCCAAGTAGCTGTATGTACGTGTGTGTGTATGCAGGTGTATGTGTGAACGTGAGACACTTGCTTAAACTTGATCGACAGAGAGTGCCGGACTGAAACACATGAGGTGTTGCGCCGTCTCTGATGCTGTATCAGCCCTTATTTGTAGAAAATCTGTTCCCGAATCCGTGAATATTTTTAGTACCGGCTTTCAGAGTTGGTGGTTGGTTTCATAAATTTTCAGTAGTGTATCAAGCTCAGGTGTTGTAGGAAAAAAAAAAAAAAGGTCTCAGTGAGAATTGGAGACCTAAAATTGGTATCAGGGACATTTTAACTGAAATTGAGTTGGTAGCAGCAGAGACTGAATTTTAAGTAGATCAGGCCACAAAGTTATTTGGGCAGAAAGGAGAAAAGGTCTGGCCCTTCATCTTAGTTGAAAAAGTTACACCAGAGACCAGGGATGGGAGGGAGATCCTCCATACTGGTAGAGTCCTTCTTGGGATGCATCCTGACCAGTTGGGGGCAATATCGTCATGCCCCAATGACTAAAAGGAAGATGAATTCTCCTATGCAGTAGTGTTTGGCCACAATATAAATTAACAGGTCAGGAAGCTTGGCCCAGGTTTGGGTCTTTGGATTTCATTACTATTTTTCAATTGGATCTGTTTTGTAGAAAAAAGAACAAATGGGACGAAGTCCCCTATGTTCAAGCCTTTATGTCACTATATCAGAATATGCACCCCTCTAACCAAGTTCTTTTTCAAGGCAAAAAGAAGCCAAAAGTCCTTCCAGATTTCTTCCAGCGAGGACCCCTTGCTGGAGGGATGGGCTCCAGTTTCAGCTACAGCTCCTCCTCCTCCTGATGGAGGTGGTGATGCCGCTGCTGGGAGAGGACAGGGCTGGGGGAAGACAATACATACTTCTCTGCCGGACCGGAACCGGACTCTAGTGCTAGCCCATGAGGGGAGCAGAAGGGGGAGACACAGAGGAGAGGGACGGTGGAGGCGTGGCTTCAGGTATGGTTTCCCTTCTCGTACCCGGCAGGGTACAGTTTTTGGTGAGGGAGCCCTGGAACGCCAGGCAGGGCAATATCCCCTTCGAGAGGTACCAGCAGGGGTGGATGAAGAAGGCCGTCCCCGAGGGTATATACCCCATTTTCCACCTCTGACTTATATAATTGGAAAAATCACACCCCTTCGTATCGGAGCAATCCTAATCGCATGACTGAACTTTTCCTTTCTGTGATTTCAACTCACTGCCCTACTTGGGCAGATATACAGACTTTACTAACTACACTGCTCACTGCAGAAGAGCGTCAGATGGTGTTAGAACAGGCATGAAAAGAGGCCAACAGGCTGCATGATTTAGACCCCATTAATGAGTCAGGGCTCCCAGATGTGAAAGCTGTCCCTACCCGAGATCCAAAATGGGATTATAGTAGTGTTGAGGGGCAGAGTCGACTTCAGCTATATCAAGATTGTCTCATAGTGGGTTTAAAGAATGGGGCCCCTAAACCTAAGAGTTTGCAAAAATTAAGAGAAATAATACAAGGAGAAAAAGAAGACCCCTCCACCTTTTTGGAGAGGGTGACAAATGCTTTCTGGCAATATACGGATATAGACCCTAAGACACCAGATAATTCCTGACTTCTGAATATGACTTTCATTTCCCAAAGTGCCCCAGACATATGCAAGAAGCTATAAAGAGGTTTGGACATGCCCATAAGACAGCTCCTTGAAATTGCTTTTAAAGTATACAATAACAGAGATCTGACAGCCGGACAAAAAGAGAAAAAATGAAACAGAAAGCTGCTTTGCTGGCTGCTGCACTGTCACCTTCAAATTCTGGAAAAGAGAAGAGGCTTAGAAAGGGGCTGAGGCCAGACCAAAGACCAGGACCCCATTTGGGGTCAGACCAGTGTGCTTATTGCAAAAAGCATGGACATTGGAAGCGTGAGTGTCCCGATGCCCCACAGAAACCGGTGCTGCCAGCCACCTTGCAGGCTTACCAAGAAACTCCATCCCCTGGAGAGGAGTCAGAGTGACAGGGCCCGGGCAGATATCACCAATAGCAATCTCCCACCGTGAGCCCTGGGTGACCCGTAAGGTGGGAGGACGCCCCATAGACTTTATCTTGGACAGTGGAGCAACCTTCTCGGTATTAAACACGGCTGAATCCTCCCTTAGCCCTCGGACTGCACCAGTGGTCAGCATTACTGGAAAACTGAGTACTTGCCCCTTCGTACAACCTGTTAGCTGTGAAGTTGGAAATGAACTCTTGTGCCATGAATTCTTATACATGCCCGAATGTCCGGTCTCCCTCTTAGGGAGAGATGTTTTCTTAAAGCTTGGGGCTCAGATATCTTTTAGGCCCTCCCAACTCTTAATTTAGATCCCTCCTGAGGCTGCATGTGCCTTCCAAGCGGCCCTCCTTGAGGCTGCATGTGCCTTCCAAGCGGCCCTCCTTAATGAAGAAACAATACCTCCCAGAGAAATCCCTCTTTACATAAGAGTCAGAGTGAACCTGGAAGTCTGGGCTTCAGAGCGGCCGGCCCTGGGAGAACAAAGTCAGCCGAACCAGTAAAGATTACTTTAAAGCCTGGAGCCCCAACTGTCAATCAGAAACAGTTTTACCCGCTTCACAAAGAAGCTTTAGAAGGCATAACACCCTTGGTGCATCGGTACATAACAATGGGACTTTTAAGATACTGTAGGTCTCCTTACAATACCCCCATCCTGCCAGTAGTAAAACCAGGAACAAAAAAATACCAATTTGTACAAGATCTGGAAAAAATTAACCAAATAGTACTCGACAGCACTGGGTGTTTTTTTTTTATACATCCAGTAGGCCCAAATCACTATACCCTCCTTATCACCATACCCAGCCAGTATAAATGGTTTTCAGTGCTAGATATGAAAGATGCATTCTTTTGCATCCCCTTGCATCCTGACTCTCAACAATTATTTGCTTTTGAATAGACTGATGTAGCTACTGGAGTGAAATAACATCTTACATGGCAAGTTCTCGTCCCGGGATTTAAAAATTTTCTCACTATTTTTAGAGAAATTTTGGCAAGGGATTTAAGGTTATTAAAGCTGAATCGACATCTTATTTTACAATATATTGACGATATTTTAGTGGCTAGTGAAACTAAAGAAGACTCTGATCAAAATACTGTCTTAGTTTTAAATCACTTGGCAGAGTGTGAATACCGAGTATCTGAGAAAAAAGCCCAAATTTCTCTCCTACAAGTTAAATATTTGGGATTTCAGATTTCTCAAGGACAGCAAGACCTCTTCCCAGATCGAAGGGAAGCAATCATGCGAGTAGCAGCCCCCACATCAAAACAATAGCTAAGAGGATTCCTGGGGATGGCTGGGTTTTGTCAAATTTGGATCCCCGAGTTTGGAGTTTTGGCAAAACTCCTTTATAAAGCCTTGAAAGGGCAAGAAAGGGAACCTTAAGTATGGACTAAAGAATGTCAACAAGCCTTTGAAAAAATTAAATATAAGTTGATGATGCCCCAGCTTTGGGATTGCCTGATTTACAAAAGCCTTTTGAACTGTTCGTGCATGAGAGGCAAGGGATTGCTGTGGGAGTTCTGACTCAGACTTTGGGCCCGCCCCGGCTCCCCATGGCATACTTCTCAAAGCAATTGGACACTGTGGCTAAGGGGTGGCCACCGTGTTTGCGGCGATGGCCGCAACCTGCGACTTGCTCCACGGAGCTGAAAAGTTCACACTTGCCCAAAAGGTGACTGTAAATACCCCACATACAGTTCTTCCTCTCTTAGAACAAAAAGGGAGGTTCTGGCTTATGGCAGGTCACATGGAACGGTATCAGGCCATCCTATTAAAAAAAAAAAAAGAACCCTAATGTTGTTTTAAAAGCTGTCTCTTCCCTGAGCCCTGCTACCTTGCTGCCAATATCTGAGGACCCGCCAATGCATAACTGTGTAGAGGTTATTCAAGAAGTCTATTCCAGTAGGCCTGACTTGTCTGATGTCTCACTATAGGATTCTGATATTAAAATATTCACAGATGGAAGTAGCTTCATCCATGAAGGATGTCGAGCAGCAGAATATGCGGTGGTAACCCTGACAAATATCTTGGAGGCTGCCCCCTTGCCTAAGAGAACTTCAGCCCAGAAAGATGAGCTCATAACTCTCAGTCAGGCTCTCTGTCTAGGAAAAGGAAAGCGAGTGACCATTTACACAGACAGCAGGTACACTCATTTAGTTTTACATTCCCACTGGGCCTTATGGAAAGAAAGAGGGCTACTGACTGCCACTCATAAAGGAATAAAAAATGTGCCTGAGATCTTTGAGTTGTCAGAAGCTGTTCACGATTCTCTTCAAGTGGCAGTAGTATATTGTCCAGGACATCAAAAGAGGCAGTCCTTTGAGGCCGTTAGGAATCGGAAAGCTGATATACAAGCAAAAAAGGCTGCCTTACAAGAATGCGGGACAAGAGTTAGCCCTGATTCCCCATTTAAACCTCAATGAATTCCCCCAGCTGACATATACCCTCGAAGATTTAGACAGAGCAAAGGAGTGGGGGTTTCAGTCTTCACTGGGCTCTGGTGAGTTGACAAATTCTGAGGGGAAAATATTGTTACCAGAAGACCAAGTGTATAACATAATATCAGCCCTGCATGAAAGCACGCATTATGGGAGGGACGTGAGTCTCGAAAAGATTCAACAAATTGTTGCAGGACCAAAAACCCTTAAGACAGTATGTGAAGTCACTAAAAGGTGCCTGTTGTGTGTTAAAAACAACCCAAAGACAGTGCCACATCCAGCAGAGCCAGGGATCCAACACCAAGGAACAAACATGGGAGAAGACTGGCAAGTAGATTTTACGGCGATGCCTCAAGCACCTGGAAACTTCAAGTATTTACTAGATTTTGTAGACACATACTCTGGCTGGGTAGAGGCTTTTCCTTGCTGGACCGAACAAGCTCAAGAAGTGACTAAGGCATTACTTAAAGAGATTATGCCCTGATTTGGCTTGCCATTCTCAATTCTGTGGCCCAGATAAATCAAAAACTTAACAAGGGTTTAGACATCAACTGGAAGCTACACTTGGCATAGAGGCCACAATCTACTGGAAAGTCTGAAAAGATGAACTGTACTTTAAAAAGGACTCTTGCTAAACTTTGCCAAGAAACCCACTTCACTTGGTTACTGGTATTACCAATTGCCCTGCTTAGGATTCCGGTGGCCCCTTGAAGCGGACTTAAGTCCTTATGAACTCATATATGGGAGACCATTCCTGAAACGGTCAACTTTCCCCACCTCCGTCATGACGGAGGTCGAAAAGAGAGATTGGGTCTGGTCCTTCGAGCAGTTATAAGTACTATTAACAAATATGCTTCTTCTCGTTTGTCCTTCCCGTCCAATGTGCGTCTTCATAGGTTCAAGCCAGGAGATCAGGTCTTGTTAAAGGTTTGGAAGAATCAACATCCAGAAGATCAACTAGGCCCCATCTGGCTGAGACCATATGAAGTCCGTCTAACTACTCATTCCTCTCTGAAGCTGGCCAGAGCAACTGCATGGGTGCATCACACTAGAATAAAAGAGGCCTCGTCTCCTCAGGGAGAACCTAGCAAAAAGACTGAAGAGTCTTCATAACCCTGTGCTCCAGTTCAAGGCCCAAAGTATAGATTCTCAAAGATTCAAACATGACTCTAATCCTTATTTTTCTATTCCAGGTTGGGCCTGCCTCGGCCAAGAAAGAGTCAAGCGAGGCTCCTACTGTTCTCCAGTCGAGAGGCACCTTGACTTTACAAGTGGGAGACACCCTGACTCTCCCTTGTATTATCTCTTCTTTGACTCCTGTAGGTCCTATTAAGTGGATTTGGGAATCTCCAGGGGAAGAGCAGTCTAGTTTGGAGAGTGACTAGAGATTTTCCTCAAGTTTCCCTTATGGCTCACACTACTCAGTTTAAAAATCGTGATATTTCTATTATTATTCAGAATGTTACTCCGTCTAATGCAGGGACATATTTCTGTGTAAAATATAAGAAAAGATCCCCCACGGATGTTGAAATCAGCTAGGGACAGGGGACTCATGTGATTATTATTGGGAAAAAGGAACCATCTCACCTCCCAGATGGCTGGGACTGGTCATCTAATGGCCTAGTTACCATGTCCCAAGCTTGTGGCTAAGGGAGGGAATCTCAGCAATTGCTGGGTGTGCCACCATTTGCCACTATCTAGTGTCCCCCTAAGTCCTATGGCTACCCCAGTTTTCAACTACGATAAAATTATGTCTGAGGGTGTGTTAACGCACCATGCTCCCCAAGCACCTATAAGGGCAAGATTAGTGCAGTATCCTTTTTCCATCCCTTGCTTCTTCCTCTCTAAACTGTATAACCATAGCGAAAAAGGAAATTGGGAATTAAAGTCCCAAGTACCCCGAGTATAAATAGATCAACAAATTTTCAGAGATTTTCAACTTCTCTTTTCATGCAATGGCTCTCTTGTCAACCCCTATTTGTTACATTTTAATTCAAGCATTCCAGATGTCCCGAATGAAAGTTTGTCTTTTTGTGCCCCACCAGGTTATACTTTCTACGTGGGGTCAAGCCATACCCCAATAGCGAGTCACCCAATTCATCCGACTCGCCCTGGGCTTGGGCCATCCAATGCTTAAATGGGATCCACTTCGTGGGCCAATGTGCCTTAGGGTTCCTAGTCTTTCCCACCCAAGTCCATTCCACCACCAGCATTCCACATCCATCAAGGAAAAAAGCGAGATGTTTTCTCTGTAAATCCTGTTACATTAGAAACCCAGGATGATGGATATGACCCGGTGTTAGAAGAAACCGTACTTGGGATGTATCATATCTATCATATGGAAATGGCTATTAAAAACCTTTCGGATACAATCCATTTATTAGCCCTGGGTACTGAAAGAGCCCTGAAGGCTCAACAAGCCTCCTTAAATTCCCTGGAGGGAGTGGTCTTAGACAACAGAATTGCATTGGACTTCTTATTGGCAAAATCAGGGGGTGTTTGCGCCATAATTAATAAGACTTGTTGTACCTGGATTAACACTTCAGGGGAAGTGGACGTTAGATTAAAAGCGATCCATAAAATTACTGAGTGGACAGATCCCCTAGCACGGCCCAGTGGACCATGGGATTGGATCTTGAATCTGTTCCCATCCGTAAGATCTTGTTTGGTCCCTTGTCACCTTGGGAATTATAATTTTAATAGTGTGTATTTGTGTTCCATGTTTTCTAAAAATCTTTGACAAAGGAACTGGGACCACCTTAAAGGCAGGGAATATATTTACCCTAGTTGGCCAAGAGAATTCTCCAGTCAACCAAGGAAATGCTCACCATATGATTCACTTAGACACTATTGCCTTTCATGCTAACTCTATTTCTAACCCCCACCCTAAATAAATATCCCCTGACTTCATGCCCCTTTGCAGCAGGAAGTAGCCAGATTGAGCGACGCCCCATTTCCCAAGATTGTAAAACTTTCAAGGGATTGAAGTAGTGAAAATGCATTTTCTTTAGTGTTTTAATATTAGAGAGAATATATTTTCTTATTTGTTTTACTATAGCTGTATAAACTGTGATTAATCTCTAGTCCTTGGAAAATGGTGCAGGCTCTGTTCAAAATGCAGCTGAGCAGCGTGTTCCACTCTTAAACATAACAAACACCCTAATACCTTACAACCTGTTTTCCCCTATTCAAAATAGGTGATTGAGAGCTTGACACGACTAACGCCATAATGATGCTCTAAGTAATCTCTAAACAGTTTTTTTCACCACCTGCACCAGTCTCTTCCAAAGGGGTGCGGAGCTATCTCTGCTCCTGTGGCCTTGGTCTCTTTTCTTCTTTCTTTGTTCTCTTGAGAAATGGCCTTCAGCCTGCAAGCGGACAGGAAGGCTTTCTTGCTTGGTCCCTATCTCAGCCACAGTGGACTTGACAAAACAGTTCCACTAGCCAAGAGATTCTTATGTGAGTTTTTCAGCCTGTTACAAATATACTGATTAGAGTCCGGATGCCTGACATGTTTATCTTCAGTTTAATAAAGAGTTTTTGTAGTTGTTTTGTGATGTATAAGACCATCTGTGGACTACGTGCTCAAAACATTAGGTAACCCCAATCTTCCCCATATAAAACCCTCCCATCGACCCTTTAGGGTAGACAGAACTTGGGAGGAAATTAAGCCCCTCTGTCTCTTGAATACGTGTATTCAATAAAGCCTTCTTACTGCTTACCTCCTCCTATCTCAATATTGGCTTTGCGGCAGGCAGCTCAAACCCGCAATTTGTATAACAGTTCAGTAGTAGAATTCTCGCCTTGCATGTGGGAGACTCAGGTTTAATTCCTGGTCAGTGCACCTCATGCACAGCCACCACCTGTCTGTTGGTGGAGGCTTGTGTGTTGCTTTGATGTTGAAGATGTTTCAGCAGAGCTTCCAGACTAAGACAGATTGAAAATCAGCCAATGAAAACTCTATGGATTACAATGATCCAATCCAAACCAATCATGATGATGGTATATGACCAGGCAATGTTTCCTTCTTTTGTGCTTGGTGTTGCCAAGAGTCAGGGGCTGACAACAACAACAAATTCTAATTGTGACAATTATCCTGAAGGAGAAGCCAGGAGCTCTGAGATCTAAGTTCCCAGTGTTCCCTCAGGTCCTATCCTTATCTTAGCCATAGTTTGTTGACTCCTAACCTAAGGCTGGGAGGTTGTTTTTCTTTACAACATGGGTGCTAGCTCCAAGCAAGTGGCCGTAACTGGTAGGAGCATGGAGTCTTTCTAGAATCTGACTTCTCTGGGTTCAATGGAAAAGAGAGGAATAGAGCAGTGATCGATTAGTGATGTCTGCCTTGGTTCAGGATGGGAGGCGTGGTGGTTGTTGTGTGCTCTCAAGTTGATTCTGACCCATAGCAACTCTGTAGGACAAAGTACAACTGCCCCATAGGGTTGCCAAGGCTGTAAATCTTTATGGAAGCAGACTGCCACATCTTTCTTCTGCAGAGCCACTGCTGGGTTCGAATTGCAGACCTTTCGGTTAACCACTGCGCCACCAGGGCTCCTGAATGGGAGACAACAGAACACATATCGCTCATTCCACATCCCTGACCCCGGATAACCTTCTCAGCAGTCAGAAAGAGCTCAAGCAATATGGTACAAAGAGCCTCCATCACTATGAGGAGGGCTCATCTGGAAAACCTGGCCTCTTCCCAACAGACTGTAAACTTGGGAGGACTTCAGGCCTCTGGGCCTTTGCAGGACTGCTACATTTGCCCCTTAGACTGTAAGTGGAGGTAGTAAGGTAGGAAGTGGGGCATTGTACCATGAATTTTGCTTACGCTTAACTCTTTTAATTCTCATATGAAATCTAGGAGGGAGAGAGTACCTTTAACTCCCATTTTACAGATGAGAAAACTGAGGCTCAGCAAGCACATCTGAGCTAAAATGTGGCAGCAGATCTGTCTGTCAGCTTTTGGGGCCCATGGTCATGACCCTGAATCACAGTGCTGCCTGCGTGCAGGGGCTCACACAAGATGGAGAGTTAGATGAAGCGGACCCTGAAGGAGAGCCGCTGGCCCTTTCAGCTGGGGCAGGTCACAGGTGGAGCAGACAGGGCATCAGGGGCAGGCAAGTGTGGCCAGGGGCAGGCTGGATTCTCATCCGCCCACGTCCCACCCCAGGTCCTTTGCAGCAGCAAGTGGGGAGCACTGGTGTGCTGGGCGCCCCCATGATTGGCAGCCTGCAGATGGTGGGGGTACCTTGGAATTTATTATCCAAGCATGTCTTTCTGAGGGGCACTTGCTGCCTGACCCTGCTTTATGGGAAAGCTGGGATTGGTTAGCCAAGCCCATCCGTTACCCAAAGAGGGGGACTCTGTGGGTGGGGAAGTCTCCAGAGTCATTTAAAAGGAATTTCTCTGATGCCAAGGCCAGGGCAGAAGGTTATCTGTGGAGAGACAGCGACTTGCCTGCTTGGTGGGTTTGGGGGTTGTGAGTGTGTTTGGGAGGACAGCTGTCCTTTTTGGTTCTCAACTCAAAATTGCTGGGGTCCTTTCCCCCCTCCAAGCAGCAACTTTAACTCTGCAAGGACTCTTCCAAGCTAAAACCCAGCACATTAGCTTCACCAGCATCTTGATGATGAATCCAGGACGGATGGGGATAAATGCAGAGATCTGAATTAATACCGGGGTCACAAGTGAAGCCAGGGATCCGGGAAATAATTAGGAGAAGTTACTGCTCCCCACATGGTGAGGCTGCATGTTGGATGTTCACTCCTCTCTCGCCTCCCACTAACCAGGGTGCCCAGGAAGAGGGCTGTGCAGCCACTGGGTCCCTGGGTCTCGGTTCTTGATCTTGACTATGGTTTCTGCGGTGTTTGTGGCAGAGACCGATGAGGTGGAGACAGAAGAAGGAAGGCTCAAAAGTTCCATCTGTGCTTGGAAAAAGCACTGGACTAGAAGTCCCAAAAGGAACCCTGGGGGGTCAGTGGTTAAGTGCTGGGCTGCTAAGGTGATGATCTGCTTCCGTAAAGATTGCAGCCTAGAAAACCCTATGGGGCAGTTCTGTTCTGCCACATGGGGTCACTATGAGTTGGAATCAACTCAATGGCTCACAACAGCAACAACAATAGGAGTTCTGAACCTGCTCTTGGAGCTTGTTGTTTTGTGTCAGCTTGCATGTTGCTGTGATGCTGGAAGCTATGCCACCAGTATTTTAAATACCAGCAGAGACACCCATAGTGGACAGGTTTCAGTGGAGCTTCCAGACTAAGACAGACTAGGAAGAAAGGCCTGGAAATCTACTTCTGAAAATTAGTCAATGAAAACCCTATGGATCACAACAGTATGTTGTCTGATATAGCTCTAGAAGATGAGCCTTCTAGGTTGGAAGTCACTCAAAATACACAGTGGCTGCAACAATGGACTGGAGCATACCAACAATCATGAAGATGGTGTAGAACTAGGCCACATTTCATTCTATTGACACAGTGTTGCCCTAAGTCAGGGTTGAATTGAGGGCAACTAACAACAACTCTACTATACGGTTGCTATAATTTGGAATCGACTTCAGGGCAACGGGTTTGGTTTTTTTTTTAACAACAACAACAACAGGAGTCCCAAGACCTGGGTTCAAGTACAGGCTCTTGCTGCTTGGCCCTGGGGCATGTGGTTCCCGTATGGTGCTCATAGGAGGTGACACGAATTGTTTGTCACTCTGGGCCACTCACATGCTGAGTGCTTTGCATGCAACACCTCATTTAATCTACCCCATTGCCCTGGTACTTTGTTTATCCTCATTCTACCAATGGAAAGTCTTCAGTAACTTGCGTGAGGACCCATAGTCAGCAGCAGAGCTGGCTTCAAAAATGGAAATCCAGCCCTGTGGTCTGAGCCCTCGACCACGCCATTCCATGGGCATCGGGATAAGCTTTTGTTCTGTCTTCCAAAGCGCAGCCAGTTCCAGGCCTGCAGGACTCTTAAGTGCTTGCAAATGTCTGCTCTGCAACATGGAGAGAGAGCACCTCACTTTTGTAACTAAGAGTCTGACAAGGTTTGGCCCCTATTATAGGTGATCATATGCTTCCGTCCTCCCTTTTGAAACTTAACCTGGCTGCAATTGCCTAACTGAGTATTTAATTGTTCAGTGGCTCTCCACCTGCTAGACTACAGGCTCCAAGAGAAGACATGGTCTATTTTGTACATTGCTATCTCCCTGATTCAAGAAGAGTGCCAGGCACATTGTAAGAACTCAATGAGTATTGAATGAACGAATGAACGAATGAGTGAGTGAATGAATGAATGAAGCGAGTCAGTGAGTAGGGCTAGGAGGCCAGGCTCAGTTCCACTGAACAGAAGCCCCACAGCTAGGCCACCCCCTGGCGGCCCCTTCATGTGGCCTGCAGGGCCGCTTGGTGTGCAGGGGCACGTTCAGGAGCAGACTCAGCATCCAGCATTCTAGAAAAGGCAGTGGGCGCTGACAGGGGCTTCTCTGGCCCAGGGCCTTGGGGCCATGTCCAAGGTTGACCCCAACCTTCCCAACCCCACCCCCCACCCCCCACCCCTCCCCCGCTTCATGGGCACGACGCTCAAAGGAGACGCTTCTCAGGGACACCTTGAATAGCAACCCAGGCTGTCTGTGCATCATGCGACTCACCTGCTGCCAGGGGGGCAGGAGGCAGGCAGGGGGGGCGGAGTCACCACTGCAATTAAGTCATGTACCTGGCAGAGAGCATGTTTATGGAGAACGGTTCAAAGAACAAAGCGTTCTGCATTTTCTTTCCTTCCCTTTTTCTTTTCTCTTGGCTTTCTGGATTCAGAATGTTTCCATGCTGGGTAGCCAAGGTGAGGACCTTTTCAGGCCTGCAAAGGGTGGCTTTTCTTGCTGACCTCCAGAGCGGGCTGCGTCACAGAGAGAACAGGGAGACTGGAATCACAGTGTCTGCCTTCAAATTGTGGCCTCTTCTTCTCTTGGCCCTGAGAATGGCCTTGATCAACTCCTCCGAACCTCAGTTTCCTCATCTGTTGAAGGAAGTGAGTCCTAGTATCTATCCCGTAAGGTTATTTTGAGGAATCAGTGTGCATGTAAAATACTTAGTCCGCATCTCTCATTGAGTCCAGTTAATATTAACAACAAAATAATAATATTAATTGTGGAAACAGAACACTGGCCCTAGGACTTCCTTGTGCTATGGATGGATACAAATTAGGCATGATAGAGGACATTTTTGCCACTAACTGTTCCAGACAGGGGAGCAAAGAGGGATAGGCTGAAGGAGACCCTCAAAGATGTTTGCAATTTTCCATCAGTTGCTTGAGTCTCGAAGTTCTCTAGAGGTCATGATGTTAAGCGCTAGAGATGCTGAGACCCAGAGAAAGGATGACACTTGCTCCAGGGCAAAGCTCGGACATTTTTATTTTTCTTGAATTAGTAACCGGTCTAGATGGCGTGAATAGTTAAGCGCTTGGTTACTAGCCAAGAGGTTAGTAGTTCGAACCCACCCAGAGGCACCTCAGCAGATAGGCCTGGTGATCTGCTTCCAAAAGGTCATGCCTTGGAAACCCTATGGGGCATAGTTCTACTCTGCACATATGGGGTCGTCATGAGTCAGAATCAACAAGATAGCAGCTAAAAACAGCTCTTCTGATGGAGTCCCTGGGTGATAAAGTTAACTCGCTGACTGGGCTGTTAACTGAAAAGTTGGAGGTTCAAATCCACCCAGAGACACCTTGGGAGAAAGGCCTGAAATATACTTAAAAAAAAATCAGCCAGTGAAAGCCCTATGGAGCAGTTCCATTCTGATACACATAGGGTCACCATACATTGATGTCAACTCGACAGCAACCGGTAATAGTGGTAGCTCTCCAGGCATAGCATCAGCCTATGCTCCCAGCAAGGATGAGTCTCCAGGTAGCAGGCCATGCTCAAGGCTGATACAAGGTCAGAGCTGGGTCTGTTGGAGACCAGGGACAGTGGTATCAATGCCGCCTTCTTCTTACCTAGCTCGCCACTTCCCCAAAGCAGGTTTGCACATGTCCAGGTGTTCTGTTCCTTGTTCTGGCCAGAGGTGAGTGCGGGCATGTTAGTCGGCCATTTACAAGTGGGTCTCAGAGAGGTGAACTGATCGGCCCAGGGTCATGCAGCTCATAAGTAGATGTCCAGGTGAGTGAATGGAGCTGGTGTTACTTGAGTGTCACTATGACCCAAGCATTAGATCATGTAAGGTGTTACCAGGCAGAAGACTACTTTCTGCCACAGCAGCTGAGTCTTAGATGTTGATGTCCAATTGTGCTTAACAATGACTTGTGGTATAACCTGGAGCAAGTTACTGCTGCTCTTTGGGTCTCAGTGTCCTCATCTGTAAAATGGGAGCGCCACAATATCTACATCACCAGAGTGGTCATATGGATTAAATGAGCCCATGCACGGAACAGTCTTAGAACAATGCCAGGCACATAGTAAGTGCTCAATAAATGTTAGCCACTGGCACGCACAAATGTCACAGCTCTTAACAAGGCAGAAATGTAGCACCCTGCAGGGGGCTGGTGCACCGGAGCGTAAGGTATGTGACTCAGGGCCATGGGCTCCATGGCCACGTGGCCATTCCCAGTGATTGATGTATAAATGCAGGCACTCAGCAGTGGCGTGCTCTGCCCAGTCCAAAGGAGGAAAACAAGTTAGAGACTTGTGTAAATGTTTGCCCCATGCCCAGTCATGAGGATCCTGTGGTGTCCAGAGCCCAGGACAATGCTTGGGTTCATGAACCCCTGCCAGAACACTCTTCTCAGGTCCACTTGCAAATAATCAGAGCCATCTCAAGGACTCTCCCAGGATGTGGAAGCCAACTCCTTGCTTATCAAGAGACATCCTGGGGAAAAAAGGGGGCACCCCCTACCCATAACCCCATGAGAAATAATGCCTTTGGAGAGAAAGGCAGGCATACCTGATTGGAATACTATCTCAGTCACTGACCAGCTATGTGACTTCAAGCAAGTCATTTCCCCTCTCTGAGCCTCAGTTTCCTCATCTATAAAATGGGACTTCCTTGAGAATATAACGGGACAGTTTTCTCAGGGATAGGTCCTACTTTGCCGAAACCCCAGTGCCAAGCACAAAGCTTAACACCAAATGGTTATTTAACTAGGATGTAGCAAATAGGTGAATATGAATGGCTATATGTATCAAGGCCTTAACAAGGAGCCAGCATTGCTCTAAACACTTCCAATACATCAGTTCATTTCATCCTCACGGTGAGAAAAGGAGTATAAACCAAAACCAGATGCCAGTATTCCAACTCATGGTGAGCGTCAGAGTAGAACTGTGCTCCACAGGGTTTTCAATGGGTGATTTTGGGGAGTAGATTGCAAGGCCTTTCTTCCAAAGCACCTCTGGGTGGAGTCAAACCTCCAATCTTTCAGTTAGTAGCCGAGCTTGTAAACAGCTTGCACCACCCAGGAACTCCAGAAGGACCATAATCAAAAAGATCCAAACCCACTGCCACTGAGTGGATTCCAACTCATAGCGACCCCATAGGGCAAAGCAGAACTGCCCCATAGGGTTTCCAAGACTTTAAATCTTTACAGAAGCAGATTGCCACAACCTCCTCCCATTGCTGTTGAGTGGATTCTGACTCATAGAGACCCTACGGATGGCCAGTCAATTCCAGCTCATAGCAACCATGGAGTGGCTGCCGGGTTCAAACCCCTGGCCTTTTGGTTAGCAGCTGAGTGCTTAACCACTGCACTACCATGGACTCCAGAAGGTTGAGAATTATCCCTATTTTGCAAGTGAGAAAACTGAGGCTTGGGAAAAAAGCGAAATCATTTGTCCAAGGTCATGCAGCTAGTAAGTGGCTGACCCAGGCAGTTTGAAACTGGAGTCTGAGATTATAGCCACCAGGATCCAAGTGAAGGGAAGGAAGGAAGAAGATGCAAAGGCAAGTGCCTGTCTTATAGAGTGGCATGCGTGGAGGGATCGATCCATATCTGTATAATCAACATGCTAATTAAATGCAGAGAAGGCACTCGGCAATTTCGATGTTCTTTTTCCTACTCTATAGGGTCTCTGGAAGACAGTTGGACAGAGAGGATCCCCATCCACTGAGAAAGTGGAGCCCCAAATGGTACTGCCCTGTGGCTAATTTGTCCAGAAGGATGTCCAACAGAGGCTCCTACTGGGGCCCTCTGGCCAAAGCCAGCCTCTGTTGGTTACTGTGGTCCATGCAGCGTTTTTAAATGCCAGAATAGGTTTCTAGAATTTAAAAATTGGGAATGTTCACATGAAAATCCAGATTCCTGGTGTGTCCTTCTAACAACTTATAAGATGGGACACCTCCATGTCTTAATTTCCATAGGCAGCAATTGGTCAGGTTGGCAGCAGCTGTCTCCTTTAGAAGAAAAAGTATTTCCCATTTTACCATGTGCTGGCTCCGGGGGGCACTTGAGTTTGCGACCCCATGTACACAAGGGCTATGGGAGCCTGAAAGTAGGATGGAGTTTGCTGGCCGATGGCTCAGCAAGAGGCCCAGTCCTGGAAGGTTTTCTCGTCTTGCCTGGGTAAAGATGACTCACAGCCCACCATGTGTCTCTGGCAGAGCCAGCTTTCCTTTCCTATTTTGTTTTTATAAAGCAGAAATAGAAGTTTCCATAATGTGGTGCAGCTCCACCCGGCACTGACAGCCTTGGGAAGCTGCTGCTGTCTGTGAATGTCCAGGGGTGCACTTTGGTTGGAGCCAGCTATTGCTCATGATCTCCCAGAGCTGCAGGACAGCACGTGCCTGAAGACAGGGACTCCTTGCTGTGTCCGCTGCTGATGAGATTGCCAAGGGGTTGGGAGCCTCGGGCCACAAGTGAGAGAGTGGTGAACCAGGGTCCTAGTCCAGGTTCTGTAACTAGTTCATCCATCCACCTAACCACCCATCTACCTGTCCATCCACCCACCCACTCATCCACCAACCCACCCACTCATTCATCCATCCATCTACCCACTCACCCATCCATCCATCCATCCACCCACCTACCCACCCACCCAAGGACTATTTATTGTGCACCCACTATGTGTCATCACCACCCAACTGTCAGTTTGTCATACTGTGGTGGCTAGAATGTTGCTATTATGCTGGAAGCTACGCCACTGGTATTTCAAATACCAGCAGGGTCGCCCACGGAAGACAGGTTTCAGTGGAGCTTCCAGACTAAGGCAGACTAGGAAGAAAGACCTGGCAATCCACTTCTGAAAATTAGCCAATAAAAACCCTATGAGTCACAACAGAATATTGTCTGATATACTGCTGGATGATGAGCCCTCTAGGTTGGAAGGCACTCAAAATACACAGTGGCTGCAATGATGGACTTGGGCACAACAACAATTGTGGGGATGGTGCAGGACAGGGCAACATTTCTTTCTGTTGCACATGGGGTCACCATCAGTCAGAGCCAACTTGAAGGCAACTAACAACAACTATGTGTCAGGTTCCTGACACTACACTGGGAAGATACAGCAATAAACAAGCAGACTCAGATCTTGTCCTCACAAAGTCTGCAGTCTTATCAAAAAGGTACTAATAAAAGAAGATGAGGGAACAGCGAAGTGTCCCTTGCTAGGAGACTGATTAGATACAGTTGGGTTCCTCCTTAGAGTGGGATACCATGGGGTCTGGTATAGAACCTCTAAGGGAAAAAATCCAGAGGACATATAGTGAAGTGACTATAGTACAGGGGCCCTAACTCCCTGTGGGTAAAGACCAGGGAAGGCTGCTGGGAAGAGGTGCCTTTTAGGGGTACCTGGAGGACCAGAGGACTTGAAATTCCCTAAGAGAATCAACCATCTTCCACAAGGAGATTCTCTCAGGAATAAAGGGCCCTGGAGGCATTAAAAGGAAACTCATAAAAAATTCATCTTTGAGTAGTAATTGCATCATAAAAAGTATTGAGTTGGAGTGCAAATGCAAATTGGGCTGTATGAATTAATGACGTAAATGGTTGGAATAAGGGCACACGTTCAGAGAAAGTCCTGTACCCACCCTCTTCTGTATGCTGGGCAAAGGTGAGCAGGTAGGAGGGTGCCCTAGTGGGCATTTTCATTTACTGTCTCCCAAAACTGTGATTCTTCGTTATGCAAGAGGTGGGACCTGCAGTATGCTGGTCTCATCAAAGTTCAGAGGACGGTCACCATGAGGTCACAGCACCCCTGCCTCATATCTTCCTGTGGTTTTTGAACTGTGTCCTGTGGACCTTGAGGTTCCGTGCTAATGTTTTCAGAAGCCCCATGTTGGGGAGTTGGGTGTGAGAGGATTTAAGTACAGAATGTTCTAGAACCTGCCCCTAGTTTAACCAGATCAGCTCCTTTCATTTATTTATTTTTTTGCATGTGGATTCTTTTTTTTTTTTTTTTTAATCCTATGTAAGGTTTCATGTAGAAAGAGATTAAATAAGAACAACCCCACTTAATACAATGTAAAGTTCCAATTTTTTAACCTGGTACCCAAGTCTTCTAAAATGGAACCAACCATTTCCCCACGCTCAGCTAAACCATTTCCCAGCCTCTGCCTCTCACTGCCCTGTACTCCAGCCTCCAGCCACACAAATACCAAGCCACAGATGCTCTATGCTCCTCCATGCTTCCCTTATCCTCATACTGTTCGCTTTTTAAAGCTGCCTTCAAATGCCTCCTCCTCCAGGAAGATCTCTCTGACTCCCCCAGGTGTTCTCAATATTGCCAAAATGTCTCGGGTGTTCCCCAAGAAGAGCTCTGACCCACCAAGAGTGAGGCTCTCTTTCTACTGACTCATCCGCTCCACCAGCAGACTGTGAAAGCCATGGGGGCAGGGCCTGTTACCTGGTCCTTTCTGGTGCCCAATGCTATGACCAGCATAATGCAGGTCCCCAAGAAATGGGTGCTGAGCAAAGGCGGTGTCAGGAAAGAACAGAGAAAGGGTAGGTTTGGAAGATCAATGGATGGATGGATGGATGGATACACGGAAGGGAGAGAGGGAGGAAGAGAGGTAGGAAAGGAAAGGAGGGAGCGAGAGGGAGAAGTAAGGAGGAGGGAAGAAGGAACAGAGGAGGGAGGGAGGAAAGGCAGATGGGTGAGTAGATGAACAGAAAGACAAAAAGTGGGAAAGGTGGATGGATGGAAGGACGAAGGAAAGGGAGGAGAGATGGAAGGATGGATGGGTGGGCACACGTAGGTACAAATGGGCAAGCCCCTGGCTCTGGCTTCCCCATGAGTCACAGGCCTCCACCTTCCCAGCCTCCTCTTCCTGCCTCCCCCTTCCCTCCTTCAGGGAGCCAGCACCTGACATGCCCTCACCCACTCAGTTGTTACTCCTTGAGCAGCTTCCCTTATCCTGTTCCTGCTCTTCCTACAAGCAGAGAAGCAGAAAAATCCATCCTGATGAGGCCGCAGCTGCCTGCCCTGGCCCCCTCCTCCCCCTGCAACCTGTAACTCTTGGGCAGTCAGGCAGAAACAGGCAGTCAATTTCTTCCAGGATAGAGCTTGGAGATAAGCACAGTCCTGCAGGGTGACAGGCGGCCCTTTCTCCTTCACCGGAGGCGGCACCTCCCTGCCTCCCTTGCCCAGATGCTACCAGCTGTGTAATTCTGGGGAGGTACCCCACCCCATGCACCACACTCAGCTAAGACCCAGCCCTATCAAACACCAGCAGGGCAGGATTCTCCAGAATTCTCAGTTGCCATCCATCACCCCTTCTCCCTGCCCTGGCTTCCTCCTTGCGATGAGCAAGCCCCCTTCACTCCTGCTTGCCCTCTGTGGCTAATGGGCAGGCTCCCTGGCAGAGGAGGGCAGCTGATAGGCTCGTAGTTAACCAAGTATCAAGTTGTGCCCTGGTGCTTTGGTGGGTGCTGTGATGCTCCCCAGATTTCCCCTCAACTGCCAAAGGAGCTGATGCTGACAGCTCACAGCTGAGCCCTTCTCCTCTAGCTGCAAGAGCTGCCTTGTCCGTGGTCAAACCTCCTTCCAATGACTGGCCCACGACGAGGATATATAGCTCTGGCCTCCTCGGCTCAAGCCAGGACTGCTTCGAAAAGACATTCCAGCCCTGGAGCTCCCCAGGGCATCAGCTGGGGCCTTTGCTGAGCCTGAATCACATCCCAACTGCTCTCTGCCCCAACCTGCTCCTTTCTCTTCTTCTACAAGGTTGAGGAGTCCCTGGATGGTGCAAATGGAAAATGAGCTTGACTGCTAATCAGAAGGTTGGAGTTTGGAGTCCACCCAGAGGTACCTCAGGAGAAAGGCCTGGCAATCCACTTCTGAAAAATTAGCATTGAAAGCCCTATGGAGCACAAATCTACTCTGACACGTATGGGTTGCCCTGAGTCAGAGTTGACTGAATGGCAAATGGTAACAAGGGTTGATCCTGAAGGTCCCACCCTGCACCTGAATAAACCCCTGCACACAAATCTCAGAGTCTCAGGGTCTGCTTCCAGGGGAGCCAACCTGCAGTGGTGTTAGTTTGCATCTGCTTATTTAATTGCCACGGCAACACGGCAGAGCACGAGCACTGGTAGGTGGATCAGAACCTGAGCTCAAAGAGGTGACGCGTCTTGTCCAGGCCACACCAAGGGTGAACATCAAGGCTGGGATTCCACCCTAGTCCAGCTGACTTCTATTTAGTCGAGACTCCGGCAGCCCTCAACGTCTGCCCCAATGCCCCTCAGGACATGACCCCCCGGTAGAACTTTCTGAGGTTCTGACTGTGGTGAGTCCCAGAGACTGGGGCTCCCTGCCTCAGCTGTCAGGGCAGCCGAGAGGAGACACACATAGTCAGCCTTAGGATAAGGCTCCCCATCTAGCTCTCCAGAGTACCAGGGCTACTCCTGCTGCCTCTCTGCCTTTGGCTCTGGATCCTGTGCCTTTACCTTTCATGCTCACCAATGTCCCAGGGGCCACATGCTACAACTGGAAGAACCAGACACATTTGGCTTCTATCCTGGGCTTTTGATGGAATGGGCCACTTCACCCTTCACTGAGCCTTGATCTCCTCTTCTTTCAAGTGGGTGGTTGTGGCAGTGACAAGAAGCTAGGTAGATGGATGGATGGATGGATGCGTGCATGCATGGATGCATGGGTGGATGGATGGATAGATGGATGCACATAGATAGATAGATACATGGATGTATCAATGGCTGGATGCATGGCTGGCTGGCTGGCTGTAGATAGATACAGGATAGATGGATGGACGGATGGACGGATAGATGGATGGACGGAGAGATGGATGGACAGATGGATGGACGGATAGATGGATGGACAGATGGATGGATGGACGGATGGATGGATAGATGGATGGATGGACAGATGGACGGACAGATGGATGGATATAGATAGATGGATGCACGGATGGACATAGCTAGATAGATACATGGATGTATGGATGGCTCGATGGATAGAGATACACAGATGATAAACAGAAGGGTTGGTAAAGTGCCTGGCGCACAACAGCTGCCGAGTAAATCTCATTTCCTTTCTTTATTACTAATGACAATATCCAAAGCTGATGAGGACAATTCTGTGCTAGAGAGTATGTGAAGCAGTGAGGTCGCATCATCTCATTTAATCCTTGCAACAATTCTATGAAGTGACGTAAATAGTTTGCAGTCGACTGCAAACCTAAAGGTTGGTGGTTTGAACCCACTCAGCAGTCAGTACTGCTGAAGACCTGGTGATCTGCTTCTGTAAAGATTAAGCCAAGAAAACCCTATGGAGCACAGGTCTATTCTGTCGCACATAGAGTCATCATGAGTTGGAATCGATTTGATGGCAACAAACAACAACAGCAGGTACTATTATCATCCCCATTTCACAGATGAGAAAACAAAGCTGAGAGAGATGAAGGGACTTATCCACAGTTCTCAGGTGGAGGAAGTGGAGCCATTTGGACTGGAAGCCCTCTGTCCAGCTATAAGGCCCACATTCTTAATCACTTGGCCTCCTCTTCTCCTTCCCCTTCATTTGTCCTGTTTCACCTCCAGGTCAAATGTCCCAATCCCAGGCAGACCATGACCCCCAGGGTGCTTGGGTATCCCCCAGATCTGACTGGTGGGGTCACTACATTTGAGACCCTTGTCTTCAGGTCCCCAGCTGAGAAAACCAATGGAAGTCCTGTGTTCTGGGTCTCAGGTTGCTCACACCTTAGTAACCTAGTGAGGCCAGCCCATGAGTAACAAGAAAACCCTGTGCCTGGGCTGGGAGCTGCCTTATAAACCCATGTTCTCATAGAGCCTCTGCCTCTGGGAAACCATTTCTACCCTCTAGGCAGCTCTAATGCCTTCCAGCCACGGAGAAGAGGGGTCCACTGGCCCCTGTGGGTGGCCATAAATCCATAATTGGACAACGTCTGGGACTACCCATCTCCATAAAGAGAAACCAGAAGAATGTGGTAAAATTGTTTACAAGGCCACTGAGACTTCCTTCATGGCTGGGCCAGGGGTCCGGGCTGCTTCACACAAGCCCTTTTCTGTGGCTGCCCCTGATCTGGCCTCTGTGTGGGAAGAGCACTGGACTAGGAGTCAGCCAAGCCTGGGTTCCAATCCCAGCTGCTGCTGGGACCTTGGCGATGTCACTTAAACTCTTCTTGCCTCAGTTTTCTTTCCTGTGAACTGGGGCTACTACTCCCCTCACAGAGTTATTGTCAAAATTAGTAGGACGAGGCCTTACTTGGGGGCAGTAGTGGTTCAGTGATTGAATTCTTGCCTTCCATGCAGGAGACCCAGGTTCGATTCCTGGCCAAAGCACCATGCACAGCCACCACCCAACAGTGGAGGCTTGCAGGTTGCTATGATGCGGAGCAGGTTTCAGCAGAGCTTCCAGACTAAGATAAACTAGGAAGAAAGGTCTGGCAATCTACTTCTGAAAATCATTCAGTAAAAACCCTATGGATCACAACAGTCTGATCTGCAACTGATCATGGGGATGGTTTGGGACCTGAAGCGTTCCATTTCATTGTAAGTGCTGGGGTTGTCATGAGTTGGGGGCCTACTCGACTAACAACAACAATAAGACCTTACTTAGCTCAGCTCGAGAAATTCTTACTATCATTACAAAGCTTTGAAGTGGACAGTTCTATGATTGATTGGAGACAGGGTGGGAGAAGATGGGACAGGGGACCAGACAAACCGGAATCCAACCTTAATGGGGGGTCTCCAAATGTTTCTCCTTGTTCCCATCGGGGTGGTATGTTTAGGCCTCTGGCCAGCCCTCTTCTTTACCCCTTCTCTGGCCAGTTTAGAAAGAAGCTATGGGATTTACCAAGTAGATTACCTGGCACTTAGCTAATGAATGACACCCCCCTCCCCGCCACGATATCGATCCACCGCTGGCAACCCCAAAGCTTGCAGCAGCCACCGGACAGTTTAAAAAGAAAACCAGCCGTTAATAAAATTGAATGGTGGGGGGTGGGAGGGGGAGGTTGCAGGTGGAGGAGAAGATGGAGGAGGAGGGCTGGAAGAAGCTAGCAGACAAAGAAGAAAACAGGAATAAAAGTGTCCTTCTGATCCAAAACCAGCAGAGCAGATGTATGATTTTTTTTTATATGATTAACCAGTTCCATGAGAAAATGCCTACCATATAACTGTGCTAAATAAAACATAGTGAAAGTCTGCATGATACAAACTCGGGGCAGCCCTGTAACATGTTTTCTTAGTTCCACATCTGCCTTATTTAAAAGGAATTTGCTGTCCATATTTTATACGATAGGCATTTTCATATGAAAATCCAGATGTGTGGAATTTCTTGGAAAATTAGAATACTAACACTGGACTTGCATTCCTTTGTGGCGGTAACTGGGTGGGGCATGACAGCTAAAAGGTATCGAGGTTAATAAACCAGGCTCTCCACTCAGCCATTTCCTGGCTGTGTGACTTTGTGTAGGTTACTTAACCTCTCTGAGCCTCCTTGCATTTCTATAAAACAGAAGTCAAACATCTCATAAGGTTGTTGTTAGTTGCTGTCATGGATTGAATTGTGTCCCCCCAAAATACCTGTAGCTTGGCTAGGACATGATTCTCAGTATTATATGATTGTCTACCATTTTGTCATCTGATGTGATTTCCCTATGTGTTGTAAATCCTATCACTATGATGTAATGAGATGGATTAGTCGCAGTTATGTTGATGAGATCTACAAGGTTAGATTGTGACTTAAGCCAATCTCTTTTGAGATATAAAAGAGAGAAGTGAGCAGAGAGACATGGGGACCTCATACCACTAAGAGAGCAGCTCCAGGAGCAGAGTGGGTCCTTTGGACCTGAGGTTCCTGCACAGAGAAGCTCCTAGGCCAAGGGAAGATTGATGACTCCGACCTTCCTCCAGAGCTGCCAGAGAAAGCCTTCTGCTGGAGCCGACACCCTGAATTTGGACTTGTAGCCTACTAGACTGTGAGAGAATAAATTTCTCTTTGTTAAAGTCATCCACTTGTGGTATTTCTGTTAGAGGAACACTAGATGACCAACACAGTTGCCACTGAGTCAGCTTTGCCTGTGGAAACCTTATATACAACAGAACAAAACACTGTGTGGTCCTGTACCATCTTCACGATGGTTTGTCATGTTGAGTTCATCGTTGTGTATTGTGAGTGCCTTCCAACCTAGAGGCTCATCTCCCAGCACTCCATCGGACAATATTCTGTTGCTATCCATAGGGTTTTCCCCGGCTAATTTTCAGAAGGAGATCACCAGGTCTTTCTTCCTAGTCTGCCTTAGTCTGGAAGCTCTGCTGAAACCTGTCCACCATGGGTGACCCTGCTGGTATTTGAAATACCAGTGGCACAACTTCCAGCATTATAGCAACACGCAAGCCACCACAGCATGACAAACTGACAGAAGGGGGTGGTGACATAGGGTTTTAGGAAAAATTAAATCTGAAAAAGAATTCATATGATAAGCTTACCTCAGTGCCTGGAACAGAGTAACAAAACCAAAAACCAACCCCATCGCCGTTGAGTTGATTCCAACTCACGGTGACCCCACGTGTTACAGAGCAGAACTGCTCCACTGCGTTCTCTTGGCTATAATCTTTACTGAAGCAGATCACCAGGCCTTTCTTCCACAGCACCACTGAGTAGGCCGAACCAGCAACCTTTAGGTTAGGATTTGAGTGCAAACTGTTTGTGCCACCCAGAGACCTTTAAACAGTCAAAAAAGATTAGCCATTATTTATATTACCACTACTGACGTTCTTAAAAACTACCTGGTAGTGATGGACAAGGTCTCACATCCATTGCCCAGCCTGCTTCTGGCCCCTGAGCTCATTCCAGTGACCAGCCAGGCCCCTCTGGGCTTCGAGTTTGAGACCCTAATCCCCTGATCCAAAGCCTGAACTGAATTAATATCAATAACAGATGTGCGTATATATGTGTGTGTGTGGCGGGGGGGTTGGATTTTACAGGACTTTATCTTCTTATTCTTATTACTTACTATTCTCATCAATAGACAAAAATAGACTTGGCTTTAGAAAAAAAAAATCAATATACGCAGAGCTGAGCATTCTGTATGATCACAGTGATGGCAATCGTACCCAGAAAGCAACAAGATGGAAAAAAAGAAAACAAAATGCTAAACCGTGGCTTTCTCTGAACTAGGAAATTATGGGCAATTTAAATCGTCTTTCTGTATCTTTTCTGCAACAAATCTCTTTCATATTTCTAATCAAACAACCCAATACCAGCTATGAGCAAATGAAAACACGATTAACTCAAGTTGACAGAGATGTGACTTCACAGAAGTTTCGTTGGAAGAGGGGTCTAAAGCGTGGCAAGGGTAGAGTTTTGTCAGGCCTACCCCTCAGCCTCTCAGTGACCTGGTATAGGAGCAAAGACTGTGTGGGACGGCTGTAGCCCTGTTGTCCTGCACCCTGGACCTCTATCAAAGGAGAGGAACAAGCTAAATGTCTCACGGGCAGAGAAATGGGGGCTGACATTTCTTAAGGAGTCTCGGGGTGGCTCAGATGGTTAAGCGCTTGCTCACTAACCGAAAGGCTGGAGATCTGAATCCACCCAGAGGCACCTCAGAAGAAAGGCTTGGTGATCTGCATCCAGAAATTCAGAGCCATTGAAAACTAGAGTATACTTCTACTCTGAAACACGTGGGGTCCCCATAAATCAGAATCAATTCCATGGCAACTGGTTGGTCTGATTCGCTGGTTTAGCATCTTAAGTATCTGTGTGCCAGGCACTGATTGACAAGTTTTTACACATCTGTGTCAGCTAAAATGCCAAAGACTTAATAAACAGGGCTTTCCACTCAGCCATTCCTAGCTGTGTGACTTTGTGCAGGTTATTTAACCTCTCTGAGCCTCTTTGTCATTTTTATTAAAAAAGGGGGTTGAACTTACCTCACAGGGTTGTAACCAGCTAGTTCTCATCAAGTTGACTCTAACTCCTGGTGACCCCATGAGTGTCAAAGTAAAACTGTGCTCTATAGGGGTTTCAATGGTAGAACTCCAGGCCTTTCTTCTGAGATGCCTCTGGGTGAACTTGAACCTTCAACCTTTCAGTTAACAGTTAGCACATCAACTGTTGCACCATCCAGGGACTTTATAGGCTTGTAGGAAGTTTTAAATCAGAAAAAAAAAGAATGAAATCATACAATGAGCTTAGTTCAGTGCCCAGTTATAGAATTAAAAAAAAAAAAAAATTTGAATATGACAGTGAAAAAGTTCAGCGATTATTTATGTTACTACTATTGACGGCTCTTAAAAACCACCTACTGTGTGCCTGGCAGTGATGGGCAAGTTTGTGAATTCATTGTCTAATCAACTTCCCACAACAGCCCTACAAGGCTGAGGCCATGATGCCCCACTGTAAGAGGAAGGTGAGTCTTTGCAAGGAGAGGTGACTTATTGGAGATGACTGTTCCCCTCCTCTCAGTACTATGGCTGGGAAGGACTTCTGAGCTGTAGAGTACACTCTGGGAGTCCTTGGTGCTTTATTCCCCACGGACTGACCCCCACGAGGGCTGAGAACACATCTGTGTGATTCCCAATTGAGTCTCCAGCACTGATCACTCCACGTGCACTTGGAGGCTCTCATCAATGTACCATTTAAACTGAGATCAGCTGAACACCTACTTTGTGCCTGGCCCATGCTAGCCCCTCACCCAATTGCCCACTGTAAAATGAAGAGCAAGACTTCTGGAAATAGAGAGACCAGATTCAAGTTGTCCCTCCACCATCACTATGCGGCTTAGGCCAGTGGCTTCACCTTTCTGAGCCGCGGTTTTAGCATCTGTGAAATGGGCACGTTTATGAGATTCCCTCAAGATAATTAGTGCATGTAAGGGCTCCATAGACAGTGATTGAAAACGATCTAACTATCCCCATTTTACAGATAAGGAAAGTTGACCATAATCCATCCATCCGTCCATCCACCCATCTACCCACCCACCCACTCATCTGCCCATCCACCCACCCATCCACTCACCCACCCATCCATCCTTCCTTTGCTAGCACATTGGAGCAGTGCATCCCTCTGCCCAGGGCTCAAAGAGTGCCAGGGCCCCCAAAAGTCATCTGGAGGAGAGAGGCAGGGAGCAGGCCTTCCCTGGGGACTTCTCATCTCCCACCGCCAGGAAGACAACTGCGGCCAGACATTTGGAAGGGATTACAAACATCCCGTCTGATTCTGCTCTCCCCTGTGCGTAGCTTAAAGCAGTGGGTTCCTCCAAGGAATTTTGGTTGGGTTCCTTGGCAGAGAGAGACCTGGAAGAATGATGGAGGGCTCCCTCCCCTCTGCCCTGTCCACAAATGGTTCTCTTCATTTCAGAGAATCCAGAGCAGTGGGCAGTAAACCTCCAGACTCAGCCACTTCCTGCTGCAGTGTCCTCAGGCAAGGGCCTTCACTTCTCTGAGCCTCACTTTCCCCATCCATAAAATAAGAATAGTAATAGAGCACAATAGAAGACAGGGAGCAAAGGTCCTGAGATCGGAGGGTGCCTGTTTCAGAAAGAGCAAAGAGACTGGTGTGGTTAGAAGTGAAGCAAGTAAAAGGGAAATAGACTATACTGTCAGGGAGGTAATAGGGGGTTGAGTGTGGAACCTAGAGACTTAGTAAGACAGAGAACAGAGGGGCCCCCAAATCTCGAAACGAAGTAACAAGAAATGGGCCAGGGCACAGAAACAAAGCCATTCCCCCAGAACAATGGGCCAGGGTATCTAAAAATAGCCCACAAACTTCTTCAAAGTTGCCTTTCAGAAGCAGCTGGAGAAAACCAGGCCCAGGGACATGCGCAGACCATCCACCTGTGACCGCTGTGTGACCTTCCACCAGGGACAGTGAGGGGCTGCAGCCCCAGCCGGGGAACCGAACCTGGAGAGTGAGAGACTGCGCAGGCGTGATGCCCCATAATAAGTCCTGCTATGTACAAATCTCAGAGGCCTCCTGGACAGGAGCCATCTTGGAAAGCTACTGCACGCGCACCTTAGTTAACATATCCCCATCTGTGTCTATGAATAAGCATAAATCTTTTCCTGCCCAAGAACTTTTAAAAACTCAGGCCCGTCTTTTGTTTTGTGAGATGAGGGTAAGCGTTGCTTTAGGCCCTCCTTGTCTCCGCTTACAAGCCTCTTCAATAAAGCTTTGCTCGTGTGCCTTACCTGCTCATTCTTGACCAGTGAGAGGCAAGAACCTTATTCCAGTAACAGTAGTGGTTTTGAGATAGAATTCTCACCTTCTGTGCAGGAGACCCAGGTTCGACTCCCAGCCAATGCACCTCATGCACAGCTACACAGCCTGACAGTGGAGGCTTGTGTGTTGCTGTGATGCTGGTTCAGTGGAGCTCCCAGACTAAGACAGACTAGGAACAAAGACTTGATGATCTGCTTCCGAAAATCAGCCAATGAAAACCCAGTGGGTCACAATGGCCCCATCCCACTGTCGCCATAAGTCGGGGTCTACCTCAACCGCAGCTAATGACAACAACAACTAGAACATCCCATCCTTGCTGTGAGGAATCCATGAGTCAATGTAAATTAAGTGCCCAACACAGATGTTCGAGAAAATGCATTTCCCTCTTATTCTAATTTCAAGTTTGCTTTTTGATGCAACCAAGAAAGCAGGGTAGTGCATTATAAAAGATTTTGATACAGAATCTAAACCCCTAGCCTGTCGGATGCCCTTAGCAAACTCACTTCCCAACCCCGTCCCTCAGTTTCCCCAACCTTCCACCTCCTACTCCCCAGCCCTTCCCACATTGGCCAGCCCTGCTTGCCTCAGCTGCTCACAGCACGTCCTCAGCTCAAAGGCATCCTAATCTTCCTCACTCTTCCCACACCCAAGGCCCCTCTCCCTCTCCCTTCTGTCTGTCTGTCTTTCACCATCAGAAGTCACTGGTATCAGAGCTCTTTTATTCCCAAGTCTCTGCCCTGGGCTCAGCCTTGTCCTGGCCTGTCTCTGCTCCTCCCCCAGCAGGTTCCTCCCTCTCTTGGTTCATCTTCGCTGTGTTCTTCCTCTTTCCTTTGTACTGGGTTGATCTGGGCTCCTGGCCCCCTTCTCTGGTGTCTTGGGAGAGGTGGAAATGGGAAGTCAGAATTTCAGGACAGGGCAAGGTGGTACCTTCCATAGAGGCCCTTGCTTGCCTGCCACGCATCTCACCAGCCATGGGGCCCAGCCTGATTCACTTGACTTGTCAGACTCAATGAGGGGCTGGAGTTGGGTTGGAGTTGTTCCTCAGTAACTATAGCAGTGATATGTGTGCTGCGTGTTGGTGAGGTGGTGTGTGTGTGTGGTGTGTGGTCTATGTGTGTGTGCTGTGTGTATGTGAGGTAGTGTATGGTGTGTCCGTAGGTGTGTGTGCTGTGGCGTGTGTGTACAGTATGCACTGTATGATGTGTGTAGTGTGGTGTGTCTATGTATGTGTGGTGTGTGTATGGTATGTGATTTGTGGTTTGTGTGTGGTATGTGTGATGTGGTGTGTGGTGTGTGGTTTGTGTGTGCATGTGTGTGATGTGGTGTGTGGCCTGTGTGTATGCATGTGTGCACGAGCGATGTGATATGGTATGTGTTGTGGTGTCGTGTGGTGTCTGTCTTCCCCTCTCTCTCTATCTCTCCCTTTACTCTTTTCCTCTCCCTCCCACCCATGCCGTGCCTTTTTGTGTCAATGTCTCTAAGTCTCTCTGAGTCTCTTTGTTCTGTCTTACTTTGTCTTCTATGTCTCTCTTCCCTATCTGCGCCTTTTTGTCCCTGTATTTTTTTCTCTCTCTCTCTCCTCCACCCCATCACCTAGTGCCCTGGTCCCTCGGTGTGTGCCTCTCCGTCCATCTCTCTCACCTCCGTGTGCACCCAGCCTCTCCTAGTAAGGTGCCACCAGCTTGTCCATCACAGAAGCAGTCAGGACACCGTAGGGAACCACAAAGCTCCTCAGTGCTGCTCAAACGCGCAAGTCCTCTCCCCATGGGGCCAAGTCAGAGCTGCTCTCTGCAGCGCTGCGCCGGGTAAATAGTCTCCATTTAAGACAAAAAAAAAAAAAAAAAAAAGGCCCTGAGATTAGAGGGTGCCTGTTTGAAAAATAGCGAAGAGACTGGTGTGGTTAGAGGAGAAACAGGTAAAAGAGAAATAAACTATACCCTAAGGGAAGTAATAGGGGGTTGAGTGTGGAACCTAGAGACTTAGTAAAACAGAGAACAGTGGGGGCCCCAAATCTGTAAACAAAGTAACAAGAAATGGGCCAGGGTGCAGAAACAAAGCCATTCCCCAGAACAGTGAGGCAGGGAATATAAAAATAGCCCACAAACTTCTTTAAAGTTGCTTTTCAGAAGCAGCTGGAGAAAACCAGGCCCAGGGACATGCACAGAACATCCACCTGTGACCGCTGTGTAAACTTCCACCAGGGGCAGTGAGGGGCTGCAGCCCTAGCCGGGGAATCGAACCCAGGGAGCGAGAGACTGTGCAGGTGTGACACCCCATAATAAGTCCGGCTACAAATCCCAGAGGCCTCTGGGACAGGAGCCATCTTGGAAAGCTACTGTGGCACCTTAGTTAACCTATCCCCGCTTGCACCTATGAATAAACATGAATCTTTTCCCACCCAAGAGCTTTTCAAAACTCAGGCCTGTCTTTTGTTCTGTGAGATGAGGGTATGTGTTGCTCTAGGCCCTCCTTGTCTCCGCTTGCAAACCTTTTCAATAAAGCTTTGCCTTCCTCACCTGATCATTCTTGACCGGTGAGAGGCAAGAACCTTATTCCGGTAACAATTTGGTTTTGGTTTTTATCAGATACATGGTTCCCAAATATTTTATCCCATCCTGTAGTCCATCTCTTCACTGTTAGTAATGTCCTTTCATACATAAAAGTTTTTAATTAAGACGAAGTTCAATTTATCTGTTTTCTTTTTTTGTTCAAGCTGTAAGTGTCACATCTAAGAATCCTTTGCCAACAAGGTCCTAAAGATTTATCTCTCTGATTTCTCCTAGAGTTTTATGGTTTTTCACTTATATATTTTATCATATATATAATTTTTTATAATATATATGATATGACATATATATGTATTCTCTTATATGCTTTTTTCTATTATATTTACATAGTTGATCCATTTTTGGTTAATTTTTATATGGTACGTGGTAGAGGTCTAACTTTATTCTTTTGCATGTGGAAATATCCACTGAAACCCACCCCTCACTTGAAACAATGACTCCCACAGTCACAGCTATTCTTTATCATTATCCCACACTCTTACCTTCAAGGTTCACCCTCTCAGTTCCCACTCTCTCACCACCCACTTGCTTGCTCAAAAGGCCCTGCCTGGACACATGTTCTCAATTCACATGTTGACCTCTTGTCCTTCATAAGTCCACACTTACCCTGGAAATGCTACCTTTTCATTTTCAGCTTCCTCCATTTTAACTTGTGTTGCATTTTCAATCATAAAAATCACCTTTCTTGCAAGCACCCCCGCATCCTTTGCTTTTCATGATAAAATTATCGGTCATCCACGCTTTTTACTTTTCTCAAGTGCTATTTCAAGATGTAGATATTCGTACGATGTAAGTAGCATTTTCCTTAAATATACATCAACATTCTCTTTGTCCTTCGATGCTTTGCTCTTGTTTCCATAAACCAAAGGTTCTGTTATTTCCACATCTATTTTTCCGATATGTTCACTGACATTTTCTTTGTGGTATGTAATGATTTATTTTCTTATGCTGAGCATTTTAATGCATGGAAAATGTATTTGTTCTGGGGACTAGGGTGATATTTTGTATATACAATTTTGAGATTTCCACGGTGCCCATTTTCAAAAGATTTGTTTTCATTGTGTAAAAATGCTTTTTAATTTCTTGCGTGTAAGGAAATTTTAAAACTCGAGGTACCTGAGAAAATCTGAATGGCCGACTTGAGGTTTGTGTGTGATTCCTCTGTGGCTAATTCCATTTCCACCCTAGCAACAGCCATTTTCCCTGCTGGTTCAAAGAGACGAATGTCCAGTAATGATGACGTAATGACACTGCAACCCCTCCTTCCCCCCCCCCCCGCCACATACCCTTGTAATCACCACACCGTAACCAATCTAAGAAAGATATATATATATCCTTTTAAGTCAATTGCCTTATGAGCTCACATTACAGGAAATCCTGCCTTATGAGTTCCTACCACAGGAATTTCTGCCTCTGATTTCCTGCCATGGGAAGTCCTACCTTAAAATGATCTACCAATCAAGTAATGTCTTTCAATGGTCTAAGCCTGTAATTACCAATCTGAGGCAGGCAGCCTTAGAGCACAACCCTTCTAAGAGACACTTGATCTGACTTATCCTCCTACATGGAGAAAAATAAGCTGCGCTTTCTTCTGAAATTGTCCTTGACAAGATAACCACAGAACAGGGCATAAATAGCCTCAACCCTGCTCTGAGTGGAGACCTAACATTCTAATAAAGAAAAATTCATCTTTTCCTCCATCCTGGGGGATCGAAACCTTGTCTAAAGAAAATGCATAGTCATACCCAAGCTCTGAGTGCCTGTGTGAAGGTCAGTCCTGAATATGCATGATGAATTTGCATTTTCTTGTTTGCTCTCTGTAAAAGCCCACCTCCCCAAGCTGTCTGAGTAGTCTTGGAGGCAGCAGCCCCAGTTGCTCCTTTCCTTACACAATGAAATAAAGGCGACTTTCTGATCTCCCACCTGAGCCTCTTGTTTATTGGCTGTAACAAGTCACACTGAGTAAAACCTGAGGTTTTCGCCCGGAAACAAATCAAGCTATGTCTTTCAATGACCTAAGTTTGTAAATACCAATCAAGCACTGTACTTCAAGTTCTTTGTTTACCCCTTATAAAATGTCACTGCTTAGCCACCATATGGGATTACTGTATTCCACCACATGGAATTCAGTTTATTCCCAGCTCGAGCTATCTCTTTTCTTTCAGTAAGTCTTTCAGTTCTACACTAATCACAGTACGGATGGTTACTCTAGGACATTAACATGGAAGAAATTTTGATTATTACATTTCTTAAAATGTACTTATTTTTCTGGACATTTACTATTAAATAAAATTTAAATTATCTTTTTACGGTTCCTCATTGCAATATACCTCATTAGTATGCTGATATGGTTATAAAAAGCATAAGTATTCTTTTTGTCTATTTATATTGAATTTTATTATTGAGGAACATGTACGGAGCTCCTCCTTCATGTTATATTTTTATGTTCTCTAGTACGTTTTGTAATGTCTTTCATATACCCAAAAAACACCCATATACCCACCACAATTCTAATAAAAACTATAACAAATCAGGTAACAAGCAAGCTGGGAAGTGTAAAAACAACTACCCAGCCTTTTTGAAGTTTTGGTCTGTACTGGAACCTCCTTACATTTTTAAACAGTCAGTATTGCACTGAGGCTAGGGATCACCCCTGGAGAAAAGTATGAGTTCTTCTCAGCTAGCTTATGAACATCCCTGGGTCTGCTTGTGGTTTTTTCAGTTCCCTCATACAAGGTACTTTTGAAAGTATCTCTCCCCAGTTTCTCCTCCCAGACTGCAGGTATCTGTTATATGCTTAAGACCATCTTTAGCCCCAGGAAGCTACAGGAGATTCAGCCTTAGGTCTTTTCTCACTGCCCTTCAGCCTTGCTGATTTCTGAGACAAGCCAACCCACCACCAGGACCTTCTTCATCTTTCTCTTATCCTTACATAGATTAGAACAAACAGCAATTAGTTTATAAAGTCTGCTCTTTTCCATATAGATTTAGAAGCAGGCTTCCTCTCTGGAAATGTGGGCTGTGGCCACTTTAAGATAGCCATGCCCACCTGGGGAGGTGGAGGATCACAGCCCATAGAAAGTCAAAGATGTTCTATTATTTATGCACAGCCTTTTCCTTGATCCAGCATTTGCTTAGTTGGTGTAACCATCTGACTTGTTTCCAAAATTCTGAAAAAGTTGGTTCTGAGTTTCTGCTTTTTTTTTTTTCTTTGATGACTTCGTGGAAGGACAGGAGCTTGTAGCTACTTATGCCACCGTCTTGCTCCTACATAGTTTAAGACATGGGATATTAGTTATGCTATGACAATAGCATTGAATGAAAAGTAGAAGTATTATTACTGGAATAAGGTTCTTGTCTCTCACTGGTCAAGAATGAGCAGGTAAGGCACGTAGTTTTTCACACGAGCAAAGTTTTATTGAAGAGGCTTGCAAGCAGAAATGAGGAGGGCCTAGAGCAACGCATACCCTCATCTCACAGAACAAAAGACAGGCCTGAGTTTTGAAAAGCTCTTGGGTGGGAAAAGATTCATGTTTATTCATAGGTGCAAGCGGGGATAGGTTAACTAAGGTGCCACAGTAGCTTTCCAAGATGGCTCCTGTCCCAGAGGCCTCTGGGATTTGTAGCCGGACTTATTATGGGGTGTCACACCTGCACAGTCTCTCGCTCCCTGGGTTCGATTCCCCGGCTAGGGCTGCAGCCCCTCACTGCCCCTGGTGGAAGTTTACACAGCGGTCACAGGTGGATGTTCTGTGCATGTCCCTGGGCCTGGTTTTCTCCAGCTGCTTCTGAAAAGCAACTTTAAAGAAGTTTGTGGGCTATTTTTATATTCCCTGCCTCACTGTTCTGGGGAATGGCTTTGTTTCTGCACCCTGGCCCATTTCTTGTTACTTTGTTTGCAGGTTTTGGGGGCCCCTCTGTTCCTTGTCTTATTAAGTCTCTAGGTTCCACACTCAACCCCCTATTACCTCCTGATCGTATAGTCTATTTCCCTTTTACTTGTTTCTCCTCTAACCACAGTAGTCTCTTCGCTATTTCTCAAACAGGCACCCTCCAATCTCAGGGCCTTTGCTCCCTGTCTTAGTATGAGGACAAATATGATCATAATTGTAGGAAATTATTTCAAGATGAAAGAAATGCATTCAAATTTAGAAATATAGAGTGTGAGGAACATTTAAATTTTTGGTGCCAGTAGGTCTGAATCATGGGGGGTGATTTCAGAACTAAAATTACACACTCCATTCTGAATTTAACTGAAATCTCATTTCTACACTCCTGATAACCACTTGTGTCTGTTAGAGTTTGCTGTTTTGTAAGACAAGCTCAGTGCTTGTTATGTTGAGAATGTTCCCACAGCTGGCCTTAAAAAAAAAAAAAAACTCATCCAGATGTTGATGCATAATTAAAACTCATTGTTTTTAAGCCATCCCTAAGGAATTTCCTCAGCAACTGACTTTTCACTCGGTTATATAAACAGCGCTTAAAGACTACTTAGATTTAAATTCATCTAAACTTTACACTTTCCTAATTAACGGTTAGTTCTATATCTAAATATTCCAATTAAGTTGACCCAGCTGCAAATATATCACTAAAATTTCAGGTGAGAATTGTTCATACTTTTCATTTTAGAAATATTGCCTTAATTAGATTTTATCAAGAATGAGAGATTTGTGCTAGACTAGAAACTGATGTGAAGGTTGTACTGTTAATTGTCACCGTTGTAAATCTCACCCCCTTTCCGCCATTACTTTGATGTAAAACAGTTGTTTTTACTCAATCTGCTTCTTAAATACCTCTTTGTTCTGTCTGTAAGGCAAAGCATACTGTTACAGCCAACCTGAAGGCAACCTTACCTATCGAATTTATTGCTTCAATAATTTTGTTTGATTTTAATATCAAATCCAAGTGTCGGTCCAGTGACTTCACTAGGACAATAGTTATATTTATTACAGGGCAGGGATTCCCAGCTCGGGACTAAGCCCTGCTTAGGTTCTTACCTTCTTCTGACCAAGAATGACCAGGAGAGGCTCAGAGATTCCACACAAAGGTTTATTAGAGACAGAGTAAAAGGCTTACGAGGGAGAGAGGGGTTTCCACCTACACTAGTCTCCAGCCTGTCACTCGACAAAAGATTTCCTAGGGCTTATTAAAGTTTTTAGGTGGGAAAAAGGCATTATTTTTATTCATTAGATGGGTGGAGATGTCTAGGAGAAGGGGAGGGATTATGGAAACCAGATGCAAGCACTGTTAAATTTAAGATGGACTTCCTCGCAGAGGATGCTGGAACTAAGATGGAGTCTGTCACAAGGCTGCCTGGATATTGAACAGGACTTAGTCTGGGATGTTGTGCATGCGTGATGCCTCTAGATCTTGGTTCGAGCTCCAGTGAGGGGCTTCTGTTCATATTTGTCTCATGTGGAAGGTCATTCATAGGTCACATTGATCTTTACTGAGCACGCTTTGCACCTGGTGAGGCCTTGAAAAACAACTCAGAAGGATTATCAGTAATTTATAGTTGGTCAAGTGCACAGGGCCTTGAAATGTAGCCCCTTATCTTGTCTAAGCACCTAGTTTGCTAATAACAAGTAGTTTTCGAGCGCCAGCAGCAAAAGTTATATGGTGGTCTGCACTTTGGTTTAGATTCGGAGACTATTTAATTATAGCTGGTCAAGCACACAGGGCCTTGAAATGTAGCCTTTATTTAATTCAGCCAGCCCGATCTCTTCCCTGTTTCATATTGATTAGAAAGTAACCTCTCTAAATATTAATTGTAATACTTTTAAAAAGTACACAGTGCACTTACACTGCTTAAAATGCAACTTAATAAAATATATTTTAGTAATATACAAAAGGAAGGTTTCTTTGCTTTTAGCAGAAAATTACATTATTGAGGAGCCCTTCTTTGTGGAGGATGTGATCTTGTGATTCCTGTTACTTCTGGATGATAAAATGATTGGATTCTGCTTTTCCTGAACCAGTCCTCCCCAGTCATTCATGGTTTTCCTCAACTTTAGAGCCCAAACAGGGATAGATGTCCATTCAGTTCTTCTGCTTACCATTCTATCTATGAATGGTCAACATTTAGGCTTCTCTGAGAGCTGGGGAGAGTTGGGGTGTCTGACCACATTACATCATCATATTTGCACTCAGGCTTGAACAAGGGCAGATTTATGTTTTGGTTCCCCATCTGGGTTTTTCAGTGTGCCAAGCACCACCACGGTGAAGCCAGGGTAATGCTCAGCCTCGTCCTTGAGCTGGGCCCCTGAAAGAGTGAGAACGGATTTTCCACCAGAGGTCCTGAGAACTGGTCAGGGATCCATGAGTGTTTGTTGTTTGTGTCTAGGGGACCTGTCCAGACTTCTGCTGGAAGTAGCATGGATAGTGATCATTGGTGACAGCTCCAGTGCTGGAGCCACAAGGACAGAGTGACTGTCCCTCCTGGGGAAAGTCAGCGAGGGCTCCTAACTCACCACAGCCTGAGAACAGTCCCTGAAAATACAAAAACAGACACAAGTTAGGAATGAGAAAGGAAGGGAGATGGACCACTACAAAGGACAATCTCTGAAATCTCCAAAAACCTGGGCAGTGAATGAAGAGGAGGAGGAGGAGAGGAATCCAGGCCATGGTGAAGACTTTCCAAAGACCCCCTGACCCCACAACTGGTGTTTGGCCCTCTATTGGTTCTTTTATCTCCTCCTCATCTCCCTAAGTGGAGAGTATGTGTTTGTGTGGAGCATTATGCAAATCTGAGCCTTTTACCACTACTACCCATTAAAACCCATTGCTTTTTTTTTAGTACCACCACCACCCAATTCTGGGTCCTAGGTTCAGGGAGCCGCTCCACTGCCAGGGGTAAGTTAGGGTGGTTGTGTACTCTGAGTTTATCCCTTGGGAGGAAGAAACTGCTGTAACCTTTTACTTGACCAGTGAGTAAGTGTCTATGTGTTTTGAATTTGAAACTCTTGAATGTGCTTCAGGCCTTGTCCTCCTCTGAGAAGTTCCATGTCATTCCTATTAATTTTTTCTTTTCATTCAAGTTGCGACTTTACTGGTCCTTCATATGATAAGCAATATTTTTATTGTATCCTAGATATTTTGGATATTATAAGATCGCCCCCGCCCCGTGTATTCTTTCCCAAAACTAACCCTAACCTGTGAATATTTTCTACCCTCTCCAGTGAAATCACTTCTTGTCTTCCTTGGGTATGCATATTGGGTACTCCTCCCTCAAGCAGTGAGCCCACTGGGAAATCAGAGATGTCCTGTTTCAGGGTGTGAAGGGACAGGAGCCTTCCAGTGACATTCTCCTGAAAACTTTCCCAGTAGCATTAGTGGAGCTGGCTAGGGCAGGGGGTTCTGATACACAGAGCAGTACTGCCAGGCTTGCAATTCCAAAAGGTCTTTAAGAAGCCTCTAGTTATAAGGAGTAACTTCAATGTAACTGCCAATATTAAGCAGAGAGATAACACTATCACAGTGAAATTATGCAGTTTATCCCAACATAAGAAATACAATAGGAAAGCATATGCCTTACAAGAAAAATGAAAATAGTGCTGTGTCTGTAAAAGTTGCTGTGAACATCACAGAACATTTTCAAACACCTTTCCCTTAACAGTCTCTATGGAGCAGAAAGAATGAGAAGAGTGTCGGGGATTTATGAGGTAAGGAGAAATATCAGGAAGATATTTCTCCAGTTAGTTGGTGAAGATAAACCACAAAATTTGTGTTCATCACAGTGTAAAGTAAAAATATGATTTGATATTCATTTATGAAATGCTAGTAACCCTGGTGGCATAGCGGTTAAATGCTACAGCTGCTAGCCAAAAGGTCAATGGTTTGGATCCACCAGAGGCTCCTTGGAAACTCTATAGGTAGTTCTATTCTGTCCTATAGGGTTGCTGAGAATAGGAATCAACTCGACAGCAATCGGTTGTAAATTAAAAAAAAAAAAAAAATTGGTGTAGTCATTCTTTCCTTTCTCATCATCTATGTTTGAGAGAAATGAAGACCTAAAATTCAAGGGAAAAAAAATCAGAAATGATAATTGAAATACCTAAAGAATATCAGCTTCCATAAGTCACTAGATAAAATGACATAAAACTCACTAAGATAAAATGACAAATAATGGACTACTAAGAAATGCGATCTAAAAATATTACAAATAAATGGTTAACACATTTATTGCGTATTTTACTATGAATAAATTGAGAAGTAATTATTTACCAACAAGGATACCTGATCTCTGAGCCCTGAGCCACCACTGCCAAGAGTCTAGGCATTCTCAAAGCCTCAGGCATCAGAACGATTCTTTCCCTTGGGTGAAGTCTGAGAGCCAATTAGAAGCTAGTGAGGAATGGAAGCATTGAGAAACTAGATGTGGGAGAAAAACCCAGAGCTCACAACGCAGAAACGAGCAGATAGTAGCTTTCTTGTTTGCTATTGGGTGATGCTACTTGATTCAGGTGATGTTGCCAGGTGGAAACCCCAAGTTCTGCTTGCCATGACTTGTTATAGCCAATAAACAAGAGGCCGAGGTGGGAGAAGAAAGGCACTTTCAATTCATTTGCATGGAAAGGAGCAAGCGGGGCTGCTGCCTCCAAGACTGCTGAAGGCAGCTTGGGGAGGTGGGCTTTTACAGAGAACAGACAAGGAAATGCAAATTTGTCATGAATATTCAGGATTGACCTTCATGCAGGGGCTCAGAGCTTGAGGATGACTACGCATTTTCTTCAGACAAGGGCTCCTTTCTCCAGGATGGAGAAAAAGGTCCATTTTCCTTCATTAGCATATTAAGTCTCCACCTCTAGGTGGGTTGAAGCCATCTATGGCCCATTATGGGTTATCTTGTCAAGGACAATTTTAGAAGAATATGCAGCCTATTCTGCTTAGTGTAAGAGGGTAAGCCTGAGCAGGTATCTCTTAGAAGGGCTGGGCTCTGAGGCTGTCTGTCTCAGTAAAACCTTGCTTTGGGTCGTGCTTTTTATACATAAAGGACCTTGCTGATGCAAGCTGCCCACCGTGGGTAGGGTATCAGTGAGTATCATTGCGATGTGCCCAGTAATTTCTTCTTTCTTTCCTACAGAGTGTCAGGCACCACCACTGAGAGCACAGAGGCTTTCTTTCTGACTGGGGATCTGACGTATGGCTCCGAACCTCTTTATATCTGCTCTCCATCCAAAATCCATGTTAACAGTTCCCCAGAGACTTCATAAATGCCCCAGTCTTAGCCCAAATCCTCCCTGGTGGTCAAGGGAAATCTTTCTCAGTCTAACAAGGATTCTATTTGTTAAATATATTTAGGAATGTCTGCATCTATGTTTATACATGAGATTGTTCTGCAGTTTTCAAATCTGATACTTTTCCTGTTGGATTGCAGGTCATGGTTTTTCTAGAATCAGAAAACATGTTTGGGCAATGTGCCTTCTATTTTAGTCTTTCTAAAAGTTTCCTGCATGTTTTGTAGAACTCTGTTATTATGCTTTCTTGCTTGGACTTTTTAGACATTGATTTTGTGTATGTATGTTTGTATACATGTATACCCATGGAAGCAGCAGTCAAGAAATCAAAGAACATATTGCATTGGGCAAATCTGCGGCAAATCTCTTTAAAGTGTTGAAAAGCAAAGATGTCACTTTGAGGACTAAGGTGCACCTGATTCAAGCCATGGTATTTTCAATTGTTCATACATATGAGAAATGTTTAGAATGAATAAGGAAAATCGAAGAAGAATTGATGCCTTTGAATTATGGCGTTGTCGAGGAATACTGAATATACTATGGACTTCCAGAAGAATAAACAAATCTGTCTTGGAAGAAGAATAGTCAGAATGCTCCTTAGAAGCAAGGATGGTGAGACTTTGTCTCATATACTTTGGACTTGTTATCAGGAGGGACCTGGAGAAGGACATCTTGCTTGGTAAAGCAGAGGATTAGTGAACAAGAGTAAGACCCTCAACAAGATGAATTGACACAGTGGCTGCAACGATAAACTCAAGCATAACAACGATTCCAAGGATGACACAGGACCAGGCAGTGTTTCATTCTGTTGTGCACAGGGTCACTATGACTCAGAACGGACTTGATGGCATCTAACAACAAAAACATGTATTTTTTTTTTTTTTCACAGAGCCCCAGACTTTGTGGATGGCAGAGTCAGCACAGTCTGATCCAGAACACTGGAAGCAGGAGAGAAGATGGTAGAAATAATGGCTGACTGACCACCCTTGCTCAGATGCCACGTGCAAAAGTCAGTGCAGATGTGCCCCTCACTATCCTTTTAAGTGTCCCATAACAGAAGCTCCCTTTCTAATATGTGAGAAGCTTGAAGCTCACGAACCACATGAGCCATGGGGGAGACACCTTCATATTCTGCTTGCAAATTTGTTCCTTCGATGTGATTGTGCTTCTAACCCTGCCTGGGTATCAGGCCTGGGAAATGACTCCACAAGGGTGAAGGACAAAATATGAAGCGAAGATGTGAGTCAGAGCTAAGTGCTCATGCGGTTCCTGGGGGACCCCAGGTGCAGGAATGTCACACTTCAGTGAGGACACTGCCCAAGTATGTGAGAGCCAGTGGAGTATTGTCTTAGCTGGTCTGGCCAAGAATGCTCCAGGACTGGTCCAATAGCTCCCCCTGCTTGTCTCAGTTCCTGGGTCCTCCAGTCCCTTAGATACTACCCAGCACTCCTGGGATAACTTCCTGACTTTTGCAGAGAAATCTTTCTGATGTCATTACCCAAGATAGAAGAATGAGCAGATACCCTTCATAGGATTTGGGGCTAAGATATTGTCTTCAGGTCACTAATGACCTCCGGGCTGCTAAATGTGGGTGTATTGTACAGTTCTCATAGCAACAAGATTTTTAAGGATTTCCAGACATTTGAGTTTGCATCTACCAGGTACCTGAGGTCATTACCAATAAGTGCAATTTTAAATCAAGTTCAGGTCTTAAAATTCCATCAGAGTACCCCATTGGTCCACACCTGGTAATAATTCGAATATTTCCATGTTTTGGATTCTGCAAAGGCTTGCTTTATGACCTAATATGTGGTCTATTCTAGGGAATGTTCCATGTGCACTAGAAAAGAAAAGTATATTTTGCAGCTGTTGGGTGGAGTATTCTGCATGCCTATGAGGTCAAGTTGGTTGATTATGGCATTTAAATCTTCCTTGTCTTTATTGAGCTTCTTACTGGATGTCCTGTCCTTCACCGAAAGTGGTGTGTTGAAGTCTCCTACTGTAATTGTGGAGTTGTCTATCTCACTTTTCAATGCCGTTAGAGTTTGTTTTATGTATCTTGGAGCCCTGTCATTGGGTGCATAAATATTTAATATGGTTATATCTTCCTGGTAAATTGATCCTTTAATCGTTATATAGTGTCCTTCCTTATCCTTTGTGGTGGATTTAACTTTATAGTCTATTTTGTCATAAATTAATATTGCCACTCCTGCTCGTTTTTGATCGTTGTTTGCTTGATATATTTTTTCCCATCCTTTGCGTTTTAGCTTGTTTGCCTCTCTAAGTCTAAGGTGTGTCTCTTGTAGGCAGTGTATAGCTGGGTTATGTATTTTTATCCAATCTGCAATTCTCTGACTCTTTATTGTTGCATTTGGTCCATTTACATTCAGCATAATTATAGATAGGTGTGAGTTTAGTGTTGTCATTTTGATGCCCTTTTTTGTGTGTTCTTGACAGTTTCATATTTCCACTTACTTTTTTGTGCTGAGAAGTTTTTCTATGTGAATTGTGTGTTCCTCTTTTTCATTGTAGTCGATTTCGTTTTTGCTGAGGCTTTATGTTTATCTTCGTTTTTATTTTGAAGTACGGGAATGTTAGTCTTCTTTGTGGTTACCTTAATATTTACCCCTATTTTTCTAAGTATAAACCTAACTTTGTATCTCCCTACATCACCTTGATTTTTTCCCATCCTTTGCGTTTTAGTTTGTTTGCCTTTCTAAGTCTAAGGTGTATCTCTTGTAGGCAGCATATAGCTGGGTTATGTATTTTTATCCAATCTGCAATTCTCTGACTCTTTATTGGTGCATTTAGTCCATTTACATTCAGCGTAATTATAGATAGGTATGAGTTTAGATCTTCCATATGCCTACTTTATTTAGTCCTTCTTTATTAATTATTGTCATCTTTTACATAATGATGTAAAAACCCTGGGTTTACATAATGACGTCAGTGATTCCCTGTTTTGAGCATTTTTTTAAATCATATTTTATTTTTGTGATTTCCCTATCTGACTTGATATCAGGATGCTCTGTTCTGTGTCCTAGTGTTGTGCTGATATCTGATACTATTAATTTTCTTATCAGAGAATTCCCTTTAGTATTTCTTGTAGTTTTGGTTTGGGTTTTGCAAATTCTCTAAGCTTGTGTAAATGACTTAATTTCACCTTCATATTTGAGAGACAGTTTTCCTGGATATATGATTCTTGGTTGACAATTTTTCTCCTTCAATGCTCTATATATGTCATCCCCTTGCCTTCTTGCCTGCAAGGTTTCTGCCGAGCAGTCTGAACATATTCTTATTGATTGTCCTTTGTAGGTGACTTTTTGCTTATCCTTGGCTGCTCTTAAAATTTTCTCTTTATCTTTGGTTTTGGCAAGTTTGATGATAATATGTCTTGGTGACTTTCTTTTGAGATCTACCTTATATGGGGTTCGATGAGCAACTTGGATAGATACACTTTCATCTTTCATGATGTCAGGGAAGTTTTCTGCAAACAAATCTTCAACAATTCTCTCTGTATTTTCTGTTATCCCTCCCTGTTCTGGTGTTCCAGTCACCCAAATGTTATTCTTCTTGATAGAGTCCCACATGATTCTTAGGGTTTCTTCATTTTTTTTTTAATTCTTTTTGCCTGATTTTTCTTCAAATATATTGGTGCTCAGTGCCTTATCCTCCATCTCCCCAATTCTTCATTCCAGTTCCTCAGTTCTGCTCCTCTGACTTCCTATTGAGTTGTCTAATTCTGCAATTTTATTGTTAATCTTTTGAATTTCTGAATGCTGTCTCTCTATGGATTCTTGCAGCTTATTAAATCTTTTTAATTTCTTCAACTGCTTTATCTGTGTGTTCCTTGGCTTTTTCTGTACATTACCTGATTTCGTTCTGGATGTTGTTTCTGATGTCTTTCCTGATGTCTTGAAGCATTCTGTATATTAATCTTTTGTATTCTATATCTGGCAATTCCAGGAATACATCTTCATCCTGGAGAGTCCTTGATTCTCTGTTTTAGGAGTTTGTAGAAACAATCATGATCTGCTTTTTATGTGATTAGATATCGACTGCTGTCTCTGAGCCATCTATAAGTTATTGTAATAATTTATTTTATGTTTGCTCACTGTGTCTGATCTTCTTGCTTTGTTTTGTTTCAATATACCCCAGTAGGCTACTACAGTATGCTAACTTGATTATTGGAGACTTTGGAGCACTAATGTCTTGTTACCAGGTGGTTAGAGCTGTTACAAGGTGTATGAGCCTATGAGTCCATTCACTATTCTTGTATAGATTCAGCTCAGGTGTCCTGATAGTTGGCCACCTAGTGTGTGGTGTAGGCTTTCACTTACTGTCTTAGAGGAGTAGTGGTGATGGTTGTATGCACTGGTTTCTAGTAGCAGCAGGGGGTCACACTCTGAGGAGGGCAGAGTGGTGACAGCCTTCCCCCAGGTGTCTGTGAGGAAGGGGCATCTCTGTTCTCTTAGAGTGCTCTGGTAGCAGGGCTCTGCAGCTGTACCTTAGGCACCCAATGCCTATACCTGTAAAGACTGGTAGGCACAACTATCCTCAGACCCCTTTTTCAGGTGGCTATGTGGTGTGGATGGAGCCTCAGCCCTTAGTTCCCTGCTGTGGGTAGGTAAGGGCTCTGTTTAATACGTAAAGAGGTATCAGACCTCCAAAACCTGTCTCTCCACTGCACCACTGAAACAATTACAGTCAGACCTCTAACAGATTTGCCTTTGCATTATAAAAGCCCCCTGGTTCCATGTAGGGGTGAAAGCCAAAGTCTGTGGATCGTTTATGCCTGGACTGAGACCACTTCTGCTCTGAGCTTCCAGTTTAGGGGAGTCGGGAAAGTATTTTCCCCTGTTTGTTGATTTGCTCTTTCTCCCAGGCCAGAAGCATGGGTCAGAGAGAGTGTGGCTTCTATCTCAGGCCCAGGGAATTCAAATGTTGATGAAGCCGGCTGGGGCAGGGGTAGGGATCCGATAGAAAGGAGAGAGTATTTTCAGAAGAAGGAACTATTAGATCCACATAGTAAATTAGACAAAATCACTTATCTTGTGTTGAGAGGTATGTTTTATCTCAGATTCCAGAGGTGTGTGGAGTCTGTGTGCACTGGCTGAGTCCCCACTGAGATTGCCCCAGGGGATTAGGGCTGTGTCCCACGCTTACCTTCTTTCTGTGAAGCAGCTTTATCCTAAACCCCACAGCCAGATCCACAGCTGTCACACCAGGGGGTCGGGGTGCCGGCACTTCATTTGCCTTTTTTTTCCACTGAAGCAGCCGCTCCCTAAACTCTGCAGGCTGGCCTGCTGAAGGCACGCCACAGGGTCAGGAGTGCATCTCTTTTGTTTGCCTTCTTTCGGTGAATTTCCCATGTCTCAGGAAGCTACCATCAGCCCCTCCACATTTGCGCCAAAGAGTGGCACCAAGGAATCGGAGCTGAGGCACTGCGCAGGCTTGGCAGCTTGTTGCTGCTTCTGCACGGTCTCTCGCTCCCCTGTCACTCACGTTGATTCCTTAGTTCTGTGTTTGATGCTCGGGGTTCATAGATTATCATATATGTAATTGATTCACCTGTTTTTTTTGTCTTTGTTGCAAGAGGGTTCAGTGAAAGCTTCTGACTAGTTAGCCATCTTGGCCCCGCCTCCTGGTAATTATTTTATATTGCTTGCCCTTACAGGTTAAATTATTTTGTTTTTGTTGTTGCTGTTGTGAGGGTCTCCTGAGAGATTCTCTAACCCCATTGTACACACTGGCTTTTGATGTCTATCTTTGTTGTAAGAATACTATGGTTTGGGGGGAAAATATCTTTGCTTCTGCTTACTTCTATGATTTTTCATTTGTCCTCCATTGTTAGCCTGGAGGTTCATTATTTTCTTCTGACTTTCTAACATATTTAAGATTTTTAAGTCAAGTTTTATATCAGTTCTTATTACTAGGATTGATATAAAGTGACCCATTAGTATGTGCAGATATCCCACCCCCCCCCCCTTGAAGTTAGATGTTCTTCTGCTCCTGGATTAAGGGGCCTCCATTACCTGCTACTAAAGTCACTTAGGGTTGTGAGCAATTTTATTTGGGAAATGATGCATGGATTGACACTGGTTTAAAAAGAGGAATTATTAGAAATGTTTCTATAATACTGGGGTTCTCTGTGATAATGTAGTTGTAGGAGAGAATAGGTTCTAAATCCCAAAGAACTGAGATTCATTTCACACCATCCCCAACACAGAACCAGAGAAAGAAAAAGGTTAAGGGTCATGGGACTAAAGGAGGAAGTGAGTAGGTGATAGGTCTGAGAGCCATGTCCTTAATGGGGAGGCATCATCCTGTACCTGGAAACTCAGGAAATCTTGGAGAGTATAAACTCAGAAGAAAGAGATGCTAGGCTTTCGTCAGATTCCAGAGCTCAGGGCAGAGGCATATCTATGGAAAATGGTGCCTATGGCAAGCACTGAAATTGCACCCTTATCCAAACATCTGACACACATCTTTTAGATTACTTTACCATAATAACACCTCAAAAATATAAGTCAAGCTCATTAATCTTTTACTTAACCCTTATGGAACTACAAGAGAATTACAACTATACCTACTTTGCTTTCACTGATGAAAATTGATCTGTGATGTACTCCAAGTCATTTTTTTTTCTTCAGTTTATTCACTTTCTACACTCAGCAGAGCAAGATCACACAGTCTGCCTTGACCCATGGAGGCTCCCAAATAGGAAAGTATTGGTAATAAGAACATTCTCACACAAAAATTCAGATACCAAATTCAGTTGTCAGACTGCTGTTTTGGCTTTTATATGCCTTGATGTTTACCGTTCTTGGGGAAAGACATTAGGCCGTACTAGGTTAAACTGCTCAGTGACACTCCTTCAAGTGGAGCCCAGGGCACCTGCCATACCTTAGATACACCTCTGCCTGACTCCCCTGTCTCTGGCGTCACATCTAAAGGTGTAGGTGCCCAGTGAGGGCGCCAGGCCAGCCCTGTGCTGGGAATTTCTCCCGGATCTGTTTCCTCACACATCATTTCAAACCTTAGTGTGCAGTCACCAGACACAGTGAGCCTCAGCCAGTCCAGAGCACAGGTAACTGGGGGGTGGGAGTGGGAAGGCCCATGCTCTGACCCTTACAGAGCAGAGTCCATGCTGTAGAGGGTCTGTCCACCTGCTGGAATTATTCCTGGGCCTTTGACCCAGAAGGAAGCTAGAAAACAAAGGCGTGGTTTCTTTCAAGCGAACAATGCAAGCTCCATAGGCTCTGGTTTTATCATATGTGGGTTACAGGGTGTAGGTTCAGTGTTGTGAGGTTTTTTTTTCTGTTGTTTTTTATTTGTATTCTTTTTTTATTTTTTAATTATTTTTTTGCTTGTTTGTTTTATTGGGACTTCAGAAACATTGAATGGGACATTGGGAGAAGAACCATTGTGAGCCAAAAGCTAGCCCTAGGCATTGTCAGTATAGATAAGAGTTATTTTAATAACAGAAAAGTGTCAGTATCACAGACTCAGAAGACTGGGCTTTTTGTCCTACTTTCACATCTGCCTGTACCACAGTGAGAAGCACTGCTGTGACAGATCTTATAGTAGTAATTGGCCTCGTCCTCAGTCTGCAGCCCAAAGATGAGCAAAAGCCCTGAATTGGCTGAGGCATCTTTGGATCCAGAGAAGTAGCTGGGGACCCCAGAGCCCTGGTGCTGGACTGAGTCTGAGTAGTAAGTCAGAAGATACTAGGGAGGGTTCCCAAGCTTCTGCTGGTACCAGTGCATGTAGCATCCACCTACACTGATGTCACTGCTCAGGATGCAGAGGAATCTCACACAATGTTTCTGGGGTTGTAGAGAGGAAGGGCATTTGAGTCCGCACAGGCTGGGAGAGGGAACTTGCAAACATAGACACTCATGAGTGATGGGGCAGGGGCCAGGGTGAAGCTCCTGGGATCTATGCAAAAGCGGGTGACACAAAATGGGAGACTTCCCTGAGTCTCCGAGGTCTGTTTCTACCTGTGCAGTGAAAGAGGAGCAAGAGGAGGAGAGGGGCCCAGGCCATGGTGGACACAGCCCTCCTGAGGCCCCAAAATGGAGCTGGGCTGCTCCATCCTTGTCTTATCTCTCTACTGACCCCAGAGAAAAGGAGGGGCTGTTATGCAAATTCCCCCCTAACTTCCTGGCTCTCTCAGAACCACCTTGTCACTGATGCGTAAGAGGGAACCTGAGGACAGAGGAGGCTGAAAGAGAGAAAGGCTCTGGATATGGTCCCCAGGTGTGTCATGGAGGGAGCAGCTGTTGAGAACACACCTGGGATACAGCACAGGAGCCTCTGCCAGGCTGGAGAGCACACAGCTGCTGAGTCTCCTCAGTGAGAGCATAGGGGATTCAGCCTCTGCCCCAAGTGGGGCTCAGCTAGCTGTGATACACCCCACGCAGGACCCAGGGACAGCTCCACAGTGACTCGTGCTTGTCACATGTCCATATTCAGTGTCAGCCTCAGTGCCTTGGAGGCTTTCTGCCCCAGAACTTTATCACCATAATTCAACATTCAACCAATGGTGACTGGAACACCTGTGTGAAGCATTGGGCTCAGCATCAATATGATGAGTATTAATACACTGTCTGTAGTTTACAGAGTCTTCCAATACAGAGGAGAAAGTTGTTGAGAAATAGATAATCCTGTGAGTATGAGAATCTCCGTAAATCCAGGCCATGGTGTACACAGCCCTGATGAGGCCCCACAAACATTTAAAAGAGTGAGATTAACCCTCTACCTACTGTATTTAAGGAGGCTTCTCAGAGGAAGGTTCTTTAAACTGGGTCTGAGGGGAGCAGAAGCTGTGGTTCTTCAGGTGAAGTAAGAAAAAGATGGATAGAAAAAGGAGATGACAATTCTCAAAGTATGAAGTAATGTGGTATTTTCACAAAAATGTCAAACCATAGAACTAATGTTGCTGACTGGGAACACAGAACAGCAAAAAGAGCGGGGCAGAACCTTAAAAATTATGTTGTCTTGAAGGGAGAATTTAGAAGTGAAAACAGGAAGAGGAAATGCATTGGAACAATTTTCAGAGGTAGAATTTTCAGGATTGCTGACCAGTGGGATCTCTAGGGTGAGAAAGGAGGAAGATTACGTTATAAACTAGAGGTGTCTAGTTTGAATGACCAGACGGATGGTGCTGATGTTTAGTTCAGTAGAAACTATGGAAATGAGATGATTTTGTTACTTATAGTTGAGCATCTGGGAAGAATTCATCTCTGTGATGGTGAAGATTGTGTGTTAATTTGGCTGGGCCATGATTCTCAGTGTTTTGGCAGTTGTATAATGCTGGGATCACTGCCCCACTGAAATTTGATATGTGATCACCCCCATGATGGAATCTGCTGAGTGGTACCAGTGGGGGTGGGGCCTGTGGTGGCCCACCAACCCCTCAGCCTTCATTTCTACACCTTCTGCCACCTACTTCCTTCCTGCTTGCCTTGCAAATGTTGTTGGCTTGTTCTGGATCCAGCAGCTGTCTCTTGTCTGACATCTGGTTCTTGGGACTTGAGCTAGCAGTTTACCTGTCCATCTTGGGTTTCGTCAATCATCATGGCCTGTAAGCAAGAGTCCTGCTCCCCTACCTGCCTATCTTGGGTTTTCCAGCCCTGTTTTTTTTACAGCTATGTGACTCAGGAGAAACCTTGAGTCTTACCCACTGACCTTGGAGATTCCTCTACCTTCACAGCCTGTGAGTGGTAGCCCTGCTCTCTGACCTCCTCGTCTTGGGTTCACCAGCTTCTGCAGCTCCATGAATTGGGAAAGGCCTCTATCTTGATCCAAGGACTTGGGGCGTTCCAACCCCTACAATCACGTGAGCTGTTCCCTTGATATAAATCTCTCTCTCTCTCTCTGCATGCATATATCTTTATACACTGGATTTGCTTCTCTAGAGAGCCCAGCCTAAGACAATCTCCCTATTCCCAGGATCTGAGCCAGGGCTTCTGAGGCTTCCCAGGGAGGCAGAGCTGCAGGTTTTCTCTGGTCTCCTTCCAGCCCCAGGAGAAGGAAGACACTCTACTCTGATTATGTCTTCTCCTTCTCAGTCCTTTGTTTGGTGTTCATTACAGGAGAAGTAGGGTGGGACAGGGATGGGCTTGTCTTGAGGCATCAGGAGTCCTTGAAGTGAGGGCTGCTGGGGACAGGGTACAGAAAGAGGCAGATGGCTGCTGTCATACCTGGGCTCACCCACATTGAACCCAGGGACAGGTCAATAGTGCACTCTGCTGCCCAGCCCAGGATATCCCTAGTAATTCCTTTGACTTCATTTTGCTTCTCATGGTGTCTGCTAAGCCCTCCTCCCAGTACTACTTTAGAACAGTATCCTGTGTTAGAGATTTTCCTGAGTACAGCCGAGTTGAACCTCCCCAACCCTGCTCTTTGTATATAATTGTCATGGACTCAATGAGGGGTGTTCCTGTAATTCAGAAATTTAAAGGTACACTTATAAAGTGCAAGTTAGAGAAAAATAACATGTGATGGAAGGAGATAGATTATTCTATAAGCTATTTGATTCTCCATGTGGAGCTAGTAAGTCTGTGTCCTTGGGAGCAGCCTCTGGCATGCGGTTGAGACAAACATGATGTCAGAAAAAGCTTTGTTCAAGACTGATTTGGCCCCTGACTCATGGGGGCACCTTAGTGAATGATTCAAACTCCTTGGGCCTCAATGTCCCAATTTTTTAAATGGAGAAAAAAAATGTTCATTCCATATAGGTCCAATTATATTAATGTGGAGAAAGGATAAAAGTGTCCTCGATGTGATTTTACCACACAACAGACCCTCAAAAGGATGTCCTTCACATGAGACTATGTGGGCAGCTCCTGTCTGGAGGCGAGATGAGAAGGCAGAGGGGGACAGGATCTGATTGATTGGACACAGGAAATACAAGGTAGAGAGGAGGAGTGTGCTGTCATATTATAAGGAGAGCAACTAGGGTTGAATAACAATGTGTGTATAAGTTTTTGTATGAGAAACTGATTTGAATTGTAAACTATCACTTAAAGCACAATAAAGAAAAGAGAGAAAGAGAAAGGGTGTCCTTGACTGGAAAATGGAGTCAGTCAGTAATTCCAACCTCATGGGGGTGTGTTGGGGATTAAAGCAAGGGAGATGAAGGTGCCTAAAGTGCTTGGACCTCAGGAGGTCCGCCGGCCCAGGTGCATTCAAGCACAAGGCCTCAGATGGGATTGACTACTTAGAGCTGAGTTGCTTCAGTGCCAGTTGTTCATCTGTAAAATGCAGTGAAATTACCGAGCACCCAGGAGGGGCTCCCCAACAATGTAAGTATCACCAACACTTATCCCGTCCCACTGATCCAGCCTACTACTTCCTGGACTCCCTCCTGTCACCTCATCTACCAGCCAGGGTTGATCCATCGCAGGCGGGACTTTGAGTTTCCTGGGTCCTGTCAATGGAGACAGGAGAAGGGATAGAGGAGGAAGCACAGGGATGGCCTGACCTTCTTCTCTGACCAGACTCTCCATCCACTGCCTGCTGCAGTCCCCCAACCCCTGCAATGCCCCCAGCAGGGCCTACTGGAGCCATCATAGGAAAAGTTTGCAGAGAGGGGAGGGGAGCTATTCAACGGTTCAGGCATCTCCAGTTTCTCCATGCACAACATCCAGTGCCCAGCAACCCCTTCATGTCTGTTTTGGGGTAGAACTATGGTCCCAGGAAGCATGGGGGAACACAGGCCGTGGCAGAATGGTCAGGAGATGCATGAGACCAACTGAGCAAGCAGAGCCTTTAGTGCACTCTGTGAGTGCGTTGTATCAAGGCAGAGTCACACCCATTCACTGCCTGGAGTCCAATGCAGGGCCCTGTGTGCATGTGTAGTTGTGGACATGAGGCCTGTGGACCCCACACAATGTCCTCCAGTGCCTGCCTGTGTTTGGAGTCCTGAGGCTCAGTGATCATAGGTAAGGAACCCAGGGACTGACCTCACTTCCTTGGCAATATAGCCCAATAGAACGCGGAACTCTCGTAACTGGACACTCACACTCTAGATAAAACTCCCTACCTCGTTCACTTGAGTGAAGAAGCTTGAGAGAGCAAGACGTTTTCTTGCTATTTATCGACTTTCGGAGGCACCAGTCTTAGGAAATCATGGAGTGAGAATATTTCTGGATATGTCTGACATTGAGTCCATCCTCATTCCTGAAACTTCAGGCTAATCACCAGGTGAAACCCAAAGGTGACACAGGGCATGGATGGCAAGCCAGTTCATGCCTGGCCACCCCTGTGATTCCACCTGGGCAGGTTCACACCCCCTCCCCAGGCCATAGCGGCCCCTAAGCCATGCCAGAACTTATACCCTCATTGGATCCCAGTAATGTGGACAGGAAGGAAGGACCCGAATGAAAAGCCAGATGGTTGCCAGGAAGAGACAGGTTTCATTGGGGAGAGAGGCAGATTTGGACAGAGAAGGATTCCTGAAAGAGGAATGTGATCTGGGAAGATTTGGGAGGGGAGAGGTGAGGATAAAGATGATGATGATGGTGCTGACATTGCTGCCTGAAGGCTAGCAATTATCAAGGGTTCACCTAGCCTCCATCCTCATGATCATCATCATTGGGTTCTTGGGGTTGGGACTGACCTGCAGTGAGCAGTGACTTGGCCTAGTACATCAGGTTGAGTATATGGGAACTGCGGGACTTAGGGTGGCGGAGGTGGGGACCTGGTTCACATTCCTGCCAAAACCAGCCTGTTCAGAGTGTGTTTGAGCAGTTCTATTTTCAATGTCCAGGCTTTCTATTGACCATTGTGGGAAGTTGGCTGGTGAGGTCCATAGGGAACATGAGGAACTCACCCCATGAGTGGAACAGTGATGGGGTGTGAATGGAGTTTGGGAGATCTTTCCAGCTGAGCTGATTGTATTTGCAAGTGGCAAGCTCGGGTCCCTGAGGATATTTGGGGGCACCCGGGGCCTTGCTCTGGGGATAGTCAGCAGCCCCGTCCACATCACTCTGGCCTCAGAAGTCTGTCTTCTCTGAGAGGTGATTTTCTAAGCAAGAGAAGAATGTTTGAGAAGAGGGAAATGAAAGTGAGCATGTATTTCAGTTTTCCTTCTTCAGGAGGAGGAATTTCCCATCCTCCATGGAAGGGCAGGACTTCCACCAAGTGTGGGCTCTTTGGGATGTTTGGGTGTGTAGGGCACCACTCTGGAGGCCCCTGCCTGTTGTTTCTCCACTAACTTCCAAGAAAGGGACTTATTCTCTCATGAATAAGCAGAGGGTCAGGAGCCCAAGTGTTATTTCAGCAACTTTCCCATTGGTAAGGAGCCCAGGTTGCGAAGGTGACCGCTTGTGTAAAAACGACATGGTGGCGGTGTCTGACCTTCTCTCACTTCATGAAGGGGAAGAAGAATCAAGATCAACTGCCCAAGGCTGATTCTCATGAGGCAGAGGTCAGACATGCCTCCTTTCTGCCATCTTTACCAATTCTGACACCAACTGTCCCTCCTGCAGCATTCTCTACTCCTGTGCTGGGTTTGATAATTCATTGCAGTGGCCACACAGAACTCACAGAAAATACTCACAATTATGGGGTTTATTAGGGAAGTAACAGGTTATAATTCAGGTTCAGGAACACTCAGGATACAATTCTTCAATCAGGACAGCCTCTTCCCAGCTGTGTTCACAGGCACGCCTCTCCCTGGCCCTTGCCCTCTGCCCTGCTCGGACAAGTGTGTCAAAGTTGTTTTAGTTCTGTCAACAAGTGCCGAGGCAGTCCACTCTGCCAGCAAGCCTCTTCCCAAAGGCACTCAGCTTTCTCACTCTGTGGGCCAAGAATTCCACCAAACTGTCTCCTGCCGTCTTTTCTCTGCCACTGCTTCTAGCCATCTTCCATGTTACAGCTCTCTCTCGGTCTCCTGATTCCAGTAGCTCCTCAGTGCAGGGATCCTGGGTCCAAAGGAGGTGATTTCTGCTCTTGGCTGTTCTTCCTTGGTAGTGGTGGAATCCTCTTTCCCACCTCTAGGATGGCTCACTTCAAGCCCAGCCAAAACTAACCCATCCCTTTGTTAGACCATGATTATTCTATCTGTACAGTCCCACCCAATCATTTGAGTAAGAGTTAAAAGACCATGGTGAGAAAGTCCACAAAAAAAGCAATCCGTTGCATCAAAACTTGTCAAAGGAAACGGACTTCTCAAGAAAGGCTCTCAGGCCTTCCAGAGTCCTTGAATGGTGGGAAAGAGGCTAAAGACCCAGGCCTTTTAAGTCCTTGAACCCAGGAATTTTGACATCCATGGAATACAGCCCACAGGATGCTGGACACCTGATTTCCTTCCAAGGGGTCAGCTTATACTTAGGCTTTATGGAAGGGGGAAACCCTGGTGGCATAGTGCTTAAGTGCTACGGCTGCTAACCAAACGGTTGGCAGTTTGAATCTGCCAGACGCTCCTTGGAAACTCTATGGGGCAGTTCTACTCTGTCCTATAGGGTCGCTATGAGTTGGAACTGACTCAACGGCACTGGTTTTGGTTTTATGGAAGGGACTGTCTGGGGTCACATGCCAAGCTGGCATTTTTACCTCTTTTCTTTCTTTTCCAGTGCAGGAGATGGTGACCTTCTGCCCCACAGACTCAGACTTTGCTGATATAGTGAGTCAGCACAGACTGCGTCCAGGACACTGAAAGCTATGAGAGAAACAGAGGTGAGAGAGGCAGGCTCAGTGGACAGGGACACACCCTAGGTTCCCTGGTCATTTCATCTCCAGCCCTGATGCCCAGCCTGTTGCCAACTGTGTAGTTAATGAAGCATGTGGGAAGGAGAGAAGTGTAGGACATGGTGGAACCCCCCGTGTAACTCTGTATCTTGAGACCTTCAGTTGGAACTGGGCTTCCCAAGTCCTCCTTTTCCCCTTCAGCAGCCAAGATGAAGGAGGGACATTCATACAAAACAACCCCCTCCCCTCAGATGTCCAAGCCTCACCTCAGGCCCGGAATCTTACAACCACCTAGAAAACTTATTTTGGGAGGGGTAGAGCTGGAGCTGGAGGTGGTGGCTTGTGGTTCCCAGGGGGCCTGTGAGGTCACGGTTGTGGGCCAGAGTGAGCACCAGGCAGAAGGTACCAGACCAGTGCCAGGTGGGTAGTTCCCACCTGGGATCACAGCAGAGATCCTCAGGGACAGGCCATATACTGCCCCCCTGGTACCTGAGGTCTAGACACACCACATGTACTATCTTCTCCACTCTCTACTTTTCCTTCCCCCAAAGGGTCAGGCTGGGCTGTATTTAGGTCACAATGCCCCTCAGTCTCACTTCCCCACATGACCTCCTACACCAGACTCACCTGTCAGCTCACTCTATAGCTTACAGGATAGTCCTGGGAAACCGGCCTTGCTGGTGGACACTCCCCTGGGAGGCAGCAAAGCAGAAAGCCCTTTCCTCAGTTGACAGAAACAAATGAGCAGTGGAATGGGATGTGGGCGTAAAGTTTACTTTGCATTTAGAGCCCTTTTGTAACTTGTAAACTTTACACTCTGATCTTGCGTTTACTACTCAAACTGTAATGAATAAAATTAGTAAGGGAATTATCAGCAAAGAATAATATAAATCCATGGTTTCATTTCATAACACATACGATGTGTTAGGATGAAATATTTCTTTTTCTGTAGGAAATGTGAGACCCTTTATAATGTTCTGTCTTCAGGTTTCCTTTTGATTTCCAGCCTTTTCCTCTGGAATGAGCTAAGCTTCTGTTCTAGCTCACAGACTCCTGCCCCTTACTCTGGTCTGTACTGAGACTCAGACCCTCTTGTTGGCTGTTCCTAGGCTGGGCAGGGCAGGCTCTTAGCCATCCTGTCACCACGGGTGGCTTTTCCAGTGCCCCATGTGGGCTGTGGGTGATGCTCCCAGATCCTAGTGAGTGCTCTTCCGCACGACTTGGCCCCGAGGCGTCTCCTTCTCTGACATCTTTGTTTTGTGTTAAGAAGGCTGTCCTCTATGTTCCTTGCACTGCCTCCTACCTTCAGCCCCAGAAATAGGACAATGATTTAAAACTCAGACCTGTCCTATAATTTCCTGATGGATCACCAGCACTGCAGTCTTTGGTTCCCCACTGGAATGGAAGGTCTTATTTGAAAATGAAATTACCAAGGATTCAGGAACACAGTGTCTCTTCTGTTCCTTCCCCCACCCTTCCCCACCCCAAATTCTATCAGTGTACATTCAAGGACAGGAATTAGAAGTGGCTGCCCTCACCCACTGGTCACAAATGTTCCGGGCTTATTGCACATATTACATCTGACTATTCAAATAATCGGAAACCCTGGTGGCGTAGTGGTTAAGTGCTACGGCTGCTAACCAAGAGGTCAGCAGTTTGAATCTGCCAGGTGCTCCTTGGAAACTCTATGGGGCAGTTCTACTCTGTCCTATAGGGTCGCTATGAGTCGGAATCGACTCGATGGCAGTGGGTTTATTCAAATCATCTTCATAAGCCAGCTCCTATCAGAAGTACTTTAAGGATGATGCCCAGGTAATTCAGAAAGATGCCTGAGAACATGGTGCTTATGTGTCTGCCAGGATCTCAGCAGCAGTGAGATGGAACCCTCAAAATGGTTTTTAGTGAAGAGTTGAATAAAGTGACCGCTTCCCCAGGTGTAGTCAGCCTGTAGGGAAGATTAAGATGCAGATAGTGTAGGGCATCTGTGGGGTTGCTTGTCAAGAGAAGCCTTGGGAGAGATGAACCTTGAGGCCTTTTGCAATCGTATTCATTGAGAGTAATTTTAATTTTCAGTAGTTTCTCCCTTCCTTAATCCTGTTTATTCCTCCTAGAGTATACTATAGGATATATCTTTTTAATTAGCTTTAATTGTCAAAGATGAATGGTGTGCATGTGTGTTAGGTCTGATATGGATGGATTACTTTTATAACCTCTTCTGTTGATTCTTGCATATCTCTCATGGGGCAGCAGACCAGTGGACTTTATTGTCCATCTGCAGCAGGAGCCCGAAGGATGGTATTAATGAAAAGAATATATCCATAGATATATAGGTATATAGATATATGTTGTTGTTAGGTGCTGTCGAGTTGGTTCTGACTCATAGCAACCCTATGCACAACAGAACGAAACCCTGCCTGATCCTGACTCATCCTTACAATCGTTGTTATGCTTGAGCTGCAGCCACTGTGTCAATCCCCCTCATTGAGGGTCTTCCTCTTTTCCGCTGACCCTGTACTCTGCCAAGCATGATGTCCTTCTCCAAGGACTCATCCCTCCTGACAACATGTCCAAAGTATATAAGACGCAGTCTCGCCATCCTTGCCTCTGAGGAGCACTCTGGCTGTACTTCTTCCAAAACAGATTTGTTTGTTCTTTTGGCAGTCCACGGTATATTCAATATTCTTCGCCAACACCGCAATTCAAAGGCGTCAATTCTTCTTCAGTCTTCCTTATTCATCGTCCAGCTTTCACATGCATACGATGCGATTGAAAATACCATGGCTTCGGTCAGGTGCACCTTAGTCTTCAAGGTGACATCTTTGCTCTTCAACACTTTGAAGAGGTCCTTTGCAGCAGATTGCCCAATGCAATGCGTCTTTTGATTTCTTGACTGCTGCTTCCATGGCTGTTGATTGTGGATCCAGGTAAAATGAAATCCTTGACAACTTCAATCTTTTCTCCGTTTATCATGATGTTGCTCATTGGTCCAGTTGTGAGGATTTTTATTTGCTTTATGTTGAGGTGCAATCCATACTGAAGGCTGTGGTCTTTCATCTTCATTAGTAAGTGCTTCAAGTCCTCTTCACTTTCAGCGAGCAAGGTTGTGTCATCTGCATGAAGCAGGTTGTTAATGAATCTTCCTCCAATCCTGACACCCTGTTCTTCTTCGTATAGTCCAGCTTCTCGTACTATTTGCTCAGCATGTAGATTGAATAGGTATGGTGAAAGAATACAACCCTGACGCACACCTTTCCTGATATATAGATACAGATATTAGTTTTATGAGGATATAGATGCTAGAGCTGGGTTTGGCACATAGTAGGGATTCAGTAAATGGTGTGAGTAGATGGACCTCTGAATCAGTGGACTTTCCTGAATCAGACACAGCTGTGCTCTGTGTCTCTGGATTTTCCCTGACCCCGTCATGAGCTCTGTCCCCAGGAAAGCTTACACCCGGCTTTGAAGACTCATTCAATTATAAAGCATCAGACAATATATAGCTGCAAAGGATAGGCTTTGGGGGTAGAACTGGAGAGCGGAAGAACATTCCTTGGAGTGGATATGAGATGTTAGTTTTTGGCCAAACGATGGAGAGCAGGTGTCTTGGCCAAGGATGTGAGCTGCACAGGGAGTCCCATCACTGGGTGCAGCTTGTTTGTGTCTCACTTCCCCACTGGTCTGGAGCACTGCGTGAGCATTAATGCTGTTGTCCCAGGCTGAGCAGTAATAATCAGCTTTGTTTTCAGGCCAGAGCCCAGAGATGACCTGGAGCCTGAGAATCGGGCAGGGATCCCTGAGGGTCTACTGCTGCTATCATAGATGAGGAGTTTGGGGGCACTGCCAGGGAGCTGCTGGTACCAGCTCAGATCTCTATGCCCTAAGTTGCTGCTGCTTCCAAGGCAGGAGACAGTGACCATCTGCCCCACAGACTCAGACTTTGCAGATGGCTGAGTCAGCACAGACTGAGCCCAGGACCCTGAAAGGCAGAAAAGATACAGGGGTGAGAGAGGAAGGGTTAGTGGACAACCAGGGATCCTCGGTCCTTTTGTCACCAGCCCTGATGCCCAGCCTGCAGCTGTGTAGTGAATGAGGAGGGTAAGAAAAAGAAGAGCCCAGGCCATTGTGGACACCCCCACACAGCTCTGTATCCTGAGACCCTCGGCTAGGCCTGGGCTCCCCAAGTCCTTCTTATACCCTCCAGCAGCTGAAGTGAGGGAGGGACCTTCATGCAAAATAGCCCCCTGGCCTGAGATGTCCAAGCCCCACCCTGGGCCCTGAATCTTACCATCACCTAGAACATTATTTTGGAAGTGGATGGAGCTGGGGAAAGGAGGCTGGACAATGGTTCCCAGGGCCCTGTGGGGTCACAGCTGTGACCCCCAGTGAGTAACAAACAGGGCACCAGACCAAAGACAGATGGGTGGTTCCCAGCTGAGATCACAACACAAACTCTCAGTGACAGACCACAATGACCTTTACTGCCTGAGGCCTAGACATACCACATGGAGAAGGTAGAACTTCTCCACTGTCCACTTTGGTCTCCCTCAAAGGGTCAGGCTGAGCAGTATCCAGGTCACAATGCACCTTAATCTCATTTGCACACATGGCCTCTTTACCCAGGACTCACCTGCCAGCTCACAGGACAGAACTGGAAACCCAGCCTCGTTGATGGCGACTCCCCTGGTCCTCAGCAGAGCAGGAAGCCCAGGGCAAAGACACAACAGCTGCCCTTCCTGCCAGGGTACCAAGCCTGCCCCTCTCCTCAGCTGATAGAAAAAAATGAACAGTGGAATGGAACGTGGGAGTAAAATTTACTTTTCACTCAGAACCCTTCTGTAACTTAAACACTTTACACTCTGATCTTGTGTTTACTACCTTTAATGTAAGTGAGTAAAATTAGTAAGTAGGGGGTAATTATCAGCAAATAATAATATAAACACTTGGTTTTATTTGATAACACATTATGTGTTAGGATGAAATATTTTCTATTGGAAATGTGAAACCCTTCATAAGGACCCTTCTCTGTTCTTATCGCCTCTGGATTTCCAGACTTTTCCCATTGGGAATTTGCTAAGCTTCTTCTTTTCTGGCCCAAAAACTCCTGCCCCTTACTCTTGTATGCACTGAGGCCCAGACCCTGCATGCTGGCCCCTTCCAGGCTGTGCAGAGCAAACTCTGTCATCTGGTTCCCACAGGCGGCTTCCTCCAGTGTCCCATGTGAGCTGTAGCAGAGGCTCCCAGACACTGGCAGATGTTCCTCCTCATGACTTGGCCCCGGGACTTCTCCTTTTCTGACATTTTAGCTTTATGTTAAGATCAGCCACCTCTGGATTCTGTGCTCTGCCCCTCTACCTGTATCCTCAGAAATTGGAGAATGATTTTAAATCAGACTTTTAAAATTTCCTAATGGGTTGTCAGCACTGCAGCCTTTGGCTCCTCACGGGGATGGGAGCTCTTATTTGAAGCCTGGAATCACCAAGGATGTGGAAACATGGTCTCTTCTCTTCCATCTCCATATTCCCCTACCTCACCTAATATAAGTGAACATTCAAGGACAGGAATTAGAAATGGCTGCCCTCACTCCTTAGTCATAACTGTGTGGTATGTATGTTGTACATATCAACATTTATTCTTTGAACAATCTTCATAAGCCAGGTCCTGTCAGAACTACTTTAAAGATGATGCTTTCAGATAATTCAAAAAGATGCATAAGAACATATCACTTAAGCCATGAGGAGGAACATCAGGAAGGAGATGGACCCCAAAAGGGTTTTGAGTGAAGAGTTGAATAAAGTGACTATTTCTACAGGTTTGGCCAGCCTGTAGGGAAACTGCAAGGCATAATGTGGTACAGGGCTGGTGACACTGAAAACAGGTGTTACCTTACCTTGTTCTAACAGCCCTAGAATAAAGTTGTTGCAATGAAGATAAAAGCCTCCTGCCTGCTAAGGGTGACTCTGGACCAGCACAGCCTTCCCTTCCCTTTGATAGTCAACATCCTGACAGCCAAACTCTGGAGAGTTCAGGAGCCTTATTCCTAACTCTACACATGTCTTACTGTGGCAGTGACAAGTCACATGCTGTGTAATTGCTCCTCTATTAGCATCTGATATTCTCCTGATAACTCATCACTGACAGGATGGACCTGGGCCTCAGCAGCAGGGGGTGACACAAGTAGTTTTTTTCAGGGGTGATGGGACTGTTCTGTATCCTGGTTGTACTGGTGGTTACACAAATCTATACATGTGTTAAAATTCATAGGACTATACACCAGAAGAAAAAAAAATCAACTTAAGATGATAAATTAAAAACAAAATACACTGTGCAAAAAAGTTATCATATGACTTTGAAATTTCAGTCCTAGGTCTCTACCCACAGGAAATGAAAATGTAGTTTCATTCAACAAGTTTTACAGATAGCCAGAGACATACACCAAAGAAGCCAAATTGTCATTCTATTTATGAAACAAATTAGCATCAGAGCGGTCCGTTGAGGGCCCTGCATCCACCATTGCCTGGTAACTGTCATATAATGGGATGTAGAGTGAGCACTGAGTAGAGTAAGGAGTAAGTAGGCTGGGTAGGCTGGCTCATGCCTGTGATGACTCCACAGGTCCGTAGCGCTCCCGGCTTCCCAGGTCCATCCTTGTCTGTGCTTTGTTGTTAGGAGCCTTTAGAGAGAGGGTCTTGCCCCAGGACTGCCCAGTAACTGCCCCAGCCCAGCCCAAGGGCAAAGACGAGGGACCTGCTCCTTTAGGGAACACATTCCTCAGGTCAGCCTTTAGTTTTCCATTCTGGACTCTCAGTCTGATCTTCGCCACTGCTCACTCTGCTTTGGGGGTAAACTCTGAGTCTCGAATACAAACTCTTTTTGGGTGAGCAAACCAGGAAGCACAAACCAAGGATGGGCCCCCATGGGTGCACTACTAGACTGCTCAGGTATTCAGGCTTCCTCTTCCTGCTTGATCCTCATCTGATGAGGCCTGAGCTCTTCTTTACCAGGACAACCACCCTGTCATCTGAGGAGAGGGGTCTTTGTGTTGGAGAGGTTGCGGGGGGTGGGGAGGAATCTCACATGCGCTGATGCTGTTGTTAGGTGCCCTCCAGTCAGTTTCGACTCATAGCCACCCTATGTACAGCAGACGAAATACTGCCCAGCCCTATGCCATCCTCATAATCCTCATAATCACTGTTGCAGCCACTGTGCCAATCCATCTCATTGATGCTCTTCCTCCCCTTCACTGACCCTATACACTGCATGCATGGTGGGTTGTAAATTGGTACCAGTTCATTATCAGTCAATTTGTCCAAAGTCTTTAAAATGATAATTTAAAAAGTTGATAAAACATTTGACTAATGACTTGAGCCCTAAGGATTTTTCTCTCATTTTTATGTATGAAAAAAAAATGAAAACAGAGAAGTTTGTTAAATTACTATCACCTAGCTATAGTTACAGATACAGATATTAACTCATACCAAACCAAGTATAAGGACTAAATGAATTAATTGTCATAAAGATCTTAGATCATTACCTACCCCAAAATAAATCCTAGGGAGTGTTAGCATTTATGTTGTAGGCTTCCAATAGTAAACCAATTAACTCCATTAAGGTTTACACCCATAATGGGAATTTTATCACTCTTAATTAAAAATGTTCTTTCACACAAAATTTTCAAGATTTATTATTATGTGAAAAAATCAATTTGCAGAAAATATGACCTCATTAAGAAAAGTAAATAGAACAAAATATAAAAAATACATTTGAATGTGTATAAAAACTTCTGAAAATGCCTGAATCGAAGATGTCTGGGCTTCCTTCAAGAGAGGAGCTGGTGGGGGGAGGGGGGTTAAAAGTACACTTCTGTATTTTACCGTAGAGTTTACAGATATAATTCAGGTTCTTTTAAAAAATCAGTGTTTATGACTTTGTAGTTTAAAAAAATACTAAATATTGTTTAGCATGGGCAGTTACCATAATGGCTCCTCAGATTATCAACAATCATAACTGAAATACATATTTAATTTCAGATAAATGAGCACGATAATGGTTAAGTTGAAATACTTGATTATTTTTAATAGTTTTCTCTTCCATTTAGATAATTGTCTTCTTAAAATATTATTTAAAAACACAAACAAAAATATTTTATGGAATTCCCATCATTATCCAGTGCAGCAATCTGTATAGTGAAGGCTTGTTTCAAGTTTCCCCACTTTTTCTTTCTTTTATTGAATGCAGATATTTTTTATAAGTGGTTTGCTTTCCTGAGGCATTCCCTTAAATAAAGAGAGATGTAGTCAATCTGAGTATTTACTGCCTGTAGATGCATGGAGGACGCATACCCCTTTCCCTATTGACAGGACTTTCAGGCGCAGGATCAAGCCCTGGCCTTGAGGGGCGGTAAAGGATACATCCCCTGGCCTACATTTAAGCAGACTTTGACATGGAGGTTTTGTCCAGAGTCACGAGCTGTGCAGGGGTGAAGGAAACATGACTGTTAGGATAGGTTACATTGTGATGCAGTTGCAAAAACTTAGTAGCTTCTGTAGTGAACTTGGTTGTGGGATGGCCCTTCAGCATCCTGAAGTGGGTTGAGTGGGATAGAACTCGACAACTGTGTGTCAGTTAGTCAGTGAATACAGACTGCCCCTAGAAGTTAGTGACCTTGGGCAATCCCTTATCCAAAGGCTAGTCCCATAAAATGACTCAACAGAGACCTGTTTGCTGATAACCACTCAGTTGCTGGGGAAGGCGTGGTTTAGTCGTCGATGGGGAATCATTGCGGGGAACTACTACATCCACTGTAGTCCATGCCTTGAACTGCTCATATCTGCTGTATCCATAGAATAAGTCCTGGGAGCAGTTCCTACATTATTCTGTTAAATTTCTTTTCCTGGGGAAAATTTTCAATAGGTCTTCAGTGGGATTAACCACAACACCTGCTGCTTCAGCTAGTCTTGAGGCTGTGACCAATGCTAATTATCCTCCTCCTCCACCAGCCATTCTAAATTTGCCCCCACCTATTTTTTTTTTTTTTTATTGTGCGCAGCTGGACCAGTTCCTGTGACTTATCTGAAGAGATTACCTGCACCCTCATCTCTGAAATGTCTGAGCAAGTCATGATGTCTTTCTCAGAGCTGTGTTTTATCAACTTTGTTAATTATCAGAATTGGACAGTGGAGATGTCAATAGATCACACGGATACCAACTACAAAATTTTCTGTCTCCATTGTGTAAAAGCAACCTATGTAATCCTGATAATCAGGGTCAATTGTCATTGCCAGTTTGTTGACTTCTCACTTTGTGTGATGATCTCTTGGCATGAAGGGTGTGAAGTAAACCAGTGGAGCTGAGCTTGCAGTATAATTGGACTTTGCTAGTGTCCCCTGGTTGAAGCGTTTTATTCTGGGAACCAAATTTGAAAGGACTGGACACACAAGATCACTGGAAGAGATGGGAAGAGTGACCACTCCTACTTGGACCCCTTAATTCTTTGATCCACAAAATCTTCTGACTCGAGTTATAGTCCCATACAATGATCTTGATTTAGGGTGCGTACTGCATCCTGGAGTATGACAACTGATCTTTGCAGGGAGTAATCTGGGATCTGGTACTTCTGCTACACTTTCAATTGGCCTGCCCTTTATACCCCCATGTAGTGTTGCCATGAGTCAAAATCGACTCTACAGCAACTTGTTTTGTTTTGTTTTTTTAATCTATCAGTCACTGGATTTAGGCTGCCCTGGGAACAGCATGCTGGGAAGAGTGAACTCTGAAGGAGTTGATAGTATGAGTGGTCCACTGAACCCTCCCAAGAGTAAGGGCTACAGTCCTTCTTTGAACAGGGAGCTAGGTGGCCCATTTCCATGTCCACCACATGTGATACATGAGCAGCAATCATCTGGATATATTGGCTGATATTGGAGACCCAAGTGTTCAGCTGCTCTTTGTTAAGACACTTGACCAGGGCCTTGTTTCCTGTTATGAATTTCACACTGTCTCATGAAACTCCAACTCTGAGATATTCTGGAGTATTATAGGGAAACTCTGACTCACAACTCATGACATCCCTCCGGAAGTTATGTAGGTGTCTGAATTTCCTTTCTAAGTCAATAAGAAACTAAACAACCAAACCAATCGTACTGCCATAGAGTTGATTCATGGTGACCCCATATGTAGAACTGCTCCACAGAGTTTTCTTGGTTGTAATCTTTATGGGTAGTCCCTGGGTAGCACAAATGGTTAAGTGCTTGAATACTAGCCAAAAGATTGGTGGATTGAAGCCACAGAGAGGCACCTTGGAAGACAGACCTAGTGATCTGTTTCCAAAAGGTCACAACCTTGAAAACTCTATGAATCACTTCTACTCTGTACACACAGTGTTGCCATGAGTAGGAATAGACTTGAAAGCAACTAACAACAACTATCTTTACACAAAACAGTTTACCAAGTCTTTCTTCCACAGAATTACTGGGTGGGTTTGAACCACCTACTTTTAGGTTAGCAGCCAATCACAAACTGTTTGCACCATCCAGCCTCCTCAGAAAAAAACTAGGGTACTGTTTATCTGATATCATAAATGGTGGGATAAAAATAAAATATTTCTAGGCTTAGAATAAATGGGCTGAACCACACTACTCTGGGTCTATGGAAAACAAGCTCCCTGAATCAACACTAGCATAGATCTAACCTCTGTGAAAATAAGATAGAAATGGTCAGAGTGAGGGGCTGAGGCTGACCAAGACTGCTTTTGTCTCACTTTCTCACCTACATCTGTCACTGTGGAAATGGTTGCTGTGCCATAAAGCACAGTAATACTAGGCTTCATCCTCAACCTGGGCCCCAGTGATGGTGAGGGCAGCTTTGTCTCCAAGAAGGGAACCACAGAACCGGGTCAGGGCTCCTGGGACCCAACGGCTGGTACCACCTGTTAGACTCCTTGGAACTTGGTAAGGCTTCTGTTGGACCTAGGCAGGATAGTTACTGGTGGTGACGGCCCCAGCACTTGAGCCGCAGGTGATTGTGACTGTCCCTCCAGAAGTTGTGAAAAATGAAGTTTCCTGAGTCACCACAGCCTGGGAAGTGGCTCCTGAAAACAGGTGAGAGACTCAATAGTCAGGACAGGAGACAGGGACATGAAGGTTCAGTGCTACATTTCCCCAACCCCAGCCCAAAAGCTCCTCTCCCTCAACCTGTGCAGTAAGTCAGAAGGATTAGGAGGAGAGGAATCCAGACCATGGTGTAGACACTCCCAGGGCTGTGCTTTTCAGGACTACTCACCACAGTCTGCTTCCCCAGCTCTCATTATAACCCTTAACACCTTGTTGGGGGTGGGAGCCTTCATGCAAATAACCTCCCATCTGATAGTAATAGACAATTTGGTCAGGTCACAGTAATTCAGTTGGTTCACATCAGTGACCAAGAGTTAATGGATCTACATTTGACAGCTAAGCTTGTTTTCCCTGTGCCACAGCCCCCTCTAATGCCCATAGGGAGATTACCACTGATGGAAACCACTCCTGTAGGTCTTTCTTCCTTCCCTTTCCCTCACTTCCCAGATGTTCAGTTTTTAATTCCTCAGTAGGTCAAATGTAGTGCCTGGGATCCCTCAGGCAGGAAACCTAGGGGAGAAATTTTGGGAAGGGAAGACTTGAATGCATCACTTCCTCCCCTTCTTTTTAGCTTCAATTCATACACTGTCATCTCTCCTGAGAGTCTACAATTTTGAGCTCTCCTGGTGTCTTCACTTAGGTTTGTTAAAACAAAAATAATATTAAACCAATAACAGAACTTGATTGAAGTTTACTTAATACACAATTTGCAAATTGGGGCAACATTTTTGATTAGAGAATACAAAAATATTTCAGAGAAGAAAGATCCTTCACAGATTTTTATAACCCAGCTTATCACTAGTAATTATACATCGCTGTGGAAAAAGGGCCAGAATAGAGTTTACGAAATAGCTTGTAGATATGTAGGTTTCCATATTATTTTTTTTAAAGAACAAGTCAAATAATTATTGATCGACTTAAAACATAGCTTCTATTCTGATCTTTGGAATTGCTGTTGTTAAAACTGACTACACATAAACACATAGATAATTTAAAAGAGCACAATGCCCAAGACAAACGTTCTTCATTAATTAAGCTAACCTATTGTTTGACTTAAAGATGGCTTTCAGGAGATCAATTTTTGCTCAAAGTTTAAGGTTCAAAGATTACCTCAGGGAAATAGTTTTGGGCGAGTTATTTCAATTTTGATGGCTCCAGAAAGTATGGATTCCATAAAAGAAAAACTCTGTTCACAATCTGCTCCCTTTTGTTCCGGATACTCTTATAAAATCTTTGATCAAAAATGTTCAATAATGGTAGTCGGGCACTATCTGGTTTCTTCTGGTGTAGAGGCAATTATTAATGGAGGCAATCAGACATGTAGTCTAGTTCCTCCTCTGATTCCTGACTCTCCTTTTTGCTCTACTTCTCCAGATGAATAGAGACCAATTGTTGCACCTTGATGGGCCACTCCAAACTTTTAAGACCTCAGGCATTACAAACAAACTATAAGGTATAACAGAGACACTAAGAACAATATTAGGCCCATTGATTGAAATGTCCCATGAAACCATGGCCCTAAAATTTTCATCCAAGAAAACAAATCCCATGAGCTGTTTGGTTGGAAATAAGAAGCATCATGTACCTCAGCAGCAACTACACCCTGAGAAACCTCAGATTGTGTATTATTAATAAAGTCACAGACACGTTGACCTTTTTTTAATGCCAAGAAACAATTTATTAGAGAGAAGAAAAATTTCTCATCCAAAATATAGAAATCTGTACAACTTTGCTACAATCAATATACATGAACTGTACAAATTTACACCGTTCATAATTTACCAAATAAAAGATGACTAACAAAGTTCACAAAATAGATGGTAGTTTGTGGAAAAGACTTTTACCCAATTAAGTACAAGGAAAGTTACAAACCAGACCTCCACTTTCTAAAAATAAGAAGTTTGCTCAGTCTTAGAAAACTACCAGCTAGCAAATGTACACAGAGCCGGCTGGTGCTAACATCACAGTTGAGAGTGTCTTTAGGGGTCTTTTTTTTTAAAGCCTGTTGCCATGGCAGATTGTGGTCACTTGCTACTTTCAAGGCCAAAAACACAATACAAGGTCTGACCATTTCCCCAGGTCATGCTTACTAGTTTGTCTTATGTACATTTATACATATTTAAGTGCTAGGTAAAAGTCTTGTCATAAAATTTCCAGTACTACCGTGTTTAAAACATTGAGATTTCCTACTGAGCTGCCAAAAAGGTTAACAATTTTCAAGTGTAATAGTGCAAATTTCCTCTGCAAGACCTGTTGCAGAGAAAGGTTCTTTGAGACACAGATCTGTGTTAGAGGGACTGATGTAAAAATTAGGTATAACGTCTGGGAGAAAGTAAACCAGAACTACACTCCCTAGCAAATCAAGTGATCATTTACTTGGACGCACAGGCTATTAAATCATTGAAAGGTACTGTCCAAACTATGGCACTGTCACTTAAAAAATTTTTTTTTACCACTCTATCTTGTGCCAGATCTTCACAGCTGTGACATTTAAAAAAAAAAAATTTTTTTTTTTTTTATCCCCAAGAGGAGCCCACCCAAAGCAAAAATCAAACTTGCCCATCCATTCTAAGATGGTCCATCCATACCTTAACCTGATACAGTGATCATATTGCAGTTTTTGGAAGGGCTTGTTCTGCCCAAGAGAAGTTCCTCCTTACAGCTGATTCTGCTGTCTACCATTTGCACGTTGGTGCTGTTCTGAGTGCTATCTCCTGCTGGTGAGGCTTCGTACAGCACCCAGATGAAGTCATCCTCTCCGATTCCGTAGAACACGTCGTAGGGGTCAACCTGGAGTGTGAGTTCGCTGGGGAGAAGCCTGCACAGCTCCTGACCGCTCAGTCCAGTCCGCTGCGCTGCCTGTCCAATCAGAGGACCCGTTTTATGGTTGATGCGAATACAACGGTAACCTGATCCTCTGCACGGCTTCTCTAGGAACCAGTGATGTTTATAATGTTCTGCCATCAGCTCCTGCAGGCTCTGGCTGAAGGTCTGCAGCTGTCGCTCGCTCGTGAGTCCCTAGGTGCGGAGAAACTTGGAGACGAAAGATACGGCGGCAGCGATCTCGCCTATCGTCGTGGCGGCCCGGCTGTAGGAGGGATGCATGGGGGCGGTGGAGGGGGGCGCCCGGGGCTGCCCGGGCTCTGCGGCGCGGCCCCGACGGCGGAGCGGCCACCCTGGGCTCCCTCACGGGGCAGAAGACTGAGCAGAAAAAAAAGGGTGTAAGGGGCGGACGGCACTTTTTTCTCGTTTCTTTTTAGTAAGAAAGTTATTTTCGAGACACGAGGTGGCAGGAAAAGGAGACGAGCGACGGCGCCCTGGTCACATGGCTCGGACTCCCCCCCCACCCCCGCCCCCGCCGCCTCCGCCTCCACCTCCGCAGCCTCTGAACTTCCCAACAGCTGCATTTCCAGCGCCGAGGGGCCCATGTTGACCTTTTAAGGCACAGACTACTCCTTGGAAGGCTAACAGGAAGTCTAGTGTCAGTCTAGTTGTAAAGCCATAGGTCAAATTACAGGTACTTATTCAGAAGAGGCTAAAATTGCTTTGCTAAACTGAGCTATACAGCTTTCAAATTCTATTGTTACTTTACCCAGCACCATTTGTAATATAATAATCTTTCTTCCTGTACAAAGAAGTCCAATTCTGGTGATACTTGGAATACCAGTGGCAGTAAAGCAACCAATGTATATTCTTTTAGTAAGAGGACCTTCTTTTGATAACTTCTCATTTAATCTTTTTAGAATTTCTTTTACATTAAAAAAAAAAAATTATGCTCCTCTCATATTTCTAATTTTCCCCTTTGTTTAATTGATTGTACACATATAGGACTAGCATAACTAGAACCAGTCCAGTCACTAGATAGAGAATATAATCTTTAGTTGTCTGTAGTTTACAAAATAAAATAGCTCAAGTACAATGAATCAGATCTGAATCTGATAGCCCAGAAGTGCTTCCATTATTTTCTATTGAAACATAAAATTTCTCTCTACAGTAACCCTCCTCTTGATTTTTTAAAAAATTTCCTAATTTGGGAGATACAGGGCAGGAAGAAAAGATAAATGTTTAATTTCTGAGTTTAAGAAAAAGAGATTCCTTGTATCTAGAAAAGAGAACATGGAGCATCAATTGTACTTTAAACAAATCCTATAGAATAATCCTTCAGTCTATTCAGTACTATGTAAATCTTGTTTTATCTGATCTTGCATTTTGCAGTCTCATGAATCCATCAGCTTCTGCACAAGAGTTCTGGAAATAGTGATTCAATCCAATGGTATGATCTCAAAGCAATTCAAGCAGTGTTACTAGAAGTCCATATTCAAAGTGTTTATCACTGTGCTTTCCATGAGTCTCTGAGACAGTCTCTTTTTGTCAAAATACTGTGATGTGTGATTGACTGCAAGAGTTTTCAAGACATCAGCAAAGTAAAAAAAAAAAAAACCTATTGGTTAATTACTAAACTTAAAATATCCATGGTTAACTACTAATTTTTAGAAGTAAAATATCTGATGAGAATTCATTACAAATTAATACAAAGCAAAGTCAATTAAAAAAAAACTTCAGAGTATCACTAATCATAATGGTTAACTCCCTTTTCAAAGAAGGGTAGACATTACATCTAATTTATGAAAGATGAAAGTATATGACCATAATCTTTAGAGTGAAAAGAACTTCAGATATAACATGCAATAATCATGAGACAGAGTATAGTATGAATATACTAAGCATATAGTTACGATATACCAATAATATATCAAGATTATAAAGTTTTTAAACATCTAAATATTTATAAAACTCCATGGGTGAGTGATGCAAATGCCCAGTTAAAATCATTGGCCTCAATGATGCTAGATTTAAACTAAAGAAATAAAGAAGTGACCAAATTAACAAATTAAAAAAAAAACCAAAATTCTCACTGATAATATACTTTTGTTGTCTAATATCAGGCAAAATATCACAGTAAAGACACTGACACTCATGCAAATTTTAACCTAAATAAAATTAGGCAGATCCTCCTTTTCAAGCAACTCACAACACATCAAAAAAACCTGATTATGTCTAGTATTTTCCTCTTATAAAGAGACAACAAATTTTTTTGTGGCTCTCCAACAGACCCTCTATGAAGTTCCAAAAGACAAAGTTTTAGGAATACATCTCACCCCAGCATTACTGGGATGAATCAATAAAACGGGAAATAACAAATGTTGGAGAGCCTGTGGGAGATTGGAGCTCTTATGCACTGCTGGTGGGAATGCAAAATGATACCACCATTTTGGAAAACAATATGGCGCTTCCTTAGAAAGCTAGAAATAGAAATACCATATGATCCAGCAATCCCACTCCCAGGAATATATCCTAGAGAAGTGAGTCATCACACAAATAGACATATGTACACCCACGTTCATTGCAGCATGATAGCAAAAAGATAGAAACAACCTAGATGCCCACCAACAGATGAATGGATAAACAAACTGTGGTACATACACAAGATGGAGTGTTATGCAATGATAAAGAACAATGATTAATCTGTGAAGCATCTGATAACATGGAGGAATCTGGAGGGCATTCTGCTGAGTGAAATAATTCGATCACAAAAGGGCAAATATTGTATGAGACCACTACTATAAAAACTCATGGAAATGTTTACATACAAAAAGAAATGATCTTTGATGGCTACAAAGGGGAGAGGGGTGGGGATGAAAAACACTGTAAATAACTGTAGATAAGTGGTAACTAAAAAAAAACCAAGAAGCTTAGACAATCTAAGAGCTAGATTCTCGTCTTTAAAAAAAGTTTTAGGTATAAAAAACATCACTTAGGATTAGATTTTGAGAAGGCAAAAATAAAAGTTGTGAGGGGTTTTAACATTTGGTTAACTAGCATCAGAGGTTAGTGAGAAACAATATTTGGATAGCTATTTGACCAAAGTGACAATAAAACATTTCAAAAGTACATATAGGCGTTAACATGATTGGAAAAACTTTACCTTTTTCAAAAACCAGGTGGCTTCATACTCTTAAACAATCAAGGACATGATAAAGTCAGCATAAACTCTGGATCTTATTCTAATGAGACACAGAATCTTTGCCTTCTAGGTAGATTACACAGAGGAAAATTTAATGTTTTACAACCTTCAAACCTTAAAGAACATTTGTCACTTTAACTCAGAGAAAATCAAGTTTTAGCTTTATATACTATTTTGTATTAAAGCTCTAAAAAATCTCATAAATAATCTCACCAAACTTTAGCCAGCATTAGCCACAGATTCCTCATGGACTTATTTAATAGTGTAAGTATCCGGGTACATGAGCAGATGACTGTCCCATGGTCAGATGCTTGGTTTTGTTAAAAATAATCAAAACACAAAGATACTAAAACATAGGATTGATTCCAAGCAGCCATTCTGTATGCATGCAGAGAAATCATTTTGTTTTTAAAAACAAGTGTCTCAGAGTAGCCTGGTTACATTATTTTATATATATATATATATATATATATATATATATATATATATATATATATATATATAATTAACCCTTGAATTAGCTCAAGACAACAGCTCAATTTTGATTGTTCTATTATTTAATAAACAATTTGTAAATTGGGGGAATACATTTACCTGTAAGGAAAAAAAAAATTCCCTGGGACAGAAGATTTTACAGAAGCTTAAGAAAAATTCTCCAGGGACAAAAGATTTTACAGAACCTTAAATAGATATTATTTTCTTCTACTTTTTTTTTTGCTTTGTGAACAAAAGTTTCCACGATGAAAAAGTACTTAATGATTATTGATTCAGGATTAAAAAAGCAACTCCTGAAAATTTGACCTTACATTTTTGCAGCTATGACACCTCTTGAAATTAAAATCAAAGAAGTAATTTTTTCCATTAAATCACGATATAATGGGTTTGTTATTGACTTCAATTTCTGAGCCAGAAAAAGCAAATTGCCAGTGCTACACAGCAGTCAACAGTTCCAGGTTAAAAAAAAAAAAAAAACAGTCAATAGTTTTACAATTTTGGGTAATGTTTTTAACTATTACTGTTGGGCTTATGGGTAAGAGAAACCCCTTGAAATAAAGTAAGATGGCCGTTTGTATTTTTTTTTAATAACTACCAGAGCTAAGTACCATGCCAGAATTTTATATATATAAAATTTACATACCGTAAAATACACTCAATCAACCAAAACCAAAACCAAACCCATTTTCATCGAGTCAGTTTTGACTCACGGTGACCCTATAAAAACAGAGTAGAACTGCCCCATAGGGTTTCCCAAGAGAGTCTGCAGCATTCGAACTGCTGACCTTTTGGTTAGCAGCCATAGCTCTTTAACCGCTGCCCCACCACGTGCCAGACACTCTTTCAAAGGTGCCATTAGTTATGTTTTAGTAAATACACAAGTTGTACAACAATCACCCCTATCTAATTATCATCACAAAAGAGAACCTTGTATCCGTTAGCAGTTATTCCCCATTTCCGCTTCCTCCCAGTCACTGGCAACTGCTAATCTACTCTCTGGTTCTCTAGATTTGCCTATAATAAATGGAATCATAGAATATGTGGTCTTTTGTGTGCAACTTCTTTTTCTTACCATAATGTTTCCAAGGTTCATTCATATTGTAAAATGTATCATTAATTTTTATAGTCGAATATGCCATTGTGGCACAAATGGTTGAGCACTTGGCAGCTAACCCAAAGGTTGGCAGTTCGAACCCACCCAGAGACTCTACAAGAGAAAGACTTGGCAATCTGCTCCTATAAAGATTACAGCCAAGAAAACCCTACAAAGTAATTCTACTCTGTCATATGGGGTTGCTATGAGTTGATATAACTATTGGTCTCTACTCATCAGGAGTCAAAGAGTAATAAGGAAACCAAGGGATCAGAGAATAAACTAGTCTACAGGGCTAATAGCCTACATGAGCCATGTCCTCATCTACCCTGATACCAGAAGAACTACATGATGCCCAGCTACCACTGTCAACAATTTTGATCAGGGCCACAATAGATGGACCATAATAAAATAGGAGAAAAACATGAAACAGAACTCAAATTCTTAAAAAGTCCAGACTTGCTGGGCCAATTGAGACTAGAGCAGTCCCTGAGACTATTACCTGAAGATACTCTTTAAATCTTGAACCGAAATCATCTGCTGAGGCCACATTTTAGCAAAATAATAGATTGGCACACAAAGCAAAAGATATTAACCATGAGTCTGGTGACCTATTAAAAAACCATCTACATAAGGACAAAATGTCAACTCTAAAACAAAGATGAGTAGAAATGGACCTGACCACAATTAAAGAGAATGTTGACATATCGTCAAAAATGTTAATTAATGTCACCGAACAATTTGTGTAGAAATTGTCAGGTGGGAACCTAATTCAATGTGTAAACTTTCACCAAAAATAAAGTATTTTATTAAAAACAAAGTTAAAGGTGGTCTTTGGAAGAATTTAAAAAAGAAGAAAAAAATGATTTGGCAAATATATACATGTCTCCTTATACAGGAATAATGAGAGCTACAGAAGAAACAAAAAAGTAAAATACGTATTTTAGGGAAACTAAATGAAAAGTGCAATAACTTGAAGTGAGTTGAAAATGATTTGAATCTGTAGATTTAAAAGAGCCTGTGACCCAACTTGGTCAATCAAAAATCCTTGCTAGGAGGGACAGCGGTTTGGGGACCATGGTTTAAGGGGACACCTAGGTCAACTGGCATAACAAAATGTATTAACAAAACATTCTGCATCCCAGTTTGGTGAGAGGTGTCTGGGGTCTTAAACACTAACAAGTGGCCATATAAGATGCAACAATTGGTCTCAACCCACCTGGAGCAAAGGAGAATGAAGAACAGCAAAGAAATATGGTAAAGATGAGCCCAAGAGACAGAAAGGGCCACATAAACCAGAGACTACAGCAGCCTCAGACCAGAAGAAATAGATGGTGCCCGGCTACCAACCATCACTGCCCTGACAGGGAACACAAAAGAGAATCCCTGATGGAGTAGGAGTACAGTGGGAGGCAGATCTCAAATTCTTGTAGGAAGACAAGGCTTAATGGTCTGACTGAGTCTAGAGGGATCCTGGAGATCATGGCCTCCCAACCCTTTGTTAGCCCTTTGTTAGTATCTTCTGATATCCATTTTGATCTTTTCTTTCCTGTTTTTTCAATGATCTCTTGCTTTCTTCGTGTATGATGTCCTTGATGCCATTCTACTGCTTGTCTGGTCTTTGGTCTTTAGTGTTCAACATGTCAAATCTATTCTTGAGATGGTTTTCTAAATTCAGGTAGGATATTCTCCAGGTAGTACTTTTGCTCTTGTGGACTTGTTCTAATTTTCTTCAGTTTGAGCTTGAACTTGCATATGAGCAATTGATAGTCTCTTCTGCAGTTGTTCCCTGGCCTTGTTCTGACTGATGATATTGAGCTTTTTCATAGACTGTTTCCACAGATGTAGTTGATTTTGTTCCTGTGTATTCCATCTGGTGAGGCCCACATGTATAGTCGCCATTTATGTTGGTGGAAAAAAGGTATTTGCGATTAAGAAGTTGTTGGTCTTGCAAAATTCTATCATGAAATCTCCAGTATCCTTTCTATCCCCAAGGCCATATTTTCCAACTACCAATCCTTCTTTGTTTCCAACTTTCACATTCCAATCATCACTAATTATCAATGCATCCTGATTGCATGTTTGATCAATTTCAGACTGCAGAGTCGGTTAAAATCTTCAATGTCTTCATCTTTGGCCTTAGTGGTTGGTGTGTAAATTTGCATAATAGTGGCATTAACTGGTCTTCTTTGTAGGCATATGAATATTATTCTATCACGGACAGCATTGTACTTCAGGATAGATCTTGAAATGTTCTTTTTGATGATGAATGCAACACCATTCCTCTGCAAGTCGTCATTCCCTGCATAGTAGACCATGTGATTGTGTGATTCAAAATGGCCAGTTTCAGTCCATTTCAGCTCACTAATGCCTAGGATATCAATGTTTATGGGTTCCATTTCATTTTTGACAATTTCTAACTTTCTTGGATTCATATTTTGTATATTCCACATATCAATTATTAATGGATGCTTGCAGCTGTTCCTTCTCATTTTGAGTCATGCTACATCAGCAAATGAAGGTCCCGAAAGCTTGACTCCACCCACATCATTAAGGTCGACTCTACTTTGAAGAGGCAGCTCTTCCCCAGTCATCTTTTGAGTGACTTCCAACCTGAGGGACTCATCTTATGGCACTATATCAAACACCATTCTGCTGCTATTCATAAAATCTTCACTGTCTAATTCTTTTCAGAAGTAGGCCGCCCGGTCCTTCCTCCTAGTCTGTCTTAGTCTGGAAGCTCAGCTGAAACCTGTCTGTCACAGATGACCCTGCTGGTATTGAATAACAGTGGCATAGCTTCCAGCATCGCAGCAACACTCAAGCTCCCACAGTACGACAAACTGACAGATGTGTGGGGGACACAGCAGACTAATTTCTCATTAAACAATTAATACATATATCATTTTGTGACATTGGTTGCCAACCCCACAATGTGTCAACACTCTCCCCTTCTCGACTTTGGGTTCCCCATTACCAGCTTTCCTCTTCCCTCCTGCCTTCTTGTCCTTGCCTCTGGGCTAGTGTTCCCATTTAGTCTCATTTTGTTTTATGGGCCTGTCTAATCTTTGCCTGAATGGTGAACCTCAGAAGTGACTTCAGTACTGAGTTAAAAGGGTGTCCAAGGGCCATACTCTCAGGATTGAAATAGATATTTAATCTCAGATTAATAACAGCATGATAATGGTTAAGTTGAAATATTTTAATATTTTAAATAATTTTCTCTTCATTGAGAAAATTGTCTTCTCACAACATCATTCAAAAAGACAAACTAAGTATTTTATAAAATTTCCTTTGTTGTCCAGTAGCAACAATTCATGAAAAAGAATCCTCAAATATCCTCCATATTGCCTTCCTTTATTTGGTGCAGACATTTTTCATAAGTATTTTGTTTTCCTGTAATTTTCCCTTAAATAGAGATGCATTCATTCTGAGTATTTACTACCCATATATGCATGAATGGCACACTCTCCCTTTCCACAAGACTTTCATGGGCACTATCAAGCCTTCAGTTTGAGGGGCAGTAGAGGAGACATCCCCTGACCTAAATTTAAACAGTCTTTAACATGGAGATTTTGTCCACAGAGTCATCAGTTGACAGGAGTGAAGGAAACATGATTGAGTTACAAGGATGCATTGTGCTGTTATGCAATTGCAACAAACTTAGCAACTTCTATGGTGAACTTATAAATGGGATGGTGCTTCAGAGAACCGAAGTGGGGTGGTTGTTGTTGTTAGGTACCATAGAGTCGGTTCCGACTCATGCGACCCTAGATACAACAGAACGAAACTCTGCCCGGTCCTGAGCCATCCTTAACAATCCTTGTTATGCTTGAGCTCATTGTTGCAGCCACTGTGTCAATCCACCTCGTTGAGGGCCTTCCTCTTTTCCACTGACCCTGTACTCTGCCAAGCATGATGTCCTTCTCCAGGGACTGATCCCTCCTGACAACATGTCCAAAGTATGTAAGACGCAGTCTCGCCATCCTTGCTTCTGAGGAGCATTCTGGCCGCACTTCTTCCAAGACAGATTTGTTCGTTCTTTTGGCAGTCCATGGTATATTCAATATTCTTCGCCAACACCACAATTCAAAGGTGTCAACTCTTCTTCGGTCTTCCTTATTTATTGTCCAGCTTTCACATGCATATGATGTGATTGAAAATACCATGGCTCGGGTCAGGCACACTTTATTTTTCAGGGTGACATCTTTGCTCTTCAATGCTTTGAAGAGGTCCTTTGCAGAAGATTTGCCCAATGCGGTGGGTCTTTTGATTTCTTGACTGCTGCTTCCATGGCTGTTGATTGTGGATCCAAGTAAAATGAAATCCTTGACAACTTCAATATTTTCTCTGTTTATCGTGATGTTGCTCACTGGTCCAGTTGTGAGGATTTTTGTTTGCTTTATGTTGAGGTGCAATCCATACTGAAGGCTGTGGTCTTTCATCTTCATTAGTAAGTGCTTCAAGTCCTCTTCACTTTCAGCGAGCAAGGTTGTGTCATCTGCATGAAGCAGGTTGTTAATGAATCTTCCTCCAATCCTGACACCCTGTTCTTCTTCGTATAGTCCAGCTTCTCGTACTATTTGCTCAGCATGTAGATTGAATAGGTATGGTGAAAGAATACAACCCTGACGCACACCTTTCCTGGGGTAAGAGAGCTAAAACTTCATAGCTGTGCATCAGTCAGTCATTGAATGCAGACTGCCTCTAGTAGAGATACAGAACTTGGGGGACCCCTTACCCAAAGGCTAGTCCTGTAAAAGGACTAAACTGAGACCTGTTGGTGGATAACACACAGCTTCTAGGGAAGGCATGGTTTAGTCCTGGACGGGGAATCATGGCAGGGAACTACTCCGTCCACTACAGCCCACCCCGTGCAGTGCTCCTATCTGCTGGCTCCATAGAAAAAGTCCTGGGAACATTTTCTACATAATTCTGTAGGGTTTTTTTCCTGGGAAAAATTACAATAAGTTTTCTGTGGGATTAACCACAAAATTTACTGCTTCAGCTAGACTTGAGCCTATAACCAATACTAATTATTCTTCTCCACCACCTATTCTATTTTTGCCCTTACTCTTTGTGCACAGCTGGACAGGTCCAGGTGACTTATCTGATGAGGTTACATGCACCCTCATCTCTCAAATGTCTACGCAATTCACCATGTCTTTCTCAGAGCTGTGTTTTATCAAGTTATCTAATTTTCAAAATTTTGGAAAATGAAGACACATCAATAGATCATGTGGATGTCAACTTAAGAATTTTCTTTCTACATTGTGTAAGAGCAGCCTACCTAATCCTAATGATCAAGGTCAGTTGTTCTTGCCAGTTTGGTGACTCCTCACTTTGCCTAATGGTCTCAAGCATGAGGGTTGTGAAGTAACCCAGTGGAGCTGAATTTCAAGTTTAATTGTACTTAGAGTATCCCCTGGTTGAAGCTTTTTATTCTGGGAACCAGGATCTTTAAAATCACAAAGCCCAAATTCTAAAGGACTAGACATACAAGATCACTGGGAGGGATGGAAAGAGGGGCCACTCCTACTTGCACCCCTTAGTTCCTTGGTCCACAAAATCTTCTGATTCAAGATACAGTCCCATACAATGATCTTGCTGGAGTATGAAAACTGATAGTTGTCATCTTGTTAGGATGTAATCTTGGGTCTGATACTTCTATTGCACTTTCAATTAGCCTGGCTTTATACCCTCATATCTATCAGCCACTGAATGTGGACTGCTCTTGGAAGAGCATGCCTTGAGTGAGGGCACTCTCTGTGATGAGGTGAACCCTGAAGGAGCTGACAATATGAGTGGTCCCCTGAGCCCTCCCATGAGCAAGGGCTACATTCTTTCCTTGAAGGGGAATATGGGTGGCACAGTTTCATGCTCACTGCATGGGCTGCATAAGTGGCAATTACCTGACTGAGGCTGGTGACCGAAGTGTTCAACTTCTCCTTATTAAGACTTTTGACAAGGGCCTTATTTTCTGTTATGAATTTCACACTGTCGCTTGACACTCCGACACTGAGATATTCTGGGGTGTTATAGGAAAACTCTGGCTACAACTCCCACTGGCAGTCATGTAGATGTCTGAATTTTCTTTCTAAGACAATAAGAAACTCACAACCAAACCAAGTTCATTGCCATTGAGTCAATCCTGATTCATGACAACCCCTTGCTCCATAAGGTTTTCTTAGCTGTAGTTTTTATGGGGAGTCCCTGGGTGATGCAAATTGTTAAACACTCAACTGCTAGCCAAAAAGTTGGTGGTTCGAACTCACCCAGAGGTTCCTTGGAAGACAGGCCCAGTGTCAGCTTCCAAAAGTTTACAGCCTTGAAAACCTTGTGGAGCAGTTCTACTCTGAACACATGGGGTCACCATGAGTTAGAATAGACTTAACAAAAACAAAGATCTTTACAGAAGCAGTTTACTAAAACTTTCTATTATGGAGTCACAGGATGGGCTTGAATCACCAACTTTTAGGCTAGCCACCGATCACAAACCGTTTGCACACCGAGGCTCCTCAATAAAAAACCAGGATACTGTTTATCTGATATCATAAATAGTGGGAAAAAATAAAATATTCCTAAGCTTAGAATAAATGGGTTGAACTGCCTACTCTGGGGCTATGGAGAACAAGTTCCCTGAGTTCACACTAATGTAGATCTAGCCTCTGTGAAAATAAGATAGAAAAATCAGGAGTAAGGGGCTGTCTTAATCTAGTGCTGCTATAACAGAAATACCACAAGTGGATGGGTTTGACAAAGAGAAATTTATTCTCTCACTGTCTAGTAGACTAGAAGTTCAAATTCAGGGTGTCAGCTCTAGGGGAAGGCTTTCTCTATATGTCTGCTATGGAGGAAGGTCCTTCTCATCAATCTTCCCCTGGACTAGGAGCTTCTCCATGCAGGGACCCTGGATCCAAAGGATGCACTCTGCTCCTTGGAGCTATGAGGTCCCCATGTCTCTCTGCTCATGTCTCTCTTTATATCTCAAAAGAGATTGACTTAAAACACAATCTAATCTTGTAGATTGAGTCCTGCCTCATTAACACAACTGCCACCTATCCCACTTCATTAACATCATAGAGGTAGGATTTACAACACAGGGAAATCACATCAGCTGACAAAATGGTGGACAATCACGCAATACTGAGATTCGTGGCCTAGCCAAATTGACACACATATTTTGGGGAAACACAATTTAATCCATAATGGTGGCTGAGGCTGACAAAGAGTATTATTGTCTCACGTCCCCACCTACATCCATCACCGTGGAAATAGTTTCTGTGTCAGAGAGCCCAATAATACTCAGCTTCATCCTCAGCCTGGGCCCCAGTGATGGCGAGAGCAGCTTGTCTCCAAGCAAGGAACCAAGCAGGAACTCCTAGGCCCCAATTGCTGGTGCTATCTATTAGACTCCTTGGAGCCTGGTAGGGCTTCTATTGGACACAGGCAGGATAGTTACTGGTGGTGACTGCCCAAGCACTGGAGCCACAGGTGAGCCTGACTATCCCTCCTGGACAGTGAAGTTTCCTGAGTTACTACAGCCTCGGAAGTGGCTTCTGAAAACAGGTTAGAGACCAAATTATCAGGAGAGGAGACCAGGTATGAATGAAGGTTCAGTGTTGCCTTTCCCACCCTAAGCCCAGAAAGTCTCCCTGTGACATGTGCAGTGAGTCACAGGGTACTGACAAAGGCTGAGGAGCTTTCATGGGTCTCCGAGTCCTGTCCCTACCTGTTCAGTAAGACAGAAGCATGAGAAGGAGTGTCCAGGCCATGGTGGACACAGCACCCTGACCCACAGGGTAGAGCTAGCCTGCCCCAGGCCTCCTTCTATTTCCACCCTCTGTCAGAGAAAGGGCTGTTCATGCAAATGTGTTTTCATTCCAGCCCCTCCCTGAGCCCTGTTGCTGGAGCTCCTCACACAAGACCCAGGAGGGTGCAGTTTTGGTTTTCCCTTGGGAAAACCCTGGGAGGAAGCACTTGCTGAGCCAGTACAAATGTCCTTGCTCAGGGGACTCAGCAGCCCAGAGAGGACACAGCTGTGAGCTGAGTCCGCATCAGTGAGCACAGGGTCCAGCCACACAGGCCCAGGATTCTTCAAGTGAATGGTCCTTAAGAGCACCAGGGCAAGAACCACAGGTGGTGACACAGCACTCCCTGCTGGTCACAGGATACGCCCTCACCATTCCTGAGATCTGAGAGCCCAGCTAATTTCTGCCGCTTACCAGATCACTCTCTCCACATATCGATGGCATGAGTACTACTTGTGATTCTGATACCCTGTGCTTGATTACTACAGAGTTTCTCACTCCAAGAAGGATTCCTGGTCTAGGCTAGTGCAAACACATGCATAAATAACAACACCAGGTGTCATGTCCCCGTCCTGCTCTCCAAACCCTGAAGGCATAGGTCTTACTTAATATCTCAAGAATGAACTTAGCTGGGGTCTTAAACACTAGAAAGTGGCCATCTAAGATGCATCAATTGGTCTCAACACACCTGGACTAAAGGATGATGAAGAACACCAAAGACACAAGGTAATTATGAGCCCAGGAGGCAGAAAGGGCCACATAAATCAGAGACTACATTAGCCTGAGACCAGAAGAACTAGATGGTGCCCAGCCACAACCAATGACTGCCCTGACAGGAAACACAACAGAGAATCCCTGAAGGAGCAGGAGAGCAGTGGGATGCAGACCCCAAATTCTCATAAAAAGACCAGACTTAATGGTCTGACTGAGACTAGAAGGAAGCTGGAAGTCATGGTCCCCAGAGCTTCTGTTAGTCCAAGACAGGAACCATTCCCAAAGCCAACTCTTCAGACAGGGATTAGACTGGACTATGGGATAGAAAACTATACTGGTGAAGAATGAGCTTCTTGGATCAAGTAGACACATGAGACTATGTTGGCATCTCCTGTCTGAAGGGGAGATGAGAGGGCAGAGGGGGTCAGAAGCTGGCCAAAAGGACACTAAAAGGGAAAGTAGAGGGAAGGAGTGTGCTGTCTCATTAGGGGGAGAGCAATTAGGAGTATATAGCAAGGTGTTTATAAATTTTTGTATGAGAGTCCGACTTGATTTGTAAACTTTCTCTTAAAGCACAATAAAAATTAAAAAAAAAAAAAAAAGAACTTAGATCCTCAAACTCAAAATGTTCAGAAAGCAAAAATCCTTTTTTTTTTTTTTGCCTCAGATCTGTTCCTATTCCTGGGTTTCCAGCTTAGATGAACTCTCATATTCGTTCACCAAACACGTGCTGAGCTTGTCCTGAGTCCCAGCCAATGTTCTAGGCTCTGTAGATAGATACAAAAGTGACAAAACAGAAAATAAATCCACGTTCTCCTGGAGCTTAGTTCCCAGTGGGGGAATCACACAGTGAACAAGATCACTAACCACAAGGAACATGGCCGGCAATATTGCCCAACCAGTTATCTATTCCTGACTGCTGAGTGCCCCTGGCTTCCCCCAGGATGTGCACAGGGAGCCTTCTGATTCTCTGTCCACAGCATCCCCACAGTCTGTGTGCCTCCACATTCCTGCTTCAGCTGCCTGAGTCCAGGTGCCCTCAGTGCTCACCTGGAGAGTACCGCAGTGAGTTTTGTCCACCACTTGCCCTTACTCTATTTCATCCTTTGCATCATAATCTGAGTGATATTTCATTTTGTTTATTATAATAAATACTGTTCTCCATCAAAAATTAAAACACAAACATAATAAGAGATTTCCTAAATGCATGCTCACGCCTTTCTTTGAGTTTCTAAAGAATTTTATAAAGCTGTTAATAAGTTGTGAACTCTTAGTATAAGAGATGTTTTAATGTGTGTATGCTTAAATTACACATAGACAGAAATAGTCAACACTCTGACTGAATTCTAGCCATTTCACACAAATTCAGTATGCAGGCACAGTCTTAGGAGATTACGTGAAGGAAGAATATTTTTGCTGTGTCCATAGAAAATAGAAGCACCATTCAGGTGTTCTGGATTGTGTTAATAATTGAAAACAGCAATACATAGAGACTCTGTAACCTTAACCTCTCTAAGGCTAGGACTCCTAAGGTTCAAATAAGGGTTGCAAGAGGTAACTGGTAGATTCTTTCCTAGCTACACTCCTCTTTTCCCTCCTCCTCATGGGACTGTTGTAAAATTTTGGTGAGGTCATGGATGTAAAACTCATTAAACTGGCATCTAGTTAGTGCTCCACAGGTATCAGGAATCACTATTACTATTACCCTGAGCTATCCAAAACCATACTCACCTACCTTGAGTGTTGGTAAGGTCCCCTTACTGGGGTTTTTCATTTGTTAGATGTTCTTTCGATAATGATTAAAGAGTCAGGTAAGACTATGGTAGAGGAGGAGAGGGGGATGGGAGTTAGATATTTGTATTAGTTTTCTATTGCTATGTAACAAATTTCCACAAACTTAGTGTCTTAAAACAATATAAACATAAACAGTATACATATGTCAGGAGTACAAGTATGGATTAACTGGTCCTCTGCTCAGGTTATCACCAGACTGAAATTAATGTGTCAGCCAGAGCCACACTCTCAGCTGAGGCACCCTCTCCTCTTCAAAGGTCAGCAGAATTTAGTTCCTTGAGGTTGTTGACTTAAGGTCCTCAACTTCTAGAGTTCAACTGCCATTCCCTGGAGGTGGCTTTTTCCAGAACATGGGAGTTTAATGTTTCAAGATCAGCAGAAGACTGTTTCTGGCTCCACACCATTCCAAGCTCTTCTATTTCTGATCTGTTGTTGTTGTTATTGTTGTTGTTAGGTGCCGTCAAGTCGGTTCCGACTCATAGCAACCCTATGCACAAAACAAAATGGTGGCCCGGTCCTGTGCCATCCTCACAATCCTTGCTGTGTTTGAGCCCATCATTGCTGCCACTGTGTCAGTCCATTTCATTGAGGGTCTTCCTCTGTTTCACTGATTCTCTGCTTTACCAAGCGCAATGTCCTTCTCCAGGGGCTGATCCCTCCTGCTAACCTGTCCAAAGTATGTGAGATGAAGTCTTGCCATCCTCGCTTCTAAGGAGCATTCTGGCTGTACTTGTTCTAAGACAGATATGTTCATTCTTCTGGTGGTCCATGGTATATTCAGTATTCTTCACCAATACCATAATTCAAAGGCATCAATTCTTCTCTGTTTTCCTTATTCATTGTCCAGCTTTCACATGCATACGAGGCTATTGAAAACACCATGACTTGGGTCAGGTGCACCTTAGTCCTCAAAGTGACATCACTGCTTTTTTTTTTTTTTTTTTTTAACACTTTAATAAGGTCTTTTGCAGCAGATTTGCCCAATGCAACATGTCATTTGATTTGACTGCTGTTTCCATTGGTGCTGATTGTAGATCCAAGTAAAGTGAAATCCTTGACAACTGTAATATTTTTTCCATTTGTCGTTTCTGAGCTCCTCCATCTATAGACCCTATAGACCCATGCAGGAAAATCTTACTTTTGATTACATTACAGCTAACTTATTGTTGTTGCATGCCCTTGAGTCAATTCCTAAACACAGTGACCCTATAAGACGGAATAGAACTGCTCGCATAGAATTTTCTAGGCTGTAAATCTTTATAGGAGCAGATCACCAGGTCTTCTCTCCCTCAGAGGTGCTGGTGGATTCAAATCACCAACCTTTCAGTTAGCAGCTGAGTGCTTAACCATTGGGCAACCAGGTTTTCTTAGCAACATGTATCTTCAAACTCCTTCACTTTTCCATATAAAATTACCTAATGAGGAAAATAATTAGGTCCAGGCCACACACTAGAGGAGGTGATTATACAGGGTTGTGCTCCAGAGAGCAAAAACCTTGGACGCCATCTTAAAATTCTGCCAACCAGCAGACCCCTTCCAAATCAGGGACCACAACAATCAAATTTATGTGGAAGAAAGTAAGCATTTAACAGAAAGCATTGGGAGAGATGAGAGAGTGTAATGACAAGAACTGAACAACTACTGTTCATCAGGGAGGGTGCTAGGTCTAGGTGCTCTACATACTTTGGTTCATTTGATTCTCACAAGACCTTGCAGCAACCTCGTTAGGAAGCTTGAGCTTCTCAGGCCAACAAACCTAGAACTTCATCTCATTCCCTCATATTTGCTATGTGATCCTCCAGACACAGTACTTCATCTAATTTGATGGAAAATGAGGTTACTGCAGGTTCACCTTTCACCTTTGTCCCTCGACCCTCACCAGTACTCACGCATTTGTTGATTGCCACTCCTTTTTATCTTATGTTCTCCCCCATTTCTTGCCTTTTCTGGTCTCACCTTACCTCAGTTGTTCAGTCTTTTTCTGGCCCCCATTTCAACTTCCCTGTCCTCCCTTTGTCTCATATCCCCAAGTGTCTGGCCTTAATTGCTCACTGCTGGGTTTGTTCCCACCAACAGTGGCCTCCTATGACACACTTCCCTGCCTTTACATTGATTATCCTGCCCCCTCCATTCTCTCAAACCTCCCAATGTTTTATTCAGTTATTCCCTGGAGGATAGGTCATTTCCCCAGCCAGGTTCTTTATTCCCCATTCCTCCTCAGTCAGATTCATCCTGGACCCTCTGGCCTTCCTTGTTATTCTTAACCCCAAACCCTCATCATGGATATGGCTTCCAAGGTTCACTTGGGCCACCCACATTTCTGCATCTTGCCCTCACATTTCATTAACCTTCTTGACCTGTATTCTGCTTATGAGGCCTGTGTGTGTGATTCTAGGATCATGAGTTCCTGCCCAGGGCTTGGCTCCTTCCCTGCTCAGGACATCTCCACTGGCTTAGCCTACCCAACTAGACATCATCATCCTCACCCTGCTTATGCTCAAGTCTCCCTCTACCTGTTTCTCTCCTTCTCCAACTCACCCCCATTTTCTTGGCCTCTTCTCCTCTCCTCCTCCAGCACCGGCAAGAGGAGAAATGATTATGGCAGTGCAGGTGGGAAAATGGAACCTGAACTAAGAACTGCTGGTGAATGGAAGGTATGGGGTAAGAGAAAGAGGAGAGAAATATCTGTTGCCTTTTGTCTAGAAAATTGCTCCGAAGCAAATGGATAACAAAACTCATCCCCTGAGGGGGTCAAATGGCTACAATCCAGAGTAGGCTTCTACATTCAGCTCTCAACAAATATTGTATGGCCTTATTTATATAAAAAGACAAAAAAGGGAAATGTTTAGAGACCAAAGTTTACAAGTGGTTACCAGCGGCAGGAGCGAAGGAGGTGGGCGGTGTAATCACATTGATTAAGGGTAGGGTTCCACAATTATTGCAACTGATGTCAATAAGTTGTACACCTGTAAAGGCTGAATTAGAAAAAGTTGTGTGATAGATATTGGATATTGTTATGGATTGAATTGTGTTGCCCTAGAACGTGTGTCAGCCTGGCTAAGCCATGATTCCCAGTATTGTGTGGTTGTCCACCATTTTGTGATCTGATGTGATAGGACTCACATGTGTTGTAAATCCTAACTTCTATGATGTTAATGAGGCAGGATTAGAGGCAGTTATGTTAATGAGGCAGGATTCAATCTACAGGATTATGTTGTAACTTGAGTCAATCAATCTCTTTTGAGATATAAAAGACAGCAGCAAGCCGAGAGAAGAGGGACTTCTTACTACCATGAAAGTAAAGCTGGGAGCAGAGCACATCTTTGGACTGAGGGTCCTTGCAATGAGAAGCTCCTGGACCCAGGGGAAGATTGATGACAAGGACCTTCCCCTAGAGCCAAAAGAGAAAGTCTTCCTCTGGAGCTGGCATCCTGAATTCAGACTTCTTGCCTCCTAGACTGTGAGAGAATAAATCTGTTTGTTAAAGCCATCTACTTGTATTTCTGTTATAGCAGTACTAGATAACTAAGATATATTTATAATGACGTAAAAAAAGAACAGCTGCTGAGACTGCTTGTGTACAACCAAAAACCTCATGGGATTTTGTTCCTTGATTTGGAGGCTTAGGGTCATGGTTTCATTCAGTCAATTGGCCTAATAACGTGTCTAGTGCTTCTGTTCTACCTCCTAGCTTGTTGTGTAGTGACTGGGATTTTAAAAGTTTGTAAGTGGCTATCCAAGGCATGACAATTGGTCTCTAGTCACCTGGAGTAAAAGAGGAAGAAAGAGAGTAAGGAATAGGAGGAGGATATGGAATGTGTGGCTAATTGCTTCCATGAACAACTGTCTCCTTTGCCATGAGACCAGAACTGGATGGTGCCTGGCTACTATTACTGAACATTTTGATCAAAGAATGCATACAAGAATCCTGACCAAAAGAGGGAATATGCAGAACAGAATTTAAAATTCTCAAAGGCTCCGTAATTTCTGGAGCCACAGGGGCTGGATGAACCCCCAAAACTATTTCCCTGAGATAATCTTTAAACCTCAAACCAAAAATATCCCCCGAAGTCTTCTTAAAATCAAACAACAGTTTTGTAAAACTAATGAAAAAAAACAAGGTCTGCCTTGAACACTATTCTCTTTTAAGAACAATCTATATATGATCAAGATGACAACCACAACTCAAAAGATAAGATAGGAACCTTAAGGAGCAGTGAGTTTATGTTAATGGGGGAGGAACAACTCAGAGAAGGAAGGTGAGAATGGTTGTACAAGTCAAAGAATGTAATCAGTATCAGTGAATTGTACATGCAGAAACTGTTGAATTGGTGTATGTTTTGCTGTGTATATTCTCAACAAAGTAAATTAAAATAAAAAGATTACAGCCAAGAAAAAAAAAAAAAAGTGCCTGTAAGACAGGAGTGCTATAAGGCATTTCAAAAGGGATGAATTTCTCAGATCTTGGAGATAGCTCCAGGTCTTAAAAACCAGACACTGCTGGGGTCTTAAATGCTAGCAAGTGGCCATTTAAGATACAACAATGGTCTCAACACACCTGGACCAAAGGAGAATGAAGAACACCAAAGACACAAGGTAATTATGAGCCCAAGAGACAGAAATGGCCACATAAATCAGAAACTACCTCAGCCTGAGGCCAGAAGAACTAGATGGTGCCCTGCCACAACCAATGACTCCCCTGACAGAGAACACAACAGAGAATCCCTGAAGGAGCAGGAGAGCAGTGGGATGCAGACCTCAAATTTTTGTAAAAAGACCAGACTTCATAGTCTGACTGAGACTAGAAGGACCCTGGAGGGCATGGTCCCCAGACCTTCTGTTACCCCAAGACAGGAACCATTCCCAAAGCCAACTCTCTTCAGACATGATGGGACTGGAGTATAAGATATAAAATGATACTAGTGAGGACTGAGCTTCTTGGATCAAGTAGACACATGAGACTATGTGGGCAGCTCCTGTCTGAAGGGGAGATGAGAAGGCAGACAGGGACAGAAGCTGGCTGAATGGACACTGAAATACAGGGTGGAGAGAAGCAGTGTGCTGTCTCATTAGGGGGAGAGAAACTAGGAGTATATTGTACAAGAGACTGACTTGATTTGTAAGCTTTCACTTAAAGCACAATAAAAATTAAAAAAAAAAAAAAAAGACACTGAGGCTTATCACTTGAAGACATCTTGAAGACATGTGTTTACATTTCTGAAGATTAGGTGAGAACACTGAGTCTTTTCCACCTGTCTCCAAGGAGCAAAGATATTTTTATCCCTCTCTTTGGGGGCATGGAGGAAGAGGGCTTCCTCTCTCCTGTTTAAAAATTGAGAAAAATCTATTGTTCTCTCTTTCTTATCTGTAGAGTGAAACCCACCACTAGCTTAGAGAATTTTTCCATGGGATGTCATGGCATCATCTACAGAAGACTGGCTGCTTATCTGGTTGTATCACTAAAGAACTAATTTCTCTCACCTTTGAGTTTCTTCAGTATCTACCTCTCTCTATCCATCTCTCTATATCTATTTATAGTGCATAACTGTAAAGTGGGAAAACATCTCAAACACTGCATAGCTCTTGAAAAAAGATATAAGTGGGAATTGCATTGAATCCATAGATAAATTGTGATAGAAGTGATACATAAACAATGTTTTTGAATCCATGAATGTGGTATATTTCTTCATTTATTTAGATATTCTTTAATTCCTCTATGTAAAGCTTTATAATTTTGGTATAGGGATTTACACACCTTCCATTAAAATCATCCTTTAATATTTCGGTGCTGTTATAAACACTTCCTGTATTTCATTTAAATTTTTATTGCTAGTATATAGACATACTATTGATTTTTATTTTTGCCTTTCGTCCTGTGACCTAAGGAGTCCTGGTGGTGCAGTGGTTAAGCACTCAGCCGCTAACTGAAAAATTAGTGGTTCAAACCCACCAGCTGCTCTGTAGGAGAAAAATGTCGTAATCTGCTTCCATGAAGATTACAGCCTTGGAAACCCTATGGGGCAGTTTTACCTGTGTCAGACTCACCACGACGGCAACGGGTTTAGTTTAGATCCTGTGACCTTGCTAAATTTACTAAACAGTTCTAAATATGTTTTTGTGAATTCATAGGAATTTCTACATACGAAACCATGTCATCTGCAAATAAATGCAGTTTTCATTTTTTCTTTCCAAGCCTTACGCTTTTTCTCCTCTGTGACGTATTGTGCTGTGTAGATCTGCCATTATATATTAAATACAAGTGATGAGAAAAGACTTCCTTTCCTTTGTCCCTATTTAGGGTACTCAATCTTTCAACATCATACATGATTGAGCTGTGGTGAGAACAGATATACTTGTGGGACTAAGTTTAGTAGGAAAACAGTCTTTCAACATGACATATGATGAGAGATGTAGTGGTGAGAACAGACATACTTGCACTGGAATCAATATTAGTAGGAAAGCATTCAGCCTTTCAAAAATATATATCATGTGGGCTGAAAAACTTTTTTTATATACATCCTGAATCACGTTTCCCAAATTTAATGTCTTCAGTGGCTGTTTTTCTACATCTGCCCCCTCAGGCTGGGACTGCCTATGTTTCTTGCCCATTTGGGGATCTTATTATTTGTTTGATTTTTAACAAGACTTGATTCTTTCAGTGGGTTCTGACTGATACTCTATCATGTGCCAAAGTAAAGACAAGTGGGAAACATGAGCCTCAGCATGTCTCAGTAAACGACTGAGTACAGAACCCTCTCACCCACTGAAGGAGATTCTGGTCACTGAGATGAAGTATGGTTCCCTCTGAGACCATAAACCAGGCAAAGATGTCTGTTCTTACCCTTTGGATTTTTAAAATATTTAATTAAGTGAAAATATATTCACCAACTCAATTTCTACAAGTAGTTTGTGACATTGATTATATTCTTCATGTTGTCATCCATTCTTGATATCCTTTTCCAAATTATTCCACCTCCATTAACATAAACTCAATGCCCCCTAAGGAAAAACTCCCATTTCTTTTCCCTTCCACCCTTGGTGACCACCAATAGTCTTTGGTTTATATATATCTGTTTATTTCACATAAATGAGATCATACAACATTTGTCCTTTTGTTACTGACTTATTTTACTCAGCATGAATTCTTCAAGGTTCATGCATGTTTTGGCATGCATCAGAACTTCATGTTATGGCTCAGTAATATTCCACGTAGGTATATATATTTTATTTATCCGTTCATCTATTGATGGACATTTTGGTTGTTACCACCTTTTAGCTATTCTGAAAAGTGCTGCAATGAACATTAGTGTACATGTGTCTGTATGCATTCCTGCTTTCACTTTTTTGGATATATGCCTAGGATTGTGTCATGGATTGAATTATGTCCCCCCAAAAATGTGTGTATTAACTTGGTTAGTAGTCTGTGGTTGTCCTCCATTTTGTGATTATAGTTTTATGTTAAAGAGGATTAGGGTGGGATTGTAACACCCTTACCAGGTCACATCCTTATGCAATCTAAAGGGAGGTTCCCTGGCATGTGGCCTGCACCACCTTTTATCTTCCAAGAGATAAAAGGAAAGGGAAGCTAGCAGAGAGTGGGGACCTCAAACTACCAAGAAAGCAGAGCCAGAAGCAGAGCACGTCCTTTGGACCTGAGGTTCCTGTGCTGAGATGCTCCCAGACCAAGTGGAAACTAATGACAAGGACTTTTCTCCAGAGCTGACAGACACAGAAAGCCTTCCCCTTGAGCCAGCACCCTGAATTCAGACCTCTAGCCTACTGGACTGTGAGAGAATAAACGTCTCTTTGTTAAAGCTATCCATTTGTGGTATTTCTGTTATGGCAGCATTAGATGACTAACATAATTGGGAAGTTCTACGTACAACTTTTTCAGTAACTGCCAAACTCTGTTCCACAGTGGCTACACGATTTTATGTTCCCACGAGGAATGGATGAGGGTTCCAGTTTCTCTACAACCTGGCCAATACCTGTTTTCTGTTTATCTTTGCTGTTGGAATGGGGCATGAGATTTTGATTTGCATCTCCCTAATGGCTAACAAATTTGGCTTTTTTCTGGTAATGGCTAATGAGACCAAATCGACTTGATGGCAATAGGTTTAGGAACCATGGTGGTGCAGTGGTTAAGTGCTCAGTTGCTAATGGAAAGTTCAGCAGTTCGAACCCACCAGCTGCTTTGCAGTAGGAAGATATGGCAGATTTACAACCTTGGAAACCTTATGAGACAGTTCTCTGTCCTACAGTGTCGCAGTAAGTCAGAATTTATTTGACGGCAATGGGAATGGCTAGTGATGTGCTTGTATGCTAACTGAAAGGTCAGCGATTCAAACTCACCAGTGGCTCTGCAGGAGAAAAGACTTGGTGGTCTGTTCCCATAAAGATTACAGCCTAGGAAACCCTATGGAAAAGTCCTACTCTGTTATATAAAGTCACTATGAGTCAGAATGGACTCAAAGGTACTAAACAACAATGGCAATGACATTGAGCATCTTTTCATGTGCCTGCTGGCCACCTGAATATCCTATTTGCTGAATGTTCATCCAAGTCCTTTGCCCATTTTTTGATAGGGTTGTTGTCTTAGTCATCTAGTGCTGCTATAACAGAAATACCACAAGTGGACGGCTTTAACAAACAGAAATATATTTCTTTACAGTAAAGTAGGCTAGAAGTCCAAATTCAGGGCATCAGCTCCACGGGAAAGCTTTCTCTGTTGTCTCTGGAGGAGGGTCTTTGTCATCAATCTTCTCCTGGACTAGGAGCTTCTTGGTGCAGGAACCCCGGTTCCAAAGGACAGGCTCTGCTCCTGGCACTGCTTTCTTGGTGGTATGAGGTCCTCAACTCTCTGCTTGCTTCCCTTTCCTTTTATCTCATGTAAGATAAAAAATAATAATAATAATAAAGGTGGTGCAGGCTATACCCCAGGGAAACTCACTTTACATTGGATCAGTTATAGTAAGGTCATAACTGATCCAATGTAAAGTGAGTTTCCCTGGGGTGTAGCCTGCACCACCCTAATCCTCTTTAATATAAAATTACAATCACAAAATGGAGGACAACCACACAATACTGCAAATCATGGCCTAACCAAATTGACACATATTTTGAGGGGACACAATTCAATCCATGACAGTTGTTTTTTGGTTGTTAAGTTGTAGACTTTTTTTTTTTTATTGTGTTTTAGGTGAAAGTTTACAGCACAAATTAGTTTTTGTTGTAGGTTTTTAAAATATATATATTTTGGATATTAGGCCCTTATTGGACATACTGTTCCCCCCAATTTTTTCCTAATCTGTAGGTTGTCTCTTTACTCTGTTGATGAATTTCTTTCCTGAACAGAAGTTTTTAACTTTAATTTTTATGATGTCCCATTTATTTATTTTCCTTTTTGATGTTCATGTTTTTATTGTTATATCTGATAATCCATCATTAAACACAGAGCCACATCCGTATATTTTCTCCTAAGAAATTTATGGTTTTAGTTTCCACCTTTAGGTCCTTGACCCATTTTGAATTCTTTTGTGTATGATATGAGGCATGGATCCTGATCCATTCCTCTGCATATGGAAATCCAACTTCCACACCACCATTTATTGAAGGGACTCTTCTTTCCTCAATGACTGAACTTAGTACCTTTGTCAAAAATCAGTTGACCACAGATGTATGGAAACTTTCAGATTTTTAATCACTGACACAAGACAATCATCAGCAACTCCTTAGAGGCACCCCAAGTGATGCTCCCCACAGCCACAATCAGTTGCTTTTAGAAGAACCCAAATCTGAGTCCATGGACCCTCAATTTGCAAACCTATATTTCCATTACAGATAATCCTAACTCAGCTCCCACACTGCCAAACAATCCTTTGCCCAACCCCCTCAATCACCTTTCCACACAGAACCACAGTAATCACCACACATTCCCCCAAATCTAATCCTTCAGACCCTGAATTAGTCACCAACTGGTCAAGATCCAGTCCCTTCCCATATATAGTATTAACAGATTCCACAGGATTGACTCCACTACTCCTTCCAACATTTCCAGGCACCTTGGAGTCACCATTGGACATTTGATGGAATCACTGGAGCTCCAGGGATGTTGAATGTTGAACTGATATCTGGTAAACAATGCTTCTGTCTATAAACCAAACCAAACCCACTGCTGTCGGGTAGATTCCGACTCATAGCAACACCATAGGACAGAGTAGAACTGCCCCATAGAGTTGCCAAGGAACATCTGGCGGATTTGGACTGCCAACTTCTTGGTAAGCAGCCATAGCACTTAACGACTACACCACCAGGGTTTCCATTTTCTCCATAGCCACACTCAAAATTCACTAATCATAAACACTGACCCCCACAGTAACTACACACTCCCTGAACACATAAAAAGAGTGATCACACACAGTTTCCAAAGGCCTACATACAAAATATATGATCATATGTAAAACCAGTAATACACGAATATATGCTGATCATTATGTTACCCAAAGCAGGTCCTGCTCTCTGTAGCTTCTTGTCAATAACGACACACCGAGGTGAGGAGGGAGGCAACGAGTAAGGAGGTGTATACCCCAAATCAAGCTCTCTAAACAGAGGGAGGCAGAACCTTTTATACCGTCTCGCACAAGGAAGTACATATAAACATGGAGTACGTAGGTTATCATGGTGCGCAGGCGCAGTAAGACAAATTGCTTTTTTTTTTCCCTTGGCATGTAGGCTAGTAAACTCAGTTTGACCAGCTTGAGCCACACTCAGTCCTTTGAGGGCAATGGACAGGAGGACGCTGGCTCTGCTTGATCTGAGCAGCTCCCAGTTGAACCACACTATCACTTTGTTTGCTAATGGAAAGGAGGAGCAGGTCTTGCTTGACAACGGCCACATTCCCTGGGTTGTGGAGAGCATCTTCTAAATTGGTCAACAGCTCCTCAAAGTAGGGAATTATATTGAACAGCAGACAAAAATTCTTGTTACAATTAAAGAAAATAAAAATAGTAAACAAACGCTTTAGCGAATTATAGTTAGGTAACCCAGAAGTCAGCCAGTCAAACATATTTGACCTATGTTGGTTAGGAATATGAAACCAAGTAACTTTCTGATATATTGACAAGTCCAACATTTGGTCATTTGGTCGCACTTGCTACTGATTGTGCTAATTTGACTAAAGTGTTACTACGCCAAGACTATGTGAGCGGCAGAGTCAGGAGAAGAATGGATGTGAGGTACCACAGCTTCATATTTGCACAAAACAGGGTCTAGTTTAAGAGATCTTCTATCTTAAACAGGTGAAATATGAACAGGAAGGAAAAAAACCACAGTCAACAAACTCTAGAAGCTAAAAACTCAGAATCCCTTAAACAGATACTTCAGGTCTTGTAATGGCTCACAGTTCCAGTTTTCCTGAAGAGCGGTCATTGTAGAGTCGGGGTCTGGGGCAGATGCAGCTTTCAGCCAGCTGTGATGAATCCAAGGTTTGACTCCTTTCAGTTTGACCGCCCTTTGGGTGATGACAAGCACCTTGAAGGGTCCTTTCTGCTTGGGCTGGAGAGGCTCGTCTTTCCAGGCATGCAACAGGACCCCAATGTCCAGGTTGAAATGGGTGAACCTCAGAAGGGTGTTCTTGTCTGGAAAGGGTGTCTGTGGAGAGAATAAAGGACAGCAAAGAACGCAAATACACTTGTATAGTTTTTTTTTTCACCTAATACAATTAAAAGGTCACTAAACCCTGGTGCCGTAGTGGTTAAGTACTACGGCTGCTAACCAAGAGGTCAGCAGTTCGAATCCGCCAGGCACTCCTTGGAAACGCTATGGGCCAGTTCTACTCTGTCCTATAGGGTCAAAATGAGTCGGAATCGACTCGATGGCGGTGGGTTTGGTTTATTCATCAGCCTGTGATTTTTCAGGAGAGGCTTCCATAGACAAGCTCAATAGGGCTTAATTTGAGCTTGCTTCTGGGAGCTGCCCTAACCCTAGGCAAGGCTATAGGGAGAGCCTATATTCACTTTCATTTTGCTTCTTGACACACCTTTGCTACGTGTCTTTTAAATGTATGATTTACTCTTTCGACCTTTCTACTGGATTGTGGTCTCCAGGCTGCATGTAGTTGTCATTTGACATCCAGCAAACGTGCATCTATTTGGGTTACATCAGCTACAGAGTGAGGTCCATTATCACTTCCCATGGAAGCAAGTAATCCAAACACTCTGTGGGTCGGATAAAATTCTCAGTAACCTTTCTTTCCATAACTCCCACCACTGATATTGATTTCTTTCATAAGGATCCCTTCAGATTGTTAATAACTGACCAGATGGCCTCCGTGTTCAATAAAAAGTCAATCATTTCTCCCCCAACTTTTACTATAACCGGGGACTCCTCAGGGAAAACTGGAATAAGATTGGCCCCTGGTCCCCCTCAGTCCAACTCTCCCACTTGTCATATCATAACCTTTTCGGGTTCCTTCAGGGCCCTTCATCTCTTAGGACATACTCTTCTCCAATGCCCTTCTCGTTTCACACCACGTGCACTGGTTTTTCCCTAGTTCCGAAGGGCTGAATTAACGGGTGCTGATAAAATTTTTTTTTTTTTTTTTTGATGGAACAAGTCCAAACTCAGCCCATCTCTTCATTGCTGCACTTCCCCCTCTTTCACTCATTAGTAGACCCAGATGGTCACCACAAGTGAGTAGACCAAGCTGTCTACTCACCAGCTCCCTTATCTTCCAGTTCTGGAGGGTACTCTTTCTGAGGGACACTGACTTTTCCTGCCTCAATGCATCTAACAGTAAATCTCTTGCTCAAAATTCAAAAAAAGCGCAACAGCCATTTTTTTTTGTCCTGTAAATTCTTCCTTCAAATGCAAATCTTCCATTCTCTTAGCAGTTCTGGGTGGTTATGAACATCTTTTCAAATGCAAATCTGGGTGGGGTTCAGGTTTTTTACCTAAGCCCCACTCTATACACAAGGCTACTTGCTTGAAACAAAAAGCCTGCGTTTCTCTTGGGCAAATCCTAGTTCACCTTTTAGCATATCCAATTTTAAGCATTAGCTGAAGGCAGAGTTATATGCCAAACCCAAGTCATTACTACCTTACATTTAGGTCTGCCTTACAACACAGGTAGGAGAAACATTCACCACCCCTAATACATTCAGATAAACACATATTCCTAAACACATAATTGTTTTACAACATTCCTATTTAGTCTTCTCCACTTGACTATCTCCCCTTTTATATGCATATGGTGTTAAGTCTCTGGCCCAGTTGAACCAGAAGACCCTGGCCCTCTGTCATAGATTGAATTGTGTCCCCCCAAAATATCTGTCCACTTGGTTAGGTCATGACTCCCAGTATTGTATGATGGTCTATCACTTTGTCATCTGATGTGATTTCCCTACGTTTTAAGTCCTATCACTATGATGGAAACCCTGGTGGCATAGTGGGTAAGTGCTATGGCTGCTAACCAAAAGGTTGGCAGTTCAAATCCACCAGGTGCTCCTTGGAAACTCTATGGGGCAGTTCTACTCTGTCCTATAGGGTCGCTTTGAGTCGGAATCGACTCAATGGCAGTGGGTTTGGTATTGGTTTTGGGTATCACTATGATGTAATGAAATGTATTAGTGGCAGTTATACTGGTGAGATCTACAAGATTAGATAGTGTCTTAAGCCAATTTCTTTTGAGATATAAAAGAAAGGAGTGAGCAGAGAGTGGAGACCTCATACCACTAACAAAGAAGCACTGGGAGGAGAGCGTGTCCTTTGGACCAAGTGTTCCTGTGCAGAGAAGCTCCTAGTCCAGGGGAAGGTTGTTGAGAAGGACCTTTCCCTAGAACCGACAAAGACAGAAAGCCTTCCCCTGGAGCTGATGCCCTGAATTTGGACTTCTAGATTGTGAGAAAAAAAAAAATTCTCTTTGTTAAAGTCATCCACTTGTGGTATTTTTGTTATAGCTGCACTAGGTAGCTAAGACACCCTTTACCAATCATCCTGCTTATCTAGCCTGGCTTTTGCCCTAGGCCACTCCAGGTGGGCCTTTCCTCCCCTCAGCTGCAGCACAACCTTCTCTTCAGCCATTACTGGTAACAAGTAAAGTAACTAAGAATCAAAAGTTTTACATTGAAAGCCCCTTCATTCTTTCTCTTACAAAGTCCCATGCTCTCATGAGTACGGAGCCAGGGCAAAAAAATCCTGCTCCTCATGTCAACTGTAAAAATGGCTTGGGAGCAGTGTCTGATTTCCTCCACCTAGTGCAGGGGGTTGCCTTAATGCGTATATCCCTGTTGAGGGTTCTGGGCCCCAGACCAAATCAGGCACTGCTTTGAGTATGCATTGGGGTAAGCATCTCAGCACCGGAGGCCTCAGGGGCTGACGAAGGCTTTACAGGATAAAGGGGAGGTTTATGACCTCCAGTTAAAACTGGGTCCTCTTCTGGAGGACTAGACAAAACAGGGGTTTTAATCTTGGTTGGAACCATGATTTTACATTTTTTCTGCAGATTCTGATTCTTATTTTACCACAATGACATAAAAGGTTCAACATACATTTTCTCATTCCACTTTCTTCCTTCAGTACAGAAAAAATCTAACTGCAGTATGGTGTTATGATTTAAGGATGCATTCTCAAGTCAGTCGGTGTTACAAAAAAAAACCACCTCATTTTAGAGTTTTTCATTGGGTCATATGCAAAATAAAACCAATTCTTTAAAATACACCCTAGAAGACTACATTCCAGAATACTTGAATTACATCCCAGATTTCAGGTTTTTGATGCCAAAATCTGAAACTACAGAACGCTTATTTAAAGTGAAAATATTTGACCTTTCACTGGCTAAGCATTACCAGATCTACAGTCTATCCACTTCTTGCACAATAGGACTTATTTCTGTACTCACCAAAGGAGTTTTTTTCCTCTTCCTGGGGCACCTGACACCATTCCCTCTTCTCCTCATGTAGCCCACCACCAAGGGGTCTGAGGTCAGCTCTGACCTCAATGGCCAACATGTATCTTCCCCGGAGAAAGATTACAGGCATGCACGTGGGAGAAGTGGTCTGTCCTTTCCTGCCAGAGGCAATCTCAGGAGTCAGGCCATGCTGGTCCCATCTAGGGTCAACAGAATTCGTTACCCAAAGGCAGGTCCTGGGCAGTGTGGCTTCTCATCAATAATGACACACCGAAGTGAGGAGGAAGAGCATTTATACAAGCACACAGGCAAAGAGCAAGGAGGTGTACCTCAAATCAAGTTCCCCAAAGGGAGGCATAACATTTTATACCGTCTCTCACAAAGAAGTACATACAAACATTATGGGCTACTTAGGTTATCATGACATACAGGCTCAGTAGGACAAATTTCATTTTTTCCTTGGCATGTAAGATAGATTTGACTGGCTTGAGCCATATCCAGCACTTGGAGCACAATGGACAGGAGGGGGGTAGGTTCTGCTTGGTCTGAACAGTTCCCAGTTGAGACACACCAATTGCCATTCCTTTGCTAATGGACTGGAGTAGGTCTTGCATGCCAATGGCCAAGCAGGTCCCGGCTGCGTTGGCTATCAATTACACATCCATTTGCGCCACCCGCACTGACTGAAGTTTCTACAATGACCATGTCATGGATTGAATTGTGTCCCCTCAAATTATGTGTCAACTTGGCTAAGCCATGATTCCCAGTAAATTGTGATTGTCCACCATTTTATCACCTGATGTGATTTTCCTGAGTTGTAAACAATACCTCTATGACGTTGATGAGGCAGGATTAGAGGCAGCAGGTTGTGTCTTATGTCGAACTCTGGAGATGCAGAAGTGAGCAGAGACATGGTAACCTCATACCACCACGAAAGTAGTGCCAGCAGTGCATCTTTTGGACCCAAGATCCCTGTGCTAAGAAACTCCTATACCAGGGCAAGATTGACAAAGACCTTCCTCCAGAAGTGACAGAGAAAGCCTTCTGTCATGGATTGTGTCCCCCCAAAATGTGTCAGCTTGGTTAGGCCATGATTCCCAGTATTGTGTGGTTGTCCTCCATTTTGTGATTGTAATTTTATGTTAAAAAGGATTAGGGTGGGTTTTTAACACCCTTACTAAGATCACAACCCTGATTCAATGTAGTTTCCCTGGGGTGTGGCCTGCACTACCTTTTATCTTACAAGAGATAAAAGGGAAGCAGAGAGTTGGGGACCTCATACCACCATAAAAGCAGTGCTGGGAGCAGAGCACGTCCTTTGGACCCGGGGTCTCTGTGTGGAGAAGCTCCTAGTCCAGGGGAAGATTGATGAGATCTAGAGAGAAAGCCTTCCCCTGGAGGTGTTGCTGTGAATTTGGACTTTTAGCCTACTTTACTGTGAAAAAATACACTTCTCTTTGTTAAAGCTTTCCACTTGTGGTATTTGTTATAGAAGCAGTAACTAAGACACCCTCCCCTGGAGCTGGCACCCTGAGTTCACACTTCTAGCCTACTCGGCTATTAGAGAACAAACTTATTGTAGCCACCTACTTGTGGTATTTCTGTTATAGCAGTACTAGACAACTAAGACCATGACTCAGTAGTTTTTTATTGGACAGGTCCACCAAGTGACAATAAGATCTGAATAAAATTGTCAGAACTGTCTTAGGCTGGATTCTCTAGAGGAGCAAAACCAATGACATACAGAGATTTAATTCAAGTTGTGGAGGCTGGCAAGTCCCAAAAATCAATGTCAGCTGTCAGGCTGGAGGCTTCTCGACTCACATGGCTGCAAGGGTGATGAACCCTTATGGGCAAGTCAGGCGGCAGGATTCTAACTCACATCCCAAGAACTGGAGGTCAGATGATGAATCAATGCAGGATCCAGAGCAAGAGGGAGCCTTGCTGGAACATCTGTTTATATACTGGGGGCAGATCACACCCCCAATGAAACTCCCTTTTCTACTGGCTGCTCATTGCATATCTCATCACGGAGGTGATTACATTTATTACATTATGGGAGAGCAATCAGTTCAGCGTCTGCCAAACCACTGAGAATCATAGCCTAGCCAGTTGACACAAAACCTTAACCATCACCAACTATTTTAAGGCATTGAAATGCAACCAGTATAGACAGGACTTGATTTGAGTACAATATCTAAGGAAAGTACAATGATGAGTGCCACATTTACAGTGATTTCTCTCCTGTGGCATTTGAAAATTTGTAAGATGTGAATATAAAGTCCCCCAAAAAACAGAAGTAGCCTTTCTGGACTGAGGAGAAATAGGCTAACATTTTGTGCAAGCAGAATATTGGATCTTCTGATTTCAAATAGGATTGTCAGGAAGTAGAGGCAAGACAACTAGAAAATATTCATTTAAAAGTGTATGTTTTAATACTGATACACCAATGTTCTCAGCAGCAATATTAACAATAGCCAAAAGGTGGAAACAATCCAAAGGCCCATCAACAGATAAATGGATAAAATGTGGTACATTCAAACAATGAAGTACTATTCAGCCATAAAGAGAAAGGGTGTTCTGATAAACGCTACCACATCAATGAGCCCTGAAAACATCATGCTGAGTTAAATCTGATACAAAACAAGACATATTGTATGATCCCCTTTATATGAATTATCTAGAAAAGACAAATACATAGAGAACAAAGTTTGTTAATGCAACCAGGGGAATAAAGGCAAACATGGGAGTTACTGCTTAAGTAGCACTGAGTTTGTTACGAGTTGTCAGTTGCTCTTAAGTTGGTCTGATTCATGGTGATTTCATTTGTGTCAGAGTAGTCCTGTATTCCACAGGGTTTTCAATGGCTGATTTTTCAGAAGTAGAGCACCAGTCCTTTCTCCTAAGGAGCCTCTGGGTGCATGTGAATCTCCAAACTTTCAGTTAACAACCGAGTGCATTAACCATTTGAAACAAAGGTGTTAAAAAAAAAAAACACTTTGGAAATGGATAGTGGTGATGGGTACACGGCACGGGGAATTAATGTCATGAAATTGTACACAGAGTTGTTAAAATGGCAAATGTTTTGTTATGTATTTTTCCCAGAATTTTGAAGTTTATCTGAAAGAAAATAATTCAAATGTAAATGCAGAAAGATCTTTCCCATTAAATTAAGTCCCTTAAATTCTCCCTTAGGTCTGAAAAAGTTTATTACGTGAAAAATAAAGAATATCGTCAAAACATCCTTTGTGGGTTATTTTCTTTAATATATGCAATTAAAAGGAAAAATCATTCCATATCAGAGAAAAACAGTGTAGTTTTAAATATCTGAGAAAATACATGCACTAAGATTCCAGAAAGTAAATAACCATTATTAGGAGAAGACAGATCATCAGACATTCGTCTGGGGAAACAGACAGACACTACCAGGGAATAAAAACAAGCATGTGGATTGAATGTGTAAAGACTGAAATCTACAGAATCCCTAAATACATGGCTGCTTTCCGCCACCTGAAAGCTAGAAAAGGAAGGCAGTGTAGTATCTCTGGCAATCCCATGGTTTTTTGGAGAAAATGTCCAACTGTAGAAAGATGCCTGAAATAAATCCAGAAGATTGATCTTAAAGGTATGAGGGTTAGACTCATTGTAATCAAAACTGCAACCCACCCAGAGTACAGTTCAATTCTTGATTGAAAATAAGTGATGATTCTTTCCCTCTATCTTCCAGAGAGAGAATATCCAAACTCTCTGGGGAAAAGATCAGTTTCAGTCTCTTCCTATGTGTTAAATGGCTACTTATCATACGATAAAAAGTAGAATATATACAAAATAGCCCTGGTGGCACACTGGTTAAGAGCTCAGCTGCTAACCAAAAGGTTGGCACTTCAAATTCACCAGCCACTCCCTGGAAACCCTATGGAGCTGCTCTACCCTGTCCCATAGAGTTGCTATGAGTTGTAATCGACTCAAGGGCAATGGGTATGTATGGGGATGTAAGACAACAAGAAATGTTACAAATAATAAAGTGAAAAAAAGAGATACAACAAACAGAGCCACATATATCTTGAGGTTGAACTTACAAGGAATTTAGAATTATAAGTATTTTACATAAAATAGAGGAAATTATAAGAAATGTATTAATAGATGGAGAAGTACTATTGCACTATGGCAAACTATAGTCCATGGGTGAACTTAATAGATAAGTTTAACAGACTTTACAAACAGAAGGCAAAATTAATGAACATGAAGATATATCATTATAAAATATTGCAAACAAAAGCTCAAGAATAAAGTTAGAAATGGAGGCGGGCACTGCATAATCCCTCAGAAAAAAGATGTTAAATTAGTTATAACCATCTAGATTCTGTTTTCCCATGTGTGAAACAGGGATATTAATCACTTCCAAATGAATAACAAGTAACAGGACTTCTCTTGTCATCTTGCCAAAGGTATGAGCTCCACAATTTTCCCTCCTAGACTTCTGCACGTGTATGGAAAGGATTCAGTCACTCCTGATTGGTAGTTTGGAAACTCACCATTTTCTGGGAAATATAAACAAGGTCCAATTCTCATGGGTTCTTTCTCCTCTCTGTTTTGGCAAGCAATTGCTGTTTTGACTAGCAGTGTTGCTAGGAGGGGCAGTGCTTTGTGGCTAGATACATTAATATAAATATAAAGTGAAACCCGTGAAAGCTGGAACTCGACAGGACTGCCCTGTTTTTCCAGGTCTCGACAGTTTTCCATCTTTGACACGGTGCAATCTTACCACTTTTCTATTGCTATTAAGAACCATACCTCATAAACATCCAGTGAGTTTTCCTTCTCTGAAAGGTTTCTGCCTTACACAGGTTCCAGCTTTCGCAGGCTTTACTGCAAAAGGCATTCTGAAAATGGGACATTGCCCACATCTTGTTCTTCCATGTCCTCATCCTGGGGAATTTTCTCACCAATGTACCCATAATCATCCAGAGTTTTTAAGAAGTTAAAGACATTTTTGTAACTCCTTTTTAAACTTTGAAGGCAATATTAAATGGATTTTTAAAAGTAGAATTTATGTACAATCAGAATTTCCTGATAAAGTATGTTTTTATTTATCAACATTTGCTTTCCTTTACCATGTACATATATAGCTCTAAAATGTTAAGAAACACAATTTTGTGTTCTATATGCTTCAGTTTACAACAAAATTTTGATTAGCCCAAATCTATGTCTTTTAATGGGATAAAAACCTGGAACCTGACCGATAGATTTTTCACCAACTTCTACTGTTTACACATATGCAAGTACTAATCTATTGAGTATAATATCGTTTCACAGCACTTCTTACAAAATTCTACATTTGATATGCCCAGATCACTTCACAATCCTTCACGTTGTTGTTCCACATATTTTCAAAAGGTCTTTTGCAAAAATTGAATCCTTTGCTAAATTTTGTTCTCAAGGGTTTAGATTTTTCTTTCCAGTCTGAGTCTTCTGATATGAAATTCACTTATTTTTTTTTTTCTTCCACTTTGATTTTTGGAATTTCTACTTGATGTGAGAATGGAAGTTCTACTGTGTCCTGTGGGGTCACTGTGACTCAGAATTGACTCAACTAAAAAGTTGCTCTACCAATAAAATGACTTCTCATGCTTTTTCATTAAAAACTTCTCCACCGTGAATTATCTGGTATTCCTTAAAAGACTTTGTGTCCTAGTAAACACTTTTCTATCTTCCCGTTTTTGTGGTGTCTTACTTTCCTAGAGCAGCTGTAACAAAATACCACAAAGTGGGTGACTTTTAAAGAATAGAAGTGTATCAACTTGGTTAGGCCATGATTCCCAGTGTTGTGTGGTTGTCCTCCATTTTGTGATTGTAATTTTACATTAAGAGGATTAGGGTGGGATTGTAACACCACCTTTACTCAGGTCACCTCCCTGATCCAAGGTAAAGGGAGTTTCCCTGGGGTGTGGCCTGTACCACCTTTTATCTCTCAAGAGATAAAAAGGGAAGCAGAGAGGTGGGGACCTCATACCACCAAGAAAGCAGCACCAGGAGCAGAGTGTATCCTTTGTACATAAAGTCCCTGTGCCTGAGAAGCTCCTTGACCATGGGAAGATTGAGGACAAGGACCTTTCTCCAGAGCTGACCGAGAATGCCTTCCCCTGGAGCCAACACCCTGAATTTGGACTTGTAACCTACTAGACAGTGAAAAAATAAGTTTCTCTTTGTTAAAGCCATCCACTTGTGGTAATTCTGTTACAGCAGCACTAGATGACAAAGAGAATTTGGTACCAGGAGTGGGGTGCTGCTTTAACAGATATCTAAAATGTGGAAGCAGTTTTGAAACTGTGAATGGATACAGTTGAGACAGTGGCAGAGGACCAGCGCAGCAGAGAACCTGCAGCAGCAGTGAACCAGCAACAGCAGAGAACCAGCAGCAGCAGAACCAGTAGACCAGCAGGAGACAGTGCTGGAGCCAACCCACAGAGGGAGGGCGCTGACTGCCTGTGTGCAGGGGGCTTCCTGGTAGAGTGGGGTGCCTCCAGGTACTTACTGGTGGAGCTAGGCTTGCTAACCCATGGAGTCAGAAAGCTGAGTGCCTGTGTGCAGGAGGCTTCCTGGCGGAGTGGGGTGCCTCTGGGTACTTATCAGCAGAGCTTTGGAACACTTGCTCCAGCAGGGCAGATGCGGGTTTGAGGCCCAAGGAGCTGAGAGGCCAAGAAACCAGGAAACAGAAGCTGAAGAGACAAGGAACACAAGAAACCGAGCTGCCTCAGTCTCAAAAGGTATGGCCATGACTTCAGGGGTTTCAAAAGGTGGAGCCATGGCCTCTGGTGTTTCTAAGGGTGGAGCTGCCACTCGGATGGACTAGAATGGTGCACCTAAAGCTGAGGGAGCAGAGTTGCTGTCCCAGTGGGCCTGGAAGATGGAGCTGAGGCCCAGAGCCAAGGGGCCTCCACTTAGAATCCGGGGAGTGTGGCCAATACCTACAGGCTGGAGGGAAGGGCTATTGTGTAAATTGTCTCAGAGAACTAAGGATTATTTTCAAAGCTTTGAGGGCTAATGTAATGTGTTCTGCTAACTTGCTTGGTGCCTGTTATGCCTTCTTCCACTCCAGTTTCTCCCATTTGTAATGGAAATCTCTAGCTTGTGCCTTTTCTGCCACGCACCTTTGTAAGCAGATAACTTGTGTTCTAGATTTCACGGATGAAGAGGATTTTTTGAATTTTGGACTTGGACTTAAGACTTTTGCTATGCTATGATGGGATGAATATGTTTTGTATGTTACAAGAATGTGATGGGGGGGCAAAGGGCAGAACGTCATAGATTGAATTATGCTCCCCCCCCCCCAAATGTACCAACTTGGTTAGGCCATGATTCTCAATGTTATCTGTTTGTCTTCCATTTTGTGATTGTAATTTTATGTTGACAGGATTAGGGTTGGATTGTACCACCGCCCTTACTCAGGTCAACTCCCTGATCCAAGGTAAAGGGAGTTTCCCTGGGGTGTGGCCTGCACCACCTTTTATCTCTCAAGAGACAAAAGGAAAGAGAAGCAAGCAGGGAGTTGGGGACCTCATTCCACCAAGAAAGCAGCACCAGGAGCAGGGCATGTCCTTTGGACATGGGGTTCCTGCACCTGAGAAGATTGAGGACAAGGATGTTCCTTCAGAGCCAACCGAGAAAGCCTTCCCCTGGAGCCAACGCCCTGAATTTGGACTTGTAACCATCCACTTGTTGTAATTCTGTTATAGCAACACTAGATGACTAAGAAAACCATGTTCTCTCTGTCTGCTGTAAGATCTTTCCTTGTTTCCTCCACCTTCTGGTGTTTTGTAGTGGTGTCCTTTGGCTTGTAGATGTATCTTCACATGGCACCTGTCTTCCCCTGCTGAGGCTCTCCATGTCTGTTCTTCCCTTTTATAAGGCACCACTTAAAAGCAATCATGAGACATCCTACTCTGGTATGATCTCATTAATTGATAACAAAGGAAAAACTATTTTCAAACAAAATCACATTCACTGGTACAGAAATTAGGACTTCAACATATCTTTTTTAGGGACACAACTCAATCCATAAAAAGCCATTACTCCTACACTGAGTTTTCCTATGCACACCAAGGCTGGTGGATGGCTGAGTAATAGTGTACAGTGATTTACAGACGAGTTTATCTCCTGTGGAGTTTATTCACTTTGTTTAAAGGATCAATATATATAAGAAGATATTTCCACGTTGAATACAACAGAATTTTTCTCACTTGTGAGTTCTGGTTTAATAGTAAGAACTGTGACTTAAGACTAGCACATTTATTAAATTTCTCTTGTGAGTCTTCTTATGTCAAATAAGGTCAGACCGCTCACTAAAGCATTTGCCACATATATGATATTCATATGGATTCTGTCCAGTATGGATCTGCTTAGATTGAAGTAGTAAGGATGACTAAGACTCTATGTGAATTACATACATAGTGCTTCTTCAATGTGTGATTCCTATGGAGTGTTTAAATGTTACAACTAAGGAGGAAGTCTCTTTCACAATCATTACATATATGAGTGCTTGCACGTCTAAAATCAAAACAATAAATGAAAGTTTTCCCACATACATGGCACTCATATGGTTTCTCTCCTGTGTGTTTGCTCATGATTTCTAAGGTCAGAACATTGACTAAAGACTTTCCACACAGCTGACAAACATGGTTTCTCTCAAATGTGAATTCTCATGTAGCCTCACATTAGAACTCCCAGAGAAGGCATTCCCACATACATGGCATTCATATAGTTTCTTTCCAGTATGAATTCTCTCATGAAGTCTCAGGTTAGAACTTCTACTGAAGGTTCTCTCACATATATTACATTGAAATGGTTTCTCTTCAGTCCAAGTTTTCTCTGGATCTTTAAGTTCAGAACACTGATTAAAGGCTTTTCCAAATAGTTGATATCCATATGGTTTCTCTTCCATGTGACTTCTCTCATGTTGTCTCCAGTTAGAGCAATTCATAAAGGCTTTCCCACAGGGATGACATTCATAAGGTTTCTCCCCAGTGTGAGTTCTGTTGTGTTGTGTAAGACAAGACTTTTGAACAAAGACTTTCCCACATATATGGCATTCATATGTTCTTCTCCTGTGTGTTTTGTCATGATTTCTAAGGTCAGAACATTGACTAAAGACTTTCTACATAGTTGACAAACATGGTTTCTCTCAAATGTGAATTCTCATGTAGTCTCATGTTAGAGCTCCTAGTGAAGGCTTTCCCACATACATGACATTCATATGGTTTCTCTCCAGTATGAATTCTCTCATGAAGTCTCAGGTTAGAACTTCTACTGAAGGTTTTCCCACAGACATTACACTGAAATGGTTTCTCTCCAGTATGAGTTTTCTCATGATCTCTAAGTTCAGAACACTGACTAAAGGCTTTCCCACATAGTTGACATCCATATGGTTTCTCTCCAGTGTGGCTTCTCTCATGTCGTCTCAAGTTAGAACAGTTCATGAAGGCTTTCCCACAGAGATGACATTCATATGGTTTCTCCCCAGTGTGAGTTCTATTGTGTTGTGTAAGGCAAGACTTTTGAATAAAGACTTTCCCACATATATGGCATTCATATGGTTTCTCCCCAGTATGTGTTTTCTCATGACTTTTAAGTTCATAGCTCTGACTAAAGGCTTTCCCACACAGTTGACAAACATATGGTTTCTCTCCAGTGTGAATTCTCTCATGTTTTCTAAGATTAGATTTTGTACTGAAGGTTTTTCCACATACATGACAATCATATGGTTTCTCCCCAGTGTGAGTTCTATTGTGTTGGGTAAGGCAAGACTTTTGAATAAAGGCTTTCCCACATACACTGCATTCATATGGTTTCTCTCCAGTGTGTGTTTTCTCATGACTTCTAAGTTCATAACATTGACTAAAGGCTTTCCCACAGAGTTGACAAACATACGGTTTCTCTCCAGTGTGAATTCTCTCATGTTTTTTAAGGTTAGATCTTGTACTGAAGGTTTTCCCACACATATGGCAATCATATGGTTTCTCTCCTGTGTGAGTTCTAATGTGTTGTATAAGGTCAGAGCTTTGAATGAAGGCTTTGCCACATAGATGACAGTCATATGGTTTACTTCTAGTATGAATTTGCTTATGTTGATTAAAGAATGACTTGTTACTAAGGGATTTTCCGAATTCTTTGGTGACATCATGTTTCTTTTCCGTGTAAGTTAACAAATGTTGAGTCAATGTGACATTGTTGGTAAAATCTTCTCCCAAAAAATTACATTCAAAGGGATTCTCTTCAGTGAGAGATCTCTGCTTTGGGAAGAACATGAAGGATTGTTAAACATTTATTCACATATATTTATTCATACATTTCTCGATGTATAAATTCTAGAATAATTATTCATTAAAGGACTCAAGTTACAATCTTCCCAACGTTTATTACATATGTGTGGTGTGTTACTCTTCTGAGTGCACAGAGATTGACTCTTTTTACAGCATCCTAACCGCAGGACTGCCTGATTAATTTTGAAGAATTCATTGTTTCAAAGACTATATATATGAGACACGCTATGCAATTGTCCTTTTATAAGACCTTAGGTTATAGTTTTGAGCACAGGCTCGTCTCTTCCCTAAATTCAAATAAACCAAACCTTACTGCAAGGACAGCACTTTACCCAAACTTTAATTACAATAAGGCAATTGTGCTGAATTCCTAACTTATTCCATCCCCAGGTCTCTATTTGGATGGCCAGCATTCACATATGAGAAGCTCACCATTACCATGATGGTGGATGTGTTCTTCCTGCGGGATATCATTTCTTGTTTTTTATGTCCACTTTCCCTGACTGAAATAATTGAAAAAAAGAATAATTTGTTAGAATGTCATTCCAAAAACCAAAATACCAAACTGTTGCTGTCGATTCCGACTCATAGCAACCCTACAGGACAGAGTAGAACTGACCCATAGAGTTTCCAAGGAGCGCCTGGTGGATCTGAACTGCTGACCTTTTGGTTAGCGGCCACAGCACTTAACCACTATGCCACCAGGGTTTCCATTACAGGAATAAAAATACTGAAAAGCATCAATACATCTGAAACCATTCCCCAAGAATAGGAACTAGACAAGGACGCCCTTTTTCACCACTTTTATTCAAAATTATATGCTGGAAGTTCTAGCTAGAGCAATAATGCAAGAAAAAGAACTAAATGGCATCCAAATTGCTAAGGAAGAAGTAAAAGTTTCTCTGCAGATGACATATCTTCTACACAGAAAACCCCAAAGAATCTACAAGACAATTACTGAAACTAACAGAAGACTTCCGCAAAGTATCAAGATACAAGATAAACATACAAAAATCAGTGGGTTTCCTCTACACCAAAAAAGAGAAGTTGGAAAGGGAAATCGCCAAATCAATAACATTTACAATAGCCCCCAAGAAGATAAAGTACTTAAGAATAAATTTATCCAGAGACGTAAAAGACTTATACAAAGAAAACTACAAAACACTGCTGCAAAAAACCAAGAGACCTAGGTAAGTGGAAAAACATATCATGCTCATGGATAGGGAGACTCAACATTGTGAAAATGTTAATTCTACCCAAAGCAATCTACAGATACAATGCAATCCTGATCCAAACTCCAAAAGCATTTTTTAACTAGATGGAGAAACAAATCACCAACTTCATATGCAGAGGGAAGAGGCCCCAGATAAGTAAAGCATTACTGAAGAAGAAAGTTGGAGGCCGCAACTTTCTTCTGATTTTAGAAACTATTATACTGCCACAGTAGTCAAAACAGCCTGGTACTGACTGAACAACAGATACTTAGACAAATAGAACAGAATAGAGAATTCAGATGTAAAGTTCATCCACCTATGAGGAGCTGATATTTGACAAAGGCCCAAGGTCCTTTAAATGGGGAAAAGGCAGTATGTTTAACAAATGGTGTTGGCATAACTGGATAATCATCTGCAAAAATATGAAACAAGACCCATACCTCACACCATACACAAAGACCTAAATATAAAATCTAAAATGATAAAGATCATGGAAGAAAAAATAGGGACAATGCTAGGAGTCCTAACACATGCCATAAACAGAACACAAACCGTAACTAACAATGCACAAACACCAGAAGAGAAATTAGATAACTGGGAGCTCCTAAAAATCAAACACTTATGCTCATTCAAAGACTTCACCAAAAGAGTAAAAAGAGAACCTACAGACTGGGAAAAAATTCTGGCTATGACATATCTGATAAGGGTCTAAGCTCAAAAATATACAAGATGCTGCGACACTTCAACGACAAAAGACAAATAACCCAACTAAAACACAGACAAAGAATATGAACAGGCACCTCATCAAAGAAGACATTCAGGTGGCTAACAGACACATGAGGAAATGCTCATGATCATTAGCCATTAGAGAAATGCAAATCAAAACTACAATAAGATACAATCTCATCCCAACAAGGCTGATACTAATCCAAAAAACACAAAATAATAAATGTTGGAGAGGTTGTGAAGAGAATGGTATACTTATACACTGCTGGTGGGAATGTAAAATGGTACAGCCACTTTGGAAATCGATTTGGCCCTTCCTTAAAAAGCTAGAAATACAAATACCATACAATTCAGCAATCCCACTCCTTGGAATATATCATAGAGAAATAAGAGCCATCACATGAATAGATACATGCACACCCATGTTCACCGCAGCATTGTTCACAATACCAAAAAGATGGAAATAACCTATGTGCCCATCAACGGACGAATGGATAAACAAACTATGGTACACACACACAATGGAATACTATGAAATGACAAAGAACAATCATGAATCCACGAAACATCTCACAACATAGATGAATCTGGACGGCACTATGCTGAGTGAAATCAGTCAGTTACAACAGAACAAATATTGTATCAGACCACTATTATAAAGAACTCAAGAAAAGATTTAAACACAGAAGGAAACATTCTTTGACAGGAGGGTGGAGAAGGAGGGCGACAGGAATTCACTAACTGTTGACAAGAATCATCTTACGTGAAGGGAAAGACAACACACAATATAGGGGAAGTCTGCACAACTGGACTGAATCAAAAGCTAAGAAGTTTCCCAAACACAACCAAACACTTTGAGGGAAAGACTAGTTGGGACTGGGGTCTGGGGACCATGGTTTCAGGAAACATCTAGGTCAACTGGCATTAACAAAGTTTACTAAGAAAATGTTCTGCATCCCACTTTGCACATTCTCTATTCTGTCCTGGGGTCTTAAAAGCTTGCAAGCAGCCATCTAAGATGCATCAATTGGTCGCAACCCACTTGGAGCAAAGGAGAATGAAGAACACTAAAGACAATAGGAAAGTACTGGCCCAAGAGACCAAAGGGCCAAGTAAACCAGAGAACTCCATCAGCTACCACCAATGAGCACCCTGACAGGAAACACAACAGAGAGTCCCTGACAGAGCAGGAGAAAAGTGAGGAGCAAAACTCAAATTCATGTAAAAAGACCAGATTTAATGGTCGGACTGAGACTGGAAGAACCCTCAAAGGTATGGCCCCGGATGCTCTGTTAACCCAGAACTAAAACCATTCCTGAAGCCCACTCTTCAGACAAAGATTAGACTGGACTATAAAACATAAAATAATACTCATGAAGAGTGTGTTTCTTAGTTCAAGCAGATACATGAGACTAAACGGGCAGCTCCTGTCCAGAGGCAGGATGAGAAGGCAGGGACAGGAGCTCGTTGGACGGACACAAGAAACTCAAGGTGGAAAGGGTGAGTGTGCTGCCACATTATAGGAATTGCAACTAGTGTCACATAACGATACGTGTATAAATTTTTGTATGAGAGATTAACTTGCACTGTAAACTTTCACCTACACCCCCCCAAAATAAAAAATAATTAAAAAAAGAAAAGCATCAATGCCTGTGTGAGTATATTTTAAATACTGATATCTAGATGGGAAAAGAATGTCAAATTAAGGAATATTCTAGCAGCAGAAATATGTTACAGGACATGGACAATGAATAAAGATTTTGGGATTGCAATATGACAAAAATAAAATGAACATGGGAGGCATACCAAGGGTAATCTCCAAGGAGTAGGATCAGAAAGAGTCATTATGTGAAAATTTAATTCCAATAACTACAGAATATTTCTTCCTACACAGCCAAAAACAGTAACAGAAGGACACGAATAATTATTAGTGCAAGAAATAATGACACCATCAGAAACGTTGCCTCAAAGTTCCCACCTACATTGTATAAAATATCACGCACTTAAATAAACCTGTAGTTGACATTTCCAAGCACCTCCTCACTCACTGAAGGAGCCCTGGTAGTGCAGTGGTTAAGTGTTCAGCTGCTAGCTGAAATGTTGGTGGTTCAAACCCACCAGTTGCTCTCTGCAGGAGACAGAAGTTGCAGTCTGCTTCCATAAAAATTACAGCCTTGGAAACCCTACGGGGCAGCTGTATTCTGTCCTAGAGGGTTGCTATGAGTTAGAATTGACTTGATGGCAATGAGTTTTTTTACTTACTCACTGAACACATTACTCCTCATAATGAAACACAGGTGCCTGGAGCTTACCTAGACGCTCATCTTGGAGAAACCCTACTCCTTCCCTCCACAGTTCCTCTCCTTGCTCCAGTTGGGAAATCACGTTTGATTCGCAAAGATGATTTCCTGTTTGTGGTGAAAGGACACATGGATTTTGAGGCCTATATTGATAAAAGTGTATGATCAACAAGTCCAGGAAGTTTATATCTAGGAAAAAGAAGGTAACCATTGAAGCTCAACTCAGAGAATAGTACCTAGAACACGAAACACTGATATCTTTCCCCAGAAAAGGCATAATTCTAGACTTTGTGTCCAAATTAAGGACTTCTGGTTTTTTGATACCCACGCCCAAGACAGGCTTAAAATTTTTAGTCTTTTCAAACAAGGAGAAATGTTTTCAGACTGGCTAGTTATAATTTTAAAAACAAATCCAATAACATAAATTTTACCAGAACAATCTAGGTTCTATGTGGAATCGAGTATGTTATTTTTACTACTGTGGTCTGCAGTGTGAGCATAGTCCCTAGGGCAGAATAATTATTTAAAAAATACTTAATCCATTTATTTACCTATTCAAAACATAATCATTGAGTTGTTAGAACTTTCCTGAGTGTTGGAATTTGATTAGCAAGAATCACGTGAAATTGTGGTAAGATTACATTTTATGGGGTGGCAAATCAGATATAAGTTAAAAAAAAAGAAACGTTTTTCAGGTAGTTACAAGTGCTAAGAATGAATCAGGGCAGAAATTGAGAGGGATATGGGAAGGCTGTTCTAGATACTTGTCGAATATATACATAGACAGATAAATAGTTTTTGACACACTTACCTACGAAGACCAGGTGATTGATGTTCTCCAACATCACATCTTTGAACAGCTTTCTCTGGGTTGTGTCCAGAAGGGACCACTCTTCCTGGGTGAATTCCAAAGCTATATCTTTGAAGGTCACTGACTCCTGAAAATCATAGACATTCAGGATCAGACAGGGCCCTCTCTTCCAATGACCACAAGTAGGGCAGTCAAGATGACAGCACTGAAGCAGGAGCTGTGTGTGTAGAAAGCTCAAAAAACTTGGAGTTCTAGTCAGATTATTCTCACTGCTGGTCTACCACCTGCCTTTCAGATACACTAACAGAGACATAAATACTCTGAATCCATAAAACTTCATTATTAAGAATATTATATGATGTACAGTGAGCGAAAGCCTGGAAATTTCCCAATAAATGAATAATTATGACATCCAGACTGGAGATTACAGAATCTGTACTTGAAAGTGGAGATTACAGAATCTGTACTTGAAAATTCATAACATGTCTATGGTTAATTATTCCCTTAAAGGACTTCAGTTTCCTCATTTATGAAACGGTTTAACTGCCTAGTAGAAGTTGTTAAAGATTCTATGTGTTAGTGTGTAAAGAGCTTCCTATGTAGCATAACCCACCCACACACTTGTGAAATACATGTCCTAGGCCTATTACTCGTTAAATGACAGACAATCTTGAAGCAATGCTCAGCATTCTGCAGAATGGCACAAGTTCCACACAGAACTTGGGATAAGTAAGTGCTCCGTCTCTCAACTCTATATAACTCAGGTGTTCATTATAAGAACAGATGGTTCAGAACCAGAAGCCAGGGGCCACTGAGACTTAAGAGTGAAGACCCATGAGTACATTTAGAAGAGTCAAGCCAAGAGGAGAAATTGGCCCATCTGCTGGCAAAAAAAAGTGGAATTTCAGTAAAAAGAGGGATTCCCTACTCACCAGTGGCTGCATTGTCAATAGCTCAGCCACCACCTGTGTTCCTCTGGGTTTTCACTCAGACAGTCCAAGCACTAAAGCAGGCAAAGCTGAGGATGGAGAATGAAGCCTTGAGACTCCAGTCTTGCCCACAACTCCCAGACTCACCTTTTATGAAGCCACAGTCCTTCACCTGGTAGTAACCCCAGTCCAAAAAACAGAAACTTGTAGCACGCTCTAAAGAAATAAGGGGAGGACACTCCTCTCCCAGGGTCGAAAGGAAGAAGGCTACGGTCATCATGGCTAATAACACACACACACACACACACACACACACAAAAACCAAACCCGCTGCCATTGAGTCAACTCCGACTCATAGCGATCCTACAGGATGGGGTAGAACCGCCCCATAGAGTTTCCAAGAGCACCTAGTGAATTTGAACTGCCGACCTTTTGGTTAGCAACTGTAGCACTTAACCACTACGCCAGCCAGGTTTCCATGGCTAACAAAGAAGATGCTAATACAGATCTCATATATAAAAACATGAAACTCACTCAGTTTTTTAAGTTAATTGTCTCATGGTGTTCAGAGGTTTTCAATTTACTCCCTTATTCCAAAATATAGAAATCCATGACTTATGTCACGTGTGGATTTTGGTCTTCACCTCCAGATAAACACTGTGGTATTTCTCAGATTTAATACTTCTCTGTGTACGCACTAGCAGTTCTTCAACATCCAGCTCAGCCCTACCTAGCTTCACATCAACTTCCTCTTCTCTGTCCCTACCTCTTTGTATATACTTGCCCCAAATCATTTTGGCTCCACCACATGGGGTTTCTAGAACACTTCCTTAACCCTGACTTTTTAGATCTGTCCCCAGTGAATCTGGATATAAACCAAACAACTTAAGAATCTATTTTATGATAAGGTTGATCAACTCAATGACATTCCGTTTGGAGGGAGGAATGCCATTGCTTATCTAGCTCTTAAAATCTGCATCACGAATAGCATGAGTACATGGGCCATAATATTACTGTCATGTTCCACAATTCCTATAGGGCAATAGTTCTTAACCACTGTACCACCAGGGCTCCAATAGGGTTAATAAGGCTCAGAAAATATGAAATGAAGTTTAGGTAAAATCAAGTTTCTCCATCTGATATTTTAATAAGTTGTAGCAGAAGTTCTCTACTATATTAATCACTGCACTTCATTATATATGTACAAATATACAAGACGTATGTGAAAGTATTTAAAAAATATAAATTGTCCCTTAAAAGCATCAATAATAATTAAATGTATTTCACAGACAAAAGATAAAAGTGTGTCATAAAAAGGAGTAGAATTAGCTCACTCATTTTTACCTCAGGCCCAGAAAAAAAAAAATTTTGTATTTTTAACTGTGACTCTAGGCCTGGAGAGTTACACAGATTTGCTTATTTAATTCGCACAATAACCTGTTGGTTATGATTTATTTAACAATTTAATAAGTTTTTAATTTAACAGAGATCCAGAAAACTAGTAATATGACAAAATTACATTGCTAGAAAATGATACTGCTAGAATTTGAATTTGGTCTGCCGGCCTCCCAAGCTCAAACTCTTTGACGTTTACACACCACACATAGGTCTTCCCCAGAAAGTCACATCTCGCATTAATAGTCCAAGGCCACAGCCTGTTAAGAAAAACCAACTCTCCTTGTTTTTCACAAAATTACACCCAGTGCCTAGTTTCTCCAGCCCCGTGGCAAACTCCAGTGCACTGACTACACTTTCCAAATATCTGTCTCCATCTTCATTTTTATTGCCCAATTTAATTCACATTACTCATGTAAGCATACTTACCAAGATCAACGTATCTTATGTTCCTGCTTCTATTTATGACATCTGTTGATCAAGAAGCCAATGGAAAGTGATATCGAGTACCTTCATCTTCCATGACTACATCTGGTACAGATCATGAGCAGGAACTGTTCCTGATCTAAACACAGAATCATCACTCCTAGTGTCCTTCAAACATAACTAATGATTCTACCACGTCTTGTTAATTAAAACACTTTCCATGCTCCATAAATATTTCAAATCTTCTCCATGCCTTTTGAATCTCACTCAGTCCACCTTTTTCATTGCCTTCAATAGATGGGGTTACCTCCCAACTAAGCAGATGAATGACATAACTTCACAAATTACTTTAATGAATCACATAGCACCTACAAATATTCCTGCATTTACACCCATAGGTTACTCCATTTCTATTATTAAACTGAAGTCATTTCTACACCTATTTCAGTCCAATGTATACAACTGAGCCCCTTTCTCTTCTATTTCGTCAGGAAATTAGTGATTAGACATTAAACCTCCTTTATCAGCACCTCCCTTTCAAGAGCCTGCCTCTTCAATACTGAAACTCATTTTGTCTCTTCCATCTTGAAACAAACACTTCCTGCTCTCCTGTCCTTCCTTCACAATCAAACTGAAAGTGCAGTTACCATTCCTTCATATCCCTCTCTCACTCTGATTTACAAAGATCACCAATGATTTCCTCATAAATACATCTTTTTAACATTGCCAATGATGTCTTCATAAGTAAATCGCTGTGTGTCAGGCTTTCACTTGGAAACAGAATTGAACCATGACCTTCTTTTGGGAAATATATTTCCCTAGCTTCTTCTGATAGCTCATTCTCCTGTCTCCAAACTACTCTAGTCATTCTTTCCCCACATCCTCTGCAAAGAATTCTTCAAACAAAATGGCTGAAATGCCTCAAAATTCACTCCTAGCCCCTCTTCTCTCTTTCTATAACTCCCTTGGTACTCTCACACATTTATTTGATGGCTTCAAATTCTTCCACTGCTATCTCTAAATTGAAAGTGGTAAAACTTGTGTCAGGATTGCATTTCTGAGCTATAATCTCTACTTTCAAACCTACATGTAGCTGTCTTAGGTAGAGCCGCTGCAACTAAAATACCACAAGTGGATGGTATTAAAGAACAGAAACTTATTTCGTCACCAATTAGGAAGCTAGAAGTCTGAATTAGAGCACTAGCTCTGTGGGAAGGCTCTGTCTGTCTGCTCTGGGGGGAAATCTTTGTCTCTAAGTTTCTGTTCCTCAGTTCCTTGGAGATCTCTATGTGGCATCTATTTTTCCCCCGTTTATACTTGCTTGCTGACCCTAATACACTTTTCTTATGTCTCAAAACTCACTAAAATTTAAGGCACACCCTACACTGATGTTGCCTCAGTAACATAAAAAAGAAAACACTATTCCTAAATGGGATTACACCCACAGGTATAGGGGTTATGATTCCAACATATACTTTTGGGTGACACAGTTTAATCCATCAAAGCACCTACAATGAAATACATTGCAGGACATTCTCTCTCCCATCCAAAAAACATCAAAAATCACTATTCTACTCTCCAATCTTGGTTAACGCATCCAACAAGAAACCAAACGTTGATTTGCTTATTTATTTATACTCTGTCTCCAACACTGGTCATTTTCACAGAAAAATCAACCTCTGAGTGCTGAGACAAGTTTCCTTTTGATCACAACTTAAGCATTTTAGTTTCAGAGAAATTCCACGTTCAGAATTACCTAATGTGTCCTCAGAGAGCCTGTCCCCAGATGTCTACGGTCAGATTAAACAACTATTTCCCAATTAAAAATTCATTTACAATAACTAAGAGAAGATGGTGGAGTAGTCAGATGCTTCTGGTGGTCCCTCTTACAACAAAGGCCCAAAAAACCAAGTGAATCGATTATATATATAACAAGCTATGAACCCTGAGCATCAAAGGGAAAGTTAAGAAATCCGACTGAGTGACATGGGGAGGGAGAGACAGTGCAGAAGCAGTGAACAGCTGCAGGGTTGGTGGCAGGGTCTCAGCCCGTATTCCCCTGCAGTGAGGCTGGCAGTAGTGTTCCAGGACACAGCTTCTTCAGTGAAAGAAGTCAAGCAAAGTGGCACACCCTTGGCCAGCTCGTGTGACTGCGGCGTGCCTAACGGTGGGTTTAGGATGCAGCTGCTTCAGTGAAAGAAGGCAAGCAAAGTGGCGCAACCCCTGACTCCCTGGTGTGACTGCAATGGGGCTGGCAGTGGCCTTTATGGCGTGGACGCTTCAGTGAAAGAAGGCAAGTGAGGTACTGCAGCCCCACCTGCTGGCAAGACCGCGGAGCCAGTGCTCACAATCTACACAAGCCTCTGGAATCTGAGATAAGTGATTTTGTCTAATTTACTGCACAGATCTAATAGCTTCTCCTTTTGAAAGAATTCTCTCCTATCTACTTGATCCTTCCTCCATCTGCCCTAGCCAGCTTCATTAACAGTGGATTTCCCTGGGCCTGAGATAGGTCCTGCTGTGCTCCCTGAGCCATTTCCCTGGCCTTGAAGAAGGAACAAATTAATAGGGGAAAAATACTCTGCCGACTCCCTTAATCTGGAAACTCAGAGCAGAAGCAGCTCCAATCCAGGCACAAGTGGTCCACAGACTTTGTCTTCACTCCTGCATAGATCTAGGTGGTCCTGTTACAGCAGACAGGATCTGGCTGTTACAGTGCAATGGCAAATCTGTTTGAGGTCTTACTGTAACTGTTTCGGCTGTGTGGTGCAGAGGCAGGTTTTTGACATTTGATACCAGTCTTCCTATTAAACAGGGCCCTCACCTACCCACAGCAGCGGCCTGAGGACTAGAGGCTCCACCTAGGCCACCTAGCCACCTGCGATGGGCTCCAAGGATAAGTGGTGCCTACCAGTTCTTACAGTTAAAAGCACTGGGTGCCTATGGTACAGCTGCAGAGTCCAGCCACCAGAGCGTGCTCTAGAGAACAGGGACGTGCCTTCTTTACAGATATTCGGAGGATGGTTGTCAGCCCCCCGCCTTCCGCAGAGTGTGACCCCCTGCTGCAAGCAGAAACCTGTGCTTACGTCACCATTGCTCCTCTAGGATCGTAGGTGAGAGGCTGCACCACACACTAGGTGACCAAATACCGGGACACCTGCACTAAATCTATACAAGAATAGTGAATGGACTCCTAGACTCATATACCTGGTAACAGCTCTAGCCATCTGGTAACAGGACACTAGTGCTTCAAAGGCTCCAATAATCAAGTTAGCTCACTCTAGTAGCCTATTTGGGTACGTCAAAACAAAAAGGAAGAACCTGGGATACAGCAAACAAATACAATAATGTATAGATGGCTCAGAGACAAAAGTCAATATCAAATCACATAAACAAGCAGACCACAATTGCTTCAACAAACTCCCAAAACAAAGACTCTTCCAGATGAAGATGTATTCCTGGAATTACCAGATGTAGAATACAAAAGATTAAAATACAGAACTCTTTAAGACATAAGGAAGGTGATCAGGCAAAGCGCAGAACAAGCCAAGGAGCATACAAATAAAGCAGTCGAGGATATTAAGAAGATTATTCAAGAACATAATGAAAAATTTAATAGGCTGCAAGAATCTATAGAGAAACAGCAATCAGAAGTTCAGAAGATTAACAATAAAATTTCAGAGTTAGACAATTCAGTAGAAAGTCAGTGTAACAAAACTGAGGAGATGGAAGTCAGAATTAGCGAGACAGAAGATAAAAACACTTGGCAACAATATAGTCAAAGAAAAATCAGATGAAAGACTTAAAAAAGTGAAGAAACCCTAAGAATCATGTGGGACTCTATCAAGAAGAATAACCTATGAGTGACTGGAGTACCAGAACGGGGAGGGATAACAGAAAACACAGAGAGAATTGTTGAAGATTTGATGGCAGAAAACATCCCTGACATCGTTAAAGATGAAAGGGTGTCTATCCAAGATGCTCATCGAACCCCACAGAATGTAGATCCCAAAAGAAAGTCACCAAGACATAATCAAACTTGCCAAAACCAAAGATAAAGAGAAAATTTTAAAAGCTGCCAGGGAAATGCAAAAAGTTATCTACAAAGGAGAATCAGTAAGTATGTGCTTGGAGTACTCAGCAGAAACCATGCAGGTAAGAAGGCAATGGGATGACATATACAAAGCACTGAAGGAGAAAAACTGCCAGTCAAGAATCATATATCCAGCAAAACTGTCTCTCAAATATGAAGGCAAATTTAGGACATTTCCAGATAAACACAAACTGAGGGAATTTGCAAAAACCAAACCAAAACTACAGGAAATACTAGAGGGAATTCTCTGGTTAGAAAATCAATACTATCAGACATCAACACGAGAACTCAGGATGGAGCAACCAGATATCAACCCAGATAGGGAAAATAAAAAAATAATCAAGACAGAAAAACGCTCAAAACAGGAAACCAGTGGTGTTATTATGTAAAAGATGACAACATTAAATCAATAAAGAGGGTTTAAATATTTTCTTAAATACAGTACTCAGATCTTCCATATGAAGGGGAAATGAAGGCAAAAGGAGATACAAGTTAGGTTTAAACTTAGAAATATAGGGGTAAATATTAAGGCAACCACAAATGAGACTAACAATGCTACACATTGAAATAAAAAACAAGAAAAACATAGACTCAGCAAAAACAAAATCAACAAAAATGGAAAAGAGGAACACACAAATTTAAAAAGAAAAATTGCTCTGCACAAAAAATAAGTGGAAAAACGAAACTGCCAACAACACACAAAAAAAGACATCAAAATGACAGCACTAAACTCATGCCTATCTATAATCACGCTGAATATGAATGGACAAAATGCACTGACAAAGACACAGAGTTGCAAAATGGATTAAAAAAACCACCATCTGTCTGTATGCTGCCTACAAGAGACACATCTTAGACTTAAAGACACAAACTAAAACTCAAAGGATGGAAAAAAATTTACCAAGCAAATAACAATCAAAAAAGAGCAGGAATGGTTATACTGATTTCTGACAATACTTTAAACTTAAATCTACCACAAAGGATAAGGAAGGACACTATATAATGATTAAAAGGACAATATACCAATCCACCAAACCAAACCCAGTGCCGTCGAGTCGATTCCAACTCATAGTGACCCTATAGGACACAGCAGAACTTCCCCATAGAGTTTCCAAGGAGTGCCTGGCGGATTCGAACTGCCGACCCTTTGGTTAGCAGCTGTAGCACTTAACCACTATGCCGTCAGGGTTTCCAAAAAGGACAATATACCATGAGGATATCACCATATTAAATATTTATGCACCCAATGAGGGGGCTTCAAGATATATAAAAGAGACTCTAACAGCACTGAAAAGCAAGGTAGACAGCTCCACAATAATGGTAGGAAACTTCAACACACCACTTTCAGTGAAGGACAGAACATACAGAAAGAGGCTCAGTGAAGACACGGAAGAGCTAAATATCACAATCAACCAACTTGACCTCACAGACATATACAGAACACTCCACCCAAGAGCAGCCAAGTATACTTTCTTTTCCAACACACATGGAACATTCTCTAGAATAGACCACATATTAGGCAATAAAGCAAGCCTTAACAGAATCCAAAACATCGAAATATTACAAAACATCTTCTCTGACCATAAAACCATAAAACCAGAAGTCAATAACAGAAAAATCAGGGAAAAGAAATCAAACACATGGAAACTGAACAACACTTTGCTCAAAAACTACTGGATTATAGATCAAAGTAAGGATGAAATAAAGAAATTCATTGTATCCAATGACATTGAAAACAGTTCCTCTCAGAACTTTTGGGACACAGAGAAAGTAGTGCTCAGAGCTCAATTTACATCATTAAATGCACACATATGAAAAGAACGGACAAAATCCAAGAATTATCACTACAACTTGAACAAACAGAAAGAGAGCGACAAAAGAAACCCTCGGGCACCAGAAGAAAGCAACTAATAAAAATTAGAGCAGAATTAAATGAAATGGAGACCAGAAAAACAATTGAAAGAGTTAACAAGACCAAAAGCTGGCTCTTTGAAAAGATTAACAAAATTGATAAACCACTGGCCACACTGACAAAAGAAAAAAAGGAGACAAAGCAAATAACCTGAATAAGAAATGAGATGGATGATATTACAACAGATCCAAACCATAATAAAAGAATCATAACAGAATACAATGAAAAACTGTACTCTTAACAAATTTGAAAACCTAGAGAAAATGGACAAATTTCTAGAAACACGTTACCTACCTAAACTAAAACAAACAGAGACAGGACAGCTAAATAAACCCGTAACAAAAGAAGAGATTGAAAACGTAATTAAAAAATTCCCAACAAAGAAAAGCCCTGGCCCTAATGGCTTCACTGGAGAATTCTACCAAACTTTCAAAGAAGAGTTAACACCACTATTACCAACAGTATTTCGGAGCATAGAAAAGGATGGAATACTCCCAAACTCATTCTATGAAGCCAGCATAACCCTGCTACCAAAACCAGGTAAAGATACGACAAAAAAGAAAGAAAGAAAATTACAGACCAATATCCCTCGTGAACTTAGACACAAAAATCCTCAAAAAATTCTAGCCAATAGAATTCAACAACATATCAAAAAAATAATTCACCGTGACCAAGTGGGATTCATACCAGGTATGCAGGGATGGTTCAACTTTAGAAAAAAATCAAAGTAATCCATCATATAAATAAAAGACAAACACATGATCTTATCAATTGAGGCAGAAAAGGCATTTGACAAAGTCCAACACCCACTCATGATAAACACTCTCAGCAAAATAGGAACAGAAGGAAAATTGCTCAACATAATAAAGGGCATTTATACAAAGCCAAAAGCCAACATCATCCTGAATGGAGAGAGACTGGAAGTATTCCCCTTGAGATCGGGAACCAGACAAGGATGCCGTTTATTACCGCTCTTATTCAACATTGTGCTGGAGGTCCTAGCCAGAGCTATTAGGCTAGATAATGAAATAAAAGGCATCCAAATTGGCAAAGAAGTAAAGGTATCTATGTTTGCAGATGACATGATCTTATACACAGATCATGTGTACAAGAACCCTAAAGAATCCTCAAGAAAACTACTAAAACTAATAGAAGAGTTTCGCAGAGTTATCAGGATATAAGATAAACATACTTAAATCAGTTGGATTCCTATATGCCAACAAAGAGAACGTCAAATAGGAAATCACCAAATCAATACCATTTACAATAGCCCCTAAGAAGATAAAATACTTAGGAATAAATCTAACCAGAGATGTAATGATCTATACAAAGAAAACTGTAAGACGCTACTGCAAAAAAACCAAGAGAGACCTACGTAAGTAGAAAAACATACCTTGCTCGTGGATAGGAAAACTCAACCTTGTAAAAATGTCTGTTCTACCCAAAATGATCTACCGATACAATGCAATCCCAATCCAAATACCAGTGACTTTTTTAATGAGATGGAGAAACAAATTACCAACTTCATATGAAGGGGAAAGAGGCCCCAGGTAAGTAAAGCATTACTGAAAAAGAAGAACAAAGTGGGAGGTCTTGCTCTACCTGATTTTATACCGCCAAGTAGGCAAAACAGCTGGTACAACAACAGATACATAGTCCAATGGAACAGAATTGAGAATCCAGACATAAATCCATCCAAATATGAGCAGCTGATATTTGACAAAGGCCTAAAGTCTCTTAAATGGAGAAAAGACAGTCTGTTCAACAAATGGTGCTGGCATAACTGGATTGCCATCTGCAAAAAAATGAAACAAGACCCATACCGCACACCATGCACAAAAACTAACTCAAAATGGATCGAAGACCTAAATATAAAATCTAAAACGATAAAGATCATGGAAGAAAACATAGGGACAATGTTAGGAGCCCTAATACATGGCATAAACAGTATACAAAACATTACTAACAATGGAGAAGAAAAACTAGATAACTGGAAGCTCCTAAAAATCAAACACCTATGCTCATCCAAAGACTTCACCAAAAGAGTAAAAGACCACCTACAGATTGGGAAAAAGTTTTTAGCTATGACATTTCTGATCAGCACCTGATCTCTAAAATCGACATGATGCTGTAAAAGCTCAACTACAAAAAGACAAATAACCCAACTAAGAAATGAGTAAAAGATATGAACAGACACTTCGCTAAAGAAGACATTCAAAAAAGACACATGAGGAAATGTTCACGATCATTAGCCATTAGAGAAATGCAGATCAAAACTACAATAAGATTTCATCTCACTCCAAAAAACACAAAATAATAAATGTTGGAGAGGCTGTGGAGAGATTTGGAACACTTATACACTGCTGGTGGGAATGTAAAATGGTACAACCACTTTGGAAATAGATCTGGCGCTTCCTTAAAAGGCTAGAAATAGAACTACCATACGATCCAGCAATCCCACTCCTTGGAATACATCCTAGAGAAATAAGAGCCCTCAGAGGAACAGATACATATACATCCATGTTTACTAAAGCACTGTTTACGACAGCAAAAAGTTGGAAGTAACCAAGGTGCCCATCAACGGATGAATGGATAAATTATGGTATATCCACACAATGGAATACTACGCAATTATTAAGAACAATGAACCTGTGAAACATTTTATAACATGGGGGAATCTGGAAGGCATTATGCTGAGTGAAGTTAGTCAACTGCAAAAGGACAAATATTGTATGAGACCACTATTATAAGAACTCTAGATAAAGTTTAAACACAGGAGAAAACATTCTTTGATGGTTACGAGGGTGGGGAGGGAGGGAGAGGGATATTTACTAATTAGACAGTAGACAAAAACTTTAGGTGAAAGGAAGGGCAACACATAACACAGGGTAGTCAGTAGAACTGGACTAAACCAAAAGCAAAGAAGTTTCCTGAATACAACCAAAAGCTTTGAGGGCCAGAGTAGCAGGGGCAGTGGTTTGGGGACTATGGTTTCAGGGGACATCTAGGTCAAGTAGCATAATAAAATCTATTAAGAAAACATTCTGCATCCCACTTTGGTGAGTGGCGTCTGGGGCCTTAAACGCTAGCAAGTGGCCATCTAAGACGTATAAATTGGTCTCAACCCGCCTGGAGGAAAGGAAAATGAAGAACATCAAAGACGCAAGGTAAATATGAGCCCAAGAGACAGAAAGGTCGACGTAAACCAGAGACTACATCAGCCTGAGACCCAAAGAACTAGATGGTGCCAGGCTACAACTGCCCTGACAGGGAACACAACAGAGAATCCCTTATGGAGCAGGAGAACAGTGGGATGCTGATCCTAAATTTTCATAGAAAGACCAGGCTTAATGGTCTGACTGAGGCTGGAGGGACCCTGATGGTCATGGTCCCCAGACCCTTTGATAGCCCAAGGTTTGAACCGTTCCCGAGACCAACTCTACAGACAGGGATTGGCCTGGACTATAAGACAGGCAATGATGCTGCTGAGGAGTGAACTTTGCGGCTCAAGTAGACCCATGAGCCTATGCGGGTGACACCTTTCTGGTGGCGAGATGAGAAGGAAGAGGGGGTATAGAAGCTGGTTGAATGGAAACGGCAAATACAGGGTAGAGAGGAGGAATGTGCTGTCTCATTAAGGGGAGAGCAGCTGGGAGTGCACGGCGGGGTGTGTATGGCTTTTTGTATGAGAAACTGACTGGATTTGGAAACTTTCACCTAAAGTACAATAAATAAATTAAAAAAAAAAAAAGAAATTCATTTATAAAACAAGGGATGTCTATCTGTCCTGGAGATCTAATTCTCTGCAGTAATCACCAAAACCCAAACAGATGGAAAGCCAAGAAAGCCAAGTCTTTATTGAGGATGCTGCCACTACACTGAGGGTACAGAGCTTCTTCCTCTCCTTAGGAAAAGCACCGCTGTCACGAACTCTCTTTTTATGATGTTGATAACCTCATCAATACTATTAATCCAAAGGACACACCTTATTAACCTGGATGCTAATCAAAAGGTAAAATCTAACCAAGGTTACATATTGGGCTCACACAGGGTCCATCACAGGTTGTCATAGTTTTGGTCATCACCAAGCCCCGTTACGTTGGATTTGTTTGCTGTCTCATCTGGATACTATTGCTTGAGAAAAATTTTGAAAATCACCATGGGAAACCAGGAAGGAACACTCCTTTTTCGGGCACCAACCGGCAAGAAGATTTATAAAATAAGTAACAGAGCTTAAGGTTCAGCAATGGGATTTGTGACATCTTGCCTTCTAGCACATCATTAAGTCCCACATAATACTATTTTAGGTCTTCAGAAATTTGGAGCCACATAACTGTGAGAATTGTTTTAAAAGAGTGAGAAGACAGTGATTTCACAAAGCCACAAGTTTCCCAAATAAATTAAAAAAAGAGAAAAAAGAGCTGAAGCAAGAGAAAGCTGAGTTATTGAAATGAGAGGCGGTGAGTACCGGGAAGGAACTAGGCTGGCTCTGGGACACAGGCGTGTCAATTTCAGTTCTGTTACTTACACGCTCTGTCTTTCCATAGGGCACTTAACCTCTCTGAGTCTTACTTTCCTCCTCTGGAAGTTGAGAGGGTTGCCCTAGATAATGCTGTAGAACCTGCCCAGCTGGAGGTCTGTGAGTCTGTAAGAAGCAGGGTACACCTAAGGTTATTACACCAGCTACCACACGGCTCATGTATACAGTTAAGCCCACACGATTATTCTGTTTGGAGAGCCAAATCGGCAAACCTGCGGAAACGGAATCATCTGCACAGGAAGCAGCCTTCTGAATGTGCTAGCAGCGCTACTCAAGGGGAGGGAAGAGATGAGCGTGTTTTCTGATGATGCAGATATGCCTCGCCCAGGAACTAACCAGAACGCTCCTACTCCTTACTTTCCCTTTGCACCAATGGCTTTAACTATTTTACCTCATTATTGTGTGCAGTTTTCTAAACACCTCAAATCCTTTATGGAATGAAGTGAAGTATAAATATATTCATACCCCCTGACACCCTTTCACCTCAGTAATGAGGCCACTCCTGAGGTTTACCCTTCAGGCAAAGATTGAACAGGCCTGTGGAACAAAACAAGACTAAAGGGGCGCACCAGCCCTGGGGCAGGGACTGGAAGGCAGGAGGGAACAGGAAAGCTGGTAATAGGGAACCCAGCGTTGAGAAGGGAGAGTGTTGACAAGTCCTGGGGTTGTTAACCAGTGTCATACAACAATGTGTGTACTGTTTGATGAGAAACTAGTTTATTCTGTAAACCTTCACCTAAAGTTCAGTAAAAAAAAGAAAAATATATATTTATAAAATTTTCTTAATACTCTATAAAAAAAAAAAAATCTAACCAAGGTATGCCTTTTTTTAACAATGCCTTCTCCCTTTAATGAGGTAAACCATGTAGATGCAATTAAGGGAAATTAGCCATTAATTCTATCATCCTAAAGGTTGCAAAACCAACCCTCGTATCTTCTCTCAGAAGCCTGTTTTGTGGGCTCTGGTTATTGTAGACTATACTGTAAAGAATCTGTTGTAATAAAGAATCATATTGCTCTTTATTTCTAAGAATGTTGACTGTAATCTACCAACATTCTTTCAGGCTATGAGCTTCTATTTCTATATAGAAATATTTTTGCTAAAACTATGCATATACAGGAAACCCTAGTGGCATAGTGGTTAAGTGCTACAGCTGCTTACCAAAAGGTCAGCAGTTGGAATCCACCAGGCGCTCCTTGGAAACTCTATGGGGCAGCTCTACTCTGTCCTACAGGGTCGCTATATAGGGTGGCTATGAGTTGGAATCAACTAGACAGCAATGGGTTTTGGTTTTATATATATACGTGTATTCAAAGAAAACAAGAATGAGGTTCTCAGTCTGTCTTGTTTTCATTCTGAGAGCTTCACTTTGCTCCAGAGAGCCTTCTCTCTGCCCAGAAATGGCGATTATTACGTCTGTGTTCAGACACAGCCAACCATCAGGTTAGGAGCACATGCCTACTGACCACTGCCAGCTTTTTCACAGGGTCCTTTAAGTCTCAAACCTCTCCTCTTTAAGAAAAAACTCCTGCTTTCTGTCTTTACAAATGGATAATCTGGGCCTTCTGTGGTTACTTTGGAGACCCTTTTTTTTTTTTTTCATTTAAAGAGACGCATTACAAAAAAAGGGGAACATGCACTTCACAAAAAGGATAGGGTCCTTATTTTATTCAATATAAGCAATAAAGATTTTAAAAGACAGAATGATTCCAAAAGTGATTCTATAAAAGATTTTTTAAAGCACATAGAAGACACGGTTAAAATCCCTGATTTTAGAAGAAGGAACTCTTTGTCCTTCAGTTCTCCTACCTGTAGTATGCATATGTCTGTATGTATGTTTAGGTGAGGACAGCACAGGACCAGGCAGTGTTTCATTCCGTTGTGCATAAGGTCACTGTGAGTTGGAAGGGACTCAACTGTACCTAAAAACAACATGTTTATGCTATGTATGCATATGTAATAATTTCTTATCTCTGGATGATGTGACCAAATCAGATTATACCATCCCTTCAAAGAGCTTTATTCTGATTCGCAGAGAGATAAATAAGCACTTACATAAACTGATTAGTCCTAATATTCCCAGAAATTAGTAACAGTGAATTTATTCTAACGAAAGTTTGTATGTCTTGTTCTATGCAAGCTTAAAGTGTTTCTAAGATTTTGTACTTACACTAGATAGAGCACATGGTATATGTTTTGTTCAAGAAAAACAATAATATCTGTCCTTAAATAAAGACTGGTTGTTCCAGAATGAAAGAGGAAAGCATGGAGATGGAGCAAGATGATGAAGTGAATGGATGCTCCCATTTACTCCCCCACCAAGTAACTCACTGAACAACAAATAAAAACAAGCACAGACTGAGATCTCAGAACTCCAGATGGCAGCTGAGGTGTTAAGAGGGTCCAGGTGAGTCCAGAGGTGGGAGAGAGGAAAAGCAGGGACGGCACAGAATCTGGGAGAACTTACCCGCTAACACTGGGCGCACTCGCTCATCACAACCATTTTGGGATGGGACTGGGCAATACCCCAAACACGTAACAGAAAAAGGGAGCTAATCTGAGGAAGCTGTAGCCCGATTATTTTTTTTTAAAGCAACACAAACTGGCCGTGGAAGTTCACAGGTAAATTGGGAGGGACCAAAGGGAGACTGTGGTGCTTCAAGAGAGTGCTGCTGAATCTTGCTGAGGCCCATGACAGATGGGCACTAGGACCAGGAACTGCAAGTGCAGCAGGGAGAAGGGAATACTTCAGGCAGATGGGTGACATAAGAGGGAAACAACTAGCTCCCTGCCTATAGCGGGTCACCTCGGAGAGTCTGTGCAAGGGAGCGCATGAGGGAAAGACAGAAAAAGCCCCCACCCTTGCCATAGTAAAGTCAAGCCTCACTGCTTAAGTCAGCATTTTTGACCGGCAAAACTCCTTCCTCCTGTGCACGCATACTGAATTCCAGAGATCAGGCATCTAGAACTCCTGAATCAACACTGAGGGGAAAAAAAAAAAAACAAAAAAAACCTAAGGATAAGAGTGCCCTCTAGTGGTACTCAGGAAAAGATAACAAGTCCACTACCACTGGGTCGATGTGGAGTAGAGCTGCCCCGTGGGGTTCCCAGGCCTGTGAGTCTTTGCAAAGGCGGGCTGCTGCATCTTTCTCTTGTGGAGTGGTTGGTGGGTGCAGGCCCTGGCCTTCCAGGTGACAGCCAGGCATTTGGTCGCTGTACCACCAGGGTGTCCCATCAGAAAAATTTCCCACAAAAGCCGGAGTACAAAATTTAAAGTTAAAAACAAACAAACAAAAAGGCCCAGGTTAAAAAAAAGTAGAAAAAACCACACAAAATCACGAGAAGGACCAATCAAAAGCAAAGCATGAAGAGGGAATTTCTCCTATGGTGGCTAGGCTAATGAAAAAAACTAATAATTTTCTGACTATGGTGCTAAATATTAAAAAACAAAAACACACATACAGAAAACAAACTAGTGGAGATGAAAACAAATGGAGAAACAAAATGAGAGACTCAACAAGGAAATTTCAAAAAAAAATCAAAGAGAACTAACGGAACTGAAGAATAAAGCAACTGAATTAGAAAAAGAGAAACATTCAACAGAATCAAACAGACAGAAGATAGAATAAATGAACTAGAAGACAACATAACAGAACTTATCCTGTAGCATTCAATTATATGTCTTGTTGCTTTCTAATGTGAAACTCAGGTAAAAGACATCTTCACCCAATTTGCACATGGATGAACATCTATACCCAAACCTGCAGCCTAGAGACTGGGTGTTCTGGAAGCAGCAAAAAAAGAAACATGGCTTTGGAGTCTCACTGGAAAGGATATTTATTACCAGGTACTTTGCTTTGAGTCGGAATCGACTTGACGGCACTGGGTTTTTGGGTTTCAAGATCCACACTGCAGCCAAACTTCAAGGACTAGAACTGTGGATACACATTTCCCACCTCAAGCATGCTCCAACAAACTTTTGAAGCTGCACATCAGGTAAAAGCTCATACTTAGGATAACTTGTGAAGCATCTCCCTATAAGCAGATAAAATCATGAGGTAGACAGCTTTCCCAAGACCACAGATCAAGAATGACATTTTCCCATTGTTTTGCCTCCTTTTATCCTTACTGCTTTCCCCATGCTTTCATGTTTGTAAAAATAATGCAGTTATTAGAATTTTACAGGCCAAAGCCACTAATAGAAATTTGTCAGATTGTTGGATTTGTCACCAAAAACCTAGGTCCGTATATGATAGAGATCCTTACCTGTAACAAACTATAGTCTAGTCCTGGACACTACTATAAATCTTACAATGACTGCTAAAGATAGTTTTTAGGGTCTGAAATTGACAATTTTTTTTTTTTTTACCGGGGAAAAATCAAGTGCCTATCAAAACATACTATGTAACTGTATTGCCTTCTCACCCAAAACTGAAACTTACACTAGAGTGGATTCCAAGGTTTTCATTTAATAACTCCCTATTTTTAGTTTTTTCCTGAATATCACAATATTTAATAGAAAAAACAATGAGAAACATGAGCCTTTATTAAAATTTATAAATATACAAGTTTTCTTTAATCAAAATACATAAAAATTTTGTGCTTGTGATTATCTGTACATATTTTTGAAAGCTTTTCATATATACAATACACAATCCAGGGCCAACCAAAAAACCAAACCTGTTGCTGTGAGTCAATTTTGACTCAGAGCAACCCTACCAGAGACAGAGAACTGCCCCACAGGGTCTCCAAGGAGCAGCTGGTGTTTTTGAACTGCTGACCTTTTTTGGTTAGCAGCAGTAGCTCTTAACCACTGTTGTCATCAGAGTTTCCAACCTACGGCAAGAAAAAAAAAAAAAAAAAACCAAATAAGTTGCTGTCCTGATTCCAACTCATAGCGACCCTTTAGGACAGAGTAGAACTGCCCTGTAGGGTTTCCAAGGAGTGGCTGGTGGATTTGAACGGTGACCTTTTTGGTTAGCAGCCAAGGTCTTAACCACTATGCCACCAGGGCTCCTATGTAGGGCAGTGGCTCTCAAACTCCTTTGCACATTGAAATCATCTGAGAGTCTAAAAAGGCTCTGATGCTTGTTTCCCATCACCAGAGATTCTGATTTAATTGTTCTTAGGTGTGGCCTCGACATTTAGAGTTTTAAAAAGTTTCCAGGTGATTCCAGAAGGCATCAACGTTTGAGACCCAGTTCTCTAAGAAGCTGAGATCCAAAATAGGGGCTTGTTACAGAAGGACATCTTGTTTGGAAAAGTGTAAAAAAAGGTCAGCAAAAATGAGGGAAACCCTCAATGAGATTAACTGACATAATCAATACCCACAACAATAGACTCAAACATACTGATCAAGAAAATGGTACAAGACATGGCAAGGTTTCCTGGTGTTATAAAGTTTGCCATGACATGGAGACAAATCAATAGCAACTACCAATATCACTGACAGTGTATGGTAGGTACATGGACAAGCAGCATCAGCATTTCCTGGGAGCTTTGTAGAAAATCAGAATCAAAGGCCCCACTGCAACCTACTGAATCAGGATCTGCATTTTAACAAAATCTCAGGGGATTCATAGGATGTATGAGAAGCACTGGTTCTGAACAGCTTTTTAGATTCTGCACTATGGTGCATAAAACCTGGACAGAAAGTAAGGATACTGCCACTACTTCATTCAGTTGATAAATGGATGTCTGTTGAAAAGAGAAAACATACACATTGCCAAGAAAAGCTAGCTCAGAGATTTTGCCTAAATTATAGTAACTGAGCTACCCTCACCTTGATGCTAAGCCTCCCAGTTTCTCAAAGTCTTTCTCTGTGTTGGTTATTAGCTCAAGATATTCTTAGTTTAAACTGTTGAAAACTACAACCAAGCTTATGATGGGCAGGAGGAGTGACAAGCCTGTCCTATTTCTTCATATGGCCAGCCCCACATCCCAGAGGAAACTGTTTCAAATTATTTTAACTCTCCTTGTGTGTATCTTGGAGCCCTGGTGGCACAATGGTTAAGAGCTCGGCTGCTAACCAAAAGGTTGGCAATCCAAATCCACCAGCCTTGGAAACCCTATGAAGGCAGTTCTACTCTGTTCTATAGAGTTGCTATGAGTCAGAACTGACTCGACGTCCACAGGTTTGGTTTTGGGTATATCTCCAATTTCTGTCATATATGTTGATTTTAAAATTTTATCTTTCTCAATTTATACTCAACTTATTGACTTCTTTATGGCACTGCCACAGCATATCTGCCGATTTCTCAACCCCGATGCTTCTAAATCATATAACAATTTTAGTTAAATTAATTCAGTGTTTAGAAGGTGTCGACCAGATGGCAGAGATAGATGCTTTCTGTCATCCCTCCTACAACAAAGACCAAAAAAATCCAAGTGAATCCATTATATATGACAATCTAGGAGCCCTGATCATCAAAGATAAAGCTGAAGAGTCAGACTGAGTGGCAGGGGGAAGGAGAAACAATTCAAAAGCAGCGAAGATGTGCCAGTCATGAGGCTGCTCACACCTTGCCCTCTGGGTCAGCCTACACACACGGGCTGATGAGGTGCACAGTAGCATTGGGGACATGTCTCACCACGTAGGGAGAGGCTGGGCACAGGAGAGTCTATACAAGCCTTGACAGCTGGGTAAGGTGGTGCTAGACCTGCAAAAGTTAAGTCCAAGAGTCTAACCTACAGCACGGGGTCAAAATAACACCTCGCTCTCTAAACTATCACAGCGGAGAAGTGTCTCCCCACCCTGATCCACTCCAACACCAGTCTGGTCATGTTCAACAACTGCCACGCCCCCTACATCGGAACTCAGGGCTATCCGCTTCCAAACCAGTTTCACAGCTTTAAAAAAAAGCTGTGTCCCCTAAGCTGGGAACTCAGGGAATCCCCTGCCCCTTTGCCTAGGCACTGGTATTAGGGGTCCACAAACCTGCAGTGCCATTCACTCCTGTCTAGACCTGTGCGGGCCCATTCAACACCACAAGCTCTTATCAGCATAAAACAGGGCACACACCTGAAGCCTATTTTCAACAGCAGCAGCTGAGGGGGCATTTCAGACTGGTGACATTTGACACCACTCTGCCCATTAAGGAGGGGCATTCTCCACCTATATCAGGGGCCTCAGGGCTGGCAGTATCACCCACTCCATCTAGCCACCTATGACAGGTGTCTGAGAATAAGTGGTGCTTTCCAGTACCTCCAGCCAACAGTACTGGGTGCCCAAGGACCCGCTGCAAAACCCACCCCCACAGGCGATATAGAGGACAGGGACACGCCCCCCCACCCAGGCACCTGAGGGCAGCCGTCAGCCCCCTACCTTGCTCTGCACATAGCCCCCTATGTAGCCAGATACCTGTGCCTGCTCCAAACACCCCTACACAGCCGTGCCCATCTAGGACTATAGGTGAGAGTCTGCTCCACACTCAGTGACTGACAACCTGGACACCTGTGCCACATTGGCACAAGAAAAGTGAACAGACCCCTGGGCTCACATACCTAGTAGCTGCTCTAACCACCAGGAAAAAGGACATGACAGCTTCAAAGGCACCGGTAACCAAAGAAGCTCACACTCCCAGCCTACAAGGACATATCAAAACAAAGCGAAAAGCTAGGACTCAGTAAACGAACATACAATAAATATATAATAACTTATTGATGGCTCGAGGCCAACAATCAGTATCAAATCACATAAAGAAGCAGGTCAAGATGGCTCCAGCAAGTGACCAAAATAAAGAACCAGGAAATCTGCAGGAAACAAGGTCTTGGAATCACCAGAGATAGAATTTTAAAAATTAATATACAGAGCTCTTCAAGACATCAGGAAGGAGATCGTGCAAAATTCAGGCCAAGCCAAGGAACACACAGACAGACTAATAGAGAAATTCAGGAAAACAATACAAGAAAAGGATAACAAATTTAACAGGCTACTAGAAAACAGAGAGACAGCAACTAGAAATCCAAAAGATTAACAACAAAATTTCAGAATTAAGCAACTCAATACAAGGTCCTAGGAGAATTGAGGCAACGGAGTTCAGAATTGGTGACAATGAAGATAAATCACTTGAAACCAATTTATTTGAGGAAAAATCAGAAAAAATAATTTAAAAAAAATGAAGAAACCCTAACAATTATGTGGGACACTATCAAGAGGAAAAATCTACAAGAGATAGGAGTACCAGAACGGGGTGGCGGGGGGGGGGGGGTACACACAGAAAATACGGAGAGAATTATTGAAGATTTGTTGGCAGAAAACCTCTCTGATATCATGAAAGATGAGAAGATATCTATCCATGAAGCTCAACAAAGCCCATACAGGGTAGATTCCAAAAGAAAGTCACCAAGATATATTACAAGCAAGCTCGCCAAAAACGAAGATAGAATCTTTAGAACGGCTAGGAGTAAAGGAAAAGTCACCTAAAGAAGAATCAATAAAACTAAACTCTGATTATTCAGCAGAAACTGTGCAGTCAAGAAGGCAATGGGATGACATATATAAAGCCTTGAATGAAAAAAATTGCCAGCCAAGAACTATATATCCAGTGAAACTGCCTCTTAATATGGCGGCGAAATCAAGTCATTTTTAGATAGACAGAGTTTGGGAAATCTGTAAAAACCAAACAAAATTACAAGAAATATTAAAGGGAGAACCAACAATATCAGACAACAACCCAAGACTAGAACACAGGACAGAACAACCAGATATCAACCCAAATAGTGAAGTCACAAAAACAAGTCAAATCTAATAGACTGAAAATAGGGGAACAGACAAGTCAATATGTAAACGATGAACCCTTAAAACAAAAAAGAGGGAATAAATAGTGTAGTAACAGAACTTCCATACAGAGAAGAATATAAGGCATTATCAGGACACAGAAGATCAGTTCAACCTTAGAAAACTAAAGGTGTATTAAGGTACCCACAAAGGAAGCTAACAAATCTACCCATAAAAATAAAAAAAGAAAAAAATACTCAGCAAACACAAAATCAACAATGAAACAGATGAAAAGAAAATACATAAAGAAAAATGATTCAGCACAGATAATTAAGTAGAACATAGAAACTGTCAACACCACAAAAAAATCAAAATGACAGCAGTAAACTCGTATTTGTCGATAATTACAATGAATGTAAATGGACTAAACGAATCAATAAAGAGACAGAGAGTGGCTGAATGGATTAAAAAACACGATCCGTTTACATGCTGCCTACAAGAGACACACCTTAGACTTAGAGACACAAACAAACTAAAACTCAAAGGATGGAAAAAATATATATCAAGCAAACAACAACCAAAACAGAGCAGGAGTGGCAATATTAATCTCTGGCAAAATAGACTTTAAAGCAAAATCCACCACAAAGGGTAAGGAATGACACTATATAATGATTAAAGGGTCAATATACCAGGAGGACAATACCATAATAAATATATATGCACCCAATGACAGAGCTCCAAAATACATAAAACAAACTCTAACAGCAATGAAAAGAGAAACAGCTCCACAATAATAATAGGAGACTTTGACACATCACTTTCAGTGAAGGGCAAAACATCTAGAAGAAACTCAATGAAGACAAAACCAAAAAAACCAAACCCAGTGCCGCTGAGTCGATTCCGACTCATAGTGACCCTACAGGACCGAGTAGAACTGCCCCACAGAGTTGCCAAGGAGTGCCTGGTGGATTTGAACTGCCAATCCTTTGGTTAGCAGCCGTAGCACTTAACCACTATGTCACCAGGGTTTCTGGTTCTTTCAAAAGATCAAGAACTCAGCAAACCATTTGCCAAACTGACAAAAGAAAAACAGGAAACGAAGCAAGTAACCAAAACAAGAAATGAGATGGGTGATATTACAACAGACCCAACTGAAATAAAAAGGATCATAACAGAACACTATCGAAAAACTGCATTCCAACAAATTTGAAAACCTAGAGGAAAAGGATGCATTTCTAGAAACATACTACCTACCTAAAATAATACAAACAGAGACAGAAAAACTAAAGAAACCCATAACAAAAGAAGAGATTGACGAAGATAATAAGAAAAACTCCCAATGATAAAAAAGCCCTGTCCCAGACAGCTTCACTGGAGAATTCTACCAAACTTTCAGAGCAGAGTTAACACCAGTCCTACTAAATGTATTTCAGAGCGCAGAAAAGGAAGGAATACTCAAGAACTCATTCTATGATGCCAGCAAAACCTGATGCCATAGCCAGGTAAAGACGCCACAAAAAAAGAAAATTACACACCAATATCCTTCATGAACACAGCCGCAAAAATCCTCACTAAAATTCTAGCCCACAGAATTCAATAGCATATCAAAAAAAAGAATTCATAATGACCAACTGGGATTCATATCAGGTATGCAGGGATGACTCAACATTAGAAAAGATAAGAACCACTTGATCTTATCAATTGATGCAGAAAAGGCATTAGACAAAGTCCAACACACATTATCAATACAAAACAGTAAAAAAGGAATAGAAGGGAATTTCCTTGACATAATAAAGGGCATTTACACAAAGCCAACAGCCAACATCATTCTAAATGGAGAGAGCCCTAAAGCATTCCCTCTGAAAACAGGAACCAAACAAGGATGCCCTGTATCACTCTTATTCAACACTGTGCTGGAGGGTCTTAGACAGAGCAATAAGGCAAGAAAAAGAAAAAAAGGGCATCTAAATTGGTAAGGAAGAAATAAAACTACCCCTATTTGTAGATGATATGATTTTATACACAGAAAACCCTGAAGAATTCAAAAGAAAACTACTGGAACTAATAGAAGATTTCAGAAAAGCATCAGGATACAAGATAAACACACAAAAATCAGTGGAATTCATCTACACCAACAAAGAGAACTTCAAAAAGGAAATCACAAAATAAATACCACTTACAATAGTCCCCAAGAAGATAAAGTACTTAGGAATAAATCTAACCAGAAATGTAAAGGACCTATACAAAAAAACTATAAGACACTACTGAAAGCAACCAAAAGAGACCTATTTAAGTGGAAATCCATACCATGCTCATGGACAGGAAGATTCCATATTATGAAAATGTCATTTCTACCCACAGTGATCTACAGATACAAGATAATCCTGATCCAAATTCCAATGGCATATTTTAACAAGATGGAGAAACAAATCACGAACTTTGTATGGAAAGGGTAAGGGCCCCAGATAAATGAAACATTACTGAAGAAGAACAAGGTGGGAGGCCTCACCACTGCCTGATTTTAGAACCTATTATACAACCATGGTAGTCCAAACAGCCTTGTATTAGTATAACAGATACATAGACCAATGGAACAGAATTGAGAATCCAGACGTAAATCCACCCAGCTACGAGCAGCTGATGTTTGACAAAGGCCTTAAGTCCATTAAATAGGGAAAAGACACTCTCTTTAACAAATGATTCTGGCATAACTGGGTATACATCTGCAAAAAAGTGAAACAGAATCCATACTTCACACCATGTACAAAAACTAACTCAAAATTATCAAAGACCTAAATATAAAATCTAAAATGATAACGATCATGAGAAAAAAATAGGGACAATGCTAGGAGCCCCAATAATGCCATAAACAGAGCACTAACCATAACTAACAATGCACAAACACCAGATGAGAAACTAGATAACTGGGATCTCCTAAAAATCAAACACTTATGCTCATCAAAAGACTTCACCAAAAGAGTAAAAAGAGAACCTACAGACTGGGAAAAAATTTTGGTTACGATACATCTGATAAGGGTCTAATCTCTAAAATCTACAAGATAAGGCAACACCTCAAAAAAAGACAACCCAATTAAAAAATGGGCAAAGGATACTAACAGACACTTCACCAAAGAAGACATTCAAGCAGCTAATAGACTACATGAGGAAATGCTCACAATCATTAGCCATTAGAGAAATGCAAATCAAAACTACAATGAGATACCATCTCACCTCAACAAGCCAAAAACCACAAAATAAACAAATGTTGGAGAGGTTGTGGAGAGACTGGAACACCAATGCACTGATGGTGGCAATGTAAAATGATACAACCACTTTGGAAAACAATTTCGTGCTTTCTTAAAAAGCTAGAAATAGAAATACCACATGATCCAGCAATCCCACTACTAGGAATATATCCTAGACAAATAAGAGCCGTCAAATGAATATACATATGCACACCCATGTTCACTGCAACACTGTTCACAATAGCAAAAAGAAAAAACCTAGGAGTCTATCGACAGAAAAATAGATAAATTATGGTACACACAAACAATGGAATACTATGCAGCAATAAAAAACAATGATGACTCTGCAAAACATCTCACAACATGGATGAATCCAGAGGGCATTATGCTGAGTGAAATCAGTCAGTCACAAAAGGACAAATATTGTATGAGATCATTATGAGAGCTGAAGAAAAAGTTTAAACAGAGAGAAAAGCATTCTTTGATGGTTATGAGGGCGGGGAGGGGAAGGGAAGGGAATTCACTAACTAGATAGTAGACAAGGATCAACTTCAATGAAGGGACAATACACAACACAGGTGAAGTACTGAACATATCCAAGGGCTGAGGCCTGGGGACCATAGTTTCGGGGGACATCTAGGTTAACTGGCATAACAAAGCTTATTAAGAAAATGTTCTGTATCCCACTTTGGTTAGTGGCGTCTGGGGTCTTAAAAAAAGCTCGCAAGTGGCCATCTAAGATCCATCAGTTGGTCCCATCCTACTTGGAGCAATGAAGAAAACCAAAGACACAAGAAAACTATTAGTCCAAGAGACTAAAGGACCACATAAAACAGAGACTCCACCAGCCTGAGACCAGAAGAACTAGATGGTGCCCGGCTACTACCAGTGACCTCCCTGACAAGGAACACAGCAGAGAGTTCTGGACTGAACAGGAAAAGTGGGGAACAGAACTCAAATTCACTAAAAAGACCAGGCTTAATGGTCTGACAGAGACTGGAGGAACCTCTGAAATTATGGCCCCTGGAAGCTCTGTTAATCCAGAACTAAAACCATTCCCAAAGCCCACTCTTCAGACAAAAATTAGGCAGGCCTATAAAACAAAAACTAATACCCACAAGGACTGTGCTTCTTAGTTCAATCAGATACACAAGACCTAATGGGTGGCTCCTGTCCAGAGGCAGGATGAGAAGGCAGAAAGGGACAGGAACTGGCTGAACAGACACAGGGAACCCAGGGTGGAAAGAGGGAATGCGCTGTTACACTGTGGGGATTTCAACTAATGACACAAAACACTATGTGTATAAATTTTTGTATGAGAAATTAACTTGAGCTGTAAACTTTCACCTAAACCACAATTAAAAAAAAAAAAACAATGCTTACATCATAATGTAAATGTTTAAAATACACGAACATTAGATATTACTGACAAGTTTGGTTGTGCTTGCTTATACAAGCATCTTCTAGAATAAAAAATTCCATTATTTCATCATTTGTTTCATTTTTTGATTCTTTTATTTATGATCTCAATTTTCTAAAATAATCCTATAGTTATTTCCATTGTTCTAGTCCGCCTAGTCAAACTTACACTGCAATCTATCATTCCCAAAATTTCTCTCATGTGGACGGCATTATACTGAGTGAAGTCAGTCAGTCACAAAAGGACAAATATTGTATGAGATCACTATTATAAGAACTGAAAAAAAGGTTTAAACACAGAAAAAAGCATTCTTCGATGGTTTCAAGGGTGGGAAGCAATGGGAAGAGGGAATCATTAACTAGACAGCAGACCAGGGTCAACTTCGGAGAAGAGAAGGACAACACACAATACAAGGGAACTGAGCACAACTGACCAGCACAAAAGCACAGGCGCTTCCTGGATGCATCCAAACACACTGAAGGACAGAATAGCTGGGGCTGAGGCCCGGGGACCACAGTTTCAGGGGACATCTAGGTCAACCGGCATAACAAAGTTTACTAAGAAAATGTTCTGTATCCCACTTTGGTGAGTAGTTGTCTGGGGTCTTAAAAGCTTATGAGGGGCCATCTAAGGTACATCTTTATCTATTGGTTCCATCCCTCATGGAGCAAAGAATAAAGAAAACCAAAGACAAAAGGAAAATAATAGGAGACAGGGCCAAGATGGCAGAATAGCCAGATGCTTCCTGCCATCCCTCTTATAGCAAAGGCCCAAAAATACAAGTCAAACGATTATATTTATGACAAGCTAGGAGCCCTGAACATCAAAGGCAAAGTCAGAAAACGTACTGAGTGGCAGTGGGAGGGGCACATGGTTCAGAAGCAGAGAGGAGTTGCCGGACGTGAATCACTAGGATCCCTCAGGCACCATTACCAGAAGCGGCTGTGGTGGGCTGGTGGTAGCGTTTGGCTGCAGTTTTCTCAGGGAGAAGCAGCCAGCTGCACAGCTTACTCACACCTCTGGAACCAGAGAATGGTACTCTCAGCAAAAGCTAAGTACTTGTGTATATTTTACCACGCCCCCCGCCCCCCAAGTTGATGTCTGCGGCTGTTGACTCCCTGGGCCTGAGACAGGCCCATTTGAGCACCCTGAGCCATACTGAGAAGGAATAAATTCACAACGGGGTAAAAGATAATTAGCCAGCTCCACTAACTGGGGGAGCTCAGGACACAACTGGCTCCTGTCCAGGCATAAACGATCCGTAGACTTTGAATACCTTTCCCCCTTGCATGGACCTGTGTGGGCCTATTCCACGAGAATAGGCCCTTGCTGGCAAACTGACTATTTAAGCTGTGCGGTGGAGAGGTGGGTGTTTAAAATTTGACATGGCTTTGCGTATTAAACTGGGTCCTTACCCACCCACATCAGGGGCCTAAGGACTGGTGGCTCCTCTCAGGTCACCCAACCTCCGCGACAGGGGTCCAAGGATAACTGGTACCTCCCAGTCCTTACAACCAAAAGCACTGGGTGCCCATGGTCCATCTGCAGAACCCACCCACTTCTACGCTCCAGGGAAGAGGGACCCATTTTCCTCAGAGACACTCGGGGGATGGTTCTCAGCTCCCACCTGGTTCAGAGCATGACCCCCTGCTGCAACCAGATACTAGTACCTACACCAAACATCCCTGCCCCTCTAACACTGTAGGACAGAGCCTGTAGCACACACTTGATGAGCAGGTACCTGGACACCTAAGCTGAATCCACACAGGAGAAGTGAATGGACTCAAAAGCTCACATACCTGATAATAGTTTTAGCCATCTGGTGACAGGACGCCAGAGCTCCAAAGGTGAAAATAATCAAGCTATCTCACTCAAGCAACCCATGTGGGCATATCAAAACAAAACAAAGCAAGAAACTAGGATAGAGTTAGCAAAGATAGAATAAAATACAATAACTTATAGATGACTTGGAGACAGCAGTCAGTATCAAACCACATAAAGAAACGGACCATGATCGCTATAAGAAGCTCTCAAAACAGCGAATCAAAGATCTTCTGGATGAAGGTGCCTTTCTGGAATTACCGGATACAGAATTCAAAAGATTAATATACAGAACTCTTCAAGACATAAGGAAGGAGGTCAGGTAATATGCAGAACAAGTCAAGGAACACACAGGTAAAACAGCTGAAGAAATTAAAAAGGTTCTTCGAGAACATAACGAAAAATTTAATAAGCCGCAAGAATCCACAGAGAGACAGCAACCAGAAATTCAGAAGATTAACAATAAAATTACAGAATTAGACAACTCAATGGAAAGTCAGAGGAGCAAATCGAGAAAGTGGAAGGCAGAATCGGTGACCTTGAAGATAAAGCACTTGGTACCAATATATTTGGAGAAAAATTAGATAAAAGAATTTTTTAAAAATGAAGAAACCTTAAGAATCATGTGGGACTCTATAAAGAGAAATAACCTATGAGTGATTGGAGTACCAGAACAGGGAGAGGTAACAGGAAATACAGAGAGAATTGTTGAAGATTTCTTGGCAGGTAACGTCGTTGATATTGTGAAAGATGAGAAGATACCAACCCAAGATGCTCATCAAACTCCACATAAGGTAGATTTTAAAAGAAAGTCACCAAGACATATTATAATCAAACTTACCAAAACCAAAGATGAAGAGAGAATTTTAAGGGAAGCTAGAGAAAAAAAAAAAAAAAAAAATTTTTTTTTTTTTTTTTTTTAGAGATAAACGAAAAGTCACCTACAAAGAAGAGTCAATAAGCTTGGACTACTCAGCAAAAACTATACAGGCAAGAAGGCAATGGGATGACTTTTATAATGCACTGAAGGAAAAAAATTCCCAGCCAAGAGTCACATAGCCAGCAAAACTGTCTCTCAAATATGAAGGTGAAATTAGGACATTTCCAGATAAGAGCAACCAGAGGTAAACCCAGGCAGGAAAATCACAAAACAATATCAAGATAAAAAAACGCTCAAAACGAGGAAACAATGATGTTATTACGTAAAAGGAGACAATATTAAAACAATAAACGGGGACTAAGAAATGTAACGATAGATATCCCATATGGAGAAAAAGATAAGACGTTATACAGAAATAAAAGTTAGGTTTAAACTTAGAAAAATAGGGGTAAATATTAAGGTAACCATAAAGGAGACTAACTATTCTACTCATCAAAATAAAGTACAAGAACAAAACAGAGACTCAGGAGAAAAAAAATCAACAACAACGAGTACGGGGAAAAGACAATATATAAACTACTCAGCACAAAAGATTAAGTGGGAAAAAGAAACTGTCAACAACACACACAAAAAAAGACATCAAAATGACAGCACTAAATTCATACTTATCCATAATTATGCTGAATGTAAATGGATTAAGTGCACCAAGAAAAAGACAGAGAGGGGCAGAATGGATAAAAAAAAAAAACATGATCCACCTATATGCTGCCTACAAGAAACACACCTTAGACTTAGAGACACAGACAAACTAAAACACAAAGGATGGAAAAAACATATATCAAGCAAACAACAATCAAAAACAATATTAATTTTGGACAAAACAGACTTTAAAGTTAAATCCACCACAAAGGATAAGGAAGGACATTATAGAATGATTAAAGGTACAATATACCAGGAGGATATACCCATATTAAATATTTATGCACCCAATGACAGGGCTGCAAGATACGCAAAACGAACTCTAACAGCACTGAAAAGTTAGACAGACAGCTCCACAATTACAGTAGAAGACTTCAACACACCACTTTCAGTGAAGGACAGGACATCCAGAAAGAAGCTCAATAAAGACATGGAAGATCTAAATGCCACAATCAACCAATTCGACCTTACAGACATATACAGAGACCTGCACCCAACAGCAGCCAAGTATACTTTCTTTTCTAGTGCACATGGAACATTCTCTGAATAGACCACATATTAGGACATAAAGCAAGCCTTAGCAGAATCCAAAATATTGAAATATCAGAAAGCATCTTCTCTGACCAAAAGGTCATAAAAGTAAAAATCAATAACAGAAAAAGTAGGGAAAAGAAATCAAACTCTTGGAAGCTGAACAATACCCTGCTCAAAAAAGACTGGGTTATAGAAGACGTTAAAGATGGAATCAAGAAATTCACAGAATCCAATGAGAATGAAAACACTTCCTATCAGAAACTCTGGGACCCAGAGAAAGCAGTGTTCAGAGGCCAATTTATATCAATAAATGCATACATACAAAAAGAAGAAAGGGCCAAAATCAAAGAATTATCCCTACAACTTGAACAAATAGAGAGATCAACAAAAGAAACCCTCGGGTACGAGAAGAAAGCAAATAATAAAAACTAGAGCAGAACTAAATGAAATAGAAAACAGAAAAACAATTGAAAAAGTTAATGACCTAAAGTTGGTTCTTAGAAAAAATTAACAAAATTGATAAACCATTGGCCAAATTCACAAAAGAGAAACAGGAGAGGGAGCATATAACCCAATGAGAAATGAGATGGACAATATTACAACAGACCAAACTGAAATTAAAAGAATCACATCAGATTACAATGAAAAACTGTACTCTAAAAATTTTGAAAACCTAAAAGAAATGGATGAATTTCTAGAAGCACACTACCTACCTAAACTAACACAAACAGAGGTACAACTAAATAGACCCATAACAAAAGAACAGATTGAAAAGGTAATCAAAAAGCTCCCAACAAAAAAAAGCCCCGGCCTGGATGGCTTCACTACAGAGTTCTACCAAACTTTCAGAGAGGAGTTACCACTACTGCTAAGGTATTTCAGAGCATAGGAAAGGATGGAATACTTCCAAACTTGTTCTATGAAGCCAGCATATCCCTGATACCAAAACCAGATAAAGACACCACAAAAAAAGAAAATTACAGACCTATATCCCTCATGAACTTAGATGCAAAAATCCTCAACAAAATTCTAGCCACTAGAATTCAAGAACATAACAAAAAAACAGTTCACCATGACCAAGTGGGATTCATATCAGGTATGCAGGGATGGTTCAACAATAGAAAAACAATTAATGTAATCCATCATGTAAATAAAACAAAAGACAAGAACCATATGATCTTATCAATTGATGCAGAAAAAGCATTTGACAAAGTTCGACACCCATTCACGATAAAAGCTCTCGGCAAAATAGGAACAGAAGGAAAATTACTCAACATTATAAAGGGCATTTATACAAAGCCAACAGCCAACATCATCCTAATGGAGAGTCTGAAAGCATTCCCCTTGAGACTGGGAACCAGACAAAGATGCCCTTTATCACCACTCTTATTTAACACTCTGCTGGTTGTCCCAGCCAGAGCAATCAGGCTACATAAAGAAATAAAGGGCATCCACATTGGTAAGGGAGAAATAAAAGTACCTCTATTTGCAGATGACATGATGACATGATGTTATATACAGAAAACCCTAAAGAATTCTGAAGAAAACTAATGAAAGTAATAGAAGAGTTCAGCAGAGTATCAGGATACAAGATAAACATACAAAAATCAGTTGGATTCCTCTATACTAACAAAAAGAACATCTAAGAGGAAACCACTAAATCAATACCATTCACAGTAGCCCACAAGAAGACAAAATACTTAGGAATAAATCTTACCAGAGATGTAAAAGACTTATACAAAGAAAACTAGAAAACACTTCTGCAAGAAACCAAAAGAGACCTATATAAGTGGAAAAACATACGTTGCTCATGAATAGGAAGATTAACATTATAAAAATACCTATTTTACCAGAAGCAATCTATAGATTCAATACAATTCCGATCCAAATTCCAACAACATTTTTTAATGAGATACAGAAACAAATCACCAACTTCATATGGAAGAGAAAAAGGCCCCAGATAAGTAAAGCATTACTGAAAAAGAAAAACAAAGTGGGAGGCCTTACTCTACCTGATTTTAGAACCTATTATACCAGCACAGTAGTCAAAACAGGCTGGTACCAGCAGAACATATACATAGACTAATGGAACAGAGTTGAGAATCCAGATATAAATCCATCCACATTTGAGCTGCTGATTTTTGACAAAGGCCCAAAGTCAGTTAAAATGGGGAAAAGACAGCCTATTTAAAAAATGGTGCTGGCATAACTGGATTGCCAACTGCAAAAAAATGAAACAAGACCCATACCTCACACCATGCACAAAAACTAACTCAAAATGGATCGAAGACCTACCTACAAAATCTAAAACAATAAAGATCATGGAAGAAAAAACAGGGGCAATGTTAGGAGCCCTAATGCATGGCATAAACAGTATATAAAATGTTACCAACAATGCAGAAGAGAAACTAGGTAACTAGGAGCTCCTAAAAATCAAACACCTATGCTCATCCAAACACTTCACCAAAAGAGTAAAAAATTATCTACAGACTGGGAAAAAGTTTTTAGCTATGACATTTCTGACCAGCGCCTGATCTCTAAAATCTACATGATACTGCAAATACTCAACTACAAAAAGACAACCCATTTAAAAAATGGGCAAAAGATATGAACAGACACTCCACTAAAGAAGACATTCAGTTGGCTAAGAGATACATGAGGAACTGCTCATGATCATTAGCCATTAGAGAAATGCAAATCAAAACTACAATGAGATTCCACCTCATTCCAACAAGGCTGGCATTAATCCAAAAAACACAAAATAATAAATGTTGGAAAGGCTGTGGAGTGGTTGGAACACTTATACACTGCTGGTGGGAATGTAAAATGGTACAACCACTTTGGAAATCAATTTGGCACTTCCTTAAAAAGCTAGACATAGAACTACCATAAAATCCAGCAATCCCACTCCTTGGAATATATCCTAGAGAAATAAGAGCCTTTACATGAACAGATATATACACACCCATGTTCACTGCAGCACTGTTTACAATAGCAAAAAGATAGAAGCAACCAAGGTGCCCATCAATGGATGAATGGATAAATTACGGTATATTCACACAATGGAATACTACCCATCAGTAAAGAACAGTGATGAATGTGTGAAACATTTCATAATGTGGGAGAATCTGGAAGGCATTATGCTGACTGAAATCAGTCAGTTGCAAAAGGACAAATATTGTATAAGACCACTATTATAAGAACTCGAGAAATAGTTTCAATAGAGAAGAAAATATTCTTTGATGGTTACGAGAGGGGGAGAGGGGTATTTACTAATTAGATAGTACATAAGAACTACTTTAGGTGGTAAGAAAGACAACACACAATACAGATGAGGTCAACACAACTGGACTAAACCAAAAGCAAAGAAGTTTCCTGAATAAACTGAATGCTTCGAAGGCCAGTGTAGCAGGGGCAGGGGTTTGGAGACCATGCTTTCAGGGGATGTCTGAGTCAACTGGCATAATAAAATCTATTAAGAAAACATTTTGCATTCCACTTTGGACAGTGGCATCTGGGGTCTTAAACACTAGCAAGCAGCCATCTAAGATACATCAATTGGTCTCAACCCACCCGGACCAAAGGAGAAGGAAGAACATCAAGGACACAAGGTAATTACAAGCCCAAAAGACAGAAAGGGCCACATAAACCAGAGACTACATCATCCTGAGACCAGAAGAACTAGATGGTGCCCGGCTACAACAGATGACTGCCCTGACAGGGAACACAACAGAGAACCCCTGAGGGAGCAGGAGAGCAGTGGGATCCAGATCCCAAATTCTCATAAAAAGACCAGACTTAATGGTCTGACTGAGACTAGAAGGACCCCGGTGGTCACGGCTCCCAGACCTTCTGTTGGCCCAGAACAGGAGTCATTCCCGAAGCCAACTCTTCAGACATGGATTGGACTGGACAATGGGTTGGAGAGGGATGCTGGTGAGGAGTGAGCTTCTTGGATCAGGTGGAAACTTGAAACTATGTTGGCATCTCCTGTCTGGAGGGGAGATGAGAGGGTGGAGGGGGTTAGAAGCTGGCGAAATGGACATGAAAAGAAAGAGTGGAGGGAGGGAGCGGGCTGTCTCATTAGAGGGAGTGCAATTGGGAGTATGTAGCAAGGTGTATGTAAGTTTTTGTGTGAGAGACTGAGTTGATCTGCAAACTTTCACTTAACGCACAATAAAAAATTTAAAAAATAAAAAAAACTAGCAAAACTTTCAGAGTCACTAAACTTGCCATGGTCAAAGTTCTCCCTTTAGCACTCATGGTTATTTGATCAACACCATTAAGCAATCATCAGCTATCACCTTATAAAATTGATAACGGGATGCTCTGGGCATTTAAGATCTATACCTTATATAGACCCAATACTGCACAAGTCTAGTGGATTATTCCCAAGCTTATTCTTGACAAGTAAAAGCAGCCTTTCAAGGGCCACCTTTTGAGAAAGGACACATAATTTAGAACCAGGAGACGTGGTGCTCTAGAAGACATCAAAGGAAATCAGCCCTCGAAACAAGCTGGACAGGATCATTCCAGGTTCAACTTATCATACACACTACAGCCAAATTAAAAGAGACAGACCCCTGGGTACACATCTCCCAATTAAAGAGGGCCCCCTGCCAAGGACAGTCCCATGAACTACCTGGCTTAAAGCTCAAATTTACTTGAGATCACTGTATCCCAGAGGTAGCTGACATCACGAAAGTAGACAGCTTCTGCTCAAGACTCCAGAACAAGGCTCTCCTAGATTTCCTTACCTCGTTCCTTGCTTCTTCATGAACAATTTTGATGATTTATTACCTCTAAAAAACACCTTTATTAGCCTTTTCACACTTCCCATTGTCCCCTTTTGCCCTAATTTTAGTCATTCTGTTTATTCATCTGCTGACAGTGGACCTGACAAAAACCTAACTATTTTCTAAGCCAAAACTGGATTATTTTTCCAATGTGATGATAAAATTTATAAAGAGTTGCCTCTCAAGTGATCAAGATGATATGGTCTTGGCTACTTGATGCCTTCCTTGACCATATGTTCTGCACTCAATGCTAGCCAAGCAACTACCCTTAATTCTTTTGTACATCACATTATCCCAAGAAAAAAGTGACGTAGTAGAAAACCCTTTGCTCTACTGTACTGCCAAATTTCATTCAGTCATGAGAATTATTTTCCTCCAATTATAAATCTATTTTTTACAAAGAGCTGTTATAAACACATCTAAAGTTATGACACAAAGTTTTAACTCTAAAAGTATTAAAATTCTTCAAAATGACATAGATGGTCTTGTAGAATCATAGATGCCTTCACAGCTCAACAAGGCAGAGCATGTGCTATAATTTATGAACAATGTTGTTTTTATGTAAACCAATCTAGACAAGTAACCAACAATTTAAATATACTTAAAGAACAACAGCAAGTATTTCATCACATTGGACAAGTCCAAACTTTTCAAAAGAAAGATCTCATTCTAGACTTGAAATCATGGTTTACAGACTTCAAGGAAAAATTATTAGAACAATATGTTTTGTTTGATTATTGTCATGATATATGTTTTATCTACACTTCTACTTATCTTATTTCTATACTATGCAGATGGTGTTTATTCCCTTCCCTAATAGCTCAACAAATGCTTAATCTTCGATTTTAAGAACAGAAACAATGAGAAACTGCAGATGACTTGTCTCTGGTATGGTGAGCCCGAACTACAGGTACCCATTTGACTCCTTGTTCTCAGCAAAGAAAAAATGACTCCCATTCTGACAATCAGTCTCACAGACCTCCTTTTGAGAAAGGATACAGTCCTCGTAATTTGAAGAACAGGACCCAAGTATTAATTGTAACTGCACAGCCACCAAAAGACTTCCAGATAAGATTTCGCTGAACCAGTGGACTTCACATCAATTCAACAACAATTCAACAACTGATCAAGGACAATGACTACCTAAAATGGTGACAGCGGTTCCTAGTTATTCAAACTTCCAGCTGAGTTGGAAGAATAAACAAAAGGGGAAACTGTTAAAAGTAAACTAAAAATCAATGGCCATTTGTTCCAGGTGCAAAAGCCTTTCTGAGGACAAATAAATCAAGATGGCCATTTGTGCCAGGTATAAACCTTGACAGAATTTTTAGTGTTCTAACTGTAAAAACTTTCTGAAAAGAACTTGACAGTTAAAAATGTTTCAGACTCACCATACCAGACTCCACCAATTCCCAAAAGAGGAGTGTACTTACAAAACCAATGACAGAAAGACCTTTGCTCTGTGAGACACTCCCTTTGATTAAACACATGTCTAAGATACAATCATTATAACTACCCTACTGGAAGTTCCCTACTTACCTTTAGAATCCCTGTATTCCTGATGCTCATTATGTGAGCACCTATATTTCCTCTGCTTATGTTAGCACCCTGCCACTTTCTACTGGATATTCCCTGTTCATGAACAGTTTCTAACTTCGACAAACCCTACTAACTATAATTGACTCATTGATCAATTTTTTCAAGTCTCTTGTGCCAAATAGTCAAATTGTGAATGCAAAGGAACAGTTCTTGAAGAAAATTAAAAGTGCTACTCCAGTGAACACACAAATGATAAGAAAGCAAAACAGCTTTATTGCCATCATGGAGAAAGTTTTAGTCGTCTGGAAAGAAGATCAAACCAGCCACAATATTTCCTTACGCCAAAGCCTAATCCAGACCAAGGCCCTAAATCTAATTCTATGAAGGCTAAGAGAGGTGAAGAAGCCGCAGAAGCAAAGTTTGAAGCTAGAAGAGGATGGTTCATGAGGTTTAAGAAAAGAAGCCATCTCCATAACATAAAATGGCAAGGTGAAGCAGCAAGTTATCCAGAAGATCTAGCTGAGATAACTGATGAAGGTGGCTACACTAAACAGCAAATTTTCATTGTAGATGCAACTGCCTTATATTGGAGAAGACACCATCTAGGATTTTCATAGCTAGAGAGAAATCAAGGCCTGACCTCAAAGCTTCAAAGGACAGGCTGACTCTCTTGTTAGGGGCTAATGCAGCTGGTGATTTTAAGTTGAAGCCAACGCTCATTTACCACTTTGTACATTTCATGGAAGCAGGCTGACATAGAGCAGCTAGTGGGTTTGAACTGGCAACTTTTTGGTTAGCAGCCAAGTGCCTAATCACAGTGCCACCAGGGCTCCTGTATGTAGATTAAAAAAAAAAAACCAAACCCACTGCCATCAAGTCAATTCCGACTCATAGTGGCAAACAATGGAATATTATCCATTTATAAAGACAGAAGTTCTGTTCCTTGAAAACATCCTAAGTGAAATCACATAGACACAATAGGACAAATATAATCTCACTAATATTAAATATAAACCCCTTGCCACCGAGCTAATTCTGAATCATAGCAACCATACAGGACAGAGCAGAGCTGCCCCACAGGGTCTCCAAAGAGCAGCTGGTAGATCTGAACTGCCTTCATTTTGGTTAGCAGCCGAGCTTTTAACCACTGTGCCACCAGGGCAGTGGTTAAGAGCTCCACTGCTAACCTGGTGGTGCAGTGGTTTTGAATCAGTTTTGAATCAACAAAGCTTCAATTATTCCCTTACAGAGGAACTGAAACTCAGTCAAGCAAGGGACGGGCTCTCAAAAGGCTCACAACAGAAAATGCAAACACATCCAAGGGCTGATCCTGACCTCTACTTCACCCTACTTAGATGAGGTTCCTGTAGTTCTCCAACATTATGCTCCTTCACAAAGCCCTCTGATCAGGATCTAAGCATTCCCACACCTGGAAGAACTCTACGGACAAGTCAGTGTAATCAATGGTACCTGACCATTAAAAACTCATTTCACCTATGGTCTACACGGTGCTGATTGTGGGAGGCAATTCCCAGTTTTCACACGCTGTGACAAGAAGAAAAGAGGTGTTAAGAATCAGTTTTGATTGACATGAGTGTTTGGATGGGTCCATTTAAGGAAATTTTGAGAACTTATTTTTTATAGCCCTAATTTTAATCTATGACACTTTTCCATCACAGGATACGAGATTCAACGTACAGTTTATATTTTTGTGGGTGATAAATGAAAAACACAAATTAAAAAATAATTCAAACAAGCAGCTGTCTTTAACCAAGTGTAAATATTTGGTTCTAGCCACCAGATGAGGTATAATTTCTCAGATGAGATAGTCACAAGTCAGCCCATTAGAGATAACAAAGAGGCAGTAAGAGGCTTTAAAGAGAGTTTAGGATCTAACCTTGTGATCATAACAGAAAAGGCTAGAATTTTTAAGCATTCCTCATATGCTAAACATTACCCTAACGTGTATTTTGTGTTAACTTCTTTAATTACATAATACCCAATTAGATGATCTGTTCTTACTTTCGAATCCGCCAGGCGCTCCTTGGAAACTCTATGGGTCCTATAGGGTCACTATGAGTAGGAATCAACTCGAGAGCACTGGGTTGGGTCTGGGTTCTTACTTTAGAGAGGACAAAAATGTGTCACTGACTCTAAGTAACTTGTCTTCGTCAAACAACTTAATAAATGGCAGAACCCAGGTGGTAGGGTTTTAGAATTACACCCAAAAGATTACACAGTCAAGTAAAATATAAACCATTAAAAGGACATTGGCAGAGGGTTTCCTAACTGTGAAAACTTAAAAACTAGTTAAAAGCCAACGACAATGAAATGGTTAAAGGTCTTCATATATACACACACGTGCATATACATAATAAGTTACTACTTTTACCATTAACATGACAAGTGTCAAAAAAGGTAAGGCCACGGGAAAACTTTAAGACGTACTTTTCATAACTAAAAATATGTAAAATTTACTTAGAATATGATAGTGTCTTTTATATAAACTTATGGTGCCTGCAAGAGCCCTGGTGGCACAGTGGTTAAGAGCTCAGCTGCTAACCAGGCCAGCAGTTCAAATCCACCAGCCACTCCTTGGAAATTCTGTTCTGTCCTCTTGCGTTGCTAAGAGTTGGAATCAACTCGCTGGCAATGGGTTTGGTTTTTGGTACAGTGCGTGCACCCCACAGTAAAATTAACCTAAATGAGAGCAGCTGTCTCTAGCTGGATTTTCATTACATTTCCTGCTCATGTTTTTCAGCATTTTGGTACAATGGGGATATTTAAATCCTGCTTCTGCAGTAAAGAATTTGATTTCACCTAAAGAGAGGTCTGGCCTATGTCCTGACTCCTGGGAGGTAGGTAACCTCTAAACCCTTGGAATCTCCAGAGTGATATGAGTACCTTTGCTATTCATGGTAGGCCCTTCGGTCCACACCTAATAGTTTATATAAAGAGGTGGAAGCTGGTCATGCCAGAAAGACCAACCATGTCATTAGAGAGTTGTGGCTTTGGGCTCCTTGATATCAATCTGACTTCGTGGAGGGAGAGGGAAGACAGGGCTAGAGACCTGAGTTCAACCACTTGAGCAATAATTCAATCGATCATGTTACTGTAGTGAAGCCTCAATAAAAACTCTGGATGTGAAAATGTGAGCATTTAGAATTAGAAATACACCATGGTTACTGTCTCACATCAAAGCTGTTGATCGTCTCCTAAGGATGTGTAAGCTTTGCATGTGGAACCCTCACAGACTCTTCCCTATGTGTCTCTTATCCGGCTGCTTCTAGTTTGTACCCTTTCACTGTAATAAATGTGATCGTTTGTATAATAGCTTCCAGTGAGTTCTGTGAGACTTTCTATTATGGACCTTAGGGTGGTTCTGGTAAACCCCCTAACTTTCAGTTGGTGTTAGAAGTCTGGAACAAATTTCGCAATCTGGAGGACAGTACCCTTAACCTCAAGTTGGGCTAACTTTGGTAGTACTTAATTACAATTTTCTTAAAAGAACAATAATGAAGATTGTTCCTGGAACATGAGTGTGGATTACAAAGGAAATCAAAATCCCTTTTGCAGTAAGTAAAATGCATAGTAAACAAATAGTGCCTTCATATTTGAACCATATCACAAATAAAAATCCTCACAGATTTCTTCATTAAATTTGAGAGTTTCCACACATTATGCAACCAGTGTGACAGAAACAAGGGGCTCACTGAAAGTAAATTCCTCATGCTCTAAATGCATCTGTTTCTAATAAATGCTTCTAAAGAAAATTTTAATATTGTTTAATAAATTCTCTGTATCTCATTAAAAATAAATTTAAAGATCTGAGTAGGATGACTGTTGGATCTTTTGTATAGCATCTCTTTTAAACAGAGCCCTGGTGGCACAGCGGTTAAGCATTCAGCTGCTAACCAAAAGGTGGGCAATTTGAATCCACCAGCTGCTCCTTGTAAACCCTATGGTGCAGTTTTACTCTGTTCTCTAGGGTCGCTATGAGTTAGAATTAACTCGAACAAAGGGTTTGGCTTTGTTTTTAAATAAGACTCCTATTAAGTCCACGTTATTAGTTTCATTCTATAGATATTATAACAACTCTAGTAAGGTTAAAGTATATACCATATGATCCTTTTTTATATTTTTAAAGTTTTTTTTTTTTTAACTCCTGAGTCCCTGGGTGGCATAAACTATTAACATGCTCAGCTGCTAATCAAAAGGTTGGAAGTTTGAGTCAAACCAGAGACTACTTGGAAGAAAGGGCCTGGCAACCTACTTTCACAAAATCAGCCACTGAAAACTACTGTGACACACACTGGGTCACCATGAGTCAGAGTCAACTAAAAAGGCAAGTGACTTTTTCTTTATATTCCTAAGGGAAGATTAAATTTGAAAATACGATATTCATGAGTATGTATGAACCTAAAATATATGTTGGAAACATAACTAAATAGAAACATAAAAACTCAAAGAGAAATTGATAAATTATTAAATGTGAACAGAAAAATTAAAAACAATTTCCTTCGAAATCATGTCTATAATGCAATAAAATGTAAGCATATTGAAGATTCAGTTTATCTAAATTAGTGAATACAAACTGAACTTTTATCCAAGACACTTGGATACACCAACTGAACATTCATCAAATATGACCATGTAGTGAGTCATAAAGAAAATGTCAGCTAATTTCAAACAAGGAGCTATCTTACCATATTTAACAACTCTCCTATTACTGGATATTGTGTTGTCTTCAGTTAGAAATAAAGTTGTCATAAAATCTAAAAAATATTAAGGAGATACCAAACAGACCACAGGTTCTTCCACAGTGAAATAAAAAGAAACGAAAATCAGATAGTGAAAACAAGCTAAACAAATCAAAAACCAAAGGACAGTATATGTACTTCGAATTTGATTAAAGGAAAAACTTTCTACAACCTATGTCATAATTTTTAAATGACCAATTTAGAGTCATTGTGAAGAATAAAAGGGAATGTGGTCAAAGCAGTGATCTTAAAGAAATTTATATGTAACAACATAATTACTAAAAAAAAAAAGGGTTTGAAAAGTAATAAAACGACTGTTCAAATTTGTAAACCAAGAGAGGGAAAAAGGAATTACATATTAAAAATTAAGTAAATATCAATAAAACTTGAGAGAAATGATAAGCTTCAAGGACGAAAGAAAGAGACGGACTATTTGAAAGTGACGAAATAAATAAACTTTCCAACTCGGTCCTGGGCCCTTGGCGCGCGGCGGGGGCCGCCCTGAAGGCCGAAGGGACAAGGCTGGGGGTGCGGGAGAGGTTCTCCCGCGGGGCCTTTACCGGCGCGAGGTGGAGTGAGGGCGGCTCAGGGTCAGGTAGCAAAACGACAAGCGGGATTCTACAGTCCCGAAAGCAGGAAGGCCACGCGGACCGGCCTCAGCGTGGTTTTAACCGGAAACAGACGGGTATCCGGGACGACAGCTGGGCAGGTACCGGGAGTTTAACTATCGCATAAACGCCCGGACCCCAAGAGAGGAGGACACGGGGCTGGAGGGGACGGAAGATGCGAGCTCGAGCTTAAAACACTACACTCACCTAACATCCCTCACGGGACCGTCGCTCCGAGAAATCCTCTTCCGGGTCGGCAGGACTGTGTCGGGATGGGGCGGGGCATCACCGACCAGAGGCGGGGCGTGGACATAGGCGAGCTGGGCGTTGAGGGGGCGGGGCCTGAGCTTCCCTACTTCAGGATTTAGGATTCCCATATCTGTCCGTAAGTCTTCCCAGCTGAACTTGATTCTCCGCTATTGATGTGATTCACTGTCTTTGGGGTCCTGAGGACCACAGGTGCTTCCTACCTATTTTAAATTCACGTTTCAAACGATTTAAGTAAAAGAGGAGAGCTGTGTAGGTCACATGTATTGGAAGCTGAGATGTTTTCCTTCTTCTACGTGGAAAACTGGTAAAAATCAAACGCGCAGTTAGTGAACGGTTCCTGACTCAGGCCTTTGAGCTGGAACTTCAGTGAGGGGGGACGATGTGGTGCTGTGATTGGGTCCAGGAACATCTGAAACTCCTGTAATTAGATGAGTTATTTCATTGAGCAAGGGCTGGAGTTGTCTGTATTGGTGGAAGCTAGAATGCAAAATGCAAAACTCTGCCCTGTGCAGAACACGCAATTTCATGCTGACTTCCACAGAACTTAATTTCCATTTCTGTCCCTGTTGTCTGCTATAACAGAAATACCGCAAGCGGATGGCTTTAACAAAGACAAATTTATTCTCTGTCCAGTTTTTTTAGTAGGAGGGCATCAGCTCCAGGGAAAGGCTTTTTCTCCCTTTCTACTCTGTAGGAAGATCCTTGTCATCAATCTTCCCTTGATCTGGGAGCATCTCACGCAGTAACCTCAGGTCCAAAGGACACGCTCTGCCTCCGGCACTGCTTTCTTGGTGGTATGAGGTTCCCATGTCTCTCTGCTCACTTCTCTCTTTTATAGCTCAAAAGGGACTGGCTTAAGACACTATCTAACCTTGTAGGTCTTGTCGATATAACTGCTGATAACCCATCTTATTTACATGATAGGATTTACAACACATACTGAAATCACATCAGATGATAAAATAGTGGACAATCATACCATCATACAAGGGAATCATGACCCAGCCAAGTTGACAGATATTTTTGTGGGACACAATTCAATCCATGACACCCGTTCACCCAGAGGTACAGACACAAATTTTAGCTCAGTTCTGAAACTTCCCTAATGCCAGGACCTGGTTTATGGAGGTGTAGGTCTTAGGCAGCTGATAATTTTGGTCACCAGAAGTAAAAGAACAAAGATTTCTGTTTCTATAGATATAAATTTCTTTCTCCTTTATATTTAATTTGTCATTCTATTCAACGTTGTTGAGATAAATGATAAATTCAAATATCTTTGAGATAAACTTGTATTGCATCTTGTTATTTGCTTATGTCGTTAATTAGTAAATATTTCATAATTCCAGATTTTTCTTTGCCTTTATTTTAAGAGTCATTTAGAAGAGTATTTTTAATTTGAAAATTGAGATATTTTAATCTGTTTTTTGTTTTCTCTTTTTGAAAGTTTTGTGTCAAATATGCATAATGAGGCTTGTGAAGGACATATGTATTAAATATACATACACAGAATCGACTCGATGGCACTGGGTTATATTGATATATATATAAAAGGAGCCCTGGTGGTGCAGTGGTTAAGCACTTGGCTGCTAACCAAAAGGTCTGCAGTTGGAACCCACCAGCCGCTCAGTGAGAGAAGAAATATAGCAGTTTTCTTCTGTAAAGATTACAGCCTTGGAAACTGTATAGGGAGTTCTACTGTGTCGTATAGGGTCACTATGAGTCAGCATCGACTTGATAACAAAGGGTTATATTGATATGTATTAATTATATATTACACTATTACATTAAACCCAAACAAAACCCATTGCTGTGTGGTCAACTCCAACTCATAGCAACCCTATAGGACAGAATAGAACTTCCCCATAGGGTTTCCAAGGAGTGGCTGGTGGACTCAAACTGCTGACCTTTTGGTTAGCAGCTGAGCTCTTAACCACTGCACCACCACGGCTCCACACAATTACATTAAAATATATTAAATAGTTCCCTGGGTGGCACAAGAAGTTTGTGATAGGCTGGTAACCTAAAAGATAGTGATTCCACCCACCCAGCAGTGCTGCAGAAGAAAGGTCTGGTGATCTGCTTCTATAAAGATTACAGCCAAGAAAACCACATGGAGCAGTTGTACCCTGTAACACATGGGGCCACCATTATTCGGAGTCTACCTAAAGGCAACAGGTTTGGGTGTTTTTGGGTAACCCAAACAGTTAAGCACTCAACTACTAACTAAAAGGTTGACGATTTGAATCCACCCAGTGGCACTGCAGAAGAAAGGCCTAACAATCTGCTTCCATAAGATTACAGCCAAGAAAACAATACAGAAGGCAGTTCTATTCTGAAGCACATGGGGTTGCTGTGAGTCAGAATCAACTCAATGGCAATGGGTTTTATATGTAAAATATATATTAGATAAATATATGTGTATATATATTAGATAAATACGTGTGTGTGTGTGTGTGTGTATAGGGAAGCCCTGGTGGCGTAGTGGTTGAGAGCTATGGCTGCTAACCAAAAGGTCGGCAGTTCGAATCCATCAGGCACTCCTTGGAAACCCTATGGGGCAATTCTACTCTGTCCTTTAGGGTCGCTATGAGTTGGAATCGACTCAACAGCAGTGGAGCGGGTTATATATATATATATGTTGTTGTTAGTTGCCATTGAATCAATTCTAAATCATGGTGACCATATGTATGCAGAGTAGAACTGCTCCATAGGGTTTTCAAGGCTGTGACCTTTCAGGAATATTGTTGATTTTCCCAGTACAAGCAAATGGATATCTACTTTTGTTATATTTTAGAGATGTCTTGTTCTACTTTTCCAGATGTATTTATCCACAAATACTGAGAGGTGTTGGAGACAACACAAATTCCTCCTTGCTGAGCTAAAATAAAGTCCAATACAATTCAGTTATGCGATGCCAATGTTGCTAAGGACTGTAATGATTCTTGTTGTGCAGTCATTCTATTAGCAACACTATCAGCAATTTGGGCCATTGGTGGCAGACAGATTACAAATGGACATTTTTAATTACACAACTCTACATCACTGTATAGTAGCGTGTAAGAAAGACTGTCCTTATTCTGAGTAAACAGCTATGGGATTGCTTATAAGGACAAGGTCTGTCTTCTGTCTGGATATTAATTCTGAATCACTGTTTCATATTAAGCTGTCACTGTGTGAATGGATATTCATGGGAACTCCTAATATTCCTAAAGTACATTGGCCTGTCATACTTCAGCCATCCAAACGTGGCAAAGCCCAAGTATAAGATGGATTATTGGACATTTTTGCTGCATAAGTTGATCTACATAAAAAGACATATCCAGATGGGGCACATACCATGCCTTTTCTGATTTGGTTATCAGAAAATGGAATGGACTGATTGGCTCCTTAAGCCAGGTTGTAGTTAATGAGTCATCACAGATGGGCAAGTCTCCAAAATTTAGGGGTTTCCAGAGGTGAGCACAAATAGGGAGATTTGGATTAAATTCAATACAGTCATATATTATTAAGGGATAATATCGAGTACTATTAACCAAAACCGTCTTGGGACCAGAGAAGAACATTCTATCCACACATGAGAAAGATTGAAACAGAGAGTTGATGTATAAGTAGGTAATTCTGGGGGTACCATAGTTTGACAAGGTTGGCTCATTTAAATGGTTTCTTATAATCAATAAAAAAAATTAAGTATGAGTTTATAATCTAAAACTGGCATACAGAGAGGATCAGTGTGGTCCTGTGTGGATCGCAGGGCAGAGTAACATACCCAACATTCTGTTAAAGTGCTGCCGCTGTTGACTGACTGAGCTAACCTGATAAAAGCATTTTCTTTCCAAACATCTGTGGTGGTTATAACAAATGAAAAGAGAAGCTTACTATAAACTCCATAATAAAAAAGTTTAATTAAAAAATGTAGTAAACAAGAAGAAACTTAATGAGTATAGAACACTTTTTCTTATCAAATAATTCACTAAGAAATGAATAAAAGTGGGTAAAAAAAACTATTTCAAAAAGGTTATAAGTATTTAACTATTTCAATAACTGGTATAAGAAATAAAAAGGTTAAACATCTAGACTTAAAGATATTCAGTGATTAATAAAGCAAAAAGTAAATAAATTCTACAAGTGAACAAAAATAGTCAAGCCTATTACAATGCCAACAGTTAATGTCATGGACTGAATTATGTCCCCCCAAAAAATGTGTGTATCAATTTGGCTGGGCCATGATTCTCAGTATTGTGTGGTTGTCCTACATTTTGTGATTGTAGTTTATGTTAAAAAGGGTTAGGGTGGGATTGTAACACCCTCACTAAGTTCTCATCCCTGATCCAATGTAAAAGGAGTCTTCCTAGGGTGTGGCCCACACCACCTTTTATCTTAGAAGAGATAAAAGGGAAGGGAAGCAAGCAGAGAGTTGGGGACCTCATATGAGCAAGAAAGCAATGCCAGGAGCAGAGCCCATGCCTTGGACCCGGGAACCCTGTGTGGAGAAGCTCCTAGTCCTGGGGAAGATTGATGAGAAGTCCAACAGAGAAAGAAAGCCTTCACCTGTTGCTAATGCCCTGAATTTGGGCTTCTAGCCTACTAGACTGTGAGAAAATAAATTTCTCTTTGCCAAATTCATCCACTTGTGGTATTTCTGTTATAGCAGCACTAGGTAACTAAGACAGTTAAGAACCAGAGTTCATAGATTTTAAGCAGTTCACATGTGATCTTGTGGATTTGGTGTCAGTGGCTGGCTTTGAAGCAGATTGTTTTGAATCCCTGAAATGCCGTTTCAGTCTAAGTTTCAAAACTCCAGCTGCCTGGCAAGTCCACATGGGTTCTATTTCTTTAACTGTGATAAATAAATCCAAAGGATAATTCCTTCTTGTTTAGCTCCACGAGGATTAGTTAAAAGGACAAGATAGGGTTTCCTCCAACAAAGTTCTAATGAGTCTTTTAGCTGATGTCTTTTCCAATAAACATAATCTCCTGAGTTAATATTAATTAACAGAGAAGGGTCAGATATCTGCCTCTATGCCTCTTTAACCTGTGAGAGATTATTTCTTAGAGTACCACATTAAAGATTGACAATATTTTAATAATACTTGTGGTACTAAGTTAGAATCAGTAGAGGCAATGTGTCTGTCAGTTTGTCATACTGTGGGGGCTTGTGTGTTGCTGTGATGCTGAAAGCTATGCCACCAGTATTCAAATATCAGCAGGGTCACCTAGGTGGACAGATTTCAGCTGAGCTTCCAGACTAAGAAAGCTAGGAAGAAGCACTTGGCAGTCTACTTCTGAAAAGAAGTACCCAGTGACAACCTCATGAATAGCAGAGGAACGTTGTCTGACATAGTGCCAGAAGATGAGCCCTTCAGGTTGGAAGGCATTCAAAATATGACTGGGGAATAGCTGCTTCCTCAAAGTAGAGTTGACCTTAATGACACAGATGGAGTCAAGCTTTCGGGACCTTCATTTACTGATGTGGCATGACTCAAAATGAAAAGAAACAGCTGAAAACATCCATAATTGGAACCTGGAATGTATGATGTATGAATCTAGGAAAATTGGAGATTGTCAAAAATGAAATGGAAAGCATAAAGGTCAATATCCTAAGCATTAGTGGCTAAAATGGACTGGTATTGGTCATTTTGAACCAGACAGTCATATGGTCTACTATGCAGGTAATGACAACTTGAAGAGGAATGGCACTGCATTCATTGTCAAAAAGAACGTTTCAACATCTATTCTGAAGTACAATGCTTTCAGTGATAGGGTAATATGCATACGTCTACAAGGAAGACCAGTTTATACAACTATTACTCAAATTTATACACCAACCACTAATACCAAAGATGAAGAAATTGAATATTTTTACCAACTTCTGCAGTCTGGAATTGATCAAACATGCAATCAGGATGCACTGATAATTACTGGTGATTGGAATGCGAAAGTTGGAAACAAAGAAGGTTAGGTAGTTGGAAAAGATGGCCTTGGTGATAGAAACGATGTCAGAGATTGCATGATAGAATTTTGCAAGACCAATGACTTCTTCATTGCAAATGCATTTTTTCACCAACATAAATGGTGACTATACACGTGGACCTCGCCAGATGGAATACACAGGAATCAAATCGACTACATCTGTGGAAAGAGACAATGGGAAAGCTCAAAATCATCAGTCAGAACAAGGCCAGGGGCTGCCTGTGGATCGAACCATCAATTACTCATATGCCAATTCAACTTGAAACAGGAGAAAATTAGAATAAGTCTGCGAGAGCCAAAGTATGACCTTGAGTATATCCAACCTGAATTTAGAGACCATCTCAAGAGTGGATTTGATGTGTTGAATACTAATGACCAAAGATCAGACAAGTTGTGGAATGACACCAAGGACATCATACATGAAGAAAGCAAGAAGTCATTAAAAAGGCAGGAGAGAAAGAAAAGACCTAAATGGATGTCAGAAGAGACTCTGAAAGTTGCTCTTGAATGTCAAGTAGCTAAAGCAAAAGAAAAAAACGATGAAGTAAAAGAGCTGAACAGAATATTTCAAAGGGCAGCTCAAAAAGACAAAGTAAAGTATTATGATGACATGTGGAGATAGAAAACCAAAAGGGAAGAACACACTAAGCATTTGTCAAGCTGAAAGAACTGAAAAAAAAAAAAAAAATTTAAGCCTCGAGTTGCAATACTGAAGGTTTCTATGGGGAAAATATTAAATGACACGGGAAGCATCAAAAGAAGATGGAAGGAATGCACAGAGTCACTATACCAAAAAGAATTGGTCTAGTTCAATCATTTCAGGAAGTAACATGTGATCAGGAACTTACGGTACTGAAAGAAGAAGTCCAAGCTGCACTGAAGGCATTGGCGTAAAACAAGACTCAGGGAATTGACAGAATACCAATTGAGACGTTTCAACAAATGGATGCAGTGCTGGAAGGGCTTACTAGTCTATGCCAAGAAATCTGGAAGACAGCTATCTGGTCAACCGACTGGAAAAGATCCATATTTATGCCTAGTCCCAGGAAAGGTGACCCGACTGAATGCGGAAATTATCAGTTAATATCATTAAAATCATATGCAGGCAAAATTTTGCAGAAGACCATTCAAAAGAGGTTGCCGCAGTATATTGACAGAACTGACAGAAATTCAAGCCAGATTTAGCAGAGGGCATGGAACCAGGGACATCATTGCTGATGTCAGATGGATCCTGGCTGAAAGCAGAGAACACCAGAAACATATTTACATGAGTTTTATTGACTATGCTAAGGCATTCAACTGTGTAGATCATAACAAATTATGGATAGCATTGCAGAGAATGAGAATTCCAGAACACTTAATTGTGCTCATGAGGAATCTGTACGTGGATCAAGAGACAGTTGTTCAAACAGAATAAGGTAATACTGCATGGTTTAAAGTCAGGAAAGGTGTGCGTCAGGGTTGTATCCTTTCACCATCCTATTCAATCTCTATGCTGAGCAAACGGTCTGAGAAACTGGACTATATGAAGAAGAACAGGGCATCAGAGCTGGAGGAAGACTAATTAACAGCCTGCCTTATGCAGATGGCACAACCTTGCTTGCTGAAAATGAAGAGGATTCGAAGCACTTACTGATGAAGATCTCAGACCACAGCCATCTGTATAGATTACACCTAAACATAAAGAAAACAAAAATCCTCACAACTGGATCAATAAGTAACACCATGATAAATGGAGAAAAGATTGAGGTTGTCAAGTATTTCATTTTACTTGGATCCACAATCAACACCCAAGGAAGCAGCAGTCAAGAAATCAAACGATGCATTGCATTGGGCAAATCAGCTGCAAGAGATCTCTTTAAAGTATTAAAAGGAAAGGATATCACCTTTGAGGACTAATGTGTGCCTGACCCAAGCCACAGTGTTTTCAATTGCTTCCTATGCATGTGAAAACTAGACAATGAATAAGGAAGACCGAAGAAGAATTGACACCTTTGAAGTGTGCCATTGGCAAAGAATACTGAATATACCATGGACTGCTAAAAGAATGAACAAATATGTGTTAGAAGAAGTGCAATCAGAGTGCTCCTTAGGAGTAAGGGTGGCAAGACTACGTCTCACATACTTTGGAAATGTTATAAGGAGGGATCAGTCCCTGGAGAAGGACATCGTGCTTGGTAAAGTACAGGGTCAGCGAGAAAGAGGAAGGCCCTCAATAAGGTGGAATGACACAGTGGCTGCAACAATGGCTTCAAGCATAGAAATAAGAGTGAGGATGGCACAGGACTGGCCAATGTTTTGTTCTGTTGTACAAGGGTCACTATGAGTTGGACACAACTGATGGTACCTAATAGCAACCACACAGAGGCAATGTAGGGAAAGATCATAGGCCTTCTACTAATTATTTTGTAAGGAGTAAGTTTATGAGGGAAAACCTGGTGGCATAGTCGTTAAGACTAGGGCTGCTAACCAAAGGGTCTGCCGTTTGAATCCATCAGGTGCTCCTTGGAAACTCTATGGGGCAGTTCTACTCTGTCCTACAGGGTTGCTATGAGTCAGAATCGACTCAATGGCACTGGGTTTGGTTTTTGGTTTAAGTTTATGAGATTCAAAAGGAATGCTCCTTAAACTTAGAAGGACTAAAGGGAGAATTTTAGTCTAGAGCAAGCCTAAGGATCAGAAAGTTTAGCAGGTTGAGTTTTTATCATATTATTATAAGGATGGTAAAGGCAATGTTATCTCTGATATATGGGGAAAACTTGGCACAATTCTTGAATAATTTTTCCATAAAATGAGTTCACTGTAGGCAGGGCCAAGAAGGTGGAATAGTTGGATGCTTAAGGTGATACCTCTTACAACAAAGACCCCAAAAATCAAGTGAAGCAATTATATTTATGACAAGCTAGGAGCCCTGATCATCAAAGGCAAAGTTAGAAAATGAACTGAGTGGCAGGGGGAGAGAGACTGTTCAGAAGCGGAGGGGAGTTGCCGGACCTGAATCACTGGAATCCCTCAGGCACCATTCCCAGAAGTGGCTGCAGCAGGCTGGTGGTAGAATTTGGCTGAGTTTTCTCAGGGAGAAGGAGCCAGCTGCACAGCCTATTCACAACTCTGGAAGCAGAGAAGAATGGTGCTCTTGGCAAAAGATGAGTACTTGCGTATATTTTACCACACCCCCCACCCTCAAGCTGACTTCAGTGGCTATTGATTTCTCTGGGCCTGAGATAGGCTGGTTTGAGAGCCCTGAGCCATGCTCCAGGACTTGGAGAAGGAATAAATTCACAACAGCAGGAAAAGATAATTTGCCACCTCCAGTAACCTGGGGAGCTCAGGACAGAAGCAGCTCCTGTCCATGCGTAGTCTGTGGACTTTGAAAACCTTTCCCTTCTGCATGGACCTATGCAGGCCTATTCCAGGAGAATAGGCCCTTGCTGCTGACAGACTGAGACTGTTTAAGCTGTGTGGTGGACAGGCGGGTGTTTGATATGTGATATGGCTTTGCCTATTAAACAGGGTCCTCACCTACTCACATCAGGGGCCTAAGGACTGGTGGCTCCTTGCAGGTCACCCAGCCACCTGCGACAGGGGTCCAAGGATAACTGATACCTCCCAGGCCTTACAACCAAAAGCATTGGCTGCCCATGGTCCACCTACAGAACCCACCCACCTATATGCTCAAGGGAACAGGGCTACGCTTTCCTCAGAGACACTCGGGGGATGGTTCTGAGCCCCCTGCTGTGTTCAGAGCGTGACACCCTGCTGCAACCAGATATTGGTACCTATTCCAAACATCCCTGCCACTCAAAGACTGTAGGACAGAGCCCGTAGCACACACTTGATGACTAGCTACCTGGACACCTGAGCTGAATCCACACAAGAAAAGTGAATGGACTTATAAGCTCAAATACCTGATAACAGCTTTAGCCATCTGGTAACAGGACGTCAGAGCTCCAAAGGTGATGATAATCAAACTATCTCACTCAAGCAACCCATGTGGGCATATCAAAACAAAACAAAGCAAGAAACTAGGACACAGTAAGCAAACATAAAATAAACTCATACAATAACTTATAGATGACTCAGAGAAAACAGTCAGTATCAAACCACATAAAGAAATGGGCCATGATCACTTTAAGAAGCTCTCAAAACAAAGAATCAAAGGATCTTCTGGATGAAGGTTCCTTCCTGGAATTACCAGAAGCAGAATTCAAAAGATTAATATATAGAACTCTTCAAGACATAAGGAAGGATGTCAGGTAATACGCAGAACAAGTCAAGGAACACACAGGTAAAACAGTTGAAATTAAAAAGGTTCTTCAAGAACATAATGAAAAATTTGATAAGCTGCAAGAATCAATAGAGAGACAGCAATCAGAAATTCAGAAGATTAACAATAAAATCACAGAATTAGACAACTCAATAGAAAGTCAGAGGAGCAGAAACAAATAATCGGAAGGCAGAATTGGTGACCTTGAAGATAAAGCACTTGGCACCAATATATTTGGAGAAAAATCAGATAAAAGAATTTTTAAAAAATGAAGAAACCTTAAGAATCATGTGGGACTCTATCAAGAGAGATAACCTATGAGTGATTGAAATACCAAAACAGGGAGGGATAACAGGAAATACATAAAGAATTGTTGAAGATTTGTTGGCAGAAAGCTTCCCTGATATCATGAAAGATGAGAATGTATCAATCCAAGATGCTCATCGAATTCCACATAAGGTAGGTTTTAAAAGAAAGTCACCGAAGGCGGAGCCAAGATGGCGGAATAGACAGACGCTTCCGGCAAGCCCTCTTTACAATAAAGACCCGAAAAAACAAGTGAAACGAGTATATTTGTGACAAGCTGGGAGCCCTGAGCATCAAAGGCAAGCTTAGACAACGAACTGAGGTGCAGGGGAAGGAAGAGACTGTTCAAAAGTAGAGAGGAATTACTGGACCTGAATCACTGGGAGCCCTCAGGCACCATCCTGGAGCGGTGGCGTCGGAGGCGGTGGGCTAGTTCTAGCTTTCCGCTGCAGTTTCCTCAGGGAGAAGCAGCCAGCCACACAGCCCAGTCACACCTCCGGAACCTGAGGAGAAGGGTGCTCTCGGCAAAAGCTAAGTACTTGTGTATATTTTAACGCCCACCCCCCCACCCCCAAGCCAGCTTCAGCGGCTGAATCCCTAGGCCTGAGATAGACCCTGGTGAGTACCTGGAGCCTTCCTCCCGGCCTTAGGGAAGGAAAAAATTTGCAACTGGGAGGAAAAGATAATTTGCTAGCTCCATTAACTGGGGGAGCTCAGGACAGAAGCGGCTCCTGTCCAGGCATAAACCATCCATGGACCCTGAGCACCTTTCCCTTCTACATGGACCTGTGTGGGCCTATTTTGGGAGAATAGGACCTTGTTGGCAAACTCCAACCATTTCAGTGGTGCGGCAGAGAGGTGAGTGTTTGACGTTTGACATTGCTTTGCCTATTAAACAAGGTCCTCACCTACCCACAAAAGGGACCTAAGGACTGGTGGCTCCACTTGGGTGACCCAGCCATCTGTGACAGGGGTCCAGGGATAACTGGTACCTCCCAGTCCTTACAACAAAAACTTTGGGTGCCCATGGTCCCTCTCCAGAGCCCACCCACCAGCACACTCTAGGGAAGAGAGACGCATTTTCCTCAGAGACATTTGGGGCCCGGTTCTCAGCCCCCTGCCTTGTTCAGAGCATGACCCCCTGCTGCAATCAGATACTGGTATATACACCAATCACCCCTGCCCCTCTAAGACTGTAGGACAGAGCCTGTACCACACACTTGATATCAGCTACCAGGAGACCAGAACTGAATTCATACAAGAAAACTGAATGGACTCCTAGACAGATATACCTGATAACAGCTCTAGCCAGTTGGGGACAGGACACCAGAGCTCCAAAGGTGAAAATAATCAAGCTAGCTCACTCAAGCAACCCATAGGGGTATAACAAAACAAAACAAAGCAAGCAGCTACGACACAGTAAACAAGCATAAATTAATACAATAACTTATAGATGGCTCGGAGACAACAGTCAATATCAAGTCACATAAAGAAACAGACCATGATCACCTCAACAGGCTCTCAAAACAAAGAATCCAGGGATCTTTTAGATGAAAGTGCATTCCTGGAATTACCAGATGCAGAACACAAAAGTTTAATATACAGAACCCTTCAAGACATCAGGAAGGCAATGAGGCAATACGCAGAACAAGCCAAGGAACACACAGATAAAGCAACTGAAGAAATCAGAAAGATTATTCAGGAACATAATTAAAAGTTTAATAAGCTGAAAAAATCCATAGACAGACAGCAATCAGAAATTCAGAAGATTAACAATAAAATTACAGAATTAGATAACTCAATAGAAAGTCAGAGGAGCAGAATTGAGCAAGTAGAAGCTAGAATTTCTGAACGTGAAGATAAATCGCTTGGCACTAATATATTTGAAGAAAAATCAGATAAAAGACTTTAAAAAAATGAAGAAATATTAAGAATCATGTGGGACTCTATGAAGAGAAATAACCTACGAGTGACTAGAGTACCAGAACAGGGAGGGATAACAGAAAATACAGAGAAAATTGTTGAGGATTTGTTGGCAGAAAACTTCCCTGATATCGTGAAAGATGAGAAGATATCTATCCAAGATGCTCATCGAAATCCATATAAGGTAGATCTTAAAAGAAAGTCACCAAGACATATTATAATCCAGCTTGCCAAAACCAAAAATAAAGAGACAATTATAAGAGCAGTGAGGGATAAAAGAAAAGTCACCTACAAGGGAGAGCCAATAAGAATAAGCTCGGACTACTCAGCAGAAACCATGCGGGCAAGAAGGCAATGGGATGACATATTTAAAAAATTAAAGGAAAAAAATTGCCTGCCAAGAATCATATATCCATCAAAACTGTCTCTTAAATATGAAGGTGAAATTAAGAAATTTCCAGATAAACACAAGTTGAGGGAATTCATAAAAACCAAACCAAAACTATAAGAAATACTAAATGGAATTCTTTGGTTAGAAAATCAATAATATCAGGTATCGATTCAAGACTAGAACACTGGGCAGAGCAACCAGAAGTCAACCCAGACAGGGAAATCCAAAACAAACAAACAAACAAAAAGCAAGATTAAAAAAAAAAAAAGCCCAACAAAGGGTAACAGCGATGTTACTATATAAAAGAAGACAACATTAAAATAATAAAGAGGGACTAAGAAATGTAATCACACACCTTCCATATGGAGAGGAAGATACGGTGATACAAAGAAATAAAAGTTAGTTTTAAATTAAGAAAAATAGGGGTAAATAATAAGGTAACCACAAAGGAGACAAGCTATCCTACTCATCAAAATAAAATACAAGGGAAAAACAGAGACTCAGCAGAAACAAAATCAACAACAACAAATATGAGGAAAGGACGATATATAAAGAAAATCTACTCAGCACATAAAATCAAGTGGGAAAAAGAAGCTGTCAACACACAAAAAAGACATCAAAATGACAGCAGTAAACTCATACCTATCCATAATTACCCTGAATGTAAATGGACTAAATGCACCAATAAAGAGACAGAGAGTGGCAGAATGGATTAAAAAACAAGATCCGTCTATATGCTGCCTTCAAGAGACACACCTTAGACTTAGAGACACAAACAAACTAAAACTCAAAGGATGGGAAAAAATATATCAAGCAAACAACAATCAAAAAAGAACGGGAGTGGCAATATTAATTTCTGACAAAACAGACGTTAAAGATAAATCCATCAGAAAGGATAAGGAAGGACACTATATAATGATTAAAGGGACAATACAGCAAGAAGGTATAACCATATTAAATATTTACGCACCCAATGACAGGGCTGCAAGATACATAAAACAAACTCTACCAGCATTGAAAAGTGAGATAGCTCCACGATAATAGTAGGAGACTTCAACACACCACTTTCGGTGAAGGACAGGACATCCAGAAAGAAGCTCAATAAAGACACGGAAGATCTAAATGCCACGGTCAACCAACGTGACATTGTAGACATATACAGAACACTCCACCCAACAGCAACCAATTACACTTTCTTTTCTGGTGCACATATTGGAACATTCTGTAGAATAGGCTACATATTAGGTCATAAAGCAAGCCTTAGCAGAATCCAAAACATTGAAATATTACAAAGCGTCTTCTCTGACCATAAAGCCATAGAAGTGGAAATCAATAACGGGAAAAGAAATCAAACCCTTGGAAACTGAACAATACCTTGCTCAAAAAAGACTGGATTATAGAAGACATTAAGGATGGAATAAAGAAATTCATAGAATCCAATGTGAATGAAAACACTTCCTATCAGAACCTTTGGGACACAGCAATAGCAGTGCTCAGAGGCCAATTTATATCAATAAATGCACACATCCAAAAAGAAGAAAGGGCCAAAACAAAGAACTTTCCCAACAACTTGAATAGAAAGAGAGCAACAAAAGAAACCCACAGGCACCAGAAGAAAACAAATAATAAAAACTAGAGCTGAACTAAATAAAACAGAAAAACAATTGAAAGAATTAACACAACCAAAGGCAAGTTTTTTGAAAAACTCAACAAACTTGATAAACCATTGGCCAAACCAACAAAAGAAAAACAGGAGAGGAAGCAAATAACCCAAATAAGAAATGAGATGGGTGATATTACAACAGACCCAACTGAAATTAAATGAATCATATCAGATTACTATGAAAAACTATACTCAAACAATTTGAAAACCTAAAAGAAACGGATGAATTCCTAGAAACACACTATCTACCTAAACTAACACAAACAGAGGTACAACAGCTAAATAGACTCATAACAAAAGAAGAGATTGAAAAGGTAATCAAAAAACTCGCAACAAAAAAAAGCCCTGGTCTGGATGGCTACACTGCAGAGTTCTACCAAACTTTCAGAGAAGAGTTAACACCACTACTACTAAAGGTATTTCAAAGCATAGAAAATGACGGAATACTACCAAACTCATTCTATGAAGCCACCATATCCCTGATACCAAAACCAGGTAAAGACACCACAAGAAAAGAAAATTATAGACCTATATCCCTCATGAACGTAGATGCAAAAATCCTCAACAAAATTCTAGCCAATAGAATTCAACAACATATCAAAAAAATAATTCATCATGACCAAGTGGGATTCATACCAGGTATGCAGGGATGGTTCAACATTAGAAAAACCATTAATGTAATCCACCACATAAATAAAACAAAAGACAAGAATTGCTTGATTTTATCAATTGATGCAGAAAAGGCATTTGACAAAGTTCAACACCCATTCATGATAAAAACTCTCAGCAAAATAGGAGTAGAAGGAAAATTTCTCAACATAATAACAGGCATTTATACAAAGCCAACGGCCAACATCACCCTAAGTGGAGAGAGCCTGAAAACATTCCCAATGAGATCAGGAATCAGAGAAAGATGCCCTTTATCACCACTCTTATTCAACATTGTGCTGGAAGCCCTAGCCAGAACAATTAGGCTACATAAAGAAATAAAGGACATCCAGATTGGCAAGGAAGAAGTAAAAGTATCTCTATTTGCAGATGACATGATCTTATACACAGAAAACCCTAAGGAATCCTCAAGAAAACTACTGAAACTAACAGTTCAGCAGAGTATTGGGATACAAGATAAACATACAAAAATCAGTTGGATTCCTCTACACCAACAAAAAGAACATCGAAGAGGAAATCACCAAATCAATGCCATTTACAGTAGCCCCCAAGAAGATAAAATACTTAGGAATAAATCTTACCAGAGACGTAAAAGACTTATACAAAGAAAACTACAGTACACTTCTGCAAGAAAGCAAAAGAGGCTTACATAAGTGGAAGAACATACCTTGCTCATGGATAGGAAGACTTAACATTATAAAAATGTCTATTCTACTAAAAGCGATCTATGCATTTAATGCCAATTCCGATCCAAATCTCAAGGACATTCTTTAATAAGAATTTCATATGGAAGGGAAGGAGGCCCCAGATAAATAAGGCATTACTGAAAAAGAAGAACAAAGTGGGAGGACTTACTTTACCTGATCTTAGAACCTATTATACTGCCACAGTAGTCAAAACAGCCTACTACTGGTACAACAACAGATACATGGACCAATGGAACAGAATTGAGAATCCAGACATAAATCCATCCACATATGAGCAGTTGATATTTGACAAAGGCCCCAAAACAGTTAAATGAGGAAAAGACAGTCTTTTTAACAAATGGTGCTGGCATAACTGGATATCCAGCTGCGAAAAAATGAAACAAGACCCATACTTCAATCCATGCACAAAAATGAACTCAAAATGGATCAAAGACCTAAATATAAAATCTAAAATGATAAAGATCATGGAAGAAAAAATAGGGACAATGTTAGGAGCCCTAATACATGGCATAAAAGGCATAAACAGTATAGAAAACATTATAAAGAACGTAGAAGAAAAACCAGAAAACTGGGAGCTCCTAAAAATCAAACACCTGTGCTCATCCAAAGACTTCACCAAAGGGGTAAAAAGACTACCTACAGACCGGGAAAAAGTTTTTAGCTATGACATTTCTGATCAGCGCCTGATCTCTAAAATCTACATGATACTGCAAAAACTCAACTGCAAAAAGACAAATAACCCAATTAAAAAATGGGCAAAAGATATGACTAGACACTTCACTAAGGAAGACATTCAGGTAGCTAACAGATATATGAGGAAATGTTCACGATCATTAGCCACTAGAGAAATGCAGATCAAAACTACAATGAGATTCCATCTCACTCCAACAAGGCTGGCATTAATCCAAAAAACACAAAATAATAAATGTTGGAGAGATTGGAACACTTCTACACTGCTGGTGGGAATGTCAAATGGTACAACCACTTTAGAAATTGATTTGGCGCTTCCTTAAAAAGTTAGAAATAGAACTACCATACGATCCAGCAACCCCACTCCTTGGAACATATCCTAGAGAAATAAGAGCCTTTACACAAGCAGATATATGCACACTCATGTTTATTGCAGCACTGTTTACAATAGCAAAAACATGGAAGCAACCAAGGTGCCCAACGACGGATGTATGGATAAATAAATTATGGTATATTCACACAATGGAATGCTACGCATCGATAAAGAACAGTGATGAATTGGTGAAACATTTCATAACATGGAGGAACCTGGAAGGCATTATGCTGAGTGAAATTAGTCAGTTGCAAAAGGACAAATATTGTATAAGACCACTATTATAAGAACTTGAGAAATAGTTTAAACTGAGAAGAAAACATTCTTTTGTGGTTACGAGAGGGGGGAGGGAGGGAGGGTGGGAGAGGGGTATTCACTAATTATATAGTAGATAAGAACTACTTTAGGTGAAGGGAAAGACAGCACACAATACAGGGGAGGTCAGCACAATTGGACTAAACTAAAAGCAAAGAAGTTTCGTGAATAAACTGAATGCTTCAAAGGCCAGCGTAGCAGGAGCAGGGGTCTGGGGACCATGGTTTCAGGGGACATCTAAGTCAATTGGCATAATAAAATCTATTAAGAAAACATTCTGCATCCCACTTTGAAGAGTGGTGTCTGGGGTCTTAAACGTCAGCAAGCAGCCATCTAAGATGCATCAATTGGCCTCAACCCACCTGGATCAAAGGAGAATGGACAACACCAAGGACACAAGGTGATTACGAGCCCAAGAGACAGAAAGGGCCGCATGAACCAGCGACTACATCATCCTGAGACCAGAAGAACTAGATGATGCCTAGCTACAACCGATGACTGCCCTGACAGGGAACACAACAGAGAACCCCTGAGGGAGCAGGAGAGCAGTGGGATCCAGATCCCAAATTCTCATAAAAAGACCAGACTTAATGGTCTGACTGAGACTAGAAGGACCCTGGTGGTCATGGTCCCCAGACCTTCTGTTGGCCCAGGACAGGAACCATTCCCAAAGCCACCTCATCAGACGTGGATTGGACTGGACAATGGGTTGGAGAGGGATGCTGGTGAGGAGTGAGCTTCTTGGATCAGGTGGACACTTGAGACTATGTTTTCATCTCCTGTCTGGAGGGGAGATGAGAGGGTGTAGGGGGTTAGAAGCTGGTGAAAAGGACACGAAAAGAGAGAGTGGAGGGAGAGAGCAAGTTGTCTCATTAGGGGGAGAGTAATTGGGAGTGTGTAGCAGTGGTTTTTTGTTGTTGGTGGTGATAGAGCAAGGTATATAAGGGTTTTTGTGTGAGAGACTAACTTGATTTGTAAACTTTCACTTAAAGCAATATAAAAATTATTTAAAAAAAAAAAAGAAAGTGACCAAGACATATTATAATCAAACTTGCCAAAACCAAAGATAAAGAGAAAATTTTAAGAGCAGCTAGGGATAAGCGAAAAGTCACCGACAAAAGAGAGTCAATAAGAATAAGCTTGGACTACTTGGAAGAAACCATGTAGGCAAGAAGGCAATGGGATGACTTATATAAAGCACTGAAGGAAGAAAAAAAATCCCAGCAAAAATCACATATCCAGCAAAACTGTCTCTCAGATATGAAGGTGAAATTAGGACATTTCCAGATAAACAGAAGTTTAGGGATTTTGTAAAAACCAAACCAAAACTATGAAAAATACTAAATGGAGTTCTTTGGATAGAAAATCAATAATATCTGGTATCAACCCAAGACTAGAACACTGGACAAAACAATCAGATGTTAACCCAGACAAGGAAGTCACAAACATAAATCTAGACGAAAAAAAAAAAAAATGCTGAAAACAGGGAAACAGAGATGTCATTTTGTAAAAGAAGACCATGTTAAAATAATAAAGAAGGACTGAGAAATGTAGTCATAGATCTTTCATACGCAGAGGAAGACAAGGTGATATAAAGAAATAAAAGCTAGGTTTAAACTTAAAAAAATAAGGGTAAATATTAAGGTAACCACAAAGGAGACTGACTATCCTACTCTTCAAAATAAAATACCAGAAAAAAAAAAAATAGAGACTCAGCAGAAACAAAATCAACAATAATGAATAAGAAGAAAAGACAATATGTAAAGATAAACTAGTCAGCACAAAAAATTAAGTGGGAAAAAGAAACTGTCAACAACGCACAAAAAAAAGACATCACGATGACAGCACTAAGCTCACACCTATCCATAATTAAGCGGAATGTTAATGGACTAAATGCAAAATAAAGAGACAGAGAGTGGCAGAATGGATAAAAAGACATGATCCGTCTATATGCTGCCTGCAAGAGACACACCTTAGACTCAGAGAAAGAAACGAACTAAAACTCAAAGGATGGAAAAAAATATATCAAGCAAACAACAGTCAAAGAAGAGCAGGAGTGGCCATATTAATTTCTGACAAAATAGACTTCAAAGTTAAATCCACCACAAAGGATAAGGAAAGACACTACATATTGATTAAAGGGACAATATACCAGGAGGATATAACCATATTAAATATTTATGCACCCAATGACAGGGCGACATGTGCAAAGAGCTGGAGATGGTAAACCAAAAGGGAAGAACACACTCGGCGTTTCTCAAGCTGAAAGAACTGAAGAAAAAATTCAAGCCTCGGGTTGCAATAGTGAAGGATTCCATGGGGAAAATATTAACTGATGCAAGAAGCATCAAAAGAAGATAGAAGGAATACACAGAGTCATTATACCAAAAAGAATTAGTCGCTATTCAACCATTTGAAGAGGTGGCGTACGATCAGGAACCAATGGTACTGAAGGAAGAAGTCCAAGCTGCTCTGAAGGCATTGGTGAAAAACAAGGCTCTAGGAATTGATGGAATATCAATTGAGATGTTTCAACAAACAGATGCAGCGCTGGAGGTGCTCACTTGTCTATGCCAAGAAATATGGAAGACAGCTTCCTGGCCAACTGACTGGAAGAGATCCAATAAGCAACATCGTGATAAATGGAGAAAAGATTGAAATTGTCAAGGATTTCATTTTACCTGGATCCACAATCAACAGCCACGGAAGCAGCAGTCAAGAAATCAAAAGACGCATTGCATTGAGCAAATCTGCTCCAAAGGACCTCTTCAAAGTGTTGAAGAGCAAAGATGTCACCCTGAAGACTAAGGTTCACCTGACCCAAGCCATGGTATTTTCAATTGCATCATATGCATGTGAAAGCTGGACAATGAATAAGGAAGACCGAAGAAGAGTTGACGCCTTTGAATTGTGGTGTTGGCGAAGAATATTGAATATTCCATGGACTGCCAAAAGAACGAACAAATCTGTCTTGGAAGAAGTGCAGCCAGAATGCTCCTTAGAAGCAAGGATGGCGAGACAGTGTCTTACATACTTTGGACATGCTGTCAGGAGGGATCAGTTCCTAGAGAAAGACATCATGCTTGGCAGAGTACAGGGCCAGCGGAAAAGAGGAAGACCCTCAACGAGGTGGATTGACACAGTGGCTGCAACAATGAGCTCAAGCATAACAACAATTTAAGGATGGCGCAGGACCGGGCAGTGTTTCTCTCTGTTGTGCATAGGGTCGCTATGAGCTGGAACCAACTCAACGGCACCTAACAACAAGAACAACATGACAGGGCTGCAAGGTAGATGAAAAAAAACTCTAACAGCATTGAAAAGTGAGATAGACAGCTCCACAACCACTTTCTGTGAAGGACAGGACATCCAGAAAGAAGCTCAATAAAGACACAGAAGATCTAAATGCCACAATCAACCAATTCGACATTATAGACAGATACAGAACAGTCCACCCAACAGCAGCCAAGTATACTTTCTTTTCCAGAGCACATGGAACATTCTCTAGAATAGACCACATATTAGGTCATAAAATAATAAATGTTGGAGAGATGGTGGAGAGACTGGAACACTCATACATTGCCAGTGGGAATGTAAAATGGTACAACTGCTTTGGATATTGATATGGCACTTCCTTAAAAAGTTAGAAATAGAAATACCATATGATCCAGCAATCCCACTCCTTGGAATATAACCTAGAGGAATAAGAGCCTTTACAAGAACAGAAATATGCACACCCATGTTCATCGCAGCAGTTTACAATAGCAAAAAGATGGAATCAACCAAGGTGCACATCAAAAGATGTATGGATAAATAAATTGTGGTATATTCACACAATGGAATATTACGCATCGATAAAGAACAATGATGAATCTGTGAAACATTTCATAACATGGGGGAATCTGGAAGTCATTATGCTGAGTGAAATTAGTCAGCTGCAGAAGGACAAATGTTGTATGAGACCACTATTGTAAGAACTGGAGAAATAGTTTAAACTTGGAACAGAGAAGAAAATATTCTTTGATGGTTATGAGAGGGGGGAGGGAGTGAGTATACAAGAACTATTTTAGGTGAAGGAAAAGACAACACACAATACAGGAGAGGTCAGCACAACTGGACTAAACCAAAAGCAGAGAAGTTTCCTGAATAAACCGAACTCTTCAAAGGCTAGCATAAAACGGGTGGGGGTTTGGGAACATAGTTTCAGGGGACGTGTAGGTTAATTGGAATAATAAAATCTATTAAGAAAACATTCTGCATCCCACTTTAGATAGTGGCGTCTGGGGTCTTAAATTCTAGCAAGCAGTCATCTAAGATGCATCAATTGGTCTCAACCCACCTGGACCAAAGGAAAATGAAGAACACCAAGGACACAAGGCAATTATGGGCCCAAGAGACAGAAAGGGCCACGTAAACCAGACTGTACATCAGCCTCAGACCAGAAGAACTAGATGGTGCTCGGCTACAACCAATGACTGCCCTGACAGGGAACACAACAAAGAACCCCTGAGGGAGCAAAAGAGCAGTGGGATAAAAAAAAAAAAATTTTTTTTTTTTAAATGCAGACGCCAAATTCTTGTAAAAAGACCAGACTTACTGGTCTGGCTGAGACTAGAATGACCCAGGTGGTCATGGTCCCCAGGCCTTCTGTTAGTCCAAGACAGGAACCATTCCTAAAACTAACCCCTCAGACAGGGATTGGACTGGTCTATGGGATAGAGAATGATACTGGTGAAGAATGAGCTTCTTGGATCAAGTAGACACATGAGACTATGTTGGTATCTCCTTTATGAAGGGGAGATGAGAGGGTAGACAGGGTCAGAAGATGGACAAATGGACACAAAAAGAGAGTGGAGGGAAGTCGTGTGCTGTCTCATTAGGGGGAGAGCAATTAGGAGTATATAGCTAGGTGTTTCTAAATTTTTATATTAGAGTCTGACTTGATTTGTAAACTTTCATTAAAGCACAATAAAAATTAAAAAAAATGTGTTCGGTGATCACTGCAAAGAATCTTGGGTGCTCCCCAAGTGGGTATTATGTTTTCAAGAAGCTTCTTTGCCACAAAAGAGGCAGCAGCCCGTTGGCAAATAAAAGCTTTTATCCATTGTGAAAATCTACAAATCATAACTAAGACGTATTTGTAACCACTCAAAGGTGTGGACGCTGGATAAGGTTCAACTGCAGTTTGAGGTTTCTAAGGGCTAGTGCAAGGGGACAAATAATCCTTTAGCAAGAAATTCTTGAATAATGGGAGTTATCCCTTCTTTTGTTTTCCATTTAATCGGGTACTGTGGGATCTTAGGCAAAGTCTTGCATGGGTCCACTTGGAATTTAATAGGTTCAGCAGACAAAACTTTAATAACATTTATATGATTTTTTTTTTTTTTTGGTGGCACAGTGGTTAAGAACTTGACTGCTAATTAAAAGGTCTGCAGTTCAAATCCACCAGCCGCTCCTTGGAAACCGTATGGGCAGTTCTACTCTATCCTATGGGTTGCTATGTGTTGGAATCGATTCATCGACAACGGGTGTATGATTTATGGCCCACAAAGTTTCTGGGACTTTAGGGGGAAGAGAATCTATTAAAACAGAATCTTGAAGAGGCATTATAAGGGCTTGCATAGCAAATAACCTCTTCTTTTTGAGTGTTATTAATTCCTGAGTTTTGATTATCAGGCAAGATTAATAATATTTCCCCTTTTTCATTAAATTGTAGATGGCAATTCCATTTAGATAAAATATCTCTTCTTAATAAATTAAGGGGTGTTTGAGGGCTCAGCAGGAAGGGATTGAAATCTTCCATAGAGCCAACGGAGACTGATTACAGGTTGAGAATGAAATAGTGTTTATTCTTTATTTGTAAATTCCACTGTAAGTGAAGTCTTTTTAATCCGGGACAGAGGCTTTTTTAAGCAAGTGGGATTTATCTCAGAGAAGGTAGTCTCTGAATCAATTAAAAATTTACAAAGTTTTCTATTAATATACATAGTTGTTTATGTTTTAGTTCAGAGCTACTCTAGGAAAGTCTGTTTTGTCCCCAGAGCCCCTTCATTCTGAGTCAGGGAAGGATGAGCAACTCAGGTGGAAACCTTCTGTTTTTTCTTTAACTTAAAGCATTTGCTTTTCCAATGGCCAGGGTTTTTACAACAGGTCTATTGGAGTGTTTAAACCCATTTTTCTGAGTAGGCTCATGTTGCTGTTGTAACTAGAGGGCCATTAGCTCATTTGTTAGTATGAGCAGTTAGCTTTGTTTCTAAGTCTACATAAGCTCATGGAATCAGCTTTCCAATCTAAATGATGCTGTCTTAGCTATCTAGTGCTGATACAACAGAAATAGATGGCTTTAACAAACAGAAATTTATTCTCTCACAGTTTAAAAAAAAAAAATTAGAAATCTGAATTTGGGGTGCCAGCTCCAGGGGAAACTTTTCTGTTAACTCTGGGCAGAAAGGTCCTTGTCATCAATCTTCCCCTGGTCTAGGAGATTCTCAATGCAGGGACCCCAGATCCAAAGGACACACTCCCTTCCTGGTTCTTCATTTTTGGTAGTAGAAAGTCCTCCTGTCTCTCCACTTGCTTCTCTCTTTTATATCTTAAAAGAGATTGACTCAAGATACAATCTAATCTTGTAGAATGAGTCCTGCCTCATTAACATAACTGCCTCTAATCCTGCCTCATTAACATCGTAGAGGTAGGATTTACAATACGTAGGAAAATCACATCAGATGACAAAATGGTGGACAATCATGCAATACCGGGAATCATAGCCTAGCCAAGTTGACACACATTTTGGGGGGATACAATTTCAACCCATAACAGATGATTCTTGACTAATGCTGAAATTTCAGGCTTGAGGCCAGAAATAAATACGGCATTAAAAGCACCTTTTATTCCCTCATCTGATGGGTTCAACTCAGAATGTTCTTAGAATTTCTGAAATAATCTGGATTGATAATCACAAAACTCTCATCTCTGAATTGCATACAAGAGTGGACTTTTGTCCAGTCTACTTTTGGAAAGGCCTTAAGGACTGTGGCATGCAGCTTGTTGGCTTTCTCTTTAGCTTCTTTGAGAAGGGCAGTGGCCATTTTGCCAGTATCTAAAGCTAAATGATTTTGGGGATCTTTGCATTCAGCACATTCTAACCACAATTTTGCTTCCTTAGGGCCAACTAGGAAACCCTGGTGGCATAGTGGTTAAGAGCTACATCTGCTAACCGAAAGCTCTGCAGTTTGAATCCACCAGGCACTTCTTAGAAATTCTGTGGGGCAGCTCTACTCTGTCCTATAGGGTTGCTATGAGTTGGAATCAACTTGATGGCAACGGGTTTGGTTTGGTTTCAGGTTTAGGGCCAACTAACATATGGATTAATTGGTGTAAATCAGCCAATCCAGGCAGGTGAGCATTAATAAGGACTCTGAATTCTTTAGTAAATCTATGAGGACCCTCACGTCAAGAATAGGGTCCTCTGTCTTTGAATTCTTAGTAGATCCTCCAGAAAGAAAGGAAGTTCAGGTAGAGAACTTTTAAAAGGACGTGGAGGCAGAGGAGTTTATGGAGAAGAGGTTGATGGCCGGGGGCGGGGGCAGAGAGACCTGCAGCAAGGGGTAGTCTAATTCTTTATTTATTTTTTAGTTAATTCAGAAACTGAATTCTGCAATTCTTTTTTCTGTTCAGTCAATTTAGATATAGAATTCTGCAAAGAAGACACTATGTTGGTGATTTTTCATGGCTTTAGATTGCCAGTTGGAAAAAAATGTCCCATTGCAATTTTTTTTATCCAGGACTTACTCTGTTCTAATTCATTGCACAGATGATTCAATCTAGCAAATTCAAAAGTTCCATAATTTGGCCATTCAACCAAACTGCCTTTAGTAAAACCATGCCAAGTAGACAAAAAATAAGCAAGAGAAAGAACCATGTTTATTCATATAATTAGCAGGAGTTTTCAAAGTAAACTCGGTTTTGCTCTTCAAATTGGCATTCTCCATATTTTCAGAGGCAGTGTAAATTAGCTTCAAAAGTTTTTCAAACTAAATGTAAGAGCTCTCAGCTTCTCAGAACCGGCTAATTTCTTTAATAAAAGAGTGCCACAGGTTTGCAGCTTCTCAGGGTTCTAAGGGCCTTAAGCAATGACCCTGAGGTACCTGAAACAAGACAGAAGAGAAAGACAAACCTTTCAATAAAAGTGGGGAGTCTTTACACAAAGTAAGTGGGGCTCGGACCCAAGAGGTGTTTACCTGCTGCAACTCCCAGGATCCAGTGAAAAGTGGATAGGCCCAAGAGGCCTTGCTGGCACCAGAAGCTCTGATCTTCTCGCTGTCCCGGCTGCCCCAGATGCTGCAGAGCTAAAATCCTTTGTGTCCCTCCATGGCGTCTCTAATAAATATCTAAGTGAAGTCACCGGACCAACACTCCAATCTGATATTAAAAACAAATAAAATGTTTTGGAGGAATGAACCTCGGGACAGCATGTATTCAGATTGGCTCTATCAGGTATGCTCTACCTTTCAGGCAAAACAAAGAGATAATGAACAAGTAGAGTGAGTACGGAAAACCTGGTAGCATAGTGGTTAAGTACCGCGGCTGCTACCCAAAAGGTCAGCAGTTCGAATCCACCAGGCACTCCTTGGAAGCTTTGTGGGGCAGTTCTACTCTGTCCTATAGGGTCACTATGAGTCGGAATCAACTGGACGGCAGTGGGTCAGTGGGTTAGAGTGAGTATAGATAACCGTTTCACATCAAAGCAATGGCAGGAAAAGAGGTGAGATTTGCAAGGATGGTAATTAACTGTGAAACTTTCTTTACATCAGTTTCCAGTCTAACACAAATCTTTCACGCTTGATACAATTTAACTAAGGCAATATTTCTAAAATGAAAAGTATAAACAATTTTGACATGAAAGTTTAGTGACAGAAAAGTTGGTGGCATATTTGTAGCTGGGCCAACTTTTAATCTTTGGATACAGAACTGACCATTAGTTACCCAAAGTTAGGAAAGTGTAAATAAACTGTGCTTATTTAGCTGAGAGAAAAGTAGACAATGCCTAGGAGCTTGCTGAGAAACTTCTTTTAAGGTAGTTAGAACAACACATTTATCTATAGGCTCTAATTTAACAACTCAAAGAAGCTTTTTCTGAGGCAGGAACACTCAACATAACAAAGCACAGCTACGCTTTTTTTTTCAGAGGGCAAACTTCAGCAGAAGCCAAATGGTTATTAGGAGCGTAGAAGTAAAACCCTCTATTTAATTTCAGAATGGAGTGCTTAATTTTAGTTCTGAAATTCCCCCAATAGACCTACCATCCAGCGACCCTATAGGACAGAGTAGAACTGCCCCATAGAGTTTCCAAGGAGCGCCTGGTGGAACCTCAAAATGTAAAAGTTCCTCATACATGGGGGATGTATGGGGAAGGGGATTCACTCTCCAGATAGTAGGCAATTATTGTTTTTGTTGATGGGAAAGGCGACACAGAATGAGAATGACATGTGCACAGCTTCACAAAGGTAAAGGATGTCACTAAAATGTACGCAAGAAAAAAGAATCTGATTGCTATGTTATATATAATTTTGAAACAACAGCAACAACCAAAAAAATAAATGCGTGAGTGTATATGTATGTATGTAGACATGTATGTATATACGTAAGTATATGTGAGTACATAGCGTTATATATACAAGTATGCATATGTATATAAATGTATGTATGTGACTATATACACATATATTCATATATATAATAAAGCATATAGGTGGTACAGTTACAGATACTTCTTAGACATAACCAAACACCTAGTGGGATTGGTTTCCTGGGTTTGAAGAATTAGGACCATAGTCTTATGGGACATTTTGGTCAATTGGCATGACATAGTTCATGAAGTTTATGTTCTACATTCTAGCTTGGTGAGTAGTGTTTGGAGTCTTAAAAGCTTGTGAGTAGCCATCTAAGATACAAGTATTGGTCTCTACTCATCTGTAGCAAAAGAAAAGGAACACCAAAGACTCAAAGAAGAAACTAGTCTACAGGACTAATAGTCTACACAAACCACAGCCTCATCTACCCTGAGACAAGATGGTGACTGGCCACCACTACTGACTGTTCTGACCATGGCCATAATAGATGGACCTTGATAGAATGAGAGAAAAATGTGCGACAGAACCTTAGATTCCTTTAAAAAAAAAAGAAAAGACTTACTGGATCAGTTGAGACTGGAAGACTCCCCAAGACTATTGCTCTGAAATATTCTTTAAAACTTGAACTGAAACTAGTCCCTGAGGTCACCTCTTAGCTAAATAACAGATTGGCTCACAAAATATCACTCATGAGTACTGTGCTCCTTTAAAAAATCCCTCGTATGAGACCAAATGGTCAATAATTACTCTAAAATGAAGATAAGAATGTAAAGGGGCAGAGAAACTAGATTAATGGAAACTGAACAACCAGGACAGAAATATTGAGAATGTTTGTGAATTGTGAAGAACATAACCAATGTCATTGAATGCTTTGTGTAGAAATCATTGAATGGGAGGCGAAACTGTTAGGTAAACCTTCACTGAAAACACAATAAAATGTTACTAAAAAAAGAACAAGAAAAGAAAATAGGAGCACTACCAAGGTTTTCTGGATTGTGTTAACACTTGGAAACAGCAAAATGTTGGGACTCTGTAATCTTAACCTTAACCTGTCTTGACCTGGAATTTCTAAGGCTTAAATTGGTAGATTCTGTCCTAACTGCACTCCTCTTTACTTCTCCTGGTGCCGTTGTAGAATTTTGGTGAGGTCACGAATGTAAAACACACTGAACTGGCATCTATTTAGTGCTCTACAGATATCAGGAAAACACTATTATTATCCTGAGCTATCCAAAACTGTGTTTATCTACCTTGAGGTTCAGCAAGTTCCCCTCACTGGGGTTTTTCATTTGCTAGATGTTCTTTTGATAATGATTTAGGAATTGGTTGGACTCAGGTCTATGGTATGGTATAACAGTTTTCTGTTGCTATGAAACACATTTCCACAAACTTAGTGGCTTAAAATGACATAAACATAAACAGTATACATGGGTAAGGAGTACAGGAATGGAATAACTGATCCTCTCCTCTGGGTATCACCAGGCTGAAATTAATGTCTCAGCCAGGGGTGCAGTCTAATCTGTGACTCCCTCTCCTCTTCGACGGTCAGGAGAACTCAGTTCCTTGAGGTTGTAGGATTAAGGTCTGCAGCTTCTGTAGTTGGCCTGCCACTCCATGCAGGTGGCCCTCTCCAAAACATGGGAATTCCCTTTGTCAAGATCAGCAGAAGACTGTTTCTTCTTAAAAGGATCAGCTTGATTCAGTTAAACCCATTCAAGGAACTGTTCCTTTTGATTTATTTTTTTCTTTTTTTACAGTGAACTGATTAGGGACCTTATTTGCACCTGCAAACTCTATGTTTGCCATATAAAATTACCTAAATACAGAAATAATGAACCAACATGTTTAGAGGTCCAGGCCACACACAAGAGGAGGGGATAATATAGGGCTGTACCCACAGAGTGGAGACCTGGTGGCACAGGGGTTAAACGTTTGGCTGCTAACCAAAAAGGTCAGCAGTTTGGGCCCACTAGCTGCTCAGCAGGAGAAAGATGTGGCAGTCTACTTCTGTAAAGATTACAGCCTTGGAAACCCTATGGAGAAGTACTACTCTGAGTCAGAATGGACTGGCAGCAACCCCAGAGGGCAGAAATCATGGAGGCCATCTTAGATTTTTGCTGCTACAATTAATGTCTTTTCTGTTCTCTTCCAACTCAGGGAGTCTGAATTTCAAATTTACATGAAAGACTTGGTAGGGGGTTAACAGAAAGCATTGGGAGAGATGAGAGTGTAATGAGAGGAACTGAACAACTACTGTCATAAGAGAGGTGCTCTACATGCTTCCATTCATTTGATCCCCACAAGAACCAGCAGTAATCTCATAAGAAACTTGAGCTTCTTAAGCCAAGAAACCTAGAACAACAGACCTAGAACTTCACCTCATTTCGTCTCATTATTTGCTGTGTGATCCTCTAGATATTGAACATCATTTACATTTGATGTAAAATGAGGTTATGGCAGGTTCACCGCCCCACCTTGGTCCCTTGACCCTCTCCAGTCCTCACACATGGTAATTGTTGATTGCCACTCCATTTTATCTTATGTTCTCCTGGGGTTTCACTTTAACTAATTTATTCAGTCCATCTCCCTTTTTCTGCCCCCCATTTCAACTCCCTTCTTCTCCATTTGTCTGTGTGAGGAACTCATATTGAGGTGCTGGTAGGTCTAATTGGGGAGATTTGAGAACTAAAATTAAGTACTCCATTCAGAAATTAAACTGAGGAGTTTACTTCTGGGAAGCGGGAAACTGAGAGAGGGAGTGAGCTGTAACCTTGAAGATGGTAAGAAGCGGTAGCAGGAGAGACCCGACAGCAGAGACCCAGCAGCTAGTCTTCCTGGTCCACGAAGACAGAAAGCTGAGTGTCTTTGGGCAGAGGCATAGGGCCAGAGACAGGCATGCCTGCAAACATGGGTGGGAAGAGGCTGTTCTGATGGAAGAACTGTATCCTTGAGAGTTTCTGAGCCTGAATGTAATCTATTACTTTTCTAATAAATCCCATAATCATTAATGTTCTTCACGAGTTCTGTGTGGCCATTGCAATGAAATATCAAACCCAGCAAAAAAGTAGAGTGCTGTAGGAGGGATGGTTGGTGTCAAAATTGGTAAAGATGGCAGAGAGAAGAGGCAGCCTGACCCCTGCTTCATGGGACTCAGCCTTAGGCCATTAGTCTTGGTTCTCCTTCCCCTTGTGAAGTTACAGGAGGTCAGGCACTGCCACCACACCATTTTTATACCCAGCCTGAGAATAATTTCCACACACAAAACAAGTCTACCAAAAATATGGCTAAGACTGGGCCCAGTAACTTGCCCCTTGTTTGTTACTACATAGGAAACCTAGACATTTTAAAAGCGAAGTGTTCAAAACTAAAAAATAAACTGGGCCACAAATTTTCAAAAGTCTTTGCCCTAAAGTAATAAAAATTAAGAGTCACGGGGGTTACTAATCAAGAACAGATTTTAACCCATTCCCAGCCTGTTTCCATCTCTTTAGGTCCTATAGAGAACATGCACCCATTTTTACTCCACTTAGATGCTCCAATAAGTTTATTAGGAAGAGATCGGTTATCCAAATGGAATAGCCAAGTAAAATTTTCAGAAACAAGACAAATGCTATTAGATTTACCTGAAGCCAATCAACAGATAGACTCTGCAATAGAAAACACTTTAGGTGAAGAAGCCTATTGCTATTTACAAGCACTTAGCTTACCACTAAACATTCTCTTACTGTATCTAATTCTATGGAATTTCTTTCTTCTGTACCTGAAAGTTTATGGGCCCCTACTTCTACCAATGTTGGTTGGGTCCTACCAGCTGAACCAATTAAAATTAAAATAAACCAAAACCAAACCCTTATTTAAAATTTCTCAATTCCCTTTAAAATGAGAAGCTAAGGAAGCATTTGTTTCTATAATTCAAGGCTTTTTGGCTAAAGTCTTAATTATTCCTTACACCAGTCCTTGCAACACTCCAGTTTCCCCTGTTATGAAATCCAACAATCAGGGCTGGAGATTTGTACAAGACTTGTGTGCTATTAATCATATAGTAATTCCAAGATTCTCTTTAGTTCCTAACCCTCACCTGCTCCTCTCTAATGCCCCCCTTGAAAGGACTAACGTTATATTAGTTGATCTTTGCAGCATTTTAGCATTCCAAACCATTTTACCAGGACTGTCATGCCCCAAGGTTTTATTGAGTCCCCCACCTATTTTCCTGATTTTACATGCAGATTTACAGACTTTACAGTTCACTCAGGGGGTCTATATTATTATAATATGTGGATGATTTACTGGTCTTCTCTAACTCTCAAAAGACATGGCTTACTGATAGTATCCTGTTGTTACAAAGCCTCCAGAGAAAAATTAAACTTAGCCCAACACTTTGTTAAGTACTTGGGACATATTATTTCAGGAAAAGGGGTCACTATAGAGCCCAAAGGAAAAGAGACCAACTTAGATGATCCTGTCCCTACTACCAAGAAAGAGATAAGAGGATTCCTGGGACTCTGTGGCTTTTACAGACCTAGGATACATAATTTTTCTTTGCTAGCTCAACCTCTTTACCATTACCTAAAGAGTTCAAAACCTGACTCCTTCTAGGTATCCAAGTGTGGCCAATGGGCCATCACTCAATTAAAAGAATTAATGAACTCTCTTGCTCTAGGGTTTCCTAATTATAATTTAGAATTTTCACTCTGTCCATGAGGTTTCTGGGAATGCTTTAGGAGTACTCACCCCAAAACATGGAGGACAACTGAGATCCATTGGTTACTATAGCATCCAGCTGGACCCTGTCACAAGGGCTTACCCCCCTTGCCTTAGAGCAGTTGCTGCAATTGCTAGACTAGCCAAGACTACAGTAAATATTGTTCTAGGAAATGTTCTTGATGTTTATGTCCCTAATGCAGTGTCAGCCATTTTAAATTAAATAATTAAAACTTGTCGGCCTATAGGCCGACTTCTTATGAGGTTCTCCTTTTGCCAGCTTCTAATATTTGGCTGCATACTATAACTTCTCTGAATCCAGTTACATTGTTACCTTTACCTAATAATGATGACCATCTACCCCATGATTGCTTAAATCTTACTGAACAGCTTTTGTCTCCTGGACCAGATTTGTAAGAAACCCTGTTACCAAATCCTGATTTAGTTCTATTTATTGATGGGTCATATTTAAAGCTTGAACCTAGTAGCTCTCATTACTGGAGAGTATATGCTATGACTACCTAAAATGAGGTCCTCAAAAGTAGCACCCTTCCTGAAGCCACTTCACCTCAGCAAGCTGAACTAATTGCACTCATCAAGGCTTGCAAACTGACTACTGGGTGGCCAGTGAATATATTTACAGAATCTTGGTATGTTTTTGGAGTTATTAATGGTTTTGGCATGTTATGGAAACAAAGGGGGTTCCTAACTTCTTCTAGGACCTAAATTAAAAATGGGTCCTTAGTAACAACCCTCTTAGAAGCCCTTTTGCTCCCCTCTGAGATTGCTGTAATTAAAATCCAGGGCCACCAACCCAAAGGAGCTTCACAAAATAGGAAATTAAAGGAAATGACTTAGTTGACAGAGGAGCTAAATATGCCACTTTCCTATCACCTTTTAAAGACACCACCTTCATCGAGGACCACGATGATTCCACTCATGATCATGATGAAAAGGAGGGGATAATAAAAACAAAAATAATTAGGACTTCTGTAAATATGGCACCTATAAAATGCTGCCCATCAAAATTTGACCTGAGAGAAATTTCAGAATCACTTTTTAAACACTAACAATTAGCCCCCACAGAGGAGATTATAGAATGGGAATAGACTGGCTGTCATCAAGATCCAACCACTGGATAATGGATTGGGCCTAATAAAAAAAAAACTCATCTTGCTAGAATGGTTAGAAATTACTTGCTAAAATGGTTAGAAATTACTGGCATGATAATATAGGAATAATGACAGATGAACTAATCAGGGCTTTAGAATTCCATTGGTAGGGAGATTTTTCTGTCTCTGTAGACTACGTTTTTTTTCATAGTTTTAAAGATCAAACCCACCCTTGTTTCAATCCTGTCAATGCTCCTTACAACCTTTTAACAGTTACATATAGCCCCATACTTTGGGGAACAGTTTTAGATGATGAATAACCTTTTAACATGGTTGTAGAGAATCTTTCCAGGCCCAGAGGAATTGCCTTAAAGGATTTATTTGAATATAAAAAATCAGCTCCACATAATGAGGGTGAAAAATGGAAGAAAAGTGGTGGATCCCAATGTCCCACCTCTGGAATATGGATGGGACCAAACAGGAACTTTGTTCTCCCTAAATCCCTGCAAGCCCCTGTACTGGAGGCTTTGCACATGAATATCCATTTGGGAAGAGACAAGAATGTAGAGCTTTTTTTTTTTTTAGTAATTTTTATTGAGCTTTAAGTGAAGGTTTACAAATCAAGTCAGTCTGTCACATACAAGCTTATATACACCTTACTCCATACTCCCACTTACTCTCCCCCTAATGAGTTAGCCCGCTCCCTCCTTCCAGTCTCTCCTTTCATGACAATTTTGCCAGTTTCTAACCCTCTCTACCGTCCTATCTCCCCTCCAGACAGGAGATGCCAACACAGTCTCAAGTGTCCACCTGATACGAGTAGCTCACTCTTCATCAGCATCTCTCTCCAACCCATTGTCCAGTCCCTTCCATGTCTGATGAGTTGTCTTCGGGAATGGTTCCTGTCCTGGGTCAACAGAAGGTTTGGGGACCACGACTGCCAGGATTCTTCTAGTCTCAGTCAGACCATTAAGTCTGGTCTTTTTATGAGAATTTGGTCTCCTGCTCCCTTAGAGGTTCTCTGTTGTGCTCCCTGTCAGGGCAGTCATCGGTTGTGCCAGGCACCATATAGTTCTTCTGGTCTCAGGATGATGTAAGTCTCTGGTTCATGTGGCCCTTTCTGTCTCTTGGGCTCTTAGTTATTGTGTGACCTTGGTGTTCTTCGTTCTCCTTTGATCCAGGTGGGTTGAGACCAATTGATGCATCTTAGATGGCCGCTCGTTAGCACTTAAGACCCCAGATGCCACATTTCAAAGTGGGATGCAGAATGTTTTCATAATAGAATTATTTTGCCAATTGACTTAGAAGTCCCCTTAAGCCATCGTCCCCAAACCCCCGCCCTTGCTCCGCTGACCTTTGAAGCATTCAGTTTATCCCAGAAACTTCTTTGTTTTTGGTCCAGTCCAGTTGAGATGACCTTCTATGTATTGAGTATTGTCCTTCCCTTCACCTAAAGCAGTTCTTATCTACTGATTAATCAGTAAATAACCCTCTCCCACGCTGCCTCCCTCCCCCCTCTCATAACCACAAAAGTCTGTGTTCTTTGCAGTTTATACTATTTCTCAAGATCTTATAATAGTGGTCTTATACAATATTTGCCCTTTTGCCTCTAACTAATTTCACTCAGCATAATGCCTTCCAGGTTCCTCCATGTTATGAAATGTTTCACAGATTCGTCACTGTTCTTTATCGATGCGTAGTATTCCATTGTGTGAATATACCACAATTTATTTACCCATTCATCCTTTGATGGACACCTTGGTTGCTTCCAGCTTTTTGCTATTGTAAACAGAGCTGCAATAAACATGGGTGTGCATATATCTGTTCGTGTAAAGGCTCTTATTTCTCTAGGGTATATTCCGAGGAGTGGGATTTCTGGGTTGTATGGTAGTTCTATTTCTAACTTTTTAAGAAAACGCCAGATAGATTTCCAAAGTGGTTGTACCATTTTACATTCCCACCAGCAGTGTATGAGTTCCAATCTCTCCGCAGCCTCTCCAACATTTATTATTTTGTGTTTTTTGGATTAATGCCAGCCTTGTTGGAGTGAGATGGAATCTCATTGTAGTTTTTTTTTTTCCCCCTTTTTTCTCTCCCACCCTCCCTCCCTCCCCGCCTCGTAACCACAAAAGTATGTGTTCTTCTCAGGTTTACTATTTCTCAAGATCTTATAATAGTGGTCTTATACAATATTTGTCCTTTTGCCTCTGACTAATTTCGCTCAGCATAATGCCTTCCAGGTTCCTCCATGTTATGAAATGTTTCACAGATTCATCACTGTTCTTTATCGATGCGTAGTATTCCATTGTGTGAATATACCACAATTTATTTACCCATTCTCCGTTGATGGACACCTTGGTTGCTTCCAACTTTTTGCTATTGTAAACAGAGCTGCAATAAACATGGGTGTGCATATATCTGTTTGTATGAAGGCTCTTGTATCTCTAGGGTATATTCCCAGGAGTGGGATTTCTGGGTTGTATGGTAGTTCTATTTCTAACTTTTTAAGATAATGCCAGATAGATTTCCAAAGTGGTTGTACCATTTTACATTCCCACCAGCAGTGTATGAGAGTTCCAATCTCTCCGCAGCCTCTCCAACATTTATTATTTTGTGTTTTTTGGATTAATGCCAGCCTTGCTGGTGTGAGATGGAATCTCATCGTAGTTTTAATTTGCATTTCTCTAATGGCTAATGATCGAGAGCATTTTCTCATGTATCTGTTGGCTGCCTGAATATCTTCTTTAGTGAAATCTATGTTCATATCCTTTGCCCACTTCTTGATTGGGTTGTTTGTCTCTTTGTGGTTGAGTTTTGACAGAATCATGTAGATTTTAGAGATCAGGCGCTGGTCGGAGATGTCATAGCTGAAAATTCTTTCCCAATCTGTAGGTGGTCTTTTTACTCTTTTGGAGAAGTCTTTAGATGAGCATAGGTGTTTGATTTTTAGGAGCTCCCAGTTATCGGGTTTCTCTTCATCATTTTTGGTAATATTTTGTATTCTGTTTATACCTTGTATTAGGGCTCCTAGGGTTGTCCCAATTTTTTCTTCCATGATCTTTATCGTTTTAGTCTTTATGTTTAGGTCTTTGATCCACTTGGAGTTAGTTTTTGTGCATGGTGTGAAGTATGGGTCCTGTTTCATTTTTTTGCAAATGGATATCCAGTTATGCCAGCACCATTTGTTAAAAAGGCTATCTTTTCCCCAATTAATTGACACTGGTCCTTTGTCAAATATCAGCTGCTCATACGTGGATGGATCTATGTCTGGGTTCTCAATTCTGTTCCATTGGTCTACGTGCCTGTTGTTGTACCAGTACCAGGCTGTTTTGACTACTGTGGCTGTGTAATAGGTTCTGAAGTCAGGTAAAGTGAGGCCTCCCACTTTCTTCTTCTTTTTCAGTAGTGCTTTGCTTATCCGGGGCTTCTTTCCCTTCCATATGAAATTGGTGATTTGTTTCTCTATCCCCTTAAAATATGACATTGGAATTTGGATCGGAAGTGCGTTAAATGTATAGATGGCTTTTGGTAGAATAGACATTTTTACTATGTTAAGTCTTCCTATCCATGAGCAAGGTATGTTTTTCCACTTAAGTATGTCCTTTTGAATTTCTTGTAGTAGAGCTTTGTAGTTTTCTTTGTATAGGTCTTTTACATCCTTGGTAAGATTTATTCCTAAGTATCTTATCTTCTTGGCGGCTGCTGTGAATGGTATTGATTTGGTTATTTCCTCTTCGGTGTTCTTTTTGTTGATGTAGAGGAATCCAAGTGATTTTTGTATGTTTATTTTATAACCTGAGACTCTGCCAAACTCTTCTATTAGTTTCAGTAGTTTTCTGGAGGATTCCTTAGGGTTTTCTGTGTATATAATCATGTCATCTGCAAATAGTGATAACTTTACTTCTTCCTTGCCAATCCGGATACCTTTTATTTCTTTGTCTAGCCTAATTGCCCTGGCTAGGACTTCTAGCACAATGTTGAATAAGAGCGGTGATAAAGGGCATCCTTGTCTGGTTCCCGTTCTCAAGGGAAATGCTTTCAGGCTCTCTCCATTTAGAGTGATTTTGGCTGTTGGCTGTTGGCCTTGTATAGATGCCCTTTATTATGTTGAGGAATTTTCCTTCTATTCCTATTTTGCTGAGAGCTTTTATCATGAATGGGTGTTGGACTTTGTCAAATGCCTTTTCTGCACCAATTCATAAGATCATGTGGTTTCTGTCTTTTGTTGTATTTATATGGTGGATTGCATTAATGGTTTTTCTAATATTTAACCAGCGTTGCATACCTGGTATAAATCCCACTTGGTTGTGGTGGATTCTTTTTCTGATATGTTGTTGAATTCTATTGGCTAGAATTTTGTTGAGGATTTTTTTCATCTATGTTCGTGAGGGACATAGGTCTGTAATTTTCTTTTTTTGTGATGTCTTTACCTGGTTTTGGTATCAGGGATATGGTGGCTTCATAGAATGAGTTAGGTAGTATTCCGTCATTTTCTATGCTTTGAAATATGTTCAGTAGTAGTGGTGTTAACTCTTCTCTGAATGTTTGGTAGGACTCTGCAGTAAAGCCGTCCGGGCCAGGGCTTTTTTTTGTTGGGAGTTTTTTGATTACTGTTTCAATCTCTTTTTTTGTTATGGATCTATTTAGTTGTTCTACTTCTGATTGTGTTGGTTTAAGTAGGTAGTGTTTTTCTAGGAATTCATCCATTTCTTCTAGGTTTGCAAATTTGTTAGAGTACAATTTTTCGTAATAATCTGATATGATTCTTTTAATTTCAATTGGGTCTGTTGTGATGTGGCCCATCTCGTTTCTTATTCGGGTTATTTGTTTCCTTTCCTGTATTTCTTTAGTCAGTCTGGCCAATGGTTTATCAATTTGGTTAATTTTTTCAAAGAATCAGCTTTTGGCTTTGTTAATTCTTTCAATTGTTTTTCTGTTCTCTAATTCATTTAGTTCAGCTCTAATTTTAATTATTTGTCTTCTTCTGGTGCCTGATGGATTCTTTTGTTGCTCGCTTTCTATTTGTTCAAGTTGTAGGGACAGTTCTCTGATTTTGGCTCTTTCTTCTTTTTGTATGTGTGCATTTATCAATATAAATTGACCTCTGAGCACTGCTTTTGCTGTGTCCCAGAGGTTTTGATAGGAAGTGTTTTCATTCTCGTTGCGTTCTATGAATTTCTTTATTCCCTCCTTAATGTCTTCTATAACCCAGTCTTTTTTCAGCAGGGTATTGTTCAGTTTCCAAGTATTTGATTTCTTTTTCCTGATGTTTCTGTTATTGATTTCCACTTTTATGGCCTTGTGGTCTGAGAAGATGCTTTGTAATATTTCGATGTTTTGGATTCTGCAAAGGTTTGTTTTATGACCTAATATGTGGTCTATCCAAGAGAATGTTCCATGTGCACTAGAAAAAAAAAGATATACTTTTTTGGGTGGAGTGTTATGTATAAGTCTATGAGGTCAAGTTGGTTGATTGTAGCAATTAGGTCTTCCATGTCTCTATTGAGCTTCTTACTGGAAGTCCTGTCCTTCTCCAAATGTGATGTGTTGAAGTCTCCTACTATAATTGTGGAGGTGTCTATCTCACTTTTCAGATCTGTTAAAGTTTGTTTTATGTATCTTGCAGCCCTGTTATTGGGTGCATAAATATTTAATATGGTTATATCTTTCTGGTCAATTGTCCCTTTAATCATTATGTAGTGTCCTTCTTTATCTTTTGTGATGGATTTAAGTTTAAAGTCTATTTTGTCAGAAATTAATATTGGTACTCCTGCTGTTTTTGATTGTTGTTTGCTTGATATATTCTTTTCCATCCTTTGAGTTTTAGTTTGTTTGTGTCTCTAAGTCTAAGATGTGTCTCTTGTAGGCAGCATATAGACGGATCGTGTTTCTTTATCCAGTCTGAGACTCTCTGTCTCTTTATGGGTGCATTTAGTCCATTTACATTCAGAGTAATTATAGATAAGTATGTGTTTAGTGCTGTCATTTTGATGCCTTTTTGTTTATGTTGTTGACAATTTCATTTTTTCCACTTACTTTTTTGTGCTGAGACTTTTTCTTTGTAAATTGCATGTTTCTCATTTTCATAGTAGTCGAATTTATGTTTGCTGAGTCGTTATGTTTTTCTTGGTTTTTATTTTGAGTTATGGAATTGTTACACCTCTTTGTGGTTACCTTAATATTTACCCCTATTTTTCTAAGTAAAAACCTAACTTGTATCATCCGGTATCAGCTTGTTTTCCTCTCCATATGGCAGTTCTATGCCTCCTGTATTTAGTCCCTCTTTTTGATTATTGTGATCTTTTACATAATGACTTCAATGATTCCCTGTTTTGAGCATTTTTTTTCTTTTTAAAATTAATCTTAATTTGTTTTTGTGATTTCCCTATTTGAGTTGATATCAGGATGTTCTGTTCTGTGACATTGTGTTGTGTTGGTATCTGAAATTATTGATTTTCTGACCAATTTCCTTTAGTATTTCTTGTAGTTTTGGTTTGGTTTTTCCAAATTCTCTAAGCTTGTGTTTATCTGTGAATGTTTTAATTTCGCCTTCATATTTTAGAGAGAGTTTTGCTGGATATATGATCTTTGGCTGGCAGTTTTTCTCCTTCAGTACTCTATATATGTCATCCCATTGCCTTCTTGCCTGCATGATTTCTGCTAAGTAGTCTGAACTTATTCTTATTGATTCTCCTTTGTAGGAGACCTTTCTTTTATCCCTGGCTGCTTTTAAAATTTTCTCTTTATCTTTGGTTTTGGCAAGTTTGATGATAATATGTCTTGGTGATTTTCTTTTTGGCTCAATCTTATATGGGGTTCAATGAGCATCTTGGATAGATATCCTTTCATCTTTCATGATGTCAGGGAAGTTTTCTGCCAACAGATCTTCACCTATTCTCTCTGTATTTTCTGTTACCCCTCCCTGTTCTGGAACTCCAATCACACGCAAGTTATTCTTCTTGATAGAGTCCCACATGATTCTTAGGGTTTCTTCATTTTTTTAATTCTTTTATGTGATTTTTCTTCGACTATATTGGTGTCAATTGCCTTATCCTCCAACTCCCCCACTCTGCATTCCAATTCCTCGATTCCGCTCCTCTGACTTCCTATTGAGTTGTCTAATTCTGTAATTTTACTGTTAATCTTTGGATTTCTGAATGCTGTCTCTCTATGGATTCTTGCAGCTTATTAATTTTTCCACTATGTTCTTGAATAATCTTTTTGATTTCTTCAACTGCTTTATCAGTGAGTTCCTTGGCTTTATGTGTAGATTGCCTTATTTCATTTCTGAGGTCAACCCTAATGTCTTGAAGCATTCCGTAAATTAGTTTTTTATATTCTGCATCTGGCAATTCCAGGATTGTATCTTCATTTGGGCAAGATTTTGATTCTTTAATTTGGGGAGTTTTAGAAGCAATCATGGTCTGCTTCTTTATGTGATTTGATATCGACTGCTGTCTCCAAGCCATCTATAAGATATTGTAATGATTTATATTTGGTCACTGAGTCTTATCTTGTTTTCTTTCAGTATACATAGATGGGCTATTAGGTTGCACTGTCTTGATTATTGTAGCCTTGAATCACTTATGTCCTATTACCAGGTGGTTTGGGCTGTTACCAGATATATAAGCCTAAGAGTCCATTCACTATTCTTGAGTAGAATCTGATTTTGGGTCACCAAGTGTGTGGTGTAGACTGTCACCTATTTACTTACAGGAGTCGTGGTGATAGTTGTGTGCACCAGATTCTAGTAGCAGCAGGGTTTCACACTCCCGGGGGGCAGGATGCTGACAGGCTTCCCTCAAGTTCCAGTGAGGTAGGTGTGTCTCTATTCCTAAAGCACTTGGGTGGATGGGCTCTGCAGCTGTAGCTTAGGCACCCAGTGCATGTACCTCTACAGATTGGTAGGTGTCACTATCCTTAGACCCCTATGGCAGGAGGCTAGGTGGTTTGGGTTGAGCTTCAGCCCTCAGTTCCCCGTTGTAGGTCAGTGAGAACTCTGTTTAATAGGTAGAGATATCAGACCTGGGAAACTTGTCTTTCCAGTAATCCGCTAAAACAATTACAGTCAGATCACTATCAGAAATGCCTTTGCATTATAATAGCCACCTTGTTCCCTGTAAGGATGAAACCTCAAGACTGTGGATCTCATATGCTTGGCTGGAGCTGGTTTTGTATTTTTAGTCCAATTTCGGGAAGTCAGGGAAGGATTTTTGTTCCCTGGGTTTTTTGTAGCTGCTTCTCTCAGGCCAGGAGAATGGGTTAGGAAAAGACAAAAACAAAAAACTGCAGAGCACGTCATTCTCTGGCCCAGGAAATTCCAATGATAATGAAGCCCCCTGGGAATGGGGGGGGGGAGGGATCAGATAGATAGGAAAGAGTAGCACCCAGGAATATAGACAAAGTTACTTATCTTGCTTGGTGATGACTGTTTTATCTGAGATTCCTGAGGGGCGTGTAGCCTGTGTGTGTTGGCTGGGTCGAGATTGCCCCCAAGTTTAAGGCCCGCGTCCTGTGCTTGTGCTGTCTCAGAAGCTGTGGTCCGTTCCTCCGCTCCCAGTCCAAAGCCCAGTGCCAAGGTTCCCCAGCTGGGACGCCACACGCTCCAAAACCAGTCGCTGCCTCCCAGTGACTTCTCCTCCTGTCAGCCATGTTGCTGCGCTGCCTGCGTGCAAGGGCTGGGCTTTCTCTGGGGTCACTTCTGGGGGCTAGGGCTGCGTCCCGTGTTTCGCTGTCTCAGGATGCCGTGCTTAGCTCCCCTGCGCCCAGTCAAAGCCTGGTGCCAAGGTTTTCTGACTGGGTTGCTGGCTCCAGGCTCCGAAAACAGTCGCTGCTTCCCCGTGGTTGTTTGTTCTCTTGTTAGCCACGTCAGTGTGCAGCCTGCTTGCGCTGGCTGAGTCTCTGTCACTGAGGTCAACTCTTTAGATCTGTGTTTGATGGTCAGGGTTCGTAGATTGTCATGTATGTGAGCAATTCACTTGTTTTTCCGAGTCTTTGTTGCAAGAGGGATCTGAGGTAGCTTCTACCTCGTCAGCCATCTTGGCCCCGCCTCGATTTTAGGAACTTTTTGATCCCATCTGTGATTTCTTCTATTACCCAGTGGTTTTTAAGAAGGGTGTTATTCAGTTTCCATGTAATTGATCTTTTTTCCTTACTCTTCCTGTTGTTAATTTCTCCTTTGATGGCACTGTGGTTAGAGAAGGTACTTTGTATTATCTCAGTGTTTGGATTTTGTTGAGGGTTGCTCTGTGGCCTAAGACGAGGTCTACTCTATAGAACGTTCCATGTGCTTTGGAAAAGAATGTGTACTTTGCAGCTGTTGGGTGGAGTGTTCTATACATGTCTGTGAGATTAAGTTGGCTGATCGTGCTCTTTAGCTCTTCTGTATCTTTGTTGAATTTGTTTCTAGATGTTCTGTCCTTTACTGAGAGTGGTGTGTTAAGTCTCCTACTATTATTGTGGAACCGTCAATTTCTGTTTTCAGTGCTGTTAGAATATGTTTAAGTATTTTGGAGCCCTGTCATTGGGTGCATAGATGTTTATTATGGTTAAGTCTTCATGATGGATCATCCCTTTAATCATTATATAGTGCTCTTCTTTGTATTTTATGGTGGATTTTGTTTTAAAGTCTCTTATCTGAGATTAGTATTGTCACTCCTGATCTTTCTTGGTAGTTATTTGCTTGATATATTTTTTCCATGCTTTGATTTTTTAATAGATTTGGATCTTTGTTTCTTGTAGACAGCATATTGATGGATCCTTTTTTTTTAAAATCCATTCTCTCAGTCTGTGTCTCTATGGGTGCATTTAGGCCATTTACATTCATTGTAATTACTGATAGGTGTGAGTTTACTACTTTCATTTTGTACTGTTTTTTTTTTGTGTGTGTGTGGTGCTAACATTTTCTTTGGAAACCCTGGTGGTGCAGTGGTTAAGTGCTATGGCTGCCAACCAAAGGGTTGGCACTTTGAATCCGCCAGGTGTTCCTTGGAAACTCTATGGAGGAGTTCTACTCTGTCCTATAGGGTCGCTATGAGTTGGATTTGACTTGATGGGACTGGTTTTTTTTTTTTTTTTTTAACATTTTCTTTGTTCCTCTTACTCTCTGTGCTGAGTTCCTTTTGTTTGTGGATTTCTTTTTCATTTCTTTTGTTTTGGTAGATTTTGTTTTTATTGAGACTTTATGTTTTTCTTTATTTTTATAAATAGGTTTAACTTTGTGGTTACCTTGAAATCTACCCTTATCTTCATAGGTTTGAACCAGTCTATTATTACTTGGTATCGCCTTGCCTCCTCTCCATTAGAAAGCTCTATACCTATGCCGTTTATTCCCTCTTTTATTGTTCTGATGTTGCCATTTACAGATTAACCTCTCTGGTTCCCTGTTTCAATTATTTTGGTTTTGGATAGTCCTCGAGAGTTCATTTCCTAGGTTGGTATTTGGCTGGTACAATCTTGCATCCTAGATTCACGCTGTGGTCTGATGCTGTTTGTTCTCAGACCAAAGGACTCCCTTTAATAATTCTTCAAAGTTTGGTTTGGTTTTTACATATTTCTTTAATTTCTGTTTATCTGGACATGTCCTAATTTCACCATCATAGTTGAATGAAAGTTTTGCAGGATATATTATTCTTGGTTGGCAATTTTTTTTTCTTTCAAGGTTTTATATATGCTATCCCATTGCCTTCTTGTCTGCATGGTTTCTGCCAAATAATCAGAGCTTAGTCTTGTTTCTCCTCTATATGTGAATTTTTGTTTTTCTCAAGCTGCTTGCAGGATTTTTTCTTCATCTTTGGTTTTAGTGAGGGTGATTGATATGCCTTGGTGTTTTCCTTTTGGGGTCTATCCTGTATGGAGTTCGTTGAGGTTCTTCGATGGTCAGCTTTTCATCATTCATGGTATTAGGGAAGCTTTCTGTCAGCAATTCTTCAATGATCCTCTGTGTTTTCTGTTTTCTCTCCCTGTTCTGGAACTCCGGTCACTTGAAAATTTTTGCTTTTGATTGTATCCCACAAAATTCTCAGGGTTTCTTCATTTTTCTTTGTTCTTTTTTCTGATTTTTCCTCAAAGTTGTATCTAAGCATTTGTCTTCAATTTCACTGATTGTCTTCCATCGTTTCAAACCGTTTCCTCAGCCCTTCTATGACACTGTCCATTTCTGAAATCTTGTTATCTTTTGGATTTCTAACTGTTGTTTTTGTATGATTTCTAGTTGTGAATTTATTTTGGCATTTTTTGCTGTATTATTTTCCTGAATTGTTCCATTTTTTGTCTGTATTTTTCATGAATTAGTCTTCCTTTTCCATAAGTTTGTCTATTGTTTTCCTCATTTTTGTCCACTTTTTTTTTTGCTCTTGGATTGCTCTGAATATTAGTCATTTGAATTCCCTATCAGGTAGTTCTAGTGCCTTTTCTTCTACTGGAAGGTCATCTGGTGTTTTATTTTGGGTGCCTACTGGAACCATCTTGTCCTTTTTTATGTTTGGATATTGTCTGCTGTCTTTGGGACATTCTGTAGTTATTTTCTTTGCTTCTTGATTGTAGATTTTTGTTTTGCCCTGCTTTTTTGTTTTATTTGATTATGTCTGAGCAGGCAGGGTGTGCCTTCTTTGTTGTTTGCTCCCCTGTAGTCACAGTAATTTTCACCTTTTGTCCAATGGGCAGGGCCAGTCATTCATTCATGGTGCAGCAGGGCAGATCCTGCTGAAGGGCAGGGGCTGGGGTGGGTTGTTTGTGACACATACTAGGGCCAACACGGTGGGCCAGGAATAAGTGCTGGGTAGATTCTAGTAGGCCATGCCTGTGCTGCTCGGGGGTGTGATGCTCAGTGCATGGTGCAGGCAGGCAGGAAAGAGGTGGTAGGTTGTGATGTATGGAGCTAATAGGGGTATGGGAGAGAGGAGAGAGAGGAAAGAGAAACAGTAGCCAAAAATAAACAAGCAAAGAAATAAAGAAAAAAAAGAGTGCTAAGGAAGCTTGCATTACAGTGGATAGATGAGAAACCGAGAAATAGAGAAAAGGAAAAAGGGAAAAAAGAAAGAAAAAGGGAAAAAGAAAGAAAAAATAACTAGGTAAAAATTTGGTAAAGAAAGCTCCCAGGAGTCCCAGAGTCCCAATGGTGGGGCGACTAAGACTGGGGAAGTGGCTCCCAGGCTGTGCAGTATAGCCTGGCTAGACGTGGTATAGATGTCACACAGCACCAGGTATTTAGGAGACAGGAAAAGAAGATAAGTGTAGAGAGATGAGAACTGAGAAATGGAGAAAGACAGAAAGGGAAAAAGAGAGAGAAAAGAAAAAAAAAAAGAAATATCCCTAGAGATCCCACCTACATGGCTGTGCAGATTGGGGGAGTGGCTCCTAACCCATGAAGTACACCCTGGCTAGAGGGCCCTCCCAAACTGCGAAAAGAAAAAGAAAACAAACAAACAGAACAAAGCAAAACAAGGGAAAAATCTCCAGGGATTCCACCAGCGGTGATGTTGCAGGTTGGGGGAGTTGTTCCCCAGTTGAACATGGATTCACAGCCTTTCAAGAAGAAGCAAAGATGGTGCATGGAACCAGGTGTTCCAGAGAAAGGAGGAGGAGGTGGTAGGAGGCACAGAAGAAATGAAGAGAGCGGGAAAGAGCCAACACCAGCTGAGGGGCCCAGGCAGTGTGAGCAGGGCAAATTCAAGCAGCCTGAGGCCAAAGCAGTTGCCTCCTGGCCAAGAGACTATGCCTGATGGGAAGCAGAAGATACCGAGGGGCGGGGGAGGGGGGAAGAAGAGGGAGATTAGGAAAGCGTATATCTCTCGTTACCAGGTGCTCTGTCTCCTGCTGGGAACTTCATGAAGCTGCTTTCCCTTACTCCCTGTCAATTGATCTCTGACATGGGTGGGGCAAATCCAAGGGGCATGGACGCTGTACTTCCCGGCCGGCCGAGCCACTGCAGCCAGCCAGGAAGCTCAGAGGTGGAGCAGCGGGGAGAGAATGCGGGTTGGGAAAGTGTGTATCGCTGGTTATCGGGTGCTCCCTCTCCTGCTGGGAGTTCCGAGAAGCTGCTTTCCCATGCTCCCTGTCTGCTGATACTCTATAGGAGTTCAAGATGGCAGATCCGTGCTGCTTTAGCTGATGGGGTCTTCAGCATGTACCTCTCCTCACTGTCTGTCCTCTGTCAGTTTCTTATTCCATTCGGTGCTTGGTTCATTATGTCTTCATTTGACACTTCAGGTTCCAGGAATGACGTTTGTCTCTGTTTTGCTTAGATTTTGGGGTCTTTGCTGTGGAGGGACGGTGTGGTGCTTCTGTCTATGATGCAATGTTGGCCAGAATGTTAGGAGTTTTTTAATTACTTTTTCAAACTCTCCTTTTGTTTATTTAGTTGTTCTAACTCTGTGTTGTTTAGGTAGTGTGTTTCTAGAAATCTGTCCATTTCTTCTAGGTTTTCAAACTTGTTAGAGTACAATTTTTCATAGTATTCTAATATGATTCTTTTAATTTCAGTTGGAGGTGCTGTAATATCACCCATTTCATTTCTTATTTGAACTATTTGCTTCCTCGTCTGTTTTTTCTTTTGTAAGTTTGGCCAATGGTTTATTGATTTTTAAAATATTTTCAAAGACCCAGCTTTTCGTATTATTAACTCTTTCAATTGTTTTTCTATTCTCTATTTTATTTAATTCTGCTCAAAGTTTTATTATTTGCTTTCTTCTGGTGCCCAAGGGCTACTTTTGCTGCTCTCTTTCTATTTGTTCAAGTCGTAGGGTTAATACTTTGATTTTGGCCCTTTCTTCTTTTTGGATGTGTTCATTTATTGCTATATATTGACCTCTGAGCACTGCTTTTGCTGTGTTCCAAAGTTTCTGATAGGATGTGTTTTCATTCTCATTTGATTCTGTGACTTTACTTGTTCCATCTTTAATTTCTTCCATAACGTGGTAGTTTTTGAGCAAGGTGTTCAGTTTCCATGTGTTTGATTTTTATTCCTTGCTTTTTCTGTTATTGATTTCTACTCTATGACTTTATGGTCAGAAAAGATGCTTTGCAATATTTCAATGCTTTGGATTTTGTTAAGGCTTGCTTTATGGCATAACATGTAGTCTGTCCTGGAGAATGCTCCATGTGCGTTGGAAAAGAAAGTATGCTTGGCTGCTTTTGGGTGGAGTGTTTTGTATACGTCTACCAGGTCAAGTTGGTTGTTTGTGTGTGACATTTAGAACTTCTATGTCTTTATTGAGCTTCTTTCTGGACGTTCTGCATTTCACCGAAAGTGTTGTGTTGAAGTCTCCTACTATTATTGTGGAGCTATCTCTCTTTTCAAAGCTGTTAGAGTTTGTTTTATGTATTTTGGAGCCCTGTCACTGGGTTTGTAAATATTTATTATGGTTATGTTCTCCTGGTGTATTGACCCTTCTATCATTAGATAGTGTCCTTCCTTATCCTTCATGGTGGATTTTACTTTAAAGTCTATTTTGTCGGAAATTAACATTGCCACTCCTGCTCTTTTTTGATTGTTGTTTGCTTGACATGTTTTTTTCCATCTTTTGAGTTTTAGTTTGCTTGTGTCTTTAAGTCTAAGGTGTGCCTCATGATATACATGGTTGGTTTTTTTTTTTTTTTTAATCCATTCTGCCACTCTGTCTCTTTATTGGTACATTTAGTCTATTTACATTTAGCATAATTATTGACGAGTTTAGTGCTGTCATTTTGATGTCTTTTTTCATGTTGTTGATAGTTTCTTTGTTCCACTTATTTTCTATGCTGTCGTTTTTATGTATTTTTTTTTTATTGTTGATTTTGTATTTGCTGAGTCCATTTCTTGTTTTTTTTTTTAATTTTGATGTGTAGGATTGTTAGTTTCCTTTGTGGTCACCTTAATATTTACCCCTATTTTTCTATGTTTAAGCCAATCTTTCTTTTCTTTATATCACCTTTTTTCCTCTCCATATGAAAGATCTATTACTACATTTTTTAGTGCCTTTTTTTTTTAATGTTGTCATGTTTTACATAATGACATCTCTTTTTCCCTATTTTGAGTGTTTTAGCTTTGCTTTATTTTTGTGATTTCACTATTCGAGTTGGTATCTGGCTCCTCTGTCATGTGTTCTAGTCTTCGGTTGTTGGCTGATGTTGTCGATTTTCTAACTAGAGGACTCCATTTAGTACTTCTTGTAATTTTCATTTGGTTTTGGCAAATTCCCTAAAGGTCTGCTAGATATATAGTTCTTGGATGGCAATTTTTTCCTTCTGGGCTTTATTTATGTCATCCCATTGCCTTTCTGCCTGCATGGTTTCTGCTGAGTAGTCAGGGTTGAATCTTATTGACTCTGCTTTGTAGGTGACTTTTCATTTATCCCTAGCTGCTCTTAAAATTATCTCTTTATCTTTGGTTTTGGCAAGTTTGATTATGTCTTGGTGACTTTCTTTGGGGATCTACCTTGTGTGGGGTTCATAAGCATATTGGATAGATATCTTCTCATCTTTCACAATATCAGGGAAGTTTCCTCCCGACAGACTTTCAACAGTTCTCTCTGTATTTTCTGTTATACACCACCTCTTCTGGTACTCCAATCACTCATAGGTTATTCCTGTTGATAGAGTCCCACATAATTCTTAGGGTTTCCTCACTTAAAAAAATTCTTTTATCTGATTTTTTTCTCAAATATGTTGGTGTCAACTGCTTCATCTTCAATCTCACTAATTCTGACCTCCACTGCCTAAATTCTGCTCCTATGACTTTCTATTGAGTTGTCTAATTCTGAAATTTTATTGTTAATCTTCTGAATTTCTGATTGCTCTCTATGGATTCTTGCAGCCTATTAAACTTGTCATTATGCTCTTCCCTAATCTTCTTAAGTTCCTCTACTGCTGTGTCTGTGTGTTTCTTGGCTTGTTCTGTGTTTTGCCTGATCTCCTTGCGGATCTCTTGAAGAGTTCTGTATATTAATCTTTTGTATCCTACCTCTGATAATTCTAGGAAGTTCTCTTCATCTAGAAGATTTCTTCATTCTATGTTTTGGGAGCTTGCTGAAGCCATCATGGTCTACCTCTTTATGTGATTTGATATTGACTGTTGTCTCCATGCCATCAATAAGTTATTGTATTTATTTATTATATGTTTGTTTACTATGTTCTAGCTCCTTGTTTTGTTTTGATATGCCCAAAGAGGCTGCTGGAGTGAGCTAGCTTCATTATTGGTGCCTTTGAACCTCTCAGGTCCTGTCCTCAGGTGATTAGAGCTGTTACTAGGTATGTGAGCCCAGGAGTCTGTCTACATGTATGGATTCAGCTCATGTGTCCAGGTAGTCAGTCACCAAGTGTGTGGTGCAAGCTCTTACAGTCCTATACAGGCAGGGGTAATAGTTGTAGGCACAAGTATCTGCCTGCAGTAGGAAGTCACACGTTGAGCAGGGCAGGGGCTGACAGCTGCCCGTGAGTGTCTATGAGGAAAACATGTCCTGTTTCCTAGAATGCATATGGGGGTGGGTTTTGCAGTTGAACTATAGGCACCCAATGCTGTTGGCTGTAAGGACTGGGAGGCACCACTTATTTTTAGACCCCTGTCAAGGGTGGCTAGGTGTCATGGGTGGAGCCACCAGTCCTCAGACTCCTCAAATGGGTAGGTGAGGACCCTGGTTAATAGGCAGAAGGTGCCAAATATCATGAACCTGCCTGTCCATGATATAGCAGAAACAGCTGATGTTAAACTTCAGGTATATACTCTGTTGTACTGTAATAATAAGGACCTGTTTTGTTGAAATGGGCCCACACAGGCCTATGCATGGGTGAAAACATTAGAAGTCCATGGACCCCTTATGCTTGTGCTTAGGCCAAGGAGCTGTTTCTGCCCTGAGTTCCTAGCTTAGAGGAGCTAGCAGATTTTTTCCCTGTTTGTTAATTTGTTCCCTCTCCAAGACTGGGAGAATGGCTCAGGCCGTGTGATGGGTCCTACTTCCAGCCCAGGGGATGCGGCACTCTTTGAACCCGGCTTGGACCCAGTGCAGAGCAAGAAGTAGCCAGGTAAGTAGGGCAGAGGTTTTTCCCAAAGGAGCGTTTTTTGATTTGCGTGATAGATTAGAAGGATATACTTATCTTTTTCCAATTGAATGCCACTTTTCAGTGATTCTGGAGGTGTGAGTCGACTCTCCTCCACTCAGTCTTCTTTCAATGTGGAAAACGCATACTAAAAGCCACTGCCTGCCTCACTGTGCTAGTGCCAGCAGGTCTGACCTGTGGGGTGCAAGTTCCGGTCAGGTCAGGTCTGGCAACTCCTCGCTGCTTCTGAACCATCTCCCTCTCCCCTGCTGTTGAGTCTGATTCCTCAACTTTGCCTTTGATGTTCAGGGCTCCTAGATTGTCATATATAATTGGTTCACTTTTTTTTTTCTTTTTTAATCTTTCTTGTAAGAGGGACCACAGGAAGCATCTGACTACTCTGTCATCTTGACTCTGCCTGAAGGTGCTCTTTTAAATGCTTTTTATATTTCATTTTTTCATCCCTAGTGTATAGAAATACAATTGATTTTTATTTTTACTTTGCATCCTGTGACTTTGTCGGGGTAAAGACAGCATTTTTCTTTGGCTCTGTAGAAATAACCCCTGGAGTAATTGAGTTGCTTGGTCTGGAACTTCCAGGCCACACATGAGGGTTTGTTCTGGCAATGGTGGGTGGGGGGTGGTGTGTAGACCCAAACAGGTGCATCTGTGAGGCTGATAATAACTAGCTTAAGAAGGCATGATTTAGCTCATCATGCAGGACTGTCCAGTAAAAGCCAAGAACACTAAGGCTTAGAGAGGTTCCTGATTGACAAGAATCATCTGCTCACAGAAGCGTTGCACACCCCTTTGCATATGTAAGCTCCATGTTGGGAATCCTCTTATACCTTGCCAAATGCATATTTTTGTGTACTTTTTAAGGCTATAACAAATCTTTCATTGTAAATATGGTATGCTGTTTATGAGGCCTATGAGCCATTCCAGCAAATCATCAACCCAAAGGGGTAGTGGGAGCCGGGAGATCAGAAAGTAAGACTGTTGTATGGATTGCTGATCTTGCAGCTGGCATCCTGAAGGGGAAGTAGGAAAGTAGCTCCAAATTGGTGGCCAGCAGATCAGAAGGCTGGGGTGTCATACAGACTTCCCACACTTGCAGCTGACATCTGCCTATTTGGCATTTTGAAGGATGGTTTCCTTTAAGCTTATGAGCTCTGACATAGCCATGGGTGGCTAGGGTCAGATAGAGCATGTGCCATGGGGCAGCTGATATGGATGCAGAAGTGGGAATTTGAGGAATAGATCAATCTCCATATTTTGAAAATTGGATTCATACTGACCCTTACCACACAATTGGCAATGAGAATGCAATTTGTTGGGGTTACCCTGACTCATGGAAGCAAGGGGTTTTGGAAAAGACAAAATGGCAGGGGATGAGAAATGTCTGATTCATTCATGGCATCTGCAGGTGTCCTACAATTGATTACTAAAGGCCAAAGTTACTGATGGAATTTAGAGAGGGTGGATCTAACTCCTGGGCTCATTTGGATGCATGCATAAGGAAATGCAAAAACAAGACAAAACCAAATTTACAATCCTGGGTTATCATTATTGGTAATAGCTAAAACGAAAGCAAGAGATGAGCTAAGTTTGGATTCTGGCTGGTCTGAGGTACGGCCAACAGCCTTGGAGCCATTTCCAAAGGGAAAAGTTATGAAACAACAGATAATGAAGTTTAGGATAATTTCCAAGACAGTGGTGAGAAAAGACAGAGGAGAGTCAAGGAACTGTTTCCAGTAGGGTGGAAATTCTTAAATGGTTATCAGGAAATGAGGCAAATAGATCAAGCAAAGGATAAAGACAGGGATGATTGTTCTTTTGGTCAAGATAGAAATTGGGATTCTGACAAAACGGATACAGACTGGAGGGCCCAGCCTGCTACAGACAGGTTTGGTGACTACCTGCCTAGAAGAGGTGATAGCTTTGGGGACAAGTATCACGGTCCTTATGATTCAGGCCAGTATTGTGATGGGTATCATGACGGTCCACGCACGGATATGGATCGCTACTGGGGCTAGGATTGCTAAAATGACTGAGGTAGCTAAGATTATGGTAAAGGCTATGATTCTAGCACAGGCAGTGGCAGAAGAGCATTTGGTAGTGGGTACCAAAGGGATGATGACTACAGAGACCACTATGAAGATTGATATGACAGATGGGTCAGTAGGTAATGGTGTTCTAGGGACGATTACTCTTGGGATGATTATAAACATGACAGAGGCCCCCCCCCCGGAAAAAAAAAAGTGAATCTAAAGCCTGAGTACTCTTAACAAAGATGATTCCTCTGCTAGCACCTCCCAGTTCAGTCGAGAAACTTCTATTCTTGGAGGGGCAAAGCCTGATGACACAGCTGCTAGATAATGAGAAATACAAGAGCAGCTATAGAAGGAATGGAAGACTTAACATCAGCTGGATGAGCCAAAACTAAAAAGTAGGCCTCAGGAGAGACACTCAAGCTGGCAAAGTGAAGAAACACAGGTAGAGGAACAGTTGAGGACAGGTGAGTCATCGAAGACCGGGACTTCAGCCACATCTGTAAGAAATGCATGAAGGAGATACAGTGAAAAGTCTCTGGAAAGTGAAACTCAGTAAGGAGGAAGATTGTCACTTCTATCTAAGCCTCCCAAACCTGATCAGCCTCTAAAGGTAATGCCAGCCCCTCCACCAGAGGAGAATGCTTGGGTGAAGTTCTAATCCACGCACTCTATCCTCAGAGCGCCCACACATGGCAAGATCCCCCACAAGTGCTGGGAAAAGTAGCTCCAGCTCAACAATCTGAAGGACCAGCAAGCAAAGCTAATATGGCCTTTGCCCTTGACAATGGAGAAATAACACTTTGAGTAATCGGGGTTCTTTGTCCTGGGACTTCCAGGTCACACATGAGGATTTTTGTGGCAAGTGGAGGCTCTCCAGACCAGAAAAGACTCACCTGAGAGGCTGATATTAACTAGCCTCAGCACACATGATCTAGCCAGTCATGCAGGACTGGCCAATAAAAGCCCAAAACACACAGGCTCAGCGATCTTCCTGGTCAGTGGAGGGAGAGTGATGTGCTGAGACATGGTAGCATTGCATTGGCAACGTTCTCAGACCTTACCCAAGCATCTCTTCCCCATGATAATGCTGATTTACAACCTTTTAATACAACTGGTGGTCATATCTTCTGTGCATTATTCCAACTGATTATCAAACCCGAGGATGGTGTCTTTTTAACTTGAAACTCGGGCTAGAAAGGGAGAAAGAGTACTATGAGGGTAGAAATGATGAAGTTGCGAAGCAGGGATGATTGATTACCACCTTCTGGGAATCAGCTTTATGTTGAAGCCTTCATCATATTGCTAAATGTATTTATTGCTTCTTAATATGTTTTGTTAATTTCATAGAAATTTCTACATACAAAATCACGTCATCTCTAAATGAATGCAGCCTTTTCTTTTCCAAGCTTTGTGTTTATTTTTTTGACTTATTGCACTGTCTAGATCCTCCATTATATTTAAAGTGGTGGGAGAATTTCCTTCCCTTTGTCCCTATTTCGAGTATTCAGTCTTTCAATATTATGCATGACTAAGATGTACTGGCGAGAAAAAAAGACACTTGTGGGACCAATTTTAGTGGAGAAGCAGTCAGCCTTTCAAAATCATGTATGATGTGAGCTGAGAAAAATTTATATACATATTTTCTGAATCACAATTTTCCCAAAATTAATGTCTTCAGTGACTGGATTTCCACACCTGATCCCTCAAGCTGGCAGTGCCTTTGGGTCTTGAACATTGGGAATTTTATTACTTGTTTGATTTTTAACAAGACTTGGTTTTTTTCAGGGAGTACTGACTGATACTCCATAATGTGCCAAACCAAAACCTAAAAAAAGTGAAGGGAAATGGGAACCATATGAGCCTCATCTTCTCTCAGTAAACTAATGAGTGCATGACCCACTCACCCACTGAAGGAGATTTTGGTCACTAAGATGAAGTATTGTCTCCTCTAAGATCATAAACCAGGCAAAGATGTCTGTTTTCACCATCATATTTTTAATCACTGACTCAAAAGGCAATCATCACTACCTTAAAAAGCCCAAAGTGCTGCCTCTCCCTCTCCACAACCACAGTTACTTTAGAAGACTCCATGGGTCCTCAATCCAAAGGCTATATTTCCACTACAGATCTCCCTAACTCAGCCCTCACATCTCCAATCCTTCAACCAAACCCAACCACTTCTCTACACAGCCACAATCACTGATACCCACATGCTTGCCCACTCCCTAACCCTTCTGACCCTGAACTATGGTTCCCCACTGGTCAAGATCCAGTTCCTTCCCACCTATACAGTATAGCAGATCTCACAGGACTGACTCCACCACTTTTTTTCTCACCATTTCCAGGCCTCTCAGAGTCCCCTTTGGGCTTGCAATGGAATCACTGGTGCTCCAAGGTTGTTGAATATTGATCTGATGTCTGGTAGCTTCTCTCCACACCCACACTCTAACCCAATGATCACATAACATTGACTTCCACAAAGACCATGCACTATCTGGAAACATGCAAAGTGTGTCCACACATACAGCCTCCAAATACCTAAACACAAAACATGACTATACAGAAAACCTAACACATACATCCATTTGGACCATCTATACTACCAAAGATTTTTTCTAAAAAATGTATTGTGTTTAAGTCAAAGCTTATAAATCAAGTCAGCCTCTCATACAAAAACTATACACTTTGCTATGTACTCCTAGTTGCTCTCCCCCTAATGAGACACATACTCCTCCTCTCCACCCCGTATTCACTGTGTCCACTCAACCAGCTCCTATCCCCCTCTGCCTTCTCATCTCACCTCCAGGCAGGAGCTGTCCACATAGTCTCATGTGTCTACTTGATCCAAGAAACTCACTCCTCATCAGTGTCATTTTCTATCTTATCATCCAGTCCAATCCCTGTCCGAAGAGTTCGCTTGGGGAATGGTTCCAGTCTTGGGGTAACAAAGGGCCCGGGGACCATGACCTCCTTGGTCCCTATAGTCTTAGTCAGACCATTAAGTCTGGTCTTTTTATGAGAATTTGAGGTCATGCATCCCATTGCTCTCCTGTTCCATCAGAGATTTTCTGTTGTGTTCCCTGTGAGGGCAGTCATTGTTGGTAGCCAGGCACCACCTAGTTCTTCTGGTCTCAGCTGTTGTAGTCTGTTTTATGTGGCCCCTTCTGTTTCTTGGGCTTATCTTTACCTTACATCTTTGGTGTTCTTCATCCTCCTTTGTTCCAGTTGGGTTAAGACCAATTGATGCATCTTAGATTGCTCCTTGCTACCATTTAAGACCCCAGAAGCCACTCACCAAAGCGGGATTATACTTCCGAAGTTTTTATAGTGACCATGACTCAGTAGTTTTATTGGACCAGTCCACCAAAAGCAACAATAAAACCTGAACAAAATCGTCAAAACAACTGTTTTAAGGTATTGGAAGTCAATCAGTATAGGTACACTTGAAGGAATACAAACTCTGGGAAAAAGGACTCACAAGGATGTTTAGTGCCTGTCATAGGCTGAGTTCTCTAGAGAAGCAAAACCAGCAAAGTACATAAAATATAGACAGATTTATATCAAGGAAATGGCTCATGTGGTTGTAGATGCTGGAACCTCCCAAGTCTGTGGGTCAGACCAGAGGCTTCTCCTGATTCACAAAGCCACAGGGGCTGGTGAACCCAAGAGCAGCAGGTCAGGTGGCAGGGCTCTTGCTCGCAGGCTGAAAAAACCAAAGAATTTCAAGACTGGTAGGCAAGATGGCAGGTAAGCTGCTACCTCAAGTTACAAGAACCAAAGGTCTGTCAACAAGAGCCAGCTGCAGGATCCAGAGGGCGAAAAAGCCCACCTATATTGGATGCAGGCCACACCCCCCAAGGAAACTCCCTTTCAACTGATTGGCTACCCACAACAGATCATGGATGTGATCATGTATCAAATCTCATCAGGAAGGTGATCACATTATCACACAACTGCCAAACTACATAACTGCAAAAACCACAGAGTATCATGGCCCAGCTCAGTTGACACACAACTTTAATGATCACGGTGCCATTTTTCGTGATTTTTCTCCTGAGGAATTTGAAAATTTGTAGGTAGTAGTATAAACTCCAAGGACAAATAAGTATCCTTTCTGGGCTGAGAAGAAATAGGATGGCATTTTGTGCAAGCAATATACTGTTATTTTTCATTTCAGGCAGGATGTGGTGAGTAGAGGCAAGACCAGAAAATAAAAATTAATTTTAAAAAAGTGTATGCCTTACAAAGAGGATATTCAAATGGCCAACATGCACATGAAAAGATGCTCACTGTCATTAGCCATTAGGGAGATGCACATCAAAACTAGAATGAGATACTACCTCACCTCCATTAGAATGGCAATGATTCTTTTTAAAAAAGGAAAACAAGGGTTGGTAAGGTTATGGAGAAACTGTAACCCTCATCCACTGTTGGTGGGAATGTAAAATAGTACCAATGCTGTGGAAAAGAGTTTGGTGGTTCCTCAGAAAGCTGAACACAGAGCTACCATATGACCAGCAATCCCAATCCTAGGTATATACCCAGAAGTGAAAGCAGGAACACAAACAGAAACCTGTATACCAATATTCATTGTAGCACTTTTCACAACAGCAAAAAGGTGGTAACAAAATGTTCATCAACAGACAAATGGAAAAACAAAATGTGGTATATGCATACAATATTACTTAAGCCATAAAGAAAAATGAAGTCCTGATGCATGCCACAACATGGATGAACCTTGAAAACATGATGACTGAAATAAGTTGGTCACAAATGGACAGATACTGTATAATCTCACTTACATGAAATAAATGTACAGAGACGGGGGGGGAGTTTTTGCTTAATGGACATTGAACTTCTGTTAAAGGGATGAAATAATTTGGAAAAGGACAGGGAAAATGGTTGCACAGCTTGAAAAATGTAATCAATGTCATTGAATTATACATGTAGAAATTGCTAAATTGGTGTTTTGTTGTGTAGATTTTCACACTAGAAAAGGTATGCTTTAACACTTGTACACCAATGTTCATTGCCGCACTACTCACAATAGCCAAAAGGTGGAAACCCAAATGTCTATGAACAGATGAACAGATAAACAAAACGTGGTACATAAAAACAATGGAGTATTATTCAGCCACAGAGAAATTTTTAATACAGGTAGTCCCCAACTTACGTGTTTGAGTTACGATGATCTGCACTTATGTCTTTTTTTTGTACATCTTACAGTATTATGTACTACAATGTTGCAGTGTGTAATTTACTGATGTTATCTTTCTCAGATGTTCATTTCCAGATGTTTATACGTAATGTTTCCAACTCCCAAAGACAAAGATCAGATTTATAGAGATGCGGATAATGAAAGAAAACAATGAAAACTTAAAAAAAAAAAATAGGTATCCGACTTACATCAGAACTGACTTGCGACAGAGCCCTCAGAATGGAATCCTGTCCTAAGTCAGGGACTACCTATACATGGTATCATATGGGTAAATCTTGAAAACGTTATGCTGATGTCAGACACAAAAGTCACATACTGTATGATCCCACTTATATGAAATAGTTATGCGCTGTATAACATCCGTTTGAGCAACATCGACTGCATATACGTCTGTGCTCCCATAAGATTATAATACAGTTCAGAGTTCCATTCCTAAGTGTGTCAAATTTGTATGTAAGTTGTAACAAGTACGGTTTACTGTTAGTCAAATGTTTGTCTTAGTATACAGCATATAGTGTACCTTTCTATGCATAAAAAACATTAAAGAAACACTTCCAAATACACTAAAGTATCTTTAACATAATACAATAATAACAAAGTTTCAATGCACACTGCAAAGCAGCACTCATTTGTTATTATGAACCATTATGTACACAGGTTTGCTCATAACTACAGGGTTGCATAAGTTGGATGTTAGTAACCCAGGGACTGCTTGTTCATAATATGGTGTTCCCGCAATATCCAAATCACATAATGTCCTATTTCACAGAAAGTACTGTGGACATTAAGTGACACATAACTGTATCTAGAAGAGGAAAATGAATAGAGACAAGTTCATTAGTGCTAACCTGAAGTGGGTAAGGAAACCCTGGTGGTGTAGTGGCTAAGTGCTACGGCTGCTAACCAAAGGCTGACAGTTCAAATCCACCAGGCGCTCCTTGGAACTCTGTGAGGTAGTTCTACTCTGTCCTATAGTGTCGCTATGAGTCAGAATCGACTTGACAGCGATTTTTTTTTTTGCGGTGGGTGGAAGGGGGAAAATGGGAGTTATTGCTTGAGGGGAATTGAGTTTGTTACCAGTTACCATGTAGTCTATTCTGACTCACGGTGATCCCACGGGTGTCAGATTAGAACTGTGCTCCATAGAATTTTCAATAGCTGAAGTAGATGGCCAGGCCTTTCTTTCAAGGAGCCTCTGGGTGGACTCAAACTACCAACCTTTCAGTTAGTAGTTAAGTGTGCTAACCATTTGCACCACCTTAAGTGTGATGAAAAGATTGGAGATGGACAGTGGTGACGGTTACACAACATGGTGAACATAAATAATGTCACTGAATTGTACACGTAATAGTGATTGAAATGGCAAATGTTTTATTGTTCTCCCACAATTTAAAAAATTTTCTTTATCTGAAAGAAAATAACTCAAATATAAATACAAGAAGATTCTTCCCATTAAACTACTCTTAAATTCTCCCTTAGGTCTAAAACAGTTTATTAAAATGGAGAATAGGGGAAAAAAATAAAGAACACGGTTAAAATATTCTTAGTATTTTTTTGTAACACATGCAATCAATTGGAAAATAAATCATTCCATACCAGAAAACAAACAAAAAAACACTATGCTTTAACTAGTTCAGAGTTGCATAAGCAGAGAGAACTAGATGGACTAAGATTTCAAAAAGGGAAGAACCCTTGTTAGCAAAGGTCAGGTCATATTTCCACACCTGGGGTAATTTGCTTAGTCTGGATACTGAAAATCATAGGAAGACACTAGAAGGGGATAAAAGTATATTGACAAGTGCATTGTGTGCATGTGTGTGTGGAGTGGAGGGACCTGAAGTCTAGAGGATACCTTAAACATAAGGCTGCTTTTCCCCTACAGGAATTTAGCTGCAAGCTGGGAAAGAAAAACATTGTAATCTCTCTTGCAATTCCATGATTCTTTGGAGATAGTTTCCAATCAGAAAGATGCCTGAAATAAATTAAGACTGATTTTAAAGGCATGAGGGTTAGATGGACTATAAGCAAATAATCAAAGCTGCAACCCAGAGTGTAGTTCAAATTCTGATTGCAAAGGCATATCTAAGTATGGCTGATATGGCATGTGCCGTGGGCACCATTTGAAAGGGGTGTGTGTCTGTGTGTGCCTCTGTGTATGTGGTGAGCAGTTGCTATCAACTCAGCATGGCCCAACACCAGCTTTAAGAGATCACTCCGCAAGTTAAAACTAATATAGTCATGCATCGCTTAACATCCACAATAAGTTCTGTGATTTAGACATTGTGTGAACACTTGGGTCCATGGGGTATGGGGCTCCTGGGTGCATGGACCCATGGTCTGCTGCGCTGTGAGCAGCCCAGACAGCTTCCGTTGTGGATGCCTCAGATGAATGCTCGAAGGGCCCCATCCAGTGCACGACCCTACGACCCCATAACAGTCATAGCTGAGATGTACTGGGAGTAGGCCAGGGCAGCAGCGGAGCAGTCTTGGCAACCCAGCACCCCCATAATGCCTGTCAGCCTTGGGGGCTCAAGAGCATGATCGGGCATCCAGCTCTCCCAGCAGTAGGGGCACCTTTTCCCATGGGTAGGGAGCGGTGGAGCCGGCTCACTGCTTATTCTGGGTATGGGTATCCCCTGGAGATCATGCGTTAGACCACAGATGTATATGTGGCCGGAAGTTGCCCTAACAGATTTTACGTGGTTCATGACTGTACTTTCAGATTAAAGAGCCTCTGTGGGTCAAGGTCATCATGTGTCTGTGGGCTTGTCATACTGTGGTGGCTTGCGTGTTGCTGTGATACTGGAAGATCTGCCTCTGGTATTTCAAATACTAGCAGGGTCACGCTTGGTGGACAGGTTTCAGCTGAACTTACAGACTAAAACAGACTAAGAAGAAGGATCTGGCACTCTACTTCTGAAAAAAATGGCCAGTGAAAGCCTTATGAATAGTAGTAGAACACTGTCTGATACAGTCCTGGAAGATGGAAGACACTCCAAGTACTGCTGGAGAAGAGCTGCCTCCTCAAAGTAGAGTTGACCTTAACGACATGGATGGACTCAAGCATTCAGGACCTTCATTTGCTGATGTGGCACGACACAACAGCTGCAAACATCCAATAGTAATTGGAACATGGTATGTACTAAAAACGAATCTAGGAAAATTAGAAATCATCAATAATGAAATGGAATGCTTAAAGATCAATATCCTAGGCATTAGTGAGCTAAACTGGACTGGTATTGGTCATTTTGAATTGGACAATCATATGGTCTACTATGCTGGGAATGACAACTTGAACAGGCATGGCATCACATTCATCATCAAAAAGAATATTTCAAGATTGATCCTGAAGTACAATGTTGTCAATGATAATATCCATATGCCTACAAGGAAGACCAGTTAATATGACTATTATTCAAATTTACACACCAACCACTAAGGACAAAGATGAAGAAATTGAAGATTTTTACCAGCTTCTGAAGTTGGAAATCGATCAAACATGCAATCAAGATGCATTGATAATTATTGGTGATTGGAATGTGGAAGTTGGAAACAAAAAGGACTCGTAGTTGGAAAATAGGGCCTTGGTGACAGAAACTATGCCAGAGGTAGCATGATAGAGTTTTGCAAGACCACTGGCTTCTTCATTGTGAACATGTTTTTTCAACAACAAATGGCAACTACACACGTGGACCTCACCAGACTGAATATACAAGAATCAAACTGACTTTTCTGTGCAAAGAAAAAAGCTTAATATCATCAGTCAGAACAAGACCAGGGGCCAACTGCATCAATTGCTCATATGAAAGTTCAAGTTGAAGAAAATTAGAAGTCCACAAGAGCCAAAGTATGACCTTGAGTATAATCCACCTGAATTTAGAGACCATTTCAAGAACAGATTTGACGCATTGAACACTAATGGCCAAAGACCAAATTGTGGGATGACATTAAGTACAAATATATGAAGAAAAGCAAAAAGTCATTAAAAAGATAAGGAAAAAAAAGACCAAAATGGATGTCAGAAGAGACTCTGAACCTTGCTCTTGAACGCGGAATAGTTAAAGTGAAGGGAAGAAATGAAGTAAAAGAGCTGAACAGAAGATTTCAAATGGCAGGTGGAGAAGACAAAGTATTATAATGAAATGTGCAAAACCTGGAGTTAGAAAACCAAAAGGGAAGAACACGCCCTGCATTTCTCAAGCAGAAAGAAATGAAGAAAAAATTCAAGCCTCGAGCTGCAATACTGAAAATTCTGCAGGGAAAATATTAACAACTACACAGAAAAGTATCAAAAGCAAATGGAAGGAATACATAGTTTCTGTAGCAAAAAGAATTGATCAATGTTCAATCATTCTACGAGGTAGCATATGATCAAGAACTGATGGTACTGAAGGAAGAGGTCCAAGCTGCACTGAAAGCACTGGTGAAAAACAAGGCTCCAGGAATTGACGAAATATCAACTGAGATGTTTCAACATATGGATGCAACGCTGAAGGTGCTCACTTGTCCATGCCAAGAAATTTGGAAGACAGCTGCCTGGCCAGCCTACTGGAAGAGATCCATATTTGTACCCATTCCAAAGAAAGCTGATTCATTACAATGTGGAAATTATTGAACATATTAATATCATACACAAGTAAAATCTTGCTGAAGATCACTCAAAAGCTGTTGCAGCAGTACATTGACAGGGAACCACCAGAAATTCAAGCCAGATTCAGAAGACGATGTAGATGCTGATGTCAGATGATTCATGGCTGAAAGCAGAGAATACCAGAAAGATGTTTACCTGTGTTTTATCGACTATCCTAAGGCATTCAGCTATGTAGATCATAACAAATTATGGATAACATTGCAGGGAACGGGAATTTCAGAACACTTAATTTTGCTCATGAGGAATCTGTATGTGGACCAAGAGGCAGTAGCACAAACAAAACAAGGGGATACTACATGGCTTAAAGTCAGGAAAGGTGTATGTCAGGGTTGTATCCTTTCACCATACCTATTCAATCTGTATGCTGAGCAAATAATCAGAGAAGTTGGGCTATATGAAGAACAACAGGGCATCAAGATTGGAGGAAGACTCATTAACAACCTGGGTTATGCAGATGACACAACCTTGCTGAGAGTGAAGAGGGCTTGAAGCACTTACTGATGAAGATCAAAGACCACAGCCTTCAGTATGGATTACACCTCAACATAAAGAAAACAAAAATCCTCACAACTGGACCAATAAGCAACATCCTGATAAATGGAGAAAATATTTAAGTTTTGAAGGATTTCATTTTATTTGGATCCACAATCAACACCCATGGAAGCAGCAGTCAACAAATCAAATGACCTACTGCACTGGGCAAATCTGCTGCAAACGACCTCTTTAAAGTGTTATAAAACAAAGGTGTCACTTTAAGGACTAAGGTGCACCTGACCCATGCCACGGTGTTTTCAACTGCCTCATACGCATGTGAAAGCTGGACAATGAATAAAGAAGATGGAAGAATACTGAATACACCATAGACTACCAGAACAACGAACTAATCTGTCTTGGGAAGTATAGCCAGAATACTCTGTAGAAGTGAGGATGGCAAGACTTCATCTCATGTACTTTGGACATACTGTCAGGAGGAAGCAGTCCCTGGAGACGGACATCACACTTGGTAGAGGGTCAGGGATAAAGAGGAAGACTCTCAATGAGATGGATTTGCACAGTGGCTGCAAAAATGGGCTCAAGCATAACGATTTTGAGGATGGTGCAGAACTGGGCAGTGTTTTGTTTTGCTTTACATAGGGTTGCTGTGAGTACAAACTGACTCAGCAGCACCTAACAACAACAATGGGTCAAGGCAAAGTGTGTGATCTTGCTCTGCTGATTGTAGAAAGGAAGAATCTGCAAAAAAAAAAAAAATGACTTGTAGAACATCATAGACCAATTTTCATCAGTGAAAGCAAGGAAGGTGCAGTTGCAATTTTCATGTACTGTCATATTAAAAGATTAACAAACTTGACTTGTACTTTTGAGTTGATATTATGGTAAAGCTATCTAAAAGATGGGTGTCAGATGGTTCGACAGGGGCACAATTTCAGAGCTTCCAATAAGTGCTATATTCTGTAGATCTGCCTTTGTCTGATTGAAAGGAAGTGATGAGTCCTTCCTCTACCTTCCAACAGATGGGGAGAACATCAACTTCAGTCTCTCCCTGTTTATTAGACAATGTCGATTTATCATACTATGAAAAACAAGATCTATGCAAAACAGCAGGGAATGTGATTAATAATAAAAAGAGAAATACAACAAACAGATCCACATATATCTTGAGATAGGAGTTAGGAAAAAAAGGAATTTGGAATATGTATTTTACATGAAATAGAAAAAATCATAAGGAACATGAATAGATGAAGTGCAACTGCAGAGAGTTTAGCAAACTGTACTTCGTGGGTGAACTTAATGGATATAAGTTCAAAAAACTTCACACATAAAGGCAAGATTAACGAACTTGAAGATACATCAGTGTAACATATTCAAATAAAAGCACAGAAAAAGTTGAGGATACGGGTGGGCATTGCATCATCTCTCAGAAAAATGGCTTAATCATAATCATTTATATTCTGTTTTCCCATGTGTGAAATAAGTAACTAGGAACAGGCCTTCTCTTGTAATTGTGGCAGAGTTGTGAGCACCACCATTCTCTTCTCCCATACTTCTGTATGTGTATAAGAAGGGTTGGAGTCACTCCAGGTTGGTGTTCTAGGGATTCATTACTGAGTTTTCTGGGAAATATGACCAAGGTCAAATTCTCATCAGTTCATTCTGCTGTTCTGACAAGCAGTGTTCTGTATGCTGCTAAGAGTGTTTTGGGGTTACAGAGATTAGTATAAATATGTAAGACATTCGGCAAATGGGACACTGCCCACATCTTCACTGTTCTTCCATGTCTTCATCTAGGGAGTTTTCCAGCCAATGTAACCACAATCATCCAGGGTTAAAAAGAAAAAAATGGTTTTGCTTGTAATTCCTTTTTAAGGTTTGAAGACATTATATGGAATTAAAAAAAAAAAAATTACATACCATCAGAATTTGCTTATAAAGGGTATTTGTACATATTTGCTTTCATCCTTACCATGTAGTTATGTATATAACTCTAATAGTTAAGAAACATAATTTAATGCTCTAAATGTTTCAGTTTATACTCAAAATTATTTTCTGATTAATCCAAATCTATGTGTTTGGTACTATATAAAAAAATAGAATCTGACCAACATTTAGATTTTTCAGCAACATTTACTGCTTACACATATGCAAGTTCTACTCTATTGAGTTTAATATCATTTCTTATAACTTCTTAGAAAATCCTGCATTCAACAGTCCCAGATCACATCACAGTTCCAATTTTTTTCAATAAGAGATCTTTTGTCAAAATTCTGCATCCTTTGCTAAATTTGTTCTCAAGGGTACTTTTAAAGTTGTTTTTGCTTTATTCCAGTCTTAGTTTTCTGATATAAAATACAGGTAAAGTTTTTGTTTTTTATACTTTGACTTTCAGATTTCCTCCTCACTGGAGAGCAGTAATGCTGACTAAGGAATGAGTGATCATTCAAGCCTTTTCTTCAGTCAAGACACTGGGAGTGTTTTATACAGTATGAATGCACACATGTTCTAAAATGTTGCTCTATGAATAAAAGACTTCATAATTTCTCATTAATAACTTATACACATGATTTATCTGGTATTCCTTAAAAAGCTGTGTCCTCCTAGTAAAGACTTTTCTCTCTTACTTCCTATTTTAATGGTGTCTTAGTTTCCTAGTGCTGCTATAACAAAATACCATGAACAGGGTAGTTTTAAAGAACAGAAATTCATTATCTCAAAAGAGATCTAGAAGCCAGAAGTCCAAATTCAGGGCTTCAGCAGGGCATGTTCACACTCTGCTATAAGGGAAGATCTTTCCTTGTCTCCTCCACCTTCTGGTAGCCCCTGGTGTTTCTAGGTGATGTTTCTTGGCTTGTAGTTGTATCACCACATGGCATCTGTCTTCCCCGGGTCTATGTCTGTCCTCTTTTATAAGACACTACTCAGAAGGGATTAGGACCCACCCTACTCTGACATGACATCATTAACTGGTAACAACAGAAAAACCTTATTTCCAAACTAAATCACATTCACAGGTCCAGGGATTAGGGGTTCAACATATCTTCTGGGGGCCACAATTCAATCCATTACAAATGGTTATTCTCACATTGAGTTTTATTGTTTCCACAAAGGCTGGTGCACTGTTGAATGATACTGCACAGTGATTACAGACCTCAGGTTTATCTTCTGTGTTTATTCACTTTGTTTAAACGATCAATATTTAAATGAAGGCATTTTCACATTGATTGCAGACAGATATTTTCTAACTTGTGCATTCCTTGTTTTATTTAATAATTAGAACTGTGATTGAAAACTCTTTCACATTATATTTCTACTGTGAGTTCTCTCATGTCATATATGGTCAGATCATTGACTAATGTGGCTTTGCCACATAGATGACATCCATATGGATTCTCTCTAGCACGAACACTGATTACAGACATAGTGTTCCTTCTATGTGTGATTCTGTTGGGTGCTGAAATGTTAAAGCTAAGGCTGAACTCTCATTCACATTTATTACATATATAGTGTGACTGTTCTCATGATGTCTAAGGTCAGAACAAAAAGTGAAGGCTTCCCCACATACATGGCATTTATATGGTTTCTCATCAGTGTGTGTTTTCTCATGATTTCTAAGGTCAGAATATTGAGTAAAGCCTTTCCCACATAGCTGACAAACATGCGGCTTCTCTCCAATATGAATTCTCTCATGTAGTCTCAGGTTAGAACTTCTACTGAAGGCTTTCCCACATACATGACATTCAAATGGTTTTTCTCCAGTGTGAGTTTTCTCATGATTTCTAAGGTCAGAACACTGACTGAAGGCTTTCCCACAGAGGTGACATCCATAAGGTTTTTCCCCAGTATGAATTCTCTCATGTAGTCTCAGGTTTGAACTTCTACTAAAAGCTTTCCCACATATATGACATTCATATGGTTTTGCTCCAGTGTGACTTCTCTCATGTCGTCTAAAGTGAGAACAATTACTGAAAGCTTTTCCACAGAGATGGCATTCATATGGCTTCTCTCCAGTGTGAGTTCTATTGTGTTGTATAAGGTCAGAAAAATTACTGAAGGCTTTTCCACATATATGGCATTCATATGGTTTCTCTCCGGTGTGAGTTCTATTGTGTTGTTTAAGGCCGGAACTTTGAATAAAGGCTTTCCCACAAAGATGACATACATATGGCTTCTCTCCAGTGTGAATTCTATTGTGTTGTATAAGGTCAGCACAATTCGTGAAGGCTTTCCCACATAGGTGACATACATAAGGTTTCTCTCCAGTGTGAATTCTCCCATGTTGTCTAAGGTTAGAATTTGTACTGAAGGCTTTCCCACATACATGGCATTCATATGGTTTCTCTCCAGTGTGAGTTCTATAGTGTTGAGTGAGGCCAGAAAAATTACTGAAGGCTTTTCCACATATATGACATTCATATGGTTTCTCTCCAGTATGAGTTCTAATGTGTTGTTTAAGGCCAGAGCTTTGAATAAAGGCTTTCCCACATAGATGACACTCATATGATTTACTCCTGGAGTGAATCTGCTTATGTTGGTTAAACGATGATTGGTCAGGAAGGAACTTTCCAAATTCTTTGCTGGTATTGTGTTTCTTTCCCATGTGATTTAACACATCTTGAGTCAATGTAAGGCTGTGAGTGAAATCTCCTCCCAAATCATTGCATTCAAAGGTATTCTCTCCAGAGAGATATCTCTGCTTTGAGAAGGACATGAAAGACTGTTACAGGTTTATCCACATTCATTCATTAATTTGTTTCTCTACATATGAATTCTAGAATAATATCTAGTCATTCAGTGAACTCTAATTAAAATCTCTTCCATGTAAGTTACACATATGTGGTATGTTACTCTTCTGCATGCACAGAGATTTACTCTTTTGCAGCAGCATGCCAACCGCAGGACTATCAGATTAATTCTGAAGAATTCCTTATATTTTAAAAAATATATCTATGAGACATGCTTATGCAATTGTTTTTTTGAGACCTTAGGTAATTTCTTCCCTAAATTCTAATGAACCAAAACTTTGTGCTGAGACAGCACGTAATTACAATCTTAAATACAGTAATGTAATTGTGCTAACCTCCTAACTTAATCCATTCACAAGCATCTATGTGGGTGGCCAAGATTCACACCTGTGAAGCTTACCAGTGCCATGATGGTTGGTGTGTCCTTCCTACAGATATGTTGAAAGGATATCATTTCTTCTTTGTTAAGGCCAATTTCCCTGCCTGAAATAATTGAAAAAAGAATAATTTGCTAGAGTGGCATTAGGGGAATGAAAATGTTGAAAAGCACTGACCCATGTGTGTATATTTCAAATATTGACAGTTACATGTAAAAAGAATGTCAAATTAAGGAATAATCTAGGTGGTAGAAATACATGACAGGATATGGACGTTAAAAAGATTTTCAATACTGCAAAATGGAGAACAATAAAATGAAGGTGGAATGTTGGCACGCTAAAGAGGAAAAATCTTCAAAGATTTTCCAGGACAAGGGTCATTACGATAAAGTTGAATTGCAATAAGTACATGCAGATTCCTTAAGTCAAAGAGAATGACAGGAGGACACAACAGAAATAGGTATATGTAAAGAATAAATGATATAATCTGAAGAATTTTCCCTCAACATGTCATTCACTTCAGAAAATACACAGTCGATATTTCCAAGCACCTGCTCACTCACTGAACAAGCTCCTCCTTGTATTGAAACACAACTGCCTGAAGCTCACCTGGACTCTGGCATTGGAAAAATCCTATTCTTTCTCTCCACAGTTCCTCTCCTCGCTCTAGTTGGGAAATCACATCTGATCTGCAGAGCTGATTCCCTGTTTGTGGGGAAAAGACACATAGATTTTGAGTTGTATCCTCAAAAAAGTGTATAATCATCAAGTCTAAGAAGTACACTAGAAAGACACTGAAGGCCAGCTCAGAAGAGTACTTTGAACATAGTACGTACTTATAATCCTTCACTAGAAAAGTGATAACTCTTGACCATGCACCTGAACACATTAAGAACCTCTGTTTCTATCATTTTGGTGAAAATATACATAACAAAACATATACCCACTAAACATTTTTGACACATACAGTTCAGTGACAATGGTTACATTCTTTGCATTGTGTCACCATTCTTGATATCTCTATCCATATTATTTCACCACCATTAACTTAGATTCTCTGACCCCTAAACAATTACTCTGTTTTAGAGCTACTGTTGTAAATTTGATCTCATATTGATAATTCTTCAGAAGAGTGTACTGCTCGAGGTGATCATTTTTTACTAATCAAGTTAAACTGTATTTAAAGATGATTTCAAAGGATAGTTTTGGATCAAGGCTTAAAGATTATCTCAGGGCAATTGATCTGGGGGTTCCCCCAGTCTCAATGGGTTCAGTTAGTTGGATTTCTATAAAGAACTTGAAATTCTGTTCCACATTTCTCCTCTTTTTGATCAGGATCTATCTATCAGGTCCTTGATCAAAATGTTCAGTAATGGTAGCCAGGCACCATGTTGTTCTGGTCTCATGGCAATGGAGGTAACAGTTCATGGAGGCAGTTAGACTTGCAGTCATTTCTTTCTCTGATTCCTTGGTCTCCTTCCTCTGCTGTTCCAGGAGAAAACTAAACCACCAAACCCACTGCTGTCAATTTCTACCATAGCAACCCTAGAGGACAGAATATAAATGCCCCATAAGGTTTCCAAGGAGCAGCTAGCGTATTTGAACTGCTGACCCTTCAGTTAGCAGCCGAATCACTTAACCACTGTGAAACCAGGGTTCCATTTCAGGACAATAGAGACCAATTTGGTATCTTGGATGGCCACGTGGCATGCTTTAAAACCCCAGGTGCTATCACCACACTAGGAGGTAGAACAGAGTCAAAAAACAGTATAGGCCAATTGACTGGACACACCCACAAAACCATAACCCTAAATGAAGTACATAATGCATGGTGGAGCAGAGTCAGTGAAAAACAGGAAGACTGTTGATGAGATAGAGGCACAAAGTGGCTGCGGCAATGGGCTCGAACATAGCAAAGACTGTGAGGATAGCACAGGACTGGCCAGAGCTTTGTTCTGTTATACACAGGGTTGCTCTGAGCTGGAATTGACTTGACGGCACCTAAAAAACAACAACAACAACAAAAAAGGCCACGAGAGCCAAAATACATACCCCAAAATACAAAATAAATATCCCACTCAAATTTAGAGACCATCTGAGGAACAGATTTGATGCACTGAACACTAACGACCGAAAACCAGACGAGTTGTGGGATGACATCAAGGACCTCATGCATGAAGAATGCAAGAGGTCATTAAAGACAGGAAAGAAAGAAAAGACCAAAGTGGATGTCAGAAGTGACTCTGAGACTTGCTGCTGAATGTAGAGTAGATAAAGTGAACTGAAGAAATGATGAAGTAAAAGAGCTGAACAGAAGATTTCAAAGGGCAGCTGGAGAAGACAAAGTAAAGTATTATAATGAAATGTGCAAAGGACCTGGAATTAGAAAACCAAAAGGGAAGAATAGGCTCGGCATTTCTCAAACTGAAGAACTGAAGAGAAAATTCAAGCCTCGAGTTGCAATACAAAAGGATTCTCTGGGCAAAATGTTGGAATGACGAAGCAACAAAGGAGGATGGAAGGAATACGGAGTCACCGTACCAAAAAGAATTGGTTAACATTCAACTATTTCAGGAAGCAGCACATTCATCAAGAACTCATGAAGGAAGAAGACCAAGCTGCACTGAAGGTATTGATGAAAAACAAGGTTCCAGGAATTGAGAATACCATTTGAGATGTTTCAGCATATGGATGCAGCACTAGAGGTGCTCACTTGTCTATGCCAAGAAATTTGGAAGATGGTAATCTGGCCAACCAACTCAAAGAGCTCCATACTTGTGCCCATTCCAAAGAAAGGTGATCCAACAGAATGCAGAAATTATTGAACAATTTCATTACTATCACATGCAAGTAAAATTTCCCTGCAGATAATTTAAAAGCAGTTGCAGCAGCACATCAACAGGGAACTGCCAGAAATTCAAATTAAGAAGAGGACATGAAACGAGGGATAACACTGCTGATACCAGATCGATCTTGGCTAAATGCAGAGAACACCAGAAGATGTTTACCTGTGTTTTATTGACTATGCAAAGGCATTCGACTGTGTGGATCATAACAAATTATGGATAGCATTGTGAAGAACAGGAATTTCAGAACACTGAATTGTGCTCATGAGAAACCTGTACATACACCAAGAGACAGTCATCTGAACAGAGGAAGGGGATACTGCATGGTTTAAAATCAGGAAGGGTGTGCATCAGGGTTGTATCCTTTCATCATACCTATTCAATCTGTACGCTGGGCAAATAAAGAATTTGTTCCATATCAGGATTGGAGAAAGACTCATTAAGAACCTGCATTATGCAGATGATACAACCTTGCTTGCTGAAACTGAAGAGGACTTGAAGCACTTATTGATGAAGATCAAAGACTAGACTTCAGTATGGATTATACCTCAATAAAAAAGAGACAAAAATCCTCACAACTGGACCAATAAGCAACATCCTGATAAACAAAGAAAATATTGAAGTTGTCAAGGATTTCATTTTACTTTGATCCAAAATCAATGTTCACGGAAGCAGCAGTCAAGAAATCAAATGACCTACTGCATTGGGCAAATCTGACGCAAAAGTCCTCTTTAAAGTATTAAGAAGCAAAGATATCACCTTGAGGAATAATGTGCACCTGACCTAACCCATCATATTTTCAATTGCCTTATATGCATGCCAAAGCTGGACTATGAATAAGCCAGACTGAAGATTAACTAATGCCTCTGAATTATGGTATTGGTGAAGAATACTGAATACACCATGGACTGCCAGAAGAATGAACAAATCTGTCTCATAAGAAGTACAGCCAGAATGCTCTTTAGAAGCGAGGATAGTGAGACTTCATCTCACATACTTTGCACATATTATCAGGAGGTACCAGTCCCTGGAGAAGGACATCATGCTTGGTAAAATGGAGGGTCAATGAACAAGAGTAAGGCCCTCAACAAGATGTACTGACACAGGGGCTACAATGATCTCAAACACAGCACCAATTACGGAGATGGTTGCAGGACCAGGCAGTGTTTTGTTCTGTTGTACCAAACAATGGCACCAAACAACAACAACGATGGGTAGAGGCTTGTAGATTTTTAAGGTGCCTAACAGCCAAAGTCTATACTGCCTTGAAGACAACGTTGGTACAATTATGGACTTGAAAGGCAATTCTGGTGAGGGCTCCGAAGGAAGTGAGAACCACAGAGAAAGTCTCTATTGTCTTAGAGAATACACGTGGCGCCAGCAACAAAATGTTGCTAGAAATGTGAACATTCAACGTGCTTCTGATGAGGATTTAAAAGAAAATGATGAACACATGATTGGAGAGTGGAGGAAGGGCAATGCTCTGTATGCAATGGCAAAGAACTTGTCTAAATTATGTTCAAACGTTTGGTGGTACATAGCACTTGTAAGTGATGAACTCGGAGAGCTAGCTGATGAGATCTCTAAGCAAGATCTTAAAGGGACCGTGCTTGTAATAAAATGCAAGAGAAAAGAGATGGAATTAAAAATCAACTGTACAAAATGAAAACAGAACTTAAAGATTTGGAATATTCTATTGTACAAACTAAGGACACGTGTCCTAGAATGTTCACCAAGGATGTGGCTTCACAATCTTTTGTTAAAGAGATTAAGCCTGTGACTGATGGATCTAACCAAATACCACAGCAGAAAACCCATAGGCTAAGACTGAGGAGGACAAAGAATGAAAGGAAAGAATGCTATCTACCTCTGGAATTACATAGGCAAGAAATAGGTCAAAGGGGCTGTATTTGTTGTCCTCCAAGAAATAACCATCCCTGAAGCAGCTCAGAGATCAGCAGAACTGTTGGAAGGAGCCTAAGAAGGACCTTCTCAAAGGGTGGGATCTTTGCCAACTGGGTTCCAGAGAGTGGGGCTGATGTTCATGAGTGATGGGGGATGGGGCCACTGACAAAAGCTGAGGGGGCAGGGCTGCCATGCCCAAAGGACAGAAGAACAGGACCTGTGGGGCCAAAGGGGTGGGGTTGCCCAAACGACAGAAGAACAGGACCTGTGGGGCCAAAGGGGTGGGGTTGCCACTCAGATGGGGTAGAAGAATGAGGCCACCAAAAGTTGAGAAAGCAGAGTGGCTACTGGGTCCGGAAGGCGGAGCTGAAGCCAAGGCCCTAGGGGGTCTCCATCCAGAATTCAGACAGCATGGCCAATATCCAGAGTCTGCAGGGCAGGATCATGGCCTAGATGGTCTCAGAGAAGAGGGGATTGTTTTCAAGCCTCGAGATCCAATGTAAATTGTTCTGCTGGGTTTTGGACTTGCTTAGTACCTGTCATCCCTTCTTTCCATCCACCTTCTCCCATTTGTAATGGAAATGTCTACCTTGCTCCTGTTCCACCATTGTACTTTGAAAACAGATTAATTTGTAATCTAGATTTCACAGATTCATAGGTGAAGAGGAATTTTGCTCCAGGATAGAATACACCTAAAATCTCACCCATATTTGATTTAGATGATTCAAAAGATGAGATTTTGGACACAGTGTTCATCAGACTTTTGGGATGACATGATTAGATGAATGTGTTTTGTATGTAGGAAGGACATGAATTTTGGGAGATCAAAGGGTGGAACACTATGGGTTGATTTGTTACCACACAAAATGTGTTGTAAATCCTCATCTCTTTGAGATTTATAATCTCAGTTGCGATTGTCTTTGCTACATTAATGAGGCAGGATTAATGTAGGGTGTGTCTTTTGAGATGTAGAAGAGATTGAAACAAGCAAGGGAGAGAAGCAGAGACAGGGGAAGATATATGCCAAGCCACATGAAGATCGCCCAGGAGCAGAATCTCAGAAAAGACAGGAACCTTCCTCCAGAGCTGACAGAGACAGAAGCCCTTTCCCTAGAGCTGGCACCATGAATTTGGAATGCTAGCCTCCTAAAAAAAAACAGTGAGAAAATAAATATCTGTTTGTTAAACCCACCCATTTGCGGTATTTCTGTTATAGCAACACTGGATAACTCTTCCTGTTTATGTCATTTCATAAAAGTGAGAACATACAGTATTTTTTTTTTTTTACTCCAGGTACATCCACATTGTAAGATGTTGTAGGAACTCATTTTCTTTATTGCTGCGTAGTTTTTTTTTTAGTATTTCATTGTATGCATGTACCATATTTTACTTATGCATTCATCCACTGATAAGCACCTGTGTTGTTTCCATCTTTTTGCTATCGTGAATAGTGCTGCAATGAACATAGATACACATACGTCTGTTTGTGTTACTTCTACTAGATCCCTAAGTATATACCTAGGAATGGAATTGGTGGGTCATATGGCAGCTCTGCCTCTAAGAAATCACCAAATTTTTCCACAATAGCAGTACCATTTTGAACTCCCAACAGCAATGGATGAAGACTCCAATTTCTCCAGATTCCTTCTAACACTTGTTATTTTCTGTTTGTTTGTTTTATGAAATCTTAACCATCCTTGTGAGAGTGAAATGGTATCTCATTGTGGTTTTGATTTGCATTTCTCTGATGGCTAATGACATTGAGCATCTTTTCATGTGTCTTTTGGCCATTTGAATACCGTTTTTGGCAAAGCATCTGTTCATGGCCCTTGACCAGTTTCTAATTGGGTTATTTGTCTTTTTGTTTTTAAGTTGTAGAAGTTTTCTATATACTTTAGATATTAGACCCTTATCGGTTATACAGTTTCCAAAGATTTTTCTTCCCCCAGTCTGTTGTCTCTTTCCTTTTTTGATAAAGTCTTTTTTTAATTATGATTTAGGTCAAAGTTTACAGAGTGAATTAGTTTCTCATTTAAAAATTTATACACATCTGTTTCATGGCATTGGCTGCAATCCTGTGTTGTGTCAGCACTCTCCCCCTTTCCTTTTCCACCCCAGGTTCACCTTCTCTATTCATCCAGTTTTCTTGTTCCCTCCTGACTTCTTGTCTTTGTTCCTGCACAGGTGTTGCCCATATCATCTCACATACTTGATTGATCTAAGAAGCACATTCCTCACATGTTACTGTTTGTCTACAGGCCTGCCTAATCTTTGACTGAAAGGTGGACTTTGGGAGTGGTTTTGAGTCTGAGTTAGAAGGGTGTCTGGGGGCCAAAGTCTCGAGGGCTCCTCCAGTCTCTGTCAGACCAGTTAAGTCTGGTTTTTCTTGTGATTTTGATAATTTGTTCTACATTTTTCTCCTGTTTTGTGCAGGACCCTCTATTGTAATCCTGGTCAGAGCAGTCAGTAGTGGTAGCCAGGCACTATCTATTTCTTCTGGTCTCAGGTTGTAGTCATGTGGTCCATTAGTCCTTTGGATTAACTGCTCCCCTGGGTCTTTAGTTTTTTTCCCTTCTCCTTTGGTCCAGACTAGAAGAGACCAATAATTTTACCTTAGATGGCCACTTACAAGCTTTTAAGACCCCAGGTGTTACTCACCAAAGTAGGATGCAGAACACTGTCTTTAAGAACTATGTTGTGCCAATTGATGTAGATGTCCCCAGAGTCTATGGTCCTTTGCCTTAGGGCCTGGGGACTTCATCCCATGAGGTGTTTAGTTATATCTAGGACATTTCCCTGACTGTGCCACTTGTGTGCTCTATTGTCTATATTAATATATAAGGAAAACATACAGTCATGTATTTAGAAATTTCCACCTCTGAATCTCTATTTGCTAGTGGTTGTGTTCCCTTACCCTCCCCATCATCACTTGGCATATCTATCTATCTATGTATCAATTTGTAGACTGCTGTTTGTTTATTCTATTGTTGCAGGATGGTCTATGCTATATTAGTTACCACAGTTGTCCTTTATTCCTGCATTCCTCTCAGTGTCCTCTCTTACCCTGGTCATGTTGTGCTGACTTCTCCTATGTATTGACTTTTCCTTCACCAATATTAACCACTGTCTACTATCTCTTTGGTAAATTTCCTTCCCTCCCCTCCCCCACCCCTGGTAACCATCAGCCTTTTTTTTTCCTGTCTGTAAACCTTTTGTTGTTACTTGATAAAAGTGGTCTCATACAATATTTGTCTTTTTGTAACTGACTTATTTCACTCAGCATAATGCCCTCCAGATTCATCCATGTTGTGAGATGTTTCGCGGATTCCTCATTATTCTTTATATGTATAGTGTAGTATTCCACTGTGTGTATGTTCCAGTTTGTTAATCCATCATCTGTTGATGGGCACTTAGGTTGTTTCCACCTTTTTGCTACCGTGAATAATGCTGCAATGAATATAGGTGTCTACTTGCACCAATGCTCTTATTTCTTTAGGGTATATACCTAGGAGTGGGATTGCTAGCTTATATAGTACTTCTATTTCTAGCTTTTTGAGGAAGCGCCATACCATTTTCCACTGTGGTTCTACCATTTTATATCCCCACCTGCAGTGCGTAAGAGTTCTAATCTCCCCACATCCTCATCAACATGTTATTTTCTGTTTTTTTTTGACTTGTGCCAGTAATGTCAGGGTGAGACAGTATCTCATTATAGTTTTGATTTCCAACTCTCTAATTGGTAATGACCATGAGCACTTCTTCATATGTTAGCAGCCTGGATGTCTTCTTTGAAGAAGTGTCTGTTCATTTCCTTTGCCTGTTTTTAAACTGGATTATTTATCTTTTTTTGTTGAGGTGTGAAAGTTTTCTACATATTTTAGAGATTAGACCATTGTCGGGTATGTTGTAGCCAAAATTTTTTTCCCAATCTGTAGGTTCTTTTTACTCTTTTGGAGAAGTCTTTTGTTGAGCATAAGTGTTTAATTTTTAGGAGGTCCCATTCATCTAGTTCATTTTCTTCTGTGTGTGCATTTTTAGTTATGCTTACTAATCTACTTATCCCATATATCAGGGCCCCTAGCACTGTCCCTGATTTTTCTTACATGATCTTTATAGTTTTAGGTTTTGTATTTCGAGTTAGTTTTTGTGTATGGTGTGAGGTATGGATCCTGTTTCATTTTTCTACAGATAGACATCCAACTGTGCCAGCAGCATTTGTTAAAGAGACTGTCTCTTCCCCATTCAATAATCCTTGGTCCTTTGTCAAAGATCAGCTGCCCACAGGTGGGTGGATTTACATCTGGGTTCTCAATTCTGTTTCATTGGTCTGTGTGTCTGTTGTTGTACCAGTACTAGGCTGTTTTAACTACTGTGGCGGTATCGTAGGTTCCGAGATCAGGTAGCGTGAGGCTTCCTTTTTTTTTTTAATAAGGCTGTCATGGATTGAATTATGTCCCCAAAATATGTGTGTATCAATTTGGCTGGGCCATGATTCCCAGTATTGTGTGATTTTCCTATATATTGTAAATCTTGCCTCTATGATGTTAATGAGGGAGGAAGAGTGGCAGTTGTGTGAGGCAGGACTCAAACCACAAGATTGGATTATATCTTGAGGCAATCTCTTGAGATATAAAAGAAAGGAGGAGGCAGAAAGACAGGGGGAGTTCACACCACCAAGAAAGCAGTACCAGGAGCAGAGCGTGTCTTTTAGACCTGGGGTCCCTGTGCTGAGAAGCTCCTAGTCCGGGGAAGGTTGATGAGAAGGCCGACAGAGAGAGTAAGCCTTCCCCTGGAGCTAACACCCTGAATATGGGCTTTTAGCTTACTTTACTGTGAGAAAATAAACTTCGCTTGTTAAAGCCAGCCACTTGTGGTATTTGTTACAGCAGCACTAGACGACTAAGACAAAGGCTTTATTTATTCGGGGCCTCTTTCCCTTCCATGCCAGGTGCTCCTTGGAAACTCTCTGGGGCAGTTCTACTCTGTCTTATAGGGTCGCTATGCATCGGAATCGACTCAACGGCACTGCATTTGGTTTTTGGTTTTTTTCCCTTCCATGTAAAGGTAGTGATTGTTTTTCCATCTCAGTGAAGAATGTTGTTGGGATTTGGATGGATTGCATTATACCTATATATTGCTTTGGGTAGTATTGACATTTTCATAATATTAAGTCTTCCTATCCAAGAGCATGGTATGTTTTTCCATTTATGTAAGTCTCTTGGTTTTTTGCAGTAGTGTTTTGTAGTTCTCTTTGTATAAGTCTTTTAAGTCCTTGGTAGATTTATTCATAAGTATTTTGTCTTTTTTTTTTTTGGTAAATGGTATTGTTTTCATGATTTCCTTTTCACAGTTCTCTTTGTTGATGTAGAGGAATCCAACTAATTTTTGTATGCTCATCTTGTATCCACAGCACTGGGTGGGTTGGGTAATCTTGTATCTGAACTGAAGAAAAAATTCAAGCCTCGAGTTGCAATAGTGAAGGATTCTACGGGGAAAACATTAAGACAACACAGGAAGCATCAAAGATGGAAGGAATATACAGTCATTATACCAAAAAGAACTAGTCGATGTTCAACCATTTCAAGAGGTGGCATATGATCAGGACCCCGATGGAACTGAAGGAAGAAGTCCAAGCTGCTCTGAAGGCATTGGCGAAGAACAAGTCTTCAGGAATTGATGGAATATCAATTGAGATGTTTCAACAAACAGATGCGGCGCTGGAGGTGCTCACCCGTCTATGCCAAGAAATATGGAAGACACCTTCCTGGCCAACTGACTGAAAGAGATCCATATTTATGCCTATTCCCAAGAAAAGTAATCCAACTGAATGTGGAAATTATAGAACAATATCATTAATATCACATGTAATCAAAATTTTGCTGAAGATCATTCAAAAATGGCTGTAGCAGTATATCGACAAGGAATTGCCAGAAATTCAGGCCGGTTTCGGAAGAGGACGTGGAACCAGGGATATCATTGCTGATGTCAGATGGATCCTGGCTGAAAGCAGAGAATACCAGAAGGATGTGTACCTGTGTTTTATTGACTATGCAAAGGCATTCGACTGTGTGGATCATAACAAATTATGGATAATGTTGCGAAGGCTGGGAATTCCAGAACACTTAATTGTGCTCACGAGGAACCTTTACATAGATCAAGAGGCAGTTGTTCGGTCAGAACAAGGGGATACTGATTGGTTTAAAGTCAGGAAAGGTGTGTGTCATGGTTGCATTCTTTCACCATACCTATTCAATTTGTATGCTGAGCAAATAATATGAGAAGCTGGACTATATGAAGAAGAACGGGGCATCAGGATTGGAGGAAGACTCATTAACAACCTGCGTTATGCAGATGACACAAACTTGCTTGCTGAAAGTGAAGAGGGCTTGAAGCACTTAGCAGTGAAAATCAAAGACCACCGCCTTCAGTATGGTTTGCACCTCAACATAAAGAAAACAAAAATCCTCACAACTGGACCAATGAGCAACATCGTGATAAATGGAGAAAAGACTGAAGCTGTCAAGGATTTCATTTTACTTGGATCCACAATCAAGAGCCATGGGAGCAGCAGTCAAGAAATCAAAAGACGCAGTGCAGTGGGTCAATCTGCTGCAAAGGACATCTTTAATGTGTTGAAGGGAAAAGAAGTCACCTTGAAGGCTAAGGTGCACCTGACCCAAGCCATGGTATTTTCAACCGCATCGTAGGCATGTGAAAGCTGGGCAATGAGTAAGGAAGACGGAAGAAGAATTGATGGCTTTGAATTGTGGTGCTGGCGAAGAATATTGTAATATACCATGGACTGCCAAAGAACGAACAAATCTGTCTTAGAAGAAGTACAGCCAGAATGCTCCTTAGAGGCAAGGATGGCAAGACTGCATCTTACATACTTTGGACATGTTGTCAGGAGGGATCAGTCCCTGGAGAAGGACATAATGCTTGGCAGAGTACAGGGTCAGCTGAAAAGAAGAAGACCCTCAATGAAGGTGATTGACACAGTGGCTGCAACAATGATCTCAGGCATAACGACTGTGAGGATGGCTCAGGACCGGGCAGTGTTTCGTTCTGTTGTGCATAGGGTCACTATGAGTCAGAACTGACTTGACGGCACCTAACAACAATAACAACAATCTTGTATCCTGCAACTTTGCTGAATGCTTCTATTAGTTCCAATAGTTTTCTTGCGGAGTCCTTAGGATTTTCTATGTATAGAATCATATCATCTGCGAATAGGGATAGTTTTACTTCTTCCTTACCAATTTGGATGCTCTTATTTCCTTTTCTTGCTTTATTGCACTTGCTAGGATTTCCAGTACAATGCTGAGTAAGAGTGGTGATAAATGGCATCCCTGTCTGGTCCTCGTTCTCAGGGAGAATGCTGTCAGACTCCCTCTGTTGAGGATAATGTTGGCTGTTGGTTTTGTATAAATTTCCTTTGTGATGTTGAAGAATTTCCTTCCTATTCCTATTTTGCTGAGAGTTTTTCTCTGAAATGGGTGCTGGACACTATCAAATGCCTTGTCTTGTGATTCTTGTTTTATTTATGTGGTGGATTACGTTGATTTTCCAATGTTGAACCAACTTTGCATGCCTGGTAGGAATCCCACTTGGTTGTGATGCATTATTTTTTTGATATGCTGTTGTATTTTATTGGCTAGAATTCTGTTTAGAATTTTTGCATCTATGTTCATGAAGGCTATTGATCTGTAGTTTTCTTTTTTAGTGCAGTCCTTGCCTGGCTTTGGTATTAGGATTATGCTGGCTTCACAGAATGAGTTCGGAAGTATTCCTTCCTTTTCTATGTTCTCGAATAGTCTGAGTCAAATTGGTGTCAACTCTTCTCTGGATGTTTGGTAGAATTCTCCAGTAAAGCTGCCTGGACCAGGGCTTTTTTCCTTGAGCGTTTTTTTTGTTGTTGTTGTTTAAATGACACCTTCAATTTCTTCTTTTGTTATGGGTCTATTCAAAATTTCTACCTCAATTTGTGTTAGTTTAGGTAGGTGGTGTGTTTCTAGATTTTTGTCTATTTTCTCTAGGTTCTCAAATTTGTTGGAGCACAATTCTTCATAGTAGTCTGTTATGACACTTTATTTCAGTTGGTTCTGTTGGACTGTCACCCATCCCATTTCTTACTCGGGTTATTTGCATCTTCTCCTGTTTTTCTTCTGTCAATTTGGCCAGTGGTTTGCCAATTTTATTAATCCTTTAAAAAAACTGGCTTCTAGTCTTGTTGATTCTACTGCTTTTCTGTTATCCATTTATTTCTGCTCTGATTTTCATTATTTTGTTTTTTCTGGAGACTGTGGGCTGACAAAGTCTTTTGATGAACATAAGTATTTAACTTTTATGAGGTCCCAGTTATCTATTTTGTTTTCTGTTGCTGGTGCATTTGTTGTTGTGTTTGACAATCTATCATTGAAGAAAACTAGGTCTCAAGGCTTTGCTCTGTATTTTCTCCCCAAAACTTAACGGTTTTGGATTTAATATTTAGGTACTTGATTAATTTTGAATTAGTTTTTGTGTATGGTATGAAATATGGATCTTGTTTCATTTTTCTGTATGTGGAAATCTAGTTTTGCCCACACCATTTGTTGAAGAGACTGTTTCTTCCTCATTAAATGGATTTGGTTCCCGTGTCAAAAATCAATCAACCATAGATGTTTGGATTTATTTCTGGGTTTTCAAGTCTATTCCATTGGCAAATGTGTCTATCATTAAACAAGTACAGGCAGTTTTAATTACTGTATCTGTATGTTTTTAAAGTCAAGAAGTGTGAGGCCTCCTATTTCATTCTTCCTTAAAATTGCTTTGGCTATTTGGGACCTCTTGTCTTTCCATACAAAGCTGAGGATTAGTTTTCCCGTTTCTGTAAAAAATGCTGTTTGAATTTTGATTGGGATTGTGTTGTATCTGTATCATTTTGGGTAGTATTGACATCTTATCTGAGTCTTCCATTTCATGAACATGGAACATCCCTCCATCTATTTCAGTCTTCTTTAGTCTCTTTTAGCAGTGTTCTATAACTTAGATTGTGTAAGTCTTTCACATCCTTAAAAAATTTATTCCTAGATATTTTATTCTTTCAGATGTTATTGTAAATGGAGTTGTTTTCTTAATCTTCTGTTCAGATTTCACATTGATGATGTATAGAAACCCAAGTGATGTTTGTGTGTTGACCCTGTATCCTGAAAACTTTGGTCAATTCCTCCATAAATTCTAGAATCTTTTTGGTAGATTCTTTGGGACTTTCTATGTATAGGATCATGTCGTCTGTGAATAGAGATAGTTTACCTCTTACTTTCCAATCTGAATACCTTTTATTTCTTTTTCTTGCTGTATTGCCCTGGCTAGGATTTCCAATACAATACTGAATAGGAATGGTAAGAATGGCCATCTTTGGCTTGTTCCTGTTTTCAAGGGGAAAGTTCTGTCTTTCTCCATTGAGTATAATGTTGGTGTTGCTTTTTCATAAATGCCCTTAATCATGTTGAGGAACTGATAAAATCTTTTGATGAACACAAGTATTTAACTTTTGTGAGGTTCTAGTTGTCTACTTTGTCTTCTGCTGCTTGTGATTTGTTGTATTTGATAATTTATCATTAAAAATCATTAGGTCCCCTATTTTCGCCTCTGTGTTTTCTTCCAGGAACTTTACTGTTTTAGACTTAAAATTTAGGTCCTTGATCCAGTTTGAATTTGTTTTTGTGTATGGTGTGAGGTATGCATCTTGCTTTATTTTTCTGCATATGGAAATTCAATCTTGCCAGCACTATTTGTTGACGAGTCTGTTCCTTTCCCATTGAACGGACTTAGCACTCTTGTCAAAAATCAGTTGACCACAGATGTACGGATCAATTTCTGGTTTCTCAATTCTGTTCCACTGGTCAACAGGTCTATGTGTTTGGGTTACTATGGCTGTATAGTATGTTTTGATACTGGCAAGTGTGAGGTCTCCTACTTGTTGTTGTTCTTAAAAACTGTTCTGGTATTTGGGGCCTCTTGTCTTTCTATATAAAGGTGAGACTTAGTTCTTCCATTCCTGTAAAACATGCTGTTGAAATTTTGATTGAGACTGCATTGAACCTTTAAATCACTTTGGGTAGTACTGACATTTTTATGATATTTAAGTCTTCCAATCCAGGAGCATGGAGTATCTTTCCATTTAAACAGGTCTGTTTTAGTCTCCTGCATCTGTGTTTTATAGTTTTCATTATGTAAGTCCTCTACATCCTAGTTAGATTTATTCCTAGGCATTTTATTCTTTTAGATGTTATTGCCAAAGGAATTGTTTTCTTAATTTTTTTTTCATACAATGCCCATGCCCAAGTTCAAAGACAGACTATAGAGTTCTCAGTCTATTCAATCAAGGAGAAACTATGTTTTACAGTGATTAAAACGCTTGGCTGCTAACCAAAAGGTTGGTGGTTCAAACCCACCAGCTGTTCCACAGGAGAAAGATCTACTTCTTTAAAGATTTATAGCCTTAGAAACCCTATAGGGCAGTTCTACTCATAGTGTCACTATGAGTCAAAATTGACTCAGTGGGCTTGGTTTCTGGGTTTACTGTCGTTAATTACAATTTTAAAAATAACCCCAATAAGCATAAACTCCACCAAAACAATCTAAGTTCCACATGGGACATAATATATGTTATTTTTACAACCATGGTCCGAAGCCTGAGCATAATCCTTGGGGTGGAATAATTATACAAAAAACATATAATCAATTTATTTATCCATTCAAAACATAATCATTAAGTTCCCAGCACTGTTCTGAGTTCTGGAATTTGAGTAACAAGAATGACATGAAATTGTTTCAGTAAGATTAAATTTTAGTGGTGTGACAAACCAGATGTATATAAAAAGGAAATAAATATCTTTGAGGGAGTTGTAAGCAATATGAAAGAGTCAGGACAGAGATTGAAGTGAGATATTGGGAAGCTGTTCTAGGTACTTATGGAACACATGGATAGATATAGACAGATAGATAAATGTTTAGACACTCACCCACAAAGACCAAGTGATCAATGCTTTCCATCATCACTTCTCTAAATAGCTTTCTCTGGGATGTGTCCAGCAGGGCCCACTCTTCCTGGGTGAAGTCTACAGCTACATCTTTGAAGGTCACTGATTCCTAAAACATCATGGACATTCTGGGTCAAATAGGTCCATCCCTTTCAATAGCCACAGCAGGGTGTTCGAGATGACAGTACTGAAGAAGTAGGGGCTATGTGTACAGAAAGTTCAAACTGTACTTGAGTTCCAGTCATATCATTCTCAGTGTTTGCCCAGCATCTGCCTTCCAGATGCACTAACAAACACAAAAACACTCTGAATCTGTAAAAATCTTCTTATAAAGTAAATCACATGAGTTGTAGTGGGATATAACCAGGAAATTTTCCAATAAGTTGTAATTATGACATCCAGACTGAAAATTATAAAATCTGTGCCTGAGAATTCACAACTACAACTCTTCTCCACCAATTCCAAGTAAATCTACAGACTTATCACAAGACAAGCAATATCTATGGTCTGACATTTTAACCAAGTTAGTGGTTAGATTATTCCCCTAAAGGACCTCAGTCTCCTCATCTATAAAATGGTTTAACAACCTACTACAAGTTTTTAAAAGATCCTATGTGCTAGTGTATAAAGTGCCTCCTATCTAGCAAACACTTGTTAAATACAAGTCCTAGGCCTCTTACTCGTTAAAATGGCAGGCATCCTTGAAGTAATGTCTAGCATTCTGCAGAACTGCACAAGTTTCATAAAAAACTTGGGATCAGGAGATGTTCCTTCTCTCAACTCTGCACAACTCATGTGTTCATTATAAAGTACAAGGACAGATGGTTCAGAAGACTGTACTGAAGGGCAGTCCTAATCTGACCTTTCCTGTAGAATCAGGCCCCTCATTCTCAATTTTCTCACCAGTTTTTACTGTGTCTCTTGTATCTTCATCTTGTCTCTATGTTCGAGGGTTTGAAAAAAAAAAAAAAAAAGCCCTTGTGATTGGCTCTGATCTCTTTGGTTCCTCAAAATTTCAAAAGGTCTAAAATTAACTGAACTACTATACCCCCTATCCTGAATGCACAGCCAAAATTATGGAAATATAGGGTTGCTATGGGAAACCCTGGTGGCATGTTGGTTAAGTGCTACAGCTGTTAACCAAAAAGTCATCAGTTCGAATCTGCCAGGCGCTCCTTGGAAACTCTGTGGGGCAGTTCTACTCTGTCCTATAGGGTCGCTATGAGACAGAATCGACTCGACGGCACTCGGTTTGGCTTGTTTTGGTTTATAGTGTCACTATGGGTCAGAACTGACTCAACAGCAACCGGTTTTTTATGTTTGTTTTCACTTATCGAATTTGAATAAAAGTTATTTACAAAGAAGGAAAATGGATGACTGGGGACAAGACTGATAATGAAAACTTTTGTTATCTTTTTTTATAAGTTTTAAAAATATTCACATATAGTCCATCAACACATTAATAAGTTTAAAATTGAGGAAATAAATGATTCCTCATTGCATTCTCTGGCCTAACTCTCTCTGGGGCTCCCCTCAACATTGTAGAGCCCACGCTCCAGCACCTGTGACACTGGATTGGTTGACCTCACCTGCTGAAACACCTGGCTCCCTCCAGGAGTATAAAGTTTTGCTCTCACTCATCTCTATCTCTTATATTCACCACAATCCTAAACTTTACAGCCAATAATGTGGCCAACGAGTGAATTATTTCCCCAAAGAGGCCATGGCTGAATGAGAAAAAGAAAACCTCTCTTATCTCTTCTGTGAATATGCAGATTTATTGGAGGTTAGAACAAATTAGTGTAAATGCTGGCAAAAGATTACTTCCGTGAGACCCTGAACCAACATAAACATCCTAGAGTTCTGAGTACACTTATCAGAGCTAAGACACTTGGAACAATTCATGGGTGCATTCAGAAGAGTCAGGCCAAAATGAGAAATCTGTCCATCTGCTGGCAACAGATGTGCAATTTCAGTAGAATTCCCTACTCACCAGTTGCATTGTCAATAGCTCAGCTGCCAGTGGTCTTCCTCTGGGTTTTCACTCACCAAGAGTCCAAGCACTAAGCAGGCAAAGCTGAGGATGGAAAAAGAAGCCATGAGACTCGTCTTGTCCACAATAACCAGACCTATCATCATGAAACCCCAGACCTTCACCTGAGAGTAATCCCCAGTCCAGACAACAGGAACTTGCACTGTGCTTTAAGAGAAAGGGAGAAGACTCTCGTCTCCCTTGGTCAAAACAAAGGAGACTATTGTTACCGTGTCCAATAAAAAAGATGTGAACACAGATTATCTTACACGTAAGAATAGGAAGCTCCCTGAGTTTTATAAGTTAACGTCCCACGGTGTTCAGAGGTTTTCAATTCCCTCCCTAATTCCAAAACATAGGAATTCCTGACTCACAACGCATATAGGTTTTGGTCTCCACACCCAGATAAATACTATGGTATTTCCTAGGTTTCACTATTCTTAGTTTATGCTCCAGCAGTGGTTCTCCAGCATCCAGCCCAGCTCTCAGGAGCCTCACACCATTCCTCCTCTTCCTTGCCCATTCCTCTAGATATACTTGCCCTGAATCATTTTGACTCTCCACATAAGAGTTTCTTCTAGATTACTCCCTCAACCCTAACTTTAAGATCTGGCCCCCATGAATCTGCATATAAACCAAGCAACTTAAGAATTTATTTTATGATGGCACTGATCAACTGTGAAGTGCAGAAAGCAATTTGGCCCTTTGTTCTGGGATCCCAAGAGCCAGACCACCTGGGGGAAGACACTGACTACGCCTCACAAAAGATCATGGCCGACCTGAAGGCGATAAAGGCTTGGGAAGAGAGGGACTCAAGGGAGTTTCTGGGTCAAAGACAGCGGCCATTCTGTTTTTGAGGGTGATGTCCTCTGGAGGCAAGGAAACTCTGTGCAGGGGCCCCTTCCAGACGCCCTAAGCGTCTCATTTATATTCTTTTTCCCTGCTAAAGACAGCCTTTTGCCTCTGCATTTGGTGAGTTGTTACAATGAATTACGGGACCTACGGGGCAGTGAGAGCCAGCAGGGCCTCACATCCGCCTAACTGGCAGTCTGAAGGACTGTGTCCTTTTATTTGCGTACTCTGACCTAGCCCTCCAGTGGCTATGGATGAGAGAGAGAGGGAAGGGACTGACGGGTCTGAAGTGGAAGGAATCATGTAGATTTCCTAGCTTGCAGCTGATCTCCCCTGACCTAATCCCAGGCAACTGGGTATGACAGAAAGGGCTGTGTGGGGCAGCTGGTGTCAGAACTAACCAGGGAAGGGAAAGTTGAGATTTTTGGACCAGCCTCTCTGTACTGGCTTGGCAAAACTTGGTGTCGGCAAGAAGGTGGGATTCGTTAGACAGCGACCTCTGACTATGCATCAGCTCACTGACATTTCATTTGGACAATCAATGGCATTCATCCCGGAAATCTAGCCCTTAAAATCCCCTGCATGACGAAGTATCAGGGGTATATGGGTCACAATAATTACTGTCAGGTCCCACAGCCCCCACTGGGCCATAAGGCACAGAAAGTATAAAAGAGTTTAGGAAGAAGTCAAATTGCTCCATCTGTTATTTTAATAAGTTGTAGGTGATGTCCTCCTGTCCCGTATTAATCATCATTAGCTGCAGCATCCCTACATTTCATTATGTGTGTGTGTATGTGTGTGAAAGCATTTATAAACTGTAAATTCTCCCCTAAAACATAATAATTAAATGTATTACATGGACAAATGATAACAGTGTTTCATAAAAAAGAAATAGGATTAATTCACTGATTTTTACCTTTGGCCCAGAAAATTGGAAAAAAAAAAAGTAAAGTTTTTAATAAATGTGACTCTGGGCCCAGGGAATCAAATAATTTGCTCATTTAAACCCTTACGGTAACCCTTTAGATTATGGTTTATTCAGTAGTAATTTAACAAACTCTTTCAGTTTAACAGAGGTTCAGAAACCTTTGGTAATATGACAAAATTACTTGGCTAGAAAATGACCTGGCTAGAATTTCAATTTGCTCTGCCAAGGTTCAAATTACTTAATAGTTGTACACTACGCCTAGGTTTTACTTGGACGGTCACCACTCACATCAATAATCTGAGGCCCCAGCTTGTTATTACAACCAAGTCTCCTTGCTTTTTCACAAAATTACACCCCGTGGCCAGGTTCTCCTGGCTTATGGGAACTTAATCATTGGCTTAGTTCCCAAAAATCAGTCTCCATTTCTCTTCACTTTTACTTTTCTTATGTCCTTGTCACAATTTATGACATGTGCTAAGAAGCCAATAGAGGATGACACTAAATACCTGACCCTTCCATGACTGCATCTGATGGTCTAAGAAGAGTACCACTCCTAGTGTCTTTCAAATATATCTGACGATTCTACCATGTCTTGCTAATGAAATCATTTTCCATGCCCCATAATTTAAATCTTCTCCACAGATGGGGTTAACTCCTACAAACCACAAGAATGACATAATTTAACAGATTATCACAGTTTATCACCAAAATATCTACAAGTATTTTTGCATCCATCCACGTCCATTGGCTATTCCTTATATTAAATTGAAGAGTCATCTCTATCCCTGGTTAAGTCCAATGTTTCCAGTTGAGCCCGTCTTTCCTGTTTTATAAGTGTGTTGCAATGGGTTTTCTTTTATGTGGCTTTTCTAAACCTGGGTTTGTAATTCCACCAAAATGATTGGTTGGTTTGCTAGCCACATAAGCAGTTTGCAGGGATTGGGGGGTGTACCATCCACATAAGTGGCTTGCAGGGATTGGTTGTTTTACTGTCCCCATAACAGTTTTGCAAATTCACCCAGTACGATTGGTCAATTTACGATCTATCTAAGGGATGGCTGGTTTATGAGAGCCATGCCCTGGAATTAACAAGGAGTGCTCCATTATAACTGGCCAATCATAGAAGTTTTTGGGACCTCCTATCAACAAGAGTCTTGAGAGGAGCGTGTCCTTTGGACCTGGGGCCCCTGTGCTGAGAACCTGCTAGTCTAGTCCCAAATAAAAGAGCTGTAATACTGATCAAGGGCTGTAACACTGAGCTGATAACACTGAACACCAAGAGAAAGTGCAGCAAGCACAGCAAAGCCAAGAGGGCAAAGAAATGGTGGCAGCAGTACAAGTGGCAGGAACAAGGCTGACAGATGGCAGCGATGGGCAGTCAGTCCATGGAGAAGGTGGCAGCACTGGGTGAGTTGGAGTGGAGTGGAGTGGAGATGGGCACTCTGGGCAAGAGGTCTCCAAGGGAGCTGGGCACCGCTGGACAGGTGGTCATCAATGGAGCGCAGGCTTGGGCAGATGTATAGGAGTTGCCTGTAAAAGTTCTGCCTTGAGACCCGTCATAATGCCGGCCTAACCCTGGCACTGGCCCATGGTTGTCCCAAAGCTGCGGGTTGAGAACTATACCAACAAACACAGGGGACAAGACCTGGCCAAGAAAAGCCACAGAAGGAGACAGAGAACAAAACAGCCATGCTGCACAAGACCTGACGTGACACCACATCTGCTGAAATAGGTATCTCCTGAAACTTGGTCCATGGCATGCCCGCCCAGTGGCAAAAAATGGACATGGGTCCTTTTTAGACTTAAGTGGGTTCCTCTTCTGTGATGTTAAATGTGGTACCCGTAGGGATGCAGGGCACTGGTTCACCTCAAATCCGTTCCTGTTGCTTACTATTTGCTTTCTATAAGCAATCTGTTTTTATTGTTTTACCTTCTATATAAATAACAGTAACAGCTTTCAATTGTCAACGCTGTTTAAGTATCATCTGTGTACAACACAATCAGATCAGATCAGAGTCCTCATCCCAGCAGTCTTATCACTGCTTGTAATTTTGAGCCAACTGGTACGTATTTATGCACACAATTCAGTAGGGAACTATATTATTGATGATTAGAAATGCACGTCTTCTATCAGCAACCTCTCCCTCTCTTCACAGTCCTCCTCTTCATCATTGAAACTCATGTCTCTTCCATCTTGAAACATGCACCTCCTGCTCTCGTTTCTTCCTTCAGAATCAAAATGAAAGTGCAGTCACCATCTTGTCACATCCCCCTCACACCCTGACTTACTAAGATCACCAATCCCATGTTCAAAATCACCTAACCTGCCCTCAGATGTCTACAATGAGATTAAACAATTATCTTCCAATTAAAAATTCATTTTCAAAATAAAGGAGATCTGTCCTTCCTGGAGGAGCCCTGGTGATGCAGTGGTTAAAGTGCTCAGCTGCTAACCAAAAGGTCAGTGGTTTAAACCCACCAGCCGCTCCACAGGAGAAAGATGTGGCAGTCTACTTCTGTAAAGATTTACAGCCTTGGAAACCCTATAGGGCAGTTTTACTCTGTTCTACAGGGTCACTATGAGTTGGAATCAACTTGACAGCAGTGCACCCACTTTTGTCTCTCCTGGTGAAAATTTTCTCCAGTACTTACCACAACTCAAATAGATAGAGAGCCAATGAAGCTAGGTCTTTATTGAAGTGGCTGTGCCACACTCTGGAGTTCAGGACATCTTTCTGTCTAGATAAAACAACATTTTGATGGTGGGCTCTTTTTATGCAGTTGAAACACCTGATTAACTTAGATGCCAATCAAGAAACACCTAATTAAAGTATACCCTTTTAACAAAGCCATTTCCTTTTCATGAGGTAAATCACGTAGTTGCAATCACAGAAAAGAGAATATGTCTTTTAATTTTGTCATCCTTCTAAAGGTTTCAAAAGAAACCCTCAAGCCTTTTCCTGGAGATCTCACTGTTTTGTGGATTTTGGTTGTTGTAGACAATACTGTAGAGATCTGTTGGAAGAGGAACCATCTTGATCATTTATTTCTAAGAATGTTGGTTGTATGTATTTATCTTCAAGGAAAAATATTTTCCTGAGTTCTAGAATGTGCATATTTTACCACCAAGGAAAAGAAAGACCAACCCATGTAGGTCTCCTCAAGTCAGATTTAGCTGATATCCTAAGAAATGTAAAACCCTACAAGCTTCAAAATATTAGGCATTCCCAGAGTAAATGATCTAGTTGTATTATTGAATTTAGTATGATTAGGATATATTTTAAATAATTTTCAAAAAAAAAACCTATATATTTAAAAATACTAGTGTAACTCTTTAGATATAGAAAAATATATTATTTCTGAAGAAAAATCATGCTATATATTTTCATTTTAGGTATAGGATTTTAATCTCACATGGAATATTTTTGTCATTTTCTTTTTCTGAATTCACTCTTTTGAGATTAAAAAAAGTGTTATGTATTATTTTAATAGTAAGCATCTAAGGTGATCAATAATTCAATTTCATGTTTTTCTTCTATGTTCTTATATCTTTTAAGCATAGGTACACTGCAATGCTGTTGAGATAAGTGATGATCTCTTTTTGTCATAAATGAATACATGTTTCAGGTCAACTCTGAGCCAGACCTGGCCCAGGGAGTGGAGTCACACTGGCATGATCATTAAGGCTGTGTGTCAAACTTCGCTGGGACATGATTCTCAGTGGTCTGGCAGTTACGATGTAGTTTGGCAGTTGAAAATGATGTAAACACCCCTATGATGAGATCTGATATAATGTGATCACCTCCATGATGGGATATGCTGTGAGGTGCCAATCAGTTGAAAAAGAGCTTCTTCGAGGGTATGGCCTGCATCCAATATAGGTGGAATTTCTGGCAAGGTTGCAGGACTTTTTGCTTTCTCCAGATCCTACAGACACCTCCTGTTCATCTAACCTTCAGTTCTTGGGACTTGAGCTAGCAGCTTTCCCACCACCTTGAAATTCATCAGCCTATGCAGTCTCTGAGCCAATCTTGGGATCTGTCAGCCTCTGTAACCTGTGAGTCAGAGGCCTGTTGTCTGACCTGCCAATCTTGGGTTCGCCGGCCCTGAAGCTACATGAGTCAGGAGAAGTCTCCAGCCTGACCCATGGACTTGGGACTTCGCAGCCTCTACAAGTGCGTGAGCCATTTCCTTGATACAAATCTCTCTCCCTCTCCACACTTCACTGGTTTTGCTTCTCTAGAGAACCCAGCCTGAGACAACTGGCAAATAAAGCAGACACTTAAGGTCCTATAGAGCGGGGCTGGTTAAGAAGAGATTACCTAAAAAAACAGTGACCATGAATCTCTGTGTACATGTATTGAAGAACTTCAGGAAAACTCCCTTGGAAAGTACAGCTATTTTAGCATAGACTTTCCTGAAAAATTTAGCTAGACAAAGTCTTAGAAATGTTTGTGGAGATTCAAACCTGTTTAGAGATTTTTTTTTTCCCCGATGGAGGGAACTAGTAAAACATTGCTGAGACAGCACTGAACTTGCTATGTTCTAGGAAAATCAAGGAATCTTGTAATCTTCCAAAGAAGGCTGGAATGCAGTTGAGAGGGTCCAAGTGGACTGGAGTTTGGCAGGTGGTACACTCCAAGGCCTGAAGGTCATAGAAAACCCAAAAGTGCTTATTGTAAGGCTAGCGGGAGCCTACTGAGAAATTTAAAGCAGGGGAGCGATACGATTATATTTGTGTTTATAAAAGAACCTTCTGCTACATAATAAAGTAATTTAGAAAGGTACACTAGAATTTTAAGAATTAGGTAATGGAATAGTGTGCTGCTGGTGAAACTGGGAGGGGGTGGGACGGAAGACTATAAGAGGTAAAAAGGAAGAAACTTAAATGATTTATTTTCTCATATATTACTGAGATCTGATGATATATTAGTCTTTTTCTAAAAATTGGGCATATAGTTTTGAGGAAAAAAAAAAACCCACATGTCTGTCAGTTTGTGGTACTGTGTGGGCTTGTATGTTGCTGTGGTGCTGGAAGCTATGCCACCAGTATTCAGATACCAGCAGGGTTACCCATGGAGGACAGGTTTCAGCTGAGCTTCCAGGCTAAGAAAGACTAGGAAGAAGGACCCGGCACTCTACTTCTGAAAAGCATTAGCCAGTGAAAACCTCATGAATAGCAGCAGACCATTGTCTGATATACTGCTGGAAGATGAGCCCCCCACGTTGGAAGGTACTCAAAAGATGACTGGGGAAGAGCTGCCTCCTCAAAATAGAGTCGACCTTAATGATGTGGATGCAGTAAAGCTTTCAGGACCTTCATTTGCTGATGTGGCTAGACTTAAAACGAGAAGAAACAGCTGCAAACGTCCATTAATAATTGGAACGTGGAATGTATGAAGTATGAATCTAGGAAAATTGGAAATCGTCAAAAATGAAATGGAATGCATAAGCATCGATATCCTAGGCATTAGTGAGCTGAAATGGACTGGTATTGGCCATTTTGAATCAGACAATTATATAGTCTACTATGCTCGGAATGACAACTCGAAGAGGAATGGTGTTGCATTCATCGTCAAAAAGAACGTTTCAAGATCTATCCTGAAGTACAACGCTGTCAGTGATAAGAAAATATCTATACGCCTACAAGGAAGACCTGTTAATACGACTATTATTCAAATTTACGCGCCAACCACTCGGACCAAAGCTGAAGAAATAGAAGATTTTTATCAGCTGCTACAGTCTGAAATTGATCAAACATGCAATCAAGATGCATTTGATAATTACTGGCGATTGGAACGCGAAAGCTGGAAACAAAGAAGAATGATTAGTAGTTGGAAAATACGGCCTTGGTGATAGAAACAATGCTGGAGATCGAATGATAGAATTTTGCAAGACCAACGACTTCTTCATTGCAAACACCTTCTTTCATCAACAAAGACGGCCACAATACATATGGACCTCGCCAGATGGAACACACAGAAATCAAACTGACTGCAACCGGACCAATGGGCAACATCATGATAAATGGAGAAAAGATTGAAGTTGTCAAGGATTTCGTTTTACTTGGATCCACAATCAACCATGGAGGGAGCAGTCAAGAAATCAAAAGATGCATTGCACTGGGCAAATCTGCTGCAAAGGACCTCTTCGAAGTACTGAAGAGCAGAGATGTCACCCTGAAGACTAAGGCGTGTCTGCCCAAGCCATGGTATTTTCAATCACATCATATGCATGTGAAAGCTGGACAATGAATAAGGAAGACCGAAGAAGAGTTGACGCCTTAGAGTTGTGGTGTTGGCGAAGAATATTGAATAGACCATGGACTGCCAAAAGAACAAACAAATCTGTCTTGGAAGAGGTGCGGCCAGAATGCTCCTTAGAAGCAAGGATGGCAAGACTGCGTCTTACATACTTTGGACACATTGCCAGAAGGGATCAGTCCCCGGAGAAGAACATCATGCTTGGCAGAGTACAGGGTCAGTGGAAAAGAGGAAGACCCTCAACAAGGTGGACTGACACAGTGGCTGCAACAATGAGCTCAAGCATAACAACAACTGTGAGGATGGCGCAGGACCGGGCAGTATTTCGTTCTGTTGTGCACAGGGTTGCTATGAGTCAGAACCGACTCGACGGCACCTAACAACAACAGTTTTCAGAAAATTTATATTTCCTGACCTTAATGCATTTAAAATCTAATAAACAAACAATGATTAAATTATAAATTGTGTCAATATATTGTCAAAATAAACAACTCAGAACACCATTAATAGACTGCTAGGGAAACCCTGGTGGCGTAGTGGTTAAGTGCTGTGGCTGCTAACCAAAGGGGTGGCAGTTCAAATCCACCAGGTGCTCCTTGGAAACTCTATGGGGCAGTTCTCCTCTGTCCTATAGGGTTACTGTGAGTCAGAATCAACTAGATGGCAATGTTTTTTTTTTTTAAAGTAGGTTTAACAGACAACTTTAAAGTTGGGCAGCAGGTCAGTACCAGTAAATTGGTGCTCTGATTAATTAAGATTTCAGGCTACTTACGCATAATTTTATCAGGAACTTTGAACAAAAAATTTTTGATTCGTTGACAATTATGTGAGAATACATATTGAAAAGCTGACACTTTTGAATTAAGGTGTTGGCAAAGAATACTGCATACATCATGGGCTGCCAAAAGAATGAACAAATCTGTCTTGGCAAGGGTACAACCAGAATGCTCCTTAGAAGCAAGGATGGTGAGACTGCATCTCACATACTTTGGACATGTTATCAGGAGGGATCAGTCCCCGGAGAAGGATCATCATTCTTGGTAAAGTAGAGGGTCAGAGAAAAACAGGAAGAACCTCAACGAGATGGACTGACACAGTAGCTGAAACAATGGGCTCAAGCGTAACGATTATGAGGATAGTGAAGGACTGGGCAGTGTTTCATTCTGTTGTACACAGGGTCGCTATGAGTCAGAACCAACTCAACAGCACCTAACAAAAACAACATAAGACAGGAATATGTGCTCAAACATTATCACAGATTAAATAGGAACCTGAGACAATCACAAGATCAATGAGCCATGATTAGACGATCTCTGGAGTCTTAGAAACAGGACATGTTTGTTAATCTTCGATTGTTTTCTGGAAAAAAAAAAGTTCCGAGTGTTCCAGTGAGCCTGATCATCTAAATACAATTATGTGAAACTAGACAAGCTACTTCTAAAAGTTAGTTATAGTTCAAGACATAGCTACAGGCATTAAAAAGTATATACTTATGAATATACAACACATAGGCTTCTAGCATTTAATAAGATGACCTTTACTATTGTGGGTAAGAGAACACTGTTTTTATAAAGCAAAACTTTTTTTATTTCACTATATGAATCTAAAGGACATGAGATTAGCAAAGAATACAAGATGATATATGATTGTGGATAGCACAGAGAAGGCCCATCTGAGGAAACATTATATTGCATATATCAGAGGGATAATAAGTAGGAATTAGCCTAGAAATCAGTGCTAGGTATTAAGAGGTTTACAGGGAGAAGAGGTCAGAATGTTCTATGTACAGGGACTAGCATTCATTGATTAGTCGATTAGACTATTAATTCCAGGCAGTTATCCTGGGGGAGAGGAAGATGTCTATATTAATAACTGCTCCAAGTTTTAAGCTCCTGGGTGATAGTTAAGGCTCCTCTTTAAGATTTGGGTTATTACTGAATGGCAATTTTGGCAAAAGTCCTAAGTAGTGGAGGAACTTCTCAGACATTCCAGTGGAGATGAGATTTTAAGTTCAAGTCTGGGGCTCAGATGTGAGACTTGGACTACAGAGTTGTGTTTTATGAATAGGTGATATATTAGGTCAAAGGAATACAAGAATTTGCCTAGATGGTGAGTATTGACAAACCAATTTAATTTCCCTGAAATCCAATTTCTGGCTTTCACAGAAGTTGGGGTAACCCACCAAGGCCATTGCCCTTAAATGTCCTTTTGAAACTTGAGCCTTGAAAAAACTAGTTCCTAAAAGTTACTTTTGAGTCAAAAAATGGTCTAGATAAACTAGTAAGACCAATTTGCCCTGGGCATTGTGCTCTTTTGAAGGATTTGGTTTTGGAAAACAGACTTCAAAGGTCAGACTGGGAATTATGTTTAGGGTAAATTGGTAATTATTTTAACTGTTCTTCAGGTCAATGCTGTATGAAAATCCTTTCTGACCACAATTTGTTCATCAGTTCTGTTCCAGCCCTTTTTCCATGGCAATATCCATAAGACTTGGTGTAAGAGTGTTCCAAGGTCCTCTCATCTTCAGAACATTTTTGACTCTAGTTGAAATGTTAGCCTAATTTGTAAATAACATATTAAATAAACTTCAATTTCTATTACTGGCTTAATATGATTTTTGTTTTAACAATATTGAGGGAGAAGAAAAGGAGGAGCTGGGACTGAGTAATGAGGATCTCCTACATTTAATATAGAAGAAAGAACTTGAAAATACCAAGAATAAGGGGCCAGAGAAATCAGAAGAAATTCAGGAAAGTGTTGTAACCTAGGAGACCAGGGAGAGACAGCTTCTAGAAAGAAGGAATCAATTAATTTGTTGAGGACTCGTGTATAAAGAAGAAATCCATAGCTTTAGTGACACTGAGACAGACAGGGTTAATTGCTGGTATAGCAGAAGAGCTGTTAAAAAAGATTACCACCTGGAGGTTGAGCAAACAGGAGCCACATCCTGTCAACATGAGATAAGATTAAAACACCCTATGACTTACTTCCCTCTTAGTGTTTTTCTAGTCTCTTCCCCCTTTATAGGCTTGCCTGCACAGGAGAACTGTGACCGCTGTTTGACCTTCTTTGGCCCACCAAAGGGGGCAATATAGTGCAGAAGATCAGTGCGCCTGGCTATATCCCATAATAAGTGATGCCAAGAGCTGCTGAGAAGACTCCATCTTGAATATCAGCAGGTTCCATCTTGGATTCCAGATGCGTGAGCAGGCTAATTAGTATGCACCGCCATTCAGAAAAGAACCTGCCCCTTCAAAGAAACCTGCTGAATATGCATGACCTCCCCTTTAGTTATCTGACTGTAAAAACCCCTAGATAACTCCTCTTAGTGACCCAGTCCTATTGTGAGACTTAGCCCCCACCATCTCCTTTTACTTTCCTAAAGTGAAATAAAATCTGCTTGAGTAAAAACTTTGTGATTGTCTCCTCTCTGCATTCTTGTAAGAGGTGAACAAGGACCCTTTGAGTCTGATGGAGAATTTGGGAGTCCTAACCCCCAATTCCCAGGGCTGGGAATCCTGGCTCCCCAGTAACGGAATATTTAGAAAATTTGCCTATCAATGGTACCGACAACGTTCAGTGTACAAGGTCTAAATCGTATTGGAGGGTGTAGAGGGGTAGCAGGAAAGGAGGACAGTCACACTAAATACTGCTCTTTGAAGGAAGGTGGTGAATACTCCAGCAATGAAGTAAACGGGGAAATAAGAAATGGACACTAGTAAATTTAAAAATTTTAAGTCTAATTACTTTGGTAGAAAAAAATGAAAATGGGCAGGACTTAAAAAAGGGAATGGAGTGAGGCTAGCTCATATCTTATTCTTAGGAGAACTCAGCGAGGCTAACAGATTCTGAAGAAGGTTCCTCAGGAAAGCAGCACTTTGATCTTCTCCCAAAGTCCTGCACTGTCCAGCTGCTTCTTCTCTGGAGAAACGAAATCACTTTTTTTTTTTTTTTTTTTGCCTTTCTAGAGAGAAAAACAATTAATAAACCTAATCAGTACTGCATTCCAGAGAATACACTCTGACTACACAGATATTAAACCTAGTCAGGGCTTCTCATTCTTTGGCACAGACCTTGTTCAACTGGATTGGATTTAAAAGACAATTAAAAAGTTAAATCTTCCAACAATGTTGGAAAACAAAGAGATAAATCAATGTCAAAGGGTCATTTGAAAACAGTTTCATTTCTTTAGTCATTTGATAAATACTTTTGAGTGTATTCTTTGTACCAGGAAATGTTCTAGGTCCTGGAGATACATCAGGGAACCAGACACACTGGGTCTCCATGGACAAAGAAATAGAATTCCCTGGAGGAAATCTGGAATTAAACATAAAAGGGAGATAAACAAATATGGAAAGTTGCCATCAACAAAAATGATTTGACAAAAATAAGACACATTACTGGGATGGAGGAAGAGAGTGGCAGGGCATAGGCCATATGGTATTCTCTTAAAACATGTGAAGGATACTAACTATCCTAAGGAAAATAGGAAGCCGATTTTATACCTTAGTTTTCTTTTCTGCAGGGGGAAATAAACTAAAGTTTAAGTGCTTATCAAAGTGTGCTACATAATTTTATTGCCTTTTTACTCAGAACTAAAGCTTACATCTGAGTGGGATTCAAGGGTTTTCCTTTTCAAATTCCTTATTTTTTTTTTTTCCTGAATATTGTTGGAAATGTGATCCTAATATTTCCCAGCATGTTTTTTCCTTTTTCAAAACGGCGACTGAGAGCTTGACATAACTAATGCCACGATGAACCTATTAAGTTTTTCTCCTTCCTCTGCCTTCCTCCTCCTTCACATACCTGTAAATGACTTTGTTTGGACCTAATGCTAATAACTTTGTTCTTTGTTTTAATCTGATGCAAATAAATTTGTTTTGTTTTGTTCTGTCCGACCACCTACGACTTACAACCCCTCACAGGGAAATCAGAGCCCAGGTGTCTGAGACGTTATGTCTTTAGCCTGATAAAGAGATGTTCTGGCATGTATTTTTTAGTCTGATAGATTCTTCTGTCACTATCTTGTAATAAATAACTCCTCTAGCCAGGCAATCTTCGGACTACAAGGACACTTCTAATCCTTGTAAAATTCTACATAGCTCTAATGTAAAGTTGTTCTTTGGGACTCCATAGACACAGCCAGTGTTGCTGCTGGGTCCCCCAGTGATGTATGCAACTCCTGAATAAACTTTCTCACTCTTTCTGACTTGGAGTATGTTTCCTTGGCTCGACTGTTCCATGGCATGGACCCTAACTGGGTAACGGAAATATTTAGTAGAAAAAACAACTGTGAGAAACATAAGCCTTTATTAAAATTAATATACAAAAGTTTTTAAAATTAAAATGTTAAGAAATGTGCTTGTGATTATCTGCATTTTTTAAAAGAGTGTCTCATAATGCATTACACAGCCTACGGGAGATTTCAAATGCTTTTGTATGCTACTCTGACACTTGGGTCTCATCACCAGAGATTCTGATTTAATTGTTCTTGAGAGTGGCCTAGACATTCAGTGTTTTAAAAGGTCCCCAGGTGATTCCAAGAGGCCTTAACCTTTGACAACCAGTTATCTAAGGAGTTGAGACCCAAACTAAGGTCTTGCTACAAAAGGACATCGTATGTGGTAGAGGGTCAGAGAAAATGAGGGAAATCCTTGATGAGATCTACTGACACAATAGTCACAACAATGGACTCAAACTTATCAACAATCATGAAGGTGGCACAGAACCTAACAATATTTCCTTCTGTTATACATAAGGTTCCCATGAGTTGGCATCAACTCGATGGAACTAACAGTTAACACTGAAATTGTATAGTATACATGGACCAGCAGCATCGGCATTTCCTGGGAGCCTGGTAGAAAATTTGAATCAAAGGCCCCACCCCAACCTACTGATTCTGGATCTGCATTTTAACAAGATCTCAAGGAACTCATAGGATATATGAGAAGCACTGGTTCCGAACAGCTTTTTAAATTCTACACCATGGTGCATAAAAAAAGCCTGCACAGAAAGTGAGGATACTGCCACTGCTTCATTCAGCTCTTAAAAAAGAAAGCACAGGCATTGCCAAGAAAGGTTATCCACAGATTGTAATAACTGAGCTATCCTGACCTTGGTACTAAGTCTCCTGGTTTCCCAAAGTCTTTCCCCTGCCTTGGGTATTGATTCAAAATGTTACCGCTGAGGGCACGGTGACACTCCGGCCTCAGTGGGTCCTTGTCTGTCTCTTCTAAGAATATGCAAAGGAGACAATTTTGGATTTAACTCTGACAGGTTTATTTTACTTGTGACAAGTAAAGGGGTCAGGAAGGGCTCATGGGCTGCTCCAAAAGTCTGACACGGGATAGGGGGGAAAGGTTAGGGTTTATATGGGTTCGGTGGAGACAACAGAGTAATGAATATTTAGTGGGTTTCTTTCAAGGGGCCGAGTACATCTCAGAATGGCGGTGCACACTAATTAGGTTGCCCAGGCATCTGGAACCCTGCTGACATTCAAGTGGGGGTCTTGTTGCACCACTACAACGTCCTCTTCTGCGGGCTAAGGAAGGTCAAAACAGCGGTCACACTTTGTTCCTCTGCGCATGTGGAGCCTGTGAAAAGGGGGAAAGGACTAGAAAAGCACAAAGGAGGGGGTAGTAATTCACTGGTTGTTTTAACCTTGTTTCATGTTGGCCGAGTGTGGCTCTTGTTTATTCAACTTTTGGATGGTAATCTTTTAACAGCTCTTTTGTTCTGCCAGCACAATTAACCCTATCTGTCTCAAAAATACAGGTATGTGTCACTTAATGTCCACGATACGTTCTGTGAAATAGGACATTATGTGATTTGGACAAACACCTTATTATATATAGTACATACGCTTGTACATATTCGATACACATCTATCAATCTAACCCCCACACAAGTTGCTCTAGCTCTCCCGTTAGTGCCTGGAGCCTTGGGGTTTGCACACTTAAACCTGTAACCGGCTGCCTCTGGCAGAGCGGCTATCCGAGGAGCCCCAGGGAACCTGGTCAGAATTGGAAGCCTCAAGGGATGGATCGATGACGCCATAGCCCAGCATCTCTTCACAGGCACTGACCCACAGGGTGGCTGGTCAGGGCACGTGCCAGTGGCAACCTCGTGAGTCTAGCCATGGCAGTCTAGGGAGCAGAGCCACATACTTGATGCCTAACCACCTCCTGGTGTCCTTCCAAGAAAGTCTCTCCTTCATGCCTCACAGACATAAATGCAGTTGGATGTTGCAGAGCATGACTGTAAAATACTCTTAGTTTGAAGTGCTGAATAATACAGCCAGGATTTGAATGGCTAAGAGGAGTGTTATGCCTGTTCCTTTTCTCTACATGTTCAGGCCCACTTCCTAGAGGAACTGTTTGTGCATATAAAAGGACCACACAGTCGTTAAAGCGATGGACTGCTAAACCAAAAGGTCAGCAGTTTGAAACCACTAGCGGCCCTTCGGGAGAAAGATGTGGCAGTCTGGGTCTGTAGAGGTTTACAGCCTCAGAAACCCTATGGAGTTGCTATGAGTTGAAATCGACTCAATGGCAGTGGGTTTGGTTTGGTTTTTCTGCCTATCTCCTAGTTTTGGTTACACATGTTCACTTTTGAATTTTGCCTTTCCTAATTTATACTCAGCATATTGACTTCTTTATGGCATTCGCATAGCACATACCCGCTTCCCAACCCCAATCATTTTAAACTGATCATATAAAAATTTTAGTTAAAATAATGCACCGTTCACATTATGTAAGCACCCAAAATATGTAAGTATTATGCAAATATTAAATATTACTTATTAATAAGTTTGCTTGTAGTTATACAATTATTTTCTGGAATTAATAATTGCATTATTTTGTTATTTGCTTCATTTTTTGAGTCTATTATTTATGATCGCAATTTTCCAAGAGAATCTTAAAACTATTCTCATTATTCTAGCTTACCTAGTCAAACTTATTCCATAATTTATCATGCCCAAATTTTGCTCCACCCTAAATTTGCTATGACTTGAGGCCCACCCATGCCTTGTCCTCCACATGCCCTAAATCAATAAGAACCAGGGGCTTTGATCATCATCTGCTTTTCTCTCTTTACCTTTCTCAGTTTTCACCACACTCCAGCATGGGGCAGAGTCACCTCATTTTCTATTCCCTTCAAATCCTCGCAATAAGCAAAATTTAGCAATGCAGTTCCACAGACTAAGATGAACTAGGAAGAAAAGCCTGGTGATATACTTCCAAAAATCAGCCAATGAAAAACCCTATGTATTACAACCAAAAAAACCGTTACCGTCAAGCTGATTCCAACGCATAGCGATCCTATAGGACACAGTAGAAGTGCCTCATACTGTTTCCAAAGAGCAGCTGATGGATTTGAACTGCCATCCCTTTGGTTAGCAGCCATAGCTCTTAACCACTATACCATGTATCACAACAGTGCAATCTAAAACCAATCATGGAGATGGCACAGGGCTAGACAGCATTTTGTTTCACTGTGCATGGGGTTGCCATGACTTGGGGGCTGACTTGACAGAATTAACAATAAAAACAAGACCTATCTTACAAGAAATATAAAAGAAGTTCTCAAGAGAGAAAGGCAGTGATACAGAACAGAGAACTGGATCTACATGAAGAAAGGAGGAATACTAGAGAAGGAACAAATGAACCTGAAATCTTTTCCTTTTCTGAGTAGGAGTGGTACAGCAGTGGTGGTGAGGGTGAAGGTTGGCTGAGTGCTGGCACTCCTGGGAGGATGCAGGAGGGGCGCAGGGGTCTCAGCCTAGTCAGCCAGCTGAGGACTCCGGGGGTGGGCCACAGGCACCTCACTTCTGGAGGTGGAGGCTATAAAAGTGCTTTGGTTATTGCAGTGCTACATTTATGTGAGGAATTTTCATCATTGTCAGGGTAAGAGAACTTACGTTATGAGCCCATGTTTACATCCGATCTTCCTTTTGAGGCTTATTCTTGCGATGTTCTAATCTTTGTCAGATAAAAATGATATTGAGATTCCAGTGATAACTGAAACAACCCCCATTCTCAATGGGAACTGTGAGTCAGTAAAGAATTCTGAGTCTGTTAACCAAAGCACCAAGCCAGAGAATAAATTAGAATCTGTAGCTTCCACTCGGAAAACACCAAGGTCAAATCTTCCAATGATCCAATGACCCTGAGACTTCAGAATTCCTCCCTTTCAGGCATCACAGACTGCAGGCAGAGAGCCTGTTTCCAAAGATGTACCCCAGAGCAGATGAGGCCTAATGGGCAGCTGGGGCAAGTCATTACTCTCCTCAGCCTCAGCTAAAGTTGCCATAGTAGGACAAGGTATTCCACATGTCACTGAGAAGGCAGAGACTTTTCTTGGAATCCCCAGTCCCAGGGAAATTTTAACTCAAGTCCAATATGTATGAGGAGAGACAAATGCCAAAGAGAATGAAAATGCCTCCCCAATAGCTGGGTTGCTTGGTGTATTCTTGACGTATCTACTGATGTTTAGAACACAGGAAGGAGTGTTATCAGTGGAGGTTTGGATGCCCTAGAATTCACTGGGAAAAAGACAATGGATGTAACAGCTGAAGGTGATCCTGGATTTAAAAAAATCAAGGTTGTGATGAACCAGAATCCTACACTGTCTCAGGTTTTACGAAAGGCAAAGAAGAGAAGAACTATGGACCTCCGATGAAGTTACCATTGAAACTGACAAGAAAACTCATTATGGGCTACTCTCTGATGAATTTCAAGGCCTTTCTCATTTAGAAGCTCTGGCTATGCTTTCCTGAGAAAGTGAAATAAAGGTAAAATCTATCCTTAGTTCCTTGAGTAAAGAATTAGATACTCTAAAACATGAATTAGAGCATATCAAAGAGGCATTTTCCCTAACTGAGTTTTGTGAGGAAGAAAAAGAAAAGAAAAAAGGAGATGAATACTTTACCAAAGAGGTAACAGGTAACAAAACTGTTTTCCTAGCCGCACACCTCCTCCAAACCAGAAACACTGGCCAGAGCAAGAAATACTGCCTCCAAAAGGATCCAGACATCTCTTACCAAGCCTTTAGCACAGAAAGTAGTAGGGGAAAAAAAGTTGGAAGCGGAAAGTACTGAGCAAGTCAATAACAATGCAACAGAGGATATCCATACATTTGCATTCTGGAGCCTAGCAAAACTGACTGCCTGCTCAATTTAACTGTTCCACAAAACAGCAATGCTGGTTCTGCGTGGCCAGAAGCAGGAAGTGACAGCCATAGAATGGAGCAGAAAACCCTTTCCCAGGTGACACTTGTGCTGTGTAAAGAGTTGTCCACTGTCTACACAGTTCACCACCAAACGACTGCTAAGGTGGTGATCAAACAAAAGGCAGATTAGCCCGTTAATCACTGAGGTATTTCTTGAGACATCGGACAGCGCTTAATACATACAGGATGACTTTCAGCTACTCCTACCTGTACTGGAGATCTCTCTCCTTGAGATCAAGACTGAATCACCGAAGGCATGAGTTGCAGGTTCTGTGGTGTTTGTGAGAGTGATGAAGAAGAGATTTGACTTGATGTCACTTTCTTCTGGGTATGCTCCAGAGTTGAGGAAAAAGGGTTATTTTAAAACTGAAAAATCCTGGCAGGAGAGCAAGCTTAAAGAGAAAGTTTGTTGCCTTTACTGCTTGGCTGAAGTAGTCAGGCCCTTACTCTACTATTACTCATTGTTATAATTAAATTTGAAAACACCCTTTTATACAAAGTCTAAGGATAATGGCTCTAGATAAAGGTTAGTGGAGCACGCAGGCAAAAATGCTATTCTTTGACATGATACAAAACACTAACGATTTTGCCATGCATGTAACTAGTCTTTACCCAAGAGAGTAAGAATTTTGTATTCTAGAATTCACATGCTCGGCTTATTAATACCACCTACTTTTTCCTTTCTAGAATAATATCCCACCATTTGTCAGTTTGTTGTACTGTTGTGGCTTGCATGTTGTTGCAATGCTGGAAGCTATGCCATCAGAATTTCAAATACCAGTGGGGTCACTCTTGGTGGACAAGTTTCACCAGAGCTTCCAGACTAAGGCTAGGAAGGAGGACCTAGCAATCTACTTCCAAAAAAAAAAAAAAAAATGTATGTGTGTGTGTGTGTATGTATGTGTGTATGTATGTATATTTTAGCCAGTGGAAACACTGGTGGAACACTGTCTGATACAGTGCTGGAAGATGAGCCCCTCAGGTTGGAAGACAACTCGAAATCAGACCAGGGGAAGATCTGCCTCCTCAAAGTAGAGTTGACCTTAATGACGTGGATTGAGTCAAGCTTTTGGCACCTTCATTTGCTGATGTGGCACAACTCAAAATGAGAGGGGACAGCTGCAAACATAGCAGCAGTCAAGAAATCTGACTTCGAGTAACGATCTGTACTCTGATTAATGTAAAACTGAAAGATTTATTGAAAGAAGAGACAGCTCCAGCTGGGAATAGACTGACCTCCATGTGGTGGAATTTAGTAATTCAAAAACGGCAGAGGGGGAAACAATTTTATAGGAGGCAAAAAAATGAATATGAAACACGTTACTTGACTGGTATTTACAAGCTTAGATCACCAAAATATATTACTCGATTGGTAGTTCCTTTTAAGGCAGGGCTTCCAGTGGCAGGATTTGTAAAGGATGGATTCCTGTAGCAGAACTTGTTAGGACTTCCTGCGCCAAACCCTGTAAGGTGACTGGCTTAAAGAGATATACACCTATTTCTTTGGTTACAGTGTGGCATTTACACGGGTACGTGACAGGGAGGGGTCGCAGTGTAGTTACTTCACCATTTCCGGACATTCCTCTCTTAGAAACAGTACGGAAAGATGGCTGCCACTAGGGTGAAAACAGAACCAGCAAACAAGGAATCATACCCTATCCTCAAACTGGCCATTTTGGATCTCATTAGTCACCTCAATTTTTTTTTTAATTCCCTTACACAAATCACATGACATATTGTATTGGGCAGCTCTGCTGCAAAAGACCTCTTTAAAGTGTTAAATAGCGAAGATTTCACTTTGAAAACTAAGGTGCACCTAACTCAAGCCCTGATATTTTCAATTGCCTTAGGCATGCAAAAGCTGGACAGTGAATAAGGAATACCACAGAAGAATTGACGCATTTGAATTACGGTGTTGCCAAAGAATATTTAGTATACCCTGTACTGCCAGAAGAATGAACTCTGTCTTGGAAGACAGCCAAAATGCTCCTTGGAAGCGAGGATAGCGAGACTTCATCTCGCATACTTTGGACACATTATCAGGAAGGACATCATGCTTAGCAAAACAGAGGTTCAGTGAAAAAAGACGACCTTCAACAAGATGGACTGACACAGTGGCTGCAACAATGAACTGAAACAGTGACAATTATGAAGATGGCGCAGAATCGAGCGGTGTTTGTTCTGTTGTACACTGGGTCACTATGAGTCAGAACTGATTCGGCAGCACCTGAAAACAACAACAAAGAATAAGAAAACTGAGTATGTATAAACTCTGTAATGATTACCCTTTATCACATGAATTTTTGGAAATGATTAGGAAGTTGCATCTGCTCCTTTGTTCTTAGCAGATAATTGGCATTAAGGAGAAAGTTGTAGAATATTGTATTTGTAGACACATAAAATTAACTATTACAAAGTGTCCCTGGCTTCAAATAGCTTCCCGGCCCTCACCCTAGTAAGCTTCAAGTTATAGCTAAACCCACTTAACTGGATTCAAGACCAGTAAGTGCAACTTTAAGAAATGGTTTCGTGTTTGCAGATATTCTGTCTCTCCAGGATATTTTTCATGTATACCCTACACGCAGGACACGCAGGATAAATATTATAACAGCCAACTCCAAAGGAACTGAAGTTCTTTTAGTAATGGGTTTGTTATTGTCTGAATGTTTTTGAAGCTGACTTTATAGTCCCATAGAAATGATGTTCATTTATAAGAGGATTTAACCTATAAGACCCAATTTTTTTTCCTCATTCTTTAATGTATTCTTTAGCATGTTTTTAGATGTAACTTTTATCCTGAAGGTCTTAAGCTTCTTTTGCTCCATTCAACAACTTTAACTTAAGAGACTATTAAGGTGCCATCTTCCTAAAGGCTATTTTGGTACCCAATCTTTGTAAAAAGTTCTCCAACATTTTGTTTTTAATGACTCATTAACTTTGGAAAGCTCTTCAACTCATTTTCCAAAACCTTTGAAATTAAACTCAATAATTGTATCAAAAGTTTTTCTTATTCTTGAAATGATATTAAAAATAATTGCATGTTCAAAATAAGAGCAACAAACTACTCAGTGATTATAGCTTATGGATAAATAAAATGAATGACAAATATAGGATATATAAGGGGTGGCATAGAGGAATTGAGAGTACAATGTTATAAGCTAACTACACTACCTGTGAAGTGGTATAGTATTAAATGAAAATGGATTTAGATTAGCTGTAGATGTATACTGTAAGCCCCAGGGGAGCCGCTACAAAATAAGATAAAAAGACCAAAAACCAAACCAAACCCAGTGCCATGGAGTCAATTCCGACTCATAGCGACCCTATAGGACAGAGTAGAACTGCCCCATAGAGTTTCCAAGGAACGCCTGGCGGATTCAAACTGCCAACCCTTTGGTTAGCAGCCATAGCACTTAACCACTATGCCACCAGGGTTTCCAAAATAAAAAGAATTATGATTAATAGGCTAAAAGAGGAAAGAAAATGGAATCATATAAAATGCTCGATTAAAATCAGAGAAGGCAGATGAGGAGGGTGTCATGGATTGAATTGTGTCCCCCCAAAATATCTGTCAAATTGGCTAGGTCATGATGCCCTTGTATGATGGTATGATTGTCTACCATTTTATCATCTAATGTGATTTTCCTATGTACTGTAAATCTTACCACTATGATGTAATAAGATGGATTAGCAGCAGTTATACTGATGAGGCCTGCAAGACTGGATAGTGTCTTAAGCCAATCTCTTTTGAGATATAAATGAAAGCAGTGAGCAGAGAGATATGGGAACCTCATACCACCAAGAAAGCAGCACTAGGAGCAGAGTGTGTTCCTTTGGACCTGAGGTTCCTGCATTGAGATGCTCCCAGACCAAGGGAAGACTGATGACAAGGATCTTCCTCCAAAGCCGATGGAGAGAAAAAGCCTTCCCCTGGAGCTGGTGCCCTGAATTTGGACTTCTAAGCCTACTAAACTGTGAGAGAATGAACTTCTCTTTGTTAAAGCCGTCTACTTGCGGTATTTCTGTTATAGCAGCACTAGACGACTAAGACAGAGGGGAAAACAAGAAAACAAACACAGAACAAGGGCAAAGAATACAAAACAGTTACAAATATGGTAGATACTCATCCAGCTACATCAAAGATCAATTTAAATATGAATGATCTAAATGCACCAATTAAAGCACAATGACAGTGGATCAAAAAAGAAACACAAAACAGAAAATCACGTTCTACAAGAAATTTACTTTAAATGTAAAGACACAGATTAAAACAACGGAGAAAGATATACCATGCTAACACAGATGTTTTCTCCAGAAAAGATGAAGAACTTACATTAATTTCAGATAAAATCAACTTCAGAACAAGGGAACTGATCAGAAAGGCATTACATAACAATAAGGGGGTCAGTTCTCCAAGAAGCCATTACAATCTTTAATGTGTATGCAGCTAACAACAGACCATCAAAACAAGGAAAGCAAAAACAAAAGGAAAGAAAAACAGACAAATCTACTATTACACATGGAAACTTCAACATCCCTTTTATCAAAAATTAACAAATCAATCAGGCAGAAATTCAGTATACAGTTGAAATGAATAGCACTATCAGTCAACTAGAGCTAATCAACATTTATAGACTACTTCACCCAACAACACAGAATACATATTCTGCTCAAGTGCACATGGAAACATTCACCAAGGCAGACCATAATCTGGGCCACAAAATATACCTCAACAGATTTTTTAAGAACAGAAATCATACAAAGTCTGCTCTGAAACCACAATGGAATTAAACTAGAAATCAGTAACAGAAAGATGGAAAAATCCCCAAATATCTGTAGATTAAACAACACATTACTAAATAAAACATGGGTCAAATAAGAAGTCTAAAAAAAAAAACCTGAATGAGAATGAAAATACTTAGATTTGTGGAATTCATGAAAGCCGTGCTTAAAGCAAAATTTATAGCACTTAATGCATTATTAGAAAAAAGGGAGATCTAGGAGGCGGGGCCAAGATGGTGGAGTAGTTAGACACTTCCTGTGTTCCCTCTTACAGAAAAGACCCCAAAAAGCAAGTGAACCGATTATATGTGACAATCTAGGAGGCCTGAACATCAAAGGCAAAGTTGAGGAATCAGACTGAGGGGCAAGAGGAGGGACAGACGGTTCAGAGGCAGCATCGAGTTGCCACACCTGGCCCAGCAGGAACCCTGAAGGCTCGATCGACTGACCTGTGTAGTGAGGCAAGCAGTGGCTCTCAGAACGCGTATCCCATATCAGGAGAGGCCAAGTGGTGGAGTCTGCTCAACCCTCCAGAACCAGCGAGAAGAGGTAATCGGTAAAAGATAAGTACATGCGTCTAACCTTCCACAAGGAGCAAAAAATATCCCCTTTGGGAAGAACCTCTCTCCTATTTACCTGCACCTTCCCTGCTCTACACTGGGTCTGAGGCAGCTTCAGAGGCTGCCTCATCCCCTGGGCTGGAAGTAGGACCTATGACACACCCTTAGAAATTTTTCCAGCTTTGGACAGGGAACAAATTAACAGGAAAAAATAATCTGCTCGCTCTCCTAAGCCGGGAACACACGGAAGGCAAAGCCCCTTTGCCTAGGCACAAGCATAAGTGCTCCATGGACTCTAAATACCTTTCACCCCTGCACAGACCTGGGTGAGCCCATTTCGACAGCATAGGCCCTTATTGGCACAGTACCACAGGGAATGCACCTGAAGCCTACTTTCAACTGTATCAACAAGAAGGAGGAGTGGCAGATTTGTGGCATCTGACAGCGCCCTGCCTATTAAGCAGGGTCCTCACCTACCCACATCAGGGACCGGAGGACTGGTGGCTCCACCAAGACCACCTAGCCACCCATGACAGTGGTCAAGAATAAGTGATGCTACCCAAACCTTACAGTAACAAAATTAGTTGCCCACAGTCCAGATGCAAAACCCACCTACTTACGCGCTCTACGGAACAAGAACACGCTTCCCTCCCACTCAGGGGCAGCTGTCAGCCCCCTAAATTGTGCAGCACATGGCCCCCTACAGCAGCCACATGCCTGTGTCTACAACAATCACCCTAGCGCATCTAGGATTGTAGCTGAAAGCCTGTACCACACACTTGGTTACTTAACATCTGGACACTTGAACTGAATCCACACAAGAAAAGTAAAAGGACTTGTGGGCTCACATACCTAGTAACAGCTCTAACCACCTGATGACAGGATGTGAGAGATTCAAAGACACGAATAATCAAACTAGCTCACACAACCAGGCTATTAGTGCATATCAAAACAAAACAAAAAGCTAGGACACAGTAAGCAAACACAAAATAAATAACTTATTGATGGCTTGGAAACAACAGTCAATACCAAATCACAAAGAAGAGGGAGACCATGATGGCTTCGGCAAGTCACCAAAACAAAGAAACAAAAACCTTCCAGAGGAAGATAACTTTTTAGAAATACTGGAGGTAGAATTCAAAAGATCAATATACAGAGATCTTCAGATCAGGCGAAACGCAGAACAAGCCAAGGAATATACAGATAAAGCAACAGGGAAGCAAGAATCCAGAGGGACAGCAAGCAGAAATCCAAAAGATCAACAATAAAATTTCAGAGTCAGACAACTCAATAGAAAGTCGTAGGAGCAGAACTGAGGCAATGGAAGTCAGAATAAGTGAGAATGAAGATAAAGCAAGTGACACCAACTTATTTGAGGAAAAATCAGATAAAGGAATTAAAAAAAAAAAAAACGAAAAAGTCCTAAGAATTATGTGGGACTCTGTCAAGAGGAATAATCTATGAGTGACTGGAGTACCACGACAGGGTGTGTGTGTGTGGGGGGGGTTGTGACAGAAAATACAGAGAGAATTGTTGGCAGAAAACTTCCCTGATATTGTGCAACATGAGAAGATATCTATCCAAGAAGCTCACTGAATCCCACACAGGGTAGATTCCAAAAGAAAGTCACCAACATATATCACAAGCAAACTTGCCAAAACCGAAGATAAAAGAATTTTAAGAGCAGATAGGGATAAACAAAAAATCATCTACAAAGCAGTCAATAAGACTAAGTACTGACTACTCAGCAGAAACCATGCAGGCAAGAAGGCACTAGGATGACATATATAAAGTCTTGAAGAAAAAAAATGCCAGCCAAGAATTACATACCCAGCAAAACTGTCTTTCATATATGATGGTGAAACAAGGGCATTTCCAGATAAACAGAAGTTAAGGGAATTTGTAAAAACCAAACCAAAATTAAAATAAATACTAAAGGGAGTCCTCAAGTTAAAGTATCAATAACATCAGGTAACAATCCAAGACTAGAACACAGGACTGAACAACCAGACATCAACCAAGATGAGGAAGCCACAAAAATAAAGCTAAACACTGGAAGTACGGCAACAGAGATCAATATGTAAAAACTGACGCACTAAAAAAGAGGGACTAAATAATGTAGTCACAGGTCTTTCACATGGAGAGGAAGTCAATGCATTATAGGAAATAAAACATCGGTTTAAACTTAGAAAAATAAGGGGAATTATTAAGGTAATCACAAAGGAAACTAACAATCCTACACATCAAAATAAAAATCAAGAAAAACAAAGATTCAGCAAATACGAAATCAAAAACAATGAAAAGAAAATACAAAAAGAAAATCAACTCAGCACAAAAAATTAAGTGGAATAAAGAAACTGTCAACAATACACACACACACACACAAATACATCAAAATGACAGCACTAAATTCATACCTATAATAATTATGCTGAATGTACACAGACTAAATGCACCAATAAAGAAACAGAGAGCAGCAGAACAGATTAAAAAACACAATTCGTCTACACGGTGCCTACAAGAGACACACCTTAGACTCAAAGACACAAACACTAAAACTCAAAGAATAAATATATATGTGAAGCAAACAACAATCAAAGAACAAAAGGAGTAGTAATATTAATCTCTGACAAAATAGACTTCAAAGGAAAATCCATCAAAAAGGATAAGAAAGGATACTATGTAATCATTAAAGGAACAATAGAAAAGGAGGGCATAACCGTAATAAACAGTTACACACCCAAAAACAGGACTGCAAAATACATAAAACAAACATTGAAAACAGAAACGGACAGCTCCACAATAACAGTACAAGAATTCATACCACTTTCAGTGAAGGACAGAACATCCAGAAAGAAGCTCAATAAACACACGGAAGAGCTAAACACCATGACCAATCAACTTGATCTCATAGACATATACAGAACACTCCACCCAAGACAGCCAAATATACTTTCTTCTCCAATGCACATGGACCATTTTCCAGAACAGACCATATATTAGGCCACGAAGTAAGCCTTGACAGAATCCAAAGCATCTTTTCTGATCATAAAGTCATAAAAGTAGAAATCAGTAACAGAAAAAGCAAAAAAAAAAAAAAAAAAAAATCAAATACTTGGAAAATGAATAACTCCTCCCTCAAAAACTACTGGGTTATAGAAGAAATTAAGGACAGAACAAAGAAATTCATAGAATCAAAAGAGAATGAAAACACACCCTACCAGAACTTTTGGGACACAGCAAAAGCAGTGCTCAGACGTTAATTTATAGCAATAAATGCACACATACAACAAACAGAAAGGGCCAGAATCAAAACATTAACCCAACAATTCAAAAAAAACAGAAAGAGAGCAGCAAAAGAAGCCCTCAGGTACCAGAAGAAAGGAAATAATTAAAATTAGAGCAAAATTAAGTGAAACAGAAAAACAATTCTAAGTGTTAACAAGACCAAAAGTTGGCTCTTGGAAAAGACCAACAAAATTGATAAACCATTGGCCAAACTAACAAAAGAAAAACAGGAGAGGAAGCAAATAACCCAAATAAGAAATGAGATGAGCGACATCACAACAGACAGAACTGAAATTAAAAGAATCATGAAACAATACTATGAAAATTTGTACTCCAAAAAACTTCAAAACCTAGACGAAATGGACAAATTTCTAAAAACACAGTACCCACATAAATTAACACAAATAGAGGTAGAATAACTAAATAAACCTATAACACAAGAAGAGACTGAAACAGTAATTTTAAAACTTGTAAAAACAACAACAACAAAAGCCCTGACCCAGATGGCTTCACTGGAGAATTCTACCAAGCTTTCAGAGAAGAGTTAACACCACTACTACTAAAGGTATTTCAGAGCATAGAAAAGGATGGAATACTCCCAAACTCATTCTATGAAGCCAGCATAACCCTGATACCAAAATCAGGTAAAGACTCCACAAAAAAAGAAAACTACAGACCGACATTCCTCATGAATACAGATGGAAAAATCCACAAGAAAATTCTAGCCAACAGAATTCAACAACATATCAAAAAAATAATTCACCATGTCCAAGACGGATTCATACCAGGTATGCAGGGATGGTTCAACATTAGAAAAACAATCAAGGTAATCCCTCATATAAATAAATCAAAAGACAAGAACCACATGATCTTATCAATTCACGCAGAAAAGACATTTGACAAAGTCCAACACCCATTCATGATAAAAACTCTCAGCAAAATAGGAACAGAAGGGAAAGTCCTCAGCATAATAAACAGCATTTATACAAAGCCACAGCCAACATCATCCTAAATAGAGAGAGTCTGAAAGCATTCCCCTTGAGAACCCGAACCAGAAAAGGATGCCCCTTTATCACCACTGTTATTCAACATTGTGCTGGAGGTCCTAGCCAGAGCAATGAGGCAAGAAAATGAAATAAGGGACATTGAAACTGGTAAGGAAGAAGTAAAAGTACCCCTGTTGGCAGATGATATGATCTTACACATAGAAAACCCCAACGAATCAACAAGAAAACTATTAGGATGAATATAAGATTTTGGCAAAGTATCAGGATACAAGATGAACATAAAAAAATCAGCTGGATTCCTCTACACCAACAAAAACAACTTCAAAGATAAAATCGCCAACCAGTATCATTTACAATAGCGCCCAAGAAAAGAAAATACTTAGGAATAAATCTAACCAGAGACATAAAAGACCTATACAAAGAAAACTATAACACACTACTGCAAGAAACCAAAAAAGACCTACATAAGTGGAAAAACGTACCTTGCCCATGGATCAGAAGACTCAACATTGTAAAGTCTATTCTACCCAAAGCGATCTACAGATACAATGCAATCCCAATCCAAATTCCAGTGGCATTGGAATTCAACTTCCAACGGAAAGGGAAGAGGCCCTGGATAAGTAAAGCACTACTGAAGAATAAAAACAAAGTGGGAGGCCTCACACTACCTGATTTCAGAAACTATTATATGCCACAGAAGTCAAAACAGCCCGGTATTGGTACAACAACAGATACATAGACAAATGGAACAGAATTGAGAATCCAGACATAAATTCATCCACCTATGAGCAGCTGATATTTAACAAAGACCCAAAGTCTATTAAATGAAAAGACAGGCTCTTTAACAAATGGTGCTGGCATAACTGGATATTGATCTGCAAAAAAACAAAGCTAGACCCAAACCTCACACCATGCACAAAAACTAAGTCAAAATGGACCAAAGACCTAAATATAAAATCCAAAACGACAAAGATCATGGAAGAAAAAACAGAGACAACTCTAGGAGCCCTAATACATGGTATAAACAGAATACAAAACATTACTAACAATGCATAAACACCAGAAGAGAAACTGGGAACTCCTAAAAATCAAACACTTATGCTCATCGAAAGGCTTCACCAAAAGAATAAAAAGACAACCTACAGGCTGGGAAAAACTTTTTGGCTATGACAAATCTGATCAACGTCTAATCTCTAAAATCTACAAGATACTGCAAAACCTCAACAACAAAAAGAAAAATAACCCAATTAAAAAATGGACAAAGGATAGGAACAGGCACTTCACCAAAGAAGACATTCAGACAGCTAAGAGATACATGAGGAAATGCTCACGACCATTAGCCATTAGAGAAATGCAAATCAAAGCTATGATGAGATACCATCTCACCCCAACAAAAAAAGGCTAGCATTAATCCAAAAAACACAAAATAACTGTCGGAGAGGTTGTGGAGAGACTGGAACACTTATACACTGCTGGTGGAAAGGTAAAATGGTACAACCACTTTGGAAATCGATTCAGCACTTCCTTAAAAAGCTAGAAATAGAAATACAATACGGTCCAGCAGTCCCACCCCAAAGAATGTATCCTAGAGAAATAAGGGCTGTCACACAAATAGATATATGCACACCAATGTTCACTGCAGCACTGTTCACAACAGCAAAAAGACGGAAACAACCTAGGTGCCCATCAATGAACGAATGGATAAATTATGGCATATTCACACGACGGAATACTATGCAATGACAAAGAACGATGAATCCGTGAAACATCTCATAGCATGGATGAACTTGGAAGGCATTATGCTGAGTGAAATCAGTCAGTCGCAAAAGGATAAACATTTTATCAGACCACTAATATAAGAACTTCAGAAAAGAAGAAAACATTCTTTGATGGTTGTAAGGGTGGGGAGGGATTATCTTAGGTGACAGAAAAGATAACACACACACAGTACAGGGAAAGTCAGCACAGCTGGACTAAACAAAAAGCTAGGAAATTTCCTGAATAAAACCAAACACTTAAGAGGGACAGAGTACCATGGGCAAGGGTCTGGGGACCATGGTTTTAGAGGGCATCTAGGTCAATTGGCATAACAAAGTTTATTAAGAAAATGTTCTGTATCCCACTTTGGTCAGTGGCATTTGGGGTCTTAAAAGCTAGCGAGCAGCCATCTAAGATGTATCAACTGATCTGAACCCAACCAGAGCAAAGGAGAATGAAGAACACCAAAGATACAAGGAAAATATTAGCCCAAGAAACAAAAAGGGCCACATAAGCCAGAGACTCCATTAGCCTGAGACCAGTAGAAGTTTGTGGTGCCTTGTTACACCAATGACTGCCCTGACAGGGAACATAACAGAGTCCCTGATGGAGCAGGAAAAAAGTGGGATGCAGAACTCAAATTCTAGTAAAAAGATGAGACTTAATGGCCTGAGACTGGAGGAACCCCAGAAGACATGGACCCCAGACTCTCTGTTAACCCAGAACTAAAACTATTCCAGAAGCCATCTCTTCAAAGATTAGACTGGAGCATAAGACATAAAATGATAACGCACGAAGAGTGCGATTCTTAGTTCAAGTAGATACATGTGACTAAATGGGTAGCTCCTTCCCTGAGGCAAGATGAAAGGCTGAAAAAGGCAGGAGCTGGTTGAATGGATGTGGGAAATTAGAGGTGGAAAGGAGCAGCATCATGATAAATTATAGGGATAGCAACTAGGGCTACATAATAACGTGTGTATAAACTTCTGCAAGAGAAACTAACTTGAGCTGTAAATTTTCACTTCAAACACAATAAAAAAAAGGGAGACCTAAAGTCTCACTATAATGTCAGTTTGTCATACTGCAGTGGCTTGCATGTTGCTGTGATACTGGAAGCTCTGCCAGTGGTATTTCAATTACCAGCAGGTTCATCCATGGTAGACATACTTTAGCAGAGCTTTCAGATTAAGACAACTAGGAAGAAGGGCCAGACAGTCTACTTCTGAAAAAATTTGACAGTTAAAGCCTTATGAATAAAAGCAGGACACTGTGTGATAAAGGGCTGGAAGATGAGCCTCTTGGGTTGGAAGGCACTCCAACTACAACTGGGGAAGAGCTGCCCCCTCAAATTAGTCGACCTTAATGATGTGGAAGGAGTCAAGCTTTTGGGGCCTTCATTTGCTGATGTGGCATGACACAAAATAAGAACGTTGCTGCTGTTTTTCTTAGGTCCCGTCAAGTCGGTTCTGACTCATAGAGACCCTATGCACAACAGAACGAAACACTGCCCGGTCCTGTGCCATCCTCACAATCATTATTATGCTTAAGCTCACTGTTGCAGCCACCATGTCAATCCACCTCGTTGAAGGTCTTCCTCTTTTCTGCCGACCCTGTACTCTGCCAAGCATAATGTCCTTCTCCAGGGACTCATCCCTCCTGACAACATGTCCAAAGTATGTAAGACGCAGTCTTGCCATCCTTGCCTCTAAGGAGCATTCTGGTCGCACTTCTTCTAAGACAGATTTGTTCATTCTTTTGGCAGTCCATGGTATATTCAATATTCTTTGCCAACACCACAATTCAAAGGCGTCAACTCTTCTTCAGTCTTCCAGCTTTCACGTGCATATGATGCGATTGAAAATACAATGGCTTGGGTCAGACGCACCCTAGTCTTCAGGTGACATCTCTGCTCTTCAACACTTTGAAGAGGTCCTTGTAGCAGATTTGCCCAATGCAAATGCATCTTCTGATTTCTTGACTGCTACTTCCATGGCTGTTGATTGTGGACCCAGGTAAAATGAAATCCTTGACAACTTCAATTTTTTCTCCATTTATCATGATGTTGCTCATTGGTCCAGTTATGAGAATAAGCAGCGGTAAACATGCATTAATAATCAGAACATGGAATGTACGAAGAATGCATCTAGGAAAATTGGAAGTTGTCAAAAATTTAATGGAATGTATAAAGATCAATATCCTAGGCATTAGTGAGCTGAAGTGGACTGGTATTGGCCATTCTGAATCAGACAATCATATGGTCTACTATGCTGGGAACAACAATTGAACAGGAATGGTGTTGCATTCGATAACAAAAAGAACTTTTCAAGATCTATCCTGAAGTACAATGCCACTAACCATTTGGCTACAAGGGAATCAAATTTACGCACCAACCACTAATGCCAAAGATGAGGAAATTGAAGATTTTTACCAACTTCTGCAGTCCGAAATTGATCCAACATGCAATCTACATGCACTGATAATTACTGGTGATTGTAATGCAAGGTTGGAAACGAAGGAAGAGGATTGGTAGTTGAAAGACATGGCCCTGGTGATAGAAACGATGCCGGAGATTACATGATAGAATTTCATCATTGCAAATTCCTTTTTTCAACATAAATGCTGACTACGCACGTAGACCTCACCTGATAGAAAACACACAAACAGATCGACTGCATTTGCAGAAAGAGATGATGGAAAAGCTTAATATCATCAGTCAGAACAAGGCCAGGGACTAACTGTGGAACAAACCATCAACTGCTTATATGCAAGTTCAAGTTGAAGTTGAAGAAAATTAGAATAAGTCCACGAGAGCCAAAGTAAAACCTTGATTATATTCCACCTGAATTTAGAGCCTATCTCAAGAACAGATTTGACGCACTGAACACTAACAACGGAAGACCAGTCAAATTGTAGAATGATATCAAGTATACCGTATGTAAAGAAAGAAAAACATTATTAAAAACACAAGAAAAAAAAAAAAAGACCAAAACAGATGTCAGAAGAGACTCTGAAACATGCTCTTTAATGTAGGGTAGCTAAAGTGAATGAGAGAAATGATGAGATAAAGGACCTGAAATAACAAAGCAAAATTATGAAAAGTGTAAGACCTGGAGTTAGAAAACCAAAAGGGGGCCTTTGGCCAACATCGCGCCATAGACAGAAGCACCATGCTGTCCCTCCACAGCAAAGACCCGAAAAACTAAGTAAAACAGAGATAAAAGCCAATCCTGGAACTCGAAGTGTCAAATGAAGAGATAAAGAACCCAGCCAAGCACCAAATGGAGTAAGAAACTGACACAGAACAGAGAGCAAGGAGAGATACATGCGGAGGTCCCCTATCAGCAAATGCAGCACAGATGTGACATCTTGGACTCCTGTTGGGAGATCAGCGGACAGAGAGCACGGGAAAGCAGCTTCACAGAGCTCCCAGCAGGAGACAAAGCACTCGGGAACCGGCGATACACGCCTTCCACCTCCCATCCCCTCCCTGTTGCTCTACCTCCACACTTCATGCCTGGCAGTGGTGGCTCTGCTGGCCCGGAAGAGCAGCGACCTTGCTGCTTGGATTAGCTCCACTCACATTGGAGATCAGTGGACAGGGATTACAGGATAGCAGCTTCACGAAGTTTGCAGCAGGAGACAGAGCACCCAGTAACCAGCAATATATGCTTTCCTAACCCCCACACTTCTTCCCCAAGCCCCCTCGCCCCCTCTGCTTCCCGCTGGCCACAATCTCTTGGCTGGGAGGCAACTGCTTTGGCCCCAGGCTGCTTGGATTCACTTCACCCACAATGGCTGGCTCCTTGAGTGCCATTTGTTGCTGATGTTGCTTTTTTCTGTTTCTTTTGGTTTCTTCCAAGACTCCCACCACCTCCCCATCCTTTCCCTTGAACACCTGGCTCCATGTGCCATTCTTGCTCCTTTCTTGAAAGCCTGTGATGCACCACTCGACTGGGGAACCACACCCGAGGCCTGTGACACCACACTGGTGGGATCCCTGGGTTTTTTTTTTTTTGCTTGGTTTGTTTTCTTTTTCTTTTCGCAGCTTGGGAGCCCCTTCTAGCCAGGCTGCACCGCATGGCTTACGAGCCACTTTCCCAGTCTGTGCAGCCACACAGGTAGGATCCCTGGGGCCTTTCCTTTCCTTTTCCTTTATTTCTCAGTTCTCATCTCTCTGTACTTATCTTCTTTTCCTGTCTCCTGAATACCTGGCACTCTGTGACATCTATACCCCCTCTACACAGGCTATGCTGCGCAACCTGGGAGCCATATTCCCGATCTTTGTAGCCACACCAGTGGGACTCCTAGGGGCTTTTTTTTTTTTCAAAATTTTTCTAGTAATTTTTTTTTTATTTTTTGTTCCTCTCCATTTCTCAATTTCTCAACTCTCCACTCCAACAGCAAGTTCCTTTACCACTCTTTTTGTTTGTTTTTAGCTCCTGCTTCTCTCTCTCCTCTTTCTCATACGCGTATTAGCTCAACACATCACAACCTCCCCCTCTCCTTCCTGCCTACCTGAACAGTGCGCTGAACATCATACCTCCAAGCAGCACCAGCATGGCCTACCAGAACCTACCCAGCACTGATTCCCGGCCCTCCCCGTTGGCCCTAGTATGTGCCACAAACAATCCATCCCAGCCTCTCCCCTTCAGATGGACCTACCCTGCTGCACCATAGCTGAGCAACTGACCTGCCCATTAGACAAGGGGGTAAAAAAATATCACGACCACAGATGAGTAAACATCTAAGAACACACAGCCCGCCTGCTCAGACATAACCAAATAAAACAAAAAATCAGGACGAAACAAACAGATCTACAATCAATAAATGAAAATAAGTAAAATGCTCTGAAGACAGCAGACAATATGAAAAAAAAAAAAAAAAGCACAGGACAGTTCTAGTAGATATCCAAAATAAAATACCAGATGAATTCCAGTAGAAGAAAAAGCACTAGAACTCCCAGACAGGAAACGCAAATCTCCAATATTCAGAGGTATCCAACAGTTGAAGCAAAAAGCATTAAAAAGAAAAAATAGACAAATTCACAGAAAAGGCAGGAAAATTCATGGAATATGCAGACAAAACAATGGAAGAATTCAGGAAAATAATACAGGAACAAAATGCCAAAATAAATTTACAACTAGAAATAATACAAAAACAACAATTAGAAATCTAAAACATAAACAAGACTTCAGAAATGGACAGTGTCACAGGAGGACTGAAAAGCAGGTTTGAAACGATGGAAGACGGGCAGTGAAATTGAAGACAAACACATGGATAAAACTCTGAGGAAAAATCGAAAACAACGTAGAAAAATGAAGAAACCCTGAGAATTATGTGGGATGCAATCAAAAGCAAAAATGTGCTAGTGAGTGGAGTTTGAGAACAGGGGGAGAAAACAGAAAACACAGAAAGGATCGCTGAAGAAATGTTGACAGAAAACTTCCTGAATATCATGAAAGATGAACAGATGACCATACAAGAACCTCAAACAACCCTATATAGGTTAGACCCCAAAGGAAAATCACCAAGGCGTATTATAATCACACTTGCTAAAATCAAAGAAAAAGGAGAAATCCAGAGAGCAGCTCGAGAAAAACAAAAAGTCACATAAACAGGAGAAACAACATGACTAAGCTTTGACTATTCAGCAGAAACCATGCAGACAAGAAGGGATGACACATATAAAACCTTGAAAGAAAAAAACTGCCAACCAAGAATAATACATACTGCAAAACTTTCATTCAAATATGATGGTGAAATTAGGACATTTCCAGATAAACAGAAATTAAGGGGATACGTAAAAACCAAACCAAACCTACAAGAATTACTAAAGGGAGTCCTTTGGTCTGGGAACAAACAACGCAGACCACAGCCTGAATCTAGGACACAAGATTGTACCAGCCATATACGAACCTAAGAAATGAACAGTTAAAGACTATTCAAAACCAAAAGAATTACAACAGGGAACCAGAGAGGTTAATCTGTAAACGACAACAATGTCAGAACAATAAAAGATGGAATAAACAGTGTAGGTATAAAACTTTCTAATAAAAAGGATGATAAGGCAATACCAAGTAACAGACCGGTTCAAACTTATGAAGATAATGGTAAATTTCAAGATAACCACAGAGAAAGTTAAAAAAAACTACTCATCAAAATAAAGAAGAAAAACGTAGTCTCAATAAAAACAAAAGTAATGATGAAAAAGAAATACCCAAACAAAAGTAATTCAGCACAGGAGATTAAGAGGAACAAAGAAAATGTCAGTACCACAAAAAAAAAAAAAAAAAAAAAGAGAGGAAACTACAAAATGAAAGCAACAAACTCACACCTATCAATAATTACAAATGAATGTAAATGGCCTAAAAGCACTCATATAGAGACAAAGAGTGACAGAATGGATAATAAAACAGGATCCATCAAAATGCTGTCTACGAGAGACACACCTTAGGAACAAAGAAGTAAATTTATTAAAAATCAAAGAATGGAAAAAAAAATCAAGCAAATAACTACCAAAAAAGAGTAGAAGTGGCAACACTAATCTCACATAAAATAGACTTTAAAGCAAAATGCACCAGAAAAGACAAAGAAGGGCACTATATAAGGATAAAAGGGACGATCAATCATGAAAACTTAACCATAATAAACATCTACACACTGAATCACAGGGTTCCAAAACACATAAAACAAACTCTAACGGCACTGAAAAGAGAAACTGACAATTCCACAATAATAGCAGGAGACTTCAACACACTACTCTCAGTAAAGGACAGAACATCAGGAAAGAAACTCAACTAACATACAGGACAGCAAAAGGGCACATCAGCTAGCTTGACCTCATAGACATATACAGAACATCCAAAAGCTGCAAAGCACACATTCTTTTCCGACGCACATGGAACGTTCTCCAAAATAAACCACATCTTAAGTCACAAAGCAACCCTCAACAAAATCCAAAACACTGAGATAACACAAAGTTATATTCTCTGACCACAATGCCATCAAAGTAGAAATGAACAACAGGAAGAGCAAGGGGAAAAAAAAATAAGTTACATGGAAACTGAATAACTCTGCTTAAAAACCACTAGGTAACAGAAGAAATCAGAGATGGAACGCAAAAATTCCTAGAATCAAATAAAAATGAAAACAAATCATACCAAAACCTTTGGGACAGACCAAAGGCACTCCTCAGAGGCCAATTTATAGGTACACATGCACACATTAAAAAAAAGGGGAGGCAGGGCGGACAAAAGCAAAACATTGCTACACAAGTTAAACAAATAGAAAGAGAACAGCAAAGGAAGCCCACAACCACCAGAAGAAAGAAAATAAAGACCAGAGCAGAAGTAAATGAAATACACAATAGAAAACCAATAGAAGGAATCAACAAAACGAAGAGTTGGCTCTTTGAAAGGATCAACAAAATTGACAAACCCCACTGGCCAGATTAACAAAAGAAGAACAGGAGAGGATGCAAATAAGCCAAATAAGAAACAAAATGGGGGACATTACAACAGACTCAACTGAAATGAAAAGGATAACAGAGTATTATGAAAATTGTTGTTGTTCTTATTAGGTGCCATCGAGTCGGTTCCAACTCATAGCGACCCTATGTACAACAGAATGCAACACTGCCCGGTCCTGTGCCATCCTTACAACTGTTGTTATGCTTGAGCTCACTGCTGCAGCCACTGTGTCAATCCACCTCGTTGAGGGTCTTCCTCTTTTCCGCTGACCCTGTACTCTGCCAAGCATGATGTCCCTCTCCATGGAATCATCCCTCCTGACAACATGTCCAAAGTATGTAAGACACAGTCTCGCCATCCTTGCCTCTAAGGAGCATTCTGGCCACACTTCTTCCAAGACAGATTTGTTCGTTCTTTTGGCAGTCCATGGTATATTCAATATTCTTCACTAACACCACAATTCAAAGGTGTCAACTCTTCTTCGGTCTTCCTTATTCATTGTCCAGCTTTCAAATGTATATGATGTGATTGAAAACACCATGGCTTGGGCAAACACACTTTAGTCTTCAGGGTGACATTTTTGCTCTTCAACACTTTGAAGAGGTCCTTTGCAGCAGATTTGCCCAATGCGATGAGTCTTTTGATTTCTTGACTGCTGCTTCCATGGCTGTTGATTTTGGATCCAAGTAAAATGAAATCCATGACAACTTCAATCTTTTCTCCGTTTATCATGATGTTGCTCATTGGTCCAGTTGTGAGGATTTTTGTTTTCTTTATGTTGAGGTGTAGTCCATACTGAAGGCTGTGGTCTTTCATCTTCATTAGTAAGTGCTTCAAGTCCTCTATTTTCAGCAAGCAAGGTCGTGTCATCTGCATAACGCAGGTTGTTAATGAGTCTTCCTCCAATCCTGATGCCCTGTTCTTCTTCATATAGTCCAGCTTCTCGTATTATTTGTTCAGCATACAGATTAAATAGGTATGGTGAAAGAATACAACCCTGACGCACACCTTTCCTGACTTTAAGCCAATCAGTATCCCCCTGTTCTGTCCAAACAACTGCCTCTTGATCTATGTAAAGGTTCCTCACGAGCACAATTAAGTGTTCTAGAACTCCCATTCTTTGCAGTGTTATCCATAGTTTGTTATGATCCACACAGTCAAATGCTTTTGCATAGTAAATAAAACACAGGTAAGCATCCTTCTGGTATTCTCTGCTTTCAGCCAGGATCCATCTGACATTAGCAATAATATCCCTGGTTCCACGTCCTCTTCTGAAACCAGCCTGAATTTCTGGCAGTTCCCTGTTGATTGATATACTGCTGCAGCCATTTTTGAATGATCTTCAGTAAAATTTTGCTTGTGTGTGATATTAATGATATTGTTCTATAATTTCCACATTCGGCTGGATCACCTTTCTTGGGAATAGGCATAAATATGGATCTCTTCCACTCAGTTGGCCAGGAAGCTGTCTTCCATATTTCTTGGCATAGACGATTGAGCACCTCCAGTGTTCCATCTATTTGTTGAAACATCTCAAATGATATTCCATCAATTCCTGGAGCCTTGTTTTTTGCCAATGCTTCCAGAGCAGCTTGGACTTCTTCCTTCAGTACCATTGGTTCCTGATCATATGCCACCTCTTGAAATGGTTGAATATTGACTAATTCTTTTTGTTATAATGACTCTCTGTATTCCTTCCACCTTCTTTTGATGCTTCCTGTGTTGTTTAAGATTTCCCCATGGAATCCTTTACTATTGCAACTCGAGGCTTGAATTTTTTCTTCAGTTCTTCCAGCTTGAGAAACACTGAGTGTGTTCTTCCCTTTTGGTTTTCCATCTCCAGCTCTTTGCACATGTCATTATAAAACTTTACTTTGTCTTCTCGACTCCAACAAATTTGAAAACCTAGAGGAAATGGGAAAAATTCCCAGAAACACACTACCTACCCAAACTAACATGAAATGATTTTGAAAATCTGAACAGACCCAGAACAAGGGAAGAGACTGAAAAGGTAATTAAAAAAAAAACAAAAAACAAAAAAACCCAAAACCTCCCAACAGAAAAAAGCCATGGCCCAGATGGCTTCACTGGAGAATTCTACCAAACATTCAGAGAAGACCTTATGCCAGTACTACTCAAACTATTTCAGAACATAGAAAAGGAAGTGATACTTCCAAATTCATTCTAAGGAGTCAGCATAACCCTGATACCAAAACCAGGCAAACACACCACAAAAAAAAAAAAATTACATATCAACATCTCTCATGTATACAGAAGCAAAAATTCTAGCCAATAGAATTCAGCATCATATCAAAAAAATAATACACCATGACCAAGCAGCATTTATACCAGGTACACAAGGATGGTTCAACATTAGAAATTATACCAACATAATCCACCACATAAATAAAAGAATCACATGATCACCTTAATCGACACAGAAAAGCCATTGGACAAACTCCAACACCCATTCCTGATAAAAACTCAGTATTAATATAGGTATAGAAGGGAAATTTTCTCAACACAATAAACGGCATCTATGCAGAACCGACAGTCAACACGATCCTTAATGGTGAAAGGCTAAAACATTCCTCTTTATAACAGGAATAAGATAAGGTTGCCCTTTATCACCATTCCTATTTAACATTGTCCTAGCTAGAGCAGTAAAGCAAGAAACAGAAATAAACGGCATCCAAATTGGTAATGAAGAAGTTAAACTACCCCTATTTGCAGAAGATATGATACTATATATAGAAAACTCAAAAGACTCCATGAGAAAACCACTGGAGCTAATAGAAAGATTCAGCAGAGTCGCATAATACAAGATAAACATACAAAAATCAGTTGGATTCCTACACAATGATGAAAAGGAAATGACAAACACAATACCATTTATAATAGCCCCTACCAAAAAAAAAATACTTGGGAATAAATCTAAACAGGGATGTAAAGGACCTATACAAAGAAAACACTACTGCAAGAAATCAAAAGAGATCTACATAAATGGAAAAACATACCATGCTCATGGATAGGTACTCTACACATTGTGAAAATGACAATTCTACCCAGGGCAATTTACAAATACAATGCAATCCCTATCCAAATACCAACATTTTTTAAAGAAATAGAAAAACTAATCGTTAACTTTATATGGAAAGGGAACAAGCCCTAGATAAGAAAATACTATTAAAGAAGAAGAACAAAGAAGGATTTGCACTTCCCAGCCTCAGAACCGACTATACAGCTACAGTAGTCAAAACAGCCTGGCACTGGTACCACAACAGATACATTGACCAATGGAACAGAACTGAGAACCCAAACGTAATTCCATCCACCTATGGTCACCTATGTATACGACAGTGTGAAGTACGGGTTCTCTTTCATTTTTCGACAGATGGACATCGAGTTTTGCCAGCACCATTTGTTAAAAACACTCTTTTCCCCATTTGACTGGCTTGGGGCTCTTGTCGAAGATTAGGTGACCACGTTGTTGTTGTTGTTAGGTGCCGTCGAGTCAATTCCGACTCATAGCAACACTATGCACAACAGAACGAAACACTGCCCAGTCCTTAGCCATCCTCACAATCCTTGTTATGCTTGAGCTCATTGCTGCACCCACTGTGTCAATCCACCTCATCATTCTAGAAGTACAACAAAAAGCAAGGATGGCGAGGCTGCGTCTTACATACTTTGGACATGTTGTCAGGAGGGATCAGTCCCTGGAGAAGGACATCATGCTTGGCAGAGTACAGGGTCAGCGGAAAAAAGGAAGACCCTCAACAAGGTGAACTGACACAGTGGATTCAACAATGACCTCAGGCATAATGATTGTGAGGATGGCTCAGGACTGGGCAAACACGTGTTTCGTTCTGTTGTGCATAGCGTCGCTATGAGTTGGAACTGACTCGACGGCACCTAACAACAACAACAACACGGTCACCTAAACTTTGACAAGAACCCCAAGCCCATCAAATGGGGAAAAAAGTCTTTTTAACAAATGTTGCTGACAAAACTGGACGTCCATCTGTCAAAACATGAAAGAGAACCCGTACTTCACACCATATACAGAAACTAATTCAAAATAGATCAAACACCTAAATATAAAGCCAAAAACCATGAAATTCACAGAAGAAAAAATAGGGTCAAAACTACAGTGCCTAATACATGCAACTAACAGGATAGAAACCACAACAAACAACACACAAGCTCCAAAGGACAAGCTAGATAACTGGTTTCTTCTAAAAATTAAACATTTATGCTTACCAAAAGAGTAAAAAGAGAACCTACAGACTGGGAAAAAGATTTTGGTTATTACAAATCGGACAAAGGTCTAATCCCTAAAATCTACAGGAAAATCCAACACCTCTACAACAAAAAAGACAATCTAATTTAAAAATGGGCAAAGGAAATGAACAGATGCTTCGCCAGAGAAGACATTCAAGTGGCCAACGGACACACAAGAAATGCTCACGATCACTAGACACTAGAGAAATACAAATCAAAACCACAATGAGATACCGTGGCACCCCAGCATTCCTGGCACAAATTAAAAAAACAGGAAACAACAAATGTTGGAGAGGCTGCTGGGAGACTGAAACTCTTATGTACTGCTGGTGGGAATGCAAAGTGATACAATCATTTTGGAAAAAGATATGGCACTTTCTTAGGAAGCTAGAAATAGAAATACCATAAGATCCAGCAATCCCACTCCTAGGAACATATCCTAAAGAAATGAATCATCACAGAAATAGACATATGCACACCCATATTCACCGTATCATTGTTCACAATAGCAAAAAGATGGAAACAAACTAGATGCCCATCAACAGATGAATGGATAAACAAATTGTGGTACGTGTACACAATGGAGTATTATGCAACGAAAAAGAGTAATAATGAATCTGTGAAGCATCTCATAACATGGAGGAATCTGGAGGGCATTATGCTGAGTGAAATAAGTCAATCACAAAAGGACAAATATTGTAGAGACCACTAATGTAAAAGCTCATGAAAAGGTTTACACAAAAAGAAACAATCTATGATGGTTACAAGAGAGGGGATGGAAAAAAAAAAGAAAACCAAAAAGGAAGAACAGGCTCAGTACTTCTCAAGCTGAAAGAACTGAAGAAAAAACTCAAGCCTCGAGTTCTAATTCTGAAGGATTCTATGGACAAAATATTGAACGACACAGGAACCATCAAAAGCACATGGAGGGAACACACAGAGTCACTGTTCCAAAAAGACCTTATCGATGTTTAACCATTTCAGGAGGTAGCATATGATCAACAACTGATGGGACTGAAGGAAGAAGTCCAAGCTACGCCAAAAGGCAGTGGCGAAAAACAAGGCTCCAAGAATTGAGGAAACACAAACTGAGATAATTTCAACAAATGGATGCAATGCTGGAGGAGCCCACTCATTTATGTCAAGAAACTTGGAAGACATCTTGCTGGCAAACTGACTGGAAGAGATCCACATCTGTGCCCATTCCAAAAAAAGGTGATCCAAAAGAATGAGGAACTTATCAAACAATATCACACAAGGGGATACTGATTGGCTTAAAGTCAGGAACGGTGTGCGTCAGGGTTGTACTCTTTCACCATACCTATTTAATCTGTATGCTGAACAAATAATACGAGAAGCTGGACTCTATGAAGAACGGGGCATCAAGATTGGAGGAAGACTCTTTAACAACCTGTGTTATGCAGATGACACAACCTTGCTTGCTGAAAGTAAAGAGGACTTGAAACACTTACTAATGAAGATCAAAGACCACAGCCTTCAGTATGGACTACACCTCAACATAAAGAAAGCAAAAATCCTCACAACTGGACCAATGCGCAACATTATGATAAATGGAGAAAAGACTGAAGTTGTCAAGGATTTCATTTTACTTGGATCCACAATCAACAGCCATGGAAGCAGCAGTCAAGAAATCAAAAGACGCATTGCACTGGGCAAATCTGCTGCAAAGGACCTCTTCCAGGTGTTGAAGAGCAAAGATGCCACCCTGAAGACTAAGGTGCGCCTGACCCAAGCCATGGTATTTTCAATCGCATCATATGCATGTGAAAGCTAGACAATGAATAAGGAAGACCGAAGAAGAGTTGACACCTTTGAATTGCGGTGTTGGCAAAGAATATTGAATATATCATGGACTGCCAAAAGAACGAACAAATCTGTCTTCGAAGTGCGGCCAGAATGCTCCTTAGAGGCAAGGATGGCGAGACTGCGTCTTACATACTTTGGACATGTTGCCAGGAGGGATCAGTCCCTGGAGAAGAACATCATGCTTGGCAGAGTACAGGGTCGGCAGAAAAGAGGAAGACTCTCAACGAGGTAGACTGACACAGTGGCTGCAACAATGAGCTCAAGCATAACAACAATTTTAAGGGTGGCGCAGGACAGGGCAGTGTTTCGTTCTGTTGTGCATAGGGCCGCTATGAGTCAGAACCGGCTCGACGGCACCTAACAACAACAACAGCACACAAAAATAAAATTTTGCTGAAGATCATTCAAAACCAGTTTCAGGGAAAGACAGTAATTCAAGCTGGACAGAGAAGAGAACACGGATTGAGGGATACCATTGCTGATGTCAGATGGATCTTGACTGAAAGCAGACAATACCAGACTGCTGTTTACTTGTGTTTTATTGACTATGCAAAGGCATTTGACTGTGTGGATCATAACAAATTACGGATAACACTGTGAAGAATGGGAATTCCCGAATGTTTAATTGTGGTTATATAGAACCTGTACATAGACCAAGTGGCAGTCATTGAACAGAGTAAGGGGATGCTGCATGGTTTAAAATCAAGAGAAGTGTGCGTCAGGGTTGCATTCTTTTGTCATACTTATTCAATCTGTATGATGAACAAATCATCTAAGAAGCTGGACCATATAAAGAAGAATGTGGTATCAGGATTGGAGAAAGACTCATTAACCACCTGCGATATGCAGATGACACAATCTTGCTTGCTGAAAGCCAAAAGAAGTTGAAGCACTTACTGACCCTTCTGTGTGGATTACACCTCATTATACAGAAAACGAAAGTCCTCACAACAAGCAGCGGGGCCAAGATGGTGGAATAGTCAGAAGCTTCCTATGTTCGCTCTTACATCAAACACGTGAAAAAAAAAAAAAAGTGAATCGATTATATATGACAGTCTATGAGCCCTGAATATCAAAGACAAAGTTGAGGCGTCTGAGCGACAGGGAGGAAGAGACAGTTCAAAAGCAGTGAAAAAGAGCCAGACCTAACCTAGCCAGCACCCTGCAGGCTGGATCACTTGACACACGAGGGTTTGAGGCAAGTAGTAGTGCTCAGGAAGCATTTTACCAGGTAGACAGAAACTGAACATCAGAAAGCACAAGCCTCAGTAGCCGGGAGGGAAGCATTGCTAGATTCGCAAAAATTAAGTGAAAGTGTCTAACCTACCACATGGGATAAAAAAAACCCTTCCTGTCTGGGACTTCCGTAAAGGAAAAGTGCCTCTCTTCTCCTCACCTGCCCCCTCCCAGCTCTGCTGGCAAACAGCAGTGTTAATCAGTTGCAGTGCCCCTAGGCTTGAAGTGGGACCTGTCCAGCCCAAGCCACTTTGGGGAGGGAACAAATACACAAAGGAAAAAAGGAAGGAAATCATCAGCTTCCCAAAGATGGGAGCTCAGGCCTAACCATGCCCAAACCAGTGTTGCACCTTTAAAAAAACTGCCACAGAGACCTATATCCCTCATGAACACAGACGCAAAAATCTACAAAAAAACTCTAGCCAATAGAATTCAACAACATATAAAAAAAAAACAATCCACCACGACCAAGCGGGATTTATACCAGGTATGCAAGTTTTTTTTTTTTTTTATGCAAGGTTGGTTCAATATAAAAAAAAAAAAAAACGATTAATGTAATCTACTATATAAATAAAACAAAAGACAAAAAACCACAAGATCTTATCAATTAATGCAGAAAAGGCATTTGACAAAGTCCAACACCCATTCATGATAAAAACTCTCAGCAAAATAGGAACAGAAGGAAAATTCCTCAACATAATAAAGGGCATCTATACAAAGTCAACAGCCAACATCACTCTAAATGAAGAGAGCCTGAAAGCATTTCCCTTGAGAACGGGAACCAGACAAGGATGCTCTTTATCACCGCTCTTATTCAACATTGTGCTAGACGTCCTGGCCAGAGAAATTAGGCTAGACAAAGAAATAAAGGGCATCCGGATTGACAAGGAAGAAGTAAAATGATCTCTATTTGCAGATGACATGATCTTATACACAGAAAACCCTAAGGAATCCTCCAGAAAACTATTGAAACTAATAAAAGAGTTCAGCAGAGTTTCCGGTTACAAGATAAACATACAAAAATCAGTTGGATTCCTCTACATCAACAAAAAGAACATTGAAGAGGAAATTTCACCAAATCAAACCATTCACAGTAGCCCCCAAGAAGATAAAATACTTAGGAATAAATCTTACCAAAGATGTAAAAGACCTATACAAAAAAAACTACCAAGTACTAGTGCAAGAAACTAAAAGGGACCTACATAAGTGGAAAGACATACCTTGCTCATGGATAGGAAGACTTAATATAGTAAAAATGTCTAGTCTACCAAAAGCCATCTATACATACAATGCACTTCCGATCCAAATTCCAACGACATTTTTCAATCTGATGGAAAGACAAATCATCAACTTTATACGGAAGGGAAAGAAGCCCCGGATAAGTAAAGCATTACTGAAAAAGAAGAAGAAAGTGGGAGGCCTCACTCTACCTGATTTCAGAACCTATTATACAGCCACAGTAGTCAAAACACCCTGGTACTGGTACGACAACAGGCACATAGACCAATGGAACAGAATTGAGAACCCAAAAATAAATCCATCCACATACGAGCAGCTGTTATATTACAAAGGCTCAGTGTCAGTTAAATGGGGAAAAGATAGTCTTTTTAACAAATGGTGCTGGCATAACTGGATACCCATTTGCAAAAAAATGAAACAGGACCTATACCTCACGCCATGCACAAAAACTAACTCCAAATGGATCAAAGACCTAAATATAAAGACTACAATGATAAAGATCATGGAAAAAAAAATAGGGACAACGTTAGAGCCCTAATACAAGGCATAAACAGAATACAAACATTACCAAAAATGACGAAGGGAAACCAGATAACTGGGAGCTCCTAAAAATCAAACACCTATGCTCAACCAAAGACTTCACCAAAAGAGTAAGAAGACCACCTATAGATTGGGAAAAAATTTTCAGCTATGACATCTCCGACCAGCACCTGATCTCTAAAATTTATGTGATTCTGTTAAAACTCAACCACAAAAAAACAAACAACCCAATTAAAAATTGGGCAAAGGATATGAACACGCACTTCACTAAAGAAGATATTCAGGCAGCTAACAGATACATGAGAAAATGCTCTCGATCATTAGCCATTAGAGAAATGCAAATTAAAACTACGATGAGATTCCATCTCACTCCAACAAGGCTGGAATTAACCCAAAAAACACAAAATAGTAAATGTTGGAGAGGCTGCGGAGAGATTGGAACTCTTATACACTGCTGGTGGGAATGTAAAATGGTACAACCACTTTGGAAATCTATCTGGCGTTATCTTAAACACTTAGAAATAGAACTACCATGCAACCCAGAAATCCCACTCCTCGGAATACATCCTAGAGAAATAAGAGCCTTTACACGAACAGATACATGCACACCCATGTTTACTGCAGCACTGTTTACAATAGCAAAAAGTTGGAAGCAACCAAGGTGTCCGTCAACGGATGAATAGATAAATAAATTATGGTATATTCACACAATGGAATACTATGGATCAATACAGAACAGTGATGGATCTGTGAAACATTTCGTAACATGTAGGAACCTGGAAGGCATTATGCTAAGTGAAATTAAGCAGATGCAAAAGGACATATATTGTGTAAGACCACTATTATAAGATCTTGAGAAATAGTTTAAACTGAGAAGAACACATTCTTTTGTGGTTATGAGAGGGGGGAGGGTCGGAGGGTGGGAGAGGATTATTTACTGATTAGATAGTAGATAAGAACTACTTTAGGTGAAGGGAAGGACAACACTCAATACAGGGAAGGTCAGCTCAACTGGACTGGACCAAAAGCAAAGAAGTTTCCGAAATAAACTGCTTCGAGGGTCAGCGGAGCAAGGGCGGTGGTTTGGGGGCTATGGCTTCAGGGGACATCTAAGTCAACTGGCAGAATAAATTCTATTAAGAAAACATTCTGCAACCCACTTTGAAGTGTGGCGTCTGAGGTCTTAAATGCCAGCAAGCGGCCATCTAAGATGAATCAAGTGGTCTCAACCCACCTGGATCAAAGGAGAATGAAGAACACCAAGGTCACAAGGTAATTATAAGCCCAAGAGACAGAAAGGGCCATATGAAGTACAGCCTTGCATCATCCTGAGATCACAAGAACTAGATGGTGCCTGGCCACAACCGATGACTGTCCTGACGGAGCACAACAGAGAACCCCTGAGGGAGCAGGAGAACAGTGGGATGCAGACCCCAAATTCTCATAAAAAGACCAGACCTGGTGGTCTGACTGAGATTAGAAGAATCCCAGCAGTCATGGTCCCCAAACCTTCTGTTAGCCCAGGACTGGAACCATTTCAGAAGACAACTCATAAGACATGGATTGGACTGGACAATGGGTTGGAGAGAAATGCTGATGAGGAGTGAGCTACTTGTATCAGGTGGACACTTGAGACTATGTTGACATCTCCTGCCTGGAGGGGAGATGGGAGGGTTGAGGGGGTTAGAAACTGGCAAAACGGTCACGAAAGGAGTCACTGGAATGAGGGAGCAGGCTGACTCTTTGGGGGAGAGTAAGTGGCAGTATGCAGTAAGGTGTATATGAATTTATATGTAAGAGACTGACTTGATGTGTAAACTTTCACTTAAAGCACAATAAAAATTATTTAAAAAAAAAATTGCCACACCTCTTAAGCTGAACGCAGGGCAGGCACTCCCCCTTTGCCTAGGGACAGGCATAAGCGGTCCACACACCTGCCTAAACCTGTGTGTGCCCATTCAACAGCATAGGCCCTCATTAGCATAGTACAACACAGTATACACCTCAAGAAACAATAGCTAAGGAGGAGTAACATTTGACATTTCCCTGCCCATTAAGCAGGGTCCTCACCCACCCACATCTGGCAGCTTCACCTAGCCACTCATGACATGGTTCTGAGAATAACTGGTTCCTCCCAGTCCTTATAGCCAATAGCATTGGATGCCCAAACTCTGGCTGCAAAACCCACTGACCTATGCCCTCTAGGGGGCAGGGACATGCCTTCTACCTAGGCACAAAAGAGCAGCCCCCTACCTTGCTCAGTACATAGCCCACTACTGTACGCAGATACCTGTGCTCACTCCAATAACCCCTACATAGTACTGCTCTTTAGGCCTGTAGGTGAGAGCCTGCACCACACACTCAGTGGCTGGCGATTTGGATACCTGAGCTGAATCCACACAAGAAAAGTAAATAGACTCCTGGGATCACCCACCTAGTAGCAGCTCTAACCACCTGATGACAGGACGTGAGAGCTTCAAAATGCCAATAATCAAAGTAGTTCACACCCTGCCTATTTGGGCATATTAAAAAAAAAAAAAAAACAAGAAGGTAGGACACTGTAAGCAAACTTACAAGAAATATAGTAACTTACTGATGGCTCAAAGCCAAAAGTCAGTATCAAATCACATAAACTGGAAGACCATGAGGGCTCTAGCAGGTGACCAAAACAAAGAACTGGAAAACGTCCCAGCGGAAGACAAGCTCTTAGAATTGCCAGGCACAGGCCTCAACAGATTAATATACAGAGCTTTTCAAGAGATCAGGCAGGCAAAACTCAGACCAAGTCAAGGACGACACATATAAAGCAAAAGAGGAATTTACGAAAGCTACAAAAGAGCAGAATGACAAATTTGACAGGCTGCAAGAATCCACAGACAGACAGCAAATAAATATTCAAAAGATTAACAATAAGCTTTCAGAATTAGGAAACTCAATAGAAAGTCACAGGAGTAACTGAGGTAATGGAAGTCAGAATTAATGAGACTGAAAATAAAGCACATGACACCAGCTTATTTTGGGAAAAAACAGATAAAAGAATTTTTAAAAAATGAAGAAACCCTAATATGGGACTCTAGCAAGACGAATAACCTACGAGTGACTGGAGTGCCAGAACAGGGGTGAACAACAGAAAATACAGAGAGAATTCTTGAAGATCTGGTGGCAGACAATTTCCCTGCTATTGTGAAAGGTGAGAAGATATCTATCCAAGAAGCTCACTGAACCGCACACAGCGTAGATTCCAAAAGACAGTCACCAACATAACTGGATATCCAACTGCAAAAAAATGAAACAACACCCATACCTCACACTGTGCACAAAAACGAACTCAAAATGGATCAAAGACCTAAATATAAAATCTAAAATGATAAGGATCATGGAAGAAAAAATAAGGACAATGTTAGGAGCCCTAATACATGGCATAACAGTATACAAAACATTACTAACAATGCAGAAGAAAAACCAGATAACTGGGAGCTCCCAAAAATCAAACACCTGTGCTCATCCAAAGACTTCACCAAAAGAGTAAAAGATTACCCACAGGCTGGGAAAAAGTTTTTAGCTATGACATTTCTGATCAGTGCATGGTCTCTAAAATCTACATGATACTGTAAAAACTCAACTACAAAAAGACAAATAACCCATTTAAAAAAATGGGTAAAAGACATAAACAGCCACCACTAAAGACATTCAGAAAGCTAACAGATAAATTAGGAAATGCTCACCATCATTAGCCATCAGACAAATGCAAATCAAAACTACAATGAGATTCCATCTCACTCCAACAAGGCTGGCATTAATCCAAAAAACACAAAATAATAAATGTTGGAGAGGTTGTAGAGAGACTGGAACACTTATGCACTGCTAGTAGGAATGTAAAAATGGTACAACCACTTTGGAAGTCGATTTGGCACTTCCTTAAAAAGCTAGAAATAGAACTACCACATGATCCAGCAATCCCACTCCTTGGAATATATCCTAGAGAAATAAGAGCCTTTACATGAACACCCATGTTCATTACAGCACTGTTTACAACAGCAAAAAGATGGAAGTAACCCAGGTGCCCATCAACAGATGAATGGGTAAATTATGATATATTCACACAATGGAATACTACACATCGATAAAGAACAGTGACGAATCTGTGAAACATTTCATAACATGGAGGAATCTGGAGGGCATTATGCTGAGTAAAATTAGTCAGGTGCAATAAGACAAATATTGTATAAGACCACTATTATAAGAACTTGAAAAATAAACAGAGAAGAAAATATTCTTTGATAGTTGTGGGGTGCGGAGGGAGGGAGGGAGAGTGGTATTCACTAATTAGATAGTAGATAAGAACTACTTTAGGTGATGAGAAAGACACCACGCTACACAGGAGAGGTCAGCACAACTGGACTAAACCAAAAGTAAAGAAGTTTCCTAAATAAACTGAACACTTTGAAGGCAGTGTAGCAGGGGTGGGGGTTTCGGGACCATGGTTTCAGGGAACATCTAAGTTAATTGGCATAATAAAATCTATTAAGAAAACATTCCACATCCCACTTTGGAGAGTGGTGTCTGGGGTCTTAAACACCAGCAAGCGGCCATCTAAGATGCATCAACTGGTCTCAACCCACCTGGAGCAAAGGAGAATGAAGAACACCAAGGACACAAGGTAATTACAAGCCAAAGAGACAGAAAGGGTCACATGAACCAGAGACTACATCAGTCTGAGGCCAGAATTAGATGGTGCCCGGCTACAACCGTTGACTGCCCTGACAGGGAACACAACAGAGAACCCCTGAGGGAGCAGGAGAGCAGTGGGATACAGACCCCAAATTCTCATAAAAAGACCAGACTTAATGGTCTGACTGAGACTAGAAGGTGGTCACAGGCCCCAGACCTTGTTAGCCCAGGACAAGAACCCTTCCCAAAGCCAACTCTTCAGACAGGGATTGGACTGGACAATGGGACAGAAAAACATGCTGATGAAGAATGAGTTTCCTGGATCAAGTAAACACTTGAGACTATGTTGGCATCTCCTATCTGGAGGGGAGATGAGAGGGCAGAGAGGACTAGAAGCCGGTGGAATGGACATGAAAGAAAGAGTGGAGGGAAGGCACAGGCTGTCTCATTACGGGGAGAGCAATTAGGGGTATATAGCAAGGTGTATATAAATTTTTACATGAGAGACTGACTTGATTTGTAAACTTTCACTTAAAGCACACACACAAAAAAAAAAGTCCAGACTTGCTGGCCTGACAGAGAATGGAGAAACCCTGAAAGTATAGCCCCCAGACACACTTTCAGGTGAGTAATGAAGTCACTCTTGAGGTTCACCCATCAGCCAAAGATTGGACAGGCCCATAAAACGAGACTAATGGGGGCACATCAGTTCGAGGGCAGGGACTAGAAGGCACAAGGGAATAGGAAAGCTGGTAATAGAGAACCCAATGTTGAGAAGGTAAGAGTGTTGACATGTTGTTGGGTTGTTAACCAATGTCATAAAACAATATGTGTACTAACTCTTTAGTGAGAAACTAGTTTGTTCTGTAAATCTTCATCTAAATTGCAATTAAAAAAAAAGGCCAAAAAAAAAAAAAAGTCACCAAGACATGTAAGCTAACTTGCCAAAACCAAATCTAAAGACAGAATTTTGAGAGCAGCAAGGGATAAACAAAAAGTCACCTACAAAGGCGAGTCAGTAAGACTACGCTCTGACTACTCAGCAGAAACCATGCAGGCAAGAAGGTAATGCAATGCGATGACATATGTAAAGCCTTGAAGGAAAAAAACTGCCTGCTAGGAATTATGTGTCCAGTAAAAACCAAACAAAAACTACAAGAAATGCTAAAGGGAGTCCTCTGGCTACAGAATCAATAATACCAGATAACAACCCAAGACTAGAACATAGGACAGAATAACCAGGTATCAACCTAGAGAGTCACGAAAATAACACAAAGCTCAAACACTAAAAATAGGGAAACATGTTAACATGCAAAATACAACAACATTAAAACAAAAAAGAGGGACTAAATAGTATAGCCATAGAACTTTCATATGGAGAAGTCAAGGCCATATCAAGAAATAAAAAACAGGTTTACACTTAGAAAAATAGATGGAAATTTTAAGGTAACCACAAAGGACGCTAACAAATCAACACATCAAAATAAAAAAGAGAAACAAACACTCAGCAAATACAAAATCAACAACAGTGTGTAAGATAAAAAGAAAATACAAAAATAAAAGTGACTCAGAAAAGAAAATTAACTGGAATGAAGAAACTGCCACCAGACACACACACACACAAAATCAAAATGACAGCAGTAAACTCATACCTATCAATAACTACACTGAATGAAAAGGACTAAATGAACCAATAAAGAGACAAAGAATGGCAGAATGGATTAAAAAAAAAACACGAACCATCTTTATGCTGCCTACAAGAGACATACCTTAGACTCAAAGACACAAACTGAAACGAAAAGGATGGAAAAAATATATAAAGCAGGAGGCGAGGCCAATACGGTGGATTAGTCAGATGGTTTCAGTGATTCTTCTCACAACAAAAGCCTGAAAAACCCAAGTGAAACGTTTATATTCATGACAAGCTAGGACCCCTAAACACCAAAGGCAAAGTCATAAAATGGATTGAGCCGCACCCTCTCACAACAAAAACCTGAAAAAACAAGTGAAACTTTTTATTTTATGACAAGGTAGGAGCCCTGAACACCAAAGGCAAAGGCATAAAATGGACTGAGCGATTGAGTGGCACAAGGAGGGTGAGACAGTTCAGAAGTCAAGTTGCTGGACCTGATTTGCTGGGAACCCTCAAGGACTACTCCTTGGAGCATCCGGGGCAGGGCTGGCAGTAGCATTCCAGATAGGGTTTCTTCAGGGAGAGGCAGCGAGCTGCACAGCCTGCTCATACCTCAAACAGGAGAAGAACAGCGCTCTTGGCAAAAGCTAAGAACCTGCGTTTATTTTACCACAGCCCCAGCCCCCAACCCAGCTTCACTGGAAGTTGATTTCCATGGGCCTATGACAGGCCTTGCTGCGTGCCCTGAACCATTCTCCCGGCCTTGGAGAAGGAATAAATTCACAATTGGGGGAAAAGATAATCTTTCAGCTCCACTAAACTGGGGAGCTCAGGACAGAAGGGGCTCCTGTCCAGGCACAAACGTTCCGTGGACTTTAAATACCTTTCCCCCATGCACGGACCTGTGTGGGCCCATTTCAGAATAGGCACTTGTTGGCAGACTGCAACTGTTTCAGCTGTGTGGTGGAGAGGTGGGTGTTTGATGTTTGACACCACTTAGCCTAGTAAACAGAGTCCTGACCTACACATAAGGGGCCTAAGGACTGGTGGATCCACTCATGTCACCCAGCCAACTGTGACAGGAGTAGAAGGATAAGTGGTACCTTCCAGTCCTTACAACCAAAAGCATTGGGAGCCCATTGTCTGGCTGTAGAACGCAACCGACTGTGCGCTCTAGGGAACAGGGAAGCACTTTCCTCATAGACACATACAGGACGGTTGTCAGCTCCTTGCCTTGTTCACAGCGTGACCTACTGCTACAACTAGATACCTATACCCACACCAATCACCCTTGCCCTTCTAAGACTGCAGGACAGAGCCTGTACCATACACTTGATGACCAACTACCTGGACACCTGGGCTGAATCCATACAAGAGAAGTGAATGGACTCCTAGGCTCATGTAAATGGTAACGGATCTAGCCATCTGGTGACAGGATGTTAGAGCTTCAAAGGCGAAAATAACCAAGCTAACTCACTCAAGCAGCCTATTTGGGCATATCGAAACAAAACAAAGCAAGAAGCTAGGTTACAGTAAGCAAACATAAAATAAACTAAAAAAATAACTTATAGACAGCTCAGAAAAAACAGTCAATATCAAATCACATTAAGAAGCACACCATGATCACCTCAGCAAGCTCTCAAAACAAATAATCAAGGAATCTTCCGGTTGAAGGTGTATTCCTGGAATTACCAGATGCAGAATACAAAAGATTAATATACAGAACTCTTGAAGACATCAGAAATGAAATCAGGAAGAACGCCAGGCAAAATGCAGAACAAGACAAGAAACACACAGATAACGGTGTTGAAGAAATTAAAAAGGTTATTGAAAAACATGATGAATAACTTAACAGCCTGGAAGAATCCATAGACAGACAGAACTCAGAAATTCAAAAGATTAACAATAAAATTAGAAAATTAAACAAAAGAAAGTCAGAGGAGCAGAATCGTGGAACTGGAAGCCAGAATTCGTGAGACTGAAGATAAAACACTTGTCACCAATATATTTGAAGAAAAATCAGAGAAAAGAGTTTTAAAAAAAAATATGAAGAAACACTAAGAATGACGTGGGACTTTATCAAGAGAAATAACCTATGAGTGATTGGAGCACCAGAACAGGTAGGGATAACAGAAAATACAGAGAGAATCGTCGAAAATTTGTTGGTAAAAAACTTCCTTGATATCAGGAAAGATGTATCAATCCAAGATGCTCATTGTACTGCACATAAGGTAGATCTTAAAAGAAACTCACCAAGACATATTATGATCAAACTTGCCAAAATCAAAGACAAAGAGAGAATTTTAAGAGTGGCTAGGGATTAATGGAAAGTCTCCTACAAAGGAGAATCAATAAGAATAAGCTTAAACTACTCGGCAGAAACCATGCAGGCAAGAAGGCAATGGGATGACTTATATAAAGCACTGAAGGAAAAAAAACTGCCAGCCAAAGATCATTTATCCAGCAAAACTGTCACTCAGATATGATAAATGGAAAGTCTCCTACAAAGGAGAATCAATAAGAATAAGCTGAACTACTCAGCAGAAACCATGCAGGCAAGAACGCAATGGGATGACTTATATAAAGCACTGAAAGAAAAAAATTGCCAGCCAAGAATCATTTATCCAGCAAAACTGTCACTCAAATATGAAAGTGAAATTAGGACATTTCCAGATAAACAGAAGTTTATGCAATTTGTAAAAACCAAACCAAAACTACAAGAAATCCTAAAGGAAGTTCTCTGGCTAGAAAATCAATAACATCAGAAATCAACCCAAGACTAGAACACAGACAGAGCAACTAGATGTCAAACCAGACAGGGAAATCACAAAAATAAATCAAGACGAAAAAATTCTCAAAATAGGGAAACAGTGATATTATTACTTAAAAGAAGACAACATTAAAACAATTAAGAGGAGCTAAAGAAACAGACCTTTCATATGGAGAGGAAGTCAAGGAGATATAAAGAAATAAAAGTTAGGTTTAAACTTAGAAAAATAGGGGTAAATATCAAGGTAACCACAATGGAGACTAACAATACTATCCATTAAAAAAATACAAGAAAAAAAAAAAAAAAAGACTCAGCAGAAACAAAATCAACAACAAAGAATAAGAGGAAAAGACAATCTGTAAACTACTCAGCACAAAACAAGTGGGAAAAAGAAAATGTCAACACCACACAAAAAAAGACATCAAAATGACAGCATTAAACTCACACCTATCCATAATTATGCTCAATGAAAATGGACTAAATGCACCAATAAAGAGACAGAGAGTGGCTGAATAGATAAAAAAAAGATCCGTTTTTACGCTACCTACATGAGACACACCTTAGACTTAGAGAGACAAACAAAAACTCATAGGACAGAAAATATATATATAAGCAAACAACAATCAAAAAGGAGCAGGATGGGCAGGGCCAAGATGCCGGAGCAGTCAGACGCTTCCAGTGATTGCTCTTACAATAAAGAGCTGAAAAAACAAGTGAAACAACTGTATTTATGATGAGCTTGGAGCCCTGAACATGAAAGGCAAAGTTAGAATATGGACTGAGTGGCAGGGGAACGAAAAGACAGTACAGAACTGGAAAGGAGTTGCCAGACCTGAATCACCGGGAACCCGCAGGCACCATTCCCAGGAGTGACTGCTGGGGGATGATGGCAGCGTTCGGCCGCAGTTTCCTCTGGGAGAAACAGCCAGCTGCACAGTCTGTTCATACCTGCAGAACCAGAGAAATGACGCTCTTGGCAGAAGCTAAGTACTTGCGCATAATTTACTGTGTCCCCAGCCCCTAGGACGGCTTCAGTACCTATCGATTTCCCTGGGCCTCGGATAGGCCCTGCTGAGCACCCTGAGCCATGAGAAGGAATAAATTCACAACTGGCAGAAAAGATAATCTGCCAGCTCCACTAACCAGGGGAGCTTTGGACTGAAGCGGCTTCAGTCCAGGCATAAACAGTCTGTGGACTTTGAATACATTTCCCCGTGCATGGCCCTGTGTGGGCCTATATCAGGAGAACAGGCCCTTGTTGGCAGGCTGCAACTGTTGCAGCTATGCGGTGGAGAGGTGGGTGTCTGATGTTCAACACCACTTTGCCTATTAAACAGGGCCCTCACCTACCCAAATCAGGGGCCTAAGGACTGGTGGCCCCACTCGTGTCACCCACCCACCCAGGACAGGGATCTGAGAATAACGGTACCTCCCAGTCATTACAACCAAAAGCACTGGGTGCCCATGGTCTGTCTGCAGAATCCATTCGCCTGTGCGCTCTAGGGAACAGGGACATGCTTTCCTCACAGACATTTGGGGGAAGGTTGTCAGCCCCCTGCCTTGACCAGAGCGTGATCCCCTGCTGCAACCACATACCTGTACCTACACCAATCACCCCTGCCCTTCTAAGACTGCAGGACAGAGTCTGTACCATACACTTTATGACCAACTACCTGGACACCTGAGCTGAATCCATTCAAGAAAAGTGAATGGACTCCTAGGCTCATATACCTGATAACACCTCTAGACATCTGATAACAGGACATTAGAGCTTCAAAGGTGAAAATAATCAAGCTAGCTCACTCAAGCGGCCTATTTGGGCATATCAACACAAAACAAAGAAAGAAGCTAGGATACAGTAAGCAAACATAAACTAATACAGTAACTTATAGATGGCTTGGAGACAAAAGTCAATATCAAATCACATAAAGAAACATACCATGATTGCTTCAACAAACTCTCAAAACAGAAAATCAAGGGATCTTCTGGATGAAGGTGCCTCCCTGGACTTGCCAGATACAGAATACAAAAGATTAATATACAGAACTCTTCAGGACATCAGGAAGGAGAAGAGGCAATATGCAGAACAAGCCAAGGAACACACAGATAAAGCAGCTGAAGAAATTAAAAAAGCTTATTCAAAAACATGTTAAATTTAATATGCTGCAACAATCCATAAAGAGACATGCATCAGAAATTTAAAAGATTAACAATAAAATTACAGAATTAGACAGCTCGAAAGAAAGTCAGAGGAAAAGAACTGTGGAAGTGTAAGCCAGAATTAGTGAGACTGAAGATAAAACACTTGGCACCAATGTATCAGCAGAAAAATCAGAGAAAAGAATTTAAAAAAAAATTTGAAGAAACCCTAAGAATCATGTGGGGCTCTATCAAGAGAAATAACCTATGAGTGAATGCAGTACCAGAACGAGAAGGGTAACAGAAAATACAGAGAGAATTGTTAAAGGTTTGCTGGCAGAAAACTTCCCTGAGATCACGAAAGATGATAAGGTATCAATCCAAGATGCTCATCGAACGCCACATAAGGTAGATCTTAAAAGAAACTCACCGAGACATATTACAATCAAACTTGCCAAAACCAGAGATAAAAGAGAATTTTAAGAGCGGCTAGGTATAAATGGGAAGTCTCCCACAAAGGAGAATCAATAAGAATAAGCTTGAACTACTCGGCAGAAACCACGCAGACAAGAAGGCAATGGGATGACTTACATAAAGCACTGAAGGAAAAAAACTGCCAGCCAAGAATCAGATATCCAGAAAAACTGTCTCGCAAATATGAAGGTGAAATGAGGACATTTCCAGATAAACAGAAGTTCAGGCAATCCATAAAAACCAAACCAAAACTACAAGAAATACTAAAAGGAGTTCTCTGATAATAAAATCAATAATATATCAACCCAAAACTAGAACACAGGACAGAGTAACCAGATGTCAACCCAGACAGGAAAATCACAAAAGTAAACCAAGATGGAAAAAACGCTCAAAACGAGGAAACAGCGATGTCATTATGTAAAAGAAAACATTGAAATAATAAAAACAGACTAAGAAATGTAGTCATAGATCTTTTATATGGAGAGGAAGACAAGGTGATATAAAGAAATAAAATTTAGCTTTAAACTTAGAAAAACAGGGGTAAATGTTAAGGTAACCACAAAGGGCACTAACAATCCTACTCATCAGAATAAAATACAAGAGAAAAATAGAGATTCAGTACAAACAATATCAACAGTGAATAAGAGGAAAAGGCAATATATAAAGAGAAACTACTCAACACAAAAAATTAAGGAAGAAAAAGAAACTGTCAACAACACACAAATAAAGACATCAAAATAAAATCACTAAACTCACGCCTATCCATAATTACACTGAATGTAAGCGGACTAAATGCACCAATAAAGAGAGAGAGAGAGTAGCAGAATGGATTAAAAAACATGATCTGTTTTTATGCTGCCCACAAAAGACACACCATGAGACACAAACTAAAACTCAAAGGATGGAAAAAAATATATATCAAGCAAACAACAATAAAAAAAAGCCGGAGTAGCAATATTAATTTCTGACAAAATAGACTTTAAAGTTAAATCCACAACAAAGGATAAGGAAGGACACTATATAATGATAAAAGGGACGATATACCAGGAGAATACAACCATATTAAACATTTACACACCCAACGACGGGTCTGCAAGATACATAAACAAACTCTAACAGCATTGAATAGACAGCTCCACAATTACAGCAGAAGACTTCAACACACCACTTTCAATGAAGTACAGAACATCCAGAAAGAAGCTCAATGAAGACACCCAAACCCAGTGCTGTCGAGTCGATTCCGACTCATAGCGACCCTATAGGACAGAGCAGAACTGCCCCACAGGGTTTCCAGGGAGCGCCTGGCAGATTCGAACTGCTGAGTCTTTGCAGCCATAGCACTTAACCATTATGCTACCAGGGTTTCCAATAAAGACACGGAAGATCTAAATGCCACAATCAACCAACTTGAAGTCACAGACATATACAAAACATTCCACCCAACAGCAGCCAAGTATGCTTTCATTTCCAGCGCACATGGTACATTCTCTAGAATACACCACATATTAAGTCATAGAGCAAGCCGTAGCAGAATCCAAGACACCACAATATTACAAAGCATCTTCTCTGACCATAAGGCCATAAAAGTAGAAAGCAATAACAGAAAAAGCAGGGAAAAGAAATCAAACACTTGCAAATTGAATAATATGTTGCTGAAAAACGACTGGGTTACAGAAGGCATTAAGGATGGAATAAAGAAATTCACAGGCTCCAATGAGAATGAAAACACTTCCTATCATAACCTTTGGGACACAGCAAAAGCAATGGTCAGAGGTCAATTTATATCAATAAATGCACACATCCAAAAAGAAGGGCCAAAATCAAAGAATTATCCCCACAACTTGAACAAACAGAAAGACAGCAACAAAAGAAACACCCAGGCACCAGGAGAAAGCAAATAATAAAAATTAGAGCAGAATTAAATGAAATAGAGAACAGAAAAATCAACTGAAAGAGTTAATAAGATCAAAAGCTGGTTCTTTGAAAAAAATCAACAAAACTGATAAACCATTGGCCAAACTGAAAAAGAAAAACAGGAAAGGAAGCAAATCACCCAAATAAGATATGAGATGGGCAATACCACAACAGACCCAACTGAAATCAAAAGAATTTTATGAGATTACTACGAAAAACTGTCCTCTTAACAAATTTGAAAACACAGAAGAAATAGATGAGTTTCTAGAAACACACTACCTACTTAAACTAACACAAACAAAGGTAGAACAACTAAATAAATCAATAACAAAAGAATAGATTGAAAAGGTAATGAAAAAACTCCCCCCCCAAAAAACCCTGGCCAGGACGGCTTCACTGCAGAGTTCTACCAAACTTTCAGAGCACAGAAAAGGATGGAATACTCCCAAACTCATTCTATGAGGCCTGCATATCCCTGATGCCAAAACCAGGTAAAGACACCACAGAAAAAGAAAATTACAGACCTACATCCCTCATGAACTTAAATGCAAAAATTCTCAACAAAATTCTAGCCAACAGAATTCAACAACATATCAAAAAAATAATTCACCATGACCAAGTGGGATTCATACCAGGTATGCAGGGATGGTTCAACATTAGAAAAATAATTAATGTAACCCATCATATAAATAAAAGACAAGAACCACGTATCACTTGATGTAGAAAAAGCATTTGACAATGTTTGACACCCATTCATGATAAACACTCTCTGCAAAATAGGAATAGAAGGAAAATTCCTCAGCGTAAACCTATTCCCATCGAGTCAATTCCGATTCACAGCGACTCGAAAGGACAGAGTAGAACTGCCCCCACAGGGTTTCCAAGGAGCGCCTAGCGGATTCAAAGTGCCAACCTTTTGGTTAGAAACCATAGCTGTTAACCACCACACCACCAGGGTTTCCTCATCAGCATAATAAAGGGCATTTATACAAGGCCAATAGCCAACATTATCCTAAATGGAGAGAGTCTGAAAGCATTCCCCCTTCAGACCCAGGAACCAGACAAAGATGCCCTTTATCACCACTCTTATTCAACTTGTGCTCGAGATCCTAGCCAGAGCAATTAGGCTAGATAAAGAAATAAAGGGCATCCGGATTGGTAAAGAAGTAAAATTACCTCTATTTGCATATAACGTGATCTAATACACAGAAAACCCTAAAGAATCCTCAAAAAAACGAAGAGTTCAGCAGGGTATCAGGATACAAGATAAACATACAAAAGCAGTTGGATGCCTCTACACCAACAAGAGGAAATCACCAAGTCAACACCATTTACAGTAGCTCTGCGAAGATAAAATACTTAGGAATTAATTTTACCAGATACATAAAAGACCTATATAAAGAAAACTACAAGACACTACTGCAAGAAACCAAAACAGACCTACTAAGTGGAAAAACAGACTTTGCTCATGGGTGGGAAGATTTAACATTGTAAAAATATCTATTCTACCAAGAGGGATCTATAAATAGAATGCAATACTGATCCAAATACTAGTGACATTTTTTAAGGAGATGGAGAAACAAATCACCAACTTCATATGGAAAGGACAGAGGCTCCAGATAAGTAAAGCATTCCTGAAGAAGGAAGTTGGAGGCCTTGACTTTCTTCTGATTTTAGAACCTATTATACTGCCATCATAGTCAATACTGCCTGGTATTGGTACAACAAGAGATACACGGATCATTGGAACAGAATTCAGAACCCAGATGAAATCCATCCACCTTTGAGGCAGCTGGTATTTGACAAAGCCCCAAAGTCCATTCAATGGGGAAAAGACAGTCTCTTTAACAAATGTTGTTGCCATAACTGGACATCCATCTGCAAAAAAATGAAACAAGACCCATACCACACACCATACTAGAAAACTAACTCAAAATGGATCTTCCAGTCCCAGCGCCATAGAGTCAATATCAAAGACCTAAATATAAAACCTAAAACAATAAAGATCATGGAAGAAAAAATAGGGACAACACAAAGAGCCCTAATAAATGGCATAAACAGTATACAAAACATTACTAACAAAACACAAACACCAGAAGACAAACTAGATAGCTGGGAGCTCCTAAAACTCAAACACCTATGCTCATCTAAAGAGTTCACCAAAGGAGAAAAAAGATCACCTACAGACTGGGAAAAAGTTTTTAGCTATAACATTTCCGATCAGCCTCTGATCTCTAAAATTTACATGATGCTGCAAAAACTCAACAACAAAAAGACAAATAACCCAGTTAAAAAATGGGCAAAGGATATAGACACTTCACTAAAGAAGACATTCTGGGAGCTAAAAGATACATGAGGAAACGTTCACAATCATTAGCTGTTAGAGAAATGCAAATCCATACTACAATGAGATTCCATCTCACGCCAACAAGGCTGGCATTAATCCAAAATACGCAAAATAATAAATGTTGGAGAGGTTGTGGAAAGACTGGAACACTCATACACTGCTGGTGGGAATGTAAAATGGTACAACCAGTTTGGAAATCGATTTGGTGCTTCATTAAAAAGCTAGAAATAGAACTACCATACAATCCAGCAATCCAACTCCTTGGAATCTATCCTAGAGAAATAAGAGCCTTTATACGAACAGATACATGCACACCCAGATATATGCTCACTGCAGCACTGTTTACAACAGCAAAAAGATGGAAGCAACCAAGGTGCCCATCAATGGATGGATGGATAAATTATGTGATATTCACACAATGGAATACTACGCATTGATAAAGAACAATGGTGAATCTGTGAGACATAACATGGAGGAATCTAGAAGGCATTATGCTGAGTGAAATTAGTTACAAAAGGAAAAATATTGTATGAGGCCACTATTACAAGAACTCAAGAAATAGTTTAAACAGAGAAGAAAGTACTCTTAGATGGTTATGAGAGTGGGGAGAGAGGGAGGAAGAGGGGTATTCATGATTAGATAGTAGAAAAGAGCTATTTTAGGTGAAGGGAAAGACAGCACACAATACAGGAGAGGTCAGCACAACTGGACTAAACAAAAAGCAAAGAAGTTTTCTGAATAAACTGAACGCTTCAAAGGTCAGCATTGCAGGGGCAGGGGTTTGTGGACCATGGTTTCAGGGGACATCAAGGTCACTTGGCATAACAAAATCTACTAAGAAAACATTCTATATCCCGCTTTGGAGAGTGGCTTCTGGGGTCTTAAATGCTAGCAAGTATCTAAGATGCATCAATTGGTCTTAACTCACCTGGAGCAAAGAAGAATGAAGAACAGCAAAGACACAAAGTAATTATGAGTCCAAGAGACAGAAAGGGCCACATAAGCCAGAGACCAGAAGAACTGGATGGTGCCCCTACAATCGATGACTGCCCTGACAGGGAACACAACAGAGAACCCCTGAGGGAGCATGAGAGCAGTGGGACGCAGTCCTCAAATTCTCATAAAAAGACCAGACTTAATGGTCTGACTGAGACTAGAAGGACCCCAGAGGTCATGGTCCCCAGGCCTTCTGTGAGTCCAAGACTGGAACCATTCCCAAAGTCTTCAGACAGGGACTGGACTGGACTATAGGGTAGGAAATGATACTGATGAGGAGTGAGCTTCTTGGCTCAAATGGAGACATGAGACTATATGAGCAGCTCCTGTCTGGAGGGGAGATGAGAAGGCAAGAGGGGGTTAGAAGCTGGCTGAATGAATATGGAAATAGAGGGTAGAAAGGAGGAGTGTGCTGGGTCATTAGGGGGAAAACACCTACGAATATATAGCAAGGTGTATATAAATTTTTCCATGAGAGACTGACTTGATTTGTAAACTTTCACTTAAAGCACAAGAAAAATTAAAAAGAAGAAAAAATATATATCACACAAACAACAACCAAAAAAAGAGCAGGAGTGGCAATATTAATCTCTCACAAAATAGACTTAAGCAAAATCCACAACAAAGGATAAAGACAGATACTATATAATTACTAAAGCGTCAATACACCAGGAGGACGGGGCTCCAAAATACATAAAACAAACTCTAACAGCACTGAAAAGAGAAACAGTTCCACAACAGTAGTATGAGACTTCAACACAGCAGTTTTGGTGAAGGACAGAACATCTAGAAAGAAGCTCAATAAAGACACAGAAAAGCTAAGTGTGTCAATCAGCCAACCTGATCTCACAGACATATACAAGAGAACACTCCACCCAACAATAGCGAAGTATGTTTTCTTTTCCAATGCACAAGGAAAAGTCTCCAGAATAGACCACATGTTAGGTCACAAAGCAAGCCTTAACAGAATCCAAAACACCGAAATATTACAAAGCATCTTTTCTGACCATAAAACCATAAATGTAGAAATGAATAACAGAAAAAGCAAGGGAAAAAAATCAAATACATGGAAACTGAACAATACTTTGTTCAAAAACTACTGGATTACAGAAGAAATCAAGGACAGAATAAAGAAATTCATAGAATAAAATGAAAATGAAAACACATCTTACCAAAACCTTTCGGACACAGCAAAAGTAGTGCTCAGAGGTCAATTTATACCAATAAATGTGCACATCCAAAAAGAAGAAAGGCCCAAAATCAAAGCATTAACCCTACAACTCGAACAAATAGAGAGCAGCAAAAGAAGCTCTCATGCATCAGAAGAAAGGAAATAATAAAATTCGGAGCAGAAATCAATGAAATAGAGAATAGAAAAACAACTGAAAGAGTCAACAAGACCAAAAGCCAGTTCTTTCAAAAGATTAACAAAATCGATAAACCACTGGCCAAACTGACAAAAGAACTGAAGAGGAAGCAAATAACCTGAATAAGAAATGAGATGAGCGATATCACAACAGACCCAACTGAAATTAAAAGAATCATAACACAGTACTATGAAAAACTGTACTTCAACAAATTTCAAAACCTAAAGAAAATGGACAAACTTATGGAAACATACTATCTAACTAAACTAACACAAACCGAAGTAGAAAAACTAAATAAACCTATAACAAAAGAGATTGATTAGGTTAAAAAAAAAAAAAAACTCCCAACAAAAAAACCTGTGGACCTGATGGCTTCACTGGGGAATTCTACCAAACTCTGAGAGAAGAGTTAACACCAGTACTACTAGAGGTATTTCAGAGCATAGAAAAGGATGGAATACTCTTGAATTCACTCTACGAAGCCAGCATAACCCTGATACCAAAACCAGGTAAAGACACCACACGTACACATAAAAATTACAGACCAATATCCCTCATAAACATAGATGCAAAAATCCTCAACAAAATTCTAGCCAATAGAATTCAACAACATATCAAAAAAATAATTCATCATGACCAAGTGGAAGTCATAGCAGGTATGTCTTCTCTCATCACTTGTATTCAACACCATATTGGAAGACAAGGAAAGAAAATGAAAGGTGTAACAACTGAAAAGGATGAAATGAAACTGTCTTTGTTCACAGATAACATGACTGCCTATGTAGATAATACCAAAGAATGACCCTCCCCCACAGCCCCCCCCCCAAAAAAAAACTGACTCCTGGAACTGATAAGCAATTATAGTAAGGCTGCAGGATACAAAGTTAATATATGAAAGTTATTTACTTTCTATTTATCAAATCAAACCCAAACATGCTGCTGTCGAGTTGATTCTGACTCACAGTGACCTTACAGGACACAGTTAGAGCTTCCCAATAGGATTTCCAAGGAGCAGGTGGTGGATTTGAATTGCTCATCTTTTGGTTAGCAGCTGAGCTCTTAACCATTGCGCCACTAGGGCTCTTCTACGTGCCAGCAGTGATGAATAATTAGAATTGGAAATTAAAAACACTACTCCATTTACATTAGTATCAAAAAAAGAAGTAGTCAGAAGTAAATCTAAAGAAATATGTACAAGACATATACGTAGAAAATTACAAAACTCTGATGAAGAAAATCAAAGAATATCTAAATAAATGCAGAGATATTACAAGTTCATGGGTAGGAACATTAATTATTGTTAAGACGTCATTTCTTCCCCACTTGATCTATAGATTCAAGGCAATCTGAATCAAACAACCAGCAAGGTATTTTGCAGACAGGAACAAACTAATTTTAAAGTTTATGTGAAAAGGCAAAACACCCAGAATAGCCAACACAATACTAAAGGAAAACACAGCTGGAAGGCTGATACCACCTGACTTCGAGACTTACTATAAAGCTACTATAATTAAGACAATATTGGTGGGGTGGGGGGAGGTGGGGAAAGACAAACAGATCATGGAACAGAATAGAGAGTGGTCAAGCATTACGATTTACTTGTCCATAGCAAATCCTTTCTGAATGACAACACTGAGTTGAGTAATGATGTTCAGTAAATCCGTATTTAAATGTTTCTGTTCCTAAAACCAAGGAGTCCTGGTGACACAGTGGTTAAGCACTTGGCTGTTAACCAAAAGGCCTGCAGTTCGAATCTACCAGCAGCTCCTCGGAAACCCTATGAGATAATTCTACCCTGTTCAATAGGGTCGCTATGAGTCAGAGTAGACTTGACGGCAAAGGGTTTTGTTTTGTTGAGCCCAATCAATCCCAGAGCTAAACAAGCAGTCAGGAAGAAAAATTCCTCCCTTTTCCCCAGCATTTCCTCTTCAGCTGCTCCAGGTAGGAGCAGTGAGACATGTCCACACATTGGCAAGATGGGAATATACATCCAGACAAGGAGGAAGAACAGAGAGCATGAAAGACAGTTCACTGCCCGGTGCCTGAGTGAGACATCCCCACTCATCTTCCGATCACTTTCTCAGTATCAATTGACTAGACACTCGCCCTGTGATTGTTCTGTGGATCCCTGGTAGCATCTGGCCAAAAGTCTCAAGTATTCTCTGTAGAGATTGGTACTTAAATCAATTTGAAACTCATAACTGAATTGAGAAAAATTCCCAAAAGAAGACTGGCCCTCAGCTCAGAGACAGGCTATCAACTACGATGCAGGGTCCTCAGGTCCTGACTGTACTTTGTTAAAAGTGTTAGGGCTCATTCCAGGAAAACAGTCCCTCAAATGCTTTCTCTGCACTTTAAGTAGAAAGGTTGAGTATTTCCCTTCCCCTTTGGGTACTACGTAGAAAGGTAGAAAGGAAGAGTGGCCTCAAAGGGCCAAGGTGTGGCCTAAGCCGATATACCTAAGTCAGGGAACTTTGTTTCTAAATCTTCAAGTGTTTTTTCATTCATACATTAAACACATTTTTTGAGACCTATACGCCACGAAGAAACCCTAGTGGCACAGTGGCTAAGAGCTGTGGCTTCTAACCAAAAGGTCAGCAGTTCGAATCCACAAGGTGCTCCTTGGAAACTCTGTGGGGCAGTTCTACTCCGTCCTATAGGGTCGCTATGAGTCGTAATCAACTCGATGGCAACGGTATATGCCATACACTCTGTCAAGTCTTGGTTCCAAGGGTGTGCCAGGCAGATGCCATCCCTGCTCTCCTCAGTTCACACAGGCCAGGGGAGGAGACAGTCAAGCTAGGGGTTTCAGTTAAGTGTCCCGCATGCTCTACTGGGAGACGTGGAGTTTTGAGTGAACACAGGACAGGCAACAATGTTAGGCTCAATTTTCAGGGAAAGTTCCCAAGGTGAAACCATATGTAAGCAGATCTCTGAAGGATGAGAAGTCCCAGATGGCAAAAATGAAAATGTGAGAGAAATTCCAAACAAAGGGGCAAATCAGTAAAGCACAATCAAAGGGACAAACAGTAAAGCACAGTAACACATGGCCCGTAAAGGTGTGCCGGTATGGCTGGTGCTTTTCAATATAAGGGAGGAATGAATAACACTGTAGTGACTACTCTGGCCATGTCTGATGGAGACCTGAACCCATATTAAGGTCTAATGCTGTGGTTAGGCTATTGTCAGCCTCGCTGTTATGTTGTGGCTACTTTTTTAATTGTGGCAAGAGACAGTATCATGGAATTCCCAGTACGTTTTATGTACAACATAAACCAACTTTTGTTGTTTACTGTTTCCTGCACCTTAACACTTCATTGTTTACTGGGCTAAACCTTCTATAGACAGTCCATCTACCCAAGAGATTAAGACAGACTCAAAGAGAGACTCGCATGAAAGATAAGAGGTATAAAGAGGAAGCTATGGGTAGTAGTTCACTGACATATCCAAAACACCCTGAACTCTTGCACTTCTGAACGCAAGTTGCAATCTGCCTTTATTGTCCCAGATGTAAATAGCTCATAGTGTTTCAAGTGTGAACACTTTACATTCACTATTTCTCTCAACAATCCTGTGAATGAGAGTCATCTCTTCATTTTTACCTCACCCAGTATCTGGAGGAAACTGGCTGGGGCCTGGGCAGCCTGAGTTCACAGTCTGGACCCTTAAACCCTGAACCATCTGGCCACTGGATGAGCCAGTTCAATATTCACTAGCATTCCATGATGACAATGACAACAATGATGATGATGACAATGAAGAAGGGTGGACACAGGATAATAGTATAATTTACAAACTCAGCAAAGTAACATGATTACAATTGAATTTAGGGAATAAATTAGCTTGAGCTTAAGCCATAAACTGAGTTCTTCAGCAAGACAAATAAATAAACTTGGCTCATAATGTATGAAATATGCCTTCAAAATTAATCAGTAAGCTCTCCAGTGGAGGTGCTAGAAAGAACAGCTGTATGCATGCAGACCAGTAGCACTACAGGTGTACGCAACTTACCTGAGAAAGATTTTAACTGGAAGTGATCATTGAATGAACAGCCAAAAATTCACAGGTAGAGAAACTGAATGAATGCATGCTGAAAACCTTTAGCACCCTCTCATCTTCTCCCAAGCAGGAGAGACCTCACACTGGAAAGATCACTCTGTATATGAGTACGGGGAAGTTTTCACTCAGAGCTCTCATTGATTTGATATGTGTTAACTCACACAGGAAAGAAATCCTATGTCTGTAACCAATGGGGAAAAGCTCTCAGTTTAACAAGAAAGAATACACACTGAACGGAAGCCCTGTGAATATAATGAATATGGCCAAGATTTCAGCCAGAGCTCTCACTTTTATTTATATAAAAGAACTCCCATAGGAAAGAAGCCATATTATCTGTAATCAACGTGGAAAGAACATTCAGTCAACTTTCATCTTTCAGTCAACATAAAGAAATTAATCCTGGAGAGAAATCATATGAATGCTATCTACGTGGGAAAGCCTTTCCTGACGTTAGATGACATGACAGAACTCTCACTATAAATATTAATAGAAACAGGCTTCAGCCACAGCTTTAACCTTCAAACACATAAAGAAATTCATCAGAGAACAAGCTCTATACCTATAATCAATGTGGAAATGCCTTTGTTTATAATTTTTATTCAAATATAAGTAAATGCCAGTGCGCAGGCATGACACCCTAGGTCTTTAATCGTTGTGAAGGCAATTTTAGCTAAGCCCCAACTTTGTTTTGCCCAAGAAAATTCAGAGCAGCATAAATCTGTAAAAAAGCCCAAACCCGCTGCCATCTAGTCAATTCCAACTCAGAGCAACCCTACAGGACAGAGTAGAACTACCCCATGTGGTTTCCAAGGAGCAGCTGGTACATTTCAACTGCCAACCTTTTGGTTAGCAGCTGAGCTCTTAACCACTGCACCACCAGGGCTCCAACAACCCCTAAGACAGGAAATTCTTTACCAAGAAGGGGAGGCCTCTTGGAGGATACTAGATAGTTCATGCTGGAGAAGTTATTCAGTGAATTAACATAAAAAAAAATTCTTTACTGATAGAGCAACCCTTGCAAAAAACCAGTTGCCGTCAAGTCAATTCCAACACATGAAGACCCCATGTTTCAAAGAACTGTGCTCCAGAGTTTTCAATGGCTGATTTTTTTTTAGACGTAGATCATCAGGCCTTTCTTCCAAGTCACCCTGAGTGGACTCACTCCTCTAACCTTTTGATTGACAGTCAAGGGTGTTAACTGTTTGCCTCACGGAGGAACTCTAAACACTTGTGGAACATTTGAGATTTGACACTTAATATAACACTCAGTGTATGAGTGAAGTCTTTAGTGACTTCTCATCCTTTAGTCAACCAATATTAAAGTTCTCACACTGTGGAAATACCTATCATAAAATAAAAGTAAAAACCTGGAGTTCACATCACAAATCTTGGAAACTCAAATTCCAAATACATTTTACCATCAACATCAGTATTCAATAGAGCCAATGTTATATCATAACCTGAATAATGAGGGTCAAAAGATACTGGCATATTACTAGAGTTCCAATCAGTCAATAGCAATTAGTATCAGTCCATCATCATATAATATGGCAAAAACTACTCCTCCTAGTAAGACAGAGAACAGAGGAGTCCCAAATCTGCAATTCACATAAACAAACTAAATTAACTATGTAACAGGAAATGGGCCAGGGCACAGAAACAAAGCCATTCCCCAGACAATGGGGAGGGGTATCAGCAAACAGCCAGGAAACTTCCTCAAAGTTGTCCTTCAGAAGCAGCCAGCTGAAACCAGCCCCAGGGACATGCACAGAACCTCCACCTGTGTCCGGTGTGCGACCTTCTACTAGGGGCAGTGAGGAGCTGGGGAATTGAACTCGGGAAGCAAGAGACTGTGCAGGCATGACATCCCATAGTAAGTCCTGCTACAAATCCCAGAGGCCTCTGGGACAGGAGCCATCTTAGAAAGCTGCTGCAGGTGCACTGTAGTTAACATATCTCCGCCTAGACGGGCCACCTCCTGGAAAGCCCTGCCTACACCTATGAATAAACATAACTCTTTTCCCCGCCCAAAACACGTTTAAGAACCTATGCAACTCCTTTGTTCTGTGAGATGGGGGTAAGCGTTGCCTAGGCCCTTCTAGTCTCCGCTTGCAAGCCTCTTTAACAAAGCTTTGCTCATGTAGAAAATTTTCCGTCCCTTACCTGTTCATTCTTGACCAGTGAAAGGCAAGAACCTTACTCAATAAAAGGCGTAGAGGCGCCAGCAACACTAGGGCAAGGCCAGTCAGGTTTGCTGCATGCTTCCATCAGACCTTGTCAGGTTCCAAAAGCAGTTGTCTTGACTTCACCCTTTCAGGCATTTGGTATAATTGAGCTATCACACAATATTATCCTCTTGCTCTGAGCCTCTTTCTAGGTACTAAATAATCCTGGATTTCTCCCACTGCATAATCCACTTACTCATTCCAGCATTATTTCTCCTTCCCTCCTTCATGTTAAGGATTAGCATGAATCCAATCCCTGAAATGTGGCACACTTCCTCTGATGTTAGCCACCCAGAACTAGGTCAGCACTAACAGTCAAAAGGATATCATCACTCAGACTGCCAAATAGGCAGATGCCAGTCACACATTTGGGGAATCAACATTACACTTCAATCTTCTGAACTGCTGGCCACCAAATTCAGGGCTGGCCTCCCATGATCCCTTCAGAATTCCAGCTGCAAGCTTGGCAGTCCACACCCTTACTTTCTGACCTGCCGCCTCCCACTAGAACAGCTCACAGAACTCATGGAGAGTATACCTACTTACAACTACAAATGACAGCCAAAAAGGATACATAGGGCAAGGTCTGGAAGGGTTGCCAACTTGGAGCTTCCATGTCCCAAGGGGAGTGCTACTAAAATAGCAACAATGCATTTTCTTTAGTGTTTTAATATTAGAGAGAGAACGTATTTTCTCATTTGTTTTAGTATAGCTGTATAAGCTTTGACTAATCTCTAGTCCTTAAAAAATGGTACAGGCTCTGTTCAAAATATAGCTGAACAGTCTGTTCCACTCTTAAACGTAACACCCTAATACCTTACAACATGTTTTCCCCTCTTCAAAATAAGTAATTGAGAACTTGACATGACTAACGCCATAATGATACTCTAAGTAATCTCTAAATATTTTTTAATTACACCAGCTACACCTGTCTCTTCCAAACGGGTGCGGAGCTATCTCAGCTCCCGGGGCCTTGGTCTCTTTCTTTGTTCTCTTGAAAAATGGCCTTAGCCTATAAACAGACAAGAAGGCTTTCTTTCTTGCTCCCTATCTCAGCCACAGCAGACTTGACAAAACAACTCCACGAGCCGAGAGGTTCTTATGAGAGTTTTTCAGCCTGTTACAAATATATTAGAGTCTAGATGCCTGACGTGTTTATCCTTAGTTTAATAAAAAGTTTTTGTAGTTGTTTTGTGACGTATAAGACCATCTGTAGACTACGTGCTCAAAACATTAACAAACCCTGATCTTTTCCATATAAAACCCTCCCATCAACCCTTTAAGACAGAATTTGAAAAAAATTTAACCCCGTCTCTTAAATACCGGTATTCAATAAAGCCTTCTTACTGCTTACCTCCTCCTCTCTCAGTATTGGCTTTGCGACAGGTGGCTCAAACCCGCAATTTATGGTAACACTACCCTCCGGAAATCACACGTTCTTGTCAACCAGGAAGTTCATTGAGCCTTCCTTTTCAAGGTGTATAATGGCAAATCCTGCTTGATAGGCTAAATAGTATCTCCTGAGGCTAGATGATATCGGTGTCCTGAGTGAGTCTTTTCTGGTCTGGCCAGTCCCCACTCGCCAGCATGAATCCCCAGGTGCGGCCTAGAAGTCCCAGACAGAGGCACCTGCGCTGTCAGATTCTTCTAGCTACTTCTGCTCACAGTGTCGATTGAGCAAACCAGTCCAGGGAGGCTGAGATCATCCCCCTTTGATGCCAAATGTATGGTGGATAATATCTCACTACTCGTGCCAACTGCGTCCTGTAGAAACCTCAGTTTCTCTTCCTTGGTCAGTCCAGGCCCCAGCTGCTTTACCCAGCATTCTCATTCATCACCATTAACCTGGGACTAGGTCAGTGAGTACTGGCTTCTTCTCTATTTCTTAGGTACGATAATCCATTGAAACGACTCAGAAACTCCCGGAAAAGGGCTATCTAATCTAGCAGAAAAAAGGATGCAAACACGTAGGATGAGGTCTGGGAGGGATCTCAGCACAGGGTTTCCATGTTCCCAGGGGATATGCTTATCCGGGGATGGAGTTCCCAATAAGCAAGTTATGCACGTGCTTACCAGTGCTTATCTAATCTCAGAAATGTTTCGAATGGGAAAATGAATCAGTCCCTGTCAGTGTCAATACTGGGAGTGTCAGTGCTGGGTGACTGGGTCATTCCCTGCTACAGAAAGTTTGTCACTGCAGGGGCAGATTACCCAAGGAGCAAGGTCAGCACAGGCTTACTTGCGCTGACTTATTAATCTACAGCGACCAATTTCAAACTCACGTGAAGGGGGCTCCACACTTTGCAAAGTTTCCAAGGGTGTGGAAAAACTAAAACCCTCATTCATTGCTGACACAGACTCAGTGGAAAACAGTTTCCAGGTTCCTCAAAAAGTTAAAAGGTGGTTCAGTGGTAGAATTCTAACTTTCCATGTAGGAGACCCAGATTTGATTCTGAGTCAATGCACCTCATGCACAACCACCACCCATCTGTCAGGGGAGGCAGGTGTGTTGTCAATGATGTTGAACAGATTTCAGCGGCGCTTCCAGGCTAAGAAAGGCTAGGAAGAAACGCTTGGCAATCTGCTTCCAAAAACCAGTGAGAACGCTACAGATCACAACAGTTCATTTTGTTCCATTGTACATGGGGTCACCGTGAGTCAGGTCAATTCAAAGGCACCTATCAACAACAACATAACATACAAAGGGAAGCACATTATTTTGTTTGGGCATTAAGTTACACTAAAGAACATTAATTATGTTAAGCTTGATAACTGCACATATTTACATGATGTATTCTTAAACCATAGGAGTCAACAGGGTCACAAACTGTTGAGAATAACAGTAATACAGGGCTTCAGTGTGATTATTGAGTTTAATCACCAGGGTATTGTCGTTTCAAATATTGAAAGTAAAAGCCACAGGGGTTGAGAAAATAAAGAGATGAAGAACAGACATCTGATTCAAAATTTAGTTATAAAAGGACACATGCAGTTGTGATGTTTCAGCAACTCCCACACCTGAAAGCTATGAGGACAATAACCAAACAGGAAATATCCCCACTTTTTAACTTCTCTGATGCCAGATGCAACATGTAGCATTTCTTTCTCCCATTCTAGCCACTCAGAGCTAGGTCAGATCTCACAAGTTATAAGGACACCATCCTCAGCACAAGACCTCAGATGCCAGCTGCCTGTTACGGTGAAATGAGTTCCTTCATATGGTCTTTTGCTTTGGTTCTTTGGAAAAACAGCTTGGAGCATTTTTTCCCCCTAGAGTTACCTTTGCCCTAGTTCTCTGAAGAAACAACTTCGGTGTGTCTGTGTTGGGGGGCAGGTGTTGCTCCTAGCTTATTTTCTACCAGAGACTGTTACAGGGACTTCCCAGGGTAGGCTGGCATTTCCTAGGTTAAGCTGTAAACAACTTGACGATTTCATCCTTTTGTCTGGTCCCAGGCTGCAGTCTATTCTGTGATTGGTCTGTTTTATGTACCTTGCAGAGACTGGTCAATTTACTAGGCAAATAGTGACCTGAAAATCCAACCAACAGGGCCAAATGACCTGTGATCCACTGGGACTGGTCAGTTCCTAGTCTTGGTTGGAGGGCCATGCCCTGAAATTGACAAGAAATTTGCTTATATAAGCCGCCAATCCCACAGAGGTTTTCCAGAGAAGACAGAAGTAGCAGTGAGACAGGAGGTGAACCTCCTAAAAGAGCTGTAATACAAGTCAAGGGCTGTAACACTGAAGACGGTGAGAGGCCTGGAAGGAACCCTGCACCAAAGCCAGGGGTGAGAGACCCAGAAGGGGCCCTATAGCAGCCCGCAGTGACAGAAGGAACCTGCTGCTAGGAGAGCAGCAGCTGAACAAGCTGCAACACTGGCTATGAGCTGGGCCAGTTAACAGCAGAAAGGCCAACAGCAAGAAGGCTGAAGGCAGAGGGGCCTGCTTGCTTGCACAGCTAAGAAGGGCTGAGATGTCTTGCACTGAAGAAGGGAGGGATGTGCTTTCCAACTTCAGGGAGCCTTACAGACCTTACCTACATGCTTCCTGATCCTGAGTTATAGCCTGTTACTTCCTTAATAAACCATTTAACTGTAAGCAAAGTTCATGAATTCTAGGTGGCCAGTGCAACGAATTATCAAACCCAGCAAAGACGTACAGCGTCATGGGAGGAACTGCTGCTATCAGGAATGGTGAAGCTGGAGATCCTGAAGAGTATGTCTGACCTCTACCTCATAGAAACCAGCTTTGTGCTGACCTTGATTCTTATCACTCGTGAATTCAGACAATTCATTGTGCTAGATTACACATGCGCAGCACTTCTTTCTCCATCTGGAGTTAGGTCAGGTCTCACAAGTTAAAAGGACACCATCGTTCAGTATCTTAGCTAGTGCTGTTGTAAAAGAAATACCACAAGCGGTGGCTTTAAAGAACTGAAATTTATTTTCTCACAGTTTAGGAGGCTCGAAGTCCCAATTCAGGACAACAGCTAAAGGGAAAGGCTCGCTCTCTGTTGGCTCTGGGGGAATGTTCTTGTCTCTTCCAGCATTCCTCAGTTGCCTGGCAATCTTCGCACGGTGCCACATCTATTTTCCCCCATTTGTGCTTGCCTGCTTCTGTGCCTGTTCTCCTGTTATATCTCAAAACTAGTTAGGTTTAAGACACAACCTATACTAATATGGCCTCATTAACATAACAAAGAAAACCCTATTCCTAAATGGGATTATACCCACATGTATATAAGTTAGGGTTTATAATACATATTTTGTGGGGACACAATTCAACCCATAACATTCAGACTGCCAAACAGGCAGAAATCAGCCATATGATTGGGAGTCACCCATGGACTACCTAACTTCTGACCGCTGGCACCAGATTCAGGAGTTTGTCTCTACCTCTTCAGGATGCCAGCCGCAAGCTCAGGAGTCCTCCCTGGACTCCCTAACTTTTGACTACACCTTTTGGGTTTGACAATTCACTGGAACAACTCACAGAAAGTGCTATACTTAAAACAATCACAGTTTTACTATACTAAAATGAATACAAATGAAGAAACACATAGAACAAGGTCTAGAAGGGTTCCCAACATGATGCTTCCATGCCAAAAAGGGACATGCTACCTTCTCATGTGCACAGATGTCTTTCATCAAGCAGGAAGTCCACAGAGCTTCCACATGCAGATTCTTCACTGGAGCTGCAATGCATAGTCATAACTGAAGTCTTATTGCATAGGCAAGATTGATTGAATCATGTCCCCTTCCTTCCTGGAGGTAAGCTAATATCAGGCTACCTGTTGGTCTTTCTAGTCAGGCTAGCCTCCACCTCCTTGGCACAAATCCTAATATAGTCTTTAGGCCTAGATGACAAAAGGTACCTCAATGACTCAAAATTTCAAAGGCTGTCTCTCAGGAAGCAAGGACAAAGGTCACATTACTTTATGCATATCTCACAATAGTACACCCCTCTCTCTACCTCTCCCCTTTCTCTCTCTCTCACATCAGCAGAAGAGAAAGTTTTTCACGACTTTTTCTAAGGCAAAGAATTAAAATCAACAATCTCTTTCAACACAAAATAAGTCTCATAGATCAGGTATGAATGTTTGTGTTTCTGAATGATAGGACACCTGGAGAACTGAAATAAAATTTTACCTTATCACATAAGAAGTCCAGAGGTTGCAGTTCAGGATGTGACAGGTGCTCTGGGAAGTAATCAGTGGCCTAGGCTCCCTCTTTCTTTCTATTCTACCTCCATTACCACACAACCCACATTCTCACTGTGGCAAGTTGGCCGCTGTATTACTGCAGTGGATTAATTACTTTTGTGTGTGGCCTTTTTAGCCATGGTCTTGTAACTCCCACCCAGGTGACTGTGTGATAGGGTAACTGTGGCCTACTACAGATATTCGTCAGTTTTGCCTTAAAAGAGAGCGAATTCCAGAGCAAAGAGAAGAGCCCATCACCACCAAAGGAGGAGATACCTGCAATGAGATGGTACAGTGGGCTTCCTGGCTCACAGAGCAAGAAAGCTGAGCACCTTTGGGCAGAGACTGAGGGCCAGGGAGAAGTCTATGCCTGACTCAAGAATATGGGACTTGCCAGACCCCACAACCATGTGACCCACTTCCTTTATATGGTTCCTGAGTTCTGGAAGACGTTTCTGGGAATTAGGGAACCCAAAGACAGGAGGGAAAGTACTGAGGAGGGAGTAGTTTATGTCAAAGATGATGGAGTGGTACATTTGAGACATCTTTAACCTGAGCCTCATAAGAACCAGCTTTGCGCTGATCCTTACGAAAAAAGTTATTCATTTAATGACGAAGAACAAGGCTGAAGGGTGAGGGACAGAGCCTTCTTCCTTCTTTGACTTTGTGTTGGAAAGGATAAGAGCCAGTGGCTTTGTCTATTATTGATAAACCAAAACCAAACCAAACCTATTGCTGTCGAGTCAATTCCGACTCATAGTGACCCTATAGGACAGAGCAGAGCTGTCCCATAGGGTTTCCAAGGAGTGCTTGGTGGATCTGAACTGCCTTTTGGTTAGCAGCTGTAGCTCTTGACCACTACGCCACCAGGATTTCTATGCTATTGATAAGTCTGGGACAAATGGCCATCCCTATTATTACGGCCCCCACGTGTCTGTTAGTTTGTCATACTGTGGGGGCTGTGTGTTGCTGTGATGCTGGAAGCTATGCCACTGGTATTCCAATACCAGCAGGGTCGCCCATGGCAAAAAGGTTTCAGCTGGGCTTCCAGACTACGGCAGACTAGAAAGAAGGAACTAGAGATCTACTTCTGAAAATGAGTCAGTGAAAACCTTATGAATAGGAGCAGAACACTGTCTGATATAGTGTTAGAAGATGATACCTTCAGGTTGGAAAGCACTCAAAATACAACTGGGGAAGAGCTGCCTCCTCAGAGCAGAGGCAACCTTAATGATATGAATGGAGTCAAGCCTTCAGGACCTTTATTTGCTGATGTGGTATGATTCAAAATGAGAAGAAACAGCTGTAAACATCCATTAATAACTGGATGTGAAATATATGAAGTAGAGGGTTAGCGAAAAAGAGGAAGGCCCTCAGTGAGATGGTGGACACACTGGCTGCACCAACGGACTCAGCCATAACAATGGTTGTGAGGATGGCGCGTGACCAGGCAGTGTTTCATTCAGTTGCGCATGGGGTCTTCATGAGTCAGGAACTGACTCCGCGGCAGCTGAAAACAACATTATTATTACGGAGAATGGCAATTTTGGAATTACACAGTCGAACCTTTAAAACAAGGTTTATCTGCCTAATGCTGTTAACATTTGGGCTGAATAATTTTTCCACTCCCACAAATCAATGACAAAAAAACCACCAATTTTTTAAAATGAGCAAGGGACTTAAACATATTTCTCCAAAGATGTCCAAATAGCCAATCAAAAAAAAAAAAAAAAAAAAAAAAAACCTAACCCATTGCCAGTGCGTCAATTCTCACTCATAGTGACCCTATAGAGCTGCCCCCCGATAGGGTTTCCAAAAAGCGGCTGGTAAGTTCGAACTGCTGACCTTTTGGTTAACAGCCTAGGCTCTTAACCACTGTGCCACCAGGGCCCATGAGCACATGAAAATATGCTCAATGTCATTAGTCATGAGGGAAAAGCAAATCAATTCCACATGAGATACCACTTCTCACCCACTGGGATGGCTATTACCAGAAAAATGGAAAATAACATGTTTGTGAGGATGTGGAGAAATTGTGGATAAATGAAATGTAGTATATATATACAATAGAATATTATTCATTCACATAGTCTATCCATGCTATGACATAAATTCTGTTCATGCTATGATATAGACGAATCTTGAAAACATACTAAATGAAATCAGTTAGACACAAAAGGGCAAATGATCTTACATGAACTATGTAGAATAGGCAAAACAGAATAAAGTTCATTACTGGTTACCAGGTGTTCAGGGGAAGAAGGAATGAGCAGCAAGTGCTTAAGGTGTACTAATTTTCTGTATTGGGTAAAAAAAATGGGAATTAGACACTGGTGATAGTTGCACATCATTGTTAACATAATTAATGTCACTTAACCATACACTTAAAAAAACAATTAAAATGGCAATTTTTTTGTTATATACCTTTTACTGCAATAATTTTTCTTTTTTTAAATGAGTCACCGCCCTCATCTTTATAAACGCTTAGGGATCATTTCAACAGTGCAGACATCTAAGCACTCTTGTATGAAATACTGAACCAAAATCACAGGACAGTAAAAAAGACAACAGATGTTTGAAATGGTGATCATAGGCTTTATGCACATTCACGTTCTGGAATCAACATCAATTCTGGGCAGATCATCTGAAGACGCAGAAAAGTAAAAGTCCCAATGCCACTTAAGAGCTCATCAGTTCCGAAACAACAAAGCCTCACTCATTCCCTTAAAGGGAACTGAAACTCAGTCAAGAAAGGCAGGGGCTCTCAAAAGACTCACAATGGCAAATGGAAACACATCCAAGAGCACACCCTGACTTCTCCTACGTCACCCAGCTAGACCAGTTTCCTGTAGTTCTCCAACATTATGCCCCTCTACAAAGCCAACTGAGCAAAATCCCAGCATTCCCAAACCTGGGAGAATTCCATGGACAAATCCCTGTATACCAATGGTAACTGATGTGAAAAACATTTCACCAATGGCCCAGGATGTGGTAGGGGGAGAATTTCTTATTTTCATATAATGTGAGAGGACACAAGAAGGGTAAAAGTTGGTTTTGGCTGAGGTGAGTGTTTAGACAAATCTACATAAAATAATTTTGATCAAGTCATATATCCCTAATTTTTATCTATAATACTTTTCCATCACAGAGTATGAGATCCACTGCAGATTTTATGTTTTGTGGATGATAGAAGAAATATACAAATAAAAAATCAATTCAACAAAAAGCTGTCTTTAGTCAACTGCTAAATATTATGTTCTATCCACCAAACCAAACCAAAAACCAAACCCAGTGCCATCGAAGTGACGGATAATTTCTCAGATGAACTAGACCAATAATTCATCCTGTTAGGGATAGGAGTCAATAAGAGGCTTTAAAGAAAGGTTAGGCTCTAACCTTGGGATCATAACAGAAAGAACTAGGATTTTTAAGCATTTCTCAAAATGCTAAGCATTACTCTTCTATTATGTACTAATTTGTATAGTTACATAATAGCCAATTAGATGACTACCTGTTCTCACTTTAAACCAAAAAACCAAACCTGCTGCCCTTGAGTCAATTTCACCTCATAGCGACCCTATAGGACAGAGTAGAACTGCCCCTAGGGTTTCCAAGGCTGTAATCTTTATGAAAGCTGACCGGCACATCTTTTTCCTGTGCAGCAGCTGGTGGGCTTAAACGGCCAATCTTTCAGTTAGCTGCCAAGCACTTGACCACTGTGCCATATATTTTACTTTTCTTTATCTTTCCCTTTCTCCTCTTCCTTCTCCCTCATACCTAGGCCCTATACTGCCTCCATCCCTTCCTGACAGGCTGTGCTGTGCCACCTGGCGAGAGAGATATCAGCTTGATGCCACCTCAATTTCATCTCACCCCCAGTAGCCAGACCCCCCGCCACATTTTGTGTTTTTATTTTTTACTTGTTTGTTGTTTTTTCCTCTCTCTTCCCTTTTTCCCACCCACCTAGCCCGTGCACCACTCACACCCCTTCTTGACAGGCCGAGCCACACCCCTTGGACAGAGAGCCACCAGCACACGGCCTCACCAAGTCTGCCCCATGCCACCAGCCGTATCCTACTACACTGCCATTTTATTTTTATTTTTTAACTTCATTTTTTGCTTTTTTCTCTCTTTTTTCACCCACCCACTCAGCTCTGCATGCCACATCATCTGTCTTTCCCTCCTGCCTATCTGCACCATGCACTGAGTGCCATGCCCTGAGCAGTATCAACACGGTCCCCCAAACCATGCCCTACGCTGCCCCCAGCCTTACCTCATTGCCACAAATTACCCATCCCCACTCCTACACCCCCACTGGACCTACTCTGCTGCACCATAGCTGAGTGACTAGCCCTGCCCAACTAGACAACATGGTGAGAAATATTGTGTCCACAGGCAAGCAAGCAACAAAACACACCAAGCCCGATAGCCCAGAAATAACCTAATAAAACAAAAAAGCAGGACAAGACAATCAATAAGCAAAAAAAAAAAAAAAAAAAATTCCTGAACATCCCAGAGACAGAAAACAATATCGAAACATATTTAAAAGAAAAAAAAAGGAGAGGACAGCTCCAGAAACTGACCAGGATAAAACACCAGATGACCTTCTGCTACAAGAAACGGAAGGGAATTCAAAACTTTAATATTCAGCATTCTCTAGCAGATGAAGGAAAACGCATATAAAAATAAGGAAAAAACTAGATGAAATCATTGAACAAATAAAATAATGGAAGAATTCAGGAAAATAATACAGGAACAAGATGCCAAAATAAATAGCTAGGAATCATATAAAAATAGCAATTAGAAACCCAAAAGATAAAAGATTTCAGAAATGCACAGAGCAATAAAAGGTTTTAGGAGCAAATGGAGAACAAGATCAGCAAGACTGAAGACAAATCCTTGAATACCACTTTGAGGAAAAATCAGAGAAAAGAACAAAGAAAAATGAATTTCTGAGAATGAAGTGGGATACAACCAAAAGCAAAAATTTGTGTGTGATCGAAGTGCCAGAACAGGAAGAGAAATCAGCGGGTCATTAAAGATTTGCTGACAAAGCTTCCCACCAGCTACAGTCTCTTGGACAGGACGCAACTACTTCCACCCCAGGTCGCTTGGATTTGCCCTGTCCACATGGGCCAGGTCGCTGAGCTGGTGTAGCTTCTGCCTCTTTTGGTTTCTCCCATGCCTCCCACTACCTCCCCCTCTTTTCTCTAGAACACTTGGATCCATGTGCCATCTCTGCTTCTACCTGAAAGGCTGTAAACCACAGCTCAACTGGGGATCCACTCCCCAGGCCCGGACACCACGCTGGTGGGGTCCCTGGAGCTTTTTTTTTTTTTTTTTGCTTGTTTTGTTTTGCTTTGTTCTGTTTGTTTTCTTTCCCTTTTCACAAATGGGAGCCCCTTCTAGCCAGGCTGCACTGCACAGCCTAGGAGCCACTCCCCTAATCTGCACAGCTGTGTAGGCAGGATCCCTGGGGGAATTTCTTTTTCTTTCCTTCTTTTTGCCTTCTCTCCTTTTACCCTCCTGTCTTTCTTCAGTTTTCAGTTCTTGTCTATCTATACTTACCTTCTTTCCCAGCATCCTAAATACCTGGCACTATGTGACATCTGTACACCCCTACCCAGGCTATACTGTGCAGCCTGGGAGGCTTCCTCAGTCTTCACAGCTGCACTGGTGGGACCCGTAGGGGCTTTCTTTTCTTTTCCAAATTTTTATCTAGTTGTCTTTTTCTTTTTCCTTCCGTTTTGCTTCTCAGCATTTCTTGGGTTCTCATCTCGCCACTCCAACGGCAAGCTCCCTTTGCACTGTTTTTGTGTTTGTGTGTGTGTTTTTGGCTCCTGTTTCTCCTCTTTCCCATACCCATATGAACTCCATACATCACAACTTACCCTCTCTTTATTGCCTACCTGCTCTGTGTGCTGAACATCACACCTCCGAGCAGCACAGGCACGGCCTACTGGAACCTGCCCAGCATTGATTCCTGGCCCACCCTGTCGGCCCTAATACATGCCACAAACAACCCTCCCCAGCCCCTCCCCTTAAGCTGGACCTGCCCTGCTGCACTAGAGCTCAGTGACTGGGCCGACCCACTGAACAAAAAAAAGTATCGCGGCTACAGATGAGCAAAGAATGCACAGCCCACCTGCTCATACATAACTAGGTAAAACAAAAAACCAGGATGAAACAAGTTACAATCAAGAAATGAAGAAAATAACTACTGAATGTTCTGAAAACAACAAACAATACAAAAAAAAAAAAAAAACAGGAGAGGATGGTTCCAGTAGGCATCCAAAATAAAATACCAGATGACTTTCCAGCAGAAACAGTGTTAGAACTACCTCACAGGGAATTCAAAACTAATATTCAGAGCTCTCCAAGAGCTGAAGCAAAAAAAAGCAGACAGAAATGAGAAAAAAATAGACAAATTTATGAAAAAAGACAAACAAATTCATGGAAAATACAAAAACAATGGAAGAATTCAGGAAAATAATACAGGAACAAAATGCCAAAATAAATTCACAACTAGAAACCATACAAAAACAACAGTTAGAAATCTAAAAGACAAACAAGATTTCAGAAATGGACAGTGTCATAGAAGGGCTGAGAAGCAGGTATGAAATGATGGAAGACGGAATTGGCAAAATTGAAAACAAACGCTTAGATACGACTCTTAGGAAAAATCAGAAAAATAAAGAAACCCTGAGAATTATGCGGGATACAATCCAAAGCAAAAATTTTTGAGTGATTGGAGTTCCAGAACAGGTAGAGAAAATAGAAAACTCAGAATCATTGAAGAATTGCTGACAAAAAGCTTTCCTAATATCATGAATGATGAAAAGCTGACCATCCAAGAAGCTCAACGAACTCCATATAGGATAGACCCCAAAAGAAAAGCAGCAAGGTATATCATAATCACACTCGATAAAACCAAAGACAAAAAATCCTGCGACCAGCTCGAGAAAAACAAAAAGTTACATACAGAGCAGAAATAGTAAGACTAAGCTCTGATTATTCGACAGAAACCAGGCAGGAAATAAGGCAATGGGAAGATACATATAAAATCTTAAACATTTCCAAACACGAATAATATATCCTGCAACTTTCATTCAAATATGATGGTCAAATTAGTACATTTCCAGATAAATAGAAATTCAGGGAATATGTAAAAACCAAACCAAACCTACAAGAATTATTAAAAGGAGTCCTTCAGTCTGAGAACAAACATCAGACCACAGCCTGAATCTAGGATGCAAGATGGTACCAGCCAGATACAAACCTAGGAATTGAACTCTCAAGGGCTATTCAAAACGAAAAAAATTGCAACAGGGAACCAGAGAGGTTAATCTGTAAATGACAAAACGTCAGACAATAAAAGGGAATAAACAGTGTGGATACAGAACTTTCTAATCGAGAGGAAGGCAAGGCGATACCAAGTACTAAAACTGGTGCAAACCTATGAAGATAAAGGTAAATTTCAAGGTAACCACAAAGAAAGTTAACGAACCTACACATCAAAATAAAGAAGAAAAACAGAAAGTCTCGATAATAACAATACCTAGAAAAACAAAAGAAATGGAAAAAAAAAAAACCACACACAAACGGAACTCAGCACAGGAGAGTAAAAGGAACAAAGAAAACGTTAGTACCACAAAAAAAAGCACTACAAAATGACAGCAATAAACTCATACCTATCGATAATTACACTAAATGTAAATGACCTAAATGCACCCATTAAGAGACACACAATGACAGAATGCTGCCTACAAGAGACATACCTTAGAAACAGACACAAATTTATTAAAAACAAAGAATGGAAAAATATATCAAGCAAATAACTACCAAAAAAGGGCAGGAGTGGCGATACTAATCTCAGAAAAAACAGACTTTACAACAAAACCCACCATAAAATACAAAGAAGGGTACTACTGATTAAATGGTTAAAGCAGGATCCATCATGAGGACTTAACCATAATAAACACCTACATAACCAATGACAGGGCTCCAAAATACATAAAACAAACCCTAACAGCATTGAAAAGAGAAACGGACAATTCCACAATAATAGTAGGAGACTTCAACACACCACTCCTGGTAAAGGACAGAGCATCTAGAAAGAAACTCAACAAAGATACAGAAGAGCTAAAGAACACAATCAGCCAACTTGGCCTCATAGACATATATGGAACATTCCTCCCAACAGCTGCAAAGTACACATTCTTTTCCAAAGCACATGGACCATTCTCCAGAATAGACCCCATCTTAGGCCAAAGAGCAACTCTCAACAAAATCCAAAACACTGAGATAATACAAAGTATCTTCTCTGACCACAATGCCATCAAAGCAGAAATTAACAACAGGAAGAGTAAGAAAAATAATTACGTGGAAACTGAATAACACCCTGCTTCACAACCACTGGGTAACAGAATATATCACAGATGCAGTAAAAATATTCTTAGAATCAAATGAGAGTGAAAACATTATCATATGAAAACCTTTGGGACACAGCAAAGGCAGTCCTCAGAGGTCAATTTATAGCACTAAAAGCACACATCAAAAAAGGGACAAAATCAAAACATTAGCTACACAACTTGAACAAATAGAAAGAGAACAGCAAAAGAAGCCACAGCCACCAGGAAAGGGAAATAAATGAGAGAATAGAAAAACATAGAAAGAATCAACAAAACCAAAAGGTGGTTCTTTGAAAGGATCAACAAAACCGACAAACCACTAGCCAAACTGACAAAAGAAAAGCAGGAGAGGACACAAAGAACCCAAATAAGAAATGAAATAGGGGATATTACAACAGCCCCAACTGAAATAAAATGGATCATAATACAGAGTATTATGAAAAACGATACTCAAATTTGAAAACCTAGGGGAAATGGGACACATTTCTAGAAACACACTATCTACCCAACTAACATGAAATGATGTTGAAAATCTGAACAGACCCATAACAAAAGAGATTAAAAAAAAAAAAATCTCCCAACAAAAAAAAAAAGCCCTGGCCCAGATGGTTTTACTGGAGAATTCTACCAAACATTCAGAGATGAGCTTGAACTAGTACTACTCAAACTATTTCAGAACATAGAAAAGGAAGTGATACTTCCAAATTCATTCTATGAAGCCAACATAACCCTGATACCAAAACCAGGCAGAGACAACAGAGGAAAAGAAAATTACAGACCAGTACCTCTGATGAATACAGATGCAAAAATTCTCAACAAAATCCTAGCCAATAGAATTCAGCAGCATATCAAAAAACCAAGTAGGATTCATACCATGTATGCAAAGATGATTTAACATTAGAAAATCAATGTAATCCACCACATAAATAAAAATAAAGAATTACATGATCATCTCAATTGACTCGGAAAAGGCATTTAACAAAGTCCAATACCCATTCCTGATAAAAGCTCTTAATAAAATATAAAAGGAAAATTTTTTAACGTAATAAAGGGCACATATGCAAAACCAACAGCCAACATCATTCTTAATGGAGAGAGGCTGAAAACATTCCTCTTGAGAACAGGAACAAGACAAGGATGTCCTTTATCACCACTCCTATTTAACACTGTGTTGGAAGTCCTAACTAGAGCAGTAAGGCAAGAAACAGAAATAAAGGGCATCCAAATTGGTAATGAAGACATTAAACTGTCCCTTATCTGCGGATGATATGATACTACACATAGAAAACCCAAATGACTCCACAAGAAAACTACTGGAACTAATAGAAAGGCTCCGCAGAGTAGTAGGATACAAGATAAACATACAAAAATCAGCTGGATTCCTATACAACAATAAAGAAAACGATGAAAAGGAAATCACAAAAACAATCCCATTTATAATAGTCCCTAAAAAAGCAAAATGCTTGGGAATAAATCTAACCATGGATGTGAGGGACCTATAGAAAGAAAACTACAAAATACTACTGCAAGAAACCAAAAGCTGTTGTTGTTAAGTGTCGTCGAGTTGGTTCCGACTCATAGTGACCCTATGCACAACAGAACGAAACACTGCCTGGTCCTGAACCATCCTCACAATCGTTATGCTTGAGCTCATTGTTTCAGCCACTATGTCAATCCACCTCGTTGAGGGTCTTCCTCTTTTCCGCTGACCCTGTACTCTGCCAAGCATGATGTCCTTCTCCAGGGACTCATCCCTCCTGACAACATGTCCAAAGTACGTTAAGACGCAGTCTCGCCATCCTTGCTTCTAAGGAGCATCCTGGTCGTGCTTGTTCTAAGACAAATTTGTTCATTCTTTTGGCAGTCCATGGTATATTCAATATTCTTCGCCAACGCCACAATTCAAAGGCGTCAATTCTTCTTCAGTCTTCCTTATTCATTGTCCAGCTTTCTTTCACATGCATATGATGCAATTGAAAATACCGAAAGAGATCTACGTAAATGGAAAAACATACCATGCTCATGGATAGGCAGACTCAACATTGTGAAAATAACAATTCTACTCCAAACGATTTACAAATGCACTGCTGATCCAAATTCTAACAAGATTCTTTAAAGGCATGGAAAAACTTACCACTAACTTTATATAGAAAGGGAAGAAGCCCCAGATAAGTAAAGCACTATTGAAGAAGGAGATTAAAGTAGGAAGACTTGCACCACCTGGCCTGAGAACCTACTACACAGCTACGGTAGTCAAAACAGCCTGGTACTGGTACAACGACAGATACACTGATCAATGGAACAGTGCTGAAAACCCAGATATAAATCCATCCACCTATGGCTACCTGAACTTCAACAAGGGCCCAAAGTCCAACAAATGGGAAAAAGACAGACTTTTTAACAAATGGTCCTGGCAATACTGGATGTCCATCTGCAAAAAAAAAAAAAAAATCAAACAGGACCCACACCTCACCACCATATACAAAAACTAACTCAAAATGGATCAAAGACCTAAATATAAAGCCAAAAACTATGAAGTTCATAGAAAAAACAGGATCGATGCTAGAGGCCTCAATAATGGCATGAACAGGATATAAACCACAACCAACAACACACAAGCTCCAGAGGATAAGCTAGATAACTGGGATCTTCTAAAAATTAAATGCTTCTGCTCATCAAAGGACCTCACCAAAAGAGTAAAAAGAGAACCTACAGACTGGGAAAAAAATTTTGGCTATTACAGATCAGACAAAGGTCTAATCTCTAAAACCTACAAGAAAATCCAACACCTATACAGCAAAAAGACAAATAATCCAATTAAAAAATGGGCAAAGGATATGAACAGGCAGTTCACCAAAGAAGACATTCAAGAGGCCAACAGACATATAAAGAAATGCTCATGATCTCCAGCCATTAGAGAAATGCAAATCAAAACCACAATGAGATAACACCTCACCCAGCATTACTGGCACGAATCATTAAAACAGGAAATAAATATCTGAGAGGCTTCAGGGAGATGAGAACGCTTATGCACTGCTGGTGGGAATGCAAAATGATACAACCATTTTGGAAAATAATATGGTGCTTCCTTAGAAAGCTAGAAATAAAAATACCAAATGATCCATCAGTTCCACTCCTAGGAACATATCCTAGAGAAAGGAGTCATCACACAGTTAGACGTAGGCACACCCATGTTCACTGCAGCACTGTTCACAATAGCAAAAAGATGGAAACGACCTAGATGCCCAGGAACAGATGAATGGATAAACTGTGGTACATACACACAAGGAAGTATTACACAACGATAAAGAACAATGGTGAATCTGTGAAGCATCTCATAACATGGATGAATCTGGAGGGCATTACACTAAGTGAAATACGTGAATCACAAAAGGACAAATACTGTACGAGACCACTACTATAAATGCTCATGAAAAGGTTAACATACAAAAAAAACAATTTTTGATGGTTTGAGGGAAGGGAGAGATGGGGATGGAAAAACACTTAGTAGACAATAGGTAAGGGGAAACTTTGGTGAAGGGTAAGACAGTACACAATACTGGAGAAGCCAGCACAACCTGTACAAGGCAAGGTCATAGTAGCTCCACAGACACATCCAAACTCCCTGAGGGACCGAATCGCTGGGCTGAGGGTTGTGGGGACTATGATCTCGGGGAGTATCTAGCTCAACTGGCATAACACAGTTTATAAAGAATATTTTCTACATTCTACTTCTGTAAGTAGCGTCTGGGGTCTTAAAAGCCTATGAGCAGCCATCTAGGATACTCCACTGGTCTCACCCCTACAGGAGCAAGGAAGAACGAGGAAAGCTAAAGATACAAGGGAAAGATTAGTCCAAAGGACTAATGGACCACATCTACCATGGCCTCCACAGACTGAGTCCAGTACAGCTAGATGGTGCCCAGCTACCACCGCTGACTGGATCACAATAGAGGGTCCCAGACAGAGCTGGAGAAAAACGTAGAACAAAATTCCAACTCTAAAAGGAAGACCAGACTTGCTGGCCTGACAGAGACTGGAGAAACCCTGAGTGTACAGTCCCTGGACACCCTTTCAGTTCAGTAATGTCACTCTTGAGGTTTACCCTTCAGCCAAAGACTGAACAGGCCCATGGAACAAAACAACACTAAAGGGGTGCACCAGTCCTGACGCAGGGACTGGAAGCCAGGTGGGAACAGGAAAGCTTGTAAAAGAGTGCCCAGGTTGTGAAGGCAGAGTGTTGACATGTCGTGGGGTTGTTAACCAACATCATAGAACAATGTGTGCACTACCTTTTTGATGAGAAACTAGTTTGTTCTGTAAACCTTCATCTGAAGTAGAATAAAAAAAAAAAAAAGACTTTGTGACAAAAAGCTTCCCTAATATCATGAAAGACAAAAAGCCAACCATCCAAGAAGCTCAACGAACCCCATATAGAATAGACCCCAAAAGAAAACACCAGGACATATTATAATCACACTTGCTAACACCAAAGACAAAGAATCCTGAGAGCAGCTTGAGAAAAACGAAAAGTCACATACAAAAGGGAAACAATAACTCTAAGCTCTGATTACTCAGTAGAAATCATGCAGACAAGAAGGCAATGGGATGACACATATAAAATATTTAAAGAAAAAAACTGCCAGCCAAGAAAAATATATCCTGCAAAACTCTCTCAAATATGATGATAAAATTAGGACATTTCCAGATAAACAAATTAAGGGGAATGTGTAAAAACCAAACCAAACTTATAAGAACTATTAAAAGGAGTCCTTCAGTTAGAGAACCAACATCAGACAACAACCTGAATCTAGGACAAAAGACACCATTATTCAGATACCAACCTAGGTACTGAACTCTCGAGGATAAAACAAAACTAAAAAATTTACAACAGGGAACCAGAGAGGTCAATCTGTAAACTACAACATGAGAAGAATAAAAGAAGGACTAAAGAGTGTAAGTATAGAACTTCCAAGTGGAGAGGAAGTCAAGGAGTTATCAAGTAATAAAAGACTAGTTTAAACTTAGGAGGATGGGGTAAATTCCAAAGGTAACCACAAAGAAAGTTAACAAACCAACTCACCAAAATAAAAAAGAAAAACAATCTCAGTAAACACAAAATCTATGAAAATGAAAGAAATGAGAAAAAAAAATCCAGAAACAAAAGGAATTCAGCACAGAAGAGTTAAGAGGGACAAAGAAAACGTCAGCACCGCAAAAAAAAAGCACGACAAAATGACAGCAATAAACTCACATCTCTCAATAATCACAGTGAATGTAAATGGCTTAAATGCAACCATAGAGACAGACAGTGACAGAACGGATGAAAAAACCAAACCCATCAATACGCTGTCTACAAGAGACGCACCTTAGAAACAAAGACAAAAATATATTAAAAATCAAAGGATGGAAGAAACCATATCAAGCAAACAGCAACCAAAAAAGAGCTAGAGTGGCAATACTAATCTCGGATAAAAAATACTTTAAAACAAAATCCACCATAAAAGACAATGGTCACTGGATACCCTTTTAACTCGGTACTGATGTCATTCCTGACGTCCACCTTTCAGCCAAATATTAGACAGGCCCATAAAGCAAAACGAGCCTAAATGGACACACCACCTCAAGGGTAGAAGACAGGAAAGCTGGTAAGAAAGAACCCAAGTTTGAGAGGAAGAGAGTGTTGACATGTCATGAGGTTGGCAACCAATGTCACAGAACAATGTGTATTAACTGTTTAATGAGAAACTAACTTGCTCTGTAAACCTTTATCTAAAGTACAATGGAAAAAAAAACTAAAGTTCTGATTCCTATACTAAAAAAAGCTAACAACAAAGAATTGGTTAACAAGTCATTATACATGCACACACATACGCATACACGCAATTACTATCATTACTACTACTAACATGATGTGGTAAAAAAAAATAAGTTAAGGCCATGGGAAATCTTTTAGACGTATTTATGAAATTATAAAATGTATTTTATAGAAACTCATGGTGCATGCGTACCCACAATAAAATTGGCCAAAATAAGAGCAGTTGTCTCTGAACGATGGGTTTTCTGGCTGGATTTCCACTATCATATTGTGCTCATGTTTTTCAGTATTTTGATACAATAAAACGGAAAAAGAGAAACCCGTTGCCCTCAAGTCAATTCCAACTCATAGCGACCCTACAGGACAGAGCAGAACTGCCCCATTGAGTTTCCAAGGAGCACCTGCTGGATTTGAACTGAACTTTTGGTTAGCAGGCACAGACAACCACTACACCATCAGTGTTTCGTTTTCATACAATGGGCATATTTAAATGCGACTTCTGTAGTAAGAAATTTGATCTCATCTATAGAGAAGTCTATCCTTTGTCCTGGCTCCTAGGAGGTAACCTCTAAACCTTGGAATTTCCACACTGATCTGAGTGCCTTTGTTACTTATGGTGGGCCCCTTGGGACACATCTGATAGTTTACAGGAAAGAAATGACTCAAGAGTAGAAGCCGGTCTAAGACCAACCATGTGATTAGAGAGCTGGGACTTTGGGCCTCACGATGCCAGCCTGATTTGAAGGGGGAGAGGCAGGAAAAGAGCTGGAGATTGAGTTCAAGGACATGGGCAATAATCAATCATGCTATTGTAATGACGCCTCAATAAAAACTATGGATATGAAGATCATGTGAATATTTAGAATTAGCAGTACACTCATTGTAATTGTCTTACATCAATGCCATTAATCACGTCCTAAGGATGTGGAAGCTTTGCATGTGGAATCCTCGCAGACTCTTCCCTATGTGTCTCTTCTCTGGCTGGTTCTAGTTTGTATGCTTTCACTGTAATAAATGTGGTCACTAGCATAATAGCGTTCAGTGTGTTCTGTGAGTCTTCCTACCATACAGAGCCTGAGGGTGGTTTTCATAAACCCCTAACTTGCAGTTGGTACCAGAAGTTTTGGACAAATTTGGCAGTCTGGAGGACAAGGCCCTTAACCTTGTAAAAAAAATATACATTATTTTTTTATTTATTTGAGTATGGCTAATTTCAGTAGTACTTTATATAATTTTCTTAAAAGAAAGAACAATAATGAAGACTGCTTCTGTGACAGGAGTGTGGATTACAAAGGAAATCAATGTTTACCCATTAGAACATCCCTTCTGCAACAAGTAAAACCTACAGTAAACAAATACTGTTCATTTTCCAAACCATACCTCAAATAAAGAAATTCCAAGGAAGAAGAGTCGTCTTCATTAAACCTGACAGTTTCCACACATTGGGCAGCCTGTGTGACAGAAACAAGGGGCTCGTTGAAAGCGAATTTCTCATGCCCTAAATGCATCTGTTTCTAATTTATGCTGCTAAGGAAGATATTAGTTTTAATAAATTTTCAACAACTCATTAAACACCACGAATTTTAAAATCTATTTGGAATGGCTGTTGATCTTTCATATATCTCAGAAAAAATATCAAGCATTTCATATACAGCACCCCTCTTGAACAAAATTCTTAGTAATACGTTGGTATTATTATTTTCATTATTTAGATATTATAACAGAGCCCTGGCGGCACTGTGGTTAAGAGCTCAGCTGCGAACGAAAAGGTCAGCAGTTTGACTCCACCAGCCACTCCTTGGAATCCCTATGCGGGCAGTTCTTCTCTGTCCTATGGCATGCTATGAGTCAGAATCGACTTGATGGCAACAGGTTAGATATTGTAACAAGCCCAGTGAGGTTAAAATATGTGCCATATGACCCAAAAGGATAATATTTTGGATATAAAATATATTAACATAGAATATCCTTTTTCGGTCTTTAATGTTTTGGGTTTTTTTTGGGGGGGGGGTCTATAACTGAGTCCCTTGGTGGCATAGTTAACATGTTCAACTGCTAATCAAAAGGTTGGAAGTTTGAGCCTGAGGACCTATTTCCAAAAAAATCATTCACTGAATACCGACTGAAATGGGGGTCACCATGAGTCAGAGTCAACTCAATGGCAACTGGTTTTTTCTTTATATTCCTAGGGAAAATTAAACTTGAAAATGGGATACTCATGAATATGTATGAACCTAAAATACATGTTGGAAACATGAATAAGTAGAAACATAAAAATTCAAAGAGAAACTGATAATTAAACTTAAACAGAAAATTCAAAAACAATTTCCTTTGAAATCATCATGTCTATAATGCAATAAAATGTGAGTATATTGAGGATTCAGTCTCTCTAAATTAGTAAACAGAAACTGAACTTTTATCCAAGACGCTTGGATACACCAATCAAAAATGTGCTTGTAGTAAGTCATAAAGTAAATGTCAGCTAATTTCAAATGAGGAAATATCTTACCATATTTAACAACTCTATTACCGGATATCGTGTTGTCGTCAATTAAAAATCAAGCTATGATCTACCTTTGAACATGAACGAACTTGGAGGACATCGTGAAATAAGTCAGTAAGTCAATCACAAAAAAACAAATATCGGATGTTCTCACTTTTATGATATGACATGAACAAGTAAATACACAGAAACTAATGTTCATTAAAGGTTACCAGGTATGAGCGGAGAAGAGGTGAATTCACTTTCTAGATAGTACACACTTATTTTTGGTGATAAGAAAGGTACACATTTGGGGTAAAGTGTACATAGCTTGACAAAGGTAAAGACTGTCACTAAAAAGTACACAAGAAAAAAGCTTGCTGGTAATGGCTACGGCATACATAATTTTGAAACAACGGCAAAAACAAAAAGTATAAGTGTGGATTTATATGTATATATGTATGTAGGCATATATATAATTATATGTGTGTGTGTTTGTAGGTATATACATATGACTGCTTGTACATGTTTCTGTATATAATGAAGCACAAAAGGAGCACAGTTACGTATACACCTTAGAGATAACCAAACACCTCGTGAGATTGGATTTCTGGGTTTGAGGGATTAGGACCATAGTTTTGTGGAACATCTCAATCAACTGGCATAATATGGTCATAAAGTTATGTTCTACACTGTAGTTTGGTGACTAGTTCTGTGGTCTTAAAAGCTTGTGAGTAGCCGTCTAAGAATCAGCTATTGGTTTGTATTCATGCAGAGCAAAAGGGAAAGAAGGAAACCAAAGAGTCAAAGAAGAAACCAGTCTATAAGACAAATAATCTACATGAACCCCAGATACCCTGAGACCATAAGAACTAGACAGTGCCCGGCTCAGTTCTAATCAGGGCCACAAGAGAGGAACCTTTATAAGATGAGAGAAAAAAGTGGAACAGAACCTCAAATTTCTAAAAACAAACAAAAGAACAGACCTACTGGACTGGTTAAGATTGGAGAACTCCAGGAGACAAAGCTTGACATGAAACTAACCCCAGAGGTCACTTTGTGCATAACTAACAAATTGGCTCAAAAAACAATGAATATCACCACAACTACTGTGCTCATTTTAAGAAAATCACCTACATGAGGCCAAACCGTCAACAATTACTTTCTAACAAAGATGAGAATCTAAGAGGGCAGGGAAACTAGATTAATGGGACCTAACAACCAAGATGAATATAATGAGAATGTTCACGCATTGTGAAAAATGTAACCAATGTCACTGAACAACTAATGTAGAAACTGAGTGGGAACCTAAACTGCTGTGTAAACCTTCACCGAAAACACGATAAAATATTTAAAAATAGTAATAAAGCTGTAACATAATCTAAATAAAAAAATACACAGATATTAAATAGGCCAAAGGTTTTTTCACAGTGAAACTAAAATCAGATATTAAAAATGAAACCAAACAAATCAAAAAGCAAAAGAGAGTTTACATACTTTGAATCTAATTAAAGGAAAAGCTTTCTATAATCTATGTCACAATTTTTTAACGACCAGTTTAGAGTCTTTGTCACCATGAAGAATAAAAGGAAGGGAATACGGCCAAAGCAGTGATCTCTCTAAAAATGTATTAAAAATGAAAGGGTTTGAAAATAAACTGGCTGTTCAAACTTGTAAATCAAGTGAGGAAAAAAGGAAACCCAAATCTCGGATTGAAAATTAAGGAGACACCAATAAAATTTTAAAGAAATCAAAAGCTTCAAGAATGACTGAAAATTACAAAATTAAACTTTCTGACTCTGTCCTGGGCCGTGGAGCGCCGCCGGCATCGCCCTGAGGGCCGAGGCGACGCAGGCAAGGTCCCCCGCGAGGCCTTTCCGGGAGCGAGGTGGGGAGGGGTCGGTGAAGGGCTCCGACAGAAAACCGGGTCAGGAAGGCCGCGCGGACCGGTCTCGGCGCGGTTTTAACTGGATACGAGACGATGGCAGGGCAGCTGCTGGGACTGGAACGTCAGCAGGGACCCCCGGACCCCAGGCAGGGGGAACGCGGGGCTGGAGCGGGACGCGAAGCACTGGTTAGAACTAGAAACAAGGTACTCACCCACCCTCCCTCGTGGGACCGTCGCTCCAAGCGAACCTCTTCAGAGTCGGAAGGAAATGGCGCTCGGAGCTGGGCGGGGCTGTGCGGGGCGGGGCTTGAACAGAGGCAGGGCGGGGCTGGAGAGAAGTGGGGCAAAGCTTCCCTCCGCCTCGACTTTGGCTTTCCGCGTATCTGTTCTTCGTCTAACAGAATTTGATTTTCCTCCTTTTGATTCATTTTTATATGTTTGGGGTCCTAAAGACCAGAACTGCTTCCTGCCTAGTTTGGGTTCACTTTTCAAATAATTTAAATAAAAGAGGAGTGTAGGTGTCATATGCTAAATGCTGAGTTGTTTTCCTCCTACCAGTTGGAAAACAGGTTAATTCAAAAGGTGGGTGGAGACTGGAGCCTGTGAGTGAGTGCTAAGTCAACCCTCAGGTGCTGGGACTTCAGTGGGGGTCGATGGGGGCCGTGGCTGGATTGGGAACGTCTGAGGCTCCCATAATTACATGGATATTTTATTGAGCAAGGATTGGAGTTGTCTATATTGGCGGAAGCTAGATTGCAAAATGCAAAACTGCCTCTGCGGATCATGCAATTTCATGCTGACTTCTAGAGAGCTTAATTTCCATTTTTATTCCCCTGATACCCAGAGGCATATACCCAAAGCTCAGCTCAGTTCTGGAACTTCCTTCATTCTAGGACCTGGCTTCTTGGGTGGAGGGCCAAGGCATCTTATAGTTTTGGTTATCAAAGTAAAGAAATAAAGATTTCTATTTGTATAGATATAAATTCCATTCTCCTTTACATTTAATTTGTCATTGTGTTCAACATTGTTGAAGATAAATTGTACATTCAAATATCTTTCAGATAAACTTATATGGCATCTTGTAATTTGCTTAAGTCATTAGTTTGTAAATATTTGTGATTTCAAAATACTCTACCTTTATTTCTGGAGTCATTTTGAAGAGTATTTTCAATTTGAAAATTGAGATATTTTACTCTATGTTTTGTCTTCCTGAAAGTTTTATGTAAAAGATGTACTCTGTAGAAGATATACACAGTGTTGTAGAGAAAAACTTGAACGCTGTTTCAAATTAAAACAGGAATTTATTAAGGGTTTAAAACAATTGCAACTGGGGAACTCTGTAGTTCATTGAAAATGGAACCAGGTAGTCCCAGGGCAGGTTCATTACCCAAGTATTCTTGGGGTACAAAGAGGAACCAAACCGTAGGGAGGGCAATTACAGGAAAATCAATGAATATTGTAATAATCACACTTTGATTGGTATAGTTAGTGATTACAGATAGTTTCACAGGATGCTTGCATCATGGCCGCAATATGTTTTTTTATATATATATTTTGCCTATCTTGCAAAAATATCTTGCAGGCAACAGCACCCACACAGCACTGTTCCTGAGTATGTGTATTTAGAAGGGTGCAGATGGTCACTTGTTTGAGACCCCTCGGGGCATATGGTTTCACATACTGCTTTTGACCACCAAGGAAAAACATGTTTTTCCCAAAAAACATAGCTGTTAGTCTAGAAATTCAGATTAAAGTTAGATAGTATGGTCAGCATATTATTATGCCTCTGCCTCGCTGACTGCACTGAAAGTTGTATTTTCCTGAGACAATAGTAAAATACATATATTAATTATATAGTAAGTTAATATATGTTAATATACTAGGTAAATATACAAAAATGTATGTGTGTGTATATTTATAAGTATTTGGACTCACATGGATTTAAACTTTGGAAGATAAGTTTCCCTTGGGGAAGAACAGAAACAGTCCAACCCAGCTCTCCCAGTTTCCCAGGGCTAAGTGCACTTCCCCTGAGCTCCGCTCACTCCACTCCGATCTATTGGAAAATAGACATAGGAGCCAGGACCATACACCCTTTGGGTCCAAGAGGTCTTGGTATCTGACTTCCCCATGTGGTTTTTCTTCAGCCCCCTCTTTCCTTACATGGGTGTCCAGTAATATAGCTCTGCCTGTGTAAACCATCCAGCCTTCAACCCACCTTCTCTATCAAAGCTCCTGTATTCAAGTTTATTTATGCGTATTCCCCAAAAAGGTGATCCAACGGTATGCAGAAATTATCAAACATCGTTAATATCACATGCAAGCAAAATTTTGCTGAAGATCACTCGAAAGCGGCTGCAGCAGTGTATCAACAGAGAACTGTCAGAAATTCAAACCAGATTTAGAAGAGGATGTAGAACCAGGGTTATCAATGCTGATGTCAGATGGATCCTGGCTGAAAGCAGAGAATACCAGAAACATGTTTACATATGTATTATTGATGGTGCTGAGGCATTCAACTATGTGAATCATACCAAATTATGGATAACGTTGCAGAGAATGGGAATTCCAGAACACTTAATTATGGTCATGAGGAATCTGTACATGGATCAAGGAAGTCATCGAAGCAGAACAAGGGGATATTGTGTGGTTCAAATTCAGGATAGTTGTGCATCAGGGTTGTATCTTTCCACCATACCTGTTCAATCTGTATGTTAAGCAAATAATCCGAGAAGCTGGACTATATGAAGAAGAACAGGGCATCAGGATTGGAGGAAGACTCGTTAACAACCTGTGTTCTGTGGATGACACAACCTTGCTTGCTGAAAGTGAAGAGGACTTGAAGCACTTACTAAAGAAGATCAAAGAGCACAGCCTTCAGCATGGATTACACCTCAACATTAACAAAAATCCTCACAACTGAACCAATAAGCAGCATCATGATAAATGGAGAGGAGACTGAAGTTGTCAAGGATTTTATTTTACTTAGATCCACAATCAACACCCATGGAAGCAGCAGTCAAGAAATCAAAAGATGCATTGCATTGGGCAAGTCTGCTGCAAAAGACCTCTTTAAAGTGTTGAAAAGCAAGGATTTCACCTTGAGGACTATCGTGCGACTGATCCAAGCCATGGGGTTTTCAATCATCTCATATGCATGTGAAAGCTGGGCAATGATGCATGATATGTTTTCCTCCATTTTTAACACTCGTCGGCCCACCCAGGCAGACTGTCAGGCCCTACTGGAGGTTCTCCTCACTGCCAAGGAGAAGAGGATAGTATTAGAAAAGGCTAGACAGCAGGCAGAGTGAGAACATACTGAAAATCTGCAGGACTCTGTTAAACAAGAGGCCTTTTTAGCTGTACCAGGGTAAGACCCCAACTGGGACCCCAACCAGGAATTAGGATTGAGCAGGCTAAGACATTACTGACACCATCTGCTAACAGGTCTAAAAGAGGGGGCTCTGAAGCAGAAAAATCTTTCCAAAATACATTAAATGGTGCAAAAACCAAAGGAAAATCCTTCTGAGTTTCTTGAAAGAATTTTTCAGACTTTCTGGCAGCACACGGATATGAACCCAGAAGCACAAGAGAACCAGCGAATGATTAATGTGATTTTTATTAAGCACGGTGCTCCAGGAAGAAGCTTCAAAACGTGGAGAGGGGCCGGGCACACCAATATCCCAATTGGTAGAAATTGCATTTGGGGTTTTTAATAACAGGGGTCAGGACCAAGACCAGAAAATGAGACAGCAGGTCACATTCCTGGCAGAAGCTGTCACCCAGCCTACACCTGCAGGCCAGACACAAGCCTTCCGATGCTGGGAAACAGAAACAAGAACTCAGCAAGGGAGGCCCAGGGGCCAGGAAGGCCATCCCCCTTTGGGCCCAAATCAGTGTGCGTATTGTCAGTAGGAGGGCCACTGGAGATGGGCATGTCCTAAACGAAACAGATATAGGGAGAAGGGAAAAGGGGAGCATCACATGGTGAGCCAAGACCCAAGCCATCAGTGACAGGGCCCAGGGCTTTTAACTGACTCCTTCCAGGAGGTCAGTAAAAATCTCCCCCAAAGTACCCCAGATATCCCTACAAGTGGGGAGAGAAAAAGTTGAGTTCTTATTGGACACTGGCAGCACCCACTCCATCCTGAACTAAGCTCCTGCTCCTTTATCTAAAAAAAACAACTCAGGTTGTAGGGGGCACAGGGCGACCAGAAAAAAGGAATTTTCTGAAACCCCTCACCTGTAAAGCAGTGCACAGCTTCTATATCCCAGAATGCCCTGACCCCTTGCTTTGGTGAGATATCCTAAGTTACTGACTCAGGTGACGTTTGCGTACCATCGGTGGAGGTGAGCATATCTCCAGAACAAGCATGGGCCTTATAGGCAGTTCTTGCTAATGCCCTAGAGTCCCAAGATGGGAAACCCCCTTCCAGAGGAGACTGGGAAAACTTAGTAGATTCCTGAGTATGGGCAGAAGGACTACCAGAACGAGCAATCTCGGCCCAGCTAGTTAGGATTCTGCTAAAGGAGGGAGCCGCCACCCCGTCTGCGTCAGTATTCTATTAGCCAGGAAACTAAGGACAGGCTCCAAAAGATGGTAAACAAGTTCCTACAGCACGTATTGATCCGACCATGCCAATCTCCTACAGCACTCCCATCCTCCTGGTGAAGAAACCAACTGGAGAATACTGGTTCGTACAGGATCTGAGAGCTATCAACCATATCATAAGTGACATCCATCCAGTGGTCCCCAACCCATACACCTTGCATCTGTCCTTCCTGTGAACAGTAAATGGTTCACTGTTTTGAACTTAAAGGATGCGTTTTAATGTATTCCCCTCGAAACAGACTCACAAGAGATATTTGCATTTGAATAGGAGGATAAAATGGGGCAAAAATCCCAATATTGCTGGACTGTGCTACCCCAAGGGCTCAAGGATAGCCCCATCACTTGGGGGAAAATCCTGGGGAGAGATCTCCAACGATTACAGTTAGAGAAGAGGTCCTGCTCCAATATGTTGATGACCTACTATTAATTAATAATTTTTTTTATTGTGCATTAAGTGAAAGTTTACAAATCAAGTCAGTCTCTCATACAAAAATTTATATACACCTTGCTATGTATTCCTAGTTGCTCTCCCCCAAAGGAGACAGCACACTCCTCTCCACCCTGTATTCCCCATGTCCACTCAGCCAGCTTCAGTCCCCTTCTGCCTTCTCATCTCCCCTCCAGACAGGAGCTGCCCACATAGTCTCATGTGTCTGCTTGAGCCAAGAAGCTCACCAGTATCATTTTCTGTCTTATAGTCCAGTCCAATTCCTGTCTGAAAAGTTGGCTTTGGGAATGGGTCTAGTCTTGGGCTAGTAGAAGGTCTGGGGACCATGACCTCCGGAGTCTTTCTAGCCTCAGTCAGACCATTAAGTTTGTGTTGACGGTCTACTGATTGCCAGCACCAGTAAAGAGGCCTCAGACAAAAACACGATTGAGACCTTGAATCACCTAGGCACCTCAGGATATAAGGTCTCAAGAGAAAAGGCCCAAATTTCATGCCGAGAGGTCCAGTACCTAGGTTTCTCCCTTGAGGAGGGATGGAGAACTCTATTCCTGGCTCGTAAGGAGGCTATCTGCCAGACCCAGTCCCCCTCAACCAAGAGGCAACTCCATGGATTTTTAGGAATGGCAGGCTTCCACCAGATTTGGATCCCTAACTTTGGGCTAATTGCGAAGCCCCATATGAGGCCACAAAGGGAGCAGACAGCAATCCCTTTGTATGGATGCCTCAGTGCCAACAGGCTTTCCAAGAACTAAAAGCCCATCCTATGAGAGCCCCCGCCCTTGGCCTTCCAGACTTAACTAAATCTTTTGAGCTTTCTGTACATGAAAGGCAAGGAGTTGCTCTTGGGTCCTCACAAAAATGTTAGGACCTCTGATGAGACCTGTAGGGTATTTCTCAAGGCAATTAGACACATTAGCCCAAGACTAGCCCACCTGCCTTAGGGCAGTTGAAGCCACTTTTGACCTAATTTTAGAAGCAGAAAAGCTGACCATGCAGCAGCCACTGGTGCTGTGTACATTCTTCATGTAGTCTTGGCCTTGCTAGAGCAAAAGGAAGACTGGTCGACTACTGGTTGGATGGGCAGATAGCAGGCAGTCTTGTTAGACAACTCCTTGATCATCTTGAAGATAAGTACCACCATAAACCCAGCCATCCTCCCCACACCATCACCAGAAGGGGACATACAACATAACTACATCAAAACCATCGAAGAAGTTTTCTCAAGTCATCCTGAATTACAGGACCAACCTTTAGAGGCTCCAGACCTAGAATTGTTTACTGACGGGAGCAGCTTCATAGAGGGGAGTGTGCAGCATGCAGGATATGCAGTTGTCACCACCAAACCCACTCTGGGAGTAATCAAGCCTGAGCCCCTGCCCATTGGGACGTCTGCGCAAAAGGCAGAAATAACAGCGTTAACTAAAGCCCTCCAAATTGCCACAGGTAAGAAGGTCACGATTTGGGCTGATTTGTGTCATGCCTTTTCTGTAGTGCATGCACACGGTGCCATTTGGCGAGAGAGAGGACTGTTAACAGCTAACAACAAAGAAATCAAATACTGGGACCAAATAAAAGAATTCTTAGAGGCAGTACTTCTGCATGCGGATGTAGCAGTCATGCACTGTCCTGGACATCAAAAAGGGACCTATCCAGAGGCCCGAGGTAACAACTTTGCTGACCAGACCGCTAATCAGGCAGCAAAACAAATGAGCCCGTCTTTAAACAGACTGACCCAGATGTGTCCCCTTATTCCCACGGGCCCCCTAAAAGACCTCCAGCCTGTTTACACTCTGGAGGATGAGAAGAGGAGAAAAGAATGGGGGTTCACTTGGGAAGAAGGACAATAGTACAAAAACCCTGAGGGCAAGGTATATGTACCCGAGGGTCAACTATGGGTAATCTTTAAAACCCTCCATGAGGGCACACACTGGGGAGTGGAAGCCACTTGCGACTGGGCAGGACCCCGAATGACCCACATGTCATCTGGGAAATAGCCCATCGGTGTAAGATTTGTGTGCAGAATAATCCACAACATGCACAGCTGCCCTCCTTACAGGGGACACAATATAGACGGCAATATCCAGGAGAAGATTGGCAAGTGGACTTTACAGTCATGTCCCCTGCCCCTGGGGGTTTAAGGTATTTACTGGTCTTAAGGGACACTTTCACTAATTGGACTGAGGCGTTCCCCTGCAAGAAAGAGAAAGATGGCAAGGTGGCAAAAGCCTTGCTGGAACAGATCAGTCCACAGATTGGGGATTCCCACCTCCATCCAATCAGATAATAGGCCATCTTTTGTGGCAGAAATAACTCAGTCCATCTCCTCGTCACTGGAAATCAAGTGGAAGTTACATGCAGCTTGGAGGCCTCAACCTTCAGGAAAGGTAGAAAAGATGAACCATACCTTAAAGAAGGTCATTGCTAAATTGTGCCAAGAAACCCACCTGCCCTGGGTCAAGGCTTTGCCACTAGCTCTCTTAAGGATAACAATTGCCCCTCAAAGGAGGCTTAAATTAAGCCCTTTTGAAATGTTGTATGGGAGACCTTCCTTAGGCATGCAGGTTGGGATTCCCATTTAGAGCGAACGGTCTCAATTTTTGGCTATCTACGGGCCCTGCAGGCAGTCCAGTCATCCATAGCTTAACATACTGAGGAAGCCCTGACCTTCCCTTCTGACACTCCCCTCCATTCTTTCCAGCCAGGTGATCAAGTCTTCCTGAAACACTGAAAGGCTAACCTCGGCCTGCAAAAGACCTGGGTTGGCCCTCATGAAATTCTTCTAACGACTCACTCCCCTGTTAAACTAGAAGGTGTTAAATCTTGGATCCAATACTCCAGGGTTAAAGCAGCCCCACCTCCAGAATCTGAAGAAAAAGAGCCTCAAGCACCAGAGAATGATCAGTGGGAATGTTCTCCAACGGACAGCTTGCTGTACCTGCTTAAGAAAACCTAGCTGCCATTGATCAGGACCTGACCAAAAGCTAAGCGAAAGCAACAACAGTACCTGGTTCCCACCTTTCTGTGATCTCTGTCTTTCCCTCTCAATATCTCACTCCACCGGTGTCATGGATTGAATTATGTCCCCCCAAAAATGTGTGTATGAATTTGACTGGGCCATTTTTTATGATTCTCAGCATTGTGTGACTGTTCTCCATTTTGTGATTGTAATTTTATGTTGAGAGGATTAGGGTGGGATTGTAATGCCACCCTTACTCAGGTCACCTCCTTGATCGAATGTAAAGGGAGTTTCCCTGGGTTGTGGTCAGCACTACCTTTCATCTGTCAAGAGATAAAAGGAAAGGGAAGCAAGCAGAGAGTCAGGGACCTCATAACACCAAGAAAGCATTGTTGGGAGTGGAGCGTGTCCTTTGGACCTGAGGTTCCTGCGCCGAGATGCTCCCAGACCAAGGGAAGACTCATGCTTCACAAGGACCTTCCTCCAGAGCTGACAGAGTGAGAAGCCTTTCCCCTGGTGCTGACACCCTGAATTTGGACTTGTAGCCTACTGGACTGTGAGAGAATATACTTCTCTTTGTTAAAGCCATCCACTTGTGGTATTTCTGTTATAGCAGCACTAGGTGACTAAGACATCCGGTGACTGGAGAAACTCAAGAGAGGAAAAGCTCCTTCTCCCTTCCTAGACATCTTTTTGGAAGAGAGGAAAGGGGGAGGGGTAGGACAAGTTGTCAAAAGTAACAGTCTTTGAGTTAATAATGTCCCTCGTGGCAGTTCTCTCTGGCTCTTTGTTGGCCCTTGTTTGTTTAACCTTTTAGTAAAGTTTGTGTCTTCCAGGCTTCAAAAGTTCCACCTGCAGATGATGATGTGAAGGGGATATCACCCCGTCTCCCCCAAGCAGGTTCCAGCTAGAGTCCAGTTCTGTGCCAGTGCCCCTAGCCAGCAGAAAGAAGCTACAGAAAATGAGACCTTTGGCTCTAACCCCTTTTAAGATTAAAAGGGACCTGTTGGGGAGGGTGTTGAAGCCACTACTGAGGCTTCCACCACTCCACTGCAGCTCCCGCCCCCTGCATCCCACCAAGCCTTGGTCTAACTGTGGCTAGGCCCTGCCGCACTTCGTGGACCCTAACCATGGTTTGAATTTGGCACCAAAATCCCATGCATGTGCAAACCAAGATCATGGCGCATGCGCAGGATCTGAAGAGCTGTGGCCCTGAACTCTGCAGGAGAGGAAGATACTCTCTGGCACACAGCTACACCCAGGTCAGTTTGCAAAGTGAAAGCTCCCTTCCTTTGCAAATGACTCAGCACCTGGATCTCCAAACATGGATATGGGAGGGATCGGGGTGTTGGATTTGGGGGCACCAATCCCGCCCCCTGGGCACTGGAGGGCATAAAAACTCCAAGCTCCTCTGGGGCTGGGAGCTCATGATCTTTCGGCTGCTAGGCCCCATGTTGCTCCTTGTTTGCACAAACAATAAATTTCCACTTTCTGTTTCCCTTGCAACTGGTAGTGTGGCATCTGTCTCATTTCAATCAGCTAATGGGACAGGACAAGAACCCTCGTTCAGTTACATTAACACAAAACAGCGCTAGTGATGCAGTGGTTAAGTGCTCAGTTACTAATCCAAATGTCAGTGGTTCAAATCTACCACCCCCCTCCAATAGGAAATATGTGACTGCTTCTGTAAAGATTACAGCCTTAGAAACCCTATGGGGTAGTTCTACTCTGTTCTATAGGGTTGCTATGAGTCAGAATCAACTGGAAAACTATGGATTATACAGATTATTAACACATTAAATAACAAGATCTAGTAGTGGGCTTAATAATTACCATAACCACAAACTATCAAAAAGTATAAATGATATTTTGAGAAACCTGCAACAACTGTGGTATAATTTCAATGTATCTACATTATCTTTATCTATAGGGATATCTGGGTGGAGGAAACAGTTAAGTGGTCAGCTACTAACCTAAAGGTATGCAATTTGAATCTATCCATAGATGGTGATCTACTTCTGAAAGATCATAGCCATTGAAAACCCTAAGGAGCACAGGCCTATGCTGAAACAGTGAAGTTGCAGTGAGACACAATCGACTCGATGGCAACTGGTATTGGTACTACACTATGATACATATTGGTGACAAAGTCACAGGTTCTGCTCATACTGCTGGGTTTCATTACTACTTAAATAACTGAAGGAAATATTAGAATTCAATCACAGGCTAATACAAATAAGGATGTAATTTCCTTTCTCATCCTGGTTCACAGACCTCCTAAATTTTCTCCACAGATCTCCTGTCAATGGCCTTCCTGATCTAGATAAACACTGAGCCAAGCTTTTCCTTTAGTCTTAGATGATGCTTTAAAAAATTTTTTTATTGTGTTTTAGGTGAAAGTTCACTGCATGAATTAGTTTTGGTCAAAAATTTATACGCAAATTGTTTTGTGATGTTGGCTGCAATCTTCTCAATGTATCAGCACTCTCCCCCTTTCCTCCCCACATTTCCTGTGTCCATTCATTTGTCCTATTTTCTTAACCCTTCCTGTCTTCTCGCCTTTATTTTTGGGCAGGTGTTGCCCATTGAGCCTCACATACTTGATTGAACTAGGAAACACATGCCTCACGTGTTATTTTTTGTTTTATATGCCTGTCTAATCTTTGGCTGAAAGGTGGTCTTTGGGAGTGGCTTCAGTTCAGAACCCATAGTCTCAGGGCTTCCTCCAATCTCTATAGGACCAGTAAGTCTGGTGGTTTTTTGTGAATTTGAATTTTGTTCTACATTTTTCTCCCACTCTATCTGGAATCCTGTACTGTGATCCCTGTCAGAGTCTTCAGTGGTGGTAGCTGGGCACCATCTAGTTCTTCTAGGCTCAGTCTGGTGGAGGCTGTGGTTCACGTGATCCATTAGTTCTTTGGACTAACATTTCCCTTGTGTCTTTGGTTTTCATTATTCTTCTTTGCCCGGACAGGATAGGGCCGATACATGTATCTTAGATGGCAGCTCACCAGCTTTTAAGATCCCAGATGCTACTCACAAAAGTAGGATATAGAACATTTTCTTTATGAACTATGTTATGCCAATTGACCTAGAAGTCCCTCAAAACCATGGTCCCCAGCCCTCAGCCCCAGTAACTGGATTCCTCAAGGTGTTTGGTTATGTCTAGGAAGCTTCTATGACTTTGCCTTGGTCAAATTGTGCTGACTTCTCCCACATTGTGTGTTGTCTTTCTTTTACCAAAGTTAACACCTGTCTACTATCTAGTTAGCAATTTCCCAATTTCCCCTCCAAAAAAAAAAAAAAAATTTTTTTTTTTTTACCTTTTACTCCTCTGGTCCCTAAAAAATAAAAAACAAACTCATTGCCATCGAGTTGATTCCGACTCATAGCAACCATATAGGACAGAATAGAACTTCCCCATCAGGTTTTTAAGGAACAGCTGTTGGATTCGAACTGCTGACCTTTTGGTCAGCCAAGCTCTCAACCACTGCGCCACCAGAGCTCCAAGTAACTATTACAGATTTTTTTTTTCTGTGTGTAAACCTTTTCTCGAGTTCGTATAATAGTGGTCTCATACAATATTTGTCCTTTTGTGATTGACTTATTTCATTCAGCATAATGCCTTCCAGATTCACCCACGTTGTCAGCTGCTTTGCAGATTCATCATTGTTCTCTGTTGTTGCATAGTATTCCATTGTGTGCATGTACCATAATTGGTTTACCCATTCATCTCTTAATGGACACTTAAGTAGTTTCCATCTTTTTCTATTGTGAATAATGCTGCAATGAACATGGGTGTGGATATGTCTATTTGTGTGATGGCTCATATGATATATTCCTAGAAGTTGAATTGTTGGATCATATGATATTCCCATTTCTAGCTTTTTTAAGGAGGCCACATATCATTTTCCATAGTGGTTGTACGGTTTTACATTCCCACCAGCAATGCATAAGAGTTCCAATCTCCCTGCAACCTCTCCAGCATTTGTTATCTTCTGCTTTTTTGATTCGTGCCAGTAATGTCGGGGTGAGATGGTATCTCACTGTAGCTTTGATTTGCATTTCTCTAATGGTTAATGAGTTGAAATCTGCTCTATGGCAACGGATAATGGCTAATGGTCGAGAGCATTTCTTCATGTGTCTGTTAGCTGCCTGGATGTCTTCTTAGGTGAAGACAGATATGTTCGTATCCTTTGCCCATTTTTTAATTGGATTATTTGTCTTCTTGCTGTTGAGGTGTTGAGGTATTGTCAGATATATTGTAGCCAAAATTTTTTTCCCATTCTATAGGTTCTTTTTTTACTGTATTGGTGAAGTCTTTTGATGAGCGTAAGAGCTTAATTTTTAGGAGCTCCCAGTTACCTAGTTCGTCTTCTGGTGTTTGTGCATTGTTGATTATGGTTTTTATTCTGTTTATGCCATTTTTTTTTTTTGCCATGTATTAGGGCACCTAGCATTGTCCCTATTTTTTCTTCCATGATCTTTATTGGTTTAGGTTTCATATTTAGGTCTTTGACCCATTTTGAGTTAGTTTTTATGTATGGTATGAGGTATTTTTATGGGTCCTATTTCATTTTTTTACAAATGGACATCCAGTTTTGCTAGCATCATTTGTTAAAAAGGCTGTCTTTTCCCACTTAATAGATTTTAGTCCTTTGCCAAAGATTCCCTGACCATAGGTGGATGAATTTACACCTAGGTTCTCTATTCTGTTCCTATGGTCTATGTTTCTGTCATTGACTACCATGGCTGTACAGTAGGTTCTGAGATCAAGCAGTGTAAGGTCTACTACTTTGTTCTTTTTCTTCAATGATGCTTTACTTTTCTGCGGCTTGTTTTCTTTCCATATAAAGATGGTGATTAGTTTCTGCATCTTATTAAAAAATACTGTTGGAATTTGGGTCAGGATTGTGATATATCTGTAGATTGCTTTGAATAGAATTGACATTTTCACAATGCAGTGTCTTCATATCTAAAAGCATGGTATGGTTTTCCATTTATGTAGGTCTCTTTTGGTTTCTTACTGTAGTGTATTGTAGTTTTCTTTGTAGAGCTATTTTACATCCCTGGTTAGATTTATTCCTAAGGATTTTATTTTTTTAGGGGCTGTTATAAATCATATTGTTTTCCTGATTTCCTTTTTGAAGTTCTCTTTGTTGGTTTATAGGAAGCCAACTGATTTTTGTATGTTTATCTTGTATCCTGCCACTCTGCTGAATCTTTCTATTAGTGCCAGTAGTTTTCTTGTGGAATCTTTGGGGTTGTCTATGTATAGTATCATATCATCCACAAATCGGAATATTTTTACTTCTTCCTTACCAATTTGGATGCCCTTTATTTATTTATTTTCCTTGTCTAATTACTCTAGCTAGGGCTTCCAGGACAATGTTAAATAGGAGTGATGATAAAGGTCATTCTTGTCTGTTTTTCTTCTCAGGAGGAATACTTTCAGCCTCTCTCCCATGAGAATGATGTTGGCTGTTTGTTTTTTATAGATGCCCTTTTCTATGTTGAGGAATTTCCCTTCTATTTCTATTTTACCGAGAGTTTTTTTTAATATCAGGAATAGGCATTGAACTTATCAAATGCCTTTTATGTGATGATTGAGATGATCATGTGATTCTTTTCTTTTGTTCTATTTATATGGTGGATTATGTTGCTTGATTTTCTAATGTTGAGCCATCCTTGCATACCTGATATAAATCCCACTTGGTCATGGTGTATTTTTTTCTTAATATGGTGCTGAATTCTACTGGCTAGAATTTTGTTGAGAATTTTTGCATCTATACTCACAAGAGATATTGGTCTGTAATTTTCTTTCTTTTTTTTTGTGGTGTCTTTGCCTAGCTTTGGTGTCAAGGTTATGCTGGCTTCACAGAATGAATTTGGGAGTGTTCCTTCCTTTTCTATGCTCTGAAATAGTTTCAATAGTATTGGTGTGAGCTTTTCTCTGAATGTTTTGTAGAATTCTCCAGGGCTTTTTTTTGTTGGAGTTTTTTTTTTTTTTTTAACCTCTTCAACTTCTTCTTTTGTCATGGGACTGTCCAGATGTACAATCTCAGTTTATATTAGTTTAGGTAGGTAGCATGTTTCTAGAAATTTGTCCACTTCCTCAGGCTCTCAAGTTTGTTGGGGTACAATTTTTCGTAGTATTCTGTTATGATCCTTTTTGTTTCGGTTGGGTCTGTTGTAATGTCCCCCATCTCATTTTTTTATTTGGGTTGTTTTCTTCCTCTCCTGTTTTTCTTCTGCGCATTTGACCACTGGCTTTTCAATTTTGTTGATCGCTTCATAGAACCAATTTTTGGTCTTATTCTTTCTATTGTTTTTCTTTTCTCTATTTTATTTATTTCTGCCCTCATCTTTATAATTTGCTTTCTTCTGGTCCTGTGAACTTCTTTGGCTGTTCTTTATATGTTCAAACTGTAGGGCTAAGGTTTTAATTTTGACCCATTCTTCTTCTTTGATGTGTGCGTTTATTGCTACAAATCGACCTCTGAACACTGCCTTTGCTATGTCCAAAAGGGAAGGAATACACAGTGTCACTATACCAAAAAGATTTAGTTGAAGGTCAACCATTTCAGGAGGTAGCATATGATCAGGAACCAATGGTACCGAAGAAAGAAGCCCAAGCTGCACTGAAGGCATTGGTGAAAAACAAGACACCAGGAATTGATGGAATACCAATTGAGGTATTTCAACAAATGGGGGTAGTGCTGGAAGTGCTCACTTGTCTCTGTCAAGAAATTTGGAAGAGAACTACCTGGCCAACCGACTAGAAGAGGTCCATATTTATGCCTATTCCCCACCCCAAAAAATGATCCAACCAAATGTGGAAATTATTAAACAATATCATTAATATCACATGCAAATAAAATTTTGCTGAAGATCATTCAAAAGCGGCTGCAGCGGTATGCTGACAGGGAACTGCCAGAAACTCAAGCTGGATTCAGAAGAAGATGTGGAATGAGGGATATCATTGCTAACATCAGATGGATCCTGGCTGAAAGCAGAGAATACCAGAAAGATGTTCACCTGTGTTTTATTGCAAAGGCATTTAATTGTGTGGACCATGACAAATTATGAATAACATTGTGAAGAATCAGAATTCCAGAAGAGTTAATTGTGCTCATGAGGAACCAGTACATAGATGAAAAGGCAGTTGTTCGAGCAGAACAAGGGGTTACTGCATGGTTTAAAGTGAGGAAAGGTGTGCTTCAGTGTTGTATCCTTTCACCATATCTATACCTGTATGCTAGTGAGTTGGAATCGACTCGACGGCACTGGGACTGGGTTATATCTGTATGCTAAGTAAATAATATGAGAAGCTGGACTCTTCGAAGAAGAATGGGGCATCAGGATTGAAGGAAGACTCATTAACAACCTGCACTATGCAGACGAAACAACCTTGCTTGCTGAAAGTGAAGAGAACTTGAAGCACTTACTGAGGAAGATCAAAGACTACACCCTTCGGTATGGATTACACCTCAATGAAAAGAAAACAAAAATCCTTACAACTGGACCAATAAGCAAGACCATGATAAATGGAGAAGAGATTGACGTTTCAAGGATTTTATTTTATTTGGACCCACAATCAACACCAAATCATGGAAGCAGCAGTCAAGAAATCAAAAGACACATTGCATTGGGCAAATCTGCTGCAAAAGGCTTCTTTAAAGCATTGAAAAGCAAAGACTTCACCTTGAAGACTAAGGTGAGCCTGACTCAAGCCACGGTGTTTTCAATCGCCTCATCTACATGTAGAAGCTGGACAATGAATAAGGAAGACAGAAGAAGAATTGGCACCTTTGAATTGGGGTGTTGGCAAAGAATGTTGAATATATTACCCCCAAAACTACTGACTGCCAAAAGAATGAACAAATCTGTGTTGGAAGAAGTGCAACCAGAATGCCGCTTAAAGCGTGAATGGCAAGACTACATCTCACATGCTTTGGAGGGATCAGTCCCTGGCAAAGGACATCGTGCTTGATGAAGCAGAGGGTCCGCGAAAAAGAGGAAGACCCTCAACAAGGTGGATTGACACAGCACTGCAACGATGGGCTCAATCATAACAATTGTGAGGATGCCGTAGGACTGGGCAGTGTTTCGTTCTGTTGTACATAGGGTCACTATGAGTCGGAATGGACTTAACGGCATCTAACAACAAATGTTTTGGTATGATGTGTTTTCATTTTCATTTGATTCTAGGAATTTTTTTAGTCCTTCATCGATTTCTCCTACTATCCAGTTGTTTCTAAGCAAGGTGTTTTTCAGTTTCTGTGTATTCAATTTTTTTTCCTTTGCTTTTCCTGTTATTGATTTCTATTTTTATGGCATTGTGATCAGAAAGAATGCTTTGTATTACTTCAGTGTTTTGGATTTTATTGAGGGTTTCTTCGTGCCCTAAAATGTGGTCTATTCCGGAGAATGTTCCACGTGCGTTGAAAAAGAATGTATACTTTGCTGCTGCTTAGTTGAGTGTTCTGTGTATGTCTATGAGGTTAAGTTGGTTGATTGTGGACTTTAGATTTTGTCTATCTTTGTTGAATTTCTTTCTAGATGTTCTGTCCTCTACTGAGAGCGGTGTGTTGAAGTCTTCTGCTACTATTGTGGAACTATTTCTCTTTACAGTGCTGTTAGTTTTTTTTTTTTTAATGTATTTTTGAGCCCTGTTGTTGGGTGCATAGATATTTATTAAGGTTATATCTTTTTGGTGGATTTTCCTTTAATCACTATATCCTGTCCTTTCTTGTCCTTTATGATGGATTTTGCCTTAAACTCTATTTTATCTGAGATTAGTATTGCCACTCCTTTTTTTTTGGTTACTGTTTGCTTGATACATTTTTTTCCATCCTTTGATTTTTAATGTATTTATGTCTTTGTGTCTAAGATGTATCTCTTGTAGACAGCATATTGATTGTTTGTGTATTTTTATCCATTCTGCCACTCTCTGTCTCTTTACAGGTGCATATAAGCCATTTACATTCAGTGTGATTATTGATAGGTATGAGTATATTGCCGTCATGTTCTCGTGCTTTTGTGTGTGCATGTGTGGTGCTGATGTTTTCTTTGTTCCTCTTCCTTTCCTGTGCTGAGTTCCCTTTGTTTGTGGATCTTCTTTTCGGTTTTACAGATTTTGTGTTTACTGAGTCTTTATGTTTTTCTTTTTTTTTTTTTTTAATTTCGATGAGTAGGTTTGTTAACTTTCTTTGTGGTTACCTTGAAATTTATCTTTATTTTCCTAAGTTTGAACCAGTCTTTTATTACTTGATATCACCTTAACTTCCTCTCCACTTGAAAATTCTATACCTACACCTTTTATTTCCCAGTTTATTGTTTTTATGTTTTGTATTTACAGATTCATGTGTTTCTTTCCCTGTTTGAAGTGTTTTAGTTTTGTTCTGTTATTGAGAGCTCTTTTCCTAAGTTGGTTTCTGGCTGATGTTGTCCTGTGTCCTAGACTCAGGTTGTTGTCTGACGTTTTTGGTTCTCCAACTGATTTCTTCTAAGTTTGGTTTTGTTTTTACAAATTCTCTTAATTTCTGTTTATCTGGAAATATGCTAATTTCACCATTGTATCTGAGAGAGAATGTTGCAGGATATATTATTCTTGATTGGCATTTTTTTTCTTTCAAGATTTTATGTATGTTATCCCATTGCCTTCTTACCTACATAATTTCTGCTGTGTAATTTTTTTTTTAATTAGAGTTTAGTCTTATTCTTTCCCCTTTATATATGAATTTTTGTTTTTCTCGAGCTGCTGTCAGAATTCTTTCTTTGTCTTTGGTTTTGTAAAGTGTGATTGTATGTCTTGATGACTTTCTTTTGGGTATGTGAGATTCATTGAGTTCCTCGGATGGTCAGCTTTTCGTCTTTTGTGATATTTGGGAAGTTCTGCAAGCAAATCTTCAGCAATCTTCTGTTTTTTTCCCGTTTTCTTCACCTGTTCTGGAATTCTGATCACATGCAAGTTTTTGCCTCTCATTGTGTCCCACATAATTCTTTGGTTTTCATTTTTCCTCATTCTTTTCTCTGATTTTTCCTCTAGTGGTGTCCATGGATTTGTTTCAATCTTGCTGATTCCATCTTCCATTTTTTCAAATTAGCTTGAAAAACCTTCTATTGCATTGGCCTTTTCTGGAATTTTTTTTTTTTTTTTTTTAATTTTGTTGTTTATGTTTTGGAGTTCTAGTTACTGTTTTTGTATGTTTTCTAATAGTTTATTTATCTTGAAGTTTTGTTCTTGGGTTATTTTCATGAATTCTTCTATTGCTTTATCTGTCTTTTCCTTGATTTTGGCCGTTTTCATTGGTTTTGCTGTGTTTCCCATGGTTTTTGCCTATTTTTCCTTGGTTTTGCCTGTTTTCCTTCATCTCTTTCCTAATCTCTTGGGCAGCCATAAATATTAGCATTTCGAATTTCATATTAGGTAGTTCCAATGCCTTTTCTCCTACCAGAATGTTATCTACTTTTTATTTTGTTTACCTGCTGGGGCCTTCTTATCTTGCTTTTTTATATGTTTTGATAGTGCCTGCTGTCTCTGAGACATTAAGATATTATTTTCTTTGTTTATTGATTGTAGCTTCATTTGTTTTGTCCTGCTTTTTTGTTTTGTTTTGATATGTCAGGGTGCACAGGCCAAGTGTGATTTGCTGCTTGCTTATCTGTGGGCACGATAGCTCTGACCACCTGGTCTGTGCAGGCAGGGCAACAGCAGGGAGGGTGAGCCCACTTCACTGTGCACTTGTTTGGTGAGATGGCTGAGGGCAGACTGGGCAGGCACTGTCTGTCTCCTGATGTTGGTGTGGTGGTGTGGGAGCATTAACAGCCCCTCACCAGATGGGTGGGGGTGTCAGATAGCAAGTGGTCCGGGCTTGCTTCCCACCATTCAGCAACTGTTTGAATTGCTGGAGGGGCAGTGTGGTGCAGGCCCCATGTGGTGGCTGGGCTGAGAGCCGTGGGCAATCTATCTAGCCACAGTGGTGTGGCTGGGGCCAGTGGGAAGTGGGGGAGGTGGTGTATGGGACTAGGTGGGAAGGAGAAAGAAAAGAAAAGAGACAGAAAGAGAAAAAAGGGTAAAAGAGGTGGCACGGGGGAACTGGTGAGAAGGGGTAGGAGTGGACCTGGAGGCTGGTGGGAAGAGGGAGGAGGCAATGTATGCAGCTAGGTGGGAGGGAAAAAGAAAAATTACGGTAGTGCATTGGGGGGCTGCAGGTGGGTGCAGGGTAGATCTGGGGCAGTGATGGGCTAGTGCACCGGTGGCATTCTAGCTGCGATGATGCAGTTGAAGCTGTCAGGAAGGAGGGAATGTGGTATTTGGGCCTAGGTGGGAGGGAGAAAGAAAAGTAAGAAAAAAGGAAAAAAAAAAAAAAACAGTGCACAGTGGGGGCTGTCAGGAGGTGGAATGGACCCAGGGCAGTGATGGGCCAGTGCGTTGGTCTCACTGTACCCACAGCAGCATGTTGAGGGCTGGAGGGAGGTGGCATGTGGGCCTAGGTGGGAGGGAGAAAGAAAAGAAAGAACAAAAAAAAAAAAAAGGAGGCTGACAGGTGGGGCGGGACACACCCAGGGCAGAGATGGCCAGTGTGCCAGTGACACTGTATCTATGGCAGCATGCTGGGTGCCAGCAGAAAGGGGAAGGTGGCTTACAGGGCTAGGGGGGAGAGAGAAAGAAAAGAAAGAAAAAAATGATGACAGTGGGAGGCAGCAGGAGTGGGGGAGGAGGTGTATGAGACTAGGTGGGAGAGAGAAAGAAAAGAAAAAAAACTGCATGGTGGGAGGGTGGAGAGGGCTGGGGGGGGAGTGGGCTCATACTATGGACCCTGGCAGTGGGGGCTGCTTGGATGGGGGCATTCTTGCTTCTACTCACCAGAAGGGTGAGGGATGGGAAAGTGTGTTTCTCTGGTTACCAGGTGCTCTGTCTCCTGTTGGGAGCTCTGTGAAGTTGCCTTCTTGTACTTCCTGTCTGGGATAATTGCTGGCTGTGTTTCAGTATGGCCGTGCTGTGCCATGTTAGTTAGCAGGGAACCTCCATTTCCTATCTCTCCTCATTCTCTGTTTTCCATCACTTTCTTCATCCATTCAGTGTTTGATCTTGTTCTTTATCCCGTCATTTGATGCTCAAGTTTCTAGGATTGCCGTTTGTATCTCTTTTACTTTAGTTTTTTGGGTCTTTGCCACAGAGGGATGGCATGGTGCATCTGTCTAGGGCACCATGTTGGTGCCACCTACATCAAAATTTTAAACTTCTGCTCTTCAAAATACATGGCAGTAGTGCCTGTCCTTGAGAAATGAACAAACGGCCTGAGACAACTATGGTGAGAACAAGATACTCATATTCTTCATTGGAATCAAAAACCTTCCATGTCAGAGAAGAGTCTGTCCCAGCTTCCAAGCCAGGCACAGGAGGCTCTGCTGTGCCCAAATGCATGCAGCAGCCTTACTGCTGCAAAGGCCACTGTGCTGCCCCTAATCTGGGAAGCCTGAGGCCGGCCTACACTTTTCCAGCTTCCGTCATGAGATGATGCCTTTTTTGAATACTAAAAGCCAGCCTAAGTGTTAGAGGAGGTTCATAACACAAAACCAACATGCAAAGACTGGAAGAGGTGTTTTTGTTGTTTTGTGTTCCCCTGGAGTGCAAAGAAATATCTTTCAACAAACTAGCTGGGAGTGGTCTGGGGAACAGAGACTTTAGTGTGCACACATGTCAAGTGGGCAATCATTGCAAAAATAGCTAGAGAAGTTCACTAACAAAACAGACAATTACGGCTTTCTATAATTTTTTTTTTTTTTAATTCCACACCCTGGGGAAGGGAAAGAATCTGAGTTCCTCAGGATTATTATATTATTAAAACATCTTGGTTTCAACAAAAACAAAAACACAAAACAGGAAAGAATGGCCCATTAAAAAGAACAAAATGAAGAGACAGAAAGAAACTGTCTCTGTGAAACCTCAGATATCAAAAAGACTGTTGTTAGGTACCTTTCTGTCAGCTTTGACTCATAATGGATCCATGTACAACAGAACGAGATTTTGCCTACTCCTGTGCCATCCTCACAATTGGTGCTATATTTGAGCCCATTGTTGCAGCCACAGTATCAACCTGTCTCATTGAGGGTCTTCCTTTTTCACCGACCCTCTACTTTACCAAGCATAATGTCCTTCTCCAGGAATTGGTTCCTCCTGATAACATGTCCAAAGTAAATGAGTTGAAGTTCCACCAACCTTAATTCAAAGAGCATTCTGGCTGTATTTATTCCAAGACAGATTGGTTCATTCTTCTGGCAGTCCATGATATATTCAACATTCTTCACCAAAACCACAATTCAAATGCATCAGTTCTTCTGTGGTAGTCTTTATCCATTGTCCTGCTCTTGCATGCATGTGAGGTGATAGAAAAATACCTTAGTGAGTTAGACTGGGTTCTCTAGAGAAGCAAAACTAGAGAAGTGCGTGTGTGTATACACATACACTCATACACATGCATGCATGCATGAACACACACATCACACATAGGTCAGTCATCAGGTTGAAGGCCTCCTGACTCATGTAGTCGCGGGGGCTCATGAACTCAAGATTGGCAGGTCAGATGGCAGGTCACTGGATACAGGCTGCAGAGGCTGACGAATCCCAAGATCAGCAGGTAAGCTGCTAGCTCAAGTCACAAGAACCAGAGGTCAGATGATGATAAGCCAGATGCAGGATCCAGAGTCAGCAGAAGTTTTGCCAGAATGTCTATATATTGGATGCAGGCCACATTCCAGAGGAAATTCCTCTTACAACTGATTGGATGCCCATAGCAGATCTCATCATGGAGGTGATTACATTATGGAAGAACAATCAGTCCAATATCTGCCAAATTATGTCATTACATAACTGCCAAAACACTGAGAACCAGCCAAGTTGATACATAACCTTAACCATCATACATGGCTTGGGTAAGGTGCACCTTAGTCCTCAAAGTGACATCTTTGCTTTTGAACACTTTAAAGAAGACTTTTGCAGCAGATTTGCCCAATGCAGTGCATCATTTTATATGTACACTGCTGCTTCCGTGGTCATTGATTGTGGATCCAAGTAAAATGAGATCCTTTACAACTTCAATATTCTCTCTGTTTATCGTAATGTTGCTTATTGGTCCAGTTGTGAAGATTTTTGTTTTTTTTATGTTGAAGACTGAAGTCCTTGATTTTCGTCAGCAGGTGCTTCAACTCCTCTTCACTTTCAGCAAGCAAGATTGTGTCATCTGCATATCACAAGTTATTAGTTAGTGCCTTAGGCTGGGCTCCCTAGAGGGGCAAAACCAGGGAAGTGCTTACATAGAGATTTATCTCAAGAAAATGGCTCACACAGTTGTGAAGGCTAGCAAGTCCTGAATCCATGGGTCAGGCATTAGGCTGGAGACTTCTTCTGACTCATGCAGTTGCAGAGGCTGACGAACCCCAAATTGGCAGATTGGGCAGCAGGCTGCTGGCTCATGGGGTTATGGGAGCTGGCAAATTTCAAAATCTGTAGGCGGCAGGCTGCTGGCTCACATCTCAAGAACCGGAGGTCACAGATGATGAATCAGGTGCAGGATCAAGAGAGAGTGAGCTGTGCCAGAACATCCATATGTATTGGATGCAGGCACACCCCCAAGGAAACTCCACTTTCAACTGATTGGCTGCTCACATCAGTTCACAAAATGGAGAATGATTACATAATACCTGCCAAATACTGAGAATCATGGCCCAGTAAATTGACACATAACCTTAACCAGTCCAAGTCCACCCCTTGTCAATGTGGCACCTGTATACTTCTCCTTAAACCATACATAGTCTCTAAATAAAGATAATTATAAAGTCATGCTTGTGCTTAACATGCACACAACCAAAAATGCACTCGCCCCACTTACATCTTACATTTTATAATAAGTAGTGGAATAATAGAAGGAAGAAAATGAAGATATTTTACATGTATATCTATACCTGTATACACACACACACACACACATTAGCAAAACAAGGGAGAAATACTCAAAACAATTACAGTGTTCATTTCTGCAACTGGTCCCATGATCATAGCTGGTTTTTAAAACTACCTTCTTCCACCACTCATTCCGTATTCCCTGGCCTCAGCAAGCACCTCGACTGGTCGTGGTTCTTTGCCTGGTAGGGTGATCCAAACATTTGTTCCTGAAGGGTCTCAGCCGTAAGTAGTCATGTCATAATTGGATTGTTGTAGTTCTCCATTGACTTTAACCACAGAGCATGGTAGTATTAACAGAGGTCCTAAAGGGTCTCCTGTACTCTAGAATTACTCTTCTTTACTTCCACTGTGTACTGCCAATCTGATTTCCCCTTGGTAGTCAGGATCAATCACACCAGCCAATATGGTAACTCCCTTCTTTGTCTGTTAATCCAAGGCATGAGAAACCCAAATTGGCAGGGTGGTATTCTTAATTTTCTCAGTTCAATGGAATCATCGTTGTGTCTCCTGGTGGGAGTATCCTTCCCTTTGAAATTAAGACATCTAGACACACAGAGCATAAGGTCATGGGGACAGAAAGCAAATATTTTGAGAGAGGTCACTAAGGGTAATAGTGAGTGGTACCACTCCCACTTCCACCCCTTGATTCCTGGATCCATGAATCCAGGCTATGGGAGAAACAGCACCATATATTGGACATTGGTTTAGAGCATATGCAGCCTCCTGGAGAACATTTTCCCAATCCTGCAAGATATTGCAACCTAGCTGGTGCCATAATTGTGTTTTTAGAGGGCCATTCCACCATTCTGTCAAACCAGCTGCTTCTGGATGATGGGGAACATGGTAAGACAAGCGAATTCCGTGAGCATGAACCCATTGATACACATCATTTGTGTGAAGTGAGTTCCTTGATCAAAGGCAATGCTGTGTGTGATACCAGGATGGTAGATAAAGCATTCTGTAAGTCCTTGGATGGTAGTTTTGACAGAAGCATTGCATGAAGGGAAGGCAAATCTGTATCCAGAGTGTCTATTCCAGTAAGAACAAAATGTTGCCCTTTCCATTGTAGAAGTGGTCCAATGTAATTAACCTGCCACCTACTCGTTGGCTGATCTCTCCTAGAAATAGTGCCATACTGGGGACTCAGTGTTGGTCTCTGCTGCTGGCATATTAGGCACTCAGTGGTGGCTGTAGACAAGTCAGGCTTGGTGAGTGGAAGTCTGCATTGCTGAGCCCATGCATAACCTCCATCCCTTCCATGAAGACCATTTTATTCATGAATTCATTGGGCGATGACAGGAGTGGCTGGGGAAAGAGTGACTGGTACCCACAGAACGTATCATCCTATCCACCTGGTTGTTAAAATCCTCCTCTGCCAATGTCACCCTTTGGTGAGCATCCACATGAGACACCAATATCTTATTATTTAGTATTATCTTATTATATCTTATTTGGGCCGTCCAGAGAGGTCTGTCCACATGCCTCTTACCCGTAATACCTCCTTGTCTCCAATTTTTCAACCATGTTTCTCCCAAGTTCCTGATCATGCAGCCAAACCATTGGCCATGTCCCCACAATTGCACCTCTGTGGGGACCACGAGACACTTCCTCATGTAACTTTCTTGTGCCTTCAGGTCCTGCTTGAGCCCAATCTCACATGTACCACTGGTATTTAATAATGGGAATGCTGCTGTGCACATCCAACTTTAAGGCTCTGTGAGTCAGACAACACCCAGTTCATGATGGCCATCTCTCCTTCCAAGCAAAATGAACAACCCGGCTCATTGCTCAAAGTTCTGCCTGTTGGGAGGATTTCTCCTCACCATTTTCCTTCACAGAGGTTCAAGAAAGAGGCTTGAGTGCTGTTGCTGTCCACTTTTGAGTGGTGCCTGCATATTGAGCAGAACCATCTGCAAACCATTTGGAGCCCTTTTGGCACAGTGATTAAGAGCTATGGTTGCTAACCAAAAGGTCAGCAGTTCGAATCCACCAGCCACTCCTTGGAACCCTGTGGGGGCAGTTCTGCTCTGTCCTATAGTGTCGCTATAAGTCAGAACCCACTCAACTGTACCTAACAGCAACAACATCTGTAAACCGGGCATGAGTTTTCCCTTCCTCAATCATCTGATCATAAGGAACTCCCATGAGGCCATAGGTACAGACTGGAGATGGAAGGTAATGTGGCAGGAGTGGAGACCATGCACATTTGGGCCACTTCCTTGTGCAATTTACTTGTGTCTTCAGGTCTTGCTCAGGCCTGAGCTCTTATATACCACTTCTGTTTAATTATGGTGTGCTGCTGTGCATGTCCAACTTTATGGCTATGTGGGTCAGACAACATTCAATTCATGAGGGGCAGCTCAGGTCACGTGGTGACTTGGTGACTCATTGTTAAGTGTTCACTCTCTACTAAGGCCCAGTGATAACCCAAAAGCTGTTTCTCAAAAGAAGAGTAGTTATTTGCAGAGGATGGCAGGGCTTGGCTCCGAAATCCTAAGGGTCTGCACTGTGATTCACCAATACGGACCTGCTAAAGACTCCAAACAACATTTCTATATGCCACTGACACTTCGAGAACCACTGGATCAGGTGGATCATATTGCCCAAGTAACAGAGCAGCTTACACAGTGGCCTGAACAATTGCATAGCCTTCTCCTGGGCCCCACTCAAAGTTAGCACCTTTTTGAGTCACTTCATAAATAGGCTGGAATAGCACAACCAAAAGAGGGATATGTTGTCTCCAAAATCCAGACAGCCACCAGGTATTGTGCCTTTTTTTTTTTTTTTTGGTGGAGGAGGGGCCAGATGAAACAACTTATTCACGTCAGAAGAAATATCTCAACTTGCTCCACACAACAGGACTCCCAGGAATTTCAGTGAACTGGAAGACGCCTGAATTTCATTGGGTTAGTTTCCCACCCTCTAGTACAGAAATTCTTATCACTAAGTCTAGAGTCATTGATACTTCTTCCTTCTAGGTCCAATCAGCATAACGTCATCAATGAAATGAATCAGTGTGATGTCTTTTGGACTAAATAAGACATAGGGCTGGAAAGTTGATATACCCTTCAGGTGGGACAGCAAAGGTGTATTGACAGCCTTGTTAGCTGAAGGCAAACTTCTGGTGATCTTTCGAAACCAGAATCGAGGGAATGCATTGATAAGACCAATAGCTGCATACCAAGTACTAAGAGATGTACTAATTTGTTCAAGCAATGAAACCACTTCTGGAACAGCAGCTGCAATTGGAGTCACCACCTAGTTAACTTTTGATAATCCACTGTCATTATCCAAGATTCATCTGTTTTTGCACAGGGCAAATAGGCAAGTTGAATGAGGACATGATGGGAATCACCACCCCTGCATCCTTTAAGTCCTTGATGGTGGCAGTAATCTCTGCAATCCCTCCAGGAAGGTGGTATTGCTTTCGGTTTACTATTTTTCTAGGTAGGGGCAGTTCTAACAGCGTCTCCTACTATAATAGCCCTTATTCCTCTTTTTAAGGCTCCAATGTGGGGGTTCTGCCCATTGCTAAATATATCTATTCCAATTATACATTCTGGAAATGAGGACATCAGTATAGGATGGGTTTGGGGACCCACCGGACCTACTTTGAGATAAACCTGAGCTAAGACTTCATTAATGACCTGGCCTCTATATGCTCCTACTCTGACTGGTGGGCCACAGTGATGTTTTAGGTTTCCTGGAATCAGTGTCAATTCAGAGCCAATATCCAGTAATCCCCAGTAAGTCTGATTATTTCCTTTCCCCAATGAACAGTCACTCTAGTAAAAGGCCATAGGTCTCTATGGGAAAGGCTCAGAGAAAGATTGAGTATAAACTTTTGGCAGTGTAGCGGGGTCCTTCCTCAAGGGGATCTGGCCTCCCCTTCATTCAAGGGGTTGTGGGTCTGTAAATTGACTCAAGTTTGGGAATTGAACTAGGGTCCATGACTTTCTATTCTGGTGATTTTAGTTAGACTGCCATTCACTTGACCTAGAATTCTTCCTCTTGTACAGGTCAAATGAATATTTAGTAGATTTTCTATCTATTTTACTCGTACAGACACCATGACGAAGTAGCCAACGCCATTTAAGTCCATACAAGTCAAGCTATTCTGATTACTACTTTAACTCTGCTGTCCATTATGGTAACCACACCAACCTTGTCTTTGGTGATTTAGTGCCACCACTTGGCGCCTACCACTTAGGTCCTATCACTTGGTCCCTACCAAGTGGGTCCTATCAGTCCCATTGGAGTTAGGTGTCTTAATTCAGTTAGAGGAGCTCTCACTGTCAAATCTCACTTACATAAAACTGCAATCACAGCAGTCTTCAAGGTTGCTGGGGCTCCCTTCACAAATTTGTTCCTCACGGTTGTGGTGAAAGGTGTGTCTTGTAAACACTTCATGGTGGGTCTGTGGGTCAGAGTTGTTAAATCCACTCTAACATGCTAATTTCCCTAAGCCTTTGGATACCTTCTTCTACAGTATACCAAGACAGGTCTGGAATTTCAATTTGATTTAGTGTAGGCCACCACTTAGTCTATGCTTCAATGGGCCAGCCAAATAAACTATTAGATCCTTTTCTAACCTCTCAAGCTGAAACATTGAATGAAGAATCTGGGCTTAGTGGGCCCATATCAATAAACTCAGGCTGATCCAACTTTATGTTTCTTGTACCATTAACCCACCTTCTTAATAGCCATTCCCACACATTTTCCTCATATCTCTCTTTGTACATCTTAGAAAAGTCAAGCAGTTCTTTTGGAGTGTAGCATACATCCTCCTGGGTCACACTTTGTACTTCACCTTTTGGAGGTTGCTGGGACTTAAGTTTATTTATAGATCTAGAAGCAAAAATAGGTGGTGGGGGTGGGTCCTGAGGACATTCAGCAGTGTCTTCTAAGGATTATGACTCAGGCTATGCCCCAGGCAAAGCTCCAGATGCTGGGTTAATCTTATCAGATGGGGGTGGAAGGCATAATGGTTTTACTGGGGAGGGTATCTTAGCAGACAGAGATGGAGTAACCTCTTCAGATGGGAATGAGAAAGCTGGTTCTGTTTCCAGGTGTGATCAATTGCATTTAGGGACTCATTGTCTGCAGCTTCCTGATTATCTGCCTTTATGTCCCCATAGTAAGTTTTGGGATCCCATTTATTCCCAATCAATGCTCTCACTTTAAGTTCAGACATCATTTGAGGTTGGGAACTCGATAGGCGTTCTACTCCAGCCACCCTTATGATAAGGTTCTGGGATTGGTTTTTGGCAGTATATGCTTTGTAACTACAAGAAATAAGGCTTTCTTTCAGGACACAAGTGGCAAATTTCAGGTCTTGTATGCAGTGCTTGAGCTGTGACTCTGAAACTCTGAGCTCATCTCTTTCTTTCACCACTTTTTGTGGCAAAAGTAGGATCAATCATCAAGCTTCCTTATACTTCTCCTTATGATGAAATTGTAGAAAAGTATCAAATATGCAATCACTCAGAGCCGTATTTCTCGTAAATACTTTATCCATTGATGGTGATATTTTGTGTATTTCTATTGCCATCTCATGCCATGTATTAGCAGTGCCCTTTTACTACTGGAGGAAGAGTCATCAGTGCCTTTAAGACTAGCCAGACTTGAGAACCAATTCAGAAACCTCATCCTTACGATTTTATTCTTCTACAACCACTCTCAATACCAAATGTCTTACATTGGGTTCTCTAGAGCAGCAAAACCAGTGAAGCATATATATAAGTAGAGAGAGAGAGAGAAAGAGAGAGGGGGGATTTCAAGGAAATGGCTCCCGCAGGTGAGGAGGCTGACAAATCCCAAATTTGTGGGTTAGGCACAGGCTGGAGGGTTCTCCTGACTCATATGGTTGCAGAAGCTGATGAACCCAAGATCTGCAGGTTAGGTGGCAGGCTACTGGCTCATGTCCCAAGAACCACAGATCAGAATATGACAAATTGATGCAGGATCAAGAGCAAGGGAGCTATGCAGGAACACCCCCAAGAAAACTCCACCTTCAGCAGATTGGCTGCTCACATCAGTTCACAAAATGAAGGATGATTACATAATATCAGCCAAACCACTGAGAATCATGGCCTAGCCAAGTTGACACTTAACCTTAACCATCACAGCTGGTCTCTTCCTCCAATCCTGATGCCATGTTCTTCTTCATATAGTCCAGCTTCTGTTATTATTTGCTGACATACTGAGTAAGTGCGGTGAAATAATACAACCATGGTGCACACCTTTTCTGATCTTAAATCATACACTATCCTCTTGTTCTGTTCGAATGACTGCCTTTTGGTCTATGTACAGCTTGCACACAAGCACAATGAAGTGTTCTGGAATTCCCATTCTTGGAAATATTACCCATTATTTGTTATGATCCACACAGCCAAGTGCCTTTGCATAGTCAGTAAAACACAGGTAACCATCCTTCTGGTATCTTCTGCTTTCAGCCAAGATTCATCTGACATCAGCAATGATATCTCTCATTCCATGTCCTCTTCTGAGTCCAGCTTGAATTTCTGGCAGTTCCCTGTCCATGTATTGCTGCTTACATGGGATATTAATAATATTGTTCAATAATTTTCACACTTCATTGGATCACCTGTCTTTGGAATGGGCACAAATATGGATCTTTTCCAGTTTGTTGGCCAGGCAGCTGTCTTTCAAATTTCCTGGCATAGACAAATGAGTGCTTCTACCATTGCTTTCATTTGTTGAAGCTTCTCAGTTGGTATACTGTCAATTCCTGGTGCCTTGTTTTTCACCAATGCCTTTAGTGCACCTTGGACTTCTTCTTTCTGTAATATTGGTTCCTGAGATGGTTGAACGTCAACCAATTCTTTTTGTTAGACTGGCTGTGCATTTCTTCCATCTCTTTTGATGCTTCCCGTGTTGTTCATTCTTTTCCCACAGAATCCTTCAGTACTGCAACTCAAGGCTTGAATTTTTTCTTCAATTCTTTCAGCTTCAGAAATGTTGAGTGTGTTCTTCCATTTTGGCTTTCTAACTCCAGGTCTTTGGACATTTTAATAGTTTATTTTGTCTTCTTGAGCTGCCCTTTGAAATCTTCTGTTCAACTCTTTTACTTCATCATTTCTTCCATTTGCTTTAGCTACTCTATGTTCAAGAGCATGTTTCAGAAAAGACTAGAAGACTTCAGTAAAACAGTATTAATTATGTTCAAAAATTAAAGGAAAACATGGACAAAGAACTAAAGGCACCAAGGAAAACAATACATAAACAAAATGAGACTATTGAAAAGGAGATAGAAACTATAAAAAGGAGCCAAACAGAATTGCTGGATTGGAAAATACCATAACTGACATGAAAAAAAAAATCACTGACATGGTTCAACAGCAAACAGATTTGAGTGGGAGGAGGAATAACCAGAGGACAAAAGGTGGAGTAATTACAATTACTGAGTCTGTCTGGCAAAAAGAGAATTTAAAAAATGAGGAAAAGTAAATAGAGCCTTAAAAACTTATGGGACACCATTAAGCAAACCAACCTATACATTATGGGAATTCCAGAGTGAGAAGAGAGACAGTAAGGGGCAGAAAAAATATTTGAAGAAGTAACAGCTTAAAACTTCTCAAATTTGACAAAGCAGGTGAATCTAAACCCCCAATATGTTCAGTGAATCCTAGCTGGATAAATCCAAAGAGACCCACACGGAGCCATATTATAATTAAACCCTTGAAAACCAAAGACAAAGAGACAATGTTAAAAGCAGCAAAAGTGAAGCAAATTGTCACATTGATGGGATCCTCAATCAGATTAAGTACCAATTGCTCCTCGGAAACACTAGTGGCCAGAAGGCAATGGAATGACATATTTAAAGTGCTGAAAGAAAGTAAACTGTCAACCACAAATTGCATACCAAACGCAGATAGGACACCACAAAAAAAGGAAAACTACAGACAACCATCTCTCATAAAGCAGATGCAAAAGTCTCAACAAAATACTAGCAAAAGGAATCGAAAACGTTAGAAGAATTGTACACTTTGACAAAGTAGGATTTATCTTAGAAATTTTCTTGTATGTTTCAATATAAGAAAATCAATGTAACATACCATATTAAGAGAATGAAGTAAAAGAATAGCATGATCAACTCAATTGATGCAAAAAAGGATTTGAGAAAGTCCAACACCATTTCATGATAAAAACTCAACAAATTAGGAGTAGATGGAAAATTTCTCAGTATCATAAAGTGATATTGTTAAAAAATAACAGGTGACGTCATAGTCAATGGAGAAAGACTGAAAGCTTTCCCCCTAAGATCAAGAACAAGACAAGAATGCCTCCTTTCACCATGGCTGTTAAACATTGTACGGGAAGTTCTATCCAAAACAACTAGGCAAGAAAAATAAATAAAAGGTATTCATGTTGGAAAGGAAGAAGTAAAACTATATCTATTCATAGATGACATAATCCTATATATAGAAAATCCAAAAAACTCCACAAAAAAAGCTACTAGAGGGAATAAGTGAATTCATCAAAGTTGCAGGTAGGTACAAATTCAACACACAAAAATCAGATGTGGTTCTTTGCACCTGCAATGAACAATATGAAAAGGAAATTAAGAAATCCATGATATTTATAGTAGCAACTAAGACAGCAAAATACCTAGGAATAAATCCAGGAATTTATCCAGGGAGGTGCAAGACTTGTCCACTGAAAATAGTGCTGAAAGAAATTAAAGAAGACCTAACTAAATGGAAAGACACGCCCGTGTCCATGGATTGGAAGATAATAGGGTTTAGATGTCAATAATACCCAAAGTGATGTATAGATTCAACACAATCATTATCAAAATTCCAACAGCCTTTTTTGAAGAAATGGAAGAGCCAATCCTCAGATTCATATGGATTTTCAAGGGGTCCCAAATAGAAAAAACAATCTTGACAAAAGGAAAAACAAAACAAACAGAATAAAAACCCAAACAAAGAAGGACGGCTCATAGCACACAGTTTCAAAACACACTATAAAGGTACAGTAATCAAAATTGTGTTGTACTGGTATGAAAATAGACATATAGATTAATGGAACAGAATTGAGAGTTCAGAAGTAAACCCATACATCTGTAATCACCCAATAAACCTGTTGCCATTGAGTCGATTCCAACTCACAGCGACCCTATAGGACAGGGTAGAACTGCCCCATAAGATTTTCAAGAAGCAGCTGGTGGATTCAAACTGCTGATCTTTTGGTTAGCAGCCTGACGCTTAACCACTATGCCACCTGGGCTCCAATACATCTACGGTCAATTGATTTTTCAAAAAGGGTTACACGTCCATTCAATGGAGAGAGAACATTCTTCAATAAGTGGTGCTGGGACAACAGGATCTTCTCATGCAAAAAAATAAAGTTGGAGCCATACTTCATACCATATACAAAAATTATCTCATGATGGGTCAAAAATCTAAATATAATAACTGACATGATAAAATTATTAGAAGAAAATACAGGAATAAAGCTTGGGGACCTACTTTTTACAGTGGCGTCTTAGATATGACACCAAAATCACAAGCAACAAAAGAGAGATAAATTGTAACCACCAAAATTAAAAACTTTTGTGCATCAAAAGACTTTATCAAGAAAGCAAAGTGACAGCCTACAGAATGGGAGGAAATATTTAGAAACCATCTGTCTGACAAGGATTCAATATCCAGAATACATGAATAACTTCTACAAGTCAACAACTAAATGACAAACAACCCAATGAAAAATGGTCAAAGGTCTTGAATGGACATTTTCCCAAAGAAGACATGTTGTTGTTTTTAGGTGCTGTAGAGTCGATTGTTGACTCATAGTGACCCTGTGTGACAGAGTAAAACAGCTCTCTCATAGGGTTTTCTAGGCTGTAATCTTTATGGGAACAGATTGCCAGATCTTTCTCCTATGAACCTGGTGGGTGGGTTCCACCTTTTGGTAAGCCTAACACTTGTACCACCAGGGCTCCTTAAGGTACGCAAATGGACAATTGTTGTTAGTTGTGGAGTCAGCTCCAACTTATGGCTACCTTATACCTTATAGAAGAATGAAACATTGCCAGATCCTGTGCCATCCTCATGATCATCGGTATGTTTGAGTCCATTGTTGTGGTTATTGCGTTAATACATCTCTATGGGTATTTCCCTCATTTTTGCTGACCCTCTACTTTAAAGAACATGATGTCCTTTTTTAACAATTGGTCTTTTCTGATGATGTGTCCGAAGTAAGTGAATTGAAATATCGCTATGGGAGCTTCCTAAGAGAGATGAGACTATAAAAGTGATGAGTCTGCCTGACTGGATGCCCCCTAAAGACTGAAGAGGAGAGGGCTGGGACAGAGGAGAGGGCTGGGGGAAGGCTATGAGACCTGGGGCCAAATTGGCAGAGGAGAAACAGGCAGCAGGAGCCATGAACTTGAGCAGAGATGGGGGAATCTCAGCTTTGTTAGAACTAGGGAGGGAGGTGGGTGGCCTATGGAGGTGCCAGGGGAAGTCAGGAGCTGAAGAGGGCTGGGAGACAAGCTGAGGAGGCAGCAGGAGTAGAATGATGAGAGAGGACAAGACAATTAACAGGAAAAGAGAGGCTTGGGGATGTGTGTCTCTGACTGAGGGAAAGTGCATGGGGGACTCTAGAGGTGAGCTCAAGGCAATGGAGGGGCCAAGCCTAGGAGGTAAACTAAGGTAGGGGAACAGCAGGGCCTGAGGTAGACCCAGGACAGATGGTCAGGTGAGGGAGGGAAAATGCTGGCTAAAGGGTAGGCTCTAGGTGATACAGGATGTGCTTAGGGGACTGTGTGTGCTAGGCAGGGGTGGTGGGGAGGGTAATTGGGAAGTGCAGAGTGTCTGCGGTATATCTGAATGGGGAGAGGGAGAAAATGAGGGAAACTGGTGGGGGAGTGTAGGGGGTATGAATAGCACAGGTGACGCTGTCAGAGCGGGTGACACCAAAATCACTGTCTATAAATTTTTTTGTTGTTATCTTGTTTATTTTTTATTGTGCTTCAAGTGAAAGTTTACAAATCACCTTTCATACAAAAATTTATATACACCTTGCTATACACTTCTAGTTATTCTCCCCCTAATGAGACAGCGCACTCCTCTCCACCCTGTATTCCCGTGTCCACTCACCCAGCTTCTGTTCCCCTCTGCCTCCTCATCTCCCCTCGAGAGACAGGAGCTGCCCACATAGTCTCATGTGTCTACTTGAGCCAAGAAGCCCACTCCTCACCAGTATCATTTTCTATCTTATAGTTTAGTCCAATGCCTGTCTGAAGAGTTGGCTTTGGGAATGGTTCCAGTCTTGGGTTAGCAGATCTCAGGCTGATGACCTCCAGGATCCTTCCAGTCTGAGTCAGACCATTAAATCTGGACAGTTTACAAGAATTTGAGGTCTGCATCCCATTGCCCTCCTGCTCCATCAGGGATTCTCTGTTTTGTTCCCTCTCAGGTCAGTCATTGGTTGTAGCTGCGCACCATCTAGTTCTTCTGATCTCAGGCTGATGTAGCCTCTGATTCATGTGGCCCTTTCTGTCTCTCGGGCTCATATTACCTCATGCCTTTGGTGTTCCTCATTCTCCTTTGCTCCAGGTGGGTTGAGACAAATTGACGCATCTTAAAGATGGCTGCTTGCTACCATTTAAGACCCCAGATGCTACTCTCCGAAGTGGGATGCAGAGTGTATTCTTAATAGATTTTATTATGCCAATTGACTTTGATATCCCCTGAAAACATGGTCCCCAACCCCCCGCCCTTGCTACGCTGACCTTCAAAGCATTCGGTTTACTCAGGAAAATTCTTTGCTTTTGATTTAGTCCAGTTGTGCAGACCTCTCAGGTATTGCGTGTTGTCTTTCCCTTCAACTAAAATAGTTCTTGTCTACTCTCTAATTAGCGAATACCCCTTTTCCTCCCTCCTTCCCTCCCCTTTCTCGTAACCATCAAAGAATATTTTCTTCTTTGTTTAAACTATTTCTCGAGTTATTATAATAGTGGTCTCACACAATATTTTTCCTTTTGCAACTGACTAATTTCATGCAGCATAATTCCTTCCAGATTCCTTCATGTTATGAAATGTTTCCTGGATTCATCATTGTTTTTTATGATGTGTAGTATTCCATTGTGTGAATATACCATAATTTATTTATTCATTCATCAGTGGATGGGCACCTTGGTTGCTTCTGCCTTTTTGTCATTGTAAACAGTGCTGCAATGAACCTGGGTGTGCATATATCTGTCTGTGTGACAGCTCTTATTTCTCTAGAATATATTCCAAGGAGTGGGATTGCTGGATCATGTGATATTTCTATTTCTAACTTTTTAAGAAATCACAAAATCATTTTCCAGAGTGGTTGTACATTGCCACCAGCAGTGTATAAGTGTTCCAGTCTCTCCACAACCTCTCCAACATTTCTTATTCTGTGTTTTTTGGATTAACGCCAGCCTTGTAGGAGTGAGATGGAACCTCAATGTAGTTTGATTTGCATTTCTCTTATAGCTAATGATCATGAGCAATTCCTCATCTCTTAGCTGTTTGAATGTCTTCTTTAGTGAAGTGCCTGTTCATATCCTTTGCCCATTTTTTAATTTGGTTGTCTTTTTGTTGTTGAGTTTTTGCGGTATCATGTAGATTTTAGAGATCAGATGCTGAATGGAAATGTTATAGCTAAAAATTTTCCCAGCCTGTGGGTAATCTTTTTACTCTTTTGGTGAAGTCCTTGGATGAACATAGGTGTTTGATTTTTAGGAGCTCCCAGTTATCTAGTTTCTCTTCTGGTGTTTGTGCATTGTTAGTAATATTTTGTATACTGTTTATGTATTAGGGCTCCTTGTGGTGTCCCTATTTTTTCTTTCATGATCTTTATCATTTTAGTTTTTATATTTAGGTCTTTGATCCATTTTGAGTTAGTTTTTGTGCACGGTGTGAAGTATGGGTCTTGTTTCATTTTTTTTGCAGATGGATATCCAGTTATGCCTGCACCATTTGTTAAAGAGACTGTCTTTTCTCCATTTAACTGGCTTTGGGCCTTTGTCAAATATCAGCTGCTCATATGTGGGTGGATTTATGTCTGGATTCTCAATTCTGTTCCAGCGGTCTATGTATCTATTGTTGTTACAGCACCAGGCTGTTTTGACTACTGTGGTGGTATCCACCAAAAACCAAACCCATTAGGTAGCATGAGGCCTCCCTCTTTGTTCTTCTTTTTCAGCAATGCTTTACTTATCCTGGGCCTCTTTCCCTTCCATATGAAGTTGGTGATTTGTTTCTCCATCTCATTAAAAAATGTCACTAGTATTTGGATCAGAATTGCATTGTATTTATAGTTTGCTTTTGGTAGAATAGACATTTTTACAATGTTAAGTCTTCCTATCTATGAGCAAGCTATGTTTTTCCACTTATGTAGGACTCTTGGTTTCTTGCAGTAGGGTCTTGTAGTTTTCTTTGTATAGGTCTTTTATGTCTCTGGTAAGATTTATTCCCAAGAATTTTATCTTCTTGGGGGCTACTGTAAACAGTACTGATTTGGTGATTTCCTCTTCGATATTCTTTTTGTTGGTGTAGAGGAATCCAGCTGATTTTTGTACGTTTATCTTGTATCCTGATACTCTGCTGAACTCTTCTATTAGTTCCAGTAGTTTTCTGGTACATTCTTTAGGGCTTTTGTGTGTATAAGATCATGTCATCTGCAAATAGAGATACTTTTACTTCTTCCTTACCAATCTGGATGCCCTTCGTTTCTTTATCTAGCCTAATTGCTCTGGCTAGGACCTCCAGCACAATGTTGAACAAGAGTGGTGATAAAGGGCATCCTTGTTTGGTTCCCATTCTCAAGGGGAATGCTTTCAGTCTCTCCCCATTTAGGATGATGTTGGCTGTTGGCTTTGTTTAAATGCCCTTTATTATGTTGAGGAATTTCCCTTCTATTCCTGATTTGTTGAGAGTTTTTGTCATGAATGGGTGTTGAACTTTGTCAAACACCTTTCTATATCAATTAATAAGATCCTGTGGTTCTTGTCTTTTGTTTTATTTATATGATGGGTTACGTCGTTTTTCTAATGTTGAACCATTCCTGCATACCTTGTATGAATCCCACTTGGTCATGGTGAATTCTTTTTTTAATATGTTGTTGAATTCTATTGGCTAGAATTTTGTTGAGGGTTTTTGCATCTAAGTTCATAAGGGCTATTGGTCTGTAATTTTCTTCTTTTCATGGACTCTTTATGTGGTTTTGGTATCAGGGTTATGCTGACTTCTTAGAATGAGTTTGTGAGTATTCCATCTTTTTCTATGCTCTGAAATACCTTCAGTAGCTTTCTTTGTGGTTATCTTAAAATTTACCCCACCTTCCTATTTTTTTTTCAATTTTTTTTATTGTGCTTTAGGTGAAAGTTTACAAATCAAATCAGTCTGTCACACAAAAAGCCATACACACCCTGCCGTGCACTCCCAGGTGCTCTCCCCTTAATGAGACAGCATATTCCTCCTCTCCAACTTGTATTCCCTGTGTCCATCCAACCAGCTTCTGTACCCCCCTTCTCCTCACGCCACCAGACAGGCGTCGCCCACATAGTCTCATGTGTCTACTTGAGCCATGAAGTTCACTCCTCACCAGCATCATTGTCTATTTTATAATCCAGGCCAATCCCTGTCTGTACAGTTGATTTCGAGAATGGTTCCGATCTTGGGCTTTAAAAAGGGTCTGGGGACCATGACCATCAGGGTCCCTCCAGTCTCAGTCAAACCACTAAGCCCGGTATTTTTATAAGAATTTAAAATCTGCATCCCACTGTTCTCCTGCTCCATCAGGGATTCACTGTTGTGTTCCCTATCAGGGAAGTCATCTGTTGTAGCCGGGCACCATCTAGTTCTTCGGGTCTCAAGCTGATGTAGCCTCTGGTTTATGTGGCCCTTTCTGTCTCTTGGGCTCATATTTACCTTGTGTCTTTGGTGTTCTTCATTCTCCTTCGCTCCAGATGGGTTGAGACTAATTGATGGAACTTAGATGGCCACTCTTTAGCTTTGAATACCCCAGGCACCTCTCACCAAAGTGAAATGCAGACCATTTTCTTAATACATTTTGTTACACCAATTGACCTAGATGTCCCCTGAAACCATGGTCCCCAGACCCCTCGTCCCTGCTACTCTGGCCTTCGGAGCTTTTGGCTGTATTCAGGAAACTTCTTTGCTTTTGTTCTAGTCCAGTTGTACCGACTATCCCTGTGTTATGTGTTGTGCTTCTCTTCACCTAAAAAAATTTTTGTCTACTATCTAGTTAGTGAATATCCCTCTCTCTCCCTCCCAACTCTTGTAAGCATCAAAGAATATTTCCTTCTGTGTTTAAACTTTATCTGGATTTCTTATAATAGTGGTCTCATACAATATTTGTCCTTTTGCAATTGAGTAATTTCAGTCAGCATAATGCCTTCCAGGTTCCTCCATGTTATGAAATGTTTGTTCTTAATCATCGTGTAGTATTCCATTGTGTGAACATACCATAATTTATTTATCCCTTCATCCGTTTATGGGCACCTTGGTTGCTTCCAACTTTTGCTATTTTGAACAGTGCTGTAGTGAACATAGGTGTGCATATATCTGTTCGTGTGAAGTCTCTCATTTCTTTAGGGTATATTCCAAGGAGTGGAATTGTTGGTTCGTATGCTAGTTCTATTTCTACCTTTTGAAGGAAGTGCCAAATTGATTTCCAAAGTGGCTGTACCATTTTACATTCCCACCAGCAGTATATAAGTGTTCCAATCTCTCCACAACCTCTCCAACATTTATTATTTTGTGTTTTTTGGATTAATGCCATCGTAGTTTTGATTTGCATTTCTCTAACAGCTAATGATTGTGAGCATTTCCTTACGCACCTGTTAGCAGCCTGGATGTCTTTTTTGGTAAAGTACCTGTTCATATCCTTTGTCCATTTTTTAATTGGGTTATTGGTCTTTTTGTTGTTGAGTTTTTGCAGTATCATGTAGATTTTAGAGACGAGACCCTGATTGGAAATCTCATAGCTAAAAACTTTTTCCCAGTCTGAAGGTAATCTTTTTACTCTTTTGGTGAAGCCTTTGGATGAAGTCTTTGACTTTTAGGAGCTCCCAGTTATCTAATTTCTCTTCTGGTGTTAGTACAGTTCCAGCAATGTCCTGTATACTGTTTATGCCATGTATTAGGGCTCCTTGTGTTGCCTCTATTTTTCCTTCCATGATCTTTATCATTTTAGATTTTGTAATTAGGTCTTTGATCCATTTTAAGTTAGTTTTTGTGCATGGTGTAAGGTATGGGTCTTGTTTCACTTTTTTGCAGATGGATATCCAGTTGCGCCAGCACGTTTGTTAAAGAGACCGTTTTTTCCCCATTTAACTGACTTTGGCCCTTTGTCAAATATCAGCTGCTCGTATGTGGATGAATTTATGTCTGGATTCTCAATTCTGTTCCATTGGTCTAGGTACCTATTGTTGTACCAGTACCAGGCTGTTTTGACTACTGTGGCATTATAATAGCTTTAAAATCAAGTAGAGTGAGGCCTCCCACTTTGTTCTTCTTTTTCAGCAATGCTTTACTTATCCTGGGCCTCCTTCCCTTCCTATGAAGTTGGTGATTTGTTTCTCCATCTCATTAAAAAATGTCACTGGTATTTGGATCCAGATTGCATTGTATCTGTAGATCGCTTCTGGTAGAATAGACATTTTTACAATGTTGCGTCGCCCTATCCATGAGCAAGGTATGTTTTCCCACTTCTGTAGGTCTCTATTGGTTTCTTGCAGTAGTGTCCTGTAGTTTTCTTTGTATAGGTCTTTTACTTCTGTGGTTAGGTTTATTCCTAAGTCTTCTTAGGGGCTATTGTAAAAGGTATTGATTAGGTGATTTCCTCTTCAAAGTTCTCTTTGTTGGTGTAGAGGGATCCAACTGATTTATGTATGTTTATGTTGTATCCTGATGCACTGCTAAACTCTTCTATTAGTTTTAGTAGTTTTCTTGAGAATTCTTTATGGTTTTCTGTGTATAAGATCATGTCATATACAAACAGAGATACTTTTAATTCTTTGCCAATTTGGATGCCCTTTATTTCGTTATTTAGCCTAATAGCTCTGGCTAGGACCTCCAGCACAATGTTGGATAAGAGTGGTGATAAGGGGCATCCTTGTCTGGTTCTCATTCTCAAGGAGAATGCTTTCAGGCTCTCTCTGAGGATGATGTTGGCTGCTGGCTTTGTATAAATGCCCTTCATTATACTGAGGAATTTCCCTTCTATTCCTATTTTGCTGAGAGTTTTTATCATGGTGGACATGGTGGTGGACTTAGTCAAATGTCTTTTCTGCATCAGTTGATAAGGTCATGTGGTTCTTGTCTTTTGTTTTATTTATATGATGGATTACATTAATTGTTTTTCTAATGTTGAACCATACCAGCATACCTGGCATGAATCCCACTTGGTCGTGGTCAATTATTTTTTTGATATATTGTTGAATTCTATTGGCTAGAATTCTGTTGAGGATTTTTATGTCAGAGTTCTTGAGGGATATAGGTCTGTAATTTTCTTTTTTTGTGGTGTCTTTAACTGGTTTTGGTATCAGGGTTATGCTGGCTTCATAGAATGAGATTGGGAGTATTCCTTCCTTCCTTTAGTTGTAGTGGTGTTAAGTCTTCTCTGAAAGTTTGGTAGAATTCTCCAGTGAAGCCGTCAGGGCCAGAGCTTTTCTTTGTTGCGGGTTTTTAAATTACTCTTTCAATCTCTTATTATAGGTTTATTTAGCTGTTCTGTCTCTGTGTTAGTTCAGGTAGGTAATGTGTTTCTAGAAATTTGTCCATTTCCTCTAGGTTTTTCATATTTGTTAGAATACAATTTTTCTTAGTATTCTGCTATGATTCTTTTATTTCCAGTTGATTCTGTTGTGATATTGCCCATCTAATTTATTATTTATGTTATTTGCTTCCTTTCCTGTTTTTCTTTTGTAAGTCTAGCCAAAGGCTTATCGATTTTGTTAATCTTTTCAAAGAACCAGCTTTTGATCTTGTTAACTCTTTCAATTGTTTTTCTGTTCTCTGTTTCACTTTATTCTGCTCTAATATTTATTATATATTTGCTTTCTTCTGGTGCCTGAAGGTTTATTTTGTTGCTTTCTTTCTATTTGTTCAAGTTGTAGGCATAATTCTTTGATTTTGGCCCTTTTTTCTTTCTGTATATGTGCATTTATTGATATAAATTGACCTCTGAGCACTGCTTTCGGTGTGTCCCAAAGGTTCTGATAGGAAGTGTTTTCATTCTCATTGGAGTCAATGAATTTCTTCATTCCATCATTAATTTGTTGTATAATCCAACCATTTTTGAGCAAAGTGTTGTTCAGTTTCCATGTGTTGGATTTCTTTTCCCTGATTTTTCTGTTACTGACTTCTAGTTTTATGGCTTTATGGTCAGAGAAGACGTTTTGTAATATTTCAATGTTTCGGATTCTGTTAAAGCTTGCTTTATGGCCTAATATGTGGTCTATTGTAGAGAATATTCCATGTGCACTAGAAAAGAAAGTATGCTTGGATGCTTTTGGGTGGAGTGATCTGTATATGTCTATGAGGTCAAGTTGGTTGATTGGTGGCATTTAGCTCTTCCGTGTCTTTATTGAACTTCTTTCTGTATGTTCAGTCCTTCACTGAAAGTGGTGTGTTGATGTTTCCTACTATTATTGTGGAGCTGTCTATCTCACTTTTCAATGCTGTTAGAGTTTGTTTTATGTGTCTTGAAGCCTTGTCATTGGGTGAATAAATATTTAGTATGGTAGTATCCTGGTATGTTGTCCCTTTATAGTGTCCTTCCTTATCCTTTGTGGTAGATTTAAGTTTGGAGTCTGTTTTGGCAGAAATCAGTATAACCACTCCTGCTCTTTTTTGATTGCTGTTTCCTTGATATATTTTTTTCCATCCTCTGAGTTTTGGTTTGTTTGTGTCTTTAAGTCCAAGTGTGTCTCTGGTAGGCAAGATATAGATGGGTTGTGTTTTTTTTTTTAATCCATTCTGCAACTCTGTCTCTTTATTGGTGCATTTAGTCCATTTACTTTCAGCGTGATTATAGATAGGCATGAGTTTTGTGCTGTCATTTTGATTCTTTTTTTGTGTTTTGTTGACAGTTTCATTTTTCCAATTATTTTTGTGTGCTGAGTAGTTTTTCTTTGTAAATCGTGTATTCCTCTTTTCATTGTTGATTTTGTTTTTGCTGAGTCTTTATGTTTTTCTTGTATTTTTTTTGATGTGTAGAACTGTTAGTCTCCTTTGTGTTTACCTTAATTTTTACCCATATATTTCTAAGTTTAAACCTAACATGTGTCTGCCTATATTGCCTTGATTTCCTCTCCAAATAGAAGATCTATGACTACTGTATTTAAAAACCTTCTTTATTGATTTAATGTTGTCATCTTTTACATAATGACATCACTGATTCCCTGTTTTGAGTGTCTTTCTATCTTGATTTATATTTGTGATTTCCCTATCTGGGTTGATATCTGGTTGCTCTGTCCTGAGTTCAAGTTTGGGTTGAAACCTCATATTATTGATTTTCTAAGCAGAAAATTCCTTTTGGTATTTCTTATAGTTTTGGTTTGGTTTTTGCAAATTCCCTGAGCTTCTGTTTATCTGGAAATGTCCTAATTTCACCTTTATATTTGAGGGACAGTTTTGCTTGATATATGATTCCTGGCTGGCAATCTTTCCCTTCAATGCTTTATTTATGTCATCCCATTGCTTTCTCGCCTGCATGGTTTCTGCTAAGTAGTCTGAGCTTATTCTTATTGATTCTCCTTTGTAGGTAACTTTTCTCTTATCATTGGCCACTCTTAAAATTTTCTCTTTGTCTTTGGTTTTGGCAAGTTTGATTATAATATGTCTTGGTGACTTTCTTTTGGGATCTATTTTGTATGGGGTTTGATGAACATCTGGGATAGATGTCCTTTCATCTTTCATGACGTCAGGGAAGTTTTCTGCCAACAAATCTTCAACAATTTTCTCTGTATTTTCTGTTATCCCTCCCTGTTCTGGTACTCCAATCACTCGTAGGTTATTCTTCTTGATAGAGTCCCATATGATTCTTAGAGTCTCTTCATTTTTTTAAAAATTCTTTTATCTGATTTTTTCTGGAATATATTGTTGCCAAGTGTTTTATCTTCAGTCTCACTAATTCTGACTTCCAGCTCTTCAATTCTGTTACACTGACTTTCTACTGAGTTTTCTAATTCTGAAATTTTATTGTTAATCTTCTGAATTTCTGATTGCTGTCTCTCTATGGATTCTTGCAACCTATTAAATTTTTCATCATGTTCTTAAATAATCTTGATTTCCTCAACTGCTTTATTTGTGTGCTCCTTGGCTTGTTCTGCATTTTGCCAGATCTCCTTCCTGCTGTCTTGAAGAGTTCTGTATATTAATCTTTCATGTTCTATATCTAGTAATTCGAGGAATACCTCTTCACCCGGAAGAGTCCTTGATCCTTTGTTTTGGGAGTTTGTTGAAGCAATCATGGTCAGCTTCTTTATGTGATTTGATATTGACTGTTGTCTCTGAGCCATCTATAAGTTATTGTATTAATTTATTTTGTGTTTGCTGACTATGTCTTTGCTTCTTGCTTTGTTTTGTTTTGATATACCCAAATAGGCTACTAGAGTGAGCTGACTTGATTTTTGGAGCCTTTGAAGCACTATTGTCCTGTTACCAGATGGCTGGAGCTGTTACCACATATATGAGCATAGGAGTCCATTCACTTTTCTTGTGTAGATTCAGCTCAGGTACCCTGGTAGTTGGTCACCTAGTGCGTGGTGCAGCCTGTCACCTATGATGCCAGAGGAGCAGTGGTAATTGGTGTAAGCACAGGTTTCTGGTAGCAGGGGGTCACACTTGGAGGAAGGCAGGGAGCTGACAACCATCTCCCAAATGTCCGTAAGGAAGGCATGTCCCTCTTCTCTAGAGAGCTCTGGTGGCTGGGCTCTGCAGCTGTACCATATGCATCCAATGCTTTTAACTATAAGGGCTGGCAGGCACCACTTATCCTTACAGCCCTGTCGCATGTGGCTAGGTGGCATGGGTGGAGCCTCCAGTCCTCAGGCCCCTGCTGTGGGTAGATGAGGGTCCTGTTTAATAGGCAGAATGGTATCAAACATCAAAAACCTGTCTCTCCACCGCACAGCTGAAACAGTTACAGTCAGACCTCAAACAGATTCTCCCTTGTGCTATAACAGCCAGATCTTATCTGTTGTAAAAGGGCCACCCGGATCTATGCAGGGATGAAGACAAAGTCTGTGGACTGCTTGTTCTTGGACTGGAGCTGCTTCTGCTCTGAGTTTCCAGATTAGGGGAGTCAGCAGAGTATTTTTCCCTGCTTGTTAATTTGTCCCTCTCCAAGGCCAGGGGAATGGCTCAGGGAGCACAGCAGGACCTATCTCAGGCCCAGGGAAATCCACAATTAATAAGGCAGTTACAGCAGAGGAATAAAGGATCAGACAGATAGAAGAGAGTTCTTTCAAAAGGAGGGGCTATTAGATCCGCACAGTAAATTAGACAAAATTACTTATCTTGTGCTGAGAGCGCTGTTTTGTCTTGGATCCCAAAGGATCATGTGCCCCGGCTCCCAGTTGCCAGGGGGTGGGGCTGTGGCACCTTGCTTGCGTTCTTTTGCTGAAGCAGCCACATCCTAAGCACCACCACCAGCCATGCCACTATCACACCAGGGGGCCAGTTGTTGCACCACTTTGCTTGCCTTCTTTTGCTGAAGCAACTGTGTCTTAAACGCCACCACCATCTGTGCCACAGTCACATGAGCAAGTCAGGGGTGTGCCACTTCACTTGCCTTCTTTTGCTGAAGCAGCCACATCCCAGAACACTACTGCCAGCCTCGCCGCAGGGGAATAGTTACTGAGGAACTGCCACTGACTCGGCAACTCCTCACTGCTTCTGCACCATCTCTCCCTCCCGCTTTCGCTCAGTCTGATTTCTTAACTTTGCCTTTGATGCTCAGGGTTTGTAACTTGTCATATATATAACTGATTCACTTGTTTTTTCAGGTCTTTGTTGTAAGAGGGACCACCAGAAGTGTCTGACTACTCCACCATCTTGGCCTTGCCCTATCTTCCTAATTTCGAACTCGTCTTTTATTACTTGACATTGCCTTGGCTTCCTCTCTATTTAAAAGTTCTATATGTACTCCATATATTTCCTTTTTTATTGTTCTGACATTATTGTTATTTACAGATTGATGTCTCTAGTTGTTTGTTTTGAATCTTTTAGTTTTGTTTTATCCTTGAGAGCTCATTACCTAGATTGGTATTTAGTTGATACTGACCTGTGTCCTAGATTCAGGTTGTTGTCTGATGTTGGTTCTCTAAGCGAAGGACTCCCTTTAGCCATTCTTGTAAGTTTGGTTTGGTTTTTGAAGATTCCCTTAATATCTCTTTATATGGAAATGTCCTAATTTCACCATCATATTCGAGAGAGTTTTCAGGATATATCATTCTTCTTTGGCAGTTTTTTTCTTTCAAGGTTTTCTATATATCCTCCCATTGCCTTCTTGCCTGCTTGGCTTCTGCCAAGTTATCAGAGCTCAGCTTTATAGTTCCTCTTTGTATATGAGTTTTCATTTTTCTCAAGCTGCTTTCAGGATCTTTTGTGTTTGGTTTTGATGAGTGTGATTATGATATGTCTTGGTGACTTTCTTCTGGGGTCTATCCTATACAGGGTTTGTTGAGCTTCTTGGATGGTCAGCTTTTCGTCTTTCATGATATTAGGGAAGTGTTTTATCAGTGAACCTTCAATGAGCCTCCCCCCTTTCCACTTTCTCCCCCTTTTCTGGAACTTCGATCGCACACAAATTTTTGCTTTTGATTGTATCCCAGATAGTTCTTAGGTATTCTCCATTCTTTTCTCTGATTTGCCTTCAAACAAAGTGGCACCCACGGATTTGTCTTCAGTTTCACTGATTCTGTCTTCCTTTATTTCAGATTTGCTCCTAAAACCTTCTATCGCCTTGTCCATTTCTGAAATTTTACTGTTTATGTTTTGAATTTCTAATTGCAAAGTTTGTATGATTTCTAATTGCCCATTTATTTTGACATTTTGGTCTTGTATTATTTTCCTGAATTCTTCTATTGTCTTGTCTGTGTTTTCCTTGATTTTGGTTAAGTCTTGGTTGTTTTTTTCTGTGTTTTCCATGATTTTGTCCGTGTTTTCCTTGCTCTCTTTCCTAATCTCTTGGAAAGCTGTAAATATTAGGCTGTTGAATTCCTTATCAGGTAGTTCCAGTGCCTTTTTTTCTGGAAGATCAACTGGTGCTTTATTCTGGTCACTTACTGGAGCCATCTTGTCACTTTTTAAAAAAAAAAAAAATATGTTTTGATATTGTCTGCTGTCTCTGAGACATTCAGGTATTATTTTCCTTATTTATTGATTGCAGGTTTGTTTGTTTCAACCTTTTTTTTTCCCTTTGGTCATGCCTGGGTGAACGGGCCAGGTGTGTTTTGTTGTTTGCTTGTCTGCGTGCACGATAATTCTCACCACACTGTTCTGGTGTGCAGGGCCAGTCTCTCAGCTATGGTGCAATGGGGCAGGTCCAGCAAGGGAAGAAGGTGTGGAGATGGGTCATTTGTCTGCTGCATGAACCAGGCTGGGGGCTGGAGAAGGCCTCCTGCATTCAGTGGGGGGCAGGTCTTGAGCCTGCAGGGAAGGGCCTAGAATCTGGGCCAGGCCCCCTCAAGGCCATGGCAGGTGGTGGGAGGGGTCTGGAGCCAGCAGGAAGGGGCCTGGGGTCCTGGCTGTGTCTCCTGGTTGCCATGGCATGTGGCAGGAGAGGTCCAGAACCAGTGGGAAGGGGCATGAGGTCCAGACTGGGTCCCCTAGTTGCTGCAGTGGGTGGCAGGAGGGGTCCAGAGCTGGTGGGAAGGGGCCTGGGTTCCTGGTCAAGTTCCCTGGGTGACATGGGGGGCAGTGGGAGGGGCCTGGAGCTGGCAGGAAGGGGCCTGGGGTCTAGACTGGGTCCTCCAGGTGCCATGGCAGATAGCAGAAGGGGGTTGGAGCCAGCAAAAGGTGTCTGGGGCCTGGTCTGGGTCCCCCTGGGGTGACAGGTGGAGGGGCAGAGGGACAGAGGAGAGAGATAGGAGGGGGAACGATGGCAGGGGCAGAGGGGGCCAGATGAAGGGGGGCATTAGGGTGGGTTGGTACTTTGGTTCTTAGCAGTCAGGGTTGCCTTAGCGGAGTGGTTATAGCCAATGTTCACCAGATGGGTGGGGGTTGTAGGATCATGCTCTGGTGGTTTCCGGGTGAGAGAATCTGGGCTTTTTCTTGAGTTGCAGCCAGCAAACGTGATCTGACTTAGTCCTGGGTGTGTTCTTGCTGTACCTCTATCTCCTATCAGGAATTCCATGGAGGTATCTTTCTTTCTGTGGGGTTGTCGGCTTTATTCCAAGATGGCAATGCCGAGTCATGCCATTTGGTTAGGAACCTCTATTACTTCCCCATTTTCTCTCAGTTTCTTCTCAGTGACTTCCAGTCTAATATTTCATCCCTTTGTTTAAGGTTCATGGTTCTAGGATTGGTGTATGTGTCTGTTTTACTTGTTTTGGGGGGAGTCTTTTTTTGCAGTCAGACGGCTTAGTGCATCTGACTAGTCATCTTGGCTCTGCCTCCTCCAAACAAATTTTTTAAATTAAAATATTTTATTGTGTTTTTGATGAACATTTACACAGCTCAAAAATGAATATTTTGTAAGACTATTAGACTAAATTTTAGAAAATAGAGATAAATGGTTATAACATAGTGATAACTATCCATAACCTAAACTCCTTTTGAGGTATAAAGTTTATCTTTCTTTTTAAATGATTCAAATTAATGAATCTAAATAATTTTACTTAAATATGCCTGAGTTTCAGTAGTATTCAATCCTAAAAATAACTAATTGTATCTACACACTAACCTTTTGGTTCAGTTGCAATCTGAATTTTCTCATTAAGGTAAACTATGCTTTATTTGAAGTCCCTGGGTAGTGCAAAAGGTTAAGAGGTTGACTACTAGCTGAAAGGTTGGCAGTTCAAGCACACCTCAGAAGACAGGCTTGGTGATCTGCTTCTGAAAGGTGAAAGCCTTGAAAATTCTATACAACAGTTCTACTCTGCACGTATGTGGTTGCCCTGAGCTGGAATCAACTCAAAAGCAACCATCAGCACCACCAACAACGTGCTTTATTTATGCAATTCTCTGCTAGTCATTTAACATCAAGTTAGAAAGACACGATCTTGTATTTCTAGTAAACTTCTTACAGGGATCAAGTAAAATTTCCTCTAAACTTCAGTTGAAAGCAATTATAGGGAAAAATATCAGGCGACATAATCATTACTTTGTTAAAATGTACATGTTTTTGAAAGAACATGCTTCAAAAATTCTCGTTATCTAAATTGAACTCAAACAGTACTAATCAACAGAGTTTAAATGAACTAATTACAGAAAAGTAAACATATGTTTGCTTTAATTTGCTAATTGTAAAAATTTTTCTTTCAGTTTTAATTACCTCTACTCTAAGAAATTCATGGGATGGTAAGTCAAAGTAGGCCACGAAAACTAATGAGGTTTATTATACTCAGTGTTCCCAGAAACAGGTAGGCATGGCATGTCATGATGCAGGGTCACACAAGGGGTTGCACCTGGGGACAGGTGTAACAAGCTGAAATTGTGAGAAAGGGCTTATGTAGGGCAACAGAGTAGGGTTAGCTAGCTTTCAGGGGCTTTCTGGAGATAGGGCATTTTAAGAATTCTGCAGGCTCAGGGGGCATAGTGGCAATCTCTGGCCCCCAAAGTGGCTGGGGTGGGTACGTAGTGGCCCAGGAGTGTGAGAACCTGATAAGAGAGTGGAAGGAGAGTGAACTTAATCAGTTTCTGAAGAAGGGAACAGATGGGCCACCAACCAGGGACTGAAAAATGTTTCAGGACATAATTTTAAAGAGACAGCATTGCAACCTCAAACAGGGTATTCATTTTGTAAGCCCCAGCAACCTTCTGGGCAACATAGAATGACACTCTATTTGAGTCCTATATTTCCTGTTTTAAAGATTTATTTAAAATAAAAATGCATAAAATATCAGTGATAAAATGAGGAAATAAATCATGTAATGCTTGAAACACCTCTAGATTATTTAGCACTTGTGAAAATTTTATCTATATATCTTTATTAGATTCATTACAACTTCTATTTATCACACAGTTCAGTTGATTTGTTCCAATGAAGTAAACAAACAGAATTTTGGGATTAACACTAGTTTGAGTTTCTTTCCTTGGAGAGGAAAGAGATGTATCTTTGCTACTATCAGCATTAAAAGCAACCGAACAGACATCCAAGATGGAGAAGGCAATTGCTGATACTCTAATTGCTGGTGTGTGTAACCTCATTTCTTAATTTGGGTTCTCTAGAGAAGCAAAACCAGTAAAGCATATATATACATATACAGAGAGAGAGAGTTTTATATCACAGAAATGGCTCATGCAGTTGTAGAGACTGGAAAGTCTCAAGCCCGTGGGTCAGGATAGAGGCTTCTCCTGATTCACATAACCACAGGGGCTGGTGAACCCAAGATCTGCAGGTCAGACAGCGGGGGTCTTGCTCACAGGCTGTGAAGGTCAATGAACCCCAAGATCGGCAGCAGGACTGCAGGTAAACTACTAGTTCAAGTCCCAAGAAACAGAGGTCAGAAGAACTGGAGCCAGCTGCAGGATCCAGCATGCACAAAAAGCCTCCAAGCCTTGCCAGACTATCCACTTATATTCAACTCAGGCCACATGCCCAAGGGAACTCCCATTCAACTGACTGGCTACTCACAACAGATCCCATCATGAAGGTGATCACATAATATCAAATCTTATGGTGGAAGTGATTATGACATCATTCGACTGCCAAACCACTGACAATCATGGCCCAGCCAAGCTGACACACAACCTTAACCATCACACTTCATCTGGTAAAGGATTCATGTCTTCAGTATCAGTTAAAACAAACAAAAATGATCACTACACTAGTCATCAAGTATTTGTGAGGGGTGCTTTACAGCTATGACATTTATGTTGTCCTGAGAAGTCATTAAAATTTTTTACCTAAAGGTAATAATTTTAAGAGCAAAGAGATGAGAAGTACTTAAAAATCAGTTCTACTAGGTGCAACAATTAGAAAATTTAAGAAATAATCATAAAATTATTTTAAAGAAATTTGGCCTAACAATTTTGGGATTAATTGGAATTTAACTGGGATTTTAACTAATGACAAGGTCTTGTAATGTGATCTTTTCTAAGGTCTATGAATTATTTGTGTTAAATGTGTTTTTACCCTTATTCACAATAAAAACAATTTCATATTATGTCACAGCATCTGTTAACATATCTGGGGAAACATTTCATATATGTGTAGATTTTTTAATTGTTTATAATAATAAATATTTCACTTAATCAAAAATTAATTAAAACGGATGCCCAAATATAACAAGAGATTTCCTAAATGCCTTCTTGCCCCTTTCTTTGAATTTCTAAAGAATTTTATAAAATTGTTTATAGATTGTGAGCTCAGTATAAGAGATGTTTGTGTAAGTGTTTAAATCATGTATAGCCAGAAATAGGTAATACTCTAAACTATATTATAGACTGGCAGTGTGGAAAACATAATGTTAGTAATGATACAACTCACAAGGTTGTTTCTGACTGACTGAATTTTAGCCATATTACACTAGTGGGGTATGCAGGCACAGCCTTAGGAGGTTATGTTAATGAAGGATAGTATTGTTGTGTCCGTAGTGTCAAACTGTTTTATTGTTGACCCTGCTCACTGTACCAACTCGTAGTGTCAAACTGTCAAGCTAAGACAACAGGTCCAGGATTGGCAAAACGGTTTGAGTTACATACAAGTAGTGGATGGAAAACACTTTATTCACATAGAGAAGAAATAGAGCAAGGTTAGCTTCAATAGTGGTGTTGATCCCCAATAACCAGCAGGTCACTTCCTGCAGCCACACACACCCATCTGTGCCTGGAACAGATATAGGAATGTTCTTGGCTAAGTGCCATATGGTGCATGTGCTCAGAGCAGAGAGGAAGTTTACTGTGCATCCAGAGCAGAGAGAAATTTTCCCTGATAAGGAGAATAAACTGGGAGAAATAGAGAAGTTCCATTCCAGGTACCAGGTACCATTATCAGAGATAATCAGGGTCCAAGGCTTCTGATTAGGCAGCCCAGGTGGCGGTCAGAAGGGATAGACTGCTATCTCATTTTCTTAGCAGTCCACCCCTTAACCTTCATTGGGATGACACAAAAAAGAAGCAAAGTAGCCACAAGTCCTGATATGTTCATTGTCTATTTAGGATGCTTAGATGCATGGTATGGCCAGTTGCATGACTCTGATGTCACTTCCATACATCATTTGGGACACTGAGTTCTTGGATGACTTCCTTCAGAGACTATATGCATCGGCTGTGCACTATGTCTGCCTAGAGAGGGTGGCACACACTTGAGGCAAATGGTGGTAGAGCCTTTTAATTGCTTATGGTCAGGTTGGAAAAATCACTCCCAGGTTTTTAGTTAGGAGACAGACTCCTCAACACCATCTCTTGATTTTTCAGGACCTGAGCGAGAAACATAAGCTACCTCATCTTTGACCTGAATGGGTCTGAAGTACAGAACCAGGAGACTTTTTCCTTGAGTTTCTGTATGAATCTCTTTTTTTTATCTGGTTCGAGGCATCGATTCAGGCACAGCATAACTTTCACCAGTAAGCTGAAGCTGGACTGAATGGCTTTCGGGGCTGAGACAATGTCATGATGGGGTACACACACAAGAAGTAAAATCCCCAAGGGCACATATGGACCCCTAGAAACAAAGAATTTACAATGTTAGGGCACTCCAAGCTGGGTACACGTTAATTAAACAGTCAGGTTAACAGGAATCTCAATGTGGCCTCCAATCATGGGGCCTACTGCCCTGGAGGTCCCAGTCCAGTCCAAATAATTCAGTTTAGTCCTTGCTTTCAGTGGAAGTCAGCTTCAAGCAATTTTATTTGTCCATGACATCAGCTTATCAGTCTCATGAGTGTGGATGATGTCTGAAGGTGCTCTGCATAGAAAGTGCAGGAGCTGAGGCCATTCTGTGGTCCATGGCCAGCACTGTCAGATGCTATGGCAGGCTCAGCAGTCAGTCAGAGTCCAAGCACTCACAACAGCTTACAAAGGCAACATGGGGAGTTTTTCTTTAGGAGGAGGAGAAAGTTCTGAAAAACAAAGATCTTTAGTGTTCTCCTCCTCCCCCATGCCTCCCCAAGTGCTAGGGTTTTGGTTTAGTTTTTCTCTCGTTAGTAGTATGTCCTAGTCAACAATAAAAAACTTTACATCATTTTCAATTTTCTCTTATTCAATATTCTCTCATCCAGATCTTTTGTCTGGAATGGTTATATACAAAAGGAAAAACAGAAAAAGAGTTTTATGGAATAGTCTGATCAAACATACAGTGCAAATGAGAAATGCCCTTTCAGGGAACTGCTGCATTGACTGCTCCCCTGAAATGCATAGTTCAGTCTGGGGTTTTCTTGTTTCCTACCAACAGTCATGTAAGCCTATCCGCCTATCCTTTATGACTTGGGGGTGATAATGGAGCATGAAGAGTTCATGATATATCCCAAGACTGGGCACACAGATATGTAGCTTGGGCCACAACTCTGGGGAGATTGTTAGATGCAAAAAGAAATATACCAAGAATGCCCTGGCTCACTGACTCGGAAATCTGTCCTTCCTTGGACAGTGCTTTTAGCCTTGGTCATGGTCTGGCCAGCAGAACAGTCTGTCCATGCTGTTCAGTATCTTCCAGTGACAGTGGCAGTCCATGCATGTAGGCCCAGTCTAGGATGGTGTCTGAATTCCCATGGATCATCTTGTAGATTCAGGAGGTGATCAGATGCATATCTGCTTGCTCTGGAGCTGAGGACATTTCAGTCCCTGTATTTGGTTGACAAGCATGGTCTGCTTGCTGGTTATGTTTTCCCTGTCAGCATAAGGGCCTTTCTGGTGAGCATTCACCCTGGAAGCAAAAGCTTATCAGAAGAAGAAGTGATTTTCATATAAATGTCTCATTCCCACAGGAGGCCTGTATTATATACCAGTCCAAGCCTTTCCAGTGGCTAGATCAAATGGCTAGGCTATTAACTATAGCCCATGAGTCAGGTAGATTCAGAGTCTTCCATGCCCCATTAAGATGGCCCTAACTGAAGGTAGCACAACTTGATAAAAGGAAGGTCATGGAAGCTTCACAGACACATTCAAACTCCCGATGGGACCGAATTGCTGGGCTGAGGGCTCTGGGGGCCATGGTCTCAAGGAACAGCTAGCTCAACTGGCATAACAGAGTTTATAAAGAAAATGTTTTACATTCTATTTGGTGAACAGCATCTGGGGTCGTAAAAGTTTGTAAATGGTCATCTGAGATATTCCACTAGTGTCACCCTGTCTAGAGCAAGGGAGAGTGAAGAAAACCAAAGACACAAGGGAAAGATTAGTCCAAAGGACAAATGGACCACAACTACCACAGTCTCCACCAGACTGAGTCCAGCACACCTAGATGGTGCCTGGCTACCACCACCGTCTGCTCTGACTGGGATCACAATAGAGGGTACTGGACAGAGTTGGAGAAAAATATACAAAATTCTAACTAGAAAACAAAAACAGATTTTCTGATCTGACAGAGACTGGAGAAACCCTGAGTGTATTGCCCCCAGACACCCTTTTAACTCCGTACTGAAGTCTCTTTGGAGGTTCACCCTTCAGCCACAAAATAGACAGGCCCATGAAACAAAATGAGTCAAAATGGGCACACCAGCCCAGAGCAAGGACAAGAAGGCAGGAGGGCACAGGAAAGCTGGTAATGGGGAAACTAAGGTTGAGAAGGAGAGAGAGTTGACATGTTGTGGGGTTGGCAACCAATGTCACAAAACAGTATGTGTATTAATTGTTTAATGAGAAGCTTGGTTTGCTCTGTAAACCTTCATTTAAAGTACAAAAAAAAAAAAAAAAAAGGGGCCCTAACTAAGGGAATAAACGACACAATTAAAGAGAACATTCACACACTGTGATAAATGTAACTAATATCACTCAACAATTTGTGTGGAAATTGTCAAATGAAAACCTAACTTGCTGTGTAAACTTTCACCAAAAAAATAATAAAATATTTTTTAAAAAAGGCCCTAACTACAGCACTTCCCATCAAGGCTTGAGGGCAAAAGCTAGCAGAGGTGTACATCAATTCTATTAATACTTTTAGTAGTGGGGCACAAAACAGAGGCTTTTAGAGGCACCAAAGGGACTCACAATAAGTTGGCAAGGGTCCCAGTGGTGGTGGCCTTAGATCCAAAAGCCAGAATGTATTATCTGTTTTTTCCCCCCTCATCTTGGTGTCAGGCATTACAGAGATCGCAGCCACCTGTGCACAATACAGGTAGTCCCCAACTTGTGCTGAGGTTTGGTTTTGATGACTCCATTGTAAGTTGGTTCTGATGTAAGTCAAATACCTCATTTTTTTTTTTTTTGGTTGTCATTATTATAGAATTTTATTTTCAGTATCTTTACGAATCATAACATTGAACATCTTTGAGTGAACATCTGAAAATGATACCATCAGCAAAGTATGCATTTTATCTTAATAATGATAAGCTGTACAAAATAAAAAGCAGTCATAATTCAAATATATGGTAAATTGAGGACTACCTGTATCTAAAAAACCCAAGAAAAGCAATTTTCTTTCATCTCTCCATTCAGTTCCCCTTGGTCACAGAGCAACATCTGTTTAATTCCTGTTGTTGTTGTTAGGTGCCATCGAGTCGGTTCTGACTCATAGCAATCCTATGCACAACAGAACGAAACACTGCCCGGTCCTGAGCCATCCTTACAATCGTTGTCATGCTTGAGCTCATTGTTGAAGCCACTGTGTCAATCCACCTCTTTGAGGATCTTCCTCTTTTCCACTGACCCTGTACTCTGCCAAGCATGATGTCCTTCTCCAGGGACTGATCCCTCCTGACAACATGTCTAAAGTATGTAAGATGCAGTCTCGCCATCCTTGCTTCTAAGGAGCATTCTGTTTGTACTTCTTCTAAGACAGATTTGTTCGTTCTTTTGGCAGTCCGTGGTATATGCAATATTCTTTGCCAACACCACAATTCAAAGGCATCAACTCTTCTTCGGTATTCCTTATTCATTGTCCAGCTTTCACATGCATATGATGCAATTGAAAATACCATGGCTTGGGTCAGGCGCACCTTAGTCTTCAAGGTGACATCTTTGCTCTTCAACACTTTAAAGAGGTCCTTTGCAGCAGATATTAATTCAGCAGAAGGTTTAATTCCTAGGCTTGTTTATTTTTGAAAATCAAGAAGTCTGCTCTGGGTACAGAACCCATGTCAGTCTCAGGGGCTGGCACTGTGCAGAAGTCACCATAAGCTGTCTGCCAGAATTTGGTGACAAGCTTTCTGGGTAGGTGGTGACAACCAGGTGGAATGACAGGCCAGCCTGGGACTCCAGGGCAGCTCAGGCAAGGTAAGTTAGAATAGTACCCAGGTTTCTGCATGGAGGAGGCTGCACTGGGAAAGGCTGTGACTGTTTGGCAGACACCCCTCCCACTGAATGTTGGGCCTGGTGGCAGCAAAGCTACAAGTAAAGCAACCTGGTTGCCACCCTCACGTCATTCCTCCTCTATTGGTCAATCTTTAAGGCTGGAGGCATCCCCACCCATGCATGTACTCTCAGCTGTTTGTGGAACCATGCTGCCACTGCATCAAGTGTGCTCAGTGCAGGTCCCATCAGATGAGGAACAAGAAGGTGGGCCCATTTCCACCCTTTCTACCCCACTTACTGCTGCAGAGAGAACTGCTATCAGAGCACCCTGGAGAGAATTTAATAAACTCTCTAAGGTCTCTTCAGGAGCCCTGATGGCACAGTGGTTAAGAGCTCAGCTGCTAACCAAAGGTTGGCAGTTTGAATCCACCAGCCGCTCCTTGGAAACCCTATAGGGCAGTTCTACTTCGTCATATAGGGTCACTATGAGTCAGAATTGACTCGACAGCAATGGGCTTGTTTTTTTTGGTTTTTGAAGGTCTCTTCAAAGCTGTTGGGTGGAACAATCTTAAAGGGCTTTATGTATTAGACACACATACATGTATATGTATATATATTTGTGTATATATATATATTTGTTGTTGTTATTGTTAGGTGCCATTGAGCTGTTTCCAGCTCATAACAACCCTATGTAAAACAGAACAAAATGCTGCCCGGTCCTGTGCCATTCTCACAACACATGCTTTGTTCAAGCCTATTGTTGCAGCCACGATGTCAATCCATCTCATCGAGGGTCTTCTTCTTTTTTGATGACCTCTATTTTACCAAAAATGCCGTCCTTCTCCAGGGACTGGTCCCTCCTCAAAACATGTCCAAAGTACATGAGGCAACGTCTTGCCAGCCTCGATTCTGGTTATATTTTTTGCAAGACAGACTTGTTTATTCTTCTGGCAGTTTGTCAACACCATAAGTCAAAGGCATCAATTCTTCTTCTGTCTTTTTTATTCATTGTCCAGCTTTTGCATGCACATGGGACTGTTGAAAATATCATGGCTTGGGTCTGGCACACTTCAGTCCTCAAAGTGACATCTTTGCTTTTTAACACTTTAAAGAAGTCTTTTGCAGCAGATTTGTACAAGGCAATTCATTGTTTGATTTCTTGACTGCTGCTTCCATGGGCGTTGATTGTGGATCCAAGTAAAATGAAATCCTTGACAGTGTCAGTATTTTCTCCATTTATCATGATGTTGCTTATTGGTCCAGTCGTGAGGATTTTTGTTTTCTTTGCATTGAGGTGTAATCCATACTGAAGGGTGTAGTCTTTGATCTTCCTCAGTAAGTGCTTCAAGTCCTCTTCCATTTCAGCAAGCAAGATTGTGTCATCTGCATATCGCAGGTTGTTTATGAGTCTTCCACCAATCCTGAAGCCATATCCTTCTTTATGTAGTTCAGTTTCTGAGATTATTTGCTCGGCATACAGATTGAATAAATATAGTGAAAGGGTACAACACTGACACACACCTTTCCTGATTTTAAACCACACAGTATTCCCTTGTTCTGTTCAAATGACTGCATCTTTGTCTATTACAGGTTCTGCAAGAGCACAATTAAATGTTCTGGAATTCCCTTTCTTCACAATATCATCCATAAGTGGTTATTACCTACACAATCAAATGCCTTTGCATAGTCAATAAAACACAGGTAAACATCTTTCTGGTATTCTCTGCTTTCAGCCAAGATCCATCTGACATCAGCAACGATAACCCTTGTTCCATGTACTCTTCTGAATCTGGCTTGAATTTTTGGAAGTTCCCTGTTGATATACTGCTGCAACCACTTTTGAATGATCTTCAGCAAAATTTTACTTGGGTGTGATATCAATGATATTGTTTGATAATTTCGCATTTGGTTGGATCACCTTTCTTTGGAATAGGCAGAAATATGGATCTCTTCCAGCTGGTTGGCCAGGTAGGTGGCTTTAGAATTTCTTGGCATAGATGAATGAGCACCTCCAGTACTGCGTCCATTTGTTGAAACATCTCAATTGGTATTCCATCAATTTCTGGAGCCTTGTTTTTTGCCAATGTCTTCAGTGCAGCTTGGACTTCTTCCTTCAGTCCCACTGGTTCTTGATCATGTGCTACCTCCTGAAATGTTTGAATGACTATGAATTCTTTTTGGTATAGTGACTCTGTGTATTCCATCCATCTTCTTTTGATGCTTCCTGTATCATTCAATATTTTGGCCATAGATCCTTCGAAATTGCAACTCGAAGCTTGATTTTTTTCTTCAGTTCTTTCAGCTTGAGAAAAGCTGAGCCTGTTCTTTCCTTTTGGTTTACTAACTCCAGGTCTTTGCACATTTCCTTTTAATATTTTAAAATATTAAAATTGATCTGCTCTTTGAAATCTTCTGTTCAGCTCTTATATACCATCATTTCTTCATTCACTTTAGCTACTCTATGTTCAAGAGCAAGTTTCAGAGTCTCTTCTGACATCCATTTTGGTCTTTTCTTTCTTTCCTGTCTTTTTAACAACCTTTTGCTTTCTTCATGTATGATGTACTTGATATCATCCCACAACTTATTTGGTCTTTGGTAATAGCATTCAATGGGTCAAGTTTATTCTTGAGACGGTTTCCAAATCCAGATGGGATATACTCAATAAGGTCATATTTTGGCACTTGTGGGCTGGTTTTAATTTTCTTCAGCTTCATCCTAGCTTGCATATGAGCAGTTGATGGTCTGTTCTGTAGTTGGCCCCGACCTTGTTCTGACCAATGATATTGAGCTTTTCCATCATCTCTTTTTCTGCCAAAACCATAAACCAAACCCGTTGCCATTGAGTTGACTTCAACTAATAGCGACCTTATAGGACAGAGTAGAACTGCCCCCTAGAGTTTCCATGGAGCATGTGGTAGATTCAAACTGCCGGCCTTTTGGTTAGCAGATTATTGTGTTTTTCCTCCAATGAGGTCCTCGTGTACATTCACTGTTAACGATGTTGAAAAAGGTATTTGCAATGAATGTTGTTGGTCTTGCAAAATTCTGTCATGTGATTTTTGGTGCCGCTTCTATCACCAAGGCCATATTTTAAAACTTGTGGTCCTTCTTTGTTTCCAACTCTTTCATTCCAATCTCTAGTAATTACCAATGCATCTTGATCACATGTTTGAGCAACTTCAGTCTGTAGAAGTTGGTAAAAGTCTTCAATTTCCTCATCTTTGGCATTAGTGGTTCGTGCGTAAATTTGAATAACAGGTATATGGATATTACCCTATCTTTGACAGCGTTGTACTTCAGGGTAGATCTTGAAATGTTCTTTTTGGCAATAAACTCTATGCCATTCCTCTTCAACCTGTCATTCCCAGCACAGTAGACTATATGATTGTCTAATTTAAAATGTCCAATACCAGTCCACCAGCTCACTGACGCCTAGGATATTAATCTTTATGTGTTCCATTTCATTACAGATGATTTTCAATTTCCTAGATTCATACTTTATAAATTCCACATTCTGATTATTAATGGACATTTGCAACTCTTTCTTCTCGTTTTGAGTTGTGCCATATCAGCAAATGAAGTTCACAAAAGCTTTACTCCATCCATGTCATTAAAATCAACTCTACTTTGAGGAGGCAGCTCTTCTCCAGTCATATTTTGAATGTATTCCAACCTGAGGGGCTCATCTGCTGGCACAATATCAGACAGTGTTCCCCTGCTATTCATAAGGTTTTCACTAGCCAATTTTTTTAGAGGTAGACCACCAGGTCCTTCTTCCTAGTATGTCTTAGTCTGGAAACTCCACTGAATCCTGTCCACCAAGGTTGACTCTACTGGTATTTGAAATACTGGTGACAAAGGTCCTAGAATCACAGCAACAGGCAAGCCACCATAGTATGACAGTATGATAAACTGACAGATGGGTGGTGAATTATATGTATGTATTTTTACTTTTTTTAACTTTTTTCCAGAAACCCTGTTGGTATAGTGCTTAAGTGCTACAGCTGCTAACCAAGAGGTTGGCAGTTCAAATCTGCCAGGTACTCCTTGGAAACTCTATGGAACAGTTCTACTCTGTCCTATAGAGTCACTATGAGTCGGAATCGACTTGACTGCAATGGGTGAGTATGTATTTTCCTTCCTGTAGTGTTTTGGCACAGAGTGTTGCAGGGTGCCAAGGACTTGCTTACAGTTACTCAGCTCATTGGAGCCCTCCTATCATCTTAGGTCTCATTGTTGGAGGGCTCTGAGCAGTGGCTAAGGAATTGTGCCCCTAGCCATTGCATCCTGTCTGTTGGATTCCTAATTTGATCCACCTGGTGAGTTTAGCCAGGGAGTCAGGGGCTAGAGACAAGAACCAAAGGTCCCCTTCAGAACCAGATAACTTAAACAATCCATTAGCACTCTGTATGAATGCCCCTCAGCTTCTGTCAGCACTTTGCATGAATGCCTTATGGTTTGAGGCTTGCAAGTGACCTTGACCAAATGGGCTTTCCTGCACAGGGCCCCAAACCCTCTCAGGCATTTTCTGTGACCCCTAGGATTTCATGGGGGCCTTACATTCTGCTTTTGCCTATCTAGCCAGAGGTAAGTCAACATTTTCTATCAGTTCCTTCATGTGCCGGGGTGCCAGCACCACCAGAGATCTAAGGACTGTGTCTCCACTAGGCCATGGGGTACTTTGTTGATGATTCTGTTGACTATGCCAAACTTTCAAACAGGAGACCTGTCAATGTTGCTTACTGTACCAACTCACAGCAACAGTCAAACCAAGGTCCAAGGTCCAGGGTCACCAACCAAAGCACAACTTGCATACAGTCAGTAAGTGGAAAATGCTTTACTCACTCAGAGAAGAGGAAGAGCTTCTAATAGTGGCATTGGTCCCCCATGACCAGTAGGTCATTTCCTTCAGCCAACACAGGGCTTGTGGGGTGTGCACATCCCTCTGTGCTGCAGCTGAGAGAGCTGTTCCCTCCCCACCAGGAACAGATATAGGAATAGGGTTGGTCAGGTGCGATATGGTGCACACATGTGCAGAGCAGAGAGAAAGTTTATTGTGTATCTAAAACAGGGCAGTATTTTCCCCGATTAGGAGAAAAAACCTAGTAGAGAGAGAGGCTCCATTTCTAGACATTATCAGGGACTAAGGCCTCTGATTAGGCAGTCCACATGGGAGTCAGGAGGGTGTGCAATAGACCGCTACCCCATTTTCCCAACACATAGAAGATAGGAGCACCGCCAAGGTGTTTTGGATTGTGTTAACAGCTGAAAACAGCAACATATTGAGACTCTTAAGCTTAACCTCCCTTGGTTTGGGATTCCTAACATTTAAATAAGGTTGCACTAGGTGACTTGTAGATTCTCTCCTAACTTCATTCCTCTTTTCCTTCCTCCTCGTGGGACTATTGTGAAAATTTGGTGGTGTCATGAACGTAATATACATTGAGCTGGCATCTGGTTAGTGTTCCACAGGTATCAGAAATTACTATTATCATTACTAACCTGAGTTATCCAAACCAATATTCAGCAACCTGGAGGGTTAGTAAGGTCCCTGTGGTGGGGTTTTTCATTTCCTAGATTTTTTTTGATAATGATTCAGGAGTCAGGTGGACCCAGGACTATGTTAGGGAAAGGGAGGGTGAATGGGGCTACATATCTGTTTTTGTTTTCTATTGCTGTGTAAAAAATTTCCACAAACTTAGTGGCTTAAAATAACATAAACAGCACATGGGTCAGGAGTACAGGTATGGATTAACTGGTCCTCTGCTCGGGGTATCACCAGGCTGAAATTAATATGTTAGCTGGGCCCACGGTCCCATCTGAGGTTCTGTCAGTGGAATTCAAAGGTCAGTGGAACTAAATTCCTTGAAGTTGTAGGATTAAGGTTTTCAGCTCCTAGAATTTGCCTGCCATTCCCTGCCAGGTGGCTCTCTCCAGAACATGGGAGTTTGTTTTGTCAAGATCAGCAAAAGATTGTGTCTGGCTTCATACCTCTCCGAATCACTCCATCTCTGACCGCAGACTCTCTTTAAAAGGGACCTACCTGATTAGGTTAGACCTACTCAGGAAAATTTTCCTTTTGATTATGTTATAGTCGACTGATTAGGGATCTTAGTTATATCTGCAAACCCTTTCACATTTTCATTATAAAACTACCTAATTAGGAAAATAACACACAAACATATTTAGAGGTCTAGGCATACACAAAGATTATACAGGGCTGTCCCTCAGAGAGCAGGAATCTTGAAGAGCATCTTAGAATTCTGCCTACCATAATATCTTTTCAGTCCTCTTCCAACTCATGGTGTCTGAGTTTAAAATTTCTATGTGTTAAATCTTTTCTTCCTTTTCCAGATTCACTGGAACTTGGGCTTGGACAAATTCACTCTAGGGGCTTCATGCACAAAAACTCCTGCCTCCTTTGACCTTCTTGCTATACACAAAACATTTCTACTGACATGCAGCTTTAATCTACGTATGTACTCAAATATATCCATTCAGATTAATCAAACTAATTGCTGGATTTGTGCCAAGACCTCATGTAGCACCCAATACTGGCATCCCTCTGTTAGCAATTTCACAGCATTAGGAAAAATGGCTCTAATTATACAATACATTCACTCAACTGGATCAAATCTCTCTCCTTTCTGGAATGATGTGTCAATTAAACTTAAAGGTCTTAATGACTGGAGTTATGACACAACAAAGCCCACTCAGGGTCACTGATATTTTGCCTATAATGAAACTAATGTATAAGTAGGGACATTCAATGAACAATATGAATCTTCTGGTAAAAGCTTAAGTTTTAATTGCTTTGTATACCTTGCCTAGTCCATGATTTGATAAAATGATAAAATTAATGACCAGCTGCAAGTTCAAAGTAAAGGAAAAAAAAAAAAGCTTTTTGCTCTTCTGTTTTTCTTCCCCTATTTCATCAATATAAACCCCTAGCCTGTCTTTATGAGAACACTTTTCCTAGTTACAGGGAAGCTGCTGCCCGTCCATGAATCTATAAGCCAAATAAAACTTTAAATTATAATATTGCTTAGATTTCTTTCTTTCTTTTAACTCATGAAAGAACTGCAAGAGGTTTAACAGAAAGCATTGGGAGAGAAGAGAGATGAACAACTACTGTTCCTCAGCATCGAGGTGCTCTACATGTTTCAATTCATTTGACCCTCACAAGAACCTGCAGTAGCCTCATTAGGAAGTCTGGGCCTCTTAGGCCAACAAATCTAGGTCATCATCAAATTCTCTCCCTTTAATTGGCTGTGTGATCCTCTAGATACTGAACTTTATCAATTTGACATAAAATGAGGCTATTATAGCTTTACCTCCCACCTTTTCCAGACCTCACTCCTTTTTTTCCAATGCCCCCCCCCCATTTGTTACCTCATGGGATCTGACGTTATCTCAGTTGTTCAGTCTTTATCTCTTTTTATGGCCCCTGTCTCAACTCTTATTACTTGGTCTTGTCACCTTCATGTCTCTAGCCTTAGTTCCTCTGTGCTGGGTTTGCCAGTACAAACAGTGGCCTCCTGTGCCCCTCTCCCCTGCCTTTACATTGGTTATCTTACCCCTCCACTTTACCAATACCCCCAACATTAGACCTAGTTTTTCCCTGGGAGGGTAGATCACCTCCCCCACCAGCTTCTCTGTGTCCTGCACCTTCATCATACTCATCCTGGACCCTTTGCCCTTCCCTGTTACCCTCTTCTCAACCCTTCACTTTTGATCTGGCATCCAAGGTCCTCTCAAGTCACTTGCATTTCTGGATCCTACCCCTTACCTTTCATTAATTCTCTCAAACCAGTCTGTGTTCATCATGTCTGTGTGCATCCTGGATCACAAGTTCCTTCCCTAGAGCTCTGGTCCTCCCCTGCTCAGGTCATCTCCAGTGCCTTGGCCTCATCTCCAGACACCCCACCCCTACACAACCTCATTTGACCTCCTTCATTGCCTTTTCCTCCCAGCCTTCTCCCTCCCTTCTGCCTCTGTTGCCCCTTCAGATCACATCCTCCTCCTCCTTTGTCCATTCCTGCTCTGGTGCTGCCCTGGGCTTCTGATATTACCTGCCCAACTAAGTCCACTCATTCCCACCCCATTTGTACTCATGTCTCTCTCTGCCTATTTCTTGTCCCCAGTCTCTTGGCCTCCCCTCTCCTATTCTTCTCCTTTTCCAGCCTGGTCATAATGAAGAATCATTGTGGCAGGACAAGTGGAAAAATTAGACAGGTTTGAGATGTTTTGGAACTTGAACTGTGAAGAATTGCTGGCGAATGGGAATATGGGGTGAGGGGAAGAAAGAAATATCTGTAGGCATTTGTCTAGATAATCACTCTGATGCAAATGGATAATAAAACTGAGTAGGCCTCTGGGTTAAACCCACAAAGTATCAGGAAGACAGGAATGCTATCTCCCTAGATAATTACGTTTCAAAAGGGATGAAGCTCAGATCATAGACACATCTCTAGGTTATAAAACTTACAGACACTGAGGCTCATCACTTGAAGAGTTGGATTTACATTCCCAAAGGTTAGGTTAGAAACTTGGATTTTTTCCATTCTGTCTCCAAGATACAAAAAATTTTAACCCTACTTTTGGGTATGGGGAGGGGAACAGCTTCCTTTCCCCTGTTTATAAATATAGGCAATCTATTGTTCTCTGTCTCTTGTCTATGGAATAAAACCTGCCACTCACCTAAAGAATTTTTCCAACTGTTCTCATGGTGTGACCTGCAGGAGGCTGATGCTGAAATGTTATTCTGGCTCCTAATCTGGCTGCAAGTATCACTAAAAAACTCTTTTCTCTCACTGGGTCTCTTGTATTTCTTCATTATCTATCATCTATATTTATTTAGTTCAAACTGTGCAAGTGGGATAATATCTCAGAAACTGCACAGTTCTTGACAAAAAAAAGATGTAGGTAAGAATTGCACTGAATTTATAAATTGTGGTAGAACTGACACCTCAACAATGTTGAGTCTTTGAAACCATGAGTGTGGCATATCTCCGCATTTGTTTAGATCTTTAATTTCTTTACTATTTTGTAATTCTTGGTATAAAGATTTATGCGTCTTCCATTAAAATCGCTCCCTATATTTTAGGTACTAAATGATTCTTATATTTCTTATTTTCATTGCTAGTACCTAGAAATAAAATTGATTTTTATTTTTACTTTGTAACTGTGACCTTGCTCAATTTACTAATAAGCTCTAAATATGTTCTGTAAATTTCATAGGAATTTCTACATACAAAATCATGTCATCTGCAAATAAATGCAGATTTTTCTTTTCTAAGCTTTATATCTTTTTTTTTCCAAAACAAGCATTCCTTATTAATTGGGCTAAACTGTTGTTTAGTTTAAAGATGGCTTCACCGGATACTTTCAGTTCAAGGTTTAAAGATTATTTCCGGGCATTAGACTCGGGGGTTACCTGTCAAGGCAATTAAAAAAAAATTTATTTATTGTGTTTTAGGTGAAAGTTTACATATCAAACCAGTCTCTCATATATAAAGCCATACACACCCAGCTGTGCACTCCCAGCTGCTCTCCATTAATGAGACAGCACATTCTCCTCTCCACCCTGTATTCCCTGTGTCCATTCAACCAGCTCCTTTCCCCGTCTTCCTTCTCATCTCACTGCCAGGGAGGAGTCACCCACATAGTCTCATGTGTCTACTTGAACCACGAAGTTCACTCCTCACAAGCATCATTGTCTGTCTTATAGTCCAGGCCAATCCCTGTGTGTAGAGTTGGTTTTGGGAATGGTTCCAATCTTGGGCTATCAAAGGGTCTGGGGACCATGAACATCAGGGTCTCTCCAGTTTCAGTCAGACCATTAACCCGGGTCTTTTTACGAGAATTTAAGATTTGCATCGCACTGTTCTGCTTCATCAGGGATTCTCTGTTGTGTTCCCTGTCAGGGCAGTTGTAGCCAGGCACCATCTAGTTCTTCGGGTCTCAGGCTAATGTAGTCTCTGGTTTATGTGGCCCTTTTTGTCTCTTGGGCTCATATTTACCTTGTGTCTTTGGTGTTCTTCATTCTCCTTTGCTCCAGGTAGGTTGAGATCAATTGCATCTTAGATGGCCGCTTGCTAGCGTTTAAGACCCCAGACACCTCTCACCAAAGTGGAATGCAGGACATTTTCTTGATACATTTTGTTACGCCAATTGACCCAGATGTTTCCTGAAACCATGGTCCCCAAAACCCCGTCCCTGTTTTCATGAAACTTCTTTGCTTTTGGTTTAGTCTAGTCGTACTGACCATCCCTGTGTTGTGTCTTGCCCTTCCCCTCACCTAAGAAAATTTTTGTCTACTATCCAGTTAGTGAATATCCCTCTCCCTCCCTCCCCACACTCATAACCATCAAAGAATATTTTCTTCTGTGTTTAAACTTTATCTAGATTTCTTATAATAGTGGTCTCAGACAATATTTGTCCCTTTGCAATTGACTGATTTTGCTCAGCATGATGCCTTCCAGGTCCTCCAAGTTTCACAGATTCATCATTGTTCTTAATCATTGCGCAGTATTCCATTGTATGAATATACCATAATTTATTTATCCATTCATCCGTTGATGGGCACCTTGGTTGCTTCCATCTTTTTGCTATTGTAAACAGTGCTGCAATGAACATGGGTGTGCATATATCTGTTTGTGTGAAGGCTCTTATTTCTTTAGGGTATATTCCAAGGAGTGGAATTGCTGGGTAGTATGGTAGTTCTATTTCTAGTTTTTTAAGGAAGTGCAAAATTGATTTCCAAAGTGGCTGTACCATTTTACATTCCCATCAGCAGCTTTATGTCTTTTATTTCATCTCTTTTGTTGCACCATCTAGAGTCTCCATTATATATTAAATACAAATTTTGACAAAACACTTCATTCCCTTTGTCCCTATTTAGAGTATTCAGTTTTTCACATTATGTATGACTGAACACAGTGGAGAGAACAGACATACTTGTTTTGGGACCAATTTTAGTAGTAAAACATTTAGCCTTTCAAAATTATGTATGATGTGAGATTAGATAGATAGATAGGTAGATAGATAGATAGATAGATAGATAGATAGATAGATAGATAGGTGTTGTTGTTGTTAGGTCCTGTCAAGTTGGTTCTGACCCATAGTGACCCCATATATAAGAGAACGAAATGTTGTCCGGTCCTGTGCCATCCTCACAATAGTAAGTATGATTGAGCCCATCGTTGTATCCACTGTGTCATCCATCTCCTTGATGGTCTTCCTCTTTTTCGCGGACCCTCTACTTCGCCAAGCGTGATGTCCTTATCCAGGGATTGATCCTTCCTGATAACATGTCAAAAGAAGTGAGACAAAGTCTCCCCATCCTTACTTCTGAGGGGCATTCCAGCTGTAATTCCTCCAAGACAGATTTGTTCATTCTTCCAGCAGACCACAGTATATTCAATATTCTTTACCAACACCACAATGCAAATGTGTCAACTTTTCTGTGGTATTCATTTTTCATTGTCTATTTTTCACAGGCATATGAGGTGGTTGAAAATACCATGGCTTGAGTCAGGCACACCTTAGTTCTCAAGTGACATTTTTGCTTTTGAACACTTGAAAGAAGTCTTTTGTAACAGATTTGCTATACTTTGTTTGGTTTCTTGTCTGTTGCTTCCATGGGCATTGATTTTGGATTGAAGTAAAATGAAATTCTTGACCACTTCAATATTTTCTCTGTTTATCATGTTGTTGCTTATTGGTCCACTTGTGAGAATTTTCTTTTTCTTTTTGTTCAAGTGTTCATTAAATTTTAGACCATGTAGTATCCTCTATTCATTCTGTTCAAATGACTGCCTCTTGATCTATATACAGGCTCTGCAAGAGCACAATTAAGTGTACCGGAATTTCTGTTCTTTTAAACGTTATTCATAATTTGTTAGGGAGCCCTGGTGGCACAGTCGCAGTTTGAATCCACTAGCTGCTCCTCAGAAATCTTATGGAGCAGTTCTACTCTTCTATGGAGTCGCTATGAGTCAGAACTGATTTGATGGCACCTAACAACAACATAATTTGTTATGATCACTGTAGTGATAAGCTAAGGTAATTTGTCAAATTACGTCATTCATCTGCTTAGTAAAAGGTGATCCCATTTATTGAAAGCAAAGGAAAAAGTGAGACTGTGTTAGATTCAAGAGACATGGAGAAGATTTGAGATATTTATGGACCATTGAAAATGAATTATTAGCAGGACTTATCAGGGTTATCAGATACATTTAAAAGACACTAAGAATAGTGGCGGAAACCCTGGTCGTGTAGTGGTTAAGTGCTACGGCTGCTAACCAAAAGGTCGGCAGCTCAAATCCACCAGGCATTCCTTGGAAACTCTATGGGGCGGTTCTACTCTGTCCTTTAGGGTTGCTATGAGTCAGAACCGACTCGACGGCAATGGGTACAGGTAAGAATAGTGACAATGTGCTTAGGCCAGGAACAATATCTTAGTCTTGGTCTGTGTCAGAAGCAGTCATGGAAAAGGCAGGTATTTAGTGTCAACTGCTGGTGTCTTGATCAGTAGATGTCATGTTCTATGTCACAGGGACATAAGAAATGTTGGTTTTGGTAAGCATATGTTGACATGAGTAACTGGAGTAAATCAGGCAGTAAAAATGAAGAGGGATAGAGGCTGATGTTTGGGAAGTAGAATCAGTGCACTAGAAGTTCTTGTGGAGCAGGAGAAGGGTTGTAATTTTGTGAAGAAGCAAGAAGTGGTGGTTGTAATAACAGAATGAGTGCTCTGATTATTATTATTATTTTAAATTTTGTTGTGCTTTAGGTGAAGGTTTACAGTACAAATTAGTTTTTCATTCAAAAATTTATACACAAATTGTTTTTGTGACATTGGTTGCAATCCCCACATTGTGTCAACACTCTCCCCCTTTCCCTTTCCACCCCAGGTTCTCCACGTTCGTTGGTCCAGTTTTCCTGTCCCACCCTGTCTTCTTGTCTTTGCTTTTGGAAAGGTGTTGCCCATTTGGTCTCGTATACTTGACTGAATTAAGAAGTATATTCCTCATGAATTATTGTTTGTTTTATCAGCCTGTCTAATCTTTGACCAAAGGTGGACTTCAGGAGTGGCTTCAGTTCTGAGTTAGCAAGGTGTCTGAAAGGGCTCCGATTATTGACATGAGAGGTGATATTCCAGGTAAAACCTAAGTATGATGTGTAACTGTTGAGGAATTTGAGCTTGGGAAGCAGGCAGAGCAAATTCAAACTCTAGCCATGTCATTTTCTAGCCATGTCATTTTGTTATATTACTAAAACTTTCTGAACCTCTATTAAATTGAAATAATTTGTTAAAAAAAACATAATCAACAGGGTCATCGTGAAGATTAAATAAGTAAATGGATGTAAATCTCCAGGTAGGGACACATTTAACGAAAATGTCTTTTTTTTTTCATGAGCCTAAGGTAAAAGGAGGGCCTGGTGGGTTCCAACTGCTGACCGTTTGGTTAGTAGCTGTAGCTCTTAACCACTATGCCACCAGGGTTTCCAAGGTAAAATTGAGCAAGTTAATCCTGTTTCTATTTATGATACACTTTCATCATTTATCCGTGAAATACACTTTATTATTATTGATGTTTTAGGGAAGAATTTACAGTTTTTAAATGCTTTCACACACATATGTACATGTATGTGTGAGCGCAAGCACATGCATTTATAATGAAATGCAGTAATGTTGCAGCAAAGGATAATTAATATAGGACAGAACTTTAGCTACAACTTGTTAAAATATGAGATGGAACAACTGGATTTCTTCCTAAACATCTTTCTTTCAAATTTTCTGAGTCTTATTGCCCTGTGGGGATTGTGTGATGTGACAGTAATGTTTTGACCCACATCCTCCTGATACATTGTGATGCAGAGAATTTTAAGGCCTAGATTTCCAGGATGAATGTCATTGCTGCCTCCAAATGGAATAAGTCATTTAATTGATCAACCCTATCATAAAATAGATTCTTAGGTTGCTTGGCTTCTACCCAAATCCATGAGTGAAAGATCTAAACGTCAGGGTTGAGGGAGCAATATTACTAGATACCGCATGTGAAGAAGCGGAAATAATTCAGGGAAAGGGTATCCAGAGGAGCAGGAGCAGAGAAGAGAGGGGATGGTGTGAGCCTTCAGAGGGCTGGGCTGGATGATGGAGTGCCACTACTAGTGTAAAAATCAAGAATTATTATATCTGAGAAATTCCAGTGTTTATGTTGAGGTGGAGACCAAAATCCACATGTGGCATAGGTTGGGGATTTCTGGACTCCGTGGGGAAATTAACTTATAAATCTCCATGAGTTTCATGTTCTTATCTGTAAAATATCTGTATTCATATCTGCTTTATTAGCTATGATAACCATGGTCTTCTTTCTTTTGAGACTATGAGAGCACACTGTATGTTCCTTTTGTTTAGGATGGTATTACTTACAGGTGTAGGTCTGGGGTTTCATGACAGGTGGGTCTGGGTATTGTGGACAAGACAGTCTAAAGTCTTTTTTTTTTTTTTTTTTTGCCATCCTCAGCTTTGCTTAGACTATGAATGGAAACTCAAAGGAAGACAGGCAACAGCTGAACTATTGCCAGTACAACAACTGTTGAGTAAAGAATTCTTCTTTCAACTGAAATTACACCTCTGTTGCCAGGAGATGGACATATTTCTCCTCTTGGATTGACTTTTATAAATGCACTCATGAACTATTCAAGGACCTGTTAAGTTTCCCTGGGACCCTGGGATATTTATTTTGGGTCAGGGACTTGTAGAAGTTATTTCCTTCTCAAACTTGCACTAATTTGTTCTAACCTCCAATAAGTCTGTGTATTCACAGAAAGGATGAGAGAAGTTTTCTTTTCCCATCCAGCCCATGTCCTTGTTGGGGAAATAATTCACTTATTGGCCATGTTATTGGCTGTAATGGGCTTAGGCTTGTGGTGAATATAGGTGATAGAGATGAGTGAGAGCAGAGCTTTATAGTTCAGTGGGGAGGCAGATGTTTCAGTTGGTGAGTTCAGTCAATACAGTGTCACAGGTCCTGGGGTGAGGGCTGTGCAATGTTGAGGGGAGCACAAGAGACTTACGCCAGAGAAGGCAATGAAGAATCATTTATTTATTTATTTTGTCAAATGTGTAAAGTACAATAAGAATTCACCCTTGTGACATCAAATGGGTGGTGGATAACAAATCCTACTCCACACACCAAAGGCATTGCATGGGATTCTCTGCTTCCCTTTCTTGTTCAGTTCTGGTATTTTCTCTCTCAACCTAGACAATTTGAGCCAGATCAACCTTCAGATTGCCAAATAGGTAGATGCCAGCTGTAAGTTAGTGGGCTCAAAGGAAATTCCCTCACTTCTAACCTGCTAGCTACAATTTTGAGGATTACTTCTAACCCCCTCAGGATACCACCCACAAGCTCAGGGGTCCCTAGCTGCCTTACTTCTGACCTGCTGGCTCTTACTCCTCCTTGGGTTTGATAATTTGCTAGAATAACTCCCAGAATTTATGGAAAGGACACCGAGGTTAGGCGTTTGGCTGCTAACCGAAGGTCGGCAGTTCGAACTCACCAGCCATGCTGTGGAAACCCTCTGGGCAGTTCTACTCTGTCTTATAGAGTTGCTATGAGTCAAAATTGACTCAATGGCAACAGGTTTGGTTTTCCTGTATATATATATGTACAATAATAGCTTTAATATAGCAAAAAAAAGGATGTAAACCAAGAGACACACATGATGTGTATAACAAACCTGTTGCCGTTGAGTCGATTTCAACTCATAGCAACCCTATAGGACAGAGTAGAACTTCCCCATAGGATTTCCAAGGCTGTAATCTTTTTTTTTTTTTAACTTTTATTGAGCTTCAAGTGAACGTTTACAAATCAAGTCAGTCTGTCACATATAAGTTTATATACACCTTACTCCATACTCCCACTTGCTCTCCCCCTAATGAGTCAGCCCTTCCAGTCTCTTCTTTCGTGACAGTTTTGCCAGCTTCCAACTCTCTCTATCCTCCCATCCCCCCTCCAGACAGGAGATCCCAACACAGTCCAAGTGTCCACCTGATACAAATAGCTCATTCTTCATCAGCATCTCTCTCCTACCTACTGTCCAGTCCCTTCCATGTCTGATGAGTTGTCTTCGGGAATGGTTCCTGTCCTGTGCCAAAAGAAGGTTTGGGAACCATAACCGCCAGGATTCCTCCAGTCTCAGTCAGACCATTAAGTTTGGTCTTTTTATGAGAATTTGGGATCTGCATCCCACTGATCTCCTGCTCCCTCATGGGTTCTCTGTTGTGCTCCCTGTCAGGGCAGTCATCGATTGTGGCCGGGCACCAACTAGTTCTTCTGGTCTCAGGATGAAGTAAGTCACTGGTTCATGTGGCCCTTTCTGTCTCTTGGGCTCATAGTTTTCGTGTGACCTTGGTGTTCTTCTTTCTCCTCTGATCCAGGTGGGTTGAGACCAATTGATGCATCTTAGATGGCCGCTTGTTAGCATTTAAGACCCCAGACGCCACATTTCAAAGTGGGATGCAGAATGTTTTCAAAACAGAATAATTTTGCCAATTGACTCAGAAGTCCCCTTAAACCATGGTCCCCAAACCCCCGCCCTTGCTCTGCTGACCTTTGAAGCATTCTGTTTATCCCAGAAACTTCTTTGCTTTTGGTCCAGTCCAGTTGAGCTGACCTTCCATGTATTGAGTGTTGTCCTTCCCTTCACCTAAAGCAGTTCTTATCTACTAACTAATCAGCAAAAAACCCTCTCCCTCCCTCCCTCCCCCCTCATAACCATAAAAGTATGTGTTCTTCTCAGTTTATACTATTTCTCAAGATCTTATAATAGTGGTCTTATACAATATTTGTCCTTTTGCCTCTGACTAATTTCGCTCAGCATAATGCCTTCCAGGTTCCTCCATGTTATGAAATGTTTCACAGATTCGTCACTGTTCTTTATCGATGCGTAGTATTCCATTGTGTGAATATACCACAATTTATTTATCCATTCATCCGTTGATGGACATCTTGGTTGCTTCCAGCTTTTTGCTATTGTAAACAGAGCTGCAATAAACATGGGTGTGCATATATCTGTTTGTGTAAAGGCTCTTATTTCTCTAGGGTATATTCCGAGAAGTGGGATTTCTGGGTTGTATGGTAGTTCTAGTTCTAACTTTTTAAGATAACACCAGATAGATTTCCAAAGTGGTTGTACCATTTTACATTCCCACCAGCAGTGTATAAGAGTTCCAATCTCTCCACAGCCTCTCCAACATTAATTATTTTGTGTTTTTTGGATTAATGCCAGCCTTGTTGGTCTGAGATGGAATCTCATCGTAGTTTTAATTTGCATTTCTCTAATGGCTAATGATCAAGAGCATTTTCTCATGTATCTGTTAGCTGCCTAAATATCTTCTTTCGTGAAGAAGGCTGTAATGTTTACAGAAGCAAACTACCAAATCCTTCTCCAGTGGAGCGGCTTGTGGGTTCAAACAACTGACCTTTCAGTTAGTAGCCAAGTACTTAGCCACTGTGCCACAAGGGCTCCTTAGGGCATGTATAAACCAAAGCCCATTGCCATCAAGTTGATTCCAACTCATAGCGACCCTATAGGACAGAGTAGAACTGCTTCATAGGGTTTCCAAGGAGCACCTGGTGGATTTGAACTGCTGACCTTTTGGTTACAGCCATAGCTCTTAACCACTAAGCCACCAGGGTTTCCAGGGAATGTATAGGGAATATTATATTCACAATTCTGTCTGTGCATTCAGGAAATGGAATATAGTAAATACAGTAAAATTTTGGCCCTGTGGAAATTTGTGAAGAACTGGAGCAATCAGAACCAACCTAGAGACAATGAAAACTGATGTTTGGAGGTCCCAGAGAGTATTGAGAATTAGAGACCTCATATCATAGGAACCTTCAGGTTAGAACTGTCCTCCAGTACACCAATCTCAGCAGCCCTTGGCTTGTGCTTGTGAACCATTTGTCTTTATTCATTATAATGAACTCCTGAGTTGTTTTGAGTTGAGAGGAGTACTTATCCTAAGTTCTGTGTGAAATCTATTCAGTCCTACAGAACGCTGGCCATTGTCTCAAAGTTGTCATTTTAATGAATTATAGACCTATGAATTGTATTTAATATATGTTTGCTAAGGAGGAAGGACTTTACACATTAGCGTATTGAATCTTTAAAAAAATTTTTACAGTAATGTTAAACAATTTCATAAACGAGGAAACTGAGGTCCTCTAGGGAAAAAATCTAGCATTGTTATTCTTTGCTGTCATTTAGTGGGCCCTGACTCATGGTGACCCCATGTACAACAGAATGAAATGCTGCCTGGTCCTTTGCCATTCCCATGATCGATTGCAGAATAGACAATTGTGATCCATAGGGTTTCCATTGACTGATTTTCTAAAGTAGATTGCTAGGTCCTTCATTCTGTCTTAGTTTGGAAGCTCCACTGAAAGCTGTTCACCATCATAGCAAAATGCAGACTTCTGCTGATGGGTGGGTGGTGGATGTTCACTAGGTACATTGACTGGGAATCGATTCAGATTTGCATGGAAGGTTAGAATTCTATTACTGAACCACCAGTGCCTCAAAATCTAACCAAAGATATGGCTGAAAAGTGGCAGAGCATGGATATTGCTTGTTTATGATAAATTTGCAGATTTATTTGAAATTAGTGGAGAACAGATTTAGTTATGCATTATCAGGTACAAGTTTTAAAATCTCCAGTCTCAATGCCACAATTACTAATTTATCGGAAAATCTTCAGGTTATATTCCACCACACTTCATGATATTTTTTGTAATGAGGTTTTACGAATTCAGAGTGTGAATGTCTTTATGAGTGTATTTGAAAGGCAGATGCCAGGCCAGCATTGAGAATGATTTGACTGGAACTCCACATACAGTTTGAACTTTCTATACACATATCATATTTTCCCCAAATAACATGCCCACATAATACACCCACACATATAATGTCGTGACATAGTGCACTTACAGAAATAGCGCCAGAGGATTGCATGATTGGCAAAAAAGTATAGTGTACACCTTATTTGTGTAAAAATATGGTAGTCCCTGGTTCTTTGGTGCTATCATCTCAATCATCCTACTTTAGATATTGGTAGGGATGGTCTTGTTTGAATCATGATATCCATGATGTTTTAGGAGTCAGTGACCTTTTGATTTGTCACTCCACTAGAATGCAATTTTACTGATCACAATTTTATGTCTTTCTTTCTACTCAAACTCCCACACTCAGAACAGTGCTAGGAACTCAATGATTATGTTTTGAATAAATAAATAGATTAAATATTTTTGAAATAATTACTCTGCCCCAGGGACTATGTTTAGTCTTCAGACTACTGCAGTAAAAATAGTAGGCATATTATTTTCCACATAGAATTCAGATTGTTGTGATGGAGTTTATGTTTATTGGATTAAAAAAAATTAACCATTGTGGAATCATGGTTTCTCCTTGTTTGAAAAGAGTGAGAATTCTGCAGTCTGTCTTTGAACTTGGCATGGGCTTAAAAAACCAGAGGTCCTTAATGTCGCAAGGTCAATAGTTATCCCTTTGCTGGCGAAGGATTATCAATGTTCTGTGTTCAAGGTATACTCTTCTCTGAGCTGACTTTCAATGGTTACCTCATTCTTCTTAGGTATACTTCCTGAACTTGATGATCATACACTTTTACCAGCACAGGACTTAAAATTCATGTATCTTCTCCTCATAAACAGGAAATCAGCTCTGCATTTTCCCAACTGGAGCAAGGAGAGGGACTGTGGAGAGAAGGAATAGGATTTCTCCAAGATCAGAGTTCAGGCGAGCTCCAGGCACTCATGTTTCAATATGTGGAGGGGTCTGTTCAATGAGTGAGTAGGTGCTTGGAAATATCAACTGCAGATTTCTTTAAGTGAGTGGTATCTTATGAGGACATTAAGGCAAAATTCCTCAGATGGCGTCATTATTCCTTGCATATATCAATCTCTTTTCAAGAGTTTTTTTTTTTTTTGCAATTGTCTTTGGCAGGGATATTCATGAATTTATTGAAGGTAAACTTTCACATAATGGCCCTTGTCCTGGTCCTTTTCTTTGAAGATTTTCCTCCTTTTCACCTTCCAACCATCTCATCTTCATTTTTTTTCATATTTCATTCCTGAAAATATTTTCTGTCAATTTCCTGTAATGTATTTCTACTGCCTAGAGTATTCCCTGACTTGACATTATCTCCCTCTCTAAGTGTCAATATCTGAAACATATGCATATGGCCCTTGGTGCATTTCAACATTAGTTAAAGTGATATACTGTTAACCTAAATGTCGGTGGTTAGAAACCACCAGCCACTCCATGGGAAAAAGATATGGCAGTCTGCTTCCTAGAGATTTACAGCCTTGGAAACCCTATGGGGTTGCTATGAGTCAGAATCGACTTGATGGCAGTGGGTTTTTGGGTTTGGTTAACACTATTGGGGTCCTTGGATGGTTAATACGCTCAGCTGCTAACTGAAAATCTGGTGGTTCCAGTCCACACAAAAGCCCATTCATTAGAAGAAAAACCTAAGGATCTACTTTCCAAAAAATCAGTCATGGGGCACTCTTCTACTGTGTCACAACTCAGGGGTCATCCTGAGTTGGAATTGAATTGATGGTAACTAGTAACTGACAAAGGAGCCCTGGTGGCACAGTGGTTAAGTGCTTGCTCGGCTGCTAACTGAAAGGTCATGTGGCCGTCTGCTTCTGTAAAGATTAACTTGGAAACCCTATGGGGATGTTTTGCTTTTTCCTATAGGGTCACTATGAGTTGGAATCCACTTGACAACAATGGGTTTTTGGGTTCAGCAGCTGGCAATGCAACTCCAATAGCTTTTTTTAAATATATCAAACTGGGAAAACCCATTGCTGTTGAGTTGATTCTGACACATAGTGACCCTATAGGACAGAATAGAACTGCCCCATAGGGTTTCCAAAGAATATCTGGTGGATTTGACCTGCTAACCTTTTGGTTAGCAGCCATAGCTGTTAACCACGACGCCACCAGGGTTTCCTCATGTAGGGAAAGTGACCTTAAAAAGCAATAAATGATATCCTTGCAACATACCTGCAGGAAGGACATCTGTCGTCATGGCAATGGTAAGCTTTACAGTTCTGAATCATGGTCATTCAAATAGAGACCTGGGAATGAAATAAGTTAGGAATTTAGCACAATCACCTAACTGTAGTTTAACTTGGGATTAAGTGCAGTCCCAGCAGAAGGTTTTGGACCGTTTTAATTTAGGGAGGAAATTAAATTATCCTGTACTCAAAACTATAGAAGGACAATTGCATATGTATATCATTTACATTCAGTCTTTGAAGCATAATGAATTATTCGGAATTAATCAGATAGCCCTGCAGTTGAGATGATGAAAAAGAGTAAATCTCTGTGTACAAAGAAGAGTAACACACTACGCATATATAACTAACATTAGAAATATTTTAACTGGAGTCCTCCACTGAATGATTATTCTAGAATTCCTATGTAGAGGAATGAATCAATGAATGTATGTGGGCATACACTTAACGGCCTCTTATTTCCCTCCCAAAGCAGAGATTTCTCACCGGAGTGGATCCCTTTGAATGTAATGACTTAGGAGAAGATGCCACTCATAGGTTCACATTGACTCAACATCTGTTAACTCATATAGGAAAGAAAGAAATGTTATATCAGCAAAGAATTTGGAAAATCCCTTAGTAACTACTTATATTTTAACCAAAATAAGGTAATTCACTCTAGAAGTAAATCATATGAATGCCATCTATGTAGGAAAGTATTTCTTCAAAGCTCTGCCCTTAAACAATACAATAGAAATGCTGGAGAGAAGCCATAGGAATGTCGTTTATGTGGAAAAGCCTTTAATAATTATTTGAACTTTAGAAGACATATGAAGACTCACACTGGAGAGAAGTAATATGAATATCATCTATGTGGGAAAGTCTTTAATATAAGTTCTGACCTTCAAGAGCATGAGAGGACCCACACTTGAGAAAAACCATATGATTGTCAACTCTGTAAGAAGGCCTTCACTTGCTGTTCTCATCTTAGACAACACAATAGAATTCACACTGATGAGAAATCATATGAATGTCATCTCTGTGGGAAAGTCTTCAGTCGACCTTTTGTCCTTAGATGACATGAAAGAACTCACACTGGAGAGAAATCATATGAATGCCATCTATGTGGAAAAGCCTTCAGTTAGTCCTCACCTTAGAAGACATGAAGGAATTCACACTGGGAAGAACCCATATTAATGCCATATATGTAAGAAAGGCTTAACTTGTGATTCTGACTGTAGAACACACAGTAGAACACACACTGGAGAGAAATCATATGTATGTCATCCTGTAGGAAAGCCTTCACTTACTGTTCTCATCTTAGACAAAGCAATAGAACTCACACTAGAGAGAAACCACAAGAACGTCATCTATGTGGGAAAGGCTTCATTTGTGGTTCTGACCTTAAAGCACACAGTAGAACTCATACTGGGGAGAAACTATATGTTTGCCATATATGTGGAAAAATCTTTAGTACCAATTCTGACCTTAGAAAATACAATAGAACTCACACTGGAGAGAAACCAAATGAATGTCATCTATGTGGGAAAGCTTTCAGCCAGCTCTCACCTTAGATGACATGAGACAGCTCACACTGGAAAGAAACCATATGAACGCTGTGTATGTGGGAAAGACTAGTACAAGTTCTAACCTGAGACTGCATGAGAGAATTCACACTGCAGAGAAACCATATGAATGTCAACTATGTGGGAAAACCTTTAGTCAATGTTCTAACCTTTAAAATCATGAGAAAGCACACACTGGAGAGAAACCATATGGATGTCATCTAAGTGGGGAAGCCTTTACTTATTGTTCTGACCTTAGACAACATGAGCTAACTCATACTATGAATGTAATAAATGTAGAAGAGACTTCAGCCTTAGCTTTAACATTTAAACACTCCAGAAGACTCACACATTGAGAAACACTATTTCTGTAATAAATATGAAAGATGCTTTAATTGTCTTTACTAGTTCAGTTAGTATAAGCAAATTCATACTGAACATTAACATATGCATGTCATCTATGTGACAAAGACTTCAGTCAATGTTTGGACCAGATATGAGATGAGAAAACTCACAGCATGCATATAATAAGTGTGAAAGAATCTTCAGTCACGGCTCTGTTAAGCCAGAAAATTCAAGATTGAGAAGAATTCTATCAGCAATCAATGTGGAAATGCCTTCATTTACATATTGATACTTTAAACGAAGTTACTAAACTCCACAGGAGGTAAGTCTGAGGTCTGTAATCACTGTGCAGTATCATTTAGCCATGCAGCAGCCTTGGTGTGCACAAGAAACTCAGTGTGGGGATAACTGCTTGTTATGGATTATATTGTGTTTCCTCAAAAGCGTGTGAAAGTCCTAATCCCTTATCTGTGAATGTAACTTTGGAAATTAAATTTTTCTTTTGTTATCAGTTAACCAGGTCATACCAGAGTAGGGTGGCTCCTAATTCCTTCTAAGTGGTGTCATATAAAAGGGAAAACAGACATGGAGAGACAGCCTCACAGGAGGATGACAGACACCATGTGAAGATACATCTTCAAGGTAAAAAAAACACCACTAGGAAACAACTACCAGGAAGAAGTGCCTTCCCTTATAGCAGACAAAAAAAGAGAGCAGGTCTGGCTGATATCCTGCCTATGGTCACTCTAACCCTCATGCCTCATGATCAGTCTTCTTCTAAAATTATTTCAAGGATATTTTTGCTGTTGGATGTTGTCTTAGTTATCTAGTGTGGTATAACAGAAATACCACAAGTGGATGATTTTGCAGGGGCCGTGCAGGGGCGGGGCCTAGAGCAGGGTGGTGAGGGGGTAGGCCTGAGCTTCCCTCCACCCCTAACTGGGTTTTTACTGGTTTTTATTACTGCCACCACAACTTATACTAGAACCACCACCTATACTGCCACCCCCACCTATAATGACACCACTACCTACACTGCCACCATCACCTATTCTGTCTTAGTTATCTAGTCCTGCCGTAATAGAAATACCACGAGTGAATGCCTTTAACAAACACAAGTTTTTTCTTTCACAGTTTAGGAGAGTGGAAGTCCGAATTCAAGATGCCAGCTCCAGGGGAAGGCTCTATCTCTCTCAGTTCTGGGGGAAGGTCCTTGTCATCAATCTTCCCCTGGTATAAGAGCTTCTTAGCACAGGGACCTCAAGTTCAAAGGACATGCTCCAATTTTGGTGCCTCTTTCTTGGTAGTATGAGGTCCCTCTCCTCTCTGCTGGATTCTCACTTTTATATCGCAAAAGAGATTAGCTCAAGATATAATCTAATCCTGTAGATTGAATTCTACCTCAGTAACATAACTGCCTGTAACCCTGTCTCATTAACATCATAGAGGTTAGGATTTACAGCACATAGGATAATCACATCAGATCACAAAATGGTGGACAATCACACAATACTGGGAATCATTGCCTAGCAAAGTTGATGCACATTTTTGGCTCCAATAAATCATGTTCTTGGATGGCCTTAACAAACAGAAATTTATTCTTTCACAGTTTAGGAGGCTATAAGTCTGAATTCTCCAAGAAGGCATAAAAATTCTTAATGTATGTACAACTACCAAGTTTTTGTTAGTACGAGTCGGAATCGACTCGACGGCACTGGGTTATACAACTATCAAGAGGGCAAAATAAGCAAGAAAAAAAAAAAGCAGAGAAAAATAGACAAATCCACTACTACACATGGAGACTTGAACACCCCCTCATTAGTAATTGACAGATAAAGCAGGAAGAAGATCAGGAAAGGTACAGTTGAACTGAACAACACCATCAATCACTTATAGGCTACTCCATTCAACAATGGAAGAATATTCTCCTCAAGTTCACATGCTACATTTGTTACTGGAGAGAATGGCCTCAGTTCTTGTCTTCGGTGTAGGAAAGAATTTAAACACTGAGACAAGTAGTGCCAATCAAGCAGAGGTTTAGTAGCTAGCAGGGTGTTACTAGCGAAAGTACACTTGACCAGGGAGAGTCAAGTTGGCTACTCAGATACAGAGAGAGTTTGAGTGCCTTGATACTGTCATTTTTTTAGATATTTATACCCTTTTCTCTTACCTCCCCCTTACATCTTTCTCGTGGTGCTGCCTTCCGTTTTGTTGACTTTCTATGGGCTAAAATGCTCTGATGACTTAATGTTTAGCTGTCAAGTTAGGGACCCCTGTAGAGACCATTTCCTCTCTCTCTTTCCCAAGTGCAAACTCTCCTCCTTACACATTCACCAAGATAGGCCACATTCTGGGCCACAAAATACAACTCAACAGATTTTATAAACATAAAAATCATACAAATTATGCTCAGATCCCAGTGGAATTAAAGTAGAAACCAACAACAGAAAGAGAGTTGGAAAAAGCCAAAGAACTAATGAAGATTAAATAACACACTTAAAATATGTACGTTATGATCCCCACCCCCCAAATTAAAGAGTAAAAAAATGGATATTTTATATTCCTATGGAAAATTAAACATGGAAATAGAATATTTATGGATATGTATGCACCTAAAAATATATGATGGGACTATAACTAAGCAGAAACATAGATTCAAAGAGAAATTGATAAATCATTAAACTTCAATAGAAAAATTAAAAACAATTCTCTATGAAATCATCATGTCTATAGCACAATAAAATGTAAGCATGCTGAGTATTTAGATATCTAAATTAGTAAATACAATCTAAACCTTTATTCAAGAGGCTTGGATATACTGATGGAATATTCATTAAATACGACCATGTAGTGAGTCATAAAAGAAAAGCTCAGCTAATTGCAAGTAAGACAGGTCCTTCCCACAGTGAAATAAAAATAAACAAAAATCAGATAGTGAAAACAAAACTAAGCAAATCAAAAAGTGAAAGACAGCTTAGAAGATGATTAAATGAATAGAGTCATTATCACCATGAAGAACAAAAGGGTACATGGTGAAAGCAGTGAACTTAAAGGAATATATCTTTAATATAATACTTAAAAAAAACAAATGGATTTGAATATGAGTAAATCGGTTGTTCAATTTTGTAAACTGATAGAGGAATAAAAGAAACCAGAATTTCATATTAAAAATTATGCAGATATTAATAAAAGTGGAAAGAAATGATAAACTTGAAGAATGAAAAGAAGAAACAGAATATTTGCCTGAAAGCAACAAAATAAAGTTTTCTGACTTGCGTTCTATGTCACAGCTTGCAGCCTGCACCACCCTAAGGGCTGAGGGGTTGTGGCTGGTGGTATAAGCAAGGTTCCCCCAGTGGGGCCTTTCCAGGCACAAAATGGGGAGGGGTTGGTGAAGGGTCAGGCAGTAAAAGAAGGAGAGGAGGGATCCACAGTTAGGAAGGCAGGAAGGCCAGGGGACTGGCCTCAGCATGGTTTTACCTGGAAATGGTTGTGGATCCAGGATGACAACAGGGCAGATGCAGGGACCCCTGGACTTGGGCAAGGAGGACGCAGGACTTGGGGGGAGGCCTAGTGAGTCTACACTGGAAACATGACCCTTACCCACTGTCCCTAATGGGACCATTGCTGGGAGTAAGTGTCTCCCAGGTATGCAGGAAATTGTGCCAAGGGTGGGGCTGTGCAACTGTGGGGCCTGGAGCAGGGCAGTGAGGGGGTGGGGCCTGAACTTCCCTCTGTCCCTAACTGGGTTTTTGCTGGTCTGTCTTTCCTTTCCACAGAACTTGATTATCATTTCAACGTCTTGGAAGTCCTGAGGACCAAGAGCTCCTTCCTGAGTAATTTAGGTTGTCCTAGTAGTGGTTAAGTTAAGTGCTACAGCTGCTAACCAAAAGCTCAGCAGTTCAAATCCACCAGGCACATCTTGGAAACTCTATGGGGCAGTTCTATTCTGTTCTATAGGGTCGCTATGAGTTGGGATCGACTCGACGGCAGTGGGTTTTTATTAGGGTTAATACGGAACCCTGGTGGCGTAGTGGTTAAGTGCTACAGCTGCTAACCAAGAGGTCAACAGTTTGAATCCACCAGGTGCTCCTTGGAAACTCTATGGGGCAGTTCTACTCTGTCCTATAGGGTCTCTATGAGTCGGAATCGACTCGAGGGCACTGGGTTTATGGGTAGGGTTAATACAGAGGTCCCCAGGCTAAAGAAAATTCCACTGCAGCTTGTTTGGCCAGTCTTGCAATTTTGCATTAAAATTGTAGTTCCTTTGCTTGGCCTGCCTGGCGAGAATTCTGGCATCTGCCTGGTTTGATAAAGAATGTTGCTGATGTAACTTGTAAGAACTCCCTACTTTCAAACCTCTTAAAAATAACTTTTCCCTTCACCCTCTCCTAGCATTCTTGGTGGCAACAGCTCTGATTGCTCTCTTTCCTTGTGCAAGGAAAGAAAGGCACCTTCTACTCTCCCCCACAGTCTCTTGTTTATTGGCCAATACAAGTCACACAAGTAAAACCTGGGGTTTCCACCAGGGTAAAATCAAAATTGAAGTTGTCAAGGATTTCATTTTACTTGGATCCACAATCAACGCCCATGGAAGCAGCAGTCAAGAAATCAAACGACGCATTGCATTAGGCAAATCCACTGCAAAAGACCTCTTTAAAGTGATCAGAGGCAAAGATGTCTCTTTGAAGACTAAGGTATGCCTGACCCAAGCCTTGGTGTTTTCAATCGCCTCATATGCATTCAAAATCTGGACAATGAATAAGGAAGACAGAAGAAAAACTGACACCTTTGAACTGTGATGTTTGCAAAGAATACTGAATGTACCATAGACTGTCAAAAGAATGAACAAATCTGTCTTGGAAGAAGTACAGCCAGAATACTCTTTGGAAGCAAGGATGGTGAGACTCCGCCTCACATACTTTGGACATGTTATCAAGAAGGATCAATCGCTAGAGAAGGATATCATGCTTGGTAAAGTAGAGGGTCGGAAAAAAGAGGAAGACCCTCAGCAAGATGGATTAACACAGTGGTTGCAACAATGAGCTCAATCATAATGACTGTGAGGATAGCACAGGTCCAGGCAGTGTTTCATTCTGTTGTATATAGGGTCGCTATGGGTTGGAAGCTACTCAACAGCACCTAAAAACAACAGGGTAAAATCACCATGAAGTTACAGGAAAGCAAAAAGAAACATTTTATCTGGCATATGTTCCAAGAGACTAAAGTGGAAAATGGACAAGCATGCTGCCAGAGCTGTGTCTGCCCAAGTCCAAGGAATGTTACAGCATAATTAGTATATATTGACATTACAAATAGGTAAAATCATTAAAAGCTTCACCTTTTCACAGATTGGCTAAAAACTACTGAACCATCGTGATTCTACATTTTGAATTGCTTTTCTTAATAATCATTGACACAAATTTCAGTGATGATAGGAGAGTCTTCATTTGTCCAACAAATCTTACTACTTATTAAATGCTAATAGAAAAAGATAAGAGTGGAAAATACGTGGGTGTTTTGTAGAGCCCCGATGGCACAGTTGTTAAGAGCTAGGCTGCTAACCAGAAGTTTGGCAGTTCAGATCCACCAGCCACTCCTTGGAAACTGTATGTCCTATAGGGTCGCTATGAGTTGGGACTAACTCAACTACAATGGGTTAGGTCTGGATTTTTTTATTTTTTATTTTTGTGCTATGAGTGTTTGTTTATGTGAAAGCGTTCCTAAAAGATGTTTTCCAAGATTGTCCTAGCTATTATTTTTATACCCCCAGGCTCAGCTGATGTATCCTTGTTAGTCCAGCTTCAGCTGGGTCACATTCTTTATTTTCAAGGACAGGGAACAATGGCCCCAATTTTAACTCCTAAGTCAAGGTTCATGTTTCAAACAATTTAAGTAATAGAGTAGAGTTGTGCAGGTCACATATATCGGAAATTGAAATATTTCCCTCCTACCATGTGGAAAATTAATCATGCGCCTAAAATATATGATGGAACTACAACAAAATAGAAACATTCAAATTCAAAGAGAAATTGACAAATCATTAACCTCGCCGGAACATGGATCCTCTACCCAGCACTGGTGCCTGTGAGTGAGGGGTTTGTGAGTCAGCCATCCAGGGCTAGAAATTCAGTGAGGGTGGATGTGGGTCAGTGGCTGGAATGGGAACTTATGAGGCTCCAGTAATTATACGGGTATTTCTAGAGATGGATTTCCCAATAAACAAGGTAAACATGTGCTTAGGACCTCAACAAAACAGACAGGAGAAGAGACGTGGGCCAACTGGGAACCTTGCTCTCAGGGGGCTTCATGTCTAATTTGTTAATTGTTTAAGATTTTTGGTAAAGCAAAAAAAAAAAAATCTGGTTGGGGGGAAGGACTGCTTTGGGGAGGGGGCCCTTTCTGCCTCCCCAGTCCCTCCAGAGTTTTGGAAGAGCAGCAGACAAAGCCTCACAAGGAGGAGGCCTGACATGTGGGGCACAGAGCCCGAGGAGTGGGGCAAGCTCAAGTATGTCAGAGCTTCCTGGGTGTCTTCTGCAGGGAGGGTGCTGGGTAAAGGATTCATGCCACCTCTGCCCCGCTGCTCTTGGACCCTGGAATCCAGAGCAGGCACCTAGGTCAGACACCTAGATGCAAGACAGCCAGTACACAAGCCCCCAGGCAGGTGGCTCAGAGGAAGCAGAGCAGCAGTGGGCCCCCGGTGGCCCATAGGCCCGGACGCATCCAGGGTTCAGGCCATTCAGGGCTTCCAGTCAGATGCTGACAATTCTCCCCACTCCTACGTACGATCCAATCCAGAAAAGACCTGGAACACCCACACGATCATCTCCATAGATGCAAAAAAGGCATTTAGCAAAATTCAACACCCTTTCATGATTTAATTAACAAAACAAAACAAAAAACACTGAACATGATAGGAGTGGGAGGGAGATAGGAAAACTTTTAAAGAGGATTAAGGACATTTTATGAAACGCGCACAGCTAGCATCAAACTCAGAGCAGAAAGACTGAGAGTTTTTTCATGAAGTTCAAGAACAAGGCAGAGATGCTGCTCACTCTCATCACTGCTAGTTAACATCCTTCTGCAAGTCCTAGTCAGAGCTATTAGGCTAGCTAGGGGTAAATCAAGTAAATAGATAGATAATAAATAAATAGAAAGATGATAGATAGATAGATAGATAGGTAGGTAGGTAGGTAGATAGATAGTAGGTAGGATAAGAAGAGATAAAATACAACTTTAAAAAAGAAGGTATGGAATCTCCATCAGAAGGGGGAAGTACAATGATCCTTTTTCGCAGACATGTTCCTATATGTAGAATGAGCAAGGGGAAAGGGAATGAAGGAAACATGTCCAGTGACAATAGAATCTAAAAGAAGAAAGTACCTAGGAAGAAATGTCACTGGGAAGGTGAAAGCCTTGTACACAGAAAACTCTAGAGCACGACAAAAAGAAATGAATAAGGAAGACCGAAGAAGAATTGATGTCTTTGAATCCTGGAGTTGGCAAAGAATATTGAATATACCATGAACTGCCAGAAGAATGACCAAATCTGTCTTGGAAGATGTACAGCCAGAATGCTTCTTAGCAGCAAGGATGGTGAGATTTCGTCTCAGGTAGTTTGGACAGGTTATCAGGAAGGACCAGTCCCAGGAGAAGGACGTCATGCTTGGTAAAGTAGTGGGTCAGTGAAAAAGAAGAAGATCCCTGTTTAGGCTGGGTTCTCTAGAGAAGGAAAACCAGTGAAGCATAAAAATATATACATAGAGAGATTTATATGAAGGAAATGGCTTACATGGTTGTACAGGCTGGAAAGTCCTAAGTCCGTGGGTCAGACTGGAGACTTCTCCTGACTCAGGTAGATATAGGGCTTGCAAACCCAAGATTGGCAGGTCAGACAGCAGGCCACTGGCTCACAGGCTGTGGAGACAGATGAACTGCAAGATCAGCAGGTAAGCTCCTAGCTCAAGTCCCAAGAACTGTAGGTCAGATGAACAGGAGGCAGCTGCAGGATCCAGAGTGAGCAAAAGCCAATGAACTTTGCCAGAAAATCCACCTATATTAGATGCAGGCTACTTCCCTAAGGAAAATCCCTTTCAACTGATTGGCTGCTCAGAACAGATCTCATCATGGAGTTGATTACACCATTACATAGATACCAAACTACATTATAACTGCCAAACCACTGGGAATCATGGCCCAGCCAAGTTGACACACAACCTTAACCATCACAATTAACTTGTCAACTTGGCACCTGTACATATCTCCAAATAAAGGCAACAATAAAGTCATACTTGTGCCTAACATGATACAACTAACGTGTGTAGAACCAAAAATGCATTAGCCCTGTTTACATCTTATATTTTTAAGTGGAGAAAACAAAAATATTTGATGCACACATACAGGGAAGAAATACTCATAACAATTATGGTCAGGTGGTTGTAGCTAGTATTTAGAACTACCTTTTTCTATCACCCATTCTGTATTCCCCTTACCCTCAAAAACCACCTCAGCTGGCTCTTTCCCTCTTGAGGTGACCCCAACCTTCGCTGCTGAAGGGTCTGTGCCATTAGTAGTCATGTTGGAATTGGATTGCTGTAGTTTTCCATTGACTTTAATGACAGAACATGGTAGTACTAAAAGACATCTTGTATTAAAGACGTACTCCATTCTGTAATATAAATATGATTTCCTCTTGGTAGTCAGGATGAATCACATCAGCCTATACAGTAACTCCGTCCTTTGCCTGCTGATCTAGAGGCATAAGAAGCCCAAAGCGTCTGTCATGGATTGAATTGTCTTCCCCCAAAATAGGTGTTAACTTGGTTAGGCCATGATTCCCAGTATTGTGTGGTTGTCCTCCATCTTGTGATTGTAATTTTATGTTAAAGACCATTAGGGTGGGATTGTAACACCCTTACTAAGGTCACATCCCTGATGTGATGTAATGGGAATTTCTCTGGGGTGTGTCCTGTACTACCTTTTATCTTACAAGAGATAAAATAAAAGGGACGTAAGCATGTTCTTCGGACCCGGGCTTCTTGCACTGAGAAGCTCCTTGACCAGGGGAAGACTGATGACAAGGACGTTCCTCCAGAGCCAACAGAGAGAGAAAGCCTTCCCCTGGAGCCGATGCCCTGAATTTGGACTTCTACTCTACTAGACTATGTTAAAGCCATCCATTTGTGGTATTTCTGTTATAGCAGTACTAGATAGCCAAGACAGTGGCCATGTTCAGTTTGTGTCTCATGGTGGGAGCATTCCTCCCATTTAGGCTAAGACCTCTAGACTTTCAGAGTATAGGGTTGAGAGGACAGGAAGCAAAAATTTTATAAGTGGGTGACTAGAGGTAATAGTGAGTGGTGCTGTTCCATTTTCCACCCCTTGATTCCTGGACCTATGAATCCTGGCTATGGGAGAAACAGCAGTATATATTGGATGCTGATTTAAAGCATAGACAGCCTCCTGGAGAATGTTGCCCCAACTAAGCAAGGTATTACCACCTAGCTGGTTTTGCGTCTTTAGAACTGTGTCTTTATGAGGCCAATCCACTGTTCTGTCAAGCCAGCTGCTTCAGGATGATGGGGAACAGGGTAAAGCCAGTGAATTCCATAAGCATGGGCCCACTGCCACACTTCATTTTCTGTGAAGTGAGTTCCTTGACCCAAGGTGATGCTGTGTGGGATACCGTAATGGTGGATAAGACATTCTTTAAGTCCATAGATGGTAGTTCTGGCAGAAGCGATCTGTATCCAGAGTAAGTGTCTTTTCCAGTAAGAACAAAATACTACCGTTTTCATGATGGAAGCAGACCAGTGTAATCAAACTGCCACTAGGTTGCTGGCTGATCACCTCAAGGAATCGTCCCATATCATGGATTCAGCGTTTGTCTCTGCTGCTGGAAGTTTGGGCACTCAGCAGTGGCAATAGCAAAGTTGGCCTTGGTGAGTGAAAGTCCTTCTTGCTGAGTCCATGTGTAACCTTCATCCCTGCCACCATGGCCACTTTGTTCATGAGCCCATTGAGCAATGACAGGAGTGGCTTGGAAAAGAGGATGGCTGATTTCCACAGAACGTGTCATGCTATCTACTTGATTGTTAAAATCCTCCCCTGCTGAGGTCACACTTTGGTGAGCATTCACATGGGACACAAGTATCTTTACTTCTTTGGCCCATTCAGAGAGGTCTATCCACATCTCTTCCCCACCCCTCCATTTTACCAGTTTTCCAATCATGTTCCTTCCAAGTCCCTGACCATCCAGCCAAATCATCGGCCACAGCCCACGAATCAGTATACAATTGCGCATCTGGCCATTTCTCCTTCCAATCGAAGTGAACAACCAGGTGCACTGCTCGTAGTTCTGCCCATTGTGAAGATTTCCCTTCACTACTGTCCTTCAGGGAGATTCTAGAAAGGGGCTGTAGTGCTGCTGCTGTCCACTCTTGAGTGGTGCCTACATATCTCACAGAACTATCTGTCATCCAGGCACGAGTTTTCTCTTCCTCAGTCAACTACTAATCACAAGAAATTCCCCATGAAGCCATAGATGCAGACTAGGAGAGAGCAGATAATGTGACAGAAGTGGAGACCATGAGTGTTTGGGTCACTTCCTCATGCAACTTGTGCCTTCAGGCTCTGCTTGGGCCCAATCTCCTATATACCACTTCCATTTAAAGGAGAAGTGCTGCTGTGCAAGTCCAACTTTATGACTCTGTGGATCAGACAACACCCAGTTCATGACGAGTGTCTCAGACCACACGGAGACTGGCGTCCCATGGTTAAGTGTTCAGTCTCCACCCAGTAACAAGCCAAAAGCTTTTTCTCAAAAGGAGAGTTGTTACCTGCAGAGGATGGCAGGGCTTTGCTCCAAAATCCTAAGGGTCTGTGCTGTGACTCATTGATAGGGGCCTGCCCAAAACTCCAAATGGCGTCTCTACCTGCCACTTACACTTCAAGCACTACTGGATCAGCCACATGATATGGCCCAATGGGCAGAGGTGCTTGCATGGCAGCCCGAACCTGTTGCAGAGCCTTCTTTTTCTGGGCCCCACTCAAAACCAGCAGCTTTTTGAGTCACTTGATAAATAGGCTGGAGTAGCACATTCAAATGAGGAATATGTTGCCTCCAAAATTCAGAGGCTTACTAGGCATTGTGCCTCTGTTTTAGTTGTAGGAGGAGCCAGATGAAATAGCTTATCTTTTACTTTAGAAGAAATATCTCGACATGCCCCACACCACTGGACCCTTAGAAATTTCACTGAGATGGAAGGTGCCTGAATTTTTGTGTCAGTGACACTCCTTCCTTACTAGATCCAAGCAGTGTAATAACCTCAGTGTGGTGTCTTTTGGAAGAGAAAGGCAATCAAGATCCCTGCCTACTAAATTATGTCATAGGGCTGGAGAGTTGATGTAGCCTTGAGGTAGGACACTGAAGATGTATTGCTGGCCTTTCCAGCTGATGGAAAACTGCTTCTGGTGTCCTTCAAAATAAGTATGAGGAAGAAGACATTAGCCAGATCAATAGCTGCATACCAGGAACCAGAGATGAATCAATTTGCTCAAGAAATGAAACTACATCTGGAACAGCAGCTGAAATTGGGTCACCACCTGGTTAAGTTTTCAATATCCACTGTCATCCTCCAATATCCATCTGTTTTTTTCCACAGGCCAAATAGGCAAGGTGAATGGGGATGTGGTGGAAATCACCCCCCTCATATTCTTCAAGTGATGGTGGCAGTGACCTCTACAATCCCTCCAGGAATGCAGTATTGCTTTTGGCTTACTATTTTCCTAGGTAAGGCAGTGCTAATGGCTTCCACTTGTCTTTTCCTACCATAATAACCCTTATCCCACTTGTCGAGGATCAAATGTGGGGGTTCTGCCAGTGCTGAGTATCTGTACTCCAATTATGCATCCTGGAACTGAGGAAATCACTACGAGATGCGTTTGAGGACCCACTGGACCTACTGTGAGACAGACATGAGCTAACTCCATTAATAACTTGACCTTCATTTGCCCCTACTCTGGTGGCAGGCCACAGTGATGTTTTGGGTCTCCTGGAATTAGTGTCATTTCAGAGCCGGTATCCAGCAATACCCCAAAAGTCTCTTTCCCCAACGAACAGTCAGGCTCATAAAAGACCTTAGATCCCTTTGGGGGAATGCTGGGAGAAAGATTAACAGTATAAGTTTTTGGTAGTGTATTGGAATTCTTCCTCAAGAGAACCTAGCCTCCCGTTAATTCAAGGGGTTGTGAGTCTGTAAACTCAGCCAAGCCTGGGAATTGATTGAGAGGCTGTGACTCTAATCTGGTGATTTGAGTTAGACTGCTGTTCACATGACCCAGAAATGATCCTCTTGTATAGATCAAGTAAATATTTAGTAGATTTCATGTTTCACTCCTAGGGACACCATGAGTAAGTAGCAATGCCATAAGTCCATATAAGTCAGATTCTTCTGATTACTGCTTTGACTCTGCTGTTCATTACCATAACCATGCTTACCTTGTCTTTGTTGATTGAGTGCCCCCACTTTGCCCCTACTACCATGGGGTCCAATCAGCCACATTATAATTAGGTGTCTTAATTCAGTTAGGGCAGTTCCGGTTGTCAAACCTGACATAAAATAGCAATTACAGCTGTCTTCAAGGATGTTGGGGATCCCTTCACAAATTTTCTCCTTACTGTTGTGGGTTAAAGGTGTGTCATCTGGACACTCCATGTGAGGGTCTGTGTGTCTAACCTGATAAATCCACTCTAGCAAGCCAATTTTCTTAATCCTTTGGACACCTTCTTCTACAATACACCAAGGCAGGTCTGGTACTTCAACTTGATTTACTGTAGATCACTCTGTAATCCATGCTTCAGTGACCCAGCCAAATAAACTATTAGATCCTTTTCTAACCCTTTGTCATGGATTGAATTATGTCCCCCCAAAATGTATCAACTTGGTTAGACCTTGATTCCCTGTATTCTGTGGTTGCCCTCCATTTTGTAATTGTAATTTTATGCTGAGAGGATTAGGGTGGAATTGTAACACCACCCTTATTCAGGTCACTTCCCTGATCTAATGTAAAGGGAGTTTCCCTGGGGTGTGGCCTGCAAGCAGAGAGTTGGGGACCTCATACTACCAAGAAAGAAGCACCAGGAGCAGAATGCACCTTTTACACCCAGGGTTCCTATGCAGAGAAGCTCCTAGTCCGGGGGAAATTTGATGAGGAAGGCCTTCCTCCAGAGCCAACAGAGAGAGAAAGCCTTCCCCTAGAGCTGACACCCTGAATTTGGACTTTTACCCTACTTTACTGTGGGTCACCACCTGGTTAAGTTTTCATTAATCCACTGTCATTCTCCTTGTTAAAATCATCCACTAGTGGTATTTCTGTTATAGTAGCACAAGATGACTAGGACACCTCTTGAGGTGAAACACTGAATGAAGAACCTGTGCTTAGTGCACCCTTATCAATAAACTTAGACTGATCCATCTTTATGTTTCTTTCACCATTATCCCACACCCTTAATAGACATTCCTACACATATTCCACATGTTTCTGCTTGTACATATTAGAAAAGTCAATCAGTTCTTTTGGAATGTAGTGTTTGTCCTCCTGGGTCACAGTTTGTAACTTCACCTTTTGTGGCTTTATAGGTCTAGAAGCCAAAACGGGTGGTGAGGATGTTCTGAGAACATTCAGCATTGTCTTGTACGGCATCTGTCTTAGGCGGTGCCCCAGGCAATGACTCTGACAGATGCTCTTTAGACACAGCTGGGTTAATCTCAACAGTTGGGGTGGAAGGGATAATTGTTTTGCCGGAAGGGTGGTTTAGCAGACAAAGATGGAATAATCTCTTCAGATGGGAGTTAGATTCAACAGAAATTAGGAGCTCAGTTTTCCCAGTTTCCTGATTATCTGCCCATATGTCCCTAAACCAAGATTCAGGGTCCATTTCTTCCCAATCAATGCCCTCACTTTAACTTTAGACACCACTTGAGTTTGGGAATTGAGTTGGCATTGTGATTCAGCCAGGCTTAGAATAAGGTTATAGGTTTGGTTTTCAGCAATATCAGCTCTTACTACAAGAAATAAGGCTTTCTTTCAAGGCGGAAGTGAAAATTTTGAGGTCATTTATGTTGTGCTTGAGTTTTGACTCTGAAGCCCTGAGCTCATCTCTTCCTTTCACCACTTTGTCTAGTAAAAGTAGGACCAACTAATCAGCTTCCTTATACTTCTCATCAGGACAAAATTGTAGAAAGGTATCAAACATGCAATCACACAGAGTCTTGCCTTCAACAATACCTGATCTATTGGTGGTGATATTTTGCGTATTTGAATTGCCACCTCATGCCATGGATTAGCAGTGCTCTCTTTACTACTAGAAGACTAAACAGACCTGAGAATCAATTTAGAAAACTCATCCTTACACAATTTCGTTTTTCTAGAACTACTCTTGGTACCAAATATCTTAGGCTGGGTTCTCTAGAGAAACAGAAACCAGTAAAGCATATAAATATATATAGAGAGAGGGAGAGATTTGTATCAAGGAAATAACTCACATGGTTGTAAAGGCTGGAACATCCCAAGTCTGTAGGTTAGGCTGGAGGCTTCTCCTGATTCATATAGCCACAGGGGCTGGTAAACTCAAGATTGGCAGGCCAGGCAGCAGGGCTCTTGTTCACAGGCTGCAAAGACAGATGAATACCAAGACCGGGCAAGACAGCAGGTAAGCTGCTAGCTCAAGTCCCCAAAACTAGAGGTCAACTAACAGGAGCCAGCTTCAGGATCCAGAGCAAGCAAAAACCCAAGAGACTTGCCAGAAAGTCCACTTATATTTGATGCAGGCTACACTCCTAAGGAAACTCCCTTTCAACAGATTGGTTATCCACAGCAGATCCCATCATGGAACTGATCACATTATCTGAAATCTCATCATGGAAATGATCACATCATCATACAACTTCTAAACTACATCATAACTGCCAAACCACTGAGAATCATGGCCCAGCCAAATTGACACACAATCTTAGCCATCACCAACATCAAAGGACATTTTCAATAAATTGAAGAGAGAACCTATAGAATGGTAGAAATGTTTGGAAATCCTATATCTAGTGATGGATTTACATCCACAATATATAAAGAACTCTTACAAGGTAAGAAGAAAAGAAACAAACAAACAAAAAACAAAACAGCAATTAAAAAATGGGTGAAGGACTTGAATAGAGAGTTCCCCAAAGTGATTGAGACTGTGGTGAAGACAGACCCATGCCCTGTAGAATGCCATCCTCTGTAGTGAAAAAGTCTATGTTCAATCAAAGGGCATGAGAAACTTGAAAAACTAAAACAAGAACACACATACACACGCACACAAAAAAACTTCTGACCCCCTGTACCTGGAAAGTACACTTGCCAATAATATTTTGGAAAATTCTGTTGAAGAAAGTTTGCAAGAAGCACTTGGATCATTTAGTTGGGGAAACTGTTGAGAACATTTCTGTCTCTCTGAAGAACATTGTGTTGAAAAATAAAGTGTTTTACAAAAGGACAATATTGTATGATCTCACTTATATGAAATATTTTTGATAGGCAAACACATAGAGACAAAAGTGATTACCAGAGGCTGGGGATGAAGGGAATGGGAGTTATTGTTACAGGAATACTGAGTTTCTGTTTGGTGCGATATAAACCTTTTGGAAATAGATAGTGGTGATTGTAGCATCAGCAATGATGTTGATCATGACAAGGTTGCCCAGGTTGCTTACCTACCCTACCTGGGTGAAGAGCTGATTAGGTCTGACTCAAAGGAGAACCTACTCCTGTAATGCAGTGGAAGTAGAGAAAATGTTTCCCTTGGTGTTTTAGTATTGGAATAGAGAAAATATATTTCTCTAGTGTTTTATAGCTGTATAAACTGTGACTAATTTCTAGTTTTTGAAACATAATTACTTGCTCTGAAATCTGTGTCATGATTGTTCCTATTAAGAAAAATAAGGTAATCAATTTTTAGTTGTTGATTAAACTATGTTCCTCTCCCAAGTAAAAAAATACACAAAACCGAGGTAGCTGAACAAAGCTTAGACCCATCTTGTGACAGAAACCAGGACCGTATGAAGAGACTTGCAGGACTCCAGGACGGCATGAAGAGACTTGCAGGACTTCAATAATAGGTCACTGTATCATCGTGTCTACCTCAAAGAAAAGCCAACATTCCTGAAAACCTCTAAACCCTGACCCTCCCTCTATAAAAATCCTCCAGTTAGTCTTCTAGGTTTAGACAGAATTTGAGAGAAATTTAACCCTCTCTTTCTTTTGTACACTGGTGTTCAATAAAGCCCTCTTGCTGCTTACCTCCTCCTGTCTCAGTACTGGCTTTGCGGCAGGTGGCTCGAATCTGTGATTTGCGGTAACACAGCCTCACCCCTTGGTTTTTCTTTCTTTTTTTTTCTTTACAATAGCATCATTTTAATAAAGATAAAAAATCATCAAAAATATTACAAAAGAAACAAAAATAACAAGGCCAAACTACACAGTTTTGATACTTCATAAGACATATTTAGATTTTTATGTAAGTTTAGTTAAACAACTATACCCAAACCAAACCCAGTGCCTTCGAGTCGATTCCGACTCATAGCAACCCTATAGGACAGAGTAGAACCGCCCCACAGAGTTTCCAAGGAGCACCTGGTGGATTTGAACTGCCGACCCTTTGGTTAGCAGCCATAGCACTTAACCACTATGCCACCAGGGTTTCCAAACAACTATACAGTAATATTCAAATAAATTTATTTGTTTCATACAAAAAAAAAAAAAAAAAAAACTCTGATACAGTAGAGTCTCACAGTGCCTATGGTAATACCAAGTTGATGCTTTGGGATTTTTTTTTTTTCCAACTGTAAAAATGGTGTGGTGACAATGGAGAAAGGCAATCATTATCAGCATCAACAGCCCAAGGCTGATTCCTCTAGGCAGAGGTCAAACATGCTTTCTCCCTCTCTCCTTTTTACCAATTCTGACACCTACCATCCCTCCCACCTCACTCTACTTCTTTGCTGGGTTCAATAATTCATTGCAATGGCCACACAGAACTCACAGACAATATTCATGATTATGAGGGTTATTAGGGAAGTGAAAGATTACAATTTAGGTTCGGGAATGCTCAGGATACAGTTCTTTGATCAGGACATCCTCTTCTCAGTCATGCACATAGGCACATCTCTCTCTGGCCCCTCCAGTTCTTGGCCCAACAGACTGGCCTCTGTCCTGCTCGGGAAAGTGTTGCAAAGCTCTTTTAGTTCTGCCAGTAAGTGCCCAGAGGCACCCCCCTCAGCCAGTAAGCCTCGTGCTCAAAGTGTTCAGCTTTCTAGCTCCGTGGGCAGGGAAGCTAGAACAGTCATCTCATGCTGCTCTCCTGATTCTTGCCGTCACTTGTTGCCATCTTGTGCTGTTTTCCATATTATAGCTCCTCTGTCTCCTGGGTCTAGGAGGTTATGAGCACAGGGATTCTGGGTCCAAAGGACACGAACTGATTCCATCTCTTCTTGGTGGTAGTCTGGTTCCCTCTTTGCTCTGGAATTGACTCTCTTTTAAACCTAGTGAGATGGCAAAACTGAACAATCCCTTTGTTAGGGTTCCATACACCGTATTTTCCATGTACCTTGTTGTTAGCAAGCTATCCAATCCTCTTGGTGAGCCACAAGCACCTCATTTGTGTAATTCCACCCAGTCTTTTGCTGGGAGTTACAAGACCATGGTGAGAAAGCCCATATGTCTTAGGCTGGGTTCTCTAGAGAAGTGAAAGTAGTGAAGTGTATATATACGCACATATATATAAACTATATATGTGTGTATATATACAGACAGAGAGACAGAAAGAGAGATTTCTCAAGGAAATGGCTCACACAGTTGTAAAGGCTGGTAAGTCCCAAGTCTGTGCTTCAGTTATCAGCCTGGAGGCTTCTCCAGACTCACGTAGCTGCAGGGCCTGACGAAGCCAAGATTGGCAGGCCAGGTAGCAGACTGCTGGCTCACAGGCTGCAGAGGCTGAAGACTCTCAAGACTGGCAGGGAATACAACAGGCAGCTGGCTCAAGTCCGAAGAACTGGAGATCAGATGATGATGAGCTGGATGCATGATTCTAAGTGAGCAAATTATAGTTTGGAACCTCAGTATGAATGTACTGTTTTGTAATTAAGAAAAGATAGAAGAGAGGGGACGGGCAGGATCAAGTAAGGGGAGGTAGACATGTAATGAGTCAATGCAATGACAGTCCCAGGTATGGAAGTCAAAGAGATCTTAGGATCTCTTGGGGGCACACAGTAGGCAGTGTCCTACTTCCAGAGAAATGCAGGGAAGGCTTCATGGAGGTGGTCCCCAGGTTGAGACTTAATAGATGGACAGTGTAGTCAAGTGAGGACTCAGAACTCCAGAAAAGAGACCAGAGCGAGCAGAGGCACTGATGTGTGGCCCAGCTGGGCACTCTTGGGGGCTTGCTAGGGGCAAGGCTGGTAAAGGCATAGAGGTGGTGGTGAGGGCAGGGCAAGATGACTATGATGAGGTTCCACAGAGGCCCCTTTAGGAAGGCCTCATCTTCCCTCCCAAAGGGCATGGCCTTTTTGCAGGTGATAGGGAGTCCCAGAGGGTTTAAGCTGGGTAAAGACAGGCTCAATTCCTTGTGGATGAACACTCACTTCCACACAGAGGATGGAGCAGAGAGGCAGAGGTGGAGGTAGCTGGGGAACCAATAAGGGGGCTACTGCACTTCTCAGGCAAGGGTTTGAACTATGCCAGGGCTTTGGGCCTGGGAGATGTTAGATAAGGTAAGTGGTTGGGAGGTAAAATTTGCAGGACTTGGTTCCCAATGGCTCTGTGGGATGCAAGGGAGGAAGTAGTCTGGTTGAGTGAAGCTGGGTGGATGGCAGTGCTACTCACAAAGATAGGAAATACAAGGTGAGGCATGTGAGGAGTTGAGTTCGAGACATGCCCAGTTTGGGCTCTAAAAACAACTTCAGAAGGTGTTTGGCTTGTAGGAAGAAGCTAGGAGAGAGAGAGAGAGACTGGAAATCAAAAGAGAGTAGAAAGTGGATGGAGCCAGGCCCTGATCTTGGGGAAGTGGAGGTTGAGTTATAGGTACAGAGATTACTATTAACCTGAATGAGCATCTCTAGGTTGAGCCTGGAGGAGAGGAAACGGGTGTGGGGGGGGGGGTGTGATATAGACACATTTGTTGGTCTGGAAGCAGGAGTCTGAGGGAGTCCACACCTGACAGACTGAAGGTTCTCAGAGGAGGCAAGCTGAGCCTAGGTCTGAGAATGGCCAAAGGGTACAAGGCCATTGTGGGGACTGGGAGAGGGAAGTGACCAAAGTCACAGAGTGAAAGACTTGCTGAGATTGAAGCAATTGCTTTTCACTCCCTGAAGGTCTTTGATAATTTTCAGCCTGGGGCATGAGGTAGGTGGGGTGGAATGGGAAAGTGAGGTGTAGGCATGTTAAAAGCCAGACTCAAGAAAGGAATGAGACTCCACTTTATTAGGCAATGTTGAGCATCAGAGCCACAGATACTAAATCTCCATTACCCTGCATCCAGGCCAATAACCTAATCTTTCATCTCAAAGAAACAGCCACAGAAAACCATTTTTGTTTCCTTAAGAGAACAAATAAGTATTTCCAGAAGGTTAAGCCAAAGTACAAGGGCTGACAAGTTGATGGGAAGAGGGGGTGGACACTTTTGATTGGTTTTGTGTCTCCCTCCTCCAGAAAGCAGCAGCTGGAGCATCAAGGCCCTCACTGAGTCATCAGTGTTTTAGGTGCTTGCTGACTCACCTTTCCCACCCCAGGGCTTCAGAAGTTGCCCTTTTGATGAAGATGATGCAGTGATGCTGACTGTGAACTCTCAACTGACTCCAGTGACTTGGTGTGGTCAGGGGTGGGGGGTGTTGGAGGCTCTGGCCAAGGCCAGCCTTATACTTCTGTTTCTACTTTGCCAACAGGGAAGAAATGAGAGTCAAATTTATGTCCAGTTATGATATTCAGTCACAGGACAACTGTATTCTCAAGGCCAGTTGTTTATCATTACGAGTAAGTGCAAGCCTGGGCCATTGCTGCAGAGAGGCAGTCAAGTCTTGCATTTTAACACCACCAGAAGCCTGAGATATTCTCCAGGCATTGGTCTCCTCATAGCGCTTGCACAAGGGCTGGAGATGCTGCCGCTGCTTCTGCTTGCTTAGCTCGGTCAGGTCAGAGACCTTGAAGAAGGCCTGGGGAAACTCCACAAGACTCCGGGGATTGATGGTGGTGACCTCACACATGTACTCCTTTGTGGTCAGTACCAGCTTGTGGTACACTACCCATTCTGGCTTTCTGTCGAAGAATGCACTGGAAGGATGGATGTAGACCACCTGCTGGTCAATCAGTGTCTGGTAACCCTCCTGTGGGTCTTTCTTGGCAGCATCCCAGAAGAATACACTGCAGACGGCCTTCTCCCCTCAGACTGTGGACTTGTCACAGGAGACCACATCCAGGGTGTGTCTGTCCTTTATGCCTAACATCTGTTTGCAGATGTCCTGGACCTGGCACAGGGAACGAACCTTCTTGTGATCCACAAGGGCTTGTTTACCCTTCGGCCCGTAGAACACGTTCTGCACAGACAGCTTGGACATGATGGTCAGCATTTCCTCACCTCATCCCAGGTGTACAGACATGATCAGCACTTTGCACAGTATTGACTGCAGAGGGAACTCTGCCATCCTGCTGCCCAGGTGAGTGAGCAGGCCCTTATTTGGAACCCCCAACATGTACAACTGCTCCATGGCTGTGATCAAAGTTTTCACTGGTGTGGCATCCGTGAAGTCAAAGGACAGCTGGTCATTGATGCCCATGGCATTGAGACAGAGCACCGTGTTTGCTAAGTTGGTTCTCTGGATCTCCGGCAGTTGGTGACCAGCATTTTGTTTGGGTAGGCATGTTCCGTGTACAGCCTGTAGCACTTCTCTGGGCCCGTTTTCCAAGCTCTGCCAGGGTGTTGCTTTGCCTGAGCCTGAGAAACAGGCATTACCATGAGCTAGTCGGCCTGTCTAGGAATTGTACATTTTCTGCTTCATGAATCCAGGGTCCACCATGTAGTAGGGTCCACATCAAAAGCGATGTCTCCACTATGTTGCTGGCAATCACAACTTTCTGCTGCCAGATGGAGCAGGTCTTCTTCTCACTGGGAAGGTTAGATTACACTGTGAGGATAATTAACTCTGGAGCATCAGGTCCTAGGGATTTCATTCATTCATATAGGATCTCACAAGCAGTGACCTGATATGAGGAAGACCAGGATATCACCTGGTGAGCCTGTTAGGTGGATCTGCATGGCAGTGATCTACCTGGGGCCCAGAAAATTTGTCTCAGGTTCCTTTGTGTACAGTATTTCAGTTTTTCCACTGGACAGGTTTAACCTGGGTTGGGGAACATGGGAGTTTCAAAAAACTACTGAAAAAAACTTCACTGCATCCAAGGTGGCTGAGGTGACAATCAGCTTCATGTCCAGCCATTTCTTTTTTTTTTAATTGTGCTTTAAGTAAAAATTTACAAATCAAGTCAATCTCTTACACAAAAATTTATATACACCTTGCTATATACTCCTCGTTCACTCATAGCAACCCTATAGGACAGAGTAAAACTGCCCCATATGGTTTCCAAGGAGCGCCTGGTGGATTCAAACTGCCGACCTTTTGGTTAGCAGCCTTAGCTCTTAGCCACTATGCTACACAGGGTCGCTAGGAGTCTGAATGGACTTGACGGCAAGGGGCTGGTTGTTCGGTTTTATGTATTCCTAGCTGTTCTCCCCCTAATAAGACAGCACACTCCTTCTCTCCACTATCTATTTTTGTGTCCATTCGGCCACCTTCTGACACCCTCTGCCCTCTCATCTCCCCTCCAGAAAGGAGCTGCCCACATAGTCTCATTGATCCAAGAAGCTTACTCTTCACCAATATCATTTCCTATCCCATAGTCCAGTCTAATCCCTGTCTGAAGAGTTGGCTTCGGGAACAGTTCCTGTCTTGGGCTAACAGAAGGTCTGGGGACCATGACGTCCGGAGTCCTTCTAGTCTCAGTCCCACCATTAAGTCTGGTCTTTTTATGAGAATTTGAGGTCTGCATCCCACTGGTCTCCTGCTCCCTCAGGGGTTCTTTGTTGTGTTCCCTGTCAGGGCAGTCATCAGTTGTAGCCAGGCACCATCTAGTTCTTCTGGTCTCAGGCTGATGTAGTCTCTGGTTTATGTGGACCTTTCGGTCTTTTAGGCTCATAATTACATTGTGTCTTCGGTGTTCTTCATTCTCCTTTGCTCCAGGTGGATTGAGACCAATTGATGCATCTTGGATGGCTGCTTGCTACCATTTAAGACCCCAGATGCTACTCTCCGAAGTGGGATGCAGAGTGTATTCTTAATAGATTTTATTGTGCCAATTGACTTTGATATCCCCTGAAACCATGGTCCCCAAACCCCCGCCCATGCTAAGCTGGCCTTCGAAGCATTCAGTTTATTCAGGCAACTTCTTTGTTTTTCATTTAGTCCAGTTGTGCTGACCTATTCCGTATTGTGTGTTGTCTTTCCCTTCACCTAAAATAGTTCTTGTCTACTATCTAATTGGTGAATACCCCCTCTCTCCCTCTCCCTCGCCTCGTAACCATCAAAGAATATTTTCTCCTCTGTTTAAACTATTTCTCAAGTTCTTATAATAGTGGTCTTATACAATATTTGTACTTTTGCAACTAATTTCACTCAGCATAATGCCTTCCAGATTCCTCCATGTTATGAAAATTTTCACAGATGCATCATTGTTCTTTATTGATGCATAGTATTCCATTGTATGAATATACCATAATTTATGTACCCATTCATCTGTTGATGGGCACCTTGGTTGCTTCCATCTTTTTGCTATTGTAAACAGTGCTGCAATGAAGATGGGTGTGCATATATCTGTTCATGTAAAGGTTCTTATTTCTCTAGGATATATTCCAAAGAGTGGGATTGCTGGGTGGTATGGTAGTTCTGTTTCCAGCTTTTTAAGAAAGCGCCAAATCGATTTTCAAAGTGGTTGTACCATTTTACATTCCCACCAGCAGTGTGTAAGTGTTCCAGTCTCTCCATAATCTCTCCAACATTATTTTGTGTTTTTTGGATTAATGCCAGCCTTGTTGGAGAGAGATGGAATCTCATTGTAGTTTTGGTTTGCGTTTTTCTAATGGCTAATGATCGTGAGCATTTCCTCATGTATCTGTTAGCTGTCTGAATATCTTTATTGAAGTACCTGTTCATATCCTTTGCCCATTTTTAAATTAGGTTGTCTTTTTGTAGTTGAGTTTTTGCAGTATCATGTAGATTTTAGAGATCTGGCCCTGATCGGAAATGTCATAGCTAAAAACTTTTTCCCAGTCTGTAGGTAATCTTTTTACTCTTTTGGTGAAGTCTTTGGATGAGCATAGGTGTTTGAGTTTTAGGAGCTCCCAGTTATCTAGTTTCTCTTCTGGAGTTTGTGCATTGTGAGTAATGTTTTGTATACTGTTTACGCCATGTATTAGGGCTCCTAACGTTGTCCCTAATTTTTTTTCCCATAATCTTTATTGTTTTAGAATTTATATTTAGGTCTTTGATCCATTTTGAGCTAGTTTTTGTGCATGGTGTGAGGTGTGGGTCTTGTTTCATTTTTTTTTTTTTTTTGCAGATAGATATCCAGCTATGCAGCACTATTTGTTAAAGAGTCTGTCTTTTTCCCAATTCATGGACTTTGGGTCTTTGTCAGATACCAATTGCTCATATGTGGATGGATTTATGTCTGGATTCTCAATTCTGTTCCATTGGTCTATGTATCTCTTGCTGTGCTACTTCCAGGCTGTTTTGACTACTTTGGAGATAAAAAAAAAAAATTTTTTTTTTTTTTTAAATCAGGTAGAGTCAGGCCTCCCACTTTGTTCTTCTTCTTCAGCAATGCTTTACTTATCCTGGGCCTCTTCCCTTCCACATGAAGTTGGTGATTTGTTTCTACATTTCACTAAAAAATGTCATTGAAATTTGGATCAGAATTACATTGTGTCTATAGATTGCTTTGGGTAGAATAATCATTTTTACAATATTAAGTCTTCCTATCCATGAGCAAGGTATGTTTTTCCATTTTTGGTTTCTCACAGGAGTGTTTTGTAGTTTTTTTGTATAGGTCTTTTACATCTCTGGTAAGATTTATTCGTAAGTATCTCATCTTCTGGGGGCTACTGTAAATGGTATTGATTTGGTGATTTCCTCTTCGATGTCCCTTTTGTTGGTGTAGAGGAATCCAACTGCTTTTGGTATCTTTGTCTTGTATCCTGATATTCTGCTGAACTCTTCTATTAGTTTCAGCATTTTTCTTGAGGATTCTTTGGGGTTTTCTGTGTATAAGATCGTGTCATCATGTCATCTGGAAATAGAGATAATTTTACTCTTCCTTACCAATCTGGATGCCCTTTATTTCTTTATCTAGCCTAATTGCTCTGGCTAGGACCTCCAGCACTATGCTGAATAAGAGTTGTGATAAAGTGCATCCCTGTCTGGCTCCCAATCTCAATGGGAATAGGTTCAGACTCTCTCCATTTAGGATGATGTTGGCTGTTGGCTTTGTATAAATGTCCTTTATTATGCTGAGGAACCTTCCTTCTATTCCTACTTTGCTGAGAGTTTTTATCATGAATAGGTGTTGAACTTTGTCAAATGCCTTTTCTGCATCAATTGATAAGATTATGTGGTTCTTGTCTTTTGTTTTATTTATATGATATTTATACAATTGTTCTAATATTGAAGCATCCCTGCATACCTGATATGAATCCCACTTGGTCATGGCGAATTATTTTGTTTAATATGTTGTTGAACTCTCTTGGCTAGGATTTTGTTGAGGATTTTTGCATCTAAGTTCATTAGGGGTATAACCAACAACAGTGTAGCTCTGTAATTTTCTTTTTTTGTGGAGTCTTTACCTGGTTTTGGTATCAGGGATATGATGGCTTCATAGAATGTGTTTGGGAGTATCCCATCTGTATCTATGCTCTGAAATACCTTTAGGAGTAGTGGTGTTACCTCTTCTCTGAGAGTTTGGTAGAACTCTGCAGTGAAACCATCAGGACCAGGGCTTTTTTTTTTTTTTTTTGCTGTTGTTCGGAGTTTTTTAATTACCTTGCAATCGCTTCTTTAGTTATGGGTTTATTTAGTTGTTCTACCTTTGTTTGTGTTAGTTTAGGTAGGTAGTGTGTTTCTAGAAATTCATCCATTTCTTCTAGGTTTTCAAATTTGTTAGAGTACAATTTTTCATAGTAATCTGATATGATTCATTTAATTTCAGTTGGGTCTATCATCCACCTCATTTCTTATTTGGGTTATTTGCTTCCTCTCCTGTATTTCTTTTGTCAGTTTGGCCAATGGTTTATCAATTTTGTTGATTTTTTCAAAGAACCAGCTTTGGATCTTAACTCTTTCAGTTGTTTTTCTGTTCTCTATTTCATTTAATTCTGCTCTCATTTTTATTACTTGCTTTCTCCTGGTGCCTGAGGGTTTCTTTTGTTGCGCACTAATTGTTCAAGTTGTAGGGATAATTCTTTGATTTGGCCTTTTCTTCTTTTTGTATGTGTGCATTTGTTGATATAAATTGACTTCTGAGGCCTGTGTTACTGTGTCCCAGAGGTTCTGATACAAAGTGTTGTCATTCTTGTTGGATTCTCTGAATTTCTTTATTCCATCGCTAGTGTCTTCTATAACCCAGTCTTTTTTGAGCAGGGTATTGTTCAGTTTCCAAGTGTTTGATTTCTTTTCCCTGCTTTTTCTGTAATCGATTTCTACCTTTATGGCCTTATGTTCAGAGAAGATGCTTTGTAATATTTCAATGTTTTGGATTCTACTAAGGCTTTCTTATGACCTAATATGTGGTCTATTCTAGAGAATGTTCCATGTGCACTAGAAAAGAAAGTATACTTGGTTGCTGTGGGGTGGAGCGTTCTGCATATGTGTACAAGGTCAAGTTGGTTGATTTTGGCATTTAGAACTTGCGTGTCTTTATTGAGCTTCTTTCTGGATGGCCTGTGCTTCACTGTAAGTGGTGTGTTGATGTCTCCTACTATAAATGTGAAGCTATCTATCTCAGTTTTCAATGCTGTTAGAGTTCTTTTTATGTATCTTGCAGCCCTGTCATTGGGTGCATAAATATTTAATATGGTTATATCCTCCTGGTATATTGTCCCTTTAATCATTATATAATGTCCTTCCTTATCTTTCGCTGTGGATTTTACTCTAATGTCTATTTTGTCAGAAATTAATATTGCCACTCCTGCTCTTTTTTGATTGTTGTTTGCTTGATATTTTTTTTTTCCTTCTTGGAGTTTTAGTTTGTGTCTCTAAGCCTATGGTGTGTCTCTTGTAGGGAGCATATAGCGGATCATGTTTTTTTAATCCATTCTGCCACTCTCTGTCTCTTTACTGGTGCATTTAGTCCATTTTCATTCTGTTTAATTACGGATAGGTATGAGTTTAGTGCCGTCATTTCGATGTGTTTTTTTTGTGTGTGTGTTGTTGAGAGTTTCTTTTTCCCACTTAATTTTTTTGTGCTATTTTATCTTTATATATTGTCTTTTCCTCTTGTTTGTTGTCATTGATTATGTTTCTGCTGAGTCTCTATTTTTTTCTTGTATTTTATTTTGATGAGCAGGATTGTTAGTCTCCTTTGTGGTTACCTTAATTCTTACCTCCTATCTTTCTAAGTTTAAAGCTAACTTTTATTTCTTTATTTCACCTTGTCTTCCTCTCCATATGAAAGATCTATGACTACACTTCTTAGGTCCCTCTTTATTGCTTTAATGTTGTCTTCTTTTACATAATGACATCGCTGTTTCCCTGTTTTGAGCATTTTTTTATCTTGATTTATTTTTGTGATTTCCCTATCCTGGTTGACATCTGGTTGCCCTGTCCTGTGCCCTAGTCTTGGGTTGCTTATCTGATATTATTGATTTTCTTACCAGAGAACTCCCTTTAGTATTTCTTGTAGTTTTGTTTTGGTTTTTACAAATTGCCTAAACTTCCATTTATCTGGAAATGTCCTAATTTTGCCTTCATATTTGAGAGACAGTTTTGCTGGATATGTGATTCTTGGCTGGGGATTTTTTTCCTTCAATGCTTTATATATGTCATCCCATTGCCTTCTTGTCTGCATGGTTTCCGCCGAGTAGTACCAGCTTATTCTGATAGACTCTCCTTTGTAGGTTACTTTTCATTTATCCATAGCCACTCTTAAAATCCTCTCTTTATATTTGGTTTTGGCAAGTTTGATTATAATATGTCTTGGTGACTTTCTTTTAAGATCTACCTCATGTGGAGTTTGATGAGCATCTTGGATACATATCTTCTCTTCTTTCATGATATCAGGGAAGCTTTCTGCCAACAAATCTTCAACAATTCTCTCTGTATTTTCTGTTATCCCTTCCTGTTCTGGTACTCCAATCAGTAATAGGTTATTTCTCTCTCTCTTTTTTTAAATACTTTTTATTGTGCTTTAAGTGAAAGTTTACAAATCAAGTCAGTCTCTCACAAGCAAACCCATATACACCTTGCTACACACTCCCAATTACTCTCCCCCTAATGAGACAGCCCACTGCCTCCCTCCACTCTCTCTGTTCGTGTCCATTTTGCAAACTTCTAACCCCCTCCATCCTTTCATCTCTCCTCCAGGCAGGAGGTGCCAACATAGTCTCAAGCGTCCACCTGATCCAAGAAGCTCACTCCTTACCAGCATCCCTCTCCAACCATTGTCCAGTGTGAAGAGTTGCTGTGGGAAAGGATCCTGTCCTGGGACAACAGAAACTCTGGGGGCCATGACCACTGGGGTCCTTCTAGTCTCAGTTAGACCATTAAGTCTGGCCTTATGAGAATTTGGGGTCTGTATCTCACTGCTCTCCTGCTCCCTTAGGGGTTCTCTATTGTGTTCCCTGTCAGGGCAGTCATCAGTTATAGCCGGGCACCATCTAGTTCTTCTAGTCTCAGGATGATGTAGTCTCTGGTTCATGTGGCCCTTGCTGTCTCTTGGGCTCATAATCACCTTGTGTCCTTGGTGTTTTTCATTCTTCTTTGATCCAGGAGGGTTGAGATCATTTGATGCATCTTAGATGGCTGCTTGCTAGTGTTGAAGACCCCAGATGCTCCTCTTCAAAGTGGGATGCAGAATGTTTTCTTAATAGATTTTATTACACCAATTGATGTAGATGTCACCTGAAACTATAGCCCCCAGATCCCTGCCCCGGCTACACTGGCCTTTGAAGCATTCAGTTTATTCACGAAACTTCTTTGCTTTTGGTTTGGTCCAGTTGTACTGACCTCCTCTGTATTGTGTGCTGGCTTTCCCTTCACCTAAAGTAGTTCTTATCTACTATCTAATTAGTGAATGCCCCTCTCCCACCCTCCCTCCTTCCCCCCTCTCGTAACCACAAAAGAATGTTTTCCTCTCAGTTTAAACTATTTCTCAAGTTCTTATAATAGTGGTCTTATACAATGTTTGTCCTTTTGCAACTGACTAATTTCACTCAGCGTAATGCCTTCCAGGTTCCTCCATGTTATGAAATGTTTCACAGATTCCTCACTGTTCTTTATCAATGCGTAGTATTCCATTGTGTGAATATATCATCATTTATTTATCCATTCATCCACTGAGGGGCACCTTGGTTGCTTCCATCTTTTTGTTATTGTAAACAGTGCTGCAGTAAACATGGTTGTGCATATATCTGTTTGTGTAAAGGCTCTTATTTCTCTAGGATATATTCCAAGGACTGGGATTGCTGGATCATATGGTAGTTCTATTTCTAGCTTTTTAAGGAAGTGCCAAATCAGTTTCCAAAGTGGTTATACCATTTGACATTCCCACCAGCAGTATATAAGTGTTCCAATCTCTCCACAGCTGCTCCAACATTTATTATTTTTTTGGATTAATGCCAGCCTTGTTGGAGTGAGATGGAATCTCATTGTAGTTTTGATCTGCATTTCTCTAATAGCTAATGATTGTGAACATTTCCTCATGTATCTGTCAAATACCAGAATGTCTTCTTTAGTGAAGTGTCTATTCATATCTTTTGCCCATTAGGTTCTAAAATCAGGTAAAGTAAGGCCTCCCACTTTGTTTTTCCTTTCCAGTAATGCCTTATTTATCTGGGCCTCTTTCCCTTCCATATGAAGTTGGTGATTTGTTTCTCCATCTCATTAAAGAATGTCGTTGGGATTTGGATCGGAATTGCATTAAATGTATAAATCGCTTTTGGTAGAATAGACTTTTTTTTTATTAACTTTTATTGAGCTTCAAGTGAACGTTTACAAATCAAGTCAGTCTGTCACACATAAGTTTATATACATCTTACTCCTTACTCCCACTTGCTCTCCCCCTAATGAGTGAGCTCTTCCAGTCTCTCCTTTCGTGACAATTTTGCCAGCTTCCATCTCTTTCTATCCTCCCATCCCCCCTCCAGACAGGAGATGCCAACACAGTCTCAAGTGTCCACCTGATATAATTAGATCACTCTTCATCAGCATCTCTCTCCTACCCTCTGTCCAGTCCCTTTCATGTCTGATGAAGATGGTTCCTGACCTGTGCCAACAGAAGGTTTGGGGACCCTGATCACCAGGGTTCCTCTAGTCAAAGTCAGACCATTAAGTCTGGTCTTTTTATAAGAATTTGGGGTCTGCATCCCACTGATCTCCTGCTCCCTCAGGGGTTCTCTATTGTGCTCCCTGTCAGGGTAGTCATCAATTGTGGCCGGGCACCAACTAGTTCTTCTGATCTCAGGATGATGTAGGTCTCTGGTTCATGTGGCCCTTTCTGTCTCTTGGGCTCTTAGTTATTGTGTGACCTTGGTGTTCTTCATTCTCCTTTGATCCAGGTGGGTTGAGACCAATTGATGCATCTTAGTCGGCCGCTTGTTAGCATTTAAGACCCCAGACGCCACATTTCAAAGTGGGATGCAGAATGTTTTCATAATAGAATTATTTTGCCAATTGACTTAGAAGTCCCCTTAAGCCATGGTTCCCAAACCCCCGCCCTTGCTCCGCTGACCTTTCAAGCATTCATTTTATCCCGGAAACTTCTTTGCTTTTGGTCCAGTCCAGTTGAGCTGACCTTCCATGTATTGAGTGTTGTCCTTCCCTTCACCTAAAGCAGTTCTTATCTACTAATTAATCAGTAAAAAACCCTCTCCCTCCCTCCCCCCCTTGTAACCACAAAAGTATGTGTTCTTCTCAGTTTATACTATTTCTCAAGATCTTATAATAGTGGTCTTATACAACATTTGACCTTTTGCCTCTGACTGATTTCGCTCAGCATAATGCCTTCCAGGTTCCTCCATGTTATGAAATGTTTCACAGATTCGTCACTGTTCTTTATCGATGTGTAGTATTCCATTGTGTGAATATACCACAATTTATTTACCCATTCATCCGTTGGTGGACACCTTGGTTGCTTCCAACTTTTTGCTATTGTGAACAGAGTTGCAATAAACATGGGTGTGCATTAGAATAGACATTTTTATAATGTTAGGTCCTCCTATCCCCGAGCAAGGTATGTTCTTTCACTTATGTCTCTTTTGATTTCTTGCAGAAGTGTACTGTAGTTTTCTTTGTATAAGTCTTTTACATCTCTGGTAAGATTTATTCCTAAGTATTTTATCTTCTTGGGGGCTACTGTAAATGGCATTGATTTGGTGATTTCCTCTTCGATGTTCTTTTTGTTGGTGTAGAGGAATCCAACTGATTTTTGTATGTTTATCTTGTATCCCGATACTCTGCTGAATTATTAGTTTCTGTAGTTTTCTTGAGGATTCCTTAGGATTTTCAGTGTATAAGATCATGTCATCTGCAAATAGAGATACTTTTACTTCTTCCTTGCTAGTCTGTATGCCCTTGATTTCTTTAACTAGCCTAATTGCTCTGGCTAGGACCTCCAAGACAATGTTGAATAAGAGCAGGGATGAAGGGCATCCTTGTCTGATTTCCGATCTCAGTGGGAATGCTTTCAAGTTCTCTCCATTTAGGGTGACGTTGGCTGTTGGCTTTGTATAAAAGCCCTTTATTATGTTAAGGAATTTTTCTTCTATTCCTATTTTGCTGAGAGTTTTTTTTCATCATGAATTGGTGTTGAACTTTGTCAAATGCCTTTTCTGCATCAGTTGATAAAATCATGTGATTCTTGTCTTCTGTTTTATTTATGTGGTGGATTACATGAATTGTTTTTCTAATATTGAACCATCCCTGCATACCTGGTATGAATCCCACTTGGTCATGTTGAATTATTTTTTTGATATGTTGTTGAATTCTATTGGCTAGAATTTTGTTGACGATTTTTGCTTCTATGTTCATGAGGGATATAAAATATATTCAATAATTATTTCGTGGTGTCTCTACCTGGTTTTGGTATCAGGGATATGGTGGCTTCATAGAATGAGTTTGGTAGTATTCCATCCTTTTCTGTGCTCTGAAATACCTTTAGTAGTAGTGGTGTTAACTCTTCTCTGAAAGTTTGTTAGAACTCTGCAGTGAAGCCGTCTGGACCAGGGCTTTTTTTTTTGTTGGGAGTTTTTTGATTACCTTTTCAATCTCTTCTTCTGTTATGGGTCTATTTATTGTTGTACCTCTGTTTGTGTTAGTTTAGGTAGGTAGTGTGTTTCTAGGAATACATCCATTTCTTCTAGGTTTTCAAATTTGTTTGAGCATAGTTTTTCATAGTAATCCTATATGATTCTTTTAATTTCAGTTGGTTCTTTTGTAATATTGCCCGTCTCATTTCTTATTCAGGTTTTTTGGTTCCTCTCCTGTTTTTCTTTTGTCAGTTTGGCCAATGGTTTATCCATTTTGTTGAATTTTTTTAAAAAACCAGCTTTTGGTCTTGTTAATTCTTTCAATTGTTTTTCTGTTTTCTATTTCATTTAGTTCCGCTCTAATTTTTATTATTTGTTTTCTTCTGGTGCCTGTGGGTTTCTTTTGTTGCTCTCTTTCTATTTGTTCAAGTTGTAGGGATAATTCTTTGATTTTGGCCCTTTCTTCTTTTTGATTCTGTGCATTTATTGATATAAATTGGCCTCTGAGCACTGCTTTTGCTGTGTCCCAGAGGTTCTGAGAGGAAGTGTTTTCATTCTCATTGGATTCTCTAAATTTCTTTACTCCATCCTTAATGTTTCTATAATCTAGTCTTTTTTTGAGCAGGGTATTGTTCAGTTTCCAAGTGTTTGATTTCTTTTCCCTGCTTTTCCTGTTATTGATTTCCACTTTTATAGCCTTATGGTCAGAGAAGATGCTTTGTAATATTTCAATGTTTTGGATTCTGCTAAGGCTGGGTTTAAGGCTTGCTTTATGACCTAATATGTGGTCTATTCTAGAGAATGTTCCATGTGCACTAGAAAAGAAAGTGTAGTTGGTTGCTGTTGGGTGGAGTGTTCTATATATGTCGACAAGGTCAAGTTGGTTGATTGTGGCCTTTAGATGTTCCACGTCTTTATTGAGCTTCTTTCTGGATGTTCTGTCCTTCACCAAAAGTGGTGTGTTGAAGTCTCCTAAGTTGGAGCTATCTCACTTTTCAATGCTGGTAGAGTTTGTTTTATGTATCTTGCAGCCCTGTCATTGGGTGCATAAATATTTAATATGGTTGTATCTTCTTGGTGTATTGTCCTTTTAATCATTATATAGTGTCCTTCCTTATCATTTACGATGGATTTAACTTTAAAGTGTATTTTGTCAGAAATTAATATTGCCACTCCTGCTCTTTTTTGATTGTTGTTTGCTTGATATATTTTTTTCCATCCTTTGAGTTTTAGTTTGTTTGTGTCTCTAAGTCTAAGGTGTGTCTCTTGTAGGCAACATACAGATGGATCTTTTCTTTAATCCATTCTGCCACTCTCTGTCTCTTTATTGGTGCATTTAGTCCATTCACATTCAGGGTAATTGTGGATAAGTATGAATTTAGTGCTAACATTTTGATGTCTTTTTGTGTATTGTTGACAGTTTCTTTTTGCCTCTTAATTTTATGTGCTGAGTAGATTTTCTTTATATATTGTCCTTTCCTCATATTTGTTGTCGTTGATTTTGTTTCTGCTGAGTCCCTATTTTTCCCTTGTATTTTATTTTGATGAGTAGGCTAGTTTGTCTCCTTTGTGGTCACCTTACTATTTACCCCTATATTCCTAAATTTAAAACTAACTTGTGTTTCTTTGTATCGCCGTATCTTCCTCTTCATATGGAAGGTGTATGATTACATTTCTTTGTCCCTCTTTATTATTTTAACGTTGTCTTCTTTTATATAATAACATCGCTGTTACCCTGTTCTGGGCTTTTTTAAAAAAATAATAATAATTTTGCTTTGTTTTTTTGGATTTCCCCGTCTGGGTTGACTTTTGGTTGCTCTGCCCAGTGTTCTAGTCTTGGGTTGATACTTGATATTATTGATTTCCTACCAAAGAACTCCCTTTAGTATTTGTTGTAGTTTTGGTTTGGTTTTTATGAATTCCCCCAACTTGTGTTTATCTGGAAATGTCTTAATTTCACCTTCATATTTAAGAGACAGTTTTGCTGGATATATGATTCTTGGCTGGCAATTAAAAAAATATGTCATCCCATTGTCTTCTTGCCTGAATGGTTTCTGCCCAGTAGTCCGAGCTTATTCTTATTGGCTCTCCTTTGTAGATGACTTTTCGTTTCTCCCTTGCTGCTCTTATAATTCTCTCTTCATCTTTGGTTTTGGCAACTTTGAGTATAATATGCCTTGGTGACTTTCTTTTCAGATCTACCTTATGTGGAGTTTGATGAGCATCTTAGATATCTTCTCATCTTTCTCAATATCAGGGAAGTTTTCTGCCAACAAAGCTTCAACAATTTTCTTTGTATTTTCTCTTATCCCTCCCTGTTCTGATACTCCAATTACTCGTAGGAGTAATTATTTCTCTTGATAGAGTCCCACATGATTCTTGGGGTTTCTTCACTTTTTAAAATTCTTTTCTCTGATTTTTCTTCGACTATATATATATATATATATATATATATATATATATTTTATATTGGTGCTAAGTGTTTTATCTTCAAACTCACTAATTCTGGCTTCCAGTTCCACGATTTTGCTCCTCTGACTTTCTGTTGAGTTTTGTAACTTTGTAATTTTATTGTTAATCTGTATTTCTCATTGCTCTTTCTGTACGGAATCTTGTGGCTTATTAGATTTTTCATTATGTTCCTGAATAAGCTTTTCAATTTCTTCAACTGCTTTATCTGTGTGTTCCTTGGTTTGTTCTGCTTATTGCATGCTGTCCTTCCTGATGTCTTGAAGAGTTCTGTATATTAGTCTTTGTATTCTGCATGTGGTAATTCCAGGATGGTACCTTCATCCAGAACATCCTTTGATTCCTTGTTTTGAGAGCTTGTTGAAGCGATTACAGTCTGATTCTTTATGTGGTTTGACATTGAATATTGTCTCATAGGCACCTATAAGTTATTGTATTAGTTTATTTTATATTTGCCTACTGTATCCTAGCTTCTTACTTTGTTTTGTTTTGATACACCCAAATGGGCTGCTTGAGCAAGGTAGCTTGATTATTTTTGTCTTTGAAGCTCTAAGTCCTGTCACCAGATGGCTAGAGCTGTTTTCAGGTACATGAGCCTAGGAATTCATTCATTCATTTTTCTTGTATGAATTCAGCTCAGGTGTCCAGGTAAAAGATCTGTCCTACAGTCTTAGAGGGGCAGGGGTGATTGGTGTAGGTACAGGTATGTGGTTGCAGCAGGGGGTCGTGCTATGAACAAGGCAGGGGGCTGACAACCATCCTCTGAGTGTCTGTGAGGAAAGTGCTTCCCTGTTCCCTAAAGCACACAGGTGGGTGGGTTCTGCAGACAGACCATGGGCACCTAATGCTTTTGGTTGTAAGGACTGGCAGGTACCAGTTATTCTCAGACCCCTGTCACAGGTGGGTGTGTGACATGAGTGTAGCCGCCAGTCCTTAGGCCCCTAATGTGGGTAGATGAGGACCCTGTTTAGTAGGTACAGCGGTGTCAGACATCAAACACCAATCTCTCCACTGCACAGCTGAAACAGTTTCAGTCTGCCAACATGTGACTGTTCTCCTGAAATAGGCCCACACAAGTCCATGCAAGAGGGAAAGGTATTCAAAGTCCACGGAGCATTTATGCCTGGACAGGAGCCGCTTCTGTCCTGAGCTCCCCAAGTTAGTGGAGCTGGCAGATTATCTTTTAACCCAATTGTGAATTTATTTCTTCTCCAAGGCTGGGAGAATGGCTCAGAGCACTCAGCAGAACCCATCTCAGGCCCAGGGAAATCAACAGCCACTGAAGCCAGCTTGGGGGCTGGAGGCATGGTAAAACTTACACAAGTAGTTAGCTTTTGCTGAGCGCGCCATTCTTCTCTGGTTCCAGAGATGCAAACAGTCTGTGCAGCCGGCTGTTTCTCCCTGAAGAAACTGTGGCTGAATGCTACCACCAGCCTGCCACAGTTGCTCCCAGGAATCATGCCTAAGGGTTCCTCTCTGCTTCTGAGCCATCTCTCCCTCGCCCTGCCACTCAGTCCGTGTTCTAAGTTTGCCTTTGATGTTCAGGGCTCCTAGCTTGTCATAAATATAATTGTTTCTCTTGTTTTTTCAGGTCTTTGTTGTAAGAGAGATCACCGGAAACATCTGACTACTCTGCCATCTTGTCTCCACCTCAGTCTGTGTTTTTTTTTAATAACAGCCATTTTTGAACCATCTTTTTCAACAACCCAAAGAACATGTCAGTGTGAACTGTTCTTTTGTGCACCTCATCCAACATGATGATGGCATACGCAGTGAGGCCAAGGGTCCATCAGAAACTCTCTGAGCAACATTCCATCTCTCACGTACTTGATGACTGCTTCAGGGCTGGTGTAGTCCTCAAGTTGAATGGCGTAGCCCACTTGTTGGCCTAAGCAACAATCAAACTCCTCTGACACTCTTTTGGCTGCCATTCTTCTGGGCCAGATACATCCAGTCTTGCCCCCGGTTTTGTTGCCTGCCTCTGCCAGGTACGGGGTGATCTGCTTTGTCTTCCTAGATCCTGTCTGTCCAATAAAAATCAGGATATGATTGCCATGGACAGCCTGGACCAGCTGCTCCTCGAGTTCATAGACGGACTGGCTCTCACTCAGCTCCAGGATTAACATCTGAGTCTTTTTCCCATAAGATGCTTTGTGGACCCCAAAGTCTTATTTCGTCCACTAGGGAATGTCATTGGACATCATCCCAATACCCCTGTTGGCAGCAATCTGCCTGCCTTCTGCATCAGGAGGAAGATCAACCCAGGGCTTGTTGAGTCCCATGGGAATAGAATCCATTTCAGCTTCCCTTTGGGTCTGCTTAAGTTCCTGCCTTTCTTTAACCAAGGCACTTTGCATCATGGCTGCTTGGGAGAGGTAGCCATCTGGGTTCTTAACAATTTTAATGGGGCTCATGTCCATACTTTGCTTGGTGTGCCTTCTCAGGAATGGAGGCTCTTTCTCAACCAGTTTGATTTCAAAGTTCTCGTCTTCATTGTCCACCTTAGGGAGAATGCTGGTATCTTCATCAAGTCTGGAAACTCTTCTTTGGAAAGGACACTGGCAGCAATCATCTGTTTCATCTCCCACTTTACTGAGTCAGAGATGTGGGTGAAGCACTTGCGCTTCAGCCAGTTATCCTCTATTTCAGGGCACTGATGAAGGACAGGTGGGTAGCTCTGTCAGGATTTCACATTGAGGTTTCCTCATTTCGTTGTTCATTTGGGCTCCAATCTTCTCTGTTCTCTTTATTCACTTCCTTTATGCTTAGGTTGGTCTTGGTCCTGCTGCAGGACAGGACTTTGACCTTGACCCTCTGGCCTTTGCTCACCACATCAGCCACATTGGCCACATGGCTGTCCTGGTGGAGGTCAGAAATGTGTAACAGTCCTTACCATCAATTCCTTAGTCCCTCCGGTTGCACAAAACACCCAAACTATATGATGCTGATAGTTTTCCCGTTGTAAATGTCCCCAGGGTTAGGCTCCTTGGGGAGAGGGCTGTCCATATGTTTATCCCACTATCTGTCCAAATTTGTATTCCCATACCGTCCTGGTCTTTGTGGTCTCTGGGGGGACTCTGACTTCTACTCCTGAGCTGATATCTATTCCTTCTCTGGGTCCTGAAATGTGACGGAAAATGGGACCTGTGTCTCCACTTATGGTCTCTTTCTTGGTCGCTTTCCCTGTCTCTGCTTCAGCTCCGATTCTTTTTCTTTGTCCTTTCCTGGTGCTCTGTATCTCTCTGCTTCTGGTCTGCTATTCCGAACATTAAGCTTCCAGTTCTTTCAGGACATCCACAGTGACTCTCACATCATCCTTGCCCAGCCTAGTTGGTAAAGGAGTAGTAAGAATTCCTTCAGCTTTTCTTTTTTGGTTTTGGGTTTAACAAAAGAATCTCTGCTAGTAGAAGTCTTTGATGGAGATCCCATGGTTTGTAGGAGACGCAGCAAGTTACTAATACGAGAGTTTGTGAATTCTGCACCATTTTTAACCAGACAGCCTTTAAAACTATCGAAGGTGGTATTTTTCTCAGCAAGACTGATCACAAATTCAGCCAGATTCTTGCCGTTGATTGTCAAGTGATTGTCCAGCTAGGTGCAAACCTTCGACAGCAAAGATAAATACTTGAGTTTGACATGTTCTTCCGCGGGGCCTGGCTCCACCCCAGTTACTTCGCCCGCCTTAGGCACAGCGACAGCAACGACTACAGCAACCTCTCTGCCTATGCACTGTTGAGCCTCAGAGGTACTCCGGCCTGGTTCCAGTTTCCACATCAAATTCTCAGATAGATGGATACTGGGAACAATTCATGGTGCAGGAAATGTCAGTCACTCTGAGGAATGTTGTCTTTCCAGGTTTTTATGTTGTTCAATGTCATGTGATTTTTACACGCTCTCAAATCCAATCAATCCAATCCAATCACATTCAATTAATGCAATAAATTTAACCCAACCTCATGTGACTTAATTAAATCACTCAGTCTGATCCCATGTAATCCATTCAATCTAAACCAATCAATCCAGGCACATTTGCTTAATCCAATTAACCTAATACAATCACAACTATCTAATTTTTTGTTTAAGATCTCTGGTAAACGGGGGAAAAAAAAGAAGCCCAGTGGTAGAGGACTGAAGCCACCTCTGGGCCACTGCCCTCAGGTGAAGGAGGCCATAGGAGGCACCACAGTCAAACATCTACAGGCAAAAGAGTTGGCCCATGGGCCTCAGGCAGCAGCTCAAGAGGAAGCAGAGGAGCTGTAGGCTGCGGATAGCCCAGATCCCCGCTTATATCCAGGGTGCAGGTCTTTCTTGGGCTTCCGTAGGGAGGTAGAGCATTCTCCCCACTGCCACGTACAACTTCATGACAGAGAGAAAAACAACCCAATCCAGAAAAGACCTGGAAGACTCACATGACGATCTCCAAAGGTGCAGAAAAGGGATTTGGCAAAATTCAACACCCTTTCCTGAATTAATTGGAAAAAAAAGGAAAAAACCACTCATCGAGATAGGAGTGGAAGGGAAATAGGAATTGTTTTTCTTTTTTTAAAGAGGATTAAGGGCATTTTATGAAAAGCCCACAGCTAGCATCATACTCAATGCAGGACGACTGAGAGCTTTTTTATGAAGATCAGGAACAAGACAGAGATGCTGTCCACTCTCACCACTGCTAGTCAACATCCTTCTGGAAGTCCTAGCCAGAGCTATTACACTAGTAGCTAGAGGGGAAATATGAAGACAGATAGATACAAATAAATAGAAACATAGATACATAGATAGATGGATGATAGATCGGATAAGAAAAGATAAGATACAATAATAAAAAAAATGAATGCACAGTATCCTCATCGGGAAGGAGGAAGTACAATTCATTTTCTCAGACAACACTTACCTATATGTAAGTGAGCAAGCTGGAAAGGGAATGAAGGGAACATGACCACTGACCAGAGAAGGTAAAAGAAGAAAATACCTAGGAAGAAATATCACCGGGAAGGTGAAAAACGTGTACACAGAAAACTCTAGACAGTGACTAAAAGAAATGAACAAGGAAGGCCGAAGAATTGGTCTTTAAATTACCGTGTTGGTATAGTGGAAAAATTAATAAGTTGCAAGAATCCATAGAGAGACAGCATGCAGAAATCCAAAAGATTAACAATAAAATTACAGAATTAGACAACGCAATAGGAAGTCAGAGGAGCAGACTCGAGCAATTAGAATGCAGAGTGGGAAATCTGGAGGACCAGGGAATTAACACCAACATAGCTGAAAAAAAACAGATAAAAGAATTAAAAAAAATGAAGAAACCCTAAGAATCATGTGGGACTCTATCAAGAAGGATAACTTGCGTGTGATTGGAGTCCCAGAACAGGGACGGAGGACAGAAAACACAGAAAGAATAGTTGAAGATCTGCTGACAGAAAACTTCCCTGACATCAGGAAAGATGAAAGGATATCTATCCAAGATGCTCATCGAACCCCATTTAAGATTGATCCAAAAAGAAAAACACCAAGACATATTATCATCAAACTTGCCAAAACCAAAGATAAAGAGAAAATTTCAAAAGCAGCCAGGGATAAAAGAAATGTCTTCTTCAAGGGAGAATCAATAAGAATAAGTTCAGACTACTCAGCAGAAACCATGCAGGCAAGAAGGCAATGGGATGACATATACAGAGCACTGAAGGAGAAAAACTGCCAGCCAAGGATCATATATCCAGCAAAACTCTCTCTGAAATATGAAGGCGAAATTAAGATATTTACAGATAAACACAAGCTTAGAGAATTTGCAAAAACCAAAGCTACAAGAAATACTAAAGGAAATTGTTTGGTCAGAAAACCAATAATATCAGATACCAGCACAACACAAGGTCACAGAACAGAACATCTTGATATCAACTCAAATAGGGAAATCACAAAAACAAATTAAGATTAATTAAAAAACAAAAGCTCAAAACAGGGAATCATTGAAGTCAATATGTAAAAGATCACAATAATCAAAAAGAGGGACTAAATACAGGTGGCATAGAACTGCCATATGGAGAGGGACACAAGGCGATATAGGACAACACAAGTTAGGTTTTTACTTAGAAAAATAGGGGTAAATATTAAGGTAACCACAAAGAGGTATAACAACTGCATAACTCAAAATAAAAGCCAAGAAAAACGTAACGATTCAGCAAACATAAAGTCAAATACTATGAAAACGAGGAACACACAATTTACAAAGAAAAACATCTCAGCACAAAAAAGTAAGTGGAAAAATGAAATTGTCAACAACACACACAAAAAAGGCATCAAAATGACAACACTAAACACTTACTTATCTATAATTACTCTGAATGTAAATGGCCTAAACGCACCAATAAAGAGACAGAGAGTCTCAGAGTGGATAAAGAAACACGATCCGTCTATATGCTGCCTACAAGAGACACACCTTAGACTTAGAGACACAAACTAAAGCTCAAAGGATGGAAAAAAATATATCAAGGAAACAATAAGCAAAAAAGAAGAGGAGTAGCAATATTAATTTCCGACAAAATAAACTTTAAACTTAAACCCACCACAAAGGATAAAGAAGGACACTACATAATGATAAAAGGGACAATTGATCAGGAAGATATAACCATATTAAATATTTATGCACCCAATGACAGGGCTGCAAGATACATAAATCAAATTTTAACAGAACTGAAAAAGTGAGATAGACACCTCCACAATTATAGTAGGAGACTTCAACACACCACTTTCGGAGAAGGACGGGACATCCAGTAAGAAGCTCAATAGAGACACGGAAGACCTAATTACAACAATCAATCAACCTGACCTCATTGACTTATACAGAACTCTCCACCCAACTGCTGCAAAGTATACTTTTTTTTCTAGCACACATGGAACATTCTCTAGAATAGACCACATATTAGGTCTTAAAACAAACCTTTCAGAATCCAACACATCGAAATATTACAAAGCATCTTCTCAGACCACAAGGCAATAAAAGTAGAAATCAATAACAGAAAAACGAGGGAAAAGAAATCAAATACTTGGAAAATGAACAATACCCTCCTGAAAAAAGACTGGGTTATAGAAGACATTAAGGAGGGAATAAGGAAATTCATAGAATGCAACGAGAATGAAAATACTTCCTATCAAAACCTCTGGGACACAGCAAAAGCAGTGCTCAGAGGCCAATTTATATCGATAAAGGCACACATACAAAAAGAAGAAAGAGCCAAAATCAGAGAACTGTCCCTACAACTTGAACAAATAGAAAGTGAGCAACAAAAGAATCCATCAGGCAGCAGAAGAAAACAAATAATAAAAATTAGAGCTTAACTAAAGGAATTAGAGAACAGAAAAACAATTGGAAGAATTAACAAAGCCAAAAGCTGGGTCTTTGAAAAAATTAACAAAATTGATAAAGCATTGGCTAGACTGACTAAAGAAATACAGGAAAGGAAACAAATAACCCAAATAAGAAACAAGAAGGGCCACATCACGACAGACCTAACTAAAATCAAAAGAATCATATCAGATTATTACGAAAAATTGTACTCTAACAAATTTGAAAACCTAGAAGAAAGGGATGAATTCCTGGAAAAACACTACCTACCTAAACTAACACAATCAGAAGTAGAACAACTAAATAGACCCATAACAAAAAAAGAGATTGAAACGGTAATCAAAAAACTCCCCCCCCAAAAAAGCCCTGGCCCAGATGGCTATACTGCAGAGTTCTACCAAACTTTCAGAGAAGAGATAACACCACTACTACTGAAGGTATTTCAAAGCATAGAAAATGACGGAATACTACCCAACTCATTCTATGAAGCCACCATCTCCCTGATACCAAAACCAGGTAAAGACATCACAAAAAAGAAAATTACAGACCTATATCCCTTATGAACATAGATGCAAAAATCCTCAACAAAATTCTAGCCAATAGAATTCAACAACATATCAAAAAATAATTCACCACGACCAAGTGGGATTTATACCGGGTATGCAACTAAAATGCAAGGCTGGTTTAATATTAGAAAAACCATTAATGTAATCCACCATATAAATAAAACAAAAGACGAAAACCACATGATCTTATCCTTTGATGCAGAAAAGGCATTTGATAAAGTCCAACACCTATTTATAATAAAAACTCTCAGCAAAATAGGAATTGAAGGAAAATTCCTCAACATAGTAAAGGGCATCTATACAAAGCCAACAGCCAACATCACTCTAAATGGAGAGAGTCTGAAAGCATTTCCCTTGAGAACGGGAACCAGACAATCACCGCTCTTATTCAACATTGTGCTAGAAGGCCTAGCCAGAGCAATTAGGCTAGACAAAGAAATAAAGGGCATCCGGATTGGCAAAGAGGAAGTAAAATTATCTCTATTTGCAGATGACATGATCTTATACACAGAAAACCCCAAGGAATCCTCCGGAAAACTACTGAAACTAATACAAGAGTTTGGCAGAGTCTCAGGTTATAAGATAAACATACAAAAATCACTTGGATTCCTCTACATCAACAAAAAGAACATCAAAGAGGAAATAACCAAATCAATACCATTCACAGTAGCCCCCAAGAAGATAAAATACTTAGGAATAAATCTTACCAAGGATGTAAAAGATCTATACAAAGAAAATTACAAAGCTCTACTACAAGAAATTAAAAAGGACATACTTAAGTGGAAAAACATACCTTGCTCATGGGTAGGAAGACTTAACATAGTAAAAATGTCTATTCTACCAAAAGCCATCTATACATACAATGCACTTCCGATCCAAATTCCAATGTCATTTTTTAAGGTGATAGAGAAACAAATCACCAACTTCATATGGAAGGGAAAGAAGCCTCGGATAAGCAAAGCATTACTGAAAAAGAAGAAAGTGGGAGGCCTCACTCTACCTGATTTCAGAACCTATTACACAGCCACAGTAGTCAAAACAGCCTGGTACTGGTACAACAACAGACACATAGACCAATGGAACAGAATTGAGAACCCAGATATAAATCCATCCACATATGGACAGCTGGTATTAGACAAAGGCCCAGTGTCAGTTAATTGGGGAAAAGATAGTCTTTTTAACAAAATGGTGCTGGCATAACTGGATATCCATTTGCAAACAAATGAAACAGGACCCATACCTCACACCATGCACAAAAACTAACTCCAAGTGGATCAAAGACCTAAACATAAAGACTAAAACGATAAAGATCATGGAAGAAAAAATAGGGACGACATTAGGAGCCCTAATACAAGGCATAAACAGAATACAAAACATTACCAAAAATGACGAAGGGAAACCAGATAACTGGGAGCTCCTAAAAATCAAACATCTATGCTCATCTAAAGACTTCACCAAAAGAGTAAAAAGAGCACCTACAGACTGGGAAAGAATTTTCAGCTATGACATCTCCGACCAGCGCCTGATCTCTAAAATCTATATGATTCTGTCAAAACTCAACCACAAAAAGACAAACAACCCAATCGAGAAGTGGGCAAAGGATATGAACACACACTTCACTAAAGAAGATATTCAGGCAGCTAACAGATACATGAGAAAATGCTCTCGATCATTAGCCATTAGAGAAATGCAAATTAAAACTACGATGAGATTCCATCTCACTCCAACAAGGCTGACATTAATCCAAAAAACACGAAATAATAAATGTTGGAGAGGCTGCGGAGAGATTGGAACTCTTATACACTGCTGGTGGGAATGTAAAATGGTACAACCACTTTGGAAATCTATCTGGCGTTATCTTAAACACTTAGAAATAGAACTACCATACAACCCAGAAATCCCACTCCTCGGAATATACCCTAGGGAAAGAAGAGTCTTTACACGAACAGATATATGCACACCCATGTTTATTGCAGCTCTGTTTACAATAGCAAAAAGCTGGAAGCAACCAAGGTGTCCATCGACGGATGAATGGTTAAATAAGTTGTGGTATATTCACACAATGGAATACTACGCATCGATAAAGAACAGTGACGAATCTGTGAAACATTTCATAACATGGAGGAACCTGGAAGGCATTATGCTGAGCGAAATTAGAGGCAAAAGGACAAATATTGTATAAGACCACTATTATAAGATCTTGAGAAATAGTATAAACTGAGAACACATACTTTTGTGGTTACGATGGGGGGAGGGCGGGAGGGTGGGAGAGTGTTTTTTACTGATTAATTAGTAGATAAGAACTACTTTAGGTGAAGGGAAAGGCAATACTCAATACATGGAAGGTCAGCTCAACTGGACTGGACCAAAAGCAAAGAAGTTTCCGGGATAAAATGAATGCTTGAAAGGTCAGAGGAGCAATGGCGGGGGTTTGGGGACCATGGTTTAAGGGGACTTCTAAATCAATTGGCAAAATAATTCTATTATGAAAACATTCTGCATCCCACTTTGAAATGTGGCGTCTGAGGTCTTAAATGCTAACAAGCGGCCGACTAAGATGCATCAATTGGTCTCAACCCACCTGGATCAAAGGAGAATGAAGAACACCAAGGTCACACGATAACTAAGAGCCCAAGAGACAGAAAAGGCCACATGTTTTTTTTTTTTTAAGAGACAGAAAAGGCCACATGAACCAGAGACCTACATCATCCTGAGACCAGAAGAACTAGTTGGTGCCCGGCCACAATCGATGACTGCCCTGACAGGGAGCACAACAGAGAACCCCTGAGGGAGCAGGAGATCAGTGGGATGCAGACCCCAAATTCTTATAAAAAGACCAGACTTAATGGTCTGACTGAGACTAGAGGAATCCCGGCGGTCATGGTTCCCAAACCTTCTGTTGGCCCAGGACAGGAACCATTACCGATGACAACTCATCAGATATGAAAGGGACTGGACAGTAGGTAGGAGAGAGATGCTGATGAAGAGTGATCTAATTATATCAGGTGGACACTTGAGACTGTGTTGGCATCTCCTGTCTGGAGGGGGGATGGGAGGATAGAGAGAGTTTGAAGCTGGCAAAATTGTCACGAAAGGAGAGACTGGAAGGGTTGACTCATTAGGGGGAGAGCAAGTGGGAGTACGGAGTAAGGTGTATATAAACATATGTGACAGTCTGACTTGATTTGTAAACATTCACTTGAAGCTCAATAAAAGTTAATAAAAAAAAAAAGAAAAAAAATTATCGTGTTGGTGAAGAATACTGAATATACTGTCAGAAAAATGAACAAATCTGTCTTAGAAGAAGTACTTCCAGAATGCTCATTAGAAGAAAAGATGGTGAGACTTCGCCTCAAGTACTTCGGACATGCTATCAAGAGGGACCAGTTCCTGGAGAGGGACATCATGCTTGGTAAAGCAGAGGGTCAGTGAAAAGAAGAAGACCCTCAATGAGATATATTGACACAGTGACTGCAACAAAGGGCTCAAACATAGCAACGATTGTGAGGATGTCACAGGACCAGGCAGTGTTTCCTTCTGTTGTACATAGGGTCGCTATGTGTTGGAACTGACTCAATGGGTCCTAACAACAGCAACAGCTAGAAGAAGTTGCACCATCACTAGCCAGAGTCTCTTACAGCTGTGACAAGATTTGAGGAAGTGCAGCATGAGGAATACTAACGACAAATCATGACCTGCTGAGGATACGGTTATTTCCTTCCAAAACAAGGTACATTTGTGATTCACCATGGGTTTTATCATTTTAAGCATCAACCTCAGACATGTATGTTGTGTAAATGAAGGTCCACCTAATCCAAAACAGCTACCCCCTTCACAGCAAATGACTTATTCTTTCTAAAACTTACTATCTGTATCTGTAAAATGGAGTCAGTAGCATCCCCTCCCTCACAAAGTTGTCATGAGTATTCCATGAGTCACATTTGGAACGCATTTAGCACAGTTCCTGGCTTGCTAAAGGTACCTGTTGCTGTTGCTGCAGGTGTTTTAATTCAGCAACATAGAAGAATGGCTTTCATGTCACCTTTCAGCAGCCATTGCAAAAACATTCTACAGCAACACTTTGCCACACAGTTCATTTAAATGAGATAAAGAAGATGAGGTGCCTAGATGTGCACCTGGCATATGGTGATGCACAAAAACAATTTGATAGGCATGAGGTTGTTTCCAGATGGGGTTATTACGAAGAAAGCTGCTTTAAACATTAGTGTACCGTTTTTGTGCGTGTGTGTGTGAACACAAATCTTCATTTCTCTAGGATAAATGTCCAGGAATGCCATTCCTGGATCACATGATAGTTGCATGTTTAGTTTTTTATGAAAGTGGCCAACTATTTTCCAGAATGTCCATACCATTTTACATTTTTATTATCAATCGATGTATGAGTGATCCAATTGTTTACATCCTCTCCAGCATTTGGATTTATCAGTCTCTTATTTTGCCATTCTGATAAATATGTAGTGGTTTCTCATTATAGTTTTATTTTGCATTTTCCTGGTAGCTAATGATGTTGAACATCTTTTTATGTGAGCTTATTTGTTGTTCGTATATCCTCTTGGGTGAAATGTCTCTTCATGTCTTTTGCACACTTTCTAATGTATATATATAAAATTAAAATTAACTGTTGAGTGTTGGGAGTTCTTCATATACCCTAGATACTAGTCCTTTTTTGGATAGGTGGCTTGCAAATATTTCCTCATAGTCTGTAGCTTCTCTTTTCATCCTTTTAACCAGGAATTTCACAGAGCAAAAGTTTTTACTTTATTTTTTTAAAAATCGCCGTGTTTATTTATAAAAAGACATATTTATTTATGTTTGCAAACAAGTTTCAAAAACAAAAGAAAACATACGTGCTTCTACTTATTAATTTTTTTCAAAATACCAACAGCCCTCATGCTGTATGAAGGTTTCTAAGGATTTATTAGAAAAATCAACACAGTTCACTCACAGTTCACCAAGACATCGCTGAACTAACATGTTTAGACAAAAACAAAAAGGAGTAAGATTCTCTTGTAGTTTGATAGTTTGATTTAATTTTATTTGCCTGAAATAAAAGAATTTCAAGCATCTTTCATTATGTAGTTGATGTCTCACATTACACAATCTACTAAATCCTGAACAAAAGGTTATAGTAAGTTTTTCAAAAATTTTAAAATTAAACAGTTATTTCAAAATCATAAAGTAGTACATGTATTTAAGAAATTAATTAGAACAGATGCCATAACTTCATTAGAACACCACTGCTCATGTTTTGTTTTTAACAAAGCATTGCTGTTATCTATTTGGCTATTAGTATTAGCAACTTATGTACAATATTTAACAAGTTAAATTGTAGGCAAAAACTTAGTACAGTTTCAATAGAAACACCTCCCCTTCCCTTTTTTCCCCCTGAAAATACAGCAGTATCTAAACACTAATTTTTCTCTTCATCCGTGAAAGTTTTTACTTTAAATGAAATCCAATTTGTCTATTTTTCCTTTTACGGATAATTTTCTTTCATATCAGGTCTAAGAACTCCTTCCAGCCCCAAATTCTGAAGACTTTTTTCTTGTTTTCTTCTAAAAGTTATATGGGTTTACATTTTACATTTAAGTCTGTGATCCATTTTGAGTTAATTTTTGTATAAGATGTGAGACTTAAGTCAAGGTTCATTTTTTACCTGTAGATGTGTAATTTTACACCATCAGTTTTTGAAAGGGCTATCTTTATTCCACCTAAGTGCTTTGCACTTTTATAAAAAATTAGTTGGGGGTGGGAGACCCAGAGCAAGGTAGTGACATCAACAGATCCACATTCTTGTCCCCCCACAAAAACACCAAAAACTCAGCAGAAACTGGCAGAAACAACTTTGTCGGAACTCTGGAAACTAGTCAGATGATTACACATTCTAAGCAAATGCTTAATTAAAAAAATGGCAATATTAACACAGTAGCAGATCATTGTTTTCCCAGGTGCTGTGCCTGACCCCATCTTGGCTCAGTGGATGTCTTAAAGCACTGGCAGCCCACAATCCCAGAGAAGGAGCCTGATCTCTGGCTTCAGAGGGAGCAGAGAAGACTTTATTCACAATTACTGTGTGTGTCTGTCCTAACCAGTCTGGGGGATGCCTAAAGGAGTGAAGCAGGCATTTGTCTCCATATGGATTGTCTCAGAGCTCATGCAGGGCAGAGGGGTGGTGGTCAATGACCAAAGGCTGTAACTACCTGTAGCTGCCTGGGGTAACAAGTGAGGGTAAAGCATACAATAAAAGCCAATGGAGAACCCCAGAAGAGAGTTTCTTTGTGAAATTAGGGCTTTCTAAAGCATCATGAATATGGTGGAATCAAGAAAGTCACACACATGCCCAGGGAAAGATAGCTGCTCATAAAATACCTGAGAATTCCCTATGTTTCCACTTCAGGCTGATGATTAAGGTCAGTGCTAACGGTTGAAGGACAGCCACTGCAAAGAGCAAATCTGCAAAGACTGGCAGAAGTTTTCAAAGAAATCTGTTTCACAACTCTAGATGAACACAGGTAAGAAACAAAACGTCAAGCATAGCGCACAACTAGGAAGGCAGTCTTTGTAAAAGCAGACTTCAGATTTGAACAAATAAGAATAAAACAGCAGACCCTGGAAAAGGGTAGAATCTGATTACCACATTATAATATTCAAACGTCCCATTATGAACAAAAAATGTAAAGGCATACAAAGAAACAGAAAAGCTTGCTTCATTCAAAAGCAAAAAACAAAATAAAGTGACAGAAACCATTCCTGTGAAAATCCAGATAATGGACCTACTAGACAAAGACTTGAAGGCAACAGTATTAAATATGCTCAAAGACCTAAAGAAAACCACCCGGAAGCAAAGGAAACCAGAAAAATGATTAATGAGCAAAATGAGAATATTAATAAAGAGATGGAAGTTATGAAAAGAAACAAAGCAGAAATACTGGAGCTGAAATGTTGAATAACTGAAATCAGAAATACACTGGAGGGGTTCAAAAACAGATTTGAGTAGAGAGAAAAAAACAATTGGTGAACCTGAAGATAGGGCAATTGAATTTATTGATTCTGGTGGTGGAGGATAATGAAGAAAACTGGACTGAGTCTAAGGGACTGGTGAGACACATACATATTATGGAAGTTCTGAAAGGAGAAGAGTGAAAGGGACAGAAAGATTAGTTGAAAAAATAATGACCAAACACATCTAAAATTTGACAAAAGGTATAAATCTACACATCCAAGGCCAATGACCTTCGAGTATAATAAACTCAAAGAGAGAATATTGAACCCATCAAGAGAAAAGAGAATTGTTGAATGCAAGTGATAATCAATAAAATTAAGCAGAGATTTCTCTTCAGAAACCACGGAAGCCAGGAGATACTGGAGTGGTATATTTAAAGGGGCCGAGGAGGCGGGTGTGAGTGGAAAGAGCTCTCAACCAATAATTCTATATTTGGCAAAATTATCCTTCAAAAATGAGATGAAATTAAGATATTTGCAGATAAATAAAAGCTGAACATGTTATACCGTTAGACCTGCTCTACAAGAACTCCTAAATGGAGTTCTTCCAGTTGAAATGAATGGACACAACAGTAACTGAAAACTGTATGAAACCAAAATACAAACTATTAGTCTCTACTCATGAGGAGCAAAAGAGTAAGAAGGCAACCAAAATCCCAGAGAAGAAACAAATCTGCAAGGCTGATAGCCTACATGAGGCACAGCCTCACTTACCTTGAGCCTAGAACTAGATGGTACCTGGCTATCACCATTCACCATTCTGACTGAGGTCACAATAGATGGCCCCATATAGAATGGGAGAAAAATGTAGAACAAAACTGAAATTCTAGAAAAAAGTCCTGACTAACTGGACCAGTTGAGACCAGAGTACTCCCTGAGACTATTGCCCTGAGACACTCTTTGAACCTTGAATAAAAACTATCCCCTGAGATCACCTTGTAGCAGAATGGCAGAGTGGCACACACAGAGAAAAAGCATACTACCTATAATAACAGTGCTCTACTAAAAAATCATGTGTATGAGACCAAAAGGTCAACATTAATTCTAAAGCAAAGATGAGAAGATAAGGGGGCAGGGAAACTAGAGTACTGGAAATGGAACATCCAGAACACAATTAAAGAGAATGTTGACACATTGTGAAAAATATAACATGTCCTAGGCTGGGTTCTCTGAGAAGCAAAACCAGTAAAGTGTGTATGTGTATAAACATATAGAGAGAGAAGAGATAGGGAAATTTACATGAAGGAAATGGCTCATGCAGTTGTAGAGGCAGGAAAGTCTCAAGTCCGTGGGTCAGGCTGAAGGCTTCTCCTTTCCCCACACAACGTGTTTGTATATGAAGAGTGAGCAAGAGGGCAAGGGAATGAAGGAAACACAACCACTAACCACAACATCTAAAAGAAGAAATTACCTAGGAAGAAATATCACCAGGAAGTTGAAACTCTCACAAACAGAAAACTAGACCACGACTAAAAGAAACAAATAAGGAAGACTGAAGAATTAATGCCTTTGAATTATGGTGATGGTGATAAATATTGAAGGTTATAGTGGTTCTACACATTGTGGTGGCAGTACAGTTAGTGGTGGCAGTTTAGGTTGTGGTGCCGTTATAGTTGGTGCTGGGAGCAGAGGTGATGGTGGCAGCTCAGGTGGTGGCAGCAGTAGAGATGTTGGTGGCAAGTAGAGGTGATGGTGGCAGTAGAGGTAGTGGCGACAATAGAGGTTATGGTGGCAGTAAAGGTGGTGATAACCACCAGTATACGTGGTGCTGGCAGTGTAGCTGGTGGTGGTAGTATAGGAGGTGTGGGCAATATAGGCAATAGTGGTAGTATAGGTGGTGCTGGCAGTAAAAGGGGTGGTGTTAGAATTGGTGTCATTTGTAGTGTAAGTGGTTGTCTTAGTCGTCTGGTGCTGCCAAAGCAGAAATACCACAGGTGGATGGTTTTAACAAAGAGAAATTTATTTTCTCACAGCCTAGTGGGTTACAAGTCCAAATTCAGGGTGTCGGCTCCAGGGGGAGTCTTTCTCTCTCTGTCGGCTATAGAGGAAGGTCTTTGTCCTCATCTTTCCCCTGATTGAGGAGCTTCTCAGGTGCAGGGACCCTGTGTCCAAAGGCTGCACTCTGCTCCTGGTGCTGCTTTCTTGGTGGTATGAAATCCCCAACTCTCTGCTTTCTTCCCTTTCCTTTTATCTCTTGAAAGTTGAAAGGTGGTGCAGGCCACACCCCAGGGAAACTCCCTTTACATTGGATCAGGGATGAGATCTGGGTAAGGGTGGTGTTACAATCCTACCCTAATCCTCTTTAACATAAAATTACAATCACAAAATGGAGGACAACCACAGACTACTGGGAATCATGGCCTAACCATGTTGATACATTTTGATACACACATTTTGGGGGGAACATAATTCAATTCATGACAGTGGTGATGTCAGTATAGGTGGTGGTGGTGGTAGTATATGTGCTGGTGACAATATAGGCAGTGTTGGCAATGTAGGTGATGACGACAATGTATGTGGTGGTGACAGTATAGGTAATGGTGGCAGTATAGGTGGTGGTGCCTAATCGGTGTGGGTAGCACTATAGGTGGTGCTGGCAGTATAGATGGTGGTTTAGGCAAAGGTTGTGGTGGCAATAGAGGTGGTGCTGGCAATAGAGGTTGTGGTGGAAGTAGAGGCAGTGGTGTCAGCACAAGTGGTATTGTCAGTAGAGGAGGTGTTGGCAATAAAGGTCGTTTTTGCAGTAGAGGTGGTTGTGGCAGTACAGGTGGTGATGGCAGTACAGGTGATAGTGGCAAATAGGTGGTAGAGGCAGTATAGGTGGTGTTGATTATATAGTTGTGGCAGTATAGTTGGCGTCAGTAGAGATGGTGGTGGCAGTAGAGGTGGCGGCAGCAATCTCAGTGTTGTTGGTAGTATAAATGATTACGGCAGTATAGATGGTGATGCCAGTATAGGTGATGGTGGCGGTACAGGTGTTAGTGGCAGTATAAGTGGTGTTGGCAATACAGGTAGTGGTGGCAGTATAAGTGCTGATGACAGTATAGATGCTGTGGTAGTATAGGTGTAGTGGCAGTATAGGTTATGGTGTTAGTATATGTGGTGGTGACAGTCTAGGTGGTGGTGGCAGTAGAAGTGGTAGTGCCAGTATAATTGGTGATGGTAGTATAAGTGGTGGAGGCAGTAGGGGTTTGGTGGCAGGGCAGGTGGTGTCATTAGAGGTGGCTGTGACGGTAGAGGTGGTGGTGGCAGTGTAGGTGTTGGCGGGAGTATAGGTGGTGGTGGCATTAGAGGTGGTGGTGCCAGGTTAGGTGGGGTGGTAGTATACATGGTGGTGATAGTATAAATGGTGGCTGTAGTATAGGTGGTAGTGGCAGTAGAGGAGATGGTGGCAGTACAAATGGTGGTGCCAGTACATGTAGAGGTCACAGTAAATGTGATTTTGGCACTATAGGTTGTGGCCATTGTAAAAAGGGGTTGTGGCAGTAGAGGTAGTGGTGGCACTAGAGGGGGTGGTGGTGGAGGTGGTGGTGGCAGTAGAGTTGGTGGTGGCAGCAGAAGAGGTGGTCAGAGCAGTATAAGTGGTGGTGGAGGTATAGGTGTGGTGGCAGCACAGGTGGTGGCAGCAGTTCTAGTGGCGGTGGCAGTTACAGTAGTTATCTTATGCTAGGTTCTCTAGAGAAGCAAAACCACTGATAATTTTGTCTCCTAGACCAGATTTACAAGAAATTCCATTACCAAATCCTGATTTAGTTCTATTTCTTGATGGGTCATTCTTTTTTTTTTTTTTTTAGCTTTTACTGAGCTTCAAGTGAATGTTTACAAATCAAGTCAGACTGTCACGTATAAGTTTATATACACCTTACTCTGTACTCCCACTTGCTCTCCCCCTAATGAGTCAGCCCTTCCAGTCTCTCCTTTCGTGACAATTTTGCCAGCTTCAAACTCTCTCTATCCTCCCATCCCCCCTCCAGACAGGAGATGCCAACACAGTCTCAAGTGTCCACCTGATATAAATAGCTCACTCTTCATCAGCATCTCTCTCCTACCCACTGTCCAGTCCCTTTCATGTCTGATGAGTTGTCATCGGTAATGGTTCCTGTCCTGGGCCAACAGAAGGTTTGGGGACCATAACCGCTGAGATTCCTCTAGTCTCAGTTAGACCATTAAGTCTGGTCTTTTTGTGAGAATTTGGGGTCTGCATCCCACTGATCTCCTGCTCCCTCAGGGGTTCTCTGTTGTGCTCCCTGTCAGGGCAGTCATCGATTGTGGCCGGGCATCAACTAGTTCTTCTGGTCTCAGGATGATGTAGGTCTCTGGTTCATGTGGCCTTTTCTGTCTCTTAAAAAAAAAAAAACATGTGGCCTTTTCTGTCTCTTGGGCTCTTAGTTATCGTGTGACCTTGGTGTTCTTCATTCTCCTTTGATCCAGGTGGGTTGAGACCAATTGATGCATCTTAGTCGGCCGCTTGTTAGCATTTAAGACCCCAGACGCCACATTTCAAAGTGGGATGCAGAATGTTTTCATAATAGAATTATTTTGCCAATTGATTTAGAAGTCCCCTTAAACCATGGTCCCCAAACCCCCGCCATTGCTCCTCTGACCTTTCAAGCATTCATTTTATCCCGGAAACTTCTTTGCTTTTGGTCCAGTCCAGTTGAGCTGACCTTCCATGTATTGAGTATTGCCTTTCCCTTCACCTAAAGTAGTTCTTATCTACTAATTAATCAGTAAAAAACACTCTCCCACCCTCCCGCCCTCCCCCCATCGTAACCACAAAAGTATGTGTTCTCAGTTTATACTATTTCTCAAGATCTTATAATAGTGGTCTTATACAATATTTGTCCTTTTGCCTCTAATTTCGCTCAGCATAATGCCTTCCAGGTTCCTCCATGTTATGAAATGTTTCACAGATTCGTCACTGTTCTTTATCGATGCGTAGTATTCCATTGTGTGAATATACCACAACTTATTTAACCATTCATCCGTCGATGGACACCTTGGTTGCTTCCAGCTTTTTGCTATTGTAAACAGAGCTGCAATAAACATGGGTGTGCATATATCTGTTCGTGTAAAGACTCTTCTTTCCCTAGGGTATATTCCGAGGAGTGGGATTTCTGGGTTGTATGGTAGTTCTATTTCTAAGTGTTTAAGATAACGCCAGATAGATTTCCAAAGTGGTTGTACCATTTTACATTCCCACCAGCAGTGTATAAGAGTTCCAATCTCTCCGCAGCCTCTCCAACATTTATTATTTCGTGTTTTTTGGATTAATGTCAGCCTTGTTGGAGTGAGATGGAATCTCATCGTAGTTTTAATTTGCATTTCTCTAATGGCTAATGATCGAGAGCATTTTCTCATGTATCTGTTAGCTGCCTGAATATCTTCTTTAGTGAAGTGTGTGTTCATATCCTTTGCCCACTTCTCGATTGGGTTGTTTGTCTTTTTGTGGTTGAGTTTTGACAGAATCATATAGATTTTAGAGATCAGGCGCTGGTCGGAGATGTCATAGCTGAAAATTCTTTCCCAGTCTGTAGGTGCTCTTTTTACTCTTTTGGTGAAGTCTTTAGATGAGCATAGGTGTTTGATTTTTAGGAGCTCCCAGTTATCTGGTTTCCCTTCGTCATTTTTGGTAATGTTTTGTATTCTGTTTATGCCTTGTATTAGGGCTCCTAATGTCGTCCCTATTTTTTCTTCCATGATCTTTATCGTTTTAGTCTTTATGTTTAGGTCTTTGATCCACTTGGAGTTAGTTTTTGTGCATGGTGTGAGGTATGGGTCCTGTTTCATTTGTTTGCAAATGGATATCCAGTTATGCCAGCACCATTTTGTTAAAAAGACTATCTTTTCCCCAATTAACTGACACTGGGCCTTTGTCTAATACCAGCTGTCCATATGTGGATGGATTTATATCTGGGTTCTCAATTCTGTTCCATTGGTCTATGTGTCTGTTGTTGTACCAGTACCAGGCTGTTTTGACTACTGTGGCTGTGTAATAGGTTCTGAAATCAGGTAGAGTGAGGCCTCCCACTTTCTTCTTTTTCAGTAATGCTTTGCTTATCCGAGGCTTCTTTCCCTTCCATATGAAGTTGGTGATTTGTTTCTCTATCACCTTAAAAAATGACATTGGAATTTGGATCGGAAGTGCATTGTATGTATAGATGGCTTTTGGTAGAATAGACATTTTTACTATGTTAAGTCTTCCTACCCATGAGCAAGGTATGTTTTTCCACTTAAGTATGTCCTTTTTAATTTCTTGTAGTAGAGCTTTGTAATTTTCTTTGTATAGATCTTTTACATCCTTGGTAAGATTTATTCCTAAGTATTTTATCTTCTTGGGGGCTACTGTGAATGGTATTGATTTGGTTATTTCCTCTTTGATGTTCTTTTTGTTGATGTAGAGGAATCCAAGTGATTTTTGTACGTTTATCTTATAACCTGAGACTCTGCCAAACTCTTGTATTAGTTTCAGTAGTTTTCCGGAGGATTCCTTGGGGTTTTCTGTGTATAAGATCATGTCATCTGCAAATAGAGATAATTTTACTTCCTCTTTGCCAATCCGGATGCCCTTTATTTCTTTGTCTAGCCTAATTGCTCTGGCTAGGCCTTCTAGCACAATGTTGAATAAGAGCGGTGATTGTCTGGTTCCCGTTCTCAAGGGAAATGCTTTCAGACTCTCTCCATTTAGAGTGATGTTGGCTGTTGGCTTTGTATAGATGCCCTTTACTATGTTGAGGAATTTTCCTTCAATTCCTATTTTGCTGAGAGTTTTTATTATAAATGGGTGTTGGACTTTATCAAATGCCTTTTCTGCATCAAAGGATAAGATCATGTGGTTTTCGTCTTTTGTTTTATTTATATGGTGGATTACATTAATGGTTTTTCTAATATTAAACCAGCCTTGCATTTTAGTTGCATACCCGGTATAAATCCCACTTGGTCGTGGTGAATTATTTTTTGATATGTTGTTGAATTCTATTGGCTAGAATTTTGTTGAGGATTTTTGCATCTATGTTCATAAGGGATATAGGTCTGTAATTTTCTTTTTTGTGATGTCTTTACCTGGTTTTGGTATCAGGGAGATGGTGGCTTCATAGAATGAGTTGGGTAGTATTCCGTCATTTTCTATGCTTTGAAATACCTTCAGTAGTAGTGGTGTTATCTCTTCCCTGAAAGTTTGGTAGAACTCTGCAGTATAGCCATCTGGGCCAGGGCTTTTTTGGGGGGGGGAGTTTTTTGATTACCGTTTCAATCTCTTTTTTTGTTATGGGTCTATTTAGTTGTTCTACTTCTGATTGTGTTAGTTTAGGTAGGTAGTGTTTTTCCAGGAATTCATCCCTTTCTTCTAGGTTTTCAAATTTGTTAGAGTACAATTTTTCGTAATAATCTGATATGATTCTTTTGATTTTAGTTAGGTCTGTCGTGATGTGGCCCTTCTTGTTTCTTATTTGGGTTATTTGTTTCCTTTCCTGTATTTCTTTAGTCAGTCTAGCCAATGCTTTATCAATTTTGTTAATTTTTTCAAAGACCCAGCTTTTGGCTTTGTTAATTCTTCCAATTGTTTTTCTGTTCTCTAATTCCTTTAGTTAAGCTCTAATTTTTATTATTTGTTTTCTTCTGCTGCCTGATGGATTCTTTTGTTGCTCACTTTCTATTTGTTCAAGTTGTAGGGACAGTTCTCTGATTTTGGCTCTTTCTTCTTTTTGTATGTGTGCCTTTATCGATATAAATTGGCCTCTGAGCACTGCTTTTGCTGTGTCCCAGAGGTTTTGATAGGAAGTATTTTCATTCTCGTTGCATTCTATGAATTTCCTTATTCCCTCCTTAATGTCTTCTATAACCCAGTCTTTTTTCAGGAGGGTATTGTTCATTTTCCAAGTATTTGATTTCTTTTCCCTCGTTTTTCTGTTATTGATTTCTACTTTTATTGCCTTGTGGTCTGAGAAGATGCTTTGTAATATTTCGATGTGTTGGATTCTGAAAGGTTTGTTTTAAGACCTAATATGTGGTCTATTCTAGAGAATGTTCCATGTGTGCTAGAAAAAAAAGTATACTTTGCAGCAGTTGGGTGGAGAGTTCTGTATAAGTCAATGAGGTCAGGTTGATTGATTGTTGTAATTAGGTCTTCCGTGTCTCTATTGAGCTTCTTACTGGATGTCCCGTCCTTCTCCGAAAGTGGTGTGTTGAAGTCTCCTACTATAATTGTGGAGGTGTCTATCTCACTTTTTCAGTTCTGTTAAAATTTGATTTATGTATCTTGCAGCCCTGTCATTGGGTGCATAAATATTTAATATGGTTATATCTTCCTGATCAATTGTCCCTTTTATCATTATGTAGTGTCCTTCTTTATCCTTTGTGGTGGGTTTAAGTTTAAAGTTTATTTTGTCGGAAATTAATATTGCTACTCCTCTTCTTTTTTGCTTATTGTTTCCTTGATATATTTTTTTCCATCCTTTGAGCTTTAGTTTGTGTCTCTAAGTCTAAGGTGTGTCTCTTGTAGGCAGCATATAGACGGATCGTGTTTCTTTATCCACTCTGAGACTCTCTGTCTCTTTATTGGTGCGTTTAGGCCATTTACATTCAGAGTAATTATAGATAAGTAAGTGTTTAGTGTTGTCATTTTGATGCCTTTTTTGTGTGTGTTGTTGACAATTTCATTTTTCCACTTACTTTTTTGTGCTGAGATGTTTTTCTTTGTAAATTGTGTGTTCCTCGTTTTCATAGTATTTGACTTTATGTTTGCTGAATCGTTACGTTTTTCTTGGCTTTTATTTTGAGTTATGCAGTTGTTATACCTCTTTGTGGTTACCTTAATATTTACCCCTATTTTTCTAAGTAAAAACCTAACTTGTGTTGTCCTATATCGCCTTGTGTCCCTCTCCATATGGCAGTTCTATGCCACCTGTATTTAGTCCCTCTTTTTGATTATTGTGATCTTTTACATATTGACTTCAATGATTCCCTGTTTTGAGCTTTTGTTTTTTAATTAATCTTAATTTGTTTTTGTGATTTCCCTATTTGAGTTGATATCAAGATGTTCTGTTCTGTGACCTTGTGTTGTGCTGGTATCTGATATTATTGGTTTTCTGACCAAACAATTTCCTTTAGTATTTCTTGTAGCTTTGGTTTTTGCAAATTCTCTAAGCTTGTGTTTATCTGTAAATATCTTAATTTCGCCTTCATATTTCAGAGAGAGTTTTGCTGGATATATGATCCTTGGCTGGCAGTTTTTCTCCTTCAGTGCTCTGTATATGTCATCCCATTGCCTTCTTGCCTGCATGGTTTCTGCTGAGTAGTCTGAACTTATTCTTATTGATTCTCCCTTGAAGAAGACATTTCTTTTATCCCTGGCTGCTTTTGAAATTTTCTCTTTATCTTTGGTTTTGGCAAGTTTGATGATAATATGTCTTGGTGTTTTTCTTTTTGGATCAATCTTAAATGGGGTTCGATGAGCATCTTGGATAGATATCCTTTCATCTTTCCTGATGTCAGGGAAGTTTTCTGTCAGCAGATCTTCAACTATTCTTTCTGTGTTTTCTGTCCTCCGTCCCTGTTCTGGGACTCCAATCACACGCAAGTTATCCTTCTTGATAGAGTCCCACATGATTCTTAGGGTTTCTTCATTTTTTTAAATTCTTTTATCTGTTTTTTTCAGCTATGTTGGTGTTAATTCCCTGGTCCTCCAGATTTCCCACTCTGCATTCTAATTACTCGAGTCTGCTCCTCTGACTTCCTATTGCGTTGTCTAATTCTGTAATTTTATTGTTAATCTTTTGGATTTCTGCATGCTGTCTCTCTATGGATTCTTGCAACTTATTAATTTTTCCACTATGTTCTTGAATAATCTTTTTGAGTTCTTCAACTGTTTTATCAGTGTGTTCCTTGGCTTTTTCTGCAGTTTGCCTTATTTCATTTCTGAGGTCATCCCTGATGTCTTGAAGCATTCTGTAAATTAGTTTTTTATATTCTGTATCTGATAATTCCAGGATTGTATCTTCATTTGGGAAAGATTTTGATTCTTTTGTTTGGGGGGTTGTAGAAGCAGTCATGGTCTGCTTCTTTATGTGGTTTGATATCAACTGTTGTCTCCGAGCCATCACTAAGATATTGTAGTGATTTATTCTATGTTTGCTCACTGAGTCTTATCTTGTTTTGTTTTCTTTCAATATACGTGGATGGGCTACTAGATTGTGCTGTCTTGATTGTTGTAGCCATTGACTTACTTATGACCTATTACCAGCTGGTTTGGGCTGTTGCCAGATATATATGCCTGAGTCTATTCACTATTCATGAGTAGAATCTGATTTGTGGTCATCAAGTGTATGCTGCACCCTAACACCTATCCACCTTGAGAAGTAGTGGTGATAGTTGTGTGCACCAGATTCTATTAGCAGCTGGGGTTCACACTCCAGGCGGGGGCAGGATGCTGACAGGCTTCCCCCAAGTGTCAGTGAGGTAGGTGTGTCTCTATTCCTAAAGCACCTTGGTGGGAGGGCTCTGCAGCTGTACCTTAGGCCCCCAATGCAAGTACCTCTACAGATTGGTAGGTGTCACCCTCCTTAGACCCCTAAGGCAGGAGGCTAGGTGGTCTGGGGGGAGCTTCAGCCTTCAGTTCCCTGTTGTGGGTCAGTTGGGGCTCTGTTGAATATGCAGAGATATCAGACCTGGGAAACTTGTTTTTCCAGTAAATACGCTAAAAAAAATGGAGTCAGATCTCTATCAGAAATGCCTTTGTATTATAATAGCCACCTTGTTCCCTGTAGGGATGAAAGCCCGAGATATGGATCACATATGCTTGGCTGGAGCCAGTTCTGGGTTTTTAGTCCAATTAGGGAAGGATTTTTGGTCCCTGGGTTTTTTGTGGTTGCTTCTCTCAGGCCAGAAGAATGGGTTAGGAAAAGACCAAAAAAGGAAAAAGAAAAGCCGCGGAGCCGTTCTCCCTCTGACTCAGGAAATTCCAATGTTAATGAAGCCACCTGGGAAGGGGAGGGGAGGGTTCAGAAAAACGGGAGAGAGTAGCACCCTGGAATATAAGCAAAGTTACTTATCTTGCTTGGGATGACTATTTTATCTGAGATTCCCGAGGGGCGTGTCACCTATGTGTGCTGGCTGGGTAGAAATTGCCCCCGAGGGTCTGGCCCGCAGAAGCCGCGGTCAGTTCCTCTGCTGCCAGTCCAAAGCCCAGCTTCAAGGTTCCTCGGCTGGGACGCTGCACTCCCGGCTCCAAAATCTGTTGCTGCCTCCCGGGGACTTCTCCTCCCGCCAGCCGCGTCACCGCGCCGCCTGCGCGGACCGGCTGGGCCCCCTCCAAGGGTTAGTTTGGGGGGTAGGGCTGGGCCCCTTGTTTGCGCCGTAACAGGATGCTGTGCTCAGCTCCCCTGTGCCCAGTCCTAAGCCCGGCGCCAAGGTTTCCTGGTTGGGACGCTGGCTCCAGGCTCCGAAAACAGTTGCTGCTTCCCCGTAGTTGTTCGTTCTCCGTCTCTGTCACTCAGGTCAACTCTTTAAATCTGTGTTTGTTGTTCAGGGTTTGTAGATTGTCATGTATGTGATCGATTCACTTGTTTTTCCGAGTCTTTGTTACAAGAGGGATCTGAGATAGCGTCTACCTAGTCAGCCATGTTGGCCCCCCGCCTTGATAGGTCATTCTTAAAGCTTGAACCTGGCAGCTCTCATTACCAGAGAGGATATGCCGTGACTACCTCAACCAAGGTCCTTGAAAGCGGTGCACTTCCTGAAGTCACTTCAGCTCAGCAAGGGGAACTAATTGCACTCAGGAAGGCTTGCAAACTAGCAGCAAATATATTTACAGACTTTACTTTCGGAGCTATTCAAGATTTTGGCATGTTATGGAAAAAAAGGGAGAGGGGTTCCTACCTTTTTCTGGGGCCTAAATTAACAATAGACCCTTAGTAGCAGCCCTCTTAGAAGCCATTTTGCTCCCCTCTGAGATTGCTGTAATTAAAATCCAGGCCCACCAACCCAAAAGAACTTCACAAAATAGAGGAAATGAAAGGAAATGACTTAGCTGACAGGGCAGCTAAACACCCTGCTTCCCAATCACCCTTTAAAGATGCTGCCCTCGTTTCATGACCATGATGATTCCACTCATGATCATGGTGAAAAGGACACCTGTAAATATGGCACCTGTAAAATGCTGCCAATCAAAATTTGACCTGAGAGAAATTTCAGAATCACTTTTTAAACACCAACAATTAGCGCCCACAGAAGAGATTAAAGAATGAACAGACAGCCTGTCATCAAGATCCAACCATCTTGCCAGAATGCTGACATACTCCTATGGTTAGAAATTACTGGCATTATAGTATAGGAATAATGACAAATGAACTAATCAGGGCTTTAGAATTCCATTGGTGGGGATATTTTTCTATTGCTGTAGACCATGTTTTTTCTCATAGTTTTAAAGATAACACCCACTTTGTTTCAATCTTGTCAATGCTCCTCACAAGATTTTAACAGTTAGTATGGTCCCTCACATTGGGGGACTGTTTGAAACGATGAACAACTTTTTAACATGCTTGTAGAGAATCTTTCTAGGCCTGGAGGAACTGCCTTAAAGGATTTATTTGAACATCAAAAATCAGCTCCACATGATGAGGTTGAAAAATGGAAGAAACGTGGTTGCTCCCAGCGTCCCACCTCTGGAATGTGGATGGGAAGCAACAAGAGCTTAGTTCTCACTAAATCTCTGCAAGCCCTTGTACGGGAGGTGTTGCATATGAATACCCATTTTGGAAGAAACAAGACAATACGGATTTTAAAGAAATACTGGTGTGAGCATTTTTATGGATCCGTTGAACAATTGGTATCCCAATGTTAGATTTCCTCTCAATTTAATTCAGGTAAACTTTATGTGATGGTTAAGACTGTTTGTCAACTTGAGCGAGTCATGATTCTCAGTGTTTTGGCAGTCGTGTGATGTTGTGGTCACTTCCCTGTTGAGATTTGTTATGTGATCACCCCCATGATGAGATCTGCTGTGAGTAGCCAATCATTTGAAGAGGAATTTCCTTGGGCATGTGGCCTGCATTGAGTGTGGGTGGATGTTCTGGCAGAGCTCGGGGGCTTTTGCTCATTCTGGATCCTGCGGCTGACTCCTATTTGTCTGACCTCTGGTTCTTGGGACTTCAGCTAGCAGGTTACTTGTGGTCTTACCTGCTGAACTTGGGATTTGTCACTCTTCACAAGCCTATGAGCAACAGCCCTGCTCTCCAACTTGCCAGACACTGTGGCTACCTAAATCAGAAGAAGCCTCTATCTTGACCCATGGGCTTGGGACATTATAGCCTCTACGATGGCATGAGCCATTTCCTTGATATAAATCTCTCCATATATACATATATTTATATGCTTTACTGGTTTTGCTTCTCTAGAGAACCCAGCCTAAGGTATCTTTTTTAAAATAATTTTTATTGTGCTTTAAGTGAAAGTTTACAAATCAAGTCAGTCTCTCACATGTAAACTTATATACACCTTACTACATACACCCATTTACTCTCCCCCTAATGAGTCAGCCCACTCCCTCCTTCCAGTCTCTCCTTTCATGACCATTTTGCCAGTTTCTAACCCCCTCTACTCTCCCATCTCCCCTCCAGACGGGAGATGCCAACATAGTCTCAAGTGTCCACCTGATGCAGGCAGCTCGCTCCTCATCAGCATCTATCTCCAACCCATTGTCCAGTCCAATCCATGTCTGATGAGTTGGCTTTGGGAAAGGTTCCTGTCCTGGGCCAACAGAAAGTTTAGGGACCATGACCGCCAGGGTACTTCTAGTCTCAGTCAGCCCATTAAGTCTGGTCTTTTTATGAGAATTTGGGGTCTGCTTCCCACTGTTCTCCTGCTCCCTCAGGGGTTCTCCATTGTGTTGCCTGTCAGGGCAGTCATCGGGTTGTGGCCAGGCACCATCTAGTTCTTCTGCTCTCAGGATGATGTAGTCTCTAGTTCATGTAGCTCTTTCTGTCTCTTGGGCTCATAATTACCTTGTGAGCTTGGTGTTCTTCATTCTCCTTTGATCCAGGTGGGTTGAGACTCATTGATGCCTCTTAGATGGCTGCTTGCTAGTGTTTAAGATCCCAGGTGCCACACTTCAGAGTGGGATGCAGAAAGTTTTCTTACTAGATTTTATTTTGCCAATTGATTTAGATGTCCCCTGAAGCCATGGTCCCCAAACCCCTTCCCCGGCTTTGCTGACCTTCGAAGCATTCAGTTTATTTGGGAAACTTCTTAGCGTTTGCTTTAGTCCAGTTGTGCTGACCTCCCCTGTATTGAGTGTTGTCCTTCTCTTCACCTAAAGTAGTTCTTATCTACTATCTAATCAGTAAATAACCCTCTCCCACCCTCCCCCCTCTCCTAACCACGAAAGAATGTTTTCTTCTCAGTTTAAACTGTTTCTCAAGATCTTATAATAGTGGTCTTATACAATATTTGTCCTTTTGCAACTGACTAATATCACTCAGCATAATGCCTTCCAGGTTCCTCCATGTTATGAAATGTTTCACGGATTCATCACTGTGCTTTATCGATGCGTAGTACTCCATTGTGTGAATATACCATCATTTATTTATCCATTCATCTATTGTTGGACACTTTGGTTGCTTCCGTCTTTTTGCTATCGTAAACAGTGCTGCAATGAACATGGGTGTGCATGTATCTGTTCATGTAAAGGCTCTTATTTCTCTAGGATATATTGCAAGGAGTGGGATTGCTCGATCATATGGTAATTCTATTTCTAGCTTCTTTTTTTAAGGAAGCGCCAAATCAATTTCCAAAGTGGTTGTACCATATTACATTCTCACCAGCAGCGTATAAGTGTTCCAGTCTCTCCACAACCTCTCCAACATTTATTATTTTGTGTTTTTTGGATTAATGCCAGCCTTGTTGGAGCGAGATGGAATCTCATAGTAGTTTTGATTTGCATTCCTCTAGTGGCTAATAATGAGCATTTCCTCATGTATCTGTTAGCTACCTGAATGTCTTCTTTGGTGAAGTGCCTGTTCTTATCCTTTACTCATTTTTAACTGGGTTATTTGACTTTTTGCAGTTGAGTTTTTGCAGTATCATGTAGATTTTAGAAATCAGACGCTGATCAGAAATGTCACAGCTAAAGCCTTTTTCCCAGTCTGTAATAAATCTGTTTACTCTTTTGGTTAAGTCTGTGAATGAGCATAGGTGTTTGATTTTTAGGAGCTCCCAGTTATCTAGTTTCTCTTCTACATTGTTAGTAATGTTCTGTATACTGTTTATGCCATGTATTAGGGCTCCTAACGTTGTCCCTATTTTTTCTTCCATGGTCTTTATCATTTTAGATTTTATATTTAGGCCTCTGATCCGTTTTGAGTTAGTTTTTGTGCGTGGTGTGAAGTATGGGTCTAAATTCATTTTTTTGTAGATGGATATCCAGTTATGTCAGCACCATTTGTTCAAGAGACTGTCTTTTCCCCATTTAACTGACTTTGGGCCTTTGTCAAATACCAGCTACTCGTATATGGATGGACATGTCTGGATTCTCAATTCTGTTCCACTGGTCTATGTATCTGTTGCTGTACCAGTACCAGGCTGTTTTGACTACTGCAGTGGTCTAATAGGTTCTAAAATCAAGTGGAGTGAGGCCTCCCATGTCGTTCTTCTTTTTCAGTAATGTTTTGCTTATCCGGGCCTCTTTCCCTTCCATAAGAATTTGGTGATTTGTTTTTCCATCTCATTCAAAAATGTCGTTGAAATTCGAATTGGAATTGCATTGTATCTATATACCGCTTTTGGTGGAATAGACATTTTTACAGCGTTAAGTCTTCCTATCCATGAGCAAAGTGTTTTTCCACTTATGTAGGTCTCTTTTGGTTTTTTGCAGGAGTGTTTTGTAGTTTTCTTTGTATAGGTCTTTTACATCTCTGGTAAGATTTATTCCTAAGTATTTTATCTTCTTGGTGGCTACTGTAAATGGTATTGATTTGGTGATTTCCTTTGTTGGTGTAGAGGAATCCAACTGATTTTGGTATGTTTATCTTGTATCCTGATACTCTGCTGAACTCTTCTATTAGTTTCAGTAGTTTTCTTGAGGATTCTTTAGGGTTTTCTGTGTATAAGATCATGTCATCTGAAAATAGGGATACTTTTACTTCTCCCTTGTTAATGTGGATGCCCTTTATTTCTTTATGTAGCCTAATTGCTCTGGCTAGGACCTCCAGCACAATGTTGAATAAGAGTGCTGATAAAGTGCATCCTTGTCTGGCTCCCGATATCAAGAGGAATGCTTTCAGACTCTCTCCATTTAGGATGATGTTGGCTGTTGGCTTTGTATAAATGTCCTTTATTATGTTGAGGAATTTCCCTTCTATTCCTATTTTGCTGAGAGTTTGGGTGTTGAACATTGTCAAATGCCTTTTCTGCATCAATTGATAAAATCATGTGGTTCTTGTTTTTTGTTTTATTTTTATGACAGATTACATTAACTGTTTTTCTAATGTTGAGCCATCCCTGTGTACCTCGTATGAATCCCACTTGGTCATGTTGAATTATTTTTTTGATAAGTTGTTGAATTCTATTGGCTAGAATTTTGTTGAGGATTTTTACATCTAAGTTCATGAGGGATAAAGCTCTCTAATTTTCTTTTCTCGTGGCGTCTTATCTGATTTTGGTATCAAGGATATGCTGGAGTCATAGAATGATTGTGGAGTATTCTGTCCCTTTCTATGCTCTGAAATACCTTTAGTAGTAGTGCCGTTAACTCTTCTCTGAAAGTTTGGTAGAACTTTGTAGTGAAGCCGCCAGGGCCAGGGCTTTTCTTTTTGTTGCTGGGAGTTTTTTGATTACCTTTTCAATCTCTTCTTTTGTTATGAGTCTATTTAGTTCTTGTACCTCTGTTCGTGTTAGTTTATGTAGGTAGTGTGTTTCTAGGAATACACCCATTTGATCTAGGTTTTCAAATTTGTTAGAGTACAGTTTTTTGGAGTAATTGGATGTAATTCTTTTAATTTCAGTGGGGTCGGTTATAATATCGCTCATCTAATTTCTTATTCAGGTTATTTGTTTCCTCTCCTGTTTTTCTTTTGTCAGTTTGGCCAATGATTTACCAATTTTGTTAATTTTTTCAAAGAACCAGCTTTTGGTCTTGTTAACATTTTCAATTGTTTTTCTGTTTCCTATTTCATTTAATTCTGCTCTAATTTTTAGTATTTGGCTTCTTCTCGTGCCTGAGGGTTTCTTTTTTTTTTTAAATAATTTTTATTGTGCTTTAAGTGAAAGTTTACAAATCAAGTCAATCTCTCACACAAAAACCCATACACAACTTGCTACTTACTCCCAATTACTTCACCCCCCACCCTCCATGAGACAGACCGCTCCCTCCTTCCACTCTCTCTTTTGGTGACCATTTTGCTAGCCCTAAGCCCCTCTACCCTCGCATCTCCCCTCCAGGCAGGAGATGCCAACATTGTCTCAAGTGTCCACCCAAACCAAGTAGCTCACACCTCACCAGCATCCCTCTCCAACTTATTATCCAGTCTAATCCATGTCTGATGAGCTGACTTCAGGGATGGTTCCTGTAGTGGGCCAACAGAAGGTCTGGGGGCCATGATCACTGGGGTCCTTCCAATCTCAGTCAGACCATTATGAGGGTTTCTTTTGTTGCTCTCTATTTGTTCAAGTTGTAGAGATAATTCTTTGATTTTGGCCCATTCCTCTTTTTGCATGTGTGCATTAATTGATATAAATTGACCTCTGAGCACTGCTTTTGCTGTGTCCCAAAGGCTCTGATATGAAGTGTTTTCATTCTCATTGGATTCTGTGAATTTATTTTATCCTCAATGTCTTCTATAACCCAGTCATTTTTGAGCAGGGTACTGTTCAGTTTCCGAGTGTTTGATTTCTTTTCCTTGCTTTTTCTGTTATTGATTTCTACTTTCATGGCCTTATGGTCAGAGAAGATGCTTTGTAATATTTCAATGTTTTCAATTCTGTTAAGGCTTGCTTTATGACCTAATATGTGGTCTATTCTAGAGAATGTTCCATGTGCACTAGAAAAGAAAGTATACTTCGCTGCTGTTGGGTAGAGTGTTCTGTATATGTCTGTGAGGTCAAGTTGGTTGATTGGAGCTTTTAGATCTTCCATGTCTTTATTGATCTTCTTTCTGGGCCTCCTGTTCTTCACCATAAGTGGTGTGTTGAAGTCTCCTAGTACAATTGTGGAGCTTTCTATCTCACTTTCAATGCTGTTAGAGTTTGTTTTATGTATTTTGCAGCCCTGTCATTGGGTGCATAAATATTTAATATGGTTATATTCCCCTGGTATATTTTCCCTTTAATCATTATATGCTCTCCTTCCTTCTACTTTGTGGTGGATTTAACTTTAAAGTCTATTTTGTCGGAAACTAATACTGCCACTCCTGCTCTTTTTTGATTGTTGTTTGCTTGATGTATTTTTTTTTTCATCCTTTGAGTTTTAGTTTGTGTCTCTAAGTTTAAGGTTTGTCTCTTGTAGGCAGCATATAGATGGATCATGTTTTTTTTTTTAATCTGTTCTGCCACTCTCTGTCTCTTTACTGGTGCATTTAGTCAATTTTCATTCAGCTTAATTATGGATAGCTATGAGAAAAAAAAATGAGTTCAGTGCTGTCATTTTGATGTCTTTTTTGTGTGTGTGGTGTTGACAGTTTCTTCTTCCCACTCAATTTTTTGTGCTGACTAGTTTATCTTTATGTATTGTCTTTTCCTCTTCTTTGTTGTTGTTGATTTTGTTTCTGCTGTGTCTCTATCTTTTTCTGTATCTTATTTTGATGAGTAGGATTGTTAGTCAGTCCTTTGTGGTTACCTTAATTCTTACCCCTATTTTTCTAAGTTTAAAGCTAACTTTTATTTCTTTATATCAACTTGTCTTCCTCTCCATATGAAAGATCTATGACTACACTTCTTAAAATTCTTAGTCCCTCTTTATTGTTTTAATGTTGTCTTCTTTTACATAATGTCATTGCTGTTTCCCTGTTTTGGGTGTTTTTTTAATCTTGATTTATTTTTTTGATTTCCCTATCTGGGTTGACATCTGGTTGCTGTGTTCTGTGTTCTAGTCTTGGGTTGCTTATCTGATATTATTAACTTTCTTACCAGAGAACTCCCTTTAGTATTTCTTGTAGTTTTGGTTTGCTTTTTACAAATTTCCTAAACTTCCATTTATCTGGAAATGTCCTAATTTTGCCTTCGTATTTGAGAGACAGTTTTGCTGGATATGTGATTTTTGGCTGGCAATTTTTTTCCTTCAATGTTTTATGTGAGTCATCCCATTGCCTTCTTGTCTGCATGGTTTCTGCCGAGTAGTCTGAACTTATTGATGCTCCTTTGTAGGTTACTTTTTGTTTATCCTTAGCCACTCTTAAAATTCTCTCTTTATCTTTGGTTTTGGCAAGTTTGATTATAATATGTCTTGATGAATTTCTTTTAAGGTCTACCTTTTGTGGAGTTCAATGAGCATCTTGAATACATATCTTCTCATCTTTCCTGATATTAGGGAAGTTTTCTGCCAACAAATCTTCAACAATTCTCTCTGTATTTTCTGTTATGCCTTCCTGCTCTGGTACTCCAAACACTCCTAGGTTATTTCTCTTGATAGTGTTCCACATGACTCTTAGGGTTTCTTCACTTTTTTAAAATTCTTTTCTCTGATTTTTCTCAAATATGTTGGTGCCACGTGTTTTATCTTCAATCTCACTAATTCTGGCTTCCACTTCCATGATTCTGCTTCTCTGCCTTTCTATTGAGTTGTCTAATTCTGTAATTTTATTGTTAATCTGCTGAATTTCTGATTGCTGCCTCTCTGTGGATTCTTGCAGCTTATTAAATTTTTCATTATGTTCTTGAATAACCTTTTTAATTTCTTCAACTGCTTTATCTGTGATCCTTGTTTTTTTCTGCATATTGCCTGCTCTCCTTCTTGATCTCATTCCTGATGTCTTGAAGAGTTCTGTATATTAATCTTTTGAATTCTGCATCTGGTAATTCCAGGAAGGCACCTTCATCCAGGAAATCCTTTGACTCTTTGTTTTGAGAGCTTGTTGAAGCAATTACCGTCTGTTTCTTTATGTGACTTGATATTGACTGTTGCTCTGAGCCATCTATAAGTATTGTATTAGTTTATTTTATGTTTGCTTACCGTATCCTGGCTTATTGCTTTGTTTTGTTTGATATGCCCAAATTGGTTGCTTGAGTGAGCTAGCCTGATTATTTTCGCCTTTGGAGGTCTGACGTCTTGTTACCAGATGGCTAGAGTTGTTATCAGATATACCGGTCTAGTAGTCCACTCACTTTTCTGTATGAATTCAGCTCAGGTGTCCAGGTAGCTGATCATCAAGTGTGTGGTACAGGCTCTGTCCTACAGCCTTAGAGGGGCAGAGTGATTGGTGTAGGTATTGATATCTGGTTGCAGCAGGGGGTCACTCTCTGAGCAAGGCAGGGCCTGAGAACAGTCCCTCAAGTGTCTGTGAAGAAAGTGTGTCCCTGTTCCCTAGAGCTTACAGGTGGGGGGGTTCTGTAGACGGACCTTGGGCACCCAGTGCTTTTAGTTGTAAGGGCTGGGAGGTACCAGTTATACTTGGGCCCCTGTGGTGGGTGGCTGGGTGACCTGAGTGTTGCTACCAGTTCTTATGCCCCTGATGTGGGTAGGTGAGGACGCTGTTTAATAGGCAAACTGCTGTCAAATTTCAAACACTGACCTCTTCACCACACAGCTGAAACGGTTGCAGGCTGCTAACAAGGTCCTATTCTCCTGAAATAAACCCACACAGGTCCATGCAGGGGGTAAATGTATTCAAAGTCCATGGACTATTTATGCCTGGACAGGAGCCACTTCAGTCCTGAGTTTCCCCAGTTCCCCCAATTAGTGGAGCTGGCAAATTATCTTTTCCTCCAATTTTGAGTTTATTCTTACTCCAAGGCAGGGAGGATGGCTCAGAGCTCTTAATAGGGCCTATCTCAGGCCCAGGGAAATCAATAGCCACTGAAGCAAGCTTGGGGAGTGGGGGGGCTTTAAAATATATGTAAGTACTTAGCTTTTTCTGAGAGCGCTGTTCTTCTCTGGTTCTGGAGGTGTGAGTAGGCTGCGTGACTCGGTGCTTCTCTCTGAGGAAACTGCAGCTGAAAGCTACCCCCACGCCACTGCAGCCACTCCCAGGAATGGTGTCTGAGGGTTCCTGGCTATTCAGGTCCGGCAACTCTTCTCTGCTTCTGAACCATCTCTCTCTCCTCCTGCTGCTCAGTCCATTTTCTAACTTTGCCTTTCATGTTGAGGGCTCCTAGCTTGTCATAAATATAATTGTTTCACTTGTTTTTTTCCAGTCTTTGCTGTAAGAGGGATGGCAGAAAGCATCTGGCTATTCCACGTCTTGGCCCTGCCTCCAGTCTTTCAATATTATGCATGACTAAATGTACTGGTGAGAAAAGACACACTTGTGGGACTAATTTTAGTAGGGAAGCATTCAGCCTTTGAAAATTATCTATGATGTGAGCTGAAAAAAAATTATATACATATTTTCTGAACCACAATTTTCCCAAAATTAATGTCTTCAGTGACTGGATTTCTACATCTGGTCCCTCCAGTTGGCAGTGCCTTTGAGTCTTGAACATTGGGAATTTTTTTATTTGTGTGATTTTTAACAAGATGTGATTTTTTTCAGGGGGTCTGACTGATACTTTATAATGTGCTAAAGTGAAGGGAAATGGGAGCCATATGGCCCTCAGCTTCTCTGTAAACTACTGAATGCGTGACCCATTCACCCACTGAAGGAGGTTCTGGTTACCGAGATGAAGTGTTGTCTTCTCTAAGATTGTAAGCCAGGCATAGATGTCTGTTCTAATCATCTTATTCTTAATCTCTGACTCAAAAGACAATCATCCCTGCCTTAGAGGTACCCAAAGTTCTGCCTCCCCCTTCCCACAACTGCAATCAGTTACTTTAGAAGACTCCATGGGTCCTCAATTCAAAAGCTGTATTTCCACTACCGATCTGCCTAACTCAGCCTTCACACCTCTAAATCATTCTTTGCCCAACCCCATCAACCATTCTTCCACACAGAGGCACAATCACTGATCCCTGCATGTTCCTCCAGTCTCTAACCCTTTAGACCCTGATTTACAGTCACCAACTGGTCAAGAATAGATCCTTTCCTATCTATATAGCATTAGCAGATCCCACAAGACTGACTCTACTTACTCTTTGCATCATTCCAAGTTCCCTCAGAGTCCCTTTTGAGCTTTTGCTGAAATCACTGGTGTTTTAGTGGTATTGAATATTCAAGTGATGTCTGGTAGACAATGCTGCTTTCTAAACTCACACTCTGAAAACCTAATAATCACACACACTCCACAGTGACTACACACTCCTAAACATATGTAAATGGTGATCATACACACACACACACACACACACACACACACACAGCTTCCAAATGGCTATACCCATGACCACACACATAACTTGATGACACACAAATATACACCTACTACTCACTTATCAACTATCTTACTATCCAACATTTCACATTTACAGTAGTGAAAACTCTACTATCCAACTGTTTTTAACATTAACAATGTATGTCTGGCAGTAATGAACACTGAAGTGTGAGGGAAGAGTAATGGTGCCTGTGAAGGTTAAGGTTGTGTGTCAATTTGCCTGGGCCATGATTCTTACTGGTTTGGCAGTTATGTGATTTTGCAGTTATGTAATGATGTGATTTGGCAAGTATGTAATGATTCATGAGCTTAAGACAATTTCATTCATTTCAGATCATCTCTTGCACATTGAGTATGAGTGGGCTGAAGTAAACTCTAAAACATAGTCTTGGTTAGGCCTAGGCTACCATAATTTTTACATAAGGTCGATTTTCACATAACAACCAGGTCTTTGGAACCTAACCCATGTCAGTAAGTGAGGAGAAGGTGCACTCTGGTCATCACACATCTATTCAAACCACCCACACCTACCACACTCTACCAAAGTTTCTACAATGACAACTGACATTTTGTTACACCAGCCCACCAAAAGCAACAATAAAATCTGAGTCAAATTGTCAGTACAACTGTTTTAAAGCATTGGGAAGTAACAAGTACAGATAGGACTTGAGGGAGAATAATTTCTGAGAAAAAGGTATCAATATGATGTGTCATATTCACATTGACATTTCTTCTGAGGCATTTGAAAATTTTTAAGGTGGGCAGTATAGAATCCCACATGAAAGAGGTAGCCTTTCTAGGATAAGGAGAAATAGGCTGGCATTTTATGCAAGCAAAATATCTGAACTTTTGATTTAAAGTAGGATGTGGTGAGTAGAGGCAATGACAACAACTAGAAATTTAAAATTCTTTAAGTGTATGCTTTAATTCTCACATACAATGTTCATTGCAGCATTATCCACGATAGCCAAAAGGTGGAAACAACCAAAATATCCATGAACAGATGAATGAATAAACATATTGTAGCACATGCATAAAATGTATTATTCAGCCATAGATATAAATGAAGTTCTAATATATGCTACCACATAGATGAACCTTGAAAACATTATGATGAATGAAATAAGTCAGACACAAAAGGACATATATTGTTTGATCCTACTGATATGAAATGTTTAGAACAGACAAATTCATATAGGCCAAAGTTCATTCGTGGTTACCTGGGGCAAGTGGGAGTAGGAAAGTGGGAGCTAATTCTTAAGGAATGCTAATTGTTAAGAGTGATGAAAATAGTTAGAAACAAATAGAGATGTTTACATAACATGGTGAATATAATTAGTGTTGCTGAATTGTACATGTAAAAGTGCTTAAAATGGCAAATGTTTTGTTGTATATATGCACTTCCAGCTCTGCATCCATTTGTTGAAACATCTCAACTGGTATTCAAGCCAGATTTAGAAGAGGATGTGGAACCAGGGATATCATTGATGTCAGATGGATCCTGGCTGAAAGCAGAGAATACCAGAAAGATGTTTACCTGTGTTTTATTGGCTATACTAAGGCATTTGACTGTGTGGATCATAACAAATTATGGATAACATTGTGGAGAATGAGAATTCTGGAACACTTAATTGTGCTCATGAAGAACCTGTACATGGATCAGGAGGTAGTAGTACAAACAGAACAAGGGGATACTGCACGGTTTAAAGTCAGGAAAGGTGTATGTCGGGATTGTGTCCTTTCACCATACCTTTTCAATCTGTATGCTGAGCAAATAATCAGAGAAGCTGGGTTATGTGGAGAAGAACGGGACATCAGGATTGGAGGAAGACTCATTAACAACCTGGGTTATGCAGATGACACAACCTTGCTTGCTGAAAGTGAAGAGGGCTTGAAGCACTTACTGATGAAGATCAAAGACCACAGTCTTCAGTATGGATTACACCTCAACATAAAGAAAACAAAAATCCTCACGACTGGACCAATAAGCAACATCATGATAAATGGAGAAAAAACTGAGGTTGTCAAGGATGTCATTTTATTTGGATCCATAGTCAACGCCCATGGAAGCACCAGTCAAGAAATCAAAAGACATGTTACAAGGGGAAAATCAGCTGCAAGAAGTCTCTTTAAAGTGTTGAAAAACAAAGATGTCATCTTAAAGACTAAGGTGCACCTGATCCAAGCCATGGTATTTTCAATCACCTCATATACCTGCCAAAGCTGGACAATGAATAAAGAATGAAGAAAAATTGATGCCTTTGAATTGTGGTGTCGGTGAAGAATATTGAATGGACTGCCAGAAGAACAAACAAGTATGTCTTGGAAGAAGTACAACCAGAATGTGTCCTAGAAGCAAGGATGGCAAGGCTACATCTCACATACTTTGGACATGTTATCAGGAGGGATCAGTCCCTGAAGAAGAACATTATGCTTGGTAAAGTAGAGGGTCAGCGAAAAAGAGGAAGACCTTCAATGAGATGGGTTGACACAGTGCCTGCAACAATGGGCTCGAGCATAACAACTACTGTGAGTATGGTGCAGGACTGGGCAGTTGTACATAGGGTTGCTATGAGTCAGAGCTGACTCAACAGCACCGAACAACAATATATATACACATTTTACTACAATTTTAAAGTTTCTTTATCTGAAAGTAATTCAAATGTAAACACAGAATGATTCTTCCCATTAGACTACTGTTAGAGTTAACCCCCCCCCTTAGATCTAAAACTCTTCATTAAAATGAAGGATAGGGAAAAATAGATAATATTTTCAAGACATTCTTTGTAAATTATTTTCTGTAATATTTGCAATCAATTGAAAAAAATCATTCCATATCAGAAAAAGGTGTTTTAAATGTCAGAGTTCTTTAAGTAGAGAGTATTATTTGGATGAAGATTTTGTAAAGGAAAAAGCCATTGTTAGAAGTGAGACAGCATTTCCACACCTGGGAATTGGTTAGTGTGAAGGCAAGAAATCATAGGCAGAGACATTAAATAGTGAATTAAAACAAGCATATAGTCATGTGGATTTTGTGTTTGGAGGAGGGGTGATATCCAGAGAACACCTAAATACAAAGCTTCTTTACCCCACAGACTATTAACTGGAAGTTGGACAAGAAATGCAGTGTAATATCTCCTGCAATCCCATGGTTCTTTGGAGATAATATCTGTTATGTATTGAATTATATCCCCTAGAAGTGTGTCAACTTGACTAGGCCATGACTCCCAGTTTTGTATGGTTGTCCTCCATTTTGCAATCTGATGTGATTGTTCTACATGCTGTAAACCCTAACCTCTATGTTATTAATGTGGCAGGGGTAGAGGCAGTTATGTTAATGAGGCAGGACACAATCTACAGGATTAGATTGTATCTTGAATCAACCTCTTTTGAAGTACAAAAGAAAGAAGCAAGCAGAGAGGAGAAGGACCTCATTACTACCAAGCAAGAGCCAGGAGCAGAACATGTCCTTTGGAGCTGGGATCCCTGTGCTGGGAAGCTTCTAGACCAGGGGAAGATTGATGACAAAGACCTTCCCTTGGAGCTGATGAAGAGAGAAAGGTTTCCCCAGGAGCTGGAGATCTGAATTCAGATTTCTTGCCTAAACAGTGAGAGAATAAATTTCTGTTTGTTAAAGTCATCCTTTTGTGGTATTTCTGTTATAGTGACACTAGATAACTAAGAATTTGTTACCAGGAGTGGGATACTGCTTTAACAGATACCTACAATGTGTAGTCGGTTTTGGAATTGAGTGATGGGTGGAGGCTTGAAGAGTTTAAAAAGTTTTTTTTTTTTTTTAATAGCAAAAGCTAGATTACCATTAAGAGAGTGTTGGTGGAATTATGGACATCAAAGACAATTCTGGTGAGTGCTCAGAATGAAATGAGGAGAGCTGTAACACCAGAGATGGTACAGACAGTGAGAAGCAGACAGCAGAGAAATAACAGCAGCAGAACCAGGAGGCCAGGGCAAGATGACACAGAAGCCAACCCATGGACTGAGAGAGCTGAATGCCTTCAAGCCAAGGTGGGGTGTCTCCAGGCACTTATCAGTAGAGTTAAAAACCTTTGTAACACTTGCCCAAGCAGGGTAAAGGCCAGACAAGCTCAAGAATCCTAAGGGTCCAAGGGCCAAGGAACCAGAAAGAAGTTGAAGAGACAAGGAGCACAGGAAGCAGAGCTGATTTGGCCTCAAACTGTATGGCCGTGACCTCTGGGGTCTCAAAGGGTAGAACCACAGCCTGCTGGGTCTCAAAGGCCTCCTAGGTTACAAAGAGTCATATCTTCACCAACTCGGTTCTGGAATATGCGGTTGCCTTTCACAAGTGCCAGTGGGGTAGGGCCAGATCCTCTGCCCAACGTTGAGAGGGTGGGGCTGCCATGCACAAGGAGCAGAAGAACAGGGCCTGCTGTGGCAGAGGGGTTGGGATTGCCACTCAGATGGACTAGGAGAATGGGGCCACCCAAAGTTGAGGGAGCAGAGTTGCCATTCCAGTGGATCTCTAAGATGGAGCTGAATCCCAAGGCCAAGGGGCCCCCACGCAGAATCTGGAGAGCATGGCCAACACCCAGAGTCCGAAAGGCAGCACCATTGCATAATGGTCTCAGAGAAGAGATGATTATTTTCAAGGCTTGAAAACTAATGTGGTTGTTGTGCTGACTTGCTTGGTGCCTGTTATCCCTTCTTTCCCTACAATTTCTCCCATTTGTAATGGAATTGCCTACTTTGTGCTGTTCTACCATAGTACTTTGGAAGCAGATAGATAACTTGTATAAGTGAAGAGGAATTTTTCAGATTTGGACTTGAAGTTGATTTAAGATTTTTGCTATGACACGTTAGGGTGAATTATTTACATGTGACAAGGATGTGAATTATTGAAGGACAAAGGGTGGAATGTTATGGATTGAATTGTGCCAGCCAAAAATGAGTGTCAACTTGGCTAGGCAATGATTCCCAGTATTGTGTAATTGTCCACCATTTTGTGATCTGATGTAACTATCTATGTGCTGTAAATCCTAGCCTCTATGATCTTAATGAGACAGGATTAGAGGAAGTTATGTTACTGAGGTAGAATTCAATCTACAGGATTAAACTCTATCTTGAGTTAATTCTTTTGAGATGTAAAAGAGAAAATCCAGCAGAGAGGAGAGGAACCTCATAACACTAAGAAAGAGGCAAACCGTAAAAAAAAAAGAAAAGAAAGAAAGAGGCACAGGAAGTGAAAATGTGTTCTCTGGACTCAGGGTCTCTCTCCTGAGAGATGCTCCTAGACCAGCAGAAAATTATGACAAGGACCTTGTCCCAGAACTGAAGAGAGGCAGATCTTTTCTCTGGAGCTAGTGTCCTGAAATTTGGACTTCTGGCCTCCTAAACTGTGAGCAAACAAAATTCTGTTTGTTAAAGCCATTCACTTGTGTATTTCTATTACAGCAGCACTAGATAACTAAGACAGTAGTGAAGGCAGTATAGGAGGTGGTGGTGGTAGTATAGGTGGTGGTGGCAGTGTAGCTGATGGTAGTAGTACAGGTTGTGCTGTCAGTACAGGTGGTGGTGGCAGTATAATTGGTGGTGACATTATGGGTGGTGGTGGTCATATAGGTGGTGGTGGCAGTATAGGTGAAGGTGACAGTAAAGGTACTAATATCACTACAGGTGTTGTTGGCAGTAATACATATGGAGTATATATGGGCATCATAGTACAGGTGGTAGTGGCAGTATAGGGGATGATGTCAGAATATGTGGAAATGCTGGTGGCATAGTGGTTAAGAGCTACGGCTGCTGACAAAAAGGCTGATGATTTGAATCCACCAGATGTTCCTTGGAAACCCTATGGGGCAGTTCTACCCTGTCCTATAGGGTCGCTATGAGTCAGAATCAACTTGATGGCAATGGGTTTGTTTTTTTTTTCTGGCCAGGATAGGCTGTGGTGTCAGTATAGGTGAGGGTGGCAGTAGATTGGGTGGTAGCAGGATAGGCAGTGGTGGCAATAGAGGTGGTAATGGCAGTATAGGTGGTGGTGGTAGTACAAATGGTGGTGGCAGTAGAGGCGGTAGTGGCAGTATAGGTGATTTGGGGAGTATAGGTGAGGTTGTATTAACTGTGGTGTGACAGCAGAGGTAGTGTTGGCAGGACATGTGGTGGTAGCAGTAAAGGAGGTGGTTGCAGTATGGGCTGTTGTTTTGTTGTTAGGTGCCGTCGAGTTGGTTCCAACTCGTACATATGTAAAACAGCATATAACACTGACTGGTCCATTGCCGTCCTCACAATTGTTACTATGCTTGAGCCCATTGTTGCAGGCACTGTGTCAATCCATCTCGTTGAAGGTCTTCCTCTTTTTCGCTGACCCTCTACTTTACCAAGCATGATGTCCTTCTCCAGGGACTGATCCCTCATGGATAACATGTCCAAAGTCTATGAGATGTAGCCTTGCCATCCTTGTTTCTAAGGCACATTCTGGCTGTACTTCTTCCAAGACAGATTTGTTCATTCTTCTGGCAGCCCATGGTATATTCAATATTCTTCACCAACACCACAATTCAAAAGCATCAATTCTTCGGTCTTCCTTATTCATTGTCTAGCTTTCACATGCATATGAGACGATTGAAAACACCATGGCTTGGGTCAGGTGCACCTTAGTCCTCAAGGTGACATCTTTGCTTTTTAACACTTTAAAGATCTCTTTGCAGCTGATTTGCCCAATGCAATGAGTCTTTTGATTTCTTTTTTAATTTTTATTGTACTTTAAGTGAAAGTTTACAAATCAAATCAGACTCTCATACAAAAATTTAGATACACCTTGCTATATACTCCTAATTGCTCTCCCCCAATGAGACAGAAGACTCCTTCCCTCCACTCTCCCTTTTTGTGTCCATTCAGCCAGCTTCTGACCCCCTCTGCTCTCTCATCTACCCTTCAGACAGGAGATGCCAGCATAGTCTCATGTGTATATTTGATCCAAAAAGCTCATTCTTCACCAGTATCATTCCAGTCCAATCCCTGTCTGAAGAGGTGGCCCAAGCCCAGCTCTTCAGACAGGAATTGGACTGGACAATGGGTTGGAGAGGGATGCTGGTGAGGAGTGAGCTTCTTGGATCAGGTGGACACTTGAGACTATGTTGGGATCTCCTCCCTGGAGGGGAGATGAGAAGGTAGAGGGGGTTAGAAGCTGGTGAAATGGACACAAAAAGAGAGAGTGGAGGGAGGGAGCAGGCTGTCTCATTAGGGGGAGAGCAATTGGGAGTAAGTAGCAAGGTGAATATAAGTTTTTGTGTGAGAGACTGACTTGATTTGTAAACTTTCACTTAAAGCACAATAAAAATTGAAAAAAAAAAAAAGAAGAGTTGGCTTTGGGAATGGTTCCTGTCTTGGGCTAATAGAAGGTCTGAGGACCATGATCTCCAGGGTTCTTCTAGTCTCAGTCAGACCATTAAGTACAGTCTTTTTATGAGAATTTGGAGTCTACATCCCACTGCTCTCCTGCTCCTTCAGGGGTTCTCTGGTGTGTCCCCATGTCAGGGAAGTCATCCATTGTAGCTGGGCACCATCTAGTTCTTCAGGACTCAGGCTAATGTAGTCTCTGGTTTATGTGGCCCCTTTTCTTTTTCTGTCTTTGGGGCTCACAATTACCTTATATCTTTGGTGTTCTTCATTCTACTTTGTTCCAGGTGGGTCGAGACCAATTTCTTTTGATTTCTTGACTGGTGCTTCCATGGGCGTTGATTATGGATCCAAGTAAAATGACATCCTTGACAACCTCAGTCTTTTCTCCATTTATCATGATGTTGCTTATTGGTCCAGTTGTGAGGATTTTTGTTTTCTTTATGTTGAGGTGTAATCCATACTGAAGACTGTGGTCTTTGATCTTCATCAGTAAGTGCTTCAAGCCCTCTTCACTTTCAGCAAGCAAGGTTGTGTCATCTGCATAACCCAGGTTGTTAATGAGTCTTCCTCCAATTCTGATGTCCCATTCTTCTCCACATAACCCAGCTTCTCTGATTATTTGCTCAGCATACAGATTGAAAAGGTGTATACAATCCCGACATACACCTTTCCTGACTAAACCGTGCAGTATCCCCTTGTTCTGTTTGTACTACTACCTCTTGATCCATGTACAGGTTCTTCACGAGCACAATTAAGTGTTCCAGAATTCTCATTCTCCACAATGTTATCCATAATTTGTTATGATCCACACAGTCAAATGCCTTAGTATAGCCAATAAAACACAGGTAAACATCTTTCTGGTATTCTCTGCTTTCAGCCAGGATCCATCTGACATCAATGATATCCCTGGTTCTACATCCTCTTCTAAATCTGGCTTGAATTTCTGGCACTTCTTCCCTGTCTATATATTGATGCAGCCACTTTTGAATGATCTTCAGCAAAATTTTGCTTGGTTGTGCCACTATCACCTATACTGCCCTCACCACCAATACTGCCATCAAAATATTGCCTACAGTATAGGTAGTGGTTGCAAAAATGGTGTTGGTGGTAGTATATAGGATGTCAGCAGTATACCTGGAGATGGCAGTACAAGTGATGGTGGCAGTACAAATGATGGTGGCAGTATAAGTATTTGTGGCAGTAAAAGTGGCATTGTCAATATAAGAGTTGATGGCCATGTAGGTGTCTGTGACAGTATATGTGGTGGTGCTTGTATAGATGGAGGTGGTAAAATTAGAGTTGGAGGAAGTATAAATTGTTATGGCAGTGTAGATGGTAATGGCAGTAGAAGTGATTGTTGCAATATAGGTAGCAGTTGCAGGATAGGTGGTGATAACAGAACAGGTGGTGGTGGCAGCAGAGGTGATGGTGGCACTACATGTGGTGATGTCCGTGTATGTACTGGAGGTAGTATATATAGGTGGTGGTGGTAAAAAGATTGTAGTGTCAGTATAGGTGGTGGTTCTAGTATGGGCGGTTGTGGCTATGTAGGTGATGGTAGTATAGTGGTGCAGACAGTACAGGTGGTGGTGGCAGTATAGTTGGCAATGGCAGTCTAGGTGTTGGTAGCTATTTAGAGGGCAATAACTCTAAAGGTGGTTTTGGCAGTATAGGTGGTAGTAGCTATACAGGTGGTGATGGTAGTATAGGTGGTGGTCATAGTATAGGTGGCGTTGTCAGTAAAAGTAATGGTGGTGGCCATATAGGTGGTGATGGCAGTAGAAGTGGTAGTGTCAATACCAGTGGTGGTAGCAGTATAGGTGGTGGTGGCAGTACAGGTGATTGTGGCCATGTAGGTGGTCGTGGCATTACCTGTGGTGATGGCAGTATAGGTGATGTTGGCAGAATAGGTGATAGTGGTGTTGGAAGTAGAGCTGGTGGTGGCAGAACAGGTGGTGTTGGATGTACATGTGGTGGTTGTAGTACAGGTGATAATAGCAGTATAAGTGATGGTACAGTATAGGCAGTGGTGCCAATATAGGTGGTTGTAGCAGTAAAGGTGGAGGTGAGAGTAGAGATGATGGTGGCAGCATAGGAAGCAGCATAGGTGGTGGTGTTAGTACATGTGGTGGTTTCAGTAGAGGTAGTGGTGGCCATAGAGGTTGTGGTAATATAAGTGTTAGTAGCAGCATAGTTGGCATTGGCAGTATAGGTATTGGTTATAGTACAAGTGGTGTTGACAGTAAAAGTAATGGTGGCAGTGTAGATGGTGGTGGCAGAAGAGGTTGTGTTGGCAGTAGAGGTGGTGATGGTATTACAGGTGGTTGTGGCAGTGTAGGTAGCACTGGTAGTATATAGTCATAGTATAGATTGTGGTGGCAGTAGAGGTTTTGGTGGCAGGAAAGGTGGTGGTGGCAGTATAGGTAGTATTGGCAGTACAAGTGGTGATGGCAGTGTAGGTGGTGCTGATAGTATAGGAGGAGGTGGTTGTATAGGTGATGTTGGCAGTTGTATAGATTTTGATGGCAGTATAGGTGGTGGTGGTGAGGGCAGTATAGGTGGTGGTGGCAGCATAGCTGGTGATGGCAGTAGAGGTGGTTGTGGGAGTATAGGTGATAGTGGCAATATCGGTGGTCATCATAGCACAGGTTGTGGTGGTAGTATAAGCGATGGTGGTAGAATAGTTGGTGGTGTCTGCATAAGTGGTGGTAGCAGTTCAGGTGGTGGTGGAAGTATAGGTGGCTGTGGCAACATAGTTTTGGGTGGCAGTAGAGGTGGAAGTCTGGTGACAGGATAGGTGTTGGTAAGAGTAGAGGTGGTTGTGGGTGTAGATGTGGTGGTGGAAGTGTAGAAGTTGGTGGATGTATAGGTGGTGGTGGAAGAATAGGTGACGGTGGTGATATAGGTGGAGGTGGCAGTTTAGGTGGTCATGGCAGTACAGGTGGTGGTGGCAGTATATGTGATGTTGGTAGTTTAGGTAGTGGCCGTAGTAGATGTGGTGGTGGCATTAGAGGGGGTGGTAGCACTAGAAGTGGTGGAGGCAGTAGAGGAGGTGGTGGTAGTAGACGTGGTGTTGGCAATGAAGTGGGTGTTGGCAGTATAGGTGGTGGTGATGGTATAGGTGCTAGCGGCAGAATAGGTGGTGCCAGCAGTATAGATTATGGTGGCACAATAAACGGTGATGGTGATAAAGGTGGTGGTGGTGTTATAGGTGCTGGTAGAGGAATAAGTGGTAGTGGTTTTATAGGTGCTTGTGGCTGTTTATGTGGTGGGGGTGGTATTGTTGATGGTGACTTGTACAGTTGGTAGCCCAACCCACTGCCGTCAAGTTGATTCTGACTCACAGCAACTCTATAGGATAGAGTAAAGCTGCCCGTAGAGTTTCCAAGGAGTGCCTGGTGGATTCAAACTGCCGACCTTTTGGTTAGCAGCCATAGCACTTAACCACTACTCCACCAGGGTTTCCTGTATAGTTGGTGGCACCATACAAATGATGGCTGTATAAGGTGGTATGGCAGAATAGGTTGTGGTAGCAGATTAGGTGGTGGCAGGGATATAGAAGGTAGTGGTGAGTTACAGGTGGTGGTGGAAATATGGTTGTGGTGGTGGTGGTGGTAAAGTCAGTGCTGGTATGGGTGGTGGCAGCAGTATGGGTGATGGCAGTGGTATTGGTGGTGGCAACAGTATAGATGGTCGTGGCTGTATAGGTGGTAATGACAGTATAGTGGTGGTGGTAGAGGTAGTGCTCCAGTATCGGTAGTAGTGGCAGTATGGGAGGTTTATGGATGAAGGCAATGTACATAGTGGGAACAGTATAGGTGATGGTGGCAGTATAGGTGGTGGTGGTGATAAGGGTGGTGGAGATGATAGAGATGGTGGCAATGGTAGAGGTGGCGGTGGCAGTGGTATGCATTGTGATGGTGGTGTGGGTGGTAGTGGAGGAATGGATGGTGGCAGCAATATGGGTGGTAGCATTCTTATATGTGATAGTTGCTGTAAGGTGGTGGCTTTTGAGTAAGTGGTGGCAACAGTATAGGTATTTGCTGTGCTATAGGTAAGGTGGTATCATAGGTGGTAAAGATAATATAGGAGTTAGTCACAGTATAGCTGGTGGTGACGGTATTGGTGGTGGCAGTATACATGGTAGCTGCCGTGCAGGTTGTGGTGATGGTATAGGAGGTGGTGCTGTATGGGTTGTGGTGGCGGTATAGGTGGTGGCAGTGGTATGGGTGGGGGTGAAGGAATGGGCTGTGGCAGATGTATAGGTTGGTTGCAGTGGTATGGGTGGTGGGGCGGTATGGGTTATGGTGACAGTAAAGGTGGTGGTGGAAGAAATAGAAGTGTGGCAATGCTAGAGGTGGTGGAGGCAGAATATGTGGTGACAGTGGACTAGGTGGTGGCAGCACTATAGGTAGTGGTGGCAGTATAGGTGGTGGGGGCAATGATATGGTTGGTGCTGGCCATGGCGGTGGTGGAGGTTTAAGTGAAGGTGGCTGTATAAGAGGTTGTGGAAGCAGAGGTGATGGTTGCATTAGAGCTGGAGATGGCAGTAAAGGTAGTGGTGGTGAAGCTGCCGCGGAGGCTTGCCCTGCTCCGCCAGAGTTTCCCCCCTCCTTTGCAGCCCACCAAGCCCTGGTTTTTAACTAGGGCTTTGTCCAACCACACTGCAGGTTCTAACTGGGGTTTGAATTTGGCACCAGAATCCCACCCATGGCCAACATGGATGCTGGTGGGTGAGCAGGACCTGAAAGAGCTGTGGCCCTGAACTTGACCCCAGACTTGAACATCCCTGGAGAGGAAGATGTTCTCCAGCACACAGCTGCACCCAAGCCCATTTGCAGATGGAAATGTCCTTTCCTTTGCACCATGACTCAGCACCTGGATCTCCAAATATGGGCATAGGAGGGATGGGGGGTTCAGATTTTGGGTGCTAATCCCTGACTGTTGAGGACTGGAAGGCATAAAAGCTCCAAGCTCCCCTGGGGTGGTGGGGTGCATGGTCTTTGGCTACTAGGCCCCACATTACTCCTTGTTTGCACAAACAATAAATTTCCACTTTCTGTTTTCCTTGCAACTGGTGGTGTGAGGTCCATCTTATTTTGATTGGCTAATAGGACAGGACAAGGAAACTCATTAGGTTACAGTGGCAGAAGAGATCGTGGAGGAAGTAGGACCATAGGTGGCAGTAGAGGTGGTGGAGGTGGTAGAGATGCCAGCAGCAATAGAGGTGGAGGTGGCAGGAGAATTGGTAGTAGCAGAAGAAAAGGTAGTGGCAGTAGAGGTGGCGATGGCAACAGAGGTGAAAATGTTGGGTTAGGTGGTGGTGACAGAATATGTGGTGGCTGCAGTTTAGGTCATGGGGGCAATATATGGTGATGGTGGGATAAATGATGGTGGCGTTATACCTGATTTTACCTGGAAAATACTAAACGACGTAGGAAGCATCAAAAGAAGATTGAAGGAATACACAGAGTCACTGTATCAAAAAGAATTGGTTGACATTCAACCATTTCAGGGGTAGCATATGATCATGAACCAATGGTACCAAAGGAAGAGGTCCAACCAGCACTGAAGGAATTGGTGAATAACAAGGCTCCAAGAATTGACGGAGTAATAACTGAGATGTTTCAATAAATGGATGCAGTGCTGTAAATGCTCACTTGTCTATACCAAGAAATGTGGAAGACACCTACCAGGCCAACTGACTGGAAGAGATCCATATTACAACCCATTCCAAAGAAAGGTGATCCAATAGAATGTGGAAATTTTTGAACAGTATCATTAATATTACACACACATAAAATCTTATTGAAGAGCATTCAAAAGTGGTTGCAGCAGTACATCGACAGGGAGTCACCAGAAATTCAAGCCAGATTCAGAAGAGGAAGTAGAACGAGGTATATCATTTCTGATGTTAATTGGATCCTGGCTGAAAGCAGAGAATACTAGAAAAATGTTTACCTGTGTTTTATTGACTATGTAAACATATTTGACTGTGTGGATCATAACAAATTATGGATAACATTCCAAAGAATAGGAATTCCAGAACACTTAGTTGTTCTCATGAGGAACCTGTACGTAGACCAAGAGGCAGTCTTTTGAACAGAACAAGAGAATACTGCATGGTTTAAAGTCAGGAAAGGTGTATGTCAGGGTTGTATCATTTCACCATACCTATTCAATCTGTATGCTGAGCAAATAATCAGAGAAACTGGGCTATTTGGAGAAGAACAGGGAATCAGGATTGGAGGAAGACTCATTAACAACCTGGGTTATGCAATGACACAACCTTGCTTGCTGAAAGTGAAGAGGGCTTGAAGCACTTACTGATGAAGATCAAAGACCACAGTCTTCAGTATGGATTACTTCTCAACACAAAGAAAGCAAAAATCCTCACAACTGGACCAATAAGCAACATCATGATAAATGGAGAAAAGCCTGAGGTTGTCAAGGATTTCTTTTTACTTGGATCCACAGTCAATGCCCATGGAAGCACCAGTTGAGAAATCAAAAGACTCATTGCATTGGGCAAATTTGCTGCAAAAGACCTCTTTAAAATGTTAAAAAGCAAGATGTCACTTTGAGGACTAAGGTTTGCCTGACCCAAGCCATGGTGTTTTCAATTGCCTCATATGCATGTGAAAGCTGGATAATGAATAAGGAAGACTGAAGAATGGTGTTGAATATGCCGTGGACTGCCAGAAGAAAAAACAAATCTGTCTTGGAAGAAGTACAGCCAGAATGCTCATTAGAAACAAGGATGGCAAGACTTCGTCTCACACGCTTTGGGCATGTTATCAGGAGGAACCAGTCCCTGGAGAAGGACATCATGCTTGGTAGAGGGTCAGTGAAAAAGAGGATTCAGTGAGATGGACTGACACAGCAGCTGCAACAGTGGGCTCATGGCAAGCTGCTAGATTAAGCCCAAAGAACGAGAGATCTGATGAACAGTAGCTAGCTGCAGGATCCAGAGCGAGCAATAGCCCACGATCCTTGCCAGAGAGATCACCTATATTGGATGCAGGCCACACCCCCAAGGAATCTCCCTTTCAATTGATTGGCTATTCACACCAGATCCCATCATGGTGGTGGCCACAGCACATCAGATCTCATCATGGAAGGGACTATATCACTACAGGACCTCCAAACTACATCACAACTGTGAAACCACTGAGAATCATAGCCCAGCCAGGTTTACACACAACCCCAACCATCACAGTCCACCCCTTGTCAACTTGACACCACTGCAAGTCCCCTTAAAGCATTCCTAATCTCTGAATAAAGACAATTATGAAGTCATGCTTGCACCTAACACAATACAACTAACATGCATACAACAGAAAATGTACTTGCCCTGTTTGCATCTTTTTTTTTTTTGATGTGTTGTTGGATTCTGTTGGCTAGAATTTTGTTGAGGATTTTTGCATCTATGTTCATGAGGGATATAGGTCTAAAATTTTCTTTTTTTGTAATGTCTTTACCTGGTTTTGGTATCAGGGAGAAGGTAGCTTCGTAGAAGGAGTTGGGTAGTATTCCGTCTTTTTCTATGCTTTGAAATACCTTCAATAGTAATGGTGTTAAGTCTTCTCTGAAGGTTTGGTAGAACTCTGCAGTGAAGCCGTCTGGGCCAGGACTTTTTTTTTTTTGGAAGTTTTTTGATTACCGTTTCAATCTCTTTTTTTGTTATGGGTCTATTTAGTTGTTCTACTTCTGAATGTGTTAGTTTAGGTAGGTAGTATTGTTCCAAGAATTTATCCATTTCTTCTAGGTTTTCAAATTTGTTAGAGTACAATTTTACGTAGTAATCTGAAATGATTCTTTTAATTTCATTTGGTTCTGTTGTGATGTGGTCCTTCTCGTTTCTTATTCGGGTTATTTGTTTCCTTTCCTGTATTTCTTTAGTCAGTCTAGCCAATGGTTTATCAATTTTGTTAATTTTTTCAAAGAACCAGCTTTTGGCTTTGTTAATTCTTTCAATTGTTTTTCTGTTCTCTAATTCATTTAGTTCAGCTCTAATTTTTATTATTTGTTTTCTTCTGCTGCCTGATGCATTCTTTTGTTGCTCAGTTTCTATTTGTTCAAGTTGTAGGGACAGTTCTCTGATTTTGGCTCTTTCTTTTTGTATGTGTGCATTTATCGATATAAATTGGCCTCTGGGCACTGCTTTTGCTGTGTCCCAGAGGTTTTGATAGGAAGTATTTTCATTCTCGTTGCTTTCTAAGAATTTCCTTATTCCCTCCTTGATGTCTTCTATAACCCAGTCTTTTTTCAGGAGGGTATTGTTCATTTTCCAAGTATTTGATTTCTTTTCCCTAGTTTTTCTGTTATTGATTTCTAGCTTCATTGCCTTGTGGTCTGAGAAGATGCTTTGTAATATTTCGATGTTTTGGATTCTGCAAAGATTTGTTTTATGACCTAATATGTGGTCTATTCTAGAGAATGTTCCACGTGCACTAGAAAAAAAAGTATATTTTGCAGCAGTTGGGTGGAGAGTTCTGTATAAGTAAATGAGGTCAAGTTGGTTGATTGTTGTAAGTAGGTCTTCCGTGTCTCTATTGAGCTTCTTACTGGATGTCCTGTCCTTCTCCGAAAGTGGTGTGTTGAAGTCTCCTACTATAAATGTGGAGGTGTCTATCTCACTTTTCAATTCTGTTAAAATTTGATTTATGTATCTTGCAGCCCTGTCATTAGGTGTGTAAATATTTAATATGGTTATGTCTTCCTGATCAATTGTCCCTTTTATCATTATATAGTGTCCTTCTTTATCCTTTGTGGCGGATTTAAGTCTAAAGTCTATTTTGTCAGAAATTAATATTGCTACTCCTCTTTTTTGCTTATTGTTTGCTTGATATATTTTTTTCCATCCTTTGAGTTTTAGTTTGTGTCTCTAAGTCTAAGGTGTGTCTCTTGTAGGCAGCATATAGATGGATCGTGTTTCTTTATCCAGTCTGAGACTCTCTGTCTCTTTGTTGGTGCATTTAGTCCATTTACATTCAGCGTAATTATAGATAAATAAGTTTTTAGTGCTGTCATTTTGATGCCTTTTTCATGTGTGTTGTTGGCCATTTCATTTTTCCACATGTTTTTTTGTGCTGAGACGTTTTTCTTAGTAGCTTGTGAGATCCTCATTTTCATAATGTTTAACTTTGTGTTTGTTGAGTCGTTACGTTTTTCTTGGCTTTTTTCTTGAGTTATGGAATTGATATTCCTTTTTGTGGTTACCTTATTATTTACCCCTATTTTTCTAAGTAAAAACTTAACTTGTATCCTTCTATATCGCCTTGTATCACTCTCCATATGGCAGTTCAATGCCTTCTATATTTAGTCCCTCTTTTTGATTATTGTGATCTTTTATCTATTGATTTCCATGATTTCCTGTTATGTGTATTATTTTGTTTATTTATTTATTTTTTAGAATTGGTCTTAATTTGTTTGTTTTTGTGCTTTCCCTATTTGAGTTGCGTTGATATCAGGACGTTCTGTTTTGTGACCTTGTATTGTGCTGGTACCTGATATTATTGGTCATCAGGCCAAACAATCTCCTTTAGCATTTCTTGCAGTCTTGGTTTAGTTTTTGCAAATTCTCTAAACTTGTGTTTATCTGTAAATATCTTAATTTCTCCTTCATATTTCAGAGAGATTTTGCTGGATATATGATCCTTGGTTGGCAGTTTTTCTCATTCAGTGCTCTGTATACGTCGTCCCATTCCATTCTTGCCTGCATGGTTTCTGCTGAGTAGTCTGAACTTATTCTTATTGATTCTCCCTTGAAGGAAACCTTTCTTTTCTCCCTGGCTGCTTTTAAAATTTTCTGTTTGTCTTTGGTTTTGGCAAGTTTTATGATAATATGTCTTGGTGTTTTTCTTTTTGGATCAATCTTAAATGGGGTTCGATGAGCATCTTGGATAGATATCCTTTCGTCTTTCATGATGTCAGGGAAGTTTTGTGTCAGGAGTTCTTCAACTATTTTCTCTGTGTTTTCTGTCCTCCCTCCCTGTTTTGGGACTCCAATCACCCGCAAGTTATCCTTCTTGATAGAGTCCCACATGATTCTTAGGGTTTCTTCATTTTTTTAAATTCTTTTATCTGATTTTTTTTCAGCTATGTTGGTGTTAATTCCCTGGTCCTCCAGAAGTCCCAGTCTACATTCTAATTGCTTGAGTCTGCTCCTCTGACTTTCTATTGCATTGTCAAATTCTGTAATTTTATTGTTAATCTTTTGGATTTCTACATGCTGTCTCTCTATGGATTCTTGCAACTTATTAATTTTTCCACTATGTTCTTGAATAATCTTTTTGAGTTCTTCAACAGTTTTATCAGTGTGTTCCTTGGCTTTTTCTGCATTTATCCTAATTTCATTTGTGATATCTTTAAGCATTCTGTAAATTAGTTTTTTATATTCTGTATCTGATAATTCCAGGATTGTATCTTCATTTGGGAAAGATTTTGATTCTTTTGTTTGGGGGGTTGGAGAAGCTGTCATGGTCTGTTTCTTTATGTGGTTTGATATGGACTGCTGTCTCCGAGCCTTCACTGGGAAACTAGATTTTCCAGGTAATCAGCTAAAAAAAATGCAGTCAGATCCCTATTTGAATTCTCCCTCTGGCTCCAGGTATTCGGATGTTAATGGAGCCGCCTGGGGAGGGTGGGGGAGGGATCAGAGAGCTAGGAGTGTAGCGCCACAGAATATAGAGCTGAACACCGCGTTCACGCTCCGCCCCGTCCGCCAAAATCTGGGCGGGACAGGTCCCTGGCTGGGACGCTGCTTTCCCTGCTCCGAGACCAGTCACTTCCTCCCGGGCACTTCTCCCTCCGGTGCGCGGCACTGCTCGCTTGCACTGGGTGGGCGTTTCCCACACGAACGGGTGGGCCCGCCCCCAGGGTCTATTCAGGCAAATATAATTGGGCCCCACGGTCACGCCCCGCCCGCGTGCTCGCCCAAATCCCAGCGGGACGACACCCCGGCTGGGACGCTGCTTTCCCCGCTCCGAGACCAGTCACTTCCTCCCTGGGACTTCTCCCTCTGGTGCGCCAGGCCACACGCAAGGACTGGGTGTGTGTCCCCCCGCACGAACGTGTGGGCCCCGCCCCGGGGTCGCTTTAGGGAAATATAGCTGACCCCTCCCCCGCTCGCGCCCTGCCCGCTTCCCGCCAAACTCTCGGCGGGACGGCTTCCTGGCTGGGACACTGTTCTCCCCACTCCCAGATCAGTCACTGCCTCCCGGGTGCTTCTCCCTCTGGCTGCGCAGCTACGCCGCCCGCGCCAACCAGCTAGACTTCCTCCCGGGATGGGTTCGGGGAGGAAGGGCTGGGCCCCCCTTCTGTGCCGTCTGCCCCCCTGGGCTCTGCCCCAGATCGGGCCCCGAAGGTCACCTGCCTGGTACGCTGGCTCCTAGTTCTGAAAATGGTTGCTGTCTGCCCGTATTTGTTCGTTTTCCGTCTCTAAGTCTGTGCTTGTTGTTCAGAGTTCGTAGATTGTTATGTATGTGATCGATTCCCTTGTTTTTCCGAGTCTTTGTTGCAAGAGGGATCCGCGGTAGCGTCCACCTAGTCCGCCATCTTGGCCCCGCCTCCCCTGTTTACATCTTATATTTTATAAACGAAGAAAACAAAAATATTTGATGCACGCATACAAAGAAGAAATACTCATAACAATTATAGTCATTGTTTCTGCAATGTCACATGTGGTCGTAACGGGTATTTAGAACTACTTTTTCTTCCACCCATTCCATATTCCCTTTGCCCTCAGCTGGTCGAGGTTCTATGCCTGGTGGGGTGACCCAAACCTTCATTCCTGAAAGGTCTGGCCATTAGTAGTTATGTTGGAATTGGGTTGCTGTAGTTTTCCATTGACTTTAATTATAGCGAATGGTAGTACTAAGAGACGCCCTCTTAGTCATCTAGTGCTGCTATAACAGAAATATCACAAGTGGATGGCTTTAACCCAGTAGGCTAGAAGTCCTAATTCGAGGTGCTGGCTCCAGAGGAAGGCTTTCTGTCAGCTCTGGAGGAAGGTCCTTGTCATCACTCTTCCCTTGGTCTGGGAGCATCTCAGCACAGGAACCTCAGATCAAAGGACATGCTCTTCTCCCAGTGCTGCTTTCTTGGTTGTACAAGGTCTCCCCTCTCTGCTAGCTTCTCTTTCCTTTCATCTCACACCCCAAGGAAACTCCTTTACTTTGGATCAGGGATATGGCCTGGTAAGGATGTTACAATCACAACCTAATCCTTTTTGACATAAAATTACAATCACATAATGGAGGACAACCACACAATACTGGGAATCATGGCCTAACCAAGTTGACACATATTTTGGGGGGACACAACAAAATCCATGACAAACCCTAAGGGATTTTCTGCATCCCAGATGTACTTGACTTTGCCTTCATCATGTCATATCAATCCGATTTCCTCTTCTTAATCAAGATTAATCACACCAGCCAGTATGGTAACTCCTTCTTTGCCTGTTGATCCAGAGTCATCTGGACCCCAAAGTGGCCAAGTGCCATTCTTAACTTACAGTTCAATGGAATCAGTAATGTCTCCAGATCTCTAGACCTGCAGACCATAAGGTTGCAGGGACAGGAAGCAAAAATTTTGTGAGTGGGTCACTAGGGGTAATAGTGAGTGGTTCCACTCCCGTTTCCATCCCTTGATTCCTGGACCCATGAATCCTAGCCATAGGAGAAATAGCACCATATATTGGACATTGGTTTAGAGCATATATAGCCTCCTGGAGAGCATTTTCCCAACTCTACAAGGTATTGCCACCTAGCTGGTGCTGTAATTGTGGCTTTAGAAGGCCATGCCATAATTCTACCAAGCCAGTTGCTTCAGGATGATGGGGAACATGGTAAGATCAGTGTCCATGAGCATTGACCATTGCTGCACTTCATTTGCTGTGAAGTGAGTCCCTTGATCTGTGGTGATTCTGTGTGAGATAGCATGGTGGTGGATAAGGCATTCTGTAAGTCAATGGAAGTAGTTTTGGCAGAAGCACTGAGTGCAGGGAAAGCAAATCCATATCCAGAGTGTCTATTCCAGTAAGAACAAAACGTGGCCTTTCCATGATGGAAGCGATCCATGTCAATCAACCTGCCACCAGGTTGCTGGCTGATCACCTAGAGGTATAGTGCCATATCAGGGATTCAGTGTTGGTCTCTGCTCCTGGCAAATTGAGCACTCAGCAGTGGCTGCAGCCAAGTCGGCCTTGGTGAGTGGAAGTCCATGTTGCTGAGCCCATGCATAACCTCCATCTCTGCCACCATGGCCACTTTGTTTATGAGCCCATTGAGCAAAGACAGTGGTGGCTAGGGAAAGAGGATGGCTTGTTGCCACAAAACATGCCATCCTATCCACTTGATTGTTAAAATTCTCCTCTGCTGAGGTTACCCTTTGGTGAGCATCCACATGAAACAGAATATCTTCACTTCTTTTGCCCATTCAGAGAGGTCTGTTCACGTACCTCTTCCTGAAACCTTCTTGTCTCCAATCATGTTTCTTCCAAGTCCCTGACCATCCAGCCTAACCATCAGCCACAGCCCATGAATCAACATACAGTCATACACCTAGCCATTTTTCCTTCCAAGCAAAGTGAACTATCGGGTGCACCACTCAAAGTTCTGCCCATTGGGAGGATTTCTTTTCACCACTGTCCTTCAGGGAGGTCCCAGGAATTGGCCGTATGTGGTGCTGCCACTATCCACTTTTGAGTGGTGCCTTTTTATTGCACATAACCATCTGTAAACCAGGCATGAGTTTTGTCTTCCTCAGTACACTGTTCATAAGGAACTCCCCATGAAGCCATAGTACAGACTGGGACATGGAGGGTAATGTGACAAGAGTGGAGACCAGGGGCATTTGGGCCACTTCCTTATGCAACTTTCTTGTGACTTCAGGTCCTGCTTGGGCCTAGTCTCATATATATCACTTCCATTTAATGATGGAGTGCTGCTGTGCACATCCAACTTTATGGCTCTGTGAGTCAGACAACACCCATGATGGGCAGCTCAGGCCACATGGTGACTTGGTGGCCTATGGTTAAGCATTCACTCTATTAAGGCCCAATAATAACCCAAAAGCTGTTTCTCAACAGTAGTTATCTTCAGAGGATGGCAGGGCTATGCTTCAAAATCCTAAGGGTCTGCACTGATTCACCAAGATGGGCCTGCCAAAGACTCCAAACAGCATCAGTATCCGCCACGGACACTTTAAGCACCATTGGATTAGCTGTATCATGCGACCGGAGTGGCAGAGGTGCTTGCACAGCAGCCTGAACATGTTGCAGAGACTTCTCTTGTTCTGGGGTTCTGGGCCCCACTCACAGCTAGTAGCTTTTGAGTCACTTAATAAATAGGCCAGAGTAGCACACACGAATGAGGAATATGTTGTTTCTTTAAAATACAAAGAGGCCCACTAGGCATTGTGCCTCCTTTTTAGTTGTGGGAGGGGCCGATGCAATAACTTATCCTTCACTTTTAAGGAATATCTTGACATGCCCCACATCACAGAACACTTGAAATTTCACTTAGGTGGAAGGCACCTGAATTTTTGTCAGATTAATTCTCCACCCTCTAGCATGCAAAAGTTTTAACCAGTAAGTCCAGAGTCATTGACATTTTTTCTTTACTAAGTCCAATCAGCATAATTTCATCAATATAATGGGCTAGTGTGGCATCTTGTGGAAGGGAAAGGTGAGCAAGAACCCTGAGGACTTAATTATGACATAAGATTGGAGAGTTGATGTACCCTTGCAGTAGGACACTGAAAGTGTAGTGCTAGTCTTGCCACATGAAGACAAACCATTTGTGGTGGTCCTTCAAAACACATATGCAGAAAAAAGCATTAGCCGGATCAATAGCTGCATACCAGGTACTGGAGATGTATTTATTTGCTTGAGCAATGAAGCCACATCTGGAAGAGCAGCTGCAATTGGAGGCACTACTTGGTTGCGTTTTTGATAATCCACCATCATTCTCCAAGATCCATCTCTTTTTTTGCTCAGGCCAAATAGACAAGTTGAATGGGGGTGTGGTGGGAATCACCACCCCTACATCCTTCAAGTCCTGGATTGTGGCAATAGCCTCTGTAATACTGCCAGGAATGCAGGATTGCTTTTGGTTTACTATTTTCCTAGGTACGGACAGTTCTAACGGCTTCATCTTGGCTTTTCTTACCACAATAACTCTTATTGCACTTGTCAGGGATCTACTGTGGGTATTTTGCTAGTTGGTGAGTATATCTATTCCAATTATGCATTCTGGAACTGGGAAAATTACTACAGGGTGGGCTCAAGGACCCACTGGAACTACTGCGAAATGGCCATCAGCTCAGACTCCATTAATAACTCAGACTTCCATATGCCTCTACTCTGGTGGGCCACAGTGACATTTTGGGTTTCCTGGAACTAGTGTCAGTTCGGAGCCACTATCCAGTAATCCTGGAAATATCTGATTATTTCCTTTTCCCCAATGAATAGTCACTGTAGTAAAAGGCCATAGATCACTTTGGGGAAGTTAGGAGAAAAATCAATAGTATAAGTTTTTGGCAGTCTGTTCTTCAATCAAAGAGTTATAAACTCTCTCAAGTCTGAGAATTGATTGAGGGGCCATGACTGTCTTTTCTGGCATTTTGAGCTAGACTGCTGTTGACCTAGAATTCTTCCACTTGTACAGATGAAGTAAATATTTAGTAGATTTCCTATCTGTTTCACTCTTAGGGACTCCAAGACTGAGTAGCCAATGCCATAAGTCCTTACAAGTCAAACCATTCAGATTACAGCTTTGACTTTGCTGTCCCTTAAGGTAACCATGCCCACTTCATCTTCATTGATTGAGTGCTGCCACTTGGCCCCTACTACCACAGGGTGCAATCAGCTGTATTGTAGTTCGTTGTCTTAATTCAGTTAGGACTGTTCCCCCTGTCAAATCTGACCTACATAAAATAGCAATCACGGCAGTCTTCAAGGATACTGGGGCTCCTTTTACAAATTTGTCCCTCACAGCTGTGGTAAAGATGTGTCATCTGGACGCTCATGTGTGTGAATCTAACCTGATAAAACTCTAATATGCCAGTTTCCCTAAGCCTTTAGCTACTCTCTTCTACAGTAAACAAATTCAGGTCTGGCACTTCGACTTGATGTAGTGTAGGCCACCACATAATCCATGCTTCAGTGACCCAACCAAATAAACTATAAGGTCCTTTCATAACCTCTCGAGCTGAAACATTGAATGAAGAATCTGTCCTTAGTGCACCCATATCAATAAACCCAGACGGATCCATCTTTGAAAATCCTACTAGTATAGTGGTTAAGTGACCAAAAGGTCAGCAGTTCAAATCCACCAGGCGCTTCCTGGAAACTCTATGGGGCAGTTCTACTCTGTCCTATAGGGTCGCTGTGAGTCAGAATTGACTCGACAGTGAAAGGGTTGTTTTTGGTTTTTGATCCATCTTTATGTTCCTGGCACCATTATCCCACATGCTTTATAGCCATTCTCACACATATTCCCCAGGTTTCTGTTTGTACATATTGGAAAAGTCAAGCAGTTCTTATGAAAGGTAGCAGACCTCCTCCTGGGTCACTGTACTTCACCTTTTGGAGCTTGCTGGAACTTAAGTGTAGTTATAGGTCTAGAAGCCAAAATGGGTGGTGGATATGCGTTTTGAGAACATTCTGCATTGTCTTGTAATGCATCTGCCTAAGGCGATGCCCCAGGTAATAACTCAGACAAAGGCTTTTAGATACAGCCACGTTAATCTCATCAGATGGGAGTGGAGGGGCTAACAGTTTTTCTGGGGAGGGTGGTTTAGCAGAAAAAGACAGAGTAATCTTTCTATACGAGAGTGAGAGGGCTGGTTCTGTTGGCAGGAGTGATTCAGCAGAATTTAGGGGCTCAGTGTCTCCAGCTTCCTGATTATCTGCCCGACTCGACAGCAGTGGGTTTTAGTGGGTATGTCCTCATCACAAGTTTCAGGATCCCTTTTCTTCCCAATCAATGCCCTCCCATTAACTTCAGACACCACTTAATGTTGGCAGTTGAGTTGGCATTGTAATTCAGCCACCGTTACGATAAGACTCCGGTTTTGGTTTTTGGCAACATCAGTTATGTTACTACAAGAAATAAGGCTTCCTTTCTAGGCAGAAGTGGAAACTTTGAGGTTGTTTATGCAACACTTGAGCTTTAACTCTGAAGCCCTGAGCTCATCTTTTTCTTTCACCAGTTTGTCTAGAGAAAGTAGGACCAGCCAACCAGCTTCCTTATACTTCCCATTATGACTAAATTCTGGACAGATTGTATAGTGGTATAGTCAACTCCATGATGAGGTTTGATGTAGTGCGGACACTTCCATGATGGGATCTGCTGTGAGTGGAAGATCAGTTGAAAGGGGGTTTCCTTGGGGGTGTGGTCTGCATCCAATATAGGTGGACATTCTGGCAAGGAACGTAGGCTTTTGCTTGCTCAGGAACCTGTAGCTGGCTCCTGTTAATCAGGCCTCTGGTTCTTGTGACTTGAGTTAAGAAGTTACCTACCAAATTGCCTGCCAGTCTTGGAATTCATCAGTCTTTGCAGCCTGTGAGCAAGACCCCTGCTGTCTGATCACCAGTCTTGTGTTCACCAGCACCTGCAGCTACGTGAATCAGGAGACGTCTCCAGCCTGATCTATGTACGGACTTGGGACGTTCCAGCCTCTACAACTGTGTGAGCCATTTCTTTGATATAAATCTCTCTCTCTCTATATATATATTTATATGCTTTATTGGTTTTATTTCTCTAGAGAATCCAGCCTAAGACATTTGGTACCAAAAGTAGTTCTAGAGAAACAAAATTGTAAGAATGGGTTTTCTAAATTGTTTCTCAAGTCTGGTCAGTCTAAAAGATGCTGATGACTCTGCTTCCAGTAGTAAAGAGGGCACTGCTAGTCCATGCATGAGGTGGCAATAGAGCTACGCAAAATATCACCACCAATAGATCAGGTGTTGGTGAGAGGAGAGGATCTGGGTGATCACATGTTTGATACCTTTCCATCTTTGTTGCTACTACTACTACTATGTCTATGGCCACCACCACCTCCACTGCCACTGCCACTGCCACTGCTACTGCCACCACCATCTCCATTTTCACCTCCATCTCTACTGCCACAACTAAATTTTCTGCCGTCTTCTCTACTGCCCCTTCCATTTCTTACTACGACCACCACCTCTGCTGCCAGCACCACCCCAAATGACCCATCATTTTTAACTCCACACCACATCTACTGTGACTGCCAACTCCACTGACACCTCCACCTCTGCTGCCACCACCACCTATACTGACACCTTCACATACTGCCACTACCAGTCATCATGTGCTACCACCCATGCCTCTGCCCCCACTCCTATGGCTGGTACCAGTCATGAGGCGCTACCACCTGTATTACTCTCCCCACTATACCACCACCAGCCATACTGTGGCCACAACACATATTGTCACCACAAATCCATATAGTCACCAGCACACATACTGCCACTGTCACCTATACCACCACCACCACCTCTGCTTTCACCTCCAACTCTACTACCACTGCTTCCTCTTTTTTCACCATCACCTCTACTGGCACCTCCACCTATAATGCCACCACCGCCTCTACTGCCACCATCATTTCTACTGCCACTGCCACATCTAGTTTCACTGCTTTCTCTACTGATACTGCACCTATACTCTCACCTCCACTTAGCTGCCACCAGCCATACCGCCACCACCACACATACCATCACCACAACCCCTACTGCTGCCACTGCCTCTGCCTCTTTCAGCACCTCTACTTCCACCACCAGCTCTACTGCTGCCACTAGCTATACCACAGCCACCACCCATACCATCACCGCCACTCACACTACCACCACCACCCATATCACCACCACCACCTATACCACTGCTACTGCATACACCGCTCATACCATCGACACTGCCCATACCGCTACCACCACACATACCATAGCTACAAACCCATACAGCTACCAGAACACATACTGTTGCCACCACTTACCTTGTTGCCACCACCTCTACTACCACCACCACTCTACTGCCACTTCCACTGCTACTGCCACCAGAACCTCTACTTCCACCTCCACCTCTACTGCCATCTCCACCCATACCCCCTCAACAAACTATACCACCACCAACACCAATGCTTCTGCTAGCACCCAAAATGATGCCACCACATATAATGCCATCACCACCCATTCTGCCACTGCCACCAAATCTGCTGTTAGCACCCATTCTGCAGCTACCACCCATACCACCGCCACTACCTATACCCACATCAACACCCATACCACCGTCACCACTGGTATCACAGCCACCAACCATGCCACATACAACACCCCTACTACCAACACCATTCATACTGCCATCACTGCCCATACTGCTGCCAACACCTGTAGTGCTGCCACCACCCATATTGCCACCACAATCCATACAGCCATCAGAACACATACAAGTGCCACCATCTATATTGCCACCACCACCCCTACTGCCACCGCCATCATTACTGCCACCACAATTCTACTTCCACCTCCATCTCTACTGCCACCACCACCCATATTGCCTCAACCAACTATACCATCGCCAACACCAATACTTCTAGCACCCATAATGCCACCACCATGTATAATGCTACCTTCACATATTCCCCCCCACCACCAATACTGTTACCACCTACACTACCACCACCACCCGTAAAACCACCACCACCCATTTCGCTGCCACCACCTATACCACTGCCACCACTTCTATGGCCAAAATCACCTCAATTGCCTCCACCGTTTCTACTGCCTCCATCACCTCTACTGTGACCACCACCCATGGAGCCTCCACCACCCTTACCGCCACCGCCACATAAGCTGCCACCACCACCTATACTTTGATCACCACCAATACCCCCACTACCACCTATATCACCAATATAACCTATACTGCCACAAACACCTGTACTGCCACTACCACCTATACCACCACAACCACCTACACTTCTGGTACCATTAATACCATGGGCACCACCTATAGAGCTGCCACAACCTATTTCTCCAACACAACAAATACTGCCACCACCATTCACTCCACACCACCACCCATACCACTGCCACCACTCATAGTACTGCCACCACCAATACCATTGGCACCACATGTATTGCAGCCACCAACCATACGACCTATACTGCCTTCACAATCTCTACCAACTCTATCACCTCTACCACCTCCGCCACCCATACTTTCACCTCTACCTCCACCTATACCAACACCACCACCTATACCACTACCAACATTTATACCACTGCCACTACTTCTATGGCCACCAGCACCCACCAGCACCAACACCACCACCTATAGAGCAACCACCACTTATACAGTTCCCAACACCTATACCACCCACAATAACTATACCGGGGCTACCACCTGTATCGTCACAACCACCTATATTACTGACAACACCTATTCTGCCACCACCACCTTTAGTGCCGCCATCAAGTATAATGCCACCATCACTTATTCCACCACCACCACCTATTCCACTGCTACCACCTGTGCCACCAACACCTGTACCATTTATACCATCTATACTTTTTTATACCTATACCACTGCCACCACATATACCACCATCACCACACACACTGCCACCACCACCCATTTGCCACTACCACCCTTACCATTGCCACAACCCTACCACCACCAATGCCCCTACTGTCACCAGGAAATCTACTGAAACCAACACCTAAACTGTCTATGCCACCTCTGTCGCCACAAACATTTCTACTTCCTCCACCTGTTTGATTTAAACCACCACCTACACCACCGCCATTACCTACACCTCTGCCACCACCTGTTCTGCTTTCATTACCTATTCTGCTGCCACCATCTACACCGATGACACAACCTAGTCCTCCGCCAATGCCTATACCCTACCACCACCTAGACCACCACCAGCATGTATGTCACTGCCACCACTACTACCACTGTCGCCACCTACCCCATTCCACCGCCTCTTCATCCACACCTATAACACCACCACCTATACAGTCACCATCATTTATTAGACCACCACCACTTATTCTGACACCACCACCTACACAACTGATAATGCCACCTTCACATATTTCACCAGAGTCACCTCTACTGCCACCACCATCTATATTGCTGCCACCACTTATACCACTGACACGACATATATAGCTGCCATCACTTATACCACTGCTGCCACCTATCCAGCCACCACCACCTGTACCACCACCACTATATACTCTGCCTCCACTGCCTATACAGCCGCCACTGCATACACCACACCACCACCTATAGCACCAGCTCCACCTATACTGCTGTTACCACCTGTACCACTGTAATCACTAACATCTCTGCCACCACCTATGCTGCTGCCACCACCACCAATTCTGCAGCCACTACCCCTTCTACCACCACCACCCATATGGCCACCACCAACTATACTGCCTCCACCTTCCATACTGCCAACACCAATACTGCCAGCACCACCCATACTATCAACACCACATGGACCACCACCATCACCTACATCACCACCATCACCACCTACACAAATACCACCACCCATACTGCCACAACCACCCATTTTCTGCCACCATCCTACCTGCTGCCACCATCCATAAGCCTACCACTACCAATACTGTCACTACCACCAGTACTGCCACCACCTCCCGTATCGCCTTCACCACCTCTATGGCCTCAACCACCCTAGCACCATGACCAGCTATACTGCCACCTCCACCTAAACTGCCACCACCACCCACACACCAACAACTACTTACACTGCCACGAACACTTATATGGCCACTGCCACCTATACCACTGCCACTACCCATACTGGCACTTCCACCTATACCACCTGTGATGATTAATATTGTGTGTCAACTTGCCTGGGCCATGATTCTCAGTGTTTATATGTAATCACTCCCATGAAGGAATCTACTGTGAGTGGCCGGTCAGTTGAAAGTGAGTTTTCCCATGGAGGTGTGGCCTACATCTGAATATGTGCAGATGTTCTGGCTTTTTGCTCACTGTGGATCCTGTAGCTGCCTCCTGTTCATCTGACCTCTGGCTCTTGGAACTTGAGCTATCAGCTTATCTACAGATCTTGGGATTCGTCAATCTTCACAGCCTGAAAGTGGGATTCCTGCTCCCCGACCTGCCAATACTGGATTCACTGGGCCCTTTGGCTACGTGTTTCAAGAGAAACCCCTACCCTGATCCACAAACTTGTGACGTTCCGGCCTCTACAATCAAGTGGGCCACTTCCTTGATCTCTTTCTATATATATGTATTTATGCACTTTACTGGTTTTCCTTCTCTAGAGAACCCGCCCTAAAACATATGGTATGGAAAGTGGTTCTAGAGAAACAAAATTGTAAAGATGAATTTTCCAAATTATTTTTCTATTTTGGTTACTCTCAAAGACGTTGATGACACTGCTTCCAGCAGTAAAGGTGGCACTGCAATTCTATGGCATAAAGTGGCAAATACAGTTACAGAAAATATCACCACCAGTAGACAGGTGTTGGTGAAAAGTTTCAGTTTTGCCAAGTAATCCTTGGCCTATGGGGAGGCCAAAGTTCCTAAGACATTGTTGCAAAGAGAAACCAATATACACTGACTGTCATTCAAGAGATGAAGTCATAAGCATTTTATCTGATACCCAAAAGACTTTGCGTTACAGGCAAAATGGTTTTTAATAACAGGTAAAAAAAAAACTCTGATTTCATCTACTTGTAAGAGAGAAACTGGATATGAGTTTCCCTTTCTTGCAGCAAAATGGGAACATTCACGGCCTTGTAAGCCAAGGTTTCGTTTCAAAAACCTAAAGCGCTTTTGCCAACTGGTACTTGGACAGGGGGAGCTTGACCTTGTTTTCTCCTTCAGAGAATGTGTGGGAAACATTCACTATGGGGACCACACACTGCGGTTTTGAAAGAACAGAAACTCTGGTGGCGTCGTCCTTGAATGTGAAAGGGAAAGTTCCCTGTGCCTTCTCTGAAGAAGTAAAGAGCTTGAAGTTCCTCTGATTCAAGTACATGAAGGCACCAGAGTTTTACTTGTTTACCAACCTCGGTCTATGCTACAAGGCCATCAACAACATAGAACTTCTTTCTCCTAGTCATTTAGGCAGAAGCATTTTAGGTTTTCAAAAGAAACCTTGGTTTACAAGAACTCAAAATTTCCCAATACATTGCATGCAAGAGAAACCAATACACCATTTCTCCAATTCAAGTACAGAAAGTCACAAGTGGTTTACATTTTATGAAAACTCACTTTATGTTACACGAACATAAATATTCCGCATAGGTGTTTTCAGAAAAGATTTTGCAATTTCTCCCATTCAATAAAAGAAGTCCCCAGAGCTTTACTTGTTTTCTAAGTATGCACTTACAAGGCCATGAAAATGCCCATTTTGCTGCATATCCACTTTCTCTCATTGAAATAGATGAAGTCAAAAGTGTTTTACCTACTACTCAAAACCACTTTGAGTTGCATGCATGAGAGTGTTTCCTACACATTGTTTGTTTGGGAAAAGAATGCAAAGTTTCTCCCATTCGAGCAAGTGAAGCCATCAGAGGTTCATGGTTGTCTAACTGTACTTTGTGTTACCCAGAATTGGATGTTCTGTATGGCAAAACCAGTTGAGGATTTCAAAGTAAACCTTGGCAAACAAGACCCTGTATGTTCCTAGTTCGCTACATGTCAGAGGCATTTTAACTATCCTCAAAAGACATTTTGTGTGACAGGCAGGGGAATGTTCCCGCAACATTCTTGGAGTCAGCAAAGAATGGGCAGTGCCTCCAGTGCAATTACGGAAAGGCACCAGAGATTTGCTTGTTTTCAAAGTACACTTTGGGCTCCAAGGCCATGAAAGTTCCCTGCACATTCTCTGAAGAAGAACACAGTGCAGAGTGCACTATGTTTTCTGAAGGAGAAAGGAATGTAGAGTGTGTCCCTTTCATGTACTGAACAACAGGAGCATTTCAGGTTGGCCAAGGAATCCTTGGCCTATGGGGAGGTCAAAGTTTCCAAGACATTGTTGCAAAGAGACACCACTATACAGTTGCTCTCATTGAAGTAGATGAAGTCACAAGCGTTTCACCTGTTACCCAAAAGACTTTGTGTTACAGGCATGGGAATATTTCCTGCAGATTTACTGATGGAAAAGAATGTACAGCTACTCCCATTGCAGTTCGTGAAGCCACCACAGGGTTACTGTTCTTAATAGTGCTTTGTCTTCCACGGCCTGTTAATGTTACCAGCATATTCTCTGAGGGAGAAAACAATGGAGAGTTTCTCCCTCCCAGTATATGACAGGCAAAAGGATTTTAGGTTGTCAATGTAAACCTTGGTATACAAGGACACAAAAGTTCCCCAAACATTGCGAGAAAGAGGAAAGGCTTCATGAGGTCTTTCTTTCAAGCAGAGTAAGACATAAGTGTTACTGTGGTCCACATAAGGGAATGTTCTCTACACATTCCGTGTTGGAGAAAAGAATGTGCACCTATTCAAGTCTGTGAAGCCAGCAGAGCTTTACTAGTCTTCAATGGAAACTTTGTATTACAAGGACATGAACGTTCCCTACGTATTCTCTGAAGGTCATAACAATGTAGATTCTCTCCCATTTTAGTATGTGTGGGGAAGACCCATTGAGGATTTCAAAGGAATCCTTCAGTGATGAGGGTGCATTATGTGAAAGAGGCACCAATATCTATGTTCTCTCATTCAAGTAGAAGAAGTCACAAGAGTTCTGCCTGTTGTTCAAACACATTTTGTGTCACACATTCGGGAATGTTCCCTGTGCATTCTCTGAAGAAGCAGAGTGTGCAGTGTCTCCAATTCAAGTACATGAATGAAGCCACCAGAGTTTTGCTTGTTTACCAACCTCGGTCTAGGTTACACGGCTGTCAACAACATAGAATTTCTCCCTTCAAGTCTATCAGGCAGAAGCATTTTAGGTTTTCAAAAGAAACTTTGGTTTACACGAACACAAAATTTCCCAATACATTGCACAAAAGAGAAACCAATAGAGCATTTCTCTCATTCAAGTAGAGGAAGTCACAGGAGTTTTACCTTCAATGAAAACTCACTTTATGTTATGTGAACACAAATGTTCTATACATACTCTCTGATTGAAAGATTGTGGAGTTTCTTCCACTCACTACAAGAAGTCCCTGGAGATTTACTTGTTTTCTAAGTTCACACTTACAAGGCCAAGAAAGTGCCTGTTTCACTGCATGAGAGGGAAACCTGTATCCACTTTCTCTCAATCAAGTAGATGAAGTCAGAAGTGCTTTACCACTTCCTGTACACTCTCTGATAGGAAAAAGAATGCGGTTTCTCCTATGCAAGTACGTGATGCTACTAGACTTTTCACCGTTTCAAAAGTGTACTTTGTGCTCCCCACAATGAATGTTCCCCACACATTCTCTGTAGGAGAAAATAAGGTCTAGCTTCCTCCTTTCAACTACAGGATGGCAAAAGTGCTTCAGGTTCTCAAAATGAAACACACTGCAGTTTCTTCTGTGCAAGTATAGCGATATGGAGATACGGTTTTGCTGAGGAAAACTTGTGTTTGCAAGAGGGAAAGTTGCCGATTTCATTGCATAAAAGAGAAACCAAAATACATTTTATCCCATTCTAAATTGTCAGATGGTTTGATTAAGTCAGAGGGATTTTTCTGTTATTGATAAACATGCAACCTAATGTTGCCTCTCCAGTCTCTTAGTTGGAAGAAAAGGTAAAGCTACTTTGATTCAAATACAAGCAGACACTTGGGTTTTATAGGTTTTCAATACGCACTTTGTTTTACCCAGCCGTGAAAGTGCATAAACAATCTCAACAAGAACACAAGAACACAACATGAACATTTGTTCTGTGCAAGTACAGAGGCTATAGCGATGTACCTTCCCTGAGTAAACCTTGTGTTTCCAGGAGGCAGTTACTGAATTCTTTACAAGAAAGAGAAAACAAAATACAGTTTCTCTCATTTTACTTGATTAAGTCAGATGGTTTGATTGAGTCAAAGAGTTTATTCTGTTATTGAAAAACATGCAAGCTAATTTTGCATCTGCAGTCTCCTAGTCAGAAAGAATGGAAGTTGCTGGGAGCCAGGCTGCAAGGGCGGCCCCTCTGCACCCACTGCCCCCAGCATAAACATCGAAGAATTCCTGGAAAGTCAGGAGGAGCCAGGCTGCAAGGGCGGCCCCTCTGCACCCACTGCCCCTAGCATAAACATCGAAGAATTCCTGAAAAGTCAGGAATATCTCTGTCATCTGTGTTATGTTTCTGTTTCATTTTCAGCCTGTGTATAGCAGAATGTATAAGCATAAAATTCCATTATAGATTTAGGGACCTTTGGAGGGGGGCGTCCTACTCACAATCCCCTGGTAAAATCCCGGGTAGGGACAGCCCGTGTATTACTTGGGGATCAACATGAAGTTGTCTTAGGGGGAAAACGAATAGCTCGACTATGGAAAACAAAAACAGGATGGTGGAATCCTGGTATTTACCAAGGCCCTTTTGTGATTAAACCACCACCCACACATGATCCCATAAAAGTGGAAAAACAAAAGGCAGTGAGTTCTCTCAGCCAATTTCTCAGCCAATTACAGGTCGACCTTCTCGTCTACCCCGCTCACTGCTGCGCTTGACTGGTCTTTGGGTATAGAGATTGGGCTAATTGTCCTTGGCATAATCGTGGACAATATGACATAACCCAAAGTGGCTGGACTTCAAGAACTTGGCCACCCTGGACAAGATGGACAAAGCCTATGTGGCAATGGTTTTGCAAAAAGATTAATTGTTATAAAAACTGTGGAAGGTATTGCAAGATTAAGCATAAGTGTAAAGCAGTATGAAGTCAATTGTCACTTTAAATCAACAAAATGTTCTCTTCAACTAAACAAAAACTCATTGTATTTGTGTGCGCGTGCAGAACTGTACTATGTGTCACTTGGAAAATTATGTCTCTGGAAAATGATGTTATCTATGATGATTATATCTTGTACTGCCCCTTTATTGATCATGCGATGTTATGCTTTTGTAAGCTTATGATATAAAAGACCATGTAAAAAATAAAGAGCAGGCTTTCTTTTTCTGCAGAATGAAAATATAAGACACACTACCTCTCATTCTTTTTCGCCAAACTCTACCCCTCCTCTGGTGACCCTGTTCTTTGCTGAGGCTGGCCCCCGGCAGGAAGTTACTCCCATTCAAATACATGCAGATACTCGGGTTTTATAGGTTTTCAATATGCACTTTGTTTTACCTGGGCGTGAATATGCTTCACACTCTCTTAATGTTAACACCACCTAGTTTTTCATCTGCAAGTTACATGGGCTACCACATGTAGTTTTGCTGAGGAAACCTTGTGTTCACAAGAGACAAAGTTACCGAGTTCACTGCATGAAAGAGAAACCCAAAGATAGTTTCTTCATTCTGGCTACATTTGTCAGAGGCTTGGAAGAAGTCAGGGAATTCTTTCTCTTACTGAAAAACGTACAAGGTGATTTTGCCTCCACATTCTCTCAGTTAGAAAAGAATGGAAAGTGAGACCCATTCATGTGTGGGCAGACACTTGGGTTTTCTAGGATTTCAATATGCACTTTGTTTTACCTGGGCATGAATGTGTTTTCACAATCTCTTAACACTAACATTACTTAGTTTTTCCTCTGCAAGTTACAGGGGCTACCGTGATGTCTTTTTTCGGAGGAAAATTTTTGTTCACAAGACCAAAGTTACTGAGTTCACTGCATGAAAGAACCCCAAAGACAGTTTCTCTCATTCTGCTTGCTTTCATTGGAGCATTGGATGAAGTCAGATATTCTTTCTCTTACTGAGGAACTGGCAAGCTGATGTTGCCTATGCATTCTTTTAATTGGAAAAGGATGGAAAGTTACACACATTGAACTGTGGGCAGACACTTGGGTTTTCTAGGATTTCAATGTGCACTTTGATTTACCAGTGCTTTGGATATTTCTTTTTGATATGCTTTCACAATCTCTTAAGTTTAACACTACATAGTTGTTCCTCTGCAAGTTATAGGGGCTACCACAATGTAGTTTTGCTTATGAGACCTTGTTTTTGCAATAGCCGAAGTTAATGGGTTCACTGCATGAAAGACAAACCTAAAAACAGTTTCTCTTATTCTGCCTGCTTGCGTCAGAGGACTGGATGAAGTCAGAAAGTTCTTTCTCTTACAGAAACACATGCAAGCTGATGTTGCCTCTGAGTTCTCCTAGGTGGAAAAGAATGAAAAGTTACTCCCAATGAACTGCAGGCAGACACTTGGGTTTGCTAGGATTTCAATATGTACTTTCTTTTTGTGGGCGTCAAAGTGCTTTCACAATCTCTTAATGCTAGCACTGCATAGTTGTTCCTCTGCAAGTACAGGGGCTACTGCGATGTAGTTTTGCTGAGAAAAACTTGCATTTCCAAGAGCCAAAGTTACAGAGTTCATTGCAGGAAAGAGAAACCAAAAGACAGTTCCTCTCATCTGGCTTGCTCTTGTCAGAGGACTGGATGAAGTCAGAGAGTTCTTTCTCTTTCTGAGAAACATGCAAGCTGTTGTTGTCTTAGTTCTGTCTCATTTAGAAATGAATGGAAAGTTACACTCACTGAACTGTGGGCAGACACTTGGGTTTGCTAGGATTTCAATGCGCACATTATTTCCTCAGGGGTCAATGTGCTTTCACAATCTCTTAACGCTAACACTACAAATCTGTTCCTCTGCAAGTTATAAGGACTACTGTGATGTAGTTTTGCTTATGACGTCTTGTTTTCACAATAGACAAAGTTACCTCGTTCACTGAATGGAAGACAAACCTAAAGACAGTTTCTCTTATTCTGCCTATTTACATCAGAGAACTGGATGAAGTCAGAGAATTCTTTCTCTTACTGAAAAACTTTCAAGCTGATGTTGCCTATGCATTCTCTTAGTTGCAAAAAATGAAAAGTTACACCCATTGAAGTGCAGACAGATTCTTCAGTTTTCTAGGATTTCAATATGCACTTTGTTTTTCCTGGGCATAAATGTGGTTTCCAATCTCTTAAGGCTTACATTACTTAGCTGTTCCTCTGCATGTAGTTTTGCTAAGGAAACGTTGTGTTCGAAGAGCCAATGTTTCAGAGTTCACTGCATGAGGGAGAAACCGGAAGGCAGTTTCTCTCAGTAGTTGTTCCTCTGCAAGGACAGGGGATATCGAGATGTAGTTTTGCTTAGGAATCCTTTCACTTAGAAGAGACAAGTTTACTGAGTTCATTGGAGAAAACAAACCAAAAGATGGTTTCTCTCATTCTACCTGCTTTCGTCAGAGGAATGGATAAAGTCACAGAGTTCTTTCTCTTCCTGAAACACAGGTAAGCTGCTGTTGCCTCTGAGTTCTCTTAGTGGAAAAGAATGAAAAGTAACCACATTGAACAGTGAACAGAAACTTGGGTTTGCTAGGATTTCAGTATGTGCTTTGTTTTCCCTGGGCTTCACTGTACTTTCACAATGTCTTAATGCTAACACTTTGTAGTTTTTCCTCTTCAAAGATAGGGGTTACTGCGATGTAGTTTTGCTGAAGAAATCTTGCGTTTGCAAGAGCCTAAGTTATCGAGTTCATTACAGGAAACAGAATTTGGCCTCTATGGCAGAGAACTGGATGAAGTCAGAGAGTTCTTTCTCTTACTGAGAAATATGCAAGCTGATGTTGCCTCTGTGCTCTATTATTTGGAAAAGAATAAAAAGTTACCCCCATTGAACTGTGGTCAGATACTTGGGTTTGCTAGGGTTTCAGTATGCACTTTGTTTTCCCTGGGCATCAGTGTGCTTTCACAATCTCTTAATGCTAACACTTTGTAGTTGTTCCTTTGCAAGTACAAAGAATATCATGATGTAGTTTTGCTGAGCAAAACTTCCATTTGTAAGAGGCAAAGTTACTGAGTTCATTGCACGAAAGAGAAACCAAAAGACAGCTTCTCTCACTCTGCCTGCTTTCAACAGAGGACTGGATGAAGTCACAGAGCTCTTTCTCTTACTGAAACACATGCAAGCTGATGTTGCCTCTGCATTCTCTTAGTGGAAAAAAATGAAAGTTACCTCCGTCCAACTGCTGAGAGACACTTGGGTATGCTAGGATTTCAGTATGTGCTTTGTTTTCCCTGGGCTTCAATGTGTTTTCACAATCTCTTAACGTTAACACTACACAGCTGTTCCTCTGCAAGGATGGGGGTATTGAGATGTAGTTTTGCTGAGGAAAACTTGTGTTTGCAAGATCTAAAGTTACTGAGTTCATTGCAGGATAGAGAAACCAAAAGACAGTTTCTCTCATTTAGCCTGCTTATATCAGAGGACTGGATGAAGTCAGAGTTCTTGCTATTACAGACACACATGCAAGCTGATGTCTCTCCACTCTCTTATCTGGAAAAGAATGGAAAGTTACACCCATTGAGCTGAGGACAGACACTTGGGTTTGCTAGGATTTCATATGCACATTGTTTTCCCTGGGAGTCAATGTGCTTTTGTTACTGGAATAAATTTCTTGCCTCTCACTGGTCAAGAATGAGCAGGTAAGGCACGATGTTTTCTGGATGGGCAAGGTTTATTGAAGTGGCTTGCAAGTGGAGATGAGGAGGGCCTAGAGCAACGCATACCCTTATCTCACAGAACAAAAGATGGGCCCGAGTTTTTAAAAGTTCTTGGACTGGAAAAGATTCATGTTTATTCATAGACACAGGCGGGGACATGTTAACTATGCTGCAAGTGCAGCAGCTTTCCAGGATGAGGCCTCTGGGATTCGAAGCAGGACTTATTATGGGGTGTTGCGCCTGTGCAATCTCTCACTCCCTTGGTTCGATTCCCTGGCTGGGGCTGTTGCCCCTCACTGCCCCTGGTGGAAAGTCACACAGAGGTCACAGGTGGATGTTCTGCCCATATCCCTGGGCCTGGTTTTCTCCAGCTGCTTCTGAAAGGCAACTTTAAGAAGTTTGTGGGCAATTTTTAGGTGTCCTTCCCCATTATTCTGGGGAAAGGCTTTGTTTCTGTGCCCTGGCCAATTTCTTGTTTCTTTGCAGATTTGGGGGCCACTCTGGTCACTGGCTTACTAAGTCTCTAGATTCCACACTCAGCCCCCTATTAACTCCCTGATGGTATAGCCTATTTCTCTTTTATTTCCTTCTCTTCTAGCCACACCAGTATCCTTGCTATTTCTCAAACAGGCACCACCGATCTCAGGGCATTTGCTCCCTGTCTTACTTTCACAATCTATTAACCTAACACTTTGTACTTATACTTTTGCAAAGACAGGGAAAACCACGATGTAGTTTTTCTGAGCAAAACTTCCATTTGTAAGAGCCAAAGTTACCGAGTTCATTGCAGGAAAGAGAAACCAAAAGACAGTTTCTCTCATCCTGCCTGATTTCATCAAAGGACTAGATGAAGTCATACAGCTCTTTTTAATACTGACACAGATGCAAGATGTCACCTCTGTGTTCTCTTAGTGGAAAAAAAAGAAAAGTTACCCCTCCCCCCCGTTGAACTTCTGACAGACACTAGGATATGTTAGGATTTCAGGATGTGCTTTGTTTTCCATGGGCTTCAATGTGCTTTCACAACCGCTTAACATTAACACTATGTAGCTGTTCCTCTGCAAGAACAGGGGCTACTGCAATGTAATTTTGCTGAGGAAAACTTGCTTTTGCATAGAGCCAAAGTTACTGAGTTCATTGCAGAAAAGAGAAACCAAAAGACAGTATCATTTTGCCTGCTTTCATCAGAGGACTGGATGAAGTCAGAGTTCTTTTGCTTACTGAGAAACATGCTAGCTGATGTTGTCTCTGTGTTCTCTTACTTGGAAAAGAATGTAGTTACAACCAATGAACAGAAGGCTGACGCGTGGGTTTGGTAGGATTTCAATATGCACTTCTTTTTCCCTGGAAGTCAATCTGCTTTCACAGTCTCTTAATGCTAACTCTCAGTAATTGTCCCTGTGCAAGTACTGGGGCTACTGCGATGTAGTTTTGCTTAGGAAATCTCGTGTTTGCAAGAGAAAATTTACCAAGTTCACTGGAGAAAAGAGAAACCAAAAGACAGTTTCTCTCGTTCTGCCTGCTTTCTTCAGAGGCCTGGATGAAGTCAGAGAGTTACACCACTTCCTGAAACACATACAAGCCGATGTTGCCTTCGTATTCTCTTCCTGGAAAAGAATGAAAATTACCCCCATTGAAGAGCGAACACACACTTGGGTTTGCAAGGATTTCAGTATGACCTTTGTCGTCCCTGGGCTTCAATGTGTTTTCACAACCTCTTAATGCTAACACTTCCTAGTTGTTCCTCCCCAAGAACAGTGGCTACTGCGATGTAGTTTTGCTGAGCAAAACTTGCGTTTGTAAGAGGCAAAGTTTACCGAGTCCATTGCAGGAAAGAGAAACCAACAGACGACTTCTCTCATTCTGGCTGTTTTTGTCAGACGAATGGATGAAGTCAGAGAGTTCTTTCTCTTCCTGAAACACACGCAAGCTAATTTTACCCCTTTGTTCTCTTAGTGGAAAAGAATTAAAGGTTACCTCCATTGAACAGGGAGCGAACCCTTGAGTTTGCTAGGATTTCAGTATGCCCTTTGTTTTTACTGGGGGTCAAAGTGCTTTCACAATCTCTTAACATTAACACTTTGTAGTTGTTCCTCTGCAAGCACAGAGGCTACCCCAGTGCCATTTTGGTGAGCAGAACTTGTGTTTGTAAGAGGCAACGTTATCGAGTGCATTGCAGGAAAGAGAAACCAGAAGGCACTTTCTCTCATTTAACCTGCTTATGTCAGAGGACTACAAGAAGTCACAGAGTTCTTTCGTTTACTGAGAAACATACAATCTGATGTTGTCTTAGCTCTGTTTTATTTGAAAAGCAATTAAAACTTACCCCTTCTGACTGGGGGCAGCCTTGCTTTTGCTAGGATTTCAATATGCACATTATTTTCCGTGGGTGTCAATGTGCTATCGCTACCTCTGAAAGCTAACACTTCGTAGTCGTGCCTCTGCAAGACCAGGGGATGCTGCGATGTAGTTCTGCTGAGCATAACTTGCACTTGTAAGAGGCAAGTTACCAAGTTCAGTGCAGTAAAGAGAAACCAAAAGATGGTTTCTCTCATTTTGCCTGCTTTGGTCAGAGGACTGGATGAAGTCAGAGAGTTCTACCTCTTCCTGAAACACATGCAAACCGATGTTGCCTTTGTGTTCTTTTAGTGGAAAAGAATGAAAAGTTACCCACATTGAACATCGAAAAGAAACTTGGGTTTGTTAGGATTTCAGTATGTGCTTTGTTTTCGCTGGGTGTCAATGTGCTTTTACAGTCTCTTAACGGTAACACATCGTAGTTGTCCCTCTGCAAGAACAGAGGCTACCCCAATGTAGTATTGCTGAGCAAACTTACGTTTGTAAGAGGCAAAGTTACCGAGTTCATTGCAAGAAAGAGAAACCAAAAGACAGTTTCTTTTATTTCACCTGCTTAAGCCAGAGGACTGGATGAAGTCACAGAGTTCTCTCGCTTACTGAGAAAATACAATCAGATGTTGTCTTAGCTCTGTCTTATTTGAAAAGCAATGAAAACTTACGCCTTCTGACTGACTGGGGACAGCCTTGCATTTGCTAGGTTTTCAATGTGGACTTTAATTTCCCTGGGCATGAATATGCTATCGCTATCTCTGAATGCTAACACTTCATGGTCATTCCTCTGTAAAACCAGGGATACTGTGTTGTAGTAAAACTTGTGTTTGTAAGAGGCAAAGTTACCTAGTGCATTGCAGGAAAGAAAAACCGAAAGACAGTTTCTCTTATTTAACCTGCTTATGTCAGAGGACTGGATGAAGTCATAGAGTTCTTTCGCTTACTGAGAAACATACAAGCTGATGTTGTCTTTGTCCTATTTGAAAAAGAAGGAAAACTTAACCCCAGTGGACTGAGGGCGGCCTTGCTTTCACTAGGATTTCAATATGCACTTTATTTTCCTGGGTGTCAGTGCTATCGCTATCTCTGAACGCAAACTTTTCATAGCCGTTCTTCTGCAAGACCAGGGGCAAATTTACCGAGTTTATTGCAGGAAAGAGAAACCAAAAGACTGTTTCTCTCATTTTGCCTGCTCTCGTCAGAGGACTGGATGAAGTCAGAGAGTTCTACCTCTTCCTGAAACACTTGCAAGCTGAAGTTGCCTTTGCATTCTCTTAGTGGAAAAGAATGAAAATTACTCCCATTGCAGAGCAAGCACACACTTGGGTTTGCCAGGATTTCAGAGTGCACTTTGTAGTCCCTAGGCGTCTATGTATTTTCCCAGTCTTAAGTCTAAAATTTCAGAGTTGCTCCTCTGCAAAAACAGGGGCTACCGTGATTTGTTCTGCGGAGCAAAACTCGGATTTGCAAGAGGCAAAATTACCGAGTTCATTGCAGGAAAGAGAAACTAAAAGACGGCTTTTCTCAATCTGCCTGCTTTTATCAGAGGACTGGATGAAGTCAGAGAGTTCCTTCTCTTCCTGAAACACATGCAAGCCAATGTTGCCTCTGTGTTCTCTTAGTGGAAAAGAATGAAGAGTTACCTGCATTGAGCAGCGAACAATCACTTCGGTTTTCTTGGAATTCAGTACGTGCTTTGTTGTCCCTGGGCGTCAATGTGCTTTCACAATCTCTTTATGTTAACACTTCGTAGTTGTTCCTCTTCAAAGACAGGGGCTACGGAGATGTACTTTTGCCGAGGAAATCTTGCCTTTGCAAGAGCCCAAGTTACCGAGTTCGTTGCTGGAAAGACAAACCAAAGACAGTTTCTCTCCTTTGGCCTGCTTATGTCAGAGGACTGGATGAAGTCAGAGAGTTCTTTCTCTTACTGAGAAATATACAAGCTGACGTTGCCTCTGCGCTTGCTTGTTAGGAAAAGAATGAAAGGTTAGCCCCATTAGCCCCAGCCCCATTGACTAAACACTCACTTGCATTTGCTAGAATTTCAGTGTGCAGTTTGTTGTCCCTGGGCGTCAATGTGTTTTCCCAATCTCTTAAGGCTAAAATTTCATAGTTATTCCTCTCCAAGAGCAGGGGGTACCATGAATTGTTCTGTGGAGCGGAACCTGCATTTGTAATGAGTGAAATTACCGAATTCATCGCAGGAAAGAGAAACAAAAAAAAAGCTTCTCTCAATCTGCCTGCTTTCGTCAGAGGACTGGATGAAGTCATTATGTTCCTTTCTGAAACACATGCAAGCCGATGTTGCCTCTGCGGCCTCTTACTGGAAAAGAATGAAAAGTTACACCCATTGAACCATGGAGAGAAACTTGGGTTTGCTAGGACTTCAGTGCGTGCTTTTTTCCCCAGGGCCTCAATATGCTTTCACAAGCTCCTTATTCTAACACTTTGTAGTTTTTCCTCTTCAAAGACAGGGGCTGCTGAGACGTACTTTTGCTGAGGATATCTTGCTTTCGCAAGAGCCCAAGTTACCGAGTTCATTGCTGGAAAGACAAACCAAAAGTAGGTTTTTCTCCTTTGGACTGCTCATGTCAGAGGACTGGGTGAAGTCAGAGGATTCTTTTCTTACTGAGAAATATGCAAGCTGATGTTGCCTCTGTGCTGGCTTATTAGGAAAAGAATGAAAAGTTACCCCCATTAAACAGCAAACACTCACGTGGGTTTGCTACCATTTCAGTGTGCAGGTTGTTTTCCCTGGACGTCAAACTGCTCTCACAATCTCTTAAAGCCAACGCATCGTAGTCGTTCTTCTGCAAGAACAGGGGCAACCCCAATGTAGTTTTGCTGAGCAGAACTTGCGTTTGTAAGGGCAAATTTACTGAGTGCATTACAGGAAAGAGAAACCAGAAGGGCACTTTCTCTCATTTAACCTGCTTATGTCAGAGGACTGCAAGAAGTCACAGAGTTCTTTCGCTTACTGAGAAACATACAATCGGATGTTGTCTTAGCTCTGTCTTATTTGAAAAGCATTGAAAATTTACCCCTTCTGACTGGGGGAAGCATTGCCTTTGCTAGGATTTCAATATGCAGTTTATTTTCCCTGGGCATCTGAACCCTAACACTTCATAGGCATTCCTCTGCAAGGCCAGGGGATACCGTGATGTAGTTTTGCTGAGCAAAACTTGCATTTCTAAGAGGCAAAGTTACCGAGTTCATTGCAGGAAGGAGAAACCAAAAGACGGCTTCTCTCAATCTGCTTGCTTTTGTCAGAGGACTGGATGAAGTCGGAGAGTTTCTTTTCTTCCTGAAACATATGCAACCTGATGTTGCTTCTGTTTTCTCTTAGGGGGAAAGAATGAAAAGGTACATGCATGGAACAATGGAGAGAAACTTGAGTTTGCTAGGATTTCAGTATGTGCTTTGTTGTCCCTGGGCGTCAATGTGCTTTCACAATCTCTTTATGTTAACACTTCGTAGTTGTTCCTCTTCAATGACAGGGGCTACTGAGATGTCCTTTTGCTGAGGAAATCTTGCCTTTGCAAGAGCCCAAGTTACTGAGTTCATTGCTGGAAAGACTACTCAAAAGACAGTTTCTCTCCTTTGGCATGCTTAAGACAGAGGACTGGATGAACTCACAGAGTTCTTTCCCTTACTGAGAAACATACAATCTGATGTTGTCTTAGCTCAGTCTTCTTGCAAAGCAATGAAAACTTACCCCTTCTGACTGGGGGCAGCCTTGCGTTTGCTAGGATTTCAATATGAGTTTATTTCCTCCAGACTTCAATATGCTATCGCTATCTCTGAACGCTAACACTTCATAGTCGTTCCTCTGCAAGACCAGAGGGTACCCCATTGTAGTTTTGCTGAGTAAAACTTGCGTTTGTTAGAGGCAAAGTTACCGAGTGCATTGCACGAAAGAGAAGCCAAAGGACTGTTTCTCTCATTTAACCTGCTTATGTCAGAGGACTAGGTGATGTCACAGAGTTCTTTCCCTTACTGAGAAACATATAATATGATATTGTCTTAGCTCTGTCTTCCTTGGAAAACAATGAAAACTTACCCCTTCCGACTTACTGGGGGTAGCCTTGTGTTTGCTAGGATTTCAATATGAAGTTCATTTTCTATGGGCATCAAAGTTTTATTGCTATCTCTGAGCACTAACACTTCATAGTCGTTCCTCTGCAAGACCAGGGGATACCGCAGTGCAGTTTTGCTGAGGAAATCTTGCGATTCCAACAGCCCAAGTTACCAAGTTCATTCCTGGAAAGACAGACCAAAAGACAGTTTCTCTCCTTTGGCCTGCTTATGACAGAGGACTGGATGAAGTCAAAGGGCTCTTTTCTTTCTGAGAATATGCAGGCTGATTTTGCCTCTGCTTATTGCTTATTAGGAAAAGAATGAAAAGTTACACCCCATTGAACAGCGAACAATCACTTGGGTTTCTTAGGATTTCAGTATGCGCTTTGTTGTCCCTGTGCATCAATGTGCTTTCACAATCTCTTTATACTAACACTTCGTAGTTGTTCCTCTTCAAAGACAGGGGCTACGGAGATGTACTTTTTACTGCGGAAATCTTGCATTTGCAGGAGCCCAAGTTACCAAGTTTATTGCTGGAAAGACAAACCAAAAGACAGACTCTCTCCTTTAGCCAGCTTATGACAGGGGGCTAAATGAAATCAGAGAGTTCTTTTGTTTACTGAGAAACGTACAATCTGATGTTGTCTTAGCTCTGTTTTATTTGAAAAGCAATGAAAGCATACCCCTTCTGACTGACGGGGGACAGCCTTGCGTTTGCTAGGATTTCAATATACACTTTACTTTCCCTGGTGGTCAGTATGCTATTGCTATCTCTGAATGCAAACAGGTCATAGTCGTTCTTCTGCAAGACCAGGGGATACCGTGTTGTAGTTTTGCTGAGTAAAGCTTGCGTATTTAAGAGGGAAAATTACCAAGAGCATTGCAGGAAGGAGAAACCAAAGGACAGTTTCTCTCCTTTAACCTGCTTAAGAGAGGACTGGATGAAGTCACAGATGTCTTTCGCTTTCTGAGAAACATTCGATCTGATGTTGTCTTATCTCTATCTTATTTGAAAAGCAATGAAAACTTACCCCTTCTGGTTGACTTGGGGCAACCTTGCGTTTCTAGAATTTCAATTTGCAGTTTATTTTCCCTGGACGTCAATGTTGTATCCCAATCTCTGAACGCTAACACATCATACTCGTTCCTCTGCAACACCTGGGGATATGGTGATGTAATTTTGCTGAGGAGAACATGCGTTTGTAAGAGGCAAAGTTATCGAGTTCTTTGCAAGAGAGAGAAAACAAAAGACAGTTTCCCTCATTTAACCTGCTTATGTCAGAGGACTGGATGAAGTCAGAGTTCTTTCGCTTTCTGAGAAACATCCAATCTGATGTTGTCTTACCTCCGTCTTCTTTGCAAAGCAATGAAAACTTACCCCTTCTGTCTGGGGGCAGCCTTGCGTTTGCTAGGATTTCAATATGCACTTTACATTCCCTGGGCGTCAATGTTGTATCGCTATCTCTGAAGGCTAAGAATTCATAGTTGTTCATCTGCAAGACCAGGGGATGCGGTGGTGGTTTTTCTGAGGAAATCTTGCATTTCCAAGAGCCCAAGTTACCAAGTTCATTGCTGGGGAGAAAACTGAAAAGACAGCTTCTCTGCTTTGGCTTACTAATGTCAGAGGAATAAATGATGTCCCAGAGTTCTTTCCGTTACTGAGAAACATATAATATGATATTGTCTGAGCTCTGTCTTCTTTGCAAAGCAATGAAAACTTACCTCTTCTGACTGACTGGGGGCAGCCTTGTGTTTGCTAGGATTTCAATATGCACCTTATTTTCTCTGGGCATCAATGTTGTATTGCTATCTCTGAAAGCTAATACTTCATAGTTGTTCCTCTGCAATACCTCGGCATACCACTTTGTAGTTTTACTGAGTAAAACTTGCGTTTGTAAGAGGCAAAGTTACCGAGTGCATTGCATGAAAGAGAAACCAAAAGACAGTTTTTATCATTTAACCTGCTTACGTCAGAGGACTGGAAGAAGTCACAGAGTTCTTTCCCTTACTGAGAAACATACAATCTGATGTTGTCTTAGCTCTACCTTCTTTGCAAAGCAATGAAAACTTGCCCCTTCTGACAGGCGGCAGCCTTGCATTTGCTAGGATTTCAATATGCACTTTACCTTCCCTGGGTGTCAATATGCTATCGTTTTCTCTGAATGCTAACACTTCATAGTCTTTCGTCTGCAAGACCAGAGAATACCGCAATGTAGTTTTGCTGAGTAAAACTTGCAACTGTTAGAGGCAAAGTTACCAAGTGCATTGCGGGAAAGAGAACTCAAAAAACAGTTTCTCTCATTTAACCTGTTTACATCAGAGAAGTGGATGAAGTCACAGCGTTATCTCCCTTACTGCGAAACATATAATCTGATGTTGTCTTAGCTCAGTCTTCTTTGCAAATCAATGAAAACTTACCCCTCTTGACTGGGGGCACCCTTGCTTTTGCTAGGATTTCAACATGCAGTTTATTTTCCCTGGATGTAAACCTGCTACCGTTGTCGGTGAATGCTAACACATCATATAGTCTTTCCTCTGCAAGACCAGGAGATACCGCATGGTAGTTTTGCTGAGTAAAACTTGCGTTTGTAAGAGGGAAAGTTACCGAGTGCATTGCACGGAAGAGAAACCAAAAGACGGTTTCTCTCATTTAACCTGCTTAAGACAGAGGACTGAATGAAATCACAGAGTTCTTTTGTTTACTGAGAAGGGTACAATCTGATGTTGTCTTAGCTCTGTTTTATTTGAAAAGCAATGAAAACTTATCCCTTCTGACTGAGGGGGAACAACCTTGCGTTTGCTGGAATTTTAATATACAATTTACTTTCCCTGGGCTTTAATATGCTATCGTTATCTCTGAATGCTAACACTTCATCGTTGTTCCTGTGCAAGACCAGGGAATACCGCTTTGTATTTTGCTGAGTAAAGCTTGCGTTTGAAAGAGGTAAAGTTACCGAGTTCATCGCGGAAAAGACTAACCAAAAGACAGTTTCTCTCCTTTGGCCAGCTTATGACGGAGAGCTGGATGAAGTCATAGAGTTCTTTTGTTTACTGAGGAAAGTAAATCTGGTGTTGTCTTGGCTCTGTCTTATTTGCAAAGCAATGAAAACTTACTCCGTCTTACTGACGGGGGCAGCCTTGGGGTTGCTAGGTTTTCAACATGCATTTTATTTTCCCAGGGCATTAATGTGGTGTCTCTATCTCTGAACGCTTACACTTCATAGTCATTCCTCTGAAATACCAGGGGATAGTTTTTCTGAGGAAACCTTGCGTTTCCAAAGCCCCAAGTTACCAAGTTCATTGCGTGAAAGACAAAGCAAAAGACATTTTCTCTCCTTTGGCCTGCTTATGTCAGAGGACTGGATGAAGTTAGACACTTCCTGTCTTTCTTAGAAATTTGCAGGCTGACTTTGCCTCTGCGCTCGTGCATTAGGAAGAGAATGAGAAGTTAACGCCATTGAACAGGGAACACTCACTTGGCTTTGCTAAGATTTCAGTATGCGCTTTGTTGCTCTTGGGCATCAGTCTTTTCCCAATCTCTTAAGGCTATATTTCATAGTTGTTCCTCTGCAAGAAGAGGGGCTACCATGATTTGTTCTGTGGAGCAAAACTTGCGTTTCTAAGAGGCAAAGTTATTGAGTTCATTGCAGGGAAGACAAACCAAAAGATGGCTTCTCTCAATCTGCCTGCTTTCATCAGAGGACTGGATGAAGTCACAGCGTTCCTTCTCTTCCTGAACCACATGCAAGCTGATGTTGCCTCTGGGCTCTCTTAGTGGAATGGAGTGAGAAGTTACCACTATTGAGCAAAGAACAAACCTTTGGGTTTGCTCGGATTTTTGTATGTGCATTCTTTTCCCTGGGTGCCAATGTACTTTCACAATCTGTTAATGCTAACACTTCGTAGTCGTTCCTCTGCAAGACCAGGAGATGCCCTGATGCAGGTTTGCTGAGCAGACCATGCGTTTCTAAGAGCCAAAGTTACCTAGTTCATTGCAGGAGAGAGAAACCAAAAGACAGTTTCTCTCATTTAACCTGCTTAGATCAGAGGATTGGATGAAGTCACAGTGTTCTTTCATTTACTGAGAACCGTTAAGTGCTACAGCTGCTAACCAAAGGGTCGGCAGTTCGAATCCACTAGGCGCTCCTTGGAAACTCTATGGCGCAGTTCTACTCTGTCCTATGGGGCTGCTATGAGTCGAAATCGACTCGACGACATTGGGTGTTTTGGTGTACTGGGTACAATCTGATGTTGTCTTAGCTCTGTCTTATTTGCAAAGCAATGAAAACATACCCCTTCTGACTCACTGTGGGCAGCCTTGTATTTGCTAGGATTTCAAAATGTACTTTCCCTGGGCATCAATATGCTATCCCTACCCCTGAACGCTAACACTTCATAGTCGTTCCTCTGAAGACCACAAGATACCGCATTGTAGTTTTGCTGACTAAAACTTGTGTTTGTAAGAGGCAAAGTTACCGAGTGCATTGCAGGAAAGAGAAACTAAAAGACAGTTTCTCTCATTCAACCTGCTCACGTCAGAAGACTAGATAAAGCCACAGAGTTCTTTCCCTTACTGAGAAACATATAAGATAATATTGTCTTAGCTCCGTCTTCTATGCAAAGCAATGAAAACTTATTCCTTCTGACTGACTGGGGGAAGCCTAGCACTTGCTAGGATTTCAATATGCAGTTTATTTTCCCCGGGTATCAAATGGTATCGCAATCTCTGAACGCTAAGACTTCATAGTCGTTGCTCTGCAAACCAGGAGATATCACATTGTAGTTTTCCTCAGTATACTTGGGATTGTAACAGTCAAAGTTACCGAGTGCATTTCAGGAAAGAGAAACCAAAAGACTCTTTCTCTACCTTAGCCTTCTTATGTCAGAGGACTAGATGAAGTCACAGAGCTCTTTCGCTTACTGAGAAACATACACTGTGATGTTGTCTTACCTCTCTTATTTGAAAAGCATTGAAAACTTACCTCTTCTGACTGACTGTGGGCAGCCTTGCGTTTCCTAGAATTTCAAAACGCCATTCGTTTTCCCTGGGCCTCAGTGTAGTGTCGCTATATCCGAACGCTAACACTTCATATTCTTTCCTCTGCAAGTCCAGGGGATACTGCGATGTAGTTTTGCTGAACAGAACATGCGTTTTTAAGAGGCAAACTAACTGACTTCATTGCAGAAGAGACAAAGCAAAAGATAATTTCTTTTAATTAACTTGCTTATATCAGAGGATGATGAAGCCACAGTGTTCTTACATAGAGCCCTTACTGGTCTCTCCCACGTCCTGACTACCTAAACAGGTCTCTGCCTGGTCTCTCCCACCTCCTCACTCCCTTGACAGGACCCTGCCTTGTCTCTCCCACCACGTCACTCACTTTACAGGGCCCTGCCTGGTCCCTCCCATCTCCTCACTCCCAACACAGGGCCCTGCCTGGTCTCTGCCACCTCCTCTCTCCCTACACAGGGCCCTGCCTGCTCTATCCCACCTCCTCCCTCCATACACAGTGCCCTGCCTGTTCTCTCCCACCTCCTCAGTCCCTACACAGGTCTCTGGGTCATCTCTCACACCTCCTCACTCAATACACAGGTGTCTGACTGTTCTCTCCCACCTCTTCACTCCCTACACAGGGCCCTGATGGTCTCTCCCACCTGCTTAATCCTTTAACAGGGCAATGCCTGGTCTCTCCATCTCCTTACTCCATACACGGGGCCCTGTCTGGTCTCTCCCACATCCTCACTCCCTACACAGGGCCCTGCCTGGTCTTGCCCACATCCTGACTCCCTACACAAGGCTATGCCTGGTCTCTACCACCTCCTCACTCCCTACACAGGTCTCTGCCTGGTTTCTCCCACATTCTCATTCCCTACAAGGGTCTCTGCCTGTTCTCTCCCAACTACTTACTCCCTACACAGGACCCTGCCTGGTCTCTCCCATATCCTTACTCACTACTGAGGGCCCTGCCTACTCTCCTCCACCTCCTCACTCCCTACACAGGGCTGTGCCTGGTCTATCCCACAGCCTCACTCCCTACACAGGGCCCTGCCTGGTCTCTCCCACCTCCTCGCTCCCTACACAGGGCACTGCCTGGTATTTCTAACCTCCTCACTCCCTACACAGAGCCCTGTCTGGTCTCACCCACTTCCTCATTCCCTACGGTGCTGCCTGGCCTCTCCCACCTCCTCACTCCCTACACAGGGCCCTGCCCTGTCTCTCTCACTTCCTGACTATATGCACAGGGCCCTGCCTGGTCCCTCCCACCTCCTCCATCCCTATACAGGTCTCTGCATGGTTTCTCCCACCTCCTCATTCGCTACAAGAGTCTCCCTGTTCTCTCCCACCTCCTCACTCCCTACTCAGGGCCCTGCCTGGTATTTCTAACCTCCTCACTCCCTACACAGGGCCCTGCCTGGAAGCTCCTGCCTCTTCACACCCTACACAGGGTCCTGCCTAGTCTCTCCCACCTCATCACCCCTTACACAGAGCCCTGCCTGGTCTCTTCCTCCTCCTCACTCCCTACACAAGGCCCTGCCTCATCTCTCCCACCTACTCACTCCCTACACAGGCCCCTGCCTGGTCTGTCCCACCTCCTCATTCCCTACACTGTTCTCTGCCTTTTCTCTCCTACATCCTCACTCCCTACAGGCACCCTGCCTGGTCTCTCCCACATCCTCACTCCTTACAAGGGCCCTGCCTAGTCTGTCCCACCTCCTCACTCCCTACACTGTTATCGGCCCCTTCTCTCCCACCTCCTCGCTCCCTGCACAGGACCCTGCCTGGTCTCTCCCACTTCCTCACTCCCTATGCAGGTCTCTAAGTGGTTCTCCCACCTCTTCACTCCTTACACAGGGTCCTGCCTGCTGTCTCCCATCTTCTCACTCCCTACACAGGTCTCTGCCTGGTTTCTCCCAACTCCTCACTCCCTAGACAGGGCCCTGCCTGGCCTCTCCCACATCCTGACTACCTACTCAGGGCCCTTCCTGTCCTCTCCCACCTCCTCACTCCCTACACAGGGCACTGCCTGGTCTATCCCACTGCTCACTCCCTACACAGGGTCTTGCCTGATCTCTTGCAGCTCCTCAGTCCCTACAAAGGGCCCTTCCTGGTCTCTCCCACCTCCTCACTCCCTACACAGAGCCCTATCTGGACTCTTCCTCCTCCTCATGCCCTACACAGGGCTCTGCCTGGTCTCTCCCACCTCCTCCATCCCTGTAAAGGTCTCTGCCTAGTCTGTCCCACCTCCTTTCTCCCTTCACAGTTCTCTGCCTGTTCTCTTCCACATCCTCACTCCCTACACAGGGCCCTACCTGGTCCCTTCCACCTCCTCACTTCCTACGCCTGTCCCTGCCTGGTCTCTTCCATCTCCTCACTCCCTACTCAGGGCCCTGCCTGGTCTCACCCACCTCCTCAGTCCCTACAAAGGTCTCTGTCTGGTCTCTCAGCTTTTCACTCCCTACACAGGTTTCTGTCTGTTTTGTCCCACCATCTTACTCCCTATACAGTGCCCCGCCAGGTCTCTCACTCCCTATACAGGACCCTGCATGGTCTCTCCCACCTCCTGACTCCCTTCACAGGGCCCAGCCTAGTCCCTCCCACCTCCTCACTCCCTACACAGGTTAGGGTTTGGGTTAGGGTTTAGGGTGTAGTTTTTTTTTTAGTGTTAGGGTTATGGTTAGGATTTAGGGGTTAAGGTTAGGTTTTAGGGTTCAGGGTTAGGGTTAGGATTAGGTTCTAGGGGTTAGGGTTTAGGGTTAGGGATTAGGGTTAGGGCTAGGGGTTAGGGTTTAGTGTTTAGTATTAGAGTTTAGGGTCAGGGTCAGTGTTTAGGGTCAGGGTTTAGGGTCAGAGTTAGGGTCAGGGTTTAGGGTCAGAGTTAGGGTCAGGGTTAGGGTCATGGTCAGGGTTAGGGTCATGGTCAGGGTTTAGGATCAGGGTCACGGTTAGGGGTTAGGGTCAGGGTTTAGGATCAGGGTCACGGTTAGGGGTTAGGGTCAGGGTTAGGTTTAGGGTTAGGGTTCAGGGTTAGGGTTAGTGTTAGGGGTTAGGGGTTAGGAGTTAGGGGTTGGGGCTAAGGCTAGGGCTTGGGGTTAGGGCTAGGGCTAGTGCTAGGGGTAAGGCTAGGGTTTCAGGGCTAGGGTTAGAGTTTAGGGTTAGGGTTCCGGTTCAGGTTAGTGTTAGGGTTAGGGCTTAGGTTTACGGTTAGGGTTAAGGTTTAGGGTTATGGCTAGGGCTAGGGCTAGGTTTTGGGTTTGGGTTAGGGTTCGGGTTAGTGTGTGGGTTAGGGTTCGGGTTCGGGTTTGGGTTTGGGTTAGGGGTAGGTGTAGGGTTAGGGTTAGGTTCAGTGCTATTGTAAGGGTTAGGTTTAGGGTAACAAGTTTACTAGCGCTATGGTAAGAGTTAGGTTCAAGGTTAGGGTTTGGGTTTCCTTTAGGTTTAGGGTTAAGGTTAGGGTTAGGGTCTGGATGAGGTTTAGGATAAGGTGAGGGGTATCTTTAGGGTTAGGGCTAGAGTTTGGGTTTGTGTTCAGGTTAGTGTTAAGGTTAGGTTTAGGGTTCGGGTTAGGGTTAGGGCTTATGTTTAGGGTTAGGGTTAGGGTTAACATGAAGTTTAGGTTAAGGGTGAGGGTTAGGATAAGGGTTAGGATTAGGTTTAAGATTATAGTTACTGTTAGAGGTTAGGTTTAGGGTGTTAGGGTTAGGTTTATGGTAGGGTAGAGTTAAGTTTAGTTTTAATGTTAGGGTTAGGGTTAGATTAGGGTTACTGTTCGTGTAAGGGTTATTGTCAGGGATGAGGTTAGGGATAGCATTAGGTTTAGGGTTGGGGATACGGTTGGGGAAGGGTGAGGGTTAGGGTTAGGTTTACAGTTAAGGTGAGGGTTTAGGGTAAGTGTTATGGTTAGGGTTAGAGTTAGAGTTAGGGTTAGGGTTAGGGTGAAGTTTTACTTAATAGTGAAGGTTAGGGTTAGGGTGAAGTTTTACTTAATAGTGAAGCTTACGGTAAGTGTTAGGGTTAAGGTTAGAGTTTGATTTAAGGTTAGTGTTAGGGTTAGTTTTCGGGTTAGGGTTAGGGAAAGGATTAGAGGTTCGTGTGAGAGTTAGTGTTAGGTTTACAGTTAAGCTGATGTTTTAGGGTGTTACGGTTAGGGTTAGGGTTAGATTTAGGGTTAGGGTTAGTTTTAGGTTTAGGGTTAGAGTGAGGGGATAGTTTAGGGTTAGGTTTAGTTTTAGGGTTAGGGTTAGGCTTAGGTTTAGGGTGAAGTTTAGGTTAAGAATGAGGGTTAGGGTTAGGGTTAGTGTTAGGTTTAGGTGTTTGGGTTAAGGTTAGGGTCAGGTTAGGGTTCATTTTAGGGTTAGGGTTAGTGTTAGGGTTAGAATTCAGTGTTTGGGTTAATGTTAGGGTCAGATTTAGGTTTAGGGTTAGGGTTTGGTTTAGGGTTAGGGTTAAGGTGAAGGTTAGAATTAGGTTTAGGGTTAAGGTTACGTTTAGGGTTAGGGCTAGGCTAAGTGTTAGTGTTAAGTCATGGTTAGGTTTAGGGCTAGGTTAAGGTTAGAGATAGGGTTAGGTTAAGGCTTGGGGTTAGGTTTAGATGTTACGGCGAGGGTTAGTGCTAGGTTCCCTTTTAAGCTACGTGTGTAGGGTAAGTTTTAGGGTTAGGATTAGGGTTAGAGTTACAGTTAGGGTCACGGTTAGGGTTAAGTTTAGGGTTAAGCTTAAGTTTATGGTTAGGATAAAGGTTAGGTCAGGGTTGGGGGAGATAAAAAAATTTTTTTTTTTAGTTTTAGGGTTAGGATTAAGGGTGAAGTATGTTAAGCGTGAGGGTCAGGGTTAGGAGTTAGGGTTCAGGTTAGTGTCAGGGTTAGGGTTAGTGTGAAGTTTATGTTAAGAGTGAGGTTAGGGTTATGTTTAGGTTTAGGATTCGTTTTAGTTTTGTTTAGGGTTAGGGTTTGAATGACGTTATGGTAGGTTTAGGGTTATGGTTTTGGTGAAATTTTGGTTAAAGTTGAGGGTTCTGTTTACGGTAGGGTTAGTGGTTAGGGTTAGGTTTAAGGTTAAGGTTAGGTTTAGGCTAAGGATTAGTGTTAGAATTAGGGTTAGGGGTTAGTGTTTCGGTTAGGTTTAGTGTAGGGTTATTTTTAGGGTTAAGTTTAGTTTTTTTTTTTAGGTGTAGGATAAGAAAGTTAGAGTTACGTTTACACTTGTGGTGAGGGTTTTGGGTAAGTGTTATGGTTCGGGTTAGGGTTAGGTTTAGGGTTAGCGCTAGGGTTATGGTCAGAGTTAGGGTTAGGGTTTGGGGTTAGGTTTAAGTATATGGTAGGGTTAAAGTTAGGGTTAAGGTTAGGTTAGGGTTAGGGTCAGGGTTAGGATTAGGATTAGGTTTAGGGTGAGGTTTATGGTCAGATTTATTGTAAGGGTTATGTTTAGGGTTAAAGCTGGGCCAAGGTTACGGTTAGGGTTAGGTTTAGGGGTAGGGTTAGGGTTAAAGTTAGGGTTAGCTTTAGGTCAGGGTTAGGGTGAAGTTTAAGATAGGGTGAGGGTTAGAGTTAGGGTTATAGCTAAGGTTTGGGTTAGTTTTCAGGTTAGTGTTAAGGTTATGTTTAGTGTTAGGTTTAAGTTTACGGTTTTTTTTTTAGTTTTAGGGTTAGGCTTAGATTTTAGGTTAGGGTTAAGGTTAGTGTTACGGTTAGGGTTACGTTTTGTGTTAGGCGTTGTGGTTGGGGTGAGGGTTAGGTTTAGGGTTAGGTTTGGGTAGGTTTAGGATTATGGTTATGGTAACGTGTTAGGGGTTAGAGGTGTAGTTTAGGGTTAGGTTTTGGGTGAGCGTTCTCGTTAGGCATTGTGGTTTTGGTCATGGTTAGGTTTGGATTAGGGTTAGGGTTAGGTTTATGATTGGGTTTAGGATTAGTGTAGAGTGAGGGTGAGATTTAGATTTAAGGTTTGGGTTAGGCTTTGGTGTTAGGGGTTAGGGTTTGGGTTAGGTTTAGGGTTATCGTTAGGGCTTAGGGGTTCAGGTTATTGTCAGTGTTAAGGATAGCATTAGGGTTATGGTTGGGGGATACGGTTAGAGGTTAGGATGAGGGTTACGGTTAGTTTTACAGTTAAGGTGAGGGGTACGGGTAAGTGTTATGATTAGGGTTAGAGTTAGAGTTAGGGTTAGGTTTAGGGTTAGTGTTAGGTGTAGGGTAAGATTTAGGTTTAGGTTGAGGTTTAGAGTTTGAGTTAGTGTTTTATTTAGGGTCAAGGTTAGTGTTAGGTTTAGGGAAAGGATTAGCTCTAGGGTTAGGATTACGATTTTGTTTAGGGTTAGGTTCAGGGCTATTGCAAGGGTTAGGTTTCGGTTTACTGGTGGACTAGCGTTTTCGTTAGAGGTAGGTTTAAGTGTAGGATTTGGGTTTTTTTGGGGGGGTTAGGTTTGCATTTAGGGTTAAGATTAGGGTTAGTGTTTGGATGAAGTTTAGGATAGGGTGAGGGTTATTTTTAGGGTTAGGGCTAGAGTTTGGGTTTGTGTTCAGGTTAGTGTTAAGGTTCGGTTTAGGGTTCGGGTTAGTTTTAGGGCTTATTTTAGGGTTAGGGTTAGGTTTAGGGTTAGTGTGAAGTTTAGGTTAAGGGTGAGGGTTAGGATAAGGGTTAGGAATAGGGTTAGGATTACAGTTAGTTTTAGAGGTTAGGTTTAGGTTGTTAGGGTTAGGTTTAGGTTGTTAGGGTTAGGTTTATGGTTAGGGTAGGTTTAAGTTTAGGGTTAATGTTAGGATTAGGGTTAGAGTTAGATTAGGGTTACTGTTTGTGTTTGGGTTAGCGGTAATTTTAGGGTAGCGTTAGGTTTAGGCTTGGGGATATGGTTAGGGGTTAGGGTGAGAGTTAGGGTTAGGTTTACAGTGAAGGTGAAGGTTTACACTAAGAGTTATGGTTAGGGTTAGAGTTAGGGTTATGGTAAAGTTTCAGTTAATAGTCACGGTTAGGGTAAGGGTTAGGGGTAAGTTTAGAGTTAGGGTTAAGGTTAGTGTTAGGAATAGGGTTAGGATAGGGGTATGGTTAGGGTTAAGGCTTAGAGTTAGATTTAGTGCTATGTTTTAGGGTTAGGGTTAAGGTAAGTTTTAGAGTTAATGTTAGGTTTAGGGTTGCAGTTAGGTAGAGTTAAAGTTAGGGTTAATTTTTGTGTTAGGGTAAGGGTTAGGTTTAGATAAGGTTTAAGGTTAGGTTTAGGGATAGGGAAAGGGTTAGGGGTTCATGTGAGAGTTGGTGTTAGGTTTACAGTTAAGCTGATATTTTAGTGTGTTACGGTTAGGGTTAGGGTTAAACGGTTAGGTTTAGGATTAGGGCTAGATTGAGAGGATAGTTTAGGGTTAGGTTTAGTTTTAGGGTTAGGGTTAGGCTTAGGTTTAGGGTGAAATTTAAGTTAAGGATGAGGGTTAGGGTTAGTGTAGGGGTAGGTGTTTGGGTTAAGTTTAGGGTCAGGTTAGGGTTAGATTTAGGGTTAGGGTTCGGGTTAGTGTTAGTGTTAGGGTTAGGTGTTTGGGTTAATGTTAGGGTCAGGTTTAGGGTTAAGCTTCGGGTTTGGTTTAGGGTCAGGGTTAGGATGAAGTTTAAGTTAAGGGTGAGGCTTGTGCTTAGGGTTAGGGTTAGGGGTTAGGGTTAAGGTTAGGATTAGGTTTAGGGTTAAGGTTAGGTTTAGGGTTAGGTTAAATGTTAGAGTTAAATCATGGTTAGGGTTAGGGCTAGGTTAAGGTTAGAGATAGGGTTAGGTTAAGGGTTGGGGTTAGGTGTAGATGTTAGGGTGAGGTTTACTGCTAGGTTTCCATTTAAGCTGAGTGTGTAGGGTTAGTTTTAGGGTTAGGATTTGGGTTAGAGTTAGGGTGAGGGTTAAGTTTAGCATTAGGGATAGGGTTAGGTTTAAGTTCATGGTAGGGTTAAAGTAAATGTTAAGGTTAGATTAGGGTTAGGGTCAGGGTTAGGATTAGGATTAGGTTTAGGGTGAGGGTTAGGGTCAGAGTTATTGTACTGGTTAGGTTTAGGATTACAGGTGGGCCAAGGTTAAGGTTAGGGTTAGGTTTAGAGGTAGGGTTAGGGTTAAAGTTAGGGTTAGCTTTAGGTTAGGGATAGGGTGTAGTTTAAGGTAGGGTGAGGGTTAGGGTTATGGCTAAGGTTTGGGTTAGTTTTCAGGTTAGTGTTAAGGTTATGTTTAGGGTTAGGTTTAAGTTTACGGGTTCTGTTTAGTTTTAGGGTTATGGTTAGATTTTAGGTTAGAGTTAAGTTTAGCGTTACGGTTAGGGTTAGGGTTACAGTTTGTGTTAGGCGTTGTGGTTGGGGTGAGGGTTAGGTTTAGGGTTAGGGTTGGGTAGGTTTAGGATTATGGTTATGGTAAGGTGTTTTGAGTTAGAGGTGTAGTTTAGGGTTAGGGTTTGGGTGAGGGTTCTGGTTAAGCATTGTGGATCTGGTCATGGTTATGTTTGTTTTAGGGTTAGGTTTATGATTATGTTTAGGCTTAGTGTTAGAGTTAGGGTGAGAGTTAGGGTTAAGGTTTTTGTTTGGCTTCGGTGTTATGGGTTAGTGTTTGGGTTAGGTTTAGGGTTAGTCTTAGGGCTTAAGGGTTCAGGTTAGTGTTAGGGTTTGGGTTAGGGATAGCATTAGGGTTATGGTTGGGGGATACGGTTAGGGGTTAGGGTGAGGGTTACGGGTAGTTTTACAGTTAAGGTGAGGGTTTAGGGAAAGTGTTATGATTAGGGTTAGAGTTAGGGTTAGGTTTAGGGTTAGGTGTAGGGTAAGATTTAGGTTTATTTTTTTCAGGTTTAGGGTTAGAGTTAGGGTGAGAGATAGGATTAAGGTTTGGGTTAGGCTTTGGTGTTAGGGGTTCGGGTTTGGGTTAGGGTTAGGGTTATCGTTAGGGCTTAGGAGTTCAGCTTAGTGTTAGGGTTAGGTTAGGGATAGCATTAGGGTTAGGGTTGGGGTATACGGTTAGGGGTTAGAGTGAGGGTTACGGTTAGTTTTAAGGTGAGGGTTTAGGGTGTTATGATTAGGGTTAGAGTTAGGGAAAGTTTAGGGTTAGGGTTAGGTGTAGGGTAAGATTTAGGTTTAGTTTCAGGTTTTGGGTTAGAGTTAGTGTTCTATTTAGGGTCAAGGTTAGAGTTAGGGTTAGGGTTAGGATTAGGTCTGGGGTTTGGATTCGGATTAGGTTTAGGGTTAGGTTCAGGGCTATTGTAAGGGTTAAGTTTAGGTTTACAGGTGGACTAGTGTTATGGGTAGAGTTAGATTTAAGTTTGGTCTTGGGTTAAGTGTAGGGTTAATGTTGGAGTTAGGGTAAGAGTAGGGTTACTGTTCGTGTTAGGGTTAGGGTTAGGGATAAGATTAGGGATAGCATTAGGTTTAGGTTTGGGGATATGGTTATTGGTTAGGGTGAGGGTTAGGGTTAGGTTTTCAGTAAAAGTGAGGGTTTAGGGTAAGTGTTATGGTTAGGGTTAGAGTTAGAGTTAGGGTTAGGCTGAAGTTTCAGTTAATAGCGAGGGTTAGGGTAAGGGTTAGCATTAAGGTTAGAGTTAGCATTAAGGTTAGTGTTAGACTTAGGGTTAGGGTTAGGTTAGGGGTAAGGTTATGGTTAAGGCTCGGTTTACGGTAAAGGGTAGGGCTAGGTTAGGGTTATGGTTAGGTTTAGTGTTAGAGTTAGTGCTAGGGTTTAGGGTTAAGGTTCGGGTTCGGGTAGGGTTTGGGCTAGGTTTAGGGCTATTTTAAGAGTTAGGTTTAGGGTTATAGGTGGACTAGCGTTATGGTTAGAGTTAGGTTTAAGGTTAGGGTTTGGGTTTGGTTTAGGTTTTGGGTTAAGGTTAGGGTTAGGGTTTGGATGAGGTTTAGGATAGGGTGAGGGTTATTTTTAGGGTTAGGGCGAGAATTTGGGTTTGTGTTCAGGTTAGTGTTAAGGGTAGGTTTAGGGTTCAGGTTAGGGTTACGGGTTATGTTTAGGGTTACGGTTAGGTTTAGGTCTGGGGTTAGTGTGGTTTTTATTTTAAGGGTGAGGGTTAGGATAGGGTTAGGATTATGGTGAAGATTATAGTCAGTGTTAGAGGTTAGGTTTATGGTTAGGGTACGGTTAAGTTTAGGGTTAATGATAGGATTAGGGTTAGATTAGGATTACTGTTTGTGTTAGGGTTAGGGTCAGGGATAAGGTTAGTAATAACGTTAGGGTTAGGGTTGGGGATACGGTTAGGTGTAGGGTTAGGTTTACAGTTAAGGTGAGGGTTTTTGTGTAAGTGTTACATTTAGGGTTTGGGTTAGGGTTAGGGCTAGCATTAGGGTTAGATTTAGGGTTGGGGTTAGGGTTAGGATTAAATTTATGGTAGGGTTAAAATTAGGGTTAAGGTTAGGTTATGGTTAGGGTCAGGGTTAGGATTAGGATTATGTTTAGGGTGAGGGTTAGGGTCAGAGTTATTGTAAGGGCTAGGTTTAGGGTTACAGGTGGGGCAAGGTTAAGCTTACAGTTAGTTTTAGGGGTAGGGCTAGGGTTCAAGTTAGCATTAGCTTTAGGTTAGGGATACAGTGAAGTGTAAAAAAGGGTTAAGTTTAGGGTTAGGGTTATGGCTAAGGTTTGGGTTAGTTTTCAGATTAGTGTTAAGGTTATGTTTAGGGTTAGGGTTAAGTTTACGGGTTCTGTTTAGTTTTAGGGTCAGGGTTAGATTTTAGGTTACAGTTAAGTTTAGTGTTACTGTTAGGGTTAGGGTCACGGTTTGAGTTAGGCATTGTGGTTGGGGTGAGGGTTAGGTTTGGGGTTAGGGTTGGGTAGGGTTAGGATTACAGTTATGGTAAGGTGTTAGGGGTTAGAGATGTAGATTAGGGTTAGGTTTTGGGTGAGGTTTCCGGTTAGGCATTGTGGTTCTGGTCATGGTTGGGTTGGGTTTAGGGTTCAATATATGATTAGGTTTAGGGTTAGTGTTAGAGTTAGGGTTAAGGTTTGGGTTAGGCTTTGGTGTTAGGGGTCAGGGTTTGGGTTACGGTTAGCGTTACTGTTAGGGCTTAGGGGTCCAGGTTAGTGTTAGGGTTAGGGTTCAGTATAGCATTAGGGTTAAGGTTTGGGGATACAGTTAGGGGTTAGGGTGAGGGTTACGGTTAGTTTTACAGTTATGCTGAGGGTTCAGTATAAGTGTTATGATTAGGGTTAGCCTTAGAGTTAGTGTTAGGTTTAGGGTTAGGATTTTGGTGTAGGGTAAGATTTAGGTTAAGGTTCAGGTTTTGGGTTAGAGTTAGTGTTCTATTTAGGGTCAAGGTTAGAGTTAGGGTTAGGTTTAGGATTAGGTCTAGGGTTAGTTTTAGGATTAGGTTTAGAGTTAGGTTCAGGGGTATTGTAAGGGTTAGGTTCAGGGTTACAGGTGGACTAGCATTACGGTTAGAGTTAGGTTTAAGTTTAGGGTTTGGGTTAGGTTTTGGTTTAGGGTTAAGGTTAGGGTTAGGGTTTGGATGAAGTTTAGGATTGGGGAGGGTTATTTTAGTGTTAGGGCTAGAGTTTAGATTTGTGTTGAGGTTAGTGTTAAGGTTAGGTTTAGGGTTCGGGTTAGGGTTAGGGGTTATGTTTAGGGTTAGGTTTAGGTTTAGGGTTAGTGTGAAGTTTAGGCAAAGGATGAGGGTTAGGATAAGGGTTAGGATTAGGGTTAGGATTATAGTTAGTGTTAGAGGTTAGGTTTAGGGTGTTAGAGTTAGGTTTATGGTTAGGGTAGAATTAAGTTTGGGGTTAATGTTAGGGTTAGGTTTAGATTATGGTTACTGTTCGTGTTAGGGTTAGGATTAGGGATAAGGTTAGGGATAGCATTAGGTTTAGAGTTGGGGATACGGTTAGGTGTTAAGTTGAGGGTTTGGGTTAGGTTTACATTTAAGGTGAGTGTTTAGGGTAAGTGTTATGGTTAAGGTTAGAGTTAGAATTATGGTTAGTGTTAGGGTGAAGCTTCAGGTAATAGTGAGGGTTAGGGTAAGGGTTAGGGTTAAGGTTAGAGTTAGTTAAGGTTAGTGTTAGGGTTAGATTTAGGGTTAGGGTTAGGGTAGGGGTAAGGTTATGGTGAAGGCTAGGTTTAAGGTAAAGTGTCGGGCTAAGTTAGGGTTAGGGTTAGGGTTAGGTTTAGAGTTAGAGTTAGTGCTAGGGTTTAGGGTTAGGGTAGGGTCAGGTTTAGAGTTATTGTTAGGTTTAGTGTTAGGGTTAGGGTAGATTTAAGGTTTGGGTTATGTTTAGTGTTAGGGTAAGGGGTAGGTTTAGGTCAGGGTTAAGGTTAGGATTAGGGAAAGTGTTAGGGGTTCGTATTAGGGTTAGTGCTAGTTTTACAGTTAAGGTGAATGTTTTAGGCTGTTAGGGTTAGGGTTAGAGTTAGTGTTAGGTTCAGGTTTAGGGTTAAGGCTAGAGTGAGGGGATAGTTTAGGGTTATGTTACTTTTAGGGTTAGGGTTAGGCTTAGGTTTAGGGTGAAGTTTAGGTTAAGGATGAGGGTTAAGGTGAGGGTTAGTGTTAGGGTTAGGTGTTTTGGTTAAGGTTAGGGTCAGTTTAGGGTTTGGTTTAGGGTTAGGGTTAGTGTTAGCGTTAGAGTTAGCGTTATGTGTTTGGGTTAAGGTTAAAGTCATGTTTAGGGTTAGGTTTAGGGCTATGTTTAGGGTTCAGTTTAGGGTTAGAGTTAGGGTGAAGTTTAAGTTACGGGTGAGGGTGAGCTTAGGGTTAGGGTTAGGGGTTAGTGTTAGAGTTAAGGTTAGGATTAGGTTTAGTGTTACGGTTAGGTTTAGGGTTACGGTTAGGGTAAGTGTTAGGGTTAAGTCTTTGTTAGGGTTAGGGCTCAGTTAAGGTTAGAGATAGGTTAGGTTAAGTGTTGGGGGTAGTTTTAGATGTTAGGGTGAGGATTAGTGCTAGGTTTCCATTTAAGCTGAGTGTGTTGGGTAATTTTTAGGGTTAGGATTAGGGTTTGAGTTAGAGTTAGGGTCAGGGTTAGGGTTAAGTTTAGGTTTATGGTTAGGATTAGGGTTAGGGTCAGAGTTATTTGAGATTTAGTGTTACGTTTAGTTTGAGGGTTAGGGTTAGGAAGAAGTTTATGTTAAGAGTGAAGGTTAGGGTTAGGGTTAGGGTTAGATATTAGGGTTCAGGTTAGGGCCAGGGTTAGGGTTAGGTCTAGGTTTAGGGTTAGGGTTAGTTTTAGTTTTGGTTAGGGTTTGAATGCAGTTAGGGTAGGTTTAGGGTTATGGTTAGGGTGAAGTTTTGGTTAATGTGAGGGTTCGGGTTAGGGTTAGAGTTAGGCTTAGTGATTAGGTTAAGTTTAGGGTTAAGGTTCCGTTTAGGCTATATTAGGGTTAGAGTTAGGAAGAGTGGTTCGTGTTTCTGTTAGGTTTAGGGAGAGTTACATTTAGGGTTAAGTTTAGGTTTAGGGTAAGAATTAGAGTTACGTTTACAGTTAAGGTGGGGGTTTTGGGTAAGTGTTACGATTAGGGTTAGGGTTAGGGTTAGATGCTAGTGTTAGATTAGAGTTAGGGTTAGGGGTTAGGGTTAGGTTTAAGTTTATGGTAGGGTTAAAGCTAGGGTTAAGGTTAGGTTAGGGTTAGGGCCAGGTTAGGGTGAGGGTTAGGGTCAGAGTTATTGTAAGGGTTAGGTTTATGGTTACAGGTGGGCCAGGGTTAAGGTTAGGGTTATTTTTAGGGGTAGGGATAGGATTCAAGTTAGGTTTAGCTTTAGGTTAGGGACAGGGTGAAGTTTAAGATAGGGTTAGGGATATGGTTATGGCTAAGTTTTGGGTTCGTTTTCAGGTTAGTGTTAAGGTTATGTTTAGGGTTAGGGTTAAGTTTACGGGTTCTGTTTAGTTTTAAGTTTGGGGTTAGGTTTTAGGTTAGGGTTAAGTTCAGTGTTACGGTTAGGGTTAGGGTTATGGTTTGTGTTAGGCGCTGTGGTTGGGGTGAGGGTTAGGTTTGGGGTGAGGGTTAGGTTTAGGGTTAGGGTTGGATAGGGTTAGGATTATGGTTATGGTAAGGTGTTGGGGATTAGAGGTGTAGTTTAGGGTTAGGGTTTGGGTGAGGGTCCAGTTAGGCATTGTGGTTCTGGTCATGGTTAGGTTTGGTTTAGGGTTCAATATATGATTAGGTTTAGGTATAGTGTTAGAGTCCGGGTGAGAGTTAGGGTTAAGATTTTCCTTAGGCTTTGGTGTTAGGGGTTAGGGTTTGGGTTAGGGCTAGGGGTTATCATTAGTGCTTAGGGGTTCAGGTTAGTTTTAGAGTTTGGGTTAGGAATAGCATTAGGGTTAGGATTGGGGGCTGCAGTTAGGGGTTAGGGTGACAGTTTTGGTTAGATTTATAGTTAATGTGAGGGTTTAGGCTAAGTGTTATGATTAGAGTTAGAGATAGAATTAGGGTTAGGGATAGGTGTAGGGTAAGATTTAGGTTTAGGTTCAGGTTTAGGGCTAGAGATCGTGTTCTATTTAGGGTCAAGGTTAGAGATTTGGGGTAGGGTTAGAATTAAGTCTACTGTTAGGATTAGGATTATGTTTAGGGTTAGGTTCGGTGCTATTGTAATTGTTAGGTTTAAGGTTACAGGTGGATTAGCATTATGGTTAGAGTTAGGTACAAGGTTAGGGTTTGGGTTAGGTTTAGGTTAAGGGTAAAGTTTAGGGTTAGGGTTTGGATGAAGTTTAGGATAGGGTGAGGGTTATTTTTAGGGTTAGTGCTAGAGTTTTTGTTTGTGTTGAGGTTAGTGTTAAGGTTAGGTTTAGGGTTCGGGTTAGGTTTAGTGGTTATGTTCAGGGTTAGGGTTAGGTTTAAGTTTAGGGTTAGTGTGAAATTTAGGTTAAGGGTGAGTGTTAGGATAAAGGTTAGGATTAGGGTTAGGATTATAGTTAGTGTTAGAGTTTAGGTTTAGGGTGTTAGGGTTAGGTTTATGGAGAGTGTAGGGTTAAGTTTAGGGTTAATGTTAGGGTTAGGGTTAGAGTAGGATTTTTGTTCGTGTTAGGCTTAGGGATAAGGCTAGGGATAGCGTTAGGGTTAGGCTTGGGGATACGGTTATGTGTTAGGGTTAGGTTTACGGTAAAGGTGAGGTCTTAGGGTAAGTGTTATGGTTAGAGTTAGAGTTAGGTTTAGGGTTAGGGTGAAGTTTCAGTTAATAGTGAGGGTTAGGGTAATGGTTTGGGTTAAGGTTAGAGTTAGGGTTAAGGTTAGTATTAGGTTTAGGCTTAGGGTTAGGGTAGGGGTAAGGTTAGGTTCAAGGCTACGTTTATGGTAAAGGGTAGGGCTAGGTTAGGGTTAGAGATAGAGTTAGTGCTAGGGTTTAGGGTTAGGGTTAGGGTCAGGTTTAGAGATATTCTTAGGTTTAGGGTTAGGGTTAGTGTAGACTTAAGGTTAGGGTTAAGTTTAGTTTTAGGGTAAGGGTTAGGTTTAGGTCAGGGTTAGGTTTAGGATTAGGGATAGGGCTAGGGTTAGGGGTTCATGTGAGGGTTAGTGTTAGGTTTACAGTTAAGCTGATGTTTTAGGGTGTTATGGTTAGGGTTAGGTGAGTGTTACAGTTAGGCTTAGGGTTAGGGCTAGAGTGAGGGGATAGTTTCGGGTTAGGTTTAGTTTTAGGATTAGGGTTAGGCTTAGGTTTAGGGTGAAGTTTAGGTTAAGGATGAGGGTTAGGATTAGGCTTAGGTGTTTGGGTTAAGGTTAGGGTCAAGTTTAGGGTTACGTTTAGGGTTCGCTTTAGGGTTAGGGTTAAGGTGAAGTTTAAGTTGAGGGTGACTTTTGAGCTGAGGGTTAGGGTTAGGGGTTAGGGTTAAGGTTAGGATTAGGGTTAGTGTTAAGTTTAGGTTTAGGGTTAGGGTGTTAGGGTTAAGTCATGGTTAGGGTTAAGGCTAGGTGAAGGTTAGAGATAGGGTTAGCTTAAGGTTTGGGGTTAGGTTTAGATGTTAGGGTGATGTTTAGTGCTAGGTTTCATTTTAAGCTGAGTGTGTAGGGTCAGTTTTAGGTTTAGGATTAGGGATAGAGTTAGAATTAGGGTCAGGGTTAGGGTTAAGTTTAGGGTTGGGGTTATGTTTATGGTTAGGATTAGAATTAGGGTCAGTGTTGGGGGATTTAGTGTTATTTTTACTTTTAGGGTTAGGGTGAAGTTTATGTTAAGGATAATGGCTAGGGTTAGGGTTATAGGTTAGGGTTCAGATTAGAGTCAGGGTTAGGGTTACATTTAGGTTTAGGGTTTTTTAGGTTTAGTTTTACTTTTAGTTAGGGTTAGGGTTTTAATCAAGTTAGAGTAGGTTTAGGGTTATGGTTCGGGTGAAATTTTGGTTAAGGGTGAGGGTTCGGTTTAGGGCTAGGGTTAAGGTTAGGGTTTGATTTAGGGTTAGTGGTTAGGGTTAGGTTTAAGGTTAATATTAGGCTTAGGCTAAGGATTAGGTTTAGAGTTGGGGTTAGGGGTTAGTGTTTTGGTTAGGTTTAGGGTAGGGTCCTATTTAGGGTTAAGTTTTGGGTTAGGGTAAGAGTCAGAGTTCCGTTTACAGCTAAAGTGGGGGTTTTGGGTAAGTGTTACACTTAGGGTTAGTGTTAGGCTTAGGGCTAGGGTTGGGGTTAGAGCTAGGTTTAGGCTTAAGTTTAAGTTTATGGTAGGTTAAAGTTAGGGTTCAGGTTAGGTTAGGGTTAGGGTCAGGTTTAAGGTGAGGGTTAGGGTCAGAGTTATTGCAAGGGTTAGGTTTAGGGTTACAGGTGGGCCAAGGTTAAGGTTAGGGTTAAGTTTAGGGGTAGGGTTAGGGTTAAAATTAGGTTTAGCTTTAGGTTAGGGAGAGGGTGAAGTGTAAGATAGGGTGAAGGTTAGCGTTAGGGTTATGGCTAAGGTTTGGCATAGTTTACAGGTTAGTGTTAAGGTTATGTTTACAGGTAGGGTTAAGTTTACGGGTTCTGTTTAGTTTTAGGTTAGGGTTAGATTTTAGGTTAGGGTTAAGTTTAGTGTTACAGTTACGGTTATGGTTCCGGATTGTGTTAGGCATTGTGGTTGGGGTGAGGGTTAGGTTTAGGCTTAGGTTTGGGGAGGGTTAGGATTATGGTTATGGTAAGGTGTTAGGGGTCAGAGGTGCAGTTTAACGTTAGGGTTTGGGTGAAGTTTCCGGTTAGGCATTGTGGTTCTGATCATGGTTAGGTTGGGTTTAGGGTTCAATACATGATTAGGTTTAGGGTTAGTGTTAGAGTTAGGGTGAGAGTTATTGTTAAGGTTTGGGTTAGGCTTTGGTGTTAAGGCTTAGGGTTTGGGTTAGGGTTATCGTTAGGGCTTATGGGTTCAGCTTTGTGTTAGGGTTAGGGATAGCATTAGGGTTAGGGTTGGGGGATAAGGTTAGCGGTTCGGGTGAGGGTTACGGTTAGTTTTACTGTGAAGCGGAGGGTTAGAGTAAGTGTTATGATTAGGGTTAGAGTTAGGTTTCGGGTTAGGTGTAGGGTAAGATTTAGGTGCATGTTCAGGTTTCGGGTTAGAGTGTGTTCTATTTAGGGTCAAGGTTAGAGTTAGGGTTAGGTTTAGGAATAGGACTAGGGTTAGGATTAGGAATAGGTTTAGGGTTAGGTTCAGGGGTACCGTAAGGGTTAGGTTTAGGGTTACAGGTGGACTAGCGTTATGGTTAGAGTTAGGATTAAGTTTAGGGTTTGGGTTAGGTTTATGTTTAGGGTTAAGGTTAGGGTTAGGATTTGGATCAAGTTCAGGATAGGGTGAGGGTTATTTTTCTGGTTAGGGCCAGAGTTTGGGTTTGTGTTCATGTTATTGTTAAGGTTAGGTTTAGGGTTTGGGTTAGGACTGGAGTTATGTTTAGGGTTCGGGTAAGGTTTAGGTTTAGGGTTAGTGTGACATTTAGGTTAAGGATTAGGGTTAGGATTATAGTTAGTGTCAGAGGCTAGGTTTAGGGTGTTAGGGTTAGGTTATGGTAAGAGTAGGGTTAAGTTTAGGGTTAATGTTAGGGTTAGGGTTAGATTAGGGTTACTGTTGGTGTTAGGGTTAGGGATAAGTTTCGGGATAGCGTTAGGTGTAGGGCTGCGGATACGGTAGGGGTTAGGGTAAGGGTTAGGGTTAGGGTTATGGCTAAGGTTTGGGTTAGTTTTCAGGTTAGTGTTATGGTTATGTTTAGCGTTAGGGATAAACTTAAGGGTTCAGTTTAGTTTTAGGGTTAGGGTGAGATTTTAGGTTAGGGTTAAGTTTAGTGTTATGGTTAGGGTTAGGGTGACGGTTTGTGTTAGGCGTTGTGGTTGAGGTGAGGGTTAGGTTTAGGATTAGGATTGGGTAGGGTTAGGATTATGGTTATGGTAAGGTATTAGGGGATAGAGGTGTAGTTTAGGGTTAGGGTTTGGGTGGGCGTTCCGGTTAGGCATTGTGGTTCTGGTCATGGTTAAGTTGGGTTTAGCGTTCAAAATAGGCTTAGATTTAGGGTTAGTTTTAGAGCTAGGGTGAGAGTTAGGGTTAAAGTTTGGGTTAGGCTTTGGTGTTTCGGCTTAGGGTTTGGTCAGGGTTATCGTTAGGGCTTATGGGTTCAGCTTAGTGTTAGGGTTAGGGTTATGGATAGCATTAGGGTTAGGGTTGGGGGATAAGGTTAGGGGTTAGGGTGAGGATTACGGTTAGTTTTACAGTGAAGCTGCGGGTTTAGGGTCATTGTTATGATTAGGGTTAGGGTTAGGGTTAGGGTTAGGTGTAGGGTAAGATTTCATTTAGGTTGAGGTTTAGGGTTAGAATTAGTGTTCTATTTAGTGTCCAGTTTAGAGTTAGGGTTAGGGCTAGGATTAGGTCTAGGGTTAGGATTAGGATTAGGTTTAGGTTCAGGGCTATTGTAAGGGTTAGGTTTAGGGCTATAGGTGATCTAGCGTTAAGGTTAGAGATAGGTTTAAGTTTAGTGTTTCGGTTAGGTTTATGTTTAGGGTTAAGTCTAGGGTTAGGTTTTGGCTGAAGTTTAAGATAGGGTGAGGGTTATTTTTAGTGTTTGGGCTAGAGTTTGGATTTGTGTTCAGGTTACTGTTAAGGTTAGGTTTAGGATTCGGGTTAGGCTTAGGGGTTACATTTAGGGTTAGGTTTAGCTTTAGATTTAGTGTGAAGTTTAGGTTAAGGGTGAGGGTTAGGATAAGGGTTAGGATTAGGGTTAGGATTAATGTTAGTGTTAGAGATTAGGTTTAGGGTGTTAGCGTTAGGTTTATGGTTAGGGTAGGGTTAAGTTTAGGGTTAACGTTAGGGTTAAGGTTAGATTAGGGTGTATGTTCGTCTTAGGGTTAGGGTTAGGGATAAGGTTAGGGAGAGCGTTAGGTTTCGGGTTGGGGATACGGTTAGGGGTTAGGGTGAGGGTTAGGGTTAGGCTTACAGTTAAGGTGAGGTTTTAGGGTAAGTGTTATGGTTAGGGTTAGAGTTAGGGTTAGGCTTACAGTTAGGGTGAATTTTCAGTTAATAGTGAGGGTTAGGGTAAGGGTTAGGGTTAAGGTTAGAGATAGGGTTAAGGTTAGTGTTAGGGTTATGTTTAGGCTGAGGGTTAGGGTAGGGTAAGGTTAGGGTTAAGGCTAGGTTGACGGTAAAGGGTAGGGCTAGGTTAGGGTTAGGTTTAGTTTTAGAGTTAGAGTTAGTGCTGGGGTTTAGGGTTAGGGTTAGGGTCAGGTTTAGAGGGACTGTTAGGTTTAGGCTTAGGATTAGTGTAGAGTTAAGGTTAGGGTTAATTTTAGGGTTAGGGTAAGGGTTAGGTTTAGGTCAGGGTTAGGGTTAGGATTAGGGATAAGTTTAGGGTTAGGGAAAGGGTTAGGGGTTCGCGTGAGGGTTAGTGTTAGGTTACAGTTAAGCTAATGTTTTAGGGTGTTACAGTTAGGGTTACGGTCAGAGTTAGAGTTCGGGTTAGGATTAGGGTTAGGGCTAGAGTGAGGGGATAGTTTAGGGTTAGGTTTAGTTTTGGGTTATGGTTAGGCTTAGGTTTAGGGTGAAGTTTAGGTTAAGGGTGAGGGTTAGGGTTAGGCTTAGGTGTTCGGGTTAAGGTTAGGGTCAAGATTAGGGTTACGTTTAGGGTTCGCTTTAGGGTTAGGGTTAAGGTGAAGTTTAAGTTGAGGGTGACTTTTGAGCTGAGGGTTAGGGTTAGGGGTTAGGGTTAAGGTTAAGATTAGGGTTAGTGTTAAGTTTAGGTTTAGGGTTAGGGTGTTAGGGTTAAGTCATGGTTCGGGTTAGGGCTAGGTGAAGGTTAGAGATAGGGTTAGCTTAAGGTTTGGGGTTAGGTTTAGATGTTAGGGTGATGTTTAGTGCTAGGTTTCATTTTAAGCTGAGTGTGTAGGGTCAGTTTTAGGTTTAGGATTAGGGATAGAGTTAGAATTAGGGTCAGGGTTAGGGTTAAGTTTAGGGTTGGGGTTATGTTTACGGTTAGGATTAGAATTCGGGTCAGTGTTGGGGGATTTAGTGTTATTTTTACTTTTAGGGTTAGGGTGAAGTTTATCTTATGCATAATGGTTAAGGTTAGGGTTCAGGTTAGGGTCAGGGTTAGGGTTACATTTAGGTTTAGGGTTTTTTAGGTTTAGGTTTAGTTTTACTTTTAGTTAGGGTTAGGGTTTTAATCAAGTTAGGGTAGGTTTAGGGTTATGGTTCGGGTGAAATTTTGGTTAAGGGTGAGGGTTCGGTTTAGGGCTAGGGTTAAGGTTAGGGTTTGATTTAGGGTTAGTGGTTAGGGTTAGGTTTAAGGTTAATATTAGGCTTAGGCTAAGGATTAGGTTTAGAGTTGGGGTTAGGGGTTAGTGTTTTGGTTAGCTTTAGGGTAGGGTCCTATTTAGGGTTAAGTTTTGGGTTAGGGTAAGAGTCAGAGTTCCATTTACAGCTGAAGTGGGGGTTTTGGGTAAGTGTTACACTTAGGGTTAGTGTTAGGCTTAGGGCTAGGGTTGGGGTTTGAGCTAGGTTTAGGCTTAAGTTTAAGTTTATGGTAGGTTAAAGTTAGGGTTCAGGTTAGGTTAGGGTTAGGGTCAGGTTTAAGGTGAGGGTTAGGGTCAGAGTTATTGCAAGGGTTAGGTTTAGGGTTACAGGTGGGCCAAGGTTAAGGTTAGGGTTAAGTTTAGGGGTAGGGTTAGGGTTAAAATTAGCTTTAGCTTTAGGTTAGGGATAGGGTGAAGTGTAAGATAGGGTGAAGGTTAGCGTTAGGGTTATGGCTAAGGTTTGGCATAGTTTACAGGTTAGTGTTAAGGTTATGTTTACGGATAGGGTTAAGTTTACGGGTTCTGTTTAGTTTTAGGTTAGGGTTAGATTTTAGGTTAGGGTTAAGTTTAGTGTTACAGTTAGGGTTATGGTTCCGGTTTGTGTTAGGCGTTGTGGTTGGGGTGAGGGTTAGGTTTAGGCTTAGGTTTGGGGAGGGTTAGGATTATGGTTATGGTAAGGTGTTAGGGGTCAGAGGTGTAGTTTAACGTTAGGGTTTGGGTGAAGTTTCCGGTTAGGCATTGTGGTTCTGATCATGGTTAGGTTGGGTTTAGGGTTCAATACATGATTAGGTTTAGGGTTAGTGTTAGAGTTAGGGTGAGAGTTATTGTTAAGGTTTGGGTTAGGCTTTGGTGTTAAGGCTCAGGGTTTGGGTTAGGGTTATCGTTAGGGCTTATGGGTTCAGCTTTGTGTTAGGGTTAGGGATAGCATTAGGGTTAGGGTTGGGGGATAAGGTTAGCGGTTCGGGTGAGGGTTACGGTTAGTTTTACTGTGAAGCGGAGGGTTAGAGTAAGTGTTATGATGAGGGTTAGAGTTAGGTTTCGGGTTAGGTGTAGGGTAAGATTTAGGTGCATGTTCAGGTTTCGGGTTAGAGTGTGTTCTATTTAGGGTCAAGGTTAGAGTTAGGGTTAGGTTTAGGAATAGGACTAGGGTTAGGATTAGGAATAGGTTTAGGGTTAGGTTCAGGGGTATCGTAAGGGTTAGGTTTAGGGTTACAGGTGGACTAGCGTTATGGTTAGAGTTAGGATTAAGTTTAGGGTTTGGGTTAGGTTTATGTTTAGGGTTAAGGTTAGGGTTAGGATTTGGATCAAGTTCAGGATAGGGTGAGGGTTATTTTTATGGTTAGGGCCAGAGTTTGGGTTTGTGTTCATGTTATTGTTAAGGTTAGGTTTAGGGTTCGGGTTAGGACTGGAGTTATGTTTAGGGTTCGGGTAAGGTTTAGGTTTAGGGTTAGTGTGAAATTCAGGTTAAGGATTAGGGTTAGGATTATAGTTAGTGTCAGAGGCTAGGTTTAGGGTGTTAGGGTTAGGTTATGGTTAGGGTAGGGTTAAGTTTAGGGTTAATGTTAGGGTTAGGGTTAGATTAGGGTGACTGTTGGTGTTAGGGTTAGGGATAAGCTTCGGGATAGCGTTAGGTGTAGGGCTGCGGATACGGTAGGGGTTAGGGTAAGGGTTAGGGTTAGGGTTATGGCTAAGGTTTGGGTTAGTTTTCAGGTTAGTGTTATGGTTATGTTTAGCGTTAGGGATAAACTTAAGGGTTCAGTTTAGTTTTAGGGTTAGGGTGAGATTTTAGGTTAGGGTTAAGTTTAGTGTTACGGTTAGGGTTAGGGTGACGGTTTGTGTTAGGCGTTGTGGTTGAGGTGAGGGTTAGGTTTAGGATTAGGGTTGGGTAGGGTTAGGATTATGGTTATGGTAAGGTGTTCGGGGTTAGAGGTGTAGTTTAGGGTTAGGGTTTGGGTGGGCGTTCCGGTTAGGCATTGTGGTTCTGGTCATGGTTAAGTTGGGTTTAGCGTTCAAAATAGGATTAGGTTTAGGGTTAGTTTTAGAGCTAGAGTGAGAGTTAGGGTTAAGGTTTGGGTTAGGCTTTGGTGTTTCGGCTTAGGGTTTGGTCAGGGTTATCGTTAGGGCTTATGGGTTCAGCTTAGTGTTAGGGTTAGGGTTATGGATAGCATTAGGGTTAGGGTTGGGGGATAAGGTTAGGGGTTAGGGTGAGGATTACGGTTAGTTTTACAGTGAAGCTGCGGGTTTAGGGTCATTGTTATGATTAGGGTTAGAGTTAGGGTTAGGGTTAGGGTTAGGTGTAGGGTAAGATTTCATTTAGGTTGAGGTTTAGGGTTAGAATTAGTGTTCTATTTAGGGTCCAGTTTAGAGTTAGGGTTAGGGCTAGGATTAGGTCTAGGGTTAGGATTAGGATTAGGTTTAGGTTCAGGGCTATTGTAAGGGTTAGGTTTAGGGCTATAGGTGATCTAGCGTTAAGGTTAGAGATAGGTTTAAGTTTAGTGTTTCGGTTAGGTTTATGTTTAGGGTTAAGTCTAGGGTTAGGTTTTGGCTGAAGTTTAAGATAGGGTGAGGGTTATTTTTAGTGTTTGGGCTAGAGTTTGGATTTGTGTTCAGGTTACTGTTAAGGTTAGGTTTAGGATTCGGGTTAGGCTTAGGGGTTACATTTAGGGTTACGTTTAGCTTTAGATTTAGTGTGAAGTTTAGGTTAAGGGTGAGGGTTAGGATAAGGGTTAGGATTAGGGTTAGGATTAATGATAGTGTTAGAGATTAGGTTTAGGGTGTTAGCGTTAGGTTTATGGTTAGGGTAGGGTTAAGTTTAGGGTTAACGTTAGGGTTAAGGTTAGATTAGGGTGTATGTTCGTCTTAGGGTTAGGGTTAGGGATAAGGTTAGGGAGAGCGTTAGGTTTCGGGTTGGGGATACGGTTAGGGGTTAGGGTGAGGATTAGGGTTAGGCTTACAGTTAAGGTGAGGTTTTAGGGTAAGTGTTATGGTTAGGGTTAGAGTTAGGGTTAGGCTTACAGTTAGGGTGAATTTTCAGTTAATAGTGAGGGTTAGGGTAAGGGTTAGGGTTAAGGTTAGAGATAGGGTTAAGGTTAGTGTTGGGGTTATGTTTAGGCTGAGGGTTAGGGTAGGGTAAGGTTAGGGTTAAGGCTAGGTTGACGGTAAAGGGTAGGGCTAGGTTAGGGTTAGGTTTAGTTTTAGAGTTAGAGTTAGTGCTGGGGTTTAGGGTTAGGGTTAGGGTCAGGTTTAGAGGGACTGTTAGGTTTAGGCTTAGGATTAGTGTAGAGTTAAGGTTAGGGTTAATTTTAGGGTTAGGGTAAGGGTTAGGTTTAGGTCAGGGTTAGGGTTAGGATTAGGGATAAGTTTAGGGTTAGGGAAAAGGTTCGGGGTTCGCGTGAGGGTTAGTGTTAGGTTACAGTTAAGCTAATGTTTTAGGGTGTTACAGTTAGGGTTACGGTCAGAGTTAGAGTTCGGGTTAGGATTAGGGTTAGGGCTAGAGTGAGGGGATAGTTTAGGGTTAGGTTTAGTTTTGGGTTATGGTTAGGCTTAGGTTTAGGGTGAAGTTTAGGTTAAGGATGAGGGTTAGGGTTAGGCTTAGGTGTTCGGGTTAAGGTTAGGGTCAAGATTAGGGTTACGTTTAGGGTTCGCTTTAGGGTTAGGGTTAAGGTGAAGTTTAAGTTGAGGGTGACTTTTGAGCTGAGGGTTAGGGTTAGGGGTTAGGGTTAAGGTTAAGATTAGGGTTAGTGTTAAGTTTAGGTTTAGGGTTAGGGTGTTAGGGTTAAGTCATGGTTCGGGTTAGGGCTAGGTGAAGGTTAGAGATAGGGTTAGCTTAAGGTTTGGGGTTAGGTTTAGATGTTAGGGTGATGTTTAGTGCTAGGTTTCATTTTAAGCTGAGTGTGTAGGGTCAGTTTTAGGTTTAGGATTAGGGATAGAGTTAGAATTAGGGTCAGGGTTAGGGTTAAGTTTAGGGTTGGGGTTATGTTTATGGTTAGGATTAGAATTAGGGTGAGTGTTGGGGGATTTAGTGTTATTTTTACTTTTAGGGTTAGGGTGAAGTTTATCTTATGCATAATGGTTAAGGTTAGGGTTCAGGTTAGGGTCAGGGTTAGGGTTACATTTAGGTTTAGGGTTTTTTAGGTTTAGGTTTAGTTTTACTTTTAGTTAGGGTTAGGGTTTTAATCAAGTTAGGGTAGGTTTAGGGTTATGGTTCGGGTGAAATTTTGGTTAAGGGTGAGGGTTCGGTTTAGGGCTAGGGTTAAGGTTAGGGTTTGATTTAGGGTTAGTGGTTAGGGTTAGGTTTAAGGTTAATATTAGGCTTAGGCTAAGGATTAGGTTTAGAGTTGGGGTTAGGGGTTAGTGTTTTGGTTAGCTTTAGGGTAGGGTCCTATTTAGGGTTAAGTTTTGGGTTAGGGTAAGAGTCAGAGTTCCATTTACAGCTGAAGTGGGGGTTTTGGGTAAGTGTTACACTTAGGGTTAGTGTTAGGCTTAGGGCTAGGGTTGGGGTTTGAGCTAGGTTTAGGCTTAAGTTTAAGTTTATGGTAGGTTAAAGTTAGGGTTCAGGTTAGGTTAGGGTTAGGGTCAGGTTTAAGGTGAGGGTTAGGGTCAGAGTTATTGCAAGGGTTAGGTTTAGGGTTACAGGTGGGCCAAGGTTAAGGTTAGGGTTAAGTTTAGGGGTAGGGTTAGGGTTAAAATTAGCTTTAGCTTTAGGTTAGGGATAGGGTGAAGTGTAAGATAGGGTGAAGGTTAGCGTTAGGGTTATGGCTAAGGTTTGGCATAGTTTACAGGTTAGTGTTAAGGTTATGTTTACGGATAGGGTTAAGTTTACGGGTTCTGTTTAGTTTTAGGTTAGGGTTAGATTTTAGGTTAGGGTTAAGTTTAGTGTTACAGTTAGGGTTATGGTTCCGGTTTGTGTTAGGCGTTGTGGTTGGGGTGAGGGTTAGGTTTAGGCTTAGGTTTGGGGAGGGTTAGGATTATGGTTATGGTAAGGTGTTAGGGGTCAGAGGTGTAGTTTAACGTTAGGGTTTGGGTGAAGTTTCCGGTTAGGCATTGTGGTTCTGATCATGGTTAGGTTGGGTTTAGGGTTCAATACATGATTAGGTTTAGGGTTAGTGTTAGAGTTAGGGTGAGAGTTATTGTTAAGGTTTGGGTTAGGCTTTGGTGTTAAGGCTTAGGGTTTGGGTTAGGGTTATCGTTAGGGCTTATGGGTTCAGCTTTGTGTTAGGGTTAGGGATAGCATTAGGGTTAGGGTTGGGGGATAAGGTTAGCGGTTCGGGTGAGGGTTACGGTTAGTTTTACTGTGAAGCGGAGGGTTAGAGTAAGTGTTATGATTAGGGTTAGAGTAAGTGTTATGATTAGGGTTAGAGTTAGGTTTCGGGTTAGGTGTAGGGTAAGATTTAGGTGCATGTTCAGGTTTCGGGTTAGAGTGTGTTCTATTTAGGGTCAAGGTTAGAGTTAGGGTTAGGTTTAGGAATAGGACTAGGGTTAGGATTAGGAATAGGTTTAGGGTTAGGTTCAGGGGTATCGTAAAGGGTTAGGTTTAGGGTTACAGGTGGACTAGCGTTATGGTTAGAGTTAGGATTAAGTTTAGGGTTTGGGTTAGGTTTATGTTTAGGGTTAAGGTTAGGGTTAGGATTTGGATCAAGTTCAGGATAGGGTGAGGGTTATTTTTATGGTTAGGGCCAGAGTTTGGGTTTGTGTTCATGTTATTGTTAAGGTTAGGTTTAGGGTTCGGGTTAGGACTGGAGTTATGTTTAGGGTTCGGGTAAGGTTTAGGTTTAGGGTTAGTGTGAAATTCAGGTTAAGGATTAGGGTTAGGATTATAGTTAGTGTCAGAGGCTAGGTTTAGGGTGTTAGGGTTAGGTTATGGTTAGGGTAGGGTTAAGTTTAGGGTTAATGTTAGGGTTAGGGTTAGATTAGGGTGACTGTTGGTGTTAGGGTTAGGGATAAGCTTCGGGATAGCGTTAGGTGTAGGGCTGCGGATACGGTAGGGGTTAGGGTAAGGGTTAGGGTTAGGGTTATGGCTAAGGTTTGGGTTAGTTTTCAGGTTAGTGTTATGGTTATGTTTAGCGTTAGGGATAAACTTAAGGGTTCAGTTTAGTTTTAGGGTTAGGGTGAGATTTTAGGTTAGGGTTAAGTTTAGTGTTACGGTTAGGGTTAGGGTGACGGTTTGTGTTAGGCGTTGTGGTTGAGGTGAGGGTTAGGTTTAGGATTAGGGTTGGGTAGGGTTAGGATTATGGTTATGGTAAGGTGTTCGGGGTTAGAGGTGTAGTTTAGGGTTAGGGTTTGGGTGGGCGTTCCGGTTAGGCATTGTGGTTCTGGTCATGGTTAAGTTGGGTTTAGCGTTCAAAATAGGATTAGGTTTAGGGTTAGTTTTAGAGCTAGAGTGAGAGTTAGGGTTAAGGTTTGGGTTAGGCTTTGGTGTTTCGGCTTAGGGTTTGGTCAGGGTTATCGTTAGGGCTTATGGGTTCAGCTTAGTGTTAGGGTTAGGGTTATGGATAGCATTAGGGTTAGGGTTGGGGGATAAGGTTAGGGGTTAGGGTGAGGATTACGGTTAGTTTTACAGTGAAGCTGCGGGTTTAGGGTCATTGTTATGATTAGGGTTAGAGTTAGGGTTAGGGTTAGGGTTAGGTGTAGGGTAAGATTTCATTTAGGTTGAGGTTTAGGGTTAGAATTAGTGTTCTATTTAGGGTCCAGTTTAGAGTTAGGGTTAGGGCTAGGATTAGGTCTAGGGTTAGGATTAGGATTAGGTTTAGGTTCAGGGCTATTGTAAGGGTTAGGTTTAGGGCTATAGGTGATCTAGCGTTAAGGTTAGAGATAGGTTTAAGTTTAGTGTTTCGGTTAGGTTTATGTTTAGGGTTAAGTCTAGGGTTAGGTTTTGGCTGAAGTTTAAGATAGGGTGAGGGTTATTTTTAGTGTTTGGGCTAGAGTTTGGATTTGTGTTCAGGTTACTGTTAAGGTTAGGTTTAGGATTCGGGTTAGGGTTAGGGGTTACATTTAGGGTTACGTTTAGCTTTAGATTTAGTGTGAAGTTTAGGTTAAGGGTGAGGGTTAGGATAAGGGTTAGGATTAGGGTTAGGATTAATGTTAGTGTTAGAGATTAGGTTTAGGGTGTTAGCGTTAGGTTTATGGTTAGGGTAGGGTTAAGTTTAGGGTTAACGTTAGGGTTAAGGTTAGATTAGGGTGTATGTTCGTCTTAGGGTTAGGGTTAGGGATAAGGTTAGGGAGAGCGTTAGGTTTCGGGTTGGGGATACGGTTAGGGGTTAGGGTGAGGGTTAGGGTTAGGCTTACAGTTAAGGTGAGGTTTTAGGGTAAGTGTTATGGTTAGGGTTAGAGTTAGGGTTAGGCTTACAGTTAGGGTGAATTTTCAGTTAATAGTGAGGGTTAGGGTAAGGGTTAGGGTTAAGGTTAGAGATAGGGTTAAGGTTAGTGTTAGGGTTATGTTTAGGCTGAGGGTTAGGGTAGGGTAAGGTTAGGGTTAAGGCTAGGTTGACGGTAAAGGGTAGGGCTAGGTTAGGGTTAGGTTTAGTTTTAGAGTTAGAGTTAGTGCTGGGGTTTAGGGTTAGGGTTAGGGTCAGGTTTAGAGGGACTGTTAGGTTTAGGCTTAGGATTAGTGTAGAGTTAAGGTTAGGGTTAATTTTAGGGTTAGGGTAAGGGTTAGGTTTAGGTCAGGGTTAGGGTTAGGATTAGGGATAAGTTTAGGGTTAGGGAAAAGGTTCGGGGTTCGCGTGAGGGTTAGTGTTAGGTTACAGTTAAGCTAATGTTTTAGGGTGTTACAGTTAGGGTTACGGTCAGAGTTAGAGTTCGGGTTAGGATTAGGGTTAGGGCTAGAGTGAGGGGATAGTTTAGGGTTAGGTTTAGTTTTGGGTTATGGTTAGGCTTAGGTTTAGGGTGAAGTTTAGGTTAAGGATGAGGGTTAGGGTTAGGCTTAGGTGTTCGGGTTAAGGTTAGGGTCAAGATTAGGGTTACGTTTAGGGTTCGCTTTAGGGTTAGGGTTAAGGTGAAGTTTAAGTTGAGGGTGACTTTTGAGCTGAGGGTTAGGGTTAGGGGTTAGGGTTAAGGTTAAGATTAGGGTTAGTGTTAAGTTTAGGTTTAGGGTTAGGGTGTTAGGGTTAAGTCATGGTTCGGGTTAGGGCTAGGTGAAGGTTAGAGATAGGGTTAGCTTAAGGTTTGGGGTTAGGTTTAGATGTTAGGGTGATGTTTAGTGCTAGGTTTCATTTTAAGCTGAGTGTGTAGGGTCAGTTTTAGGTTTAGGATTAGGGATAGAGTTAGAATTAGGGTCAGGGTTAGGGTTAAGTTTAGGGTTGGGGTTATGTTTATGGTTAGGATTAGAATTAGGGTGAGTGTTGGGGGATTTAGTGTTATTTTTACTTTTAGGGTTAGGGTGAAGTTTATCTTATGCATAATGGTTAAGGTTAGGGTTCAGGTTAGGGTCAGGGTTAGGGTTACATTTAGGTTTAGGGTTTTTTAGGTTTAGGTTTAGTTTTACTTTTAGTTAGGGTTAGGGTTTTAATCAAGTTAGGGTAGGTTTAGGGTTATGGTTCGGGTGAAATTTTGGTTAAGGGTGAGGGTTCGGTTTAGGGCTAGGGTTAAGGTTAGGGTTTGATTTAGGGTTAGTGGTTAGGGTTAGGTTTAAGGTTAATATTAGGCTTAGGCTAAGGATTAGGTTTAGAGTTGGGGTTAGGGGTTAGTGTTTTGGTTAGCTTTAGGGTAGGGTCCTATTTAGGGTTAAGTTTTGGGTTAGGGTAAGAGTCAGAGTTCCATTTACAGCTGAAGTGGGGGTTTTGGGTAAGTGTTACACTTAGGGTTAGTGTTAGGCTTAGGGCTAGGGTTGGGGTTTGAGCTAGGTTTAGGCTTAAGTTTAAGTTTATGGTAGGTTAAAGTTAGGGTTCAGGTTAGGTTAGGGTTAGGGTCAGGTTTAAGGTGAGGGTTAGGGTCAGAGTTATTGCAAGGGTTAGGTTTAGGGTTACAGGTGGGCCAAGGTTAAGGTTAGGGTTAAGTTTAGGGGTAGGGTTAGGGTTAAAATTAGCTTTAGCTTTAGGTTAGGGATAGGGTGAAGTGTAAGATAGGGTGAAGGTTAGCGTTAGGGTTATGGCTAAGGTTTGGCATAGTTTACAGGTTAGTGTTAAGGTTATGTTTACGGATAGGGTTAAGTTTACGGGTTCTGTTTAGTTTTAGGTTAGGGTTAGATTTTAGGTTAGGGTTAAGTTTAGTGTTACAGTTAGGGTTATGGTTCCGGTTTGTGTTAGGCGTTGTGGTTGGGGTGAGGGTTAGGTTTAGGCTTAGGTTTGGGGAGGGTTAGGATTATGGTTATGGTAAGGTGTTAGGGGTCAGAGGTGTAGTTTAACGTTAGCGTTTGGGTGAAGTTTCCGGTTAGGCATTGTGGTTCTGATCATGGTTAGGTTGGGTTTAGGGTTCAATACATGATTAGGTTTAGGGTTAGTGTTAGAGTTAGGGTGAGAGTTATTGTTAAGGTTTGGGTTAGGCTTTGGTGTTAAGGCTTAGGGTTTGGGTTAGGGTTATCGTTAGGGCTTATGGGTTCAGCTTTGTGTTAGGGTTAGGGATAGCATTAGGGTTAGGGTTGGGGGATAAGGTTAGCGGTTCGGGTGAGGGTTACGGTTAGTTTTACTGTGAAGCGGAGGGTTAGAGTAAGTGTTATGATTAGGGTTAGAGTAAGTGTTATGATTAGGGTTAGAGTTAGGTTTCGGGTTAGGTGTAGGGTAAGATTTAGGTGCATGTTCAGGTTTCGGGTTAGAGTGTGTTCTATTTAGGGTCAAGGTTAGAGTTAGGGTTAGGTTTAGGAATAGGACTAGGGTTAGGATTAGGAATAGGTTTAGGGTTAGGTTCAGGGGTATCGTAAAGGGTTAGGTTTAGGGTTACAGGTGGACTAGCGTTATGGTTAGAGTTAGGATTAAGTTTAGGGTTTGGGTTAGGTTTATGTTTAGGGTTAAGGTTAGGGTTAGGATTTGGATCAAGTTCAGGATAGGGTGAGGGTTATTTTTATGGTTAGGGCCAGAGTTTGGGTTTGTGTTCATGTTATTGTTAAGGTTAGGTTTAGGGTTCGGGTTAGGACTGGAGTTATGTTTAGGGTTCGGGTAAGGTTTAGGTTTAGGGTTAGTGTGAAATTCAGGTTAAGGATTAGGGTTAGGATTATAGTTAGTGTCAGAGGCTAGGTTTAGGGTGTTAGGGTTAGGTTATGGTTAGGGTAGGGTTAAGTTTAGGGTTAATGTTAGGGTTAGGGTTAGATTAGGGTGACTGTTGGTGTTAGGGTTAGGGATAAGCTTCGGGATAGCGTTAGGTGTAGGGCTGCGGATACGGTAGGGGTTAGGGTAAGGGTTAGGGTTAGGGTTATGGCTAAGGTTTGGGTTAGTTTTCAGGTTAGTGTTATGGTTATGTTTAGCGTTAGGGATAAACTTAAGGGTTCAGTTTAGTTTTAGGGTTAGGGTGAGATTTTAGGTTAGGGTTAAGTTTAGTGTTACGGTTAGGGTTAGGGTGACGGTTTGTGTTAGGCGTTGTGGTTGAGGTGAGGGTTAGGTTTAGGATTAGGGTTGGGTAGGGTTAGGATTATGGTTATGGTAAGGTGTTCGGGGTTAGAGGTGTAGTTTAGGGTTAGGGTTTGGGTGGGCGTTCCGGTTAGGCATTGTGGTTCTGGTCATGGTTAAGTTGGGTTTAGCGTTCAAAATAGGATTAGGTTTAGGGTTAGTTTTAGAGCTAGAGTGAGAGTTAGGGTTAAGGTTTGGGTTAGGCTTTGGTGTTTCGGCTTAGGGTTTGGTCAGGGTTATCGTTAGGGCTTATGGGTTCAGCTTAGTGTTAGGGTTAGGGTTATGGATAGCATTAGGGTTAGGGTTGGGGGATAAGGTTAGGGGTTAGGGTGAGGATTACGGTTAGTTTTACAGTGAAGCTGCGGGTTTAGGGTCATTGTTATGATTAGGGTTAGAGTTAGGGTTAGGGTTAGGGTTAGGTGTAGGGTAAGATTTCATTTAGGTTGAGGTTTAGGGTTAGAATTAGTGTTCTATTTAGGGTCCAGTTTAGAGTTAGGGTTAGGGCTAGGATTAGGTCTAGGGTTAGGATTAGGATTAGGTTTAGGTTCAGGGCTATTGTAAGGGTTAGGTTTAGGGCTATAGGTGATCTAGCGTTAAGGTTAGAGATAGGTTTAAGTTTAGTGTTTCGGTTAGGTTTATGTTTAGGGTTAAGTCTAGGGTTAGGTTTTGGCTGAAGTTTAAGATAGGGTGAGGGTTATTTTTAGTGTTTGGGCTAGAGTTTGGATTTGTGTTCAGGTTACTGTTAAGGTTAGGTTTAGGATTCGGGTTAGGGTTAGGGGTTACATTTAGGGTTACGTTTAGCTTTAGATTTAGTGTGAAGTTTAGGTTAAGGGTGAGGGTTAGGATAAGGGTTAGGATTAGGGTTAGGATTAATGTTAGTGTTAGAGATTAGGTTTAGGGTGTTAGCGTTAGGTTTATGGTTAGGGTAGGGTTAAGTTTAGGGTTAACGTTAGGGTTAAGGTTAGATTAGGGTGTATGTTCGTCTTAGGGTTAGGGTTAGGGATAAGGTTAGGGAGAGCGTTAGGTTTCGGGTTGGGGATACGGTTAGGGGTTAGGGTGAGGGTTAGGGTTAGGCTTACAGTTAAGGTGAGGTTTTAGGGTAAGTGTTATGGTTAGGGTTAGAGTTAGGGTTAGGCTTACAGTTAGGGTGAATTTTCAGTTAATAGTGAGGGTTAGGGTAAGGGTTAGGGTTAAGGTTAGAGATAGGGTTAAGGTTAGTGTTAGGGTTATGTTTAGGCTGAGGGTTAGGGTAGGGTAAGGTTAGGGTTAAGGCTAGGTTGACGGTAAAGGGTAGGGCTAGGTTAGGGTTAGGTTTAGTTTTAGAGTTAGAGTTAGTGCTGGGGTTTAGGGTTAGGGTTAGGGTCAGGTTTAGAGGGACTGTTAGGTTTAGGCTTAGGATTAGTGTAGAGTTAAGGTTAGGGTTAATTTTAGGGTTAGGGTAAGGGTTAGGTTTAGGTCAGGGTTAGGGTTAGGATTAGGGATAAGTTTAGGGTTAGGGAAAGGGTTAGGGGTTCGCGTGAGGGTTAGTGTTAGGTTACAGTTAAGCTAATGTTTTAGGGTGTTACAGTTAGGGTTACGGTCAGAGTTAGAGTTCGGGTTAGGATTAGGGTTAGGGCTAGAGTGAGGGGATAGTTTAGGGTTAGGTTTAGTTTTGGGTTATGGTTAGGCTTAGGTTTAGGGTGAAGTTTAGGTTAAGGATGAGGGTTAGGGTTAGGCTTAGGTGTTCGGGTTAAGGTTAGGGTCAAGATTAGGGTTACGTTTAGGGTTCGCTTTAGGGTTAGGGTTAAGGTGAAGTTTAAGTTGAGGGTGACTTTTGAGCTGAGGGTTAGGGTTAGGGGTTAGGGTTAAGGTTAAGATTAGGGTTAGTGTTAAGTTTAGGTTTAGGGTTAGGGTGTTAGGGTTAAGTCATGGTTAGGGTTAGGGCTAGGTGAAGGTTAGAGATAGGGTTAGCTTAAGGTTTGGGGTTAGGTTTAGATGTTAGGGTGATGTTTAGTGCTAGGTTTCATTTTAAGCTGAGTGTGTAGGGTCAGTTTTAGGTTTAGGATTAGGGATAGAGTTAGAATTAGGGTCAGGGTTAGGGTTAAGTTTAGGGTTGGGGTTATGTTTATGGTTAGGATTAGAATTAGGGTGAGTGTTGGGGGATTTAGTGTTATTTTTACTTTTAGGGTTAGGGTGAAGTTTATCTTATGCATAATGGTTAAGGTTAGGGTTCAGGTTAGGGTCAGGGTTAGGGTTACATTTAGGTTTAGGGTTTTTTAGGTTTAGGTTTAGTTTTACTTTTAGTTAGGGTTAGGGTTTTAATCAAGTTAGGGTAGGTTTAGGGTTATGGTTCGGGTGAAATTTTGGTTAAGGGTGAGGGTTCGGTTTAGGGCTAGGGTTAAGGTTAGGGTTTGATTTAGGGTTAGTGGTTAGGGTTAGGTTTAAGGTTAATATTAGGCTTAGGCTAAGGATTAGGTTTAGAGTTGGGGTTAGGGGTTAGTGTTTTGGTTAGCTTTAGGGTAGGGTCCTATTTAGGGTTAAGTTTTGGGTTAGGGTAAGAGTCAGAGTTCCATTTACAGCTGAAGTGGGGGTTTTGGGTAAGTGTTACACTTAGGGTTAGTGTTAGGCTTAGGGCTAGGGTTGGGGTTTGAGCTAGGTTTAGGCTTAAGTTTAAGTTTATGGTAGGTTAAAGTTAGGGTTCAGGTTAGGTTAGGGTTAGGGTCAGGTTTAAGGTGAGGGTTAGGGTCAGAGTTATTGCAAGGGTTAGGTTTAGGGTTACAGGTGGGCCAAGGTTAAGGTTAGGGTTAAGTTTAGGGGTAGGGTTAGGGTTAAAATTAGGTTTAGCTTTAGGTTAGGGATAGGGTGAAGTGTAAGATAGGGTGAAGGTTAGCGTTAGGGTTATGGCTAAGGTTTGGCATAGTTTACAGGTTAGTGTTAAGGTTATGTTTACGGATAGGGTTAAGTTTACGGGTTCTGTTTAGTTTTAGGTTAGGGTTAGATTTTAGGTTAGGGTTAAGTTTAGTGTTACAGTTAGGGTTATGGTTCCGGTTTGTGTTAGGCGTTGTGGTTGGGGTGAGGGTTAGGTTTAGGCTTAGGTTTGGGGAGGGTTAGGATTATGGTTATGGTAAGGTGTTAGGGGTCAGAGGTGTAGTTTAACGTTAGGGTTTGGGTGAAGTTTCCGGTTAGGCATTGTGGTTCTGATCATGGTTAGGTTGGGTTTAGGGTTCAATACATGATTAGGTTTAGGGTTAGTGTTAGAGTTAGGGTGAGAGTTATTGTTAAGGTTTGGGTTAGGCTTTGGTGTTAAGGCTTAGGGTTTGGGTTAGGGTTATCGTTAGGGCTTATGGGTTCAGCTTTGTGTTAGGGTTAGGGATAGCATTAGGGTTAGGGTTGGGGGATAAGGTTAGCGGTTCGGGTGAGGATTACGGTTAGTTTTACTGTGAAGCGGAGGGTTAGAGTAAGTGTTATGATTAGGGTTAGAGTTAGGTTTCGGGTTAGGTGTAGGGTAAGATTTAGGTGCATGTTCAGGTTTCGGGTTAGAGTGTGTTCTATTTAGGGTCAAGGTTAGAGTTAGGGTTAGGTTTAGGAATAGGACTAGGGTTAGGATTAGGAATAGGTTTAGGGTTAGGTTCAGGGGTATCGTAAAGGGTTAGGTTTAGGGTTACAGGTGGACTAGTGTTATGGTTAGAGTTAGGATTAAGTTTAGGGTTTGGGTTAGGTTTATGTTTAGGGTTAAGGTTAGGGTTAGGATTTGGATCAAGTTCAGGATAGGGTGAGGGTTATTTTTATGGTTAGGGCCAGAGTTTGGGTTTGTGTTCATGTTATTGTTAAGGTTAGGTTTAGGGTTCGGGTTAGGACTGGAGTTATGTTTAGGGTTCGGGTAAGGTTTAGGTTTAGGGTTAGTGTGAAATTCAGGTTAAGGATTAGGGTTAGGATTATAGTTAGTGTCAGAGGCTAGGTTTAGGGTGTTAGGGTTAGGTTATGGTTAGGGTAGGGTTAAGTTTAGGGTTAATGTTAGGGTTAGGGTTAGATTAGGGTGACTGTTGGTGTTAGGGTTAGGGATAAGCTTCGGGATAGCGTTAGGTGTAGGGCTGCGGATACGGTAGGGGTTAGGGTAAGGGTTAGGGTTAGGGTTATGGCTAAGGTTTGGGTTAGTTTTCAGGTTAGTGTTATGGTTATGTTTAGCGTTAGGGATAAACTTAAGGGTTCAGTTTAGTTTTAGGGTTAGGGTTAGATTTTAGGTTAGGGTTAAGTTTAGTGTTACGGTTAGGGTTAGGGTGACGGTTTGTGTTAGGCGTTGTGGTTGAGGTGAGGGTTAGGTTTAGGATTAGGGTTGGGTAGGGTTAGGATTATGGTTATGGTAAGGTGTTCGGGGTTAGAGGTGTAGTTTAGGGTTAGGGTTTGGGTGGGCGTTCCGGTTAGGCATTGTGGTTCTGGTCATGGTTAAGTTGGGTTTAGCGTTCAAAATAGGATTAGGTTTAGGGTTAGTTTTAGAGCTAGAGTGAGAGTTAGGGTTAAGGTTTGGGTTAGGCTTTGGTGTTTCGGCTTAGGGTTTGGTCAGGGTTATCGTTAGGGCTTATGGGTTCAGCTTAGTGTTAGGGTTAGGGTTATGGATAGCATTAGGGTTAGGGTTGGGGGATAAGGTTAGGGGTTAGGGTGAGGATTACGGTTAGTTTTACAGTGAAGCTGCGGGTTTAGGGTCATTGTTATGATTAGGGTTAGAGTTAGGGTTAGGGTTAGGGTTAGGTGTAGGGTAAGATTTCATTTAGGTTGAGGTTTAGGGTTAGAATTAGTGTTCTATTTAGGGTCCAGTTTAGAGTTAGGGTTAGGGCTAGGATTAGGTCTAGGGTTAGGATTAGGATTAGGTTTAGGTTCAGGGCTATTGTAAGGGTTAGGTTTAGGGCTATAGGTGATCTAGCGTTAAGGTTAGAGATAGGTTTAAGTTTAGTGTTTCGGTTAGGTTTATGTTTAGGGTTAAGTCTAGGGTTAGGTTTTGGCTGAAGTTTAAGATAGGGTGAGGGTTATTTTTAGTGTTTGGGCTAGAGTTTGGATTTGTGTTCAGGTTACTGTTAAGGTTAGGTTTAGGATTCGGGTTAGGCTTAGGGGTTACATTTAGGGTTACGTTTAGCTTTAGATTTAGTGTGAAGTTTAGGTTAAGGGTGAGGGTTAGGATAAGGGTTAGGATTAGGGTTAGGATTAATGTTAGTGTTAGAGATTAGGTTTAGGGTGTTAGCGTTAGGTTTATGGTTAGGGTAGGGTTAAGTTTAGGGTTAACGTTAGGGTTAAGGTTAGATTAGGGTGTATGTTCGTCTTAGGGTTAGGGTTAGGGATAAGGTTAGGGAGAGCGTTAGGTTTCGGGTTGGGGATACGGTTAGGGGTTAGGGTGAGGGTTAGGGTTAGGCTTACAGTTAAGGTGAGGTTTTAGGGTAAGTGTTATGGTTAGGGTTAGAGTTAGGGTTAGGCTTACAGTTAGGGTGAATTTTCAGTTAATAGTGAGGGTTAGGGTAAGGGTTAGGGTTAAGGTTAGAGATAGGGTTAAGGTTAGTGTTAGGGTTATGTTTAGGCTGAGGGTTAGGGTAGGGTAAGGTTAGGGTTAAGGCTAGGTTGACGGTAAAGGGTAGGGCTAGGTTAGGGTTAGGTTTAGTTTTAGAGTTAGAGTTAGTGCTGGGGTTTAGGGTTAGGGTTAGGGTCAGGTTTAGAGGGACTGTTAGGTTTAGGCTTAGGATTAGTGTAGAGTTAAGGTTAGGGTTAATTTTAGGGTTAGGGTAAGGGTTAGGTTTAGGTCAGGGTTAGGGTTAGGATTAGGGATAAGTTTAGGGTTAGGGAAAGGGTTAGGGGTTCGCGTGAGGGTTAGTGTTAGGTTACAGTTAAGCTAATGTTTTAGGGTGTTACAGTTAGGGTTACGGTCAGAGTTAGAGTTCGGGTTAGGATTAGGGTTAGGGCTAGAGTGAGGGGATAGTTTAGGGTTAGGTTTAGTTTTGGGTTATGGTTAGGCTTAGGTTTAGGGTGAAGTTTAGGTTAAGGGTGAGGGTTAGGGTTAGGCTTAGGTGTTCGGGTTAAGGTTAGGGTCAAGATTAGGGTTACGTTTAGGGTTCGCTTTAGGGTTAGGGTTAAGGTGAAGTTTAAGTTGAGGGTGACTTTTGAGCTGAGGGTTAGGGTTAGGGGTTAGGGTTAAGGTTAAGATTAGGGTTAGTGTTAAGTTTAGGTTTAGGGTTAGGGTGTTAGGGTTAAGTCATGGTTCGGGTTAGGGCTAGGTGAAGGTTAGAGATAGGGTTAGCTTAAGGTTTGGGGTTAGGTTTAGATGTTAGGGTGATGTTTAGTGCTAGGTTTCATTTTAAGCTGAGTGTGTAGGGTCAGTTTTAGGTTTAGGATTAGGGATAGAGTTAGAATTAGGGTCAGGGTTAGGGTTAAGTTTAGGGTTGGGGTTATGTTTATGGTTAGGATTAGAATTAGGGTGAGTGTTGGGGGATTTAGTGTTATTTTTACTTTTAGGGTTAGGGTGAAGTTTATCTTATGCATAATGGTTAAGGTTAGGGTTCAGGTTAGGGTCAGGGTTAGGGTTACATTTAGGTTTAGGGTTTTTTAGGTTTAGGTTTAGTTTTACTTTTAGTTAGGGTTAGGGTTTTAATCAAGTTAGGGTAGGTTTAGGGTTATGGTTCGGGTGAAATTTTGGTTAAGGGTGAGGGTTCGGTTTAGGGCTAGGGTTAAGGTTAGGGTTTGATTTAGGGTTAGTGGTTAGGGTTAGGTTTAAGGTTAATATTAGGCTTAGGCTAAGGATTAGGTTTAGAGTTGGGGTTAGGGGTTAGTGTTTTGGTTAGCTTTAGGGTAGGGTCCTATTTAGGGTTAAGTTTTGGGTTAGGGTAAGAGTCAGAGTTCCATTTACAGCTAAAGTGGGGGTTTTGGGTAAGTGTTACACTTAGGGTTAGTGTTAGGCTTAGGGCTAGGGTTGGGGTTTGAGCTAGGTTTAGGCTTAAGTTTAAGTTTATGGTAGGTTAAAGTTAGGGTTCAGGTTAGGTTAGGGTTAGGGTCACGTTTAAGGTGAGGGTTAGGGTCAGAGTTATTGCAAGGGTTAGGTTTAGGGTTACAGGTGGGCCAAGGTTAAGGTTAGGGTTAAGTTTAGGGGTAGGGTTAGGGTTAAAATTAGGTTTAGCTTTAGGTTAGGGAGAGGGTGAAGTGTAAGATGGGGTGAAGGTTAGCGTTAGGGTTATGGCTAAGGTTTGGCATAGTTTACAGGTTAGTGTTAAGGTTATGTTTACGGATAGGGTTAAGTTTACGGGTTCTGTTTAGTTTTAGGTTAGGGTTAGATTTTAGGTTAGGGTTAAGTTTAGTGTTACAGTTAGGGTTATGGTTCCGGTTTGTGTTAGGCGTTGTGGTTGGGGTGAGGGTTAGGTTTAGGCTTAGGTTTGGGTAGGGTTAGGATTATGGTTATGGTAAGGTGTTAGGGGTCAGAGGTGTAGTTTAACGTTAGGGTTTGGGTGAAGTTTCCGGTTAGGCATTGTGGTTCTGATCATGGTTAGGTTGGGTTTAGGGTTCAATACATGATTAGGTTTAGGGTTAGTGTTAGAGTTAGGGTGAGAGTTATTGTTAAGGTTTGGGTTAGGCTTTGGTGTTAAGGCTTAGGGTTTGGGTTAGGGTTATCGTTAGGGCTTATGGGTTCAGCTTTGTGTTAGGGTTAGGGATAGCATTAGGGTTAGGGTTGGGGGATAAGGTTAGCGGTTCGGGTGAGGGTTACGGTTAGTTTTACTGTGAAGCGGAGGGTTAGAGTAAGTGTTATGATTAGGGTTAGAGTTAGGTTTCGGGTTAGGTGTAGGGTAAGATTTAGGTGCATGTTCAGGTTTCGGGTTAGAGTGTGTTCTATTTAGGGTCAAGGTTAGAGTTAGGGTTAGGTTTAGGAATAGGACTAGGGTTAGGATTAGGAATAGGTTTAGGGTTAGGTTCAGGGGTATCGTAAGGGTTAGGTTTAGGGTTACAGGTGGACTAGCGTTATGGTTAGAGTTAGGATTAAGTTTAGGGTTTGGGTTAGGTTTATGTTTAGGGTTAAGGTTAGGGTTAGGATTTGGATCAAGTTCAGGATAGGGTGAGGGTTATTTTTATGGTTAGGGCCAGAGTTTGGGTTTGTGTTCATGTTATTGTTAAGGTTAGGTTTAGGGTTCGGGTTAGGACTGGAGTTATGTTTAGGGTTCGGGTAAGGTTTAGGTTTAGGGTTAGTGTGAAATTCAGGTTAAGGATTAGGGTTAGGATTATAGTTAGTGTCAGAGGCTAGGTTTAGGGTGTTAGGGTTAGGTTATGGTTAGGGTAGGGTTAAGTTTAGGGTTAATGTTAGGGTTAGGGTTAGATTAGGGTGACTGTTGGTGTTAGGGTTAGGGATAAGCTTCGGGATAGCGTTAGGTGTAGGGCTGCGGATACGGTAGGGGTTAGGGTAAGGGTTAGGGTTAGGGTTATGGCTAAGGTTTGGGTTAGTTTTCAGGTTAGTGTTATGGTTATGTTTAGCGTTAGGGATAAACTTAAGGGTTCAGTTTAGTTTTAGGGTTAGGGTTAGATTTTAGGTTAGGGTTAAGTTTAGTGTTACGGTTAGGGTTAGGGTGACGGTTTGTGTTAGGCGTTGTGGTTGAGGTGAGGGTTAGGTTTAGGATTAGGGTTGGGTAGGGTTAGGATTATGGTTATGGTAAGGTGTTCGGGGTTAGAGGTGTAGTTTAGGGTTAGGGTTTGGGTGGGCGTTCCGGTTAGGCATTGTGGTTCTGGTCATGGTTAAGTTGGGTTTAGCGTTCAAAATAGGATTAGGTTTAGGGTTAGTTTTAGAGCTAGAGTGAGAGTTAGGGTTAAGGTTTGGGTTAGGCTTTGGTGTTTCGGCTTAGGGTTTGGTCAGGGTTATCGTTAGGGCTTATGGGTTCAGCTTAGTGTTAGGGTTAGGGTTATGGATAGCATTAGGGTTAGGGTTGGGGGATAAGGTTAGGGGTTAGGGTGAGGATTACGGTTAGTTTTACAGTGAAGCTGCGGGTTTAGGGTCATTGTTATGATTAGGGTTAGAGTTAGGGTTAGGGTTAGGGCTAGGTGTAGGGTAAGATTTCATTTAGGTTGAGGTTTAGGGTTAGAATTAGTGTTCTATTTAGGGTCCAGTTTAGAGTTAGGGTTAGGGCTAGGATTAGGTCTAGGGTTAGGATTAGGATTAGGTTTAGGTTCAGGGCTATTGTAAGGGTTAGGTTTAGGGCTATAGGTGATCTAGCGTTAAGGTTAGAGATAGGTTTAAGTTTAGTGTTTCGGTTAGGTTTATGTTTAGGGTTAAGTCTAGGGTTAGGTTTTGGCTGAAGTTTAAGATAGGGTGAGGGTTATTTTTAGTGTTTGGGCTAGAGTTTGGATTTGTGTTCAGGTTACTGTTAAGGTTAGGTTTAGGATTCGGGTTAGGCTTAGGGGTTACATTTAGGGTTACGTTTAGCTTTAGATTTAGTGTGAAGTTTAGGTTAAGGGTGAGGGTTAGGATAAGGGTTAGGATTAGGGTTAGGATTAATGATAGTGTTAGAGACTAGGTTTAGGTTGTTAGCGTTAGGTTTATGGTTAGGGTAGGGTTAAGTTTAGGGTTAACGTTAGGGTTAAGGTTAGATTAGGGTGTATGTTCGTCTTAGGGTTAGGGTTAGGGATAAGGTTAGGGAGAGCGTTAGGTTTCGGGTTGGGGATACGGTTAGGGGTTAGGGTGAGGGTTAGGGTTAGGCTTACAGTTAAGGTGAGGTTTTAGGGTAAGTGTTATGGTTAGGGTTAGAGTTAGGGTTAGGGTTACAGTTAGGGTGAATTTTCAGTTAATAGTGAGGGATAGGTTAAGGGTTAGGGTTAAGGTCAGAGATAGGGTTAAGGTTAGTGTTGGGGTTATGTTTAGGCTGAGGATTAGGGTAGGGTAAGGTTAGGGTTAAGGCTAGGTTCACGGTAAAGGGTAGGGCTAGGTTAGGGTTAGGTTTAGTTTTAGAGTTAGAGTTAGTGCTGGGGTTTAGGGTTAGGGTTAGGGTTAGGGTCAGGTTTAGAGGGACTGTTAGGTTTAGGCTTAGGATTAGTGTAGAGTTAAGGTTAGGGTTAATTTTAGGGTTAGGGTAAGGGTTAGGTTTAGGTCAGGGTTAGAGTTAGGATTAGGGATAAGTTTAGGGTTAGGGAAAGGGTTAGGGGTTCGCGTGAGGGTTAGTGTTAGGTTACAGTTAAGCTAATGTTTTAGGGTGTTACAGTTAGGGTTACGGTCAGAGTTAGAGTTCGGGTTAGGATTAGGGTTAGGGCTAGAGTGAGGGGATAGTTTAGGGTTAGGTTTAGTTTTGGGTTATGGTTAGGCTTAGGTTTAGGGTGAAGTTTAGGTTAAGGATGAGGGTTAGGGTTAGGCTTAGGTGTTCGGGTTAAGGTTAGGGTCAAGATTAGGGTTACGTTTAGGGTTCGCTTTAGGGTTAGGGTTAAGGTGAAGTTTAAGTTGAGGGTGACTTTTGAGCTGAGGGTTAGGGTTAGGGGTTAGGGTTAAGGTTAAGATTAGGGTTAGTGTTAAGTTTAGGTTTAGGGTTAGGGTGTTAGGGTTAAGTCATGGTTAGGGTTAGGGCTAGGTGAAGGTTAGAGATAGGGTTAGCTTAAGGTTTGGGGTTAGGTTTAGATGTTAGGGTGATGTTTAGTGCTAGGTTTCATTTTAAGCTGAGTGTGTAGGGTCAGTTTTAGGTTTAGGATTAGGGATAGAGTTAGAATTAGGGTCAGGGTTAGGGTTAAGTTTAGGGTTGGGGTTATGTTTATGGTTAGGATTAGAATTAGGGTGAGTGTTGGGGGATTTAGTGTTATTTTTACTTTTAGGGTTAGGGTGAAGTTTATCTTATGCATAATGGTTAAGGTTAGGGTTCAGGTTAGGGTCAGGGTTAGGGTTACATTTAGGTTTAGGGTTTTTTAGGTTTAGGTTTAGTTTTACTTTTAGTTAGGGTTAGGGTTTTAATCAAGTTAGGGTAGGTTTAGGGTTATGGTTCGGGTGAAATTTTGGTTAAGGGTGAGGGTTCGGTTTAGGGCTAGGGTTAAGGTTAGGGTTTGATTTAGGGTTAGTGGTTAGGGTTAGGTTTAAGGTTAATATTAGGCTTAGGCTAAGGATTAGGTTTAGAGTTGGGGTTAGGGGTTAGTGTTTTGGTTAGCTTTAGGGTAGGGTCCTATTTAGGGTTAAGTTTTGGGTTAGGGTAAGAGTCAGAGTTCCATTTACAGCTGAAGTGGGGGTTTTGGGTAAGTGTTACACTTAGGGTTAGTGTTAGGCTTAGGGCTAGGGTTGGGGTTTGAGCTAGGTTTAGGCTTAAGTTTAAGTTTATGGTAGGTTAAAGTTAGGGTTCAGGTTAGGTTAGGGTTAGGGTCAGGTTTAAGGTGAGGGTTAGGGTCAGAGTTATTGCAAGGGTTAGGTTTAGGGTTACAGGTGGGCCAAGGTTAAGGTTAGGGTTAAGTTTAGGGGTAGGGTTAGGGTTAAAATTAGCTTTAGCTTTAGGTTAGGGATAGGGTGAAGTGTAAGATAGGGTGAAGGTTAGCGTTAGGGTTATGGCTAAGGTTTGGCATAGTTTACAGGTTAGTGTTAAGGTTATGTTTACGGATAGGGTTAAGTTTACGGGTTCTGTTTAGTTTTAGGTTAGGGTTGGATTTTAGGTTAGGGTTAAGTTTAGTGTTACAGTTAGGGTTATGGTTCCGGTTTGTGTTAGGCGTTGTGGTTGGGGTGAGGGTTAGGTTTAGGCTTAGGTTTGGGTAGGGTTAGGATTATGGTTATGGTAAGGTGTTAGGGGTCAGAGGTGTAGTTTAACGTTAGGGTTTGGGTGAAGTTTCCGGTTAGGCATTGTGGTTCTGATCATGGTTAGGTTGGGTTTAGGGTTCAATACATGATTAGGTTTAGGGTTAGTGTTAGAGTTAGGGTGAGAGTTACTGTTAAGGTTTGGGTTAGGCTTTGGTGTTAAGGCTTAGGGTTTGGGTTAGGGTTATCGTTAGGGCTTATGGGTTCAGCTTTGTGTTAGGGTTAGGGATAGCATTAGGGTTAGGGTTGGGGGATAAGGTTAGCGGTTCGGGTGAGGGTTACGGTTAGTTTTACTGTGAAGCGGAGGGTTAGAGTAAGTGTTATGATTAGGGTTAGAGTTAGGTTTCGGGTTAGGTGTAGGGTAAGATTTAGGTGCATGTTCAGGTTTCGGGTTAGAGTGTGTTCTATTTAGGGTCAAGGTTAGAGTTAGGGTTAGGTTTAGGAATAGGACTAGGGTTAGGATTAGGAATAGGTTTAGGGTTAGTTTCAGGGGTATCGTAAAGGGTTAGGTTTAGGGTTACAGGTGGACTAGCGTTATGGTTAGAGTTAGGATTAAGTTTAGGGTTTGGGTTAGGTTTATGTTTAGGGTTAAGGTTAGGGTTAGGATTTGGATCAAGTTCAGGATAGGGTGAGGGTTATTTTTATGGTTAGGGCCAGAGTTTGGGTTTGTGTTCATGTTATTGTTAAGGTTAGGTTTAAGGTTCGGGTTAGGACTGGAGTTATGTTTAGGGTTCGGGTAAGGTTTAGGTTTAGGGTTAGTGTGAAATTCAGGTTAAGGATTAGGGTTAGGATTATAGTTAGTGTCAGAGGCTAGGTTTAGGGTGTTAGGGTTAGGTTATGGTTAGGGTAGGGTTAAGTTTAGGGTTAATGTTAGGGTTAGGGTTAGATTAGGGTGACTGTTGGTGTTAGGGTTAGGGATAAGCTTCGGGATAGCGTTAGGTGTAGGGCTGCGGATACGGTAGGGGTTAGGGTAAGGGTTAGGGTTAGGGTTATGGCTAAGGTTTGGGTTAGTTTTCAGGTTAGTGTTATGGTTATGTTTAGCGTTAGGGATAAACTTAAGGGTTCAGTTTAGTTTTAGGGTTAGGGTTAGATTTTAGGTTAGGGTTAAGTTTAGTGTTACGGTTAGGGTTAGGGTGACGGTTTGTGTTAGGCGTTGTGGTTGAGGTGAGGGTTAGGTTTAGGATTAGGGTTGGGTAGGGTTAGGATTATGGTTATGGTAAGGTGTTCGGGGTTAGAGGTGTAGTTTAGGGTTAGGGTTTGGGTGGGCGTTCCGGTTAGGCATTGTGGTTCTGGTCATGGTTAAGTTGGGTTTAGCGTTCAAAATAGGATTAGGTTTAGGGTTAGTTTTAGAGCTAGAGTGAGAGTTAGGGTTAAGGTTTGGGTTAGGCTTTGGTGTTTCGGCTTAGGGTTTGGTCAGGGTTATCGTTAGGGCTTATGGGTTCAGCTTAGTGTTAGGGTTAGGGTTATGGATAGCATTAGGGTTAGGGTTGGGGGATAAGGTTAGGGGTTAGGGTGAGGATTACGGTTAGTTTTACAGTGAAGCTGCGGGTTTAGGGTCATTGTTATGATTAGGGTTAGAGTTAGGGTTAGGGTTAGGGTTAGGTGTAGGGTAAGATTTCATTTAGGTTGAGGTTTAGGGTTAGAATTAGTGTTCTATTTAGGGTCCAGTTTAGAGTTAGGGTTAGGGCTAGGATTAGGTCTAGGGTTAGGATTAGGATTAGGTTTAGGTTCAGGGCTATTGTAAGGGTTAGGTTTAGGGCTATAGGTGATCTAGCGTTAAGGTTAGAGATAGGTTTAAGTTTAGTGTTTCGGTTAGGTTTATGTTTAGGGTTAAGTCTAGGGTTAGGTTTTGGCTGAAGTTTAAGATAGGGTGAGGGTTATTTTTAGTGTTTGGGCTAGAGTTTGGATTTGTGTTCAGGTTACTGTTAAGGTTAGGTTTAGGATTCGGGTTAGGCTTAGGGGTTACATTTAGGGTTACGTTTAGCTTTAGATTTAGTGTGAAGTTTAGGTTAAGGGTGAGGGTTAGGATAAGGGTTAGGATTAGGGTTAGGATTAATGTTAGTGTTAGAGATTAGGTTTAGGGTGTTAGCGTTAGGTTTATGGTTAGGGTAGGGTTAAGTTTAGGGTTAACGTTAGGGTTAAGGTTAGATTAGGGTGTATGTTCGTCTTAGGGTTAGGGTTAGGGATAAGGTTAGGGAGAGCGTTAGGTTTCGGGTTGGGGATACGGTTAGGGGTTAGGGTGAGGGTTAGGGTTAGGCTTACAGTTAAGGTGAGGTTTTAGGGTAAGTGTTATGGTTAGGGTTAGAGTTAGGGTTAGGCTTACAGTTAGGGTGAATTTTCAGTTAATAGTGAGGGTTAGGGTAAGGGTTAGGGTTAAGGTTAGAGATAGGGTTAAGGTTAGTGTTAGGGTTATGTTTAGGCTGAGGGTTAGGGTAGGGTAAGGTTAGGGTTAAGGCTAGGTTCACGGTAAAGGGTAGGGCTAGGTTAGGGTTAGGTTTAGTTTTAGAGTTAGAGTTAGTGCTGGGGTTTAGGGTTAGGGTTAGGGTCAGGTTTAGAGGGACTGTTAGGTTTAGGCTTAGGATTAGTGTAGAGTTAAGGTTAGGGTTAATTTTAGGGTTAGGGTAAGGGTTAGGTTTAGGTCAGGGTTAGGGTTAGGATTAGGGATAAGTTTAGGGTTAGGGAAAGGGTTAGGGGTTCGCGTGAGGGTTAGTGTTAGGTTACAGTTAAGCTAATGTTTTAGGGTGTTACAGTTAGGGTTACGGTCAGAGTTAGAGTTCGGGTTAGGATTAGGGTTAGGGCTAGAGTGAGGGGATAGTTTAGGGTTAGGTTTAGTTTTGGGTTATGGTTAGGCTTAGGTTTAGGGTGAAGTTTAGGTTAAGGGTGAGGGTTAGGGTTAGGCTTAGGTGTTCGGGTTAAGGTTAGGGTCAAGATTAGGGTTACGTTTAGGGTTCGCTTTAGGGTTAGGGTTAAGGTGAAGTTTAAGTTGAGGGTGACTTTTGAGCTGAGGGTTAGGGTTAGGGGTTAGGGTTAAGGTTAAGATTAGGGTTAGTGTTAAGTTTAGGTTTAGGGTTAGGGTGTTAGGGTTAAGTCATGGTTCGGGTTAGGGCTAGGTGAAGGTTAGAGATAGGGTTAGCTTAAGGTTTGGGGTTAGGTTTAGATGTTAGGGTGATGTTTAGTGCTAGGTTTCATTTTAAGCTGAGTGTGTAGGGTCAGTTTTAGGTTTAGGATTAGGGATAGAGTTAGAATTAGGGTCAGGGTTAGGGTTAAGTTTAGGGTTGGGGTTATGTTTATGGTTAGGATTAGAATTAGGGTGAGTGTTGGGGGATTTAGTGTTATTTTTACTTTTAGGGTTAGGGTGAAGTTTATCTTATGCATAATGGTTAAGGTTAGGGTTCAGGTTAGGGTCAGGGTTAGGGTTACATTTAGGTTTAGGGTTTTTTAGGTTTAGGTTTAGTTTTACTTTTAGTTAGGGTTAGGGTTTTAATCAAGTTAGGGTAGGTTTAGGGTTATGGTTCGGGTGAAATTTTGGTTAAGGGTGAGGGTTCGGTTTAGGGCTAGGGTTAAGGTTAGGGTTTGATTTAGGGTTAGTGGTTAGGGTTAGGTTTAAGGTTAATATTAGGCTTAGGCTAAGGATTAGGTTTAGAGTTGGGGTTAGGGGTTAGTGTTTTGGTTAGCTTTAGGGTAGGGTCCTATTTAGGGTTAAGTTTTGGGTTAGGGTAAGAGTCAGAGTTCCATTTACAGCTAAAGTGGGGGTTTTGGGTAAGTGTTACACTTAGGGTTAGTGTTAGGCTTAGGGCTAGGGTTGGGGTTTGAGCTAGGTTTAGGCTTAAGTTTAAGTTTATGGTAGGTTAAAGTTAGGGTTCAGGTTAGGTTAGGGTTAGGGTCAGGTTTAAGGTGAGGGTTAGGGTCAGAGTTATTGCAAGGGTTAGGTTTAGGGTTACAGGTGGGCCAAGGTTAAGGTTAGGGTTAAGTTTAGGGGTAGGGTTAGGGTTAAAATTAGGTTTAGCTTTAGGTTAGGGAGAGGGTGAAGTGTAAGATGGGGTGAAGGTTAGCGTTAGGGTTATGGCTAAGGTTTGGCATAGTTTACAGGTTAGTGTTAAGGTTATGTTTACGGATAGGGTTAAGTTTACGGGTTCTGTTTAGTTTTAGGTTAGGGTTAGATTTTAGGTTAGGGTTAAGTTTAGTGTTACAGTTAGGGTTATGGTTCCGGTTTGTGTTAGGCGTTGTGGTTGGGGTGAGGGTTAGGTTTAGGCTTAGGTTTGGGTAGGGTTAGGATTATGGTTATGGTAAGGTGTTAGGGGTCAGAGGTGTAGTTTAACGTTAGGGTTTGGGTGAAGTTTCCGGTTAGGCATTGTGGTTCTGATCATGGTTAGGTTGGGTTTAGGGTTCAATACATGATTAGGTTTAGGGTTAGTGTTAGAGTTAGGGTGAGAGTTATTGTTAAGGTTTGGGTTAGGCTTTGGTGTTAAGGCTTAGGGTTTGGGTTAGGGTTATCGTTAGGGCTTATGGGTTCAGCTTTGTGTTAGGGTTAGGGATAGCATTAGGGTTAGGGTTGGGGGATAAGGTTAGCGGTTCGGGTGAGGGTTACGGTTAGTTTTACTGTGAAGCGGAGGGTTAGAGTAAGTGTTATGATTAGGGTTAGAGTTAGGTTTCGGGTTAGGTGTAGGGTAAGATTTAGGTGCATGTTCAGGTTTCGGGTTAGAGTGTGTTCTATTTAGGGTCAAGGTTAGAGTTAGGGTTAGGTTTAGGAATAGGACTAGGGTTAGGATTAGGAATAGGTTTAGGGTTAGGTTCAGGGGTATCGTAAGGGTTAGGTTTAGGGTTACAGGTGGACTAGCGTTATGGTTAGAGTTAGGATTAAGTTTAGGGTTTGGGTTAGGTTTATGTTTAGGGTTAAGGTTAGGGTTAGGATTTGGATCAAGTTCAGGATAGGGTGAGGGTTATTTTTATGGTTAGGGCCAGAGTTTGGGTTTGTGTTCATGTTATTGTTAAGGTTAGGTTTAGGGTTCGGGTTAGGACTGGAGTTATGTTTAGGGTTCGGGTAAGGTTTAGGTTTAGGGTTAGTGTGAAATTCAGGTTAAGGATTAGGGTTAGGATTATAGTTAGTGTCAGAGGCTAGGTTTAGGGTGTTAGGGTTAGGTTATGGTTAGGGTAGGGTTAAGTTTAGGGTTAATGTTAGGGTTAGGGTTAGATTAGGGTGACTGTTGGTGTTAGGGTTAGGGATAAGCTTCGGGATAGCGTTAGGTGTAGGGCTGCGGATACGGTAGGGGTTAGGGTAAGGGTTAGGGTCAGGGTTATGGCTAAGGTTTGGGTTAGTTTTCAGGTTAGTGTTATGGTTATGTTTAGCGTTAGGGATAAACTTAAGGGTTCAGTTTAGTTTTAGGGTTAGGGTTAGATTTTAGGTTAGGGTTAAGTTTAGTGTTACGGTTAGGGTTAGGGTGACGGTTTGTGTTAGGCGTTGTGGTTGAGGTGAGGGTTAGGTTTAGGATTAGGGTTGGGTAGGGTTAGGATTATGGTTATGGTAAGGTGTTAGGGGTTAGAGGTGTAGTTTAGGGTTAGGGTTTGGGTGGGCGTTCCGGTTAGGCATTGTGGTTCTGGTCATGGTTAAGTTGAGTTTAGCGTTCAAAATAGGATTAGGTTTAGGGTTAGTTTTAGAGCTAGAGTGAGAGTTAGGGTTAAGGTTTGGGTTAGGCTTTGGTGTTTTGGCTTAGGGTTTGGTCAGGGTTATCGTTAGGGCTTATGGGTTCAGCTTAGTGTTAGGGTTATGGATAGCATTAGGGTTAGGGTTGGGGGATAAGGTTAGGGGTTAGGGTGAGGATTACGGTTAGTTTTACAGTGAAGCTGCGGGTTTAGGGTCATTGTTATGATTAGGGTTAGAGTTAGGGTTAGGGTTAGGGCTAGGTGTAGGGTAAGATTTCATTTAGGTTGAGGTTTAGGGTTAGAATTAGTGTTCTATTTAGGGTCCAGTTTAGAGTTAGGGTTAGGGCTAGGATTAGGTCTAGGGTTAGGATTAGGATTAGGTTTAGGTTCAGGGCTATTGTAAGGGTTAGGTTTAGGGCTATAGGTGATCTAGCGTTAAGGTTAGAGATAGGTTTAAGTTTAGTGTTTCGGTTAGGTTTATGTTTAGGGTTAAGTCTAGGGTTAGGTTTTGGCTGAAGTTTAAGATAGGGTGAGGGTTATTTTTAGTGTTTGGGCTAGAGTTTGGATTTGTGTTCAGGTTACTGTTAAGGTTAGGTTTAGGATTCGGGTTAGGCTTAGGAGTTACATTTAGGGTTACGTTTAGCTTTAGATTTAGTGTGAAGTTTAGGTTAAGGGTGAGGGTTAGGATAAGGGTTAGGATTAGGGTTAGGATTAATGTTAGTGTTAGAGATTAGGTTTAGGGTGTTAGCGTTAGGTTTATGGTTAGGGTAGGGTTAAGTTTAGGGTTAACGTTAGGGTTAAGGTTAGATTAGGGTTAATGTTCGTCTTAGGGTTAGGGTTAGGGATAAGGTTAGGGAGAGCGTTAGGTTTAGGGTTGGGGATACGGTTAGGGGTTAGGGTGAGGGTTAGGGTTAGGCTTACAGTTAAGGTGAGGTTTTAGGGTAAGTGTTATGGTTAGGGTTAGAGTTAGGGTTAGGGTTACAGTTAGGGTGAATTTTCAGTTAATAGTGAGGGATAGGGTAAGGGTTAGGGTTAAGGTCAGAGATAGGGTTAAGGTTAGTGTTGGGGTTATGTTTAGGCTGAGGATTAGGGTAGGGTAATGTTAGGGTTAAGGCTAGGTTCACGGTAAAGGGTAGGGCTAGGTTAGGGTTAGGTTTAGTTTTAGAGTTAGAGTTAGTGCTGGGGTTTAGGGTTAGGGTTAGGGTTAGGGTCAGGTTTAGAGGGACTGTTAGGTTTAGGCTTAGGATTAGTGTAGAGTTAAGGTTAGGGTTAATTTTAGGGTTAGGGTAAGGGTTAGGTTTAGGTCAGGGTTAGGGTTAGGATTAGGGATAAGTTTAGGGTTAGGGAAAGGGTTAGGGGTTCGCGTGAGGGTTAGTGTTAGGTTACAGTTAAGCTAATGTTTTAGGGTGTTACAGTTAGGGTTACGGTCAGAGTTAGAGTTCGGGTTAGGATTAGGGTTAGGGCTAGAGTGAGGGGATAGTTTAGGGTTAGGTTTAGTTTTGGGTTATGGTTAGGCTTAGGTTTAGGGTGAAGTTTAGGTTAAGGATGAGGGTTAGGGTTAGGCTTAGGTGTTCGGGTTAAGGTTAGGGTCAAGATTAGGGTTACGTTTAGGGTTCGCTTTAGGGTTAGGGTTAAGGTGAAGTTTAAGTTGAGGGTGACTTTTGAGCTGAGGGTTAGGGTTAGGGGTTAGGGTTAAGGTTAAGATTAGGGTTAGTGTTAAGTTTAGGTTTAGGGTTAGGGCGTTAGGGTTAAGTCATGGTTCGGGTTAGGGCTAGGTGAAGGTTAGAGATAGGGTTAGCTTAAGGTTTGGGGTTAGGTTTAGATGTTAGGGTGATGTTTAGTGCTAGGTTTCATTTTAAGCTGAGTGTGTAGGGTCAGTTTTAGGTTTAGGATTAGGGATAGAGTTAGAATTAGGGTCAGGGTTAGGGTTAAGTTTAGGGTTGGGGTTATGTTTATGGTTAGGATTAGAATTAGGGTGAGTGTTGGGGGATTTAGTGTTATTTTTACTTTTAGGGTTAGGGTGAAGTTTATCTTATGCATAATGGTTAAGGTTAGGGTTCAGGTTAGGGTCAGGGTTAGGGTTACATTTAGGTTTAGGGTTTTTTAGGTTTAGGTTTAGTTTTACTTTTAGTTAGGGTTAGGGTTTTAATCAAGTTAGGGTAGGTTTAGGGTTATGGTTCGGGTGAAATTTTGGTTAAGGGTGAGGGTTCGGTTTAGGGCTAGGGTTAAGGTTAGGGTTTGATTTAGGGTTAGTGGTTAGGGTTAGGTTTAAGGTTAATATTAGGCTTAGGCTAAGGATTAGGTTTAGAGTTGGGGTTAGGGGTTAGTGTTTTGGTTAGCTTTAGGGTAGGGTCCTATTTAGGGTTAAGTTTTGGGTTAGGGTAAGAGTCAGAGTTCCATTTACAGCTAAAGTGGGGGTTTTGGGTAAGTGTTACACTTAGGGTTAGTGTTAGGCTTAGGGCTAGGGTTGGGGTTTGAGCTAGGTTTAGGCTTAAGTTTAAGTTTATGGTAGGTTAAAGTTAGGGTTTAGGTTAGGTTAGGGTTAGGGTCAGGTTTAAGGTGAGGGTTAGGGTCAGAGTTATTGCAAGGGTTAGGTTTAGGGTTACAGGTGGGCCAAGGTTAAGGTTAGGGTTAAGTTTAGGGGTAGGGTTAGGGTTAAAATTAGGTTTAGCTTTAGGTTAGGGAGAGGGTGAAGTGTAAGATGGGGTGAAGGTTAGCGTTAGGGTTATGGCTAAGGTTTGGCATAGTTTACAGGTTAGTGTTAAGGTTATGTTTACGGATAGGGTTAAGTTTACGGGTTCTGTTTAGTTTTAGGTTAGGGTTAGATTTTAGGTTAGGGTTAAGTTTAGTGTTACAGTTAGGGTTATGGTTCCGGTTTGTGTTAGGCGTTGTGGTTGGGGTGAGGGTTAGGTTTAGGCTTAGGTTTGGGTAGGGTTAGGATTATGGTTATGGTAAGGTGTTAGGGGTCAGAGGTGTAGTTTAACGTTAGGGTTTGGGTGAAGTTTCCGGTTAGGCATTGTGGTTCTGATCATGGTTAGGTTGGGTTTAGGGTTCAATACATGATTAGGTTTAGGGTTAGTGTTAGAGTTAGGGTGAGAGTTATTGTTAAGGTTTGGGTTAGGCTTTGGTGTTAAGGCTTAGGGTTTGGGTTAGGGTTATCGTTAGGGCTTATGGGTTCAGCTTTGTGTTAGAGTTAGGGATAGCATTAGGGTTAGGGTTGGGGGATAAGGTTAGCGGTTCGGGTGAGGGTTACGGTTAGTTTTACTGTGAAGCGGAGGGTTAGAGTAAGTGTTATGATTAGGGTTAGAGTTAGGTTTGGGGTTAGGTGTAGGGTAAGATTTAGGTGCATGTTCAGGTTTCGGGTTAGAGTGTGTTCTATTTAGGGTCAAGGTTAGAGTTAGGGTTAGGTTTAGGAATAGGACTAGGGTTAGGATTAGGAATAGGTTTAGGGTTAGGTTCAGGGGTATCGTAAGGGTTAGGTTTAGGGTTACAGGTGGACTAGCGTTATGGTTAGAGTTAGGATTAAGTTTAGGGTTTGGGTTAGGTTTATGTTTAGGGTTAAGGTTAGGGTTAGGATTTGGATCAAGTTCAGGATAGGGTGAGGGTTATTTTTATGGTTAGGGCCAGAGTTTGGGTTTGTGTTCATGTTATTGTTAAGGTTAGGTTTAGGGTTCGGGTTAGGACTGGAGTTATGTTTAGGGTTCGGGTAAGGTTTAGGTTTAGGGTTAGTGTGAAATTCAGGTTAAGGATTAGGGTTAGGATTATAGTTAGTGTCAGAGGCTAGGTTTAGGGTGTTAGGGTTAGGTTATGGTTAGGGTAGGGTTAAGTTTAGGGTTAATGTTAGGGTTAGGGTTAGATTAGGGTGACTGTTGGTGTTAGGGTTAGGGATAAGCTTCGGGATAGCGTTAGGTGTAGGGCTGCGGATACGGTAGGGGTTAGGGTAAGGGTTAGGGTCAGGGTTATGGCTAAGGTTTGGGTTAGTTTTCAGGTTAGTGTTATGGTTATGTTTAGCGTTAGGGATAAACTTAAGGGTTCAGTTTAGTTTTAGGGTTAGGGTTAGATTTTAGGTTAGGGTTAAGTTTAGTGTTACGGTTAGGGTTAGGGTGACGGTTTGTGTTAGGCGTTGTGGTTGAGGTGAGGGTTAGGTTTAGGATTAGGGTTGGGTAGGGTAAGGATTATGGTTATGGTAAGGTGTTAGGGGTTAGAGGTGTAGTTTAGGGTTAGGGTTTGGGTGGGCGTTCCGGTTAGGCATTGTGGTTCTGGTCATGGTTAAGTTGAGTTTAGCGTTCAAAATAGGATTAGGTTTAGGGTTAGTTTTAGAGCTAGAGTGAGAGTTAGGGTTAAGGTTTGGGTTAGGCTTTGGTGTTTTGGCTTAGGGTTTGGTCAGGGTTATCGTTAGGGCTTATGGGTTCAGCTTAGTGTTAGGGTTATGGATAGCATTAGGGTTAGGGTTGGGGGATAAGGTTAGGGGTTAGGGTGAGGATTACGGTTAGTTTTACAGTGAAGCTGCGGGTTTAGGGTCATTGTTATGATTAGGGTTAGAGTTAGGGTTAGGGTTAGGGCTAGGTGTAGGGTAAGATTTCATTTAGGTTGAGGTTTAGGGTTAGAATTAGTGTTCTATTTAGGGTCCAGTTTAGAGTTAGGGTTAGGGCTAGGATTAGGTCTAGGGTTAGGATTAGGATTAGGTTTAGGTTCAGGGCTATTGTAAGGGTTAGGTTTAGGGCTATAGGTGATCTAGCGTTAAGGTTAGAGATAGGTTTAAGTTTAGTGTTTCGGTTAGGTTTATGTTTAGGGTTAAGTCTAGGGTTAGGTTTTGGCTGAAGTTTAAGATAGGGTGAGGGTTATTTTTAGTGTTTGGGCTAGAGTTTGGATTTGTGTTCAGGTTACTGTTAAGGTTAGGTTTAGGATTCGGGTTAGGCTTAGGAGTTACATTTAGGGTTACGTTTAGCTTTAGATTTAGTGTGAAGTTTAGGTTAAGGGTGAGGGTTAGGATAAGGGTTAGGATTAGGGTTAGGATTAATGTTAGTGTTAGAGATTAGGTTTAGGGTGTTAGCGTTAGGTTTATGGTTAGGGTAGGGTTAAGTTTAGGGTTAACGTTAGGGTTAAGGTTAGATTAGGGTTAATGTTCGTCTTAGGGTTAGGGTTAGGGATAAGGTTAGGGAGAGCGTTAGGTTTAGGGTTGGGGATACGGTTAGGGGTTAGGGTGAGGGTTAGGGTTAGGCTTACAGTTAAGGTGAGGTTTTAGGGTAAGTGTTATGGTTAGGGTTAGAGTTAGGGTTAGGGTTACAGTTAGGGTGAATTTTCAGTTAATAGTGAGGGATAGGGTAAGGGTTAGGGTTAAGGTCAGAGATAGGGTTAAGGTTAGTGTTGGGGTTATGTTTAGGCTGAGGATTAGGGTAGGGTAAGGTTAGGGTTAAGGCTAGGTTCACGGTAAAGGGTAGGGCTAGGTTAGGGTTAGGTTTAGTTTTAGAGTTAGAGTTAGTGCTGGGGTTTAGGGTTAGGGTTAGGGTTAGGGTCAGGTTTAGAGGGACTGTTAGGTTTAGGCTTAGGATTAGTGTAGAGTTAAGGTTAGGGTTAATTTTAGGGTTAGGGTAAGGGTTAGGTTTAGGTCAGGGTTAGGGTTAGGATTAGGGATAAGTTTAGGGTTAGGGAAAGGGTTAGGGGTTCGCGTGAGGGTTAGTGTTAGGTTACAGTTAAGCTAATGTTTTAGGGTGTTACAGTTAGGGTTACGGTCAGAGTTAGAGTTCGGGTTAGGATTAGGGTTAGGGCTAGAGTGAGGGGATAGTTTAGGGTTAGGTTTAGTTTTGGGTTATGGTTAGGCTTAGGTTTAGGGTGAAGTTTAGGTTAAGGATGAGGGTTAGGGTTAGGCTTAGGTGTTCGGGTTAAGGTTAGGGTCAAGATTAGGGTTACGTTTAGGGTTCGCTTTAGGGTTAGGGTTAAGGTGAAGTTTAAGTTGAGGGTGACTTTTGAGCTGAGGGTTAGGGTTAGGGGTTAGGGTTAAGGTTAAGATTAGGGTTAGTGTTAAGTTTAGGTTTAGGGTTAGGGCGTTAGGGTTAAGTCATGGTTAGGGTTAGGCTAGGTGAAGGTTAGAGATAGGGTTAGCTTAAGGTTTGGGGTTAGGTTTAGATGTTAGGGTGATGTTTAGTGCTAGGTTTCATTTTAAGCTGAGTGTGTAGGGTCAGTTTTAGGTTTAGGATTAGGGATAGAGTTAGAATTAGGGTCAGGGTTAGGGTTAAGTTTAGGGTTGGGGTTATGTTTATGGTTAGGATTAGAATTAGGGTGAGTGTTGGGGGATTTAGTGTTATTTTTACTTTTAGGGTTAGGGTGAAGTTTATCTTATGCATAATGGTTAAGGTTAGGGTTCAGGTTAGGGTCAGGGTTAGGGTTACATTTAGGTTTAGGGTTTTTTAGGTTTAGGTTTAGTTTTACTTTTAGTTAGGGTTAGGGTTTTAATCAAGTTAGGGTAGGTTTAGGGTTATGGTTCGGGTGAAATTTTGGTTAAGGGTGAGGGTTCGGTTTAGGGCTAGGGTTAAGGTTAGGGTTTGATTTAGGGTTAGTGGTTAGGGTTAGGTTTAAGGTTAATATTAGGCTTAGGCTAAGGATTAGGTTTAGAGTTGGGGTTAGGGGTTAGTGTTTTGGTTAGCTTTAGGGTAGGGTCCTATTTAGGGTTAAGTTTTGGGTTAGGGTAAGAGTCAGAGTTCCATTTACAGCTAAAGTGGGGGTTTTGGGTAAGTGTTACACTTAGGGTTAGTGTTAGGCTTAGGGCTAGGGTTGGGGTTTGAGCTAGGTTTAGGCTTAAGTTTAAGTTTATGGTAGGTTAAAGTTAGGGTTTAGGTTAGGTTAGGGTTAGGGTCAGGTTTAAGGTGAGGGTTAGGGTCAGAGTTATTGCAAGGGTTAGGTTTAGGGTTACAGGTGGGCCAAGGTTAAGGTTAGGGTTAAGTTTAGGGGTAGGGTTAGGGTTAAAATTAGGTTTAGCTTTAGGTTAGGGAGAGGGTGAAGTGTAAGATGGGGTGAAGGTTAGCGTTAGGGTTATGGCTAAGGTTTGGCATAGTTTACAGGTTAGTGTTAAGGTTATGTTTACGGATAGGGTTAAGTTTACGGGTTCTGTTTAGTTTTAGGTTAGGGTTAGATTTTAGGTTAGGGTTAAGTTTAGTGTTACAGTTAGGGTTATGGTTCCGGTTTGTGTTAGGCGTTGTGGTTGGGGTGAGGGTTAGGTTTAGGCTTAGGTTTGGGTAGGGTTAGGATTATGGTTATGGTAAGGTGTTAGGGGTCAGAGGTGTAGTTTAACGTTAGGGTTTGGGTGAAGTTTCCGGTTAGGCATTGTGGTTCTGATCATGGTTAGGTTGGGTTTAGGGTTCAATACATGATTAGGTTTAGGGTTAGTGTTAGAGTTAGGGTGAGAGTTATTGTTAAGGTTTGGGTTAGGCTTTGGTGTTAAGGCTTAGGGTTTGGGTTAGGGTTATCGTTAGGGCTTATGGGTTCAGCTTTGTGTTAGAGTTAGGGATAGCATTAGGGTTAGGGTTGGGGGATAAGGTTAGCGGTTCGGGTGAGGGTTACGGTTAGTTTTACTGTGAAGCGGAGGGTTAGAGTAAGTGTTATGATTAGGGTTAGAGTTAGGTTTGGGGTTAGGTGTAGGGTAAGATTTAGGTGCATGTTCAGGTTTCGGGTTAGAGTGTGTTCTATTTAGGGTCAAGGTTAGAGTTAGGGTTAGGTTTAGGAATAGGACTAGGGTTAGGATTAGGAATAGGTTTAGGGTTAGGTTCAGGGGTATCGTAAGGGTTAGGTTTAGGGTTACAGGTGGACTAGCGTTATGGTTAGAGTTAGGATTAAGTTTAGGGTTTGGGTTAGGTTTATGTTTAGGGTTAAGGTTAGGGTTAGGATTTGGATCAAGTTCAGGATAGGGTGAGGGTTATTTTTCTGGTTAGGGCCAGAGTTTGGGTTTGTGTTCATGTTATTGTTAAGGTTAGGTTTAGGGTTCGGGTTAGGACTGGAGTTATGTTTAGGGTTCGGGTAAGGTTTAGGTTTAGGGTTAGTGTGAAATTCAGGTTAAGGATTAGGGTTAGGATTATAGTTAGTGTCAGAGGCTAGGTTTAGGGTGTTAGGGTTAGGTTATGGTTAGGGTAGGGTTAAGTTTAGGGTTAATGTTAGGGTTAGGGTTAGATTAGGGTGACTGTTGGTGTTAGGGTTAGGGATAAGCTTCGGGATAGCGTTAGGTGTAGGGCTGCGGATACGGTAGGGGTTAGGGTAAGGGTTAGGGTCAGGGTTATGGCTAAGGTTTGGGTTAGTTTTCATGTTAGTGTTATGGTTATGTTTAGCGTTAGGGATAAACTTAAGGGTTCAGTTTAGTTTTAGGGTTAGGGTTAGATTTTAGGTTAGGGTTAAGTTTAGTGTTACGGTTAGGGTTAGGGTGACGGTTTGTGTTAGGCGTTGTGGTTGAGGTGAGGGTTAGGTTTAGGATTAGGGTTGGGTAGGGTTAGGATTATGGTTATGGTAAGGTGTTAGGGGTTAGAGGTGTAGTTTAGGGTTAGGGTTTGGGTGGGCGTTCCGGTTAGGCATTGTGGTTCTGGTCATGGTTAAGTTGAGTTTAGCGTTCAAAATAGGATTAGGTTTAGGGTTAGTTTTAGAGCTAGAGTGAGAGTTAGGGTTAAGGTTTGGGTTAGGCTTTGGTGTTTTGGCTTAGGGTTTGGTCAGGGTTATCGTTAGGGCTTATGGGTTCAGCTTAGTGTTAGGGTTATGGATAGCATTAGGGTTAGGGTTGGGGGATAAGGTTAGGGGTTAGGGTGAGGATTACGGTTAGTTTTACAGTGAAGCTGCGGGTTTAGGGTCATTGTTATGATTAGGGTTAGAGTTAGGGTTAGGGTTAGGGCTAGGTGTAGGGTAAGATTTCATTTAGGTTGAGGTTTAGGGTTAGAATTAGTGTTCTATTTAGGGTCCAGTTTAGAGTTAGGGTTAGGGCTAGGATTAGGTCTAGGGTTAGGATTAGGATTAGGTTTAGGTTCAGGGCTATTGTAAGGGTTAGGTTTAGGGCTATAGGTGATCTAGCGTTAAGGTTAGAGATAGGTTTAAGTTTAGTGTTTCGGTTAGGTTTATGTTTAGGGTTAAGTCTAGGGTTAGGTTTTGGCTGAAGTTTAAGATAGGGTGAGGGTTATTTTTAGTGTTTGGGCTAGAGTTTGGATTTGTGTTCAGGTTACTGTTAAGGTTAGGTTTAGGATTCGGGTTAGGCTTAGGAGTTACATTTAGGGTTACGTTTAGCTTTAGATTTAGTGTGAAGTTTAGGTTAAGGGTGAGGGTTAGGATAAGGGTTAGGATTAGGGTTAGGATTAATGTTAGTGTTAGAGATTAGGTTTAGGGTGTTAGCGTTAGGTTTATGGTTAGGGTAGGGTTAAGTTTAGGGTTAACGTTAGGGTTAAGGTTAGATTAGGGTTAATGTTCGTCTTAGGGTTAGGGTTAGGGATAAGGTTAGGGAGAGCGTTAGGTTTAGGGTTGGGGATACGGTTAGGGGTTAGGGTGAGGGTTAGGGTTAGGCTTACAGTTAAGGTGAGGTTTTAGGGTAAGTGTTATGGTTAGGGTTAGAGTTAGGGTTAGGGTTACAGTTAGGGTGAATTTTCAGTTAATAGTGAGGGATAGGGTAAGGGTTAGGGTTAAGGTCAGAGATAGGGTTAAGGTTAGTGTTGGGGTTATGTTTAGGCTGAGGATTAGGGTAGGGTAAGGTTAGGGTTAAGGCTAGGTTCACGGTAAAGGGTAGGGCTAGGTTAGGGTTAGGTTTAGTTTTAGAGTTAGAGTTAGTGCTGGGGTTTAGGGTTAGGGTTAGGGTTAGGGTCAGGTTTAGAGGGACTGTTAGGTTTAGGCTTAGGATTAGTGTAGAGTTAAGGTTAGGGTTAATTTTAGGGTTAGGGTAAGGGTTAGGTTTAGGTCAGGGTTAGGGTTAGGATTAGGGATAAGTTTAGGGTTAGGGAAAGGGTTAGGGGTTCGCGTGAGGGTTAGTGTTAGGTTACAGTTAAGCTAATGTTTTAGGGTGTTACAGTTAGGGTTACGGTCAGAGTTAGAGTTCGGGTTAGGATTAGGGTTAGGGCTAGAGTGAGGGGATAGTTTAGGGTTAGGTTTAGTTTTGGGTTATGGTTAGGCTTAGGTTTAGGGTGAAGTTTAGGTTAAGGATGAGGGTTAGGGTTAGGCTTAGGTGTTCGGGTTAAGGTTAGGGTCAAGATTAGGGTTACGTTTAGGGTTCGCTTTAGGGTTAGGGTTAAGGTGAAGTTTAAGTTGAGGGTGACTTTTGAGCTGAGGGTTAGGGTTAGGGGTTAGGGTTAAGGTTAAGATTAGGGTTAGTGTTAAGTTTAGGTTTAGGGTTAGGGCGTTAGGGTTAAGTCATGGTTCGGGTTAGGGCTAGGTGAAGGTTAGAGATAGGGTTAGCTTAAGGTTTGGGGTTAGGTTTAGATGTTAGGGTGATGTTTAGTGCTAGGTTTCATTTTAAGCTGAGTGTGTAGGGTCAGTTTTAGGTTTAGGATTAGGGATAGAGTTAGAATTAGGGTCAGGGTTAGGGTTAAGTTTAGGGTTGGGGTTATGTTTATGGTTAGGATTAGAATTCGGGTCAGTGTTGGGGGATTTAGTGTTATTTTTACTTTTAGGGTTAGGGTGAAGTTTATCTTATGCATAATGGTTAAGGTTAGGGTTCAGGTTAGGGTCAGGGTTAGGGTTACATTTAGGTTTAGGGTTTTTTAGGTTTAGGTTTAGTTTTACTTTTAGTTAGGGTTAGGGTTTTAATCAAGTTAGGGTAGGTTTAGGGTTATGGTTCGGGTGAAATTTTGGTTAAGGGTGAGGGTTCGGTTTAGGGCTAGGGTTAAGGTTAGGGTTTGATTTAGGGTTAGTGGTTAGGGTTAGGTTTAAGGTTAATATTAGGCTTAGGCTAAGGATTAGGTTTAGAGTTGGGGTTAGGGGTTAGTGTTTTGGTTAGCTTTAGGGTAGGGTCCTATTTAGGGTTAAGTTTTGGGTTAGGGTAAGAGTCAGAGTTCCATTTACAGCTAAAGTGGGGGTTTTGGGTAAGTGTTACACTTAGGGTTAGTGTTAGGCTTAGGGCTAGGGTTGGGGTTTGAGCTAGGTTTAGGCTTAAGTTTAAGTTTATGGTAGGTTAAAGTTAGGGTTCAGGTTAGGTTAGGGTTAGGGTCAGGTTTAAGGTGAGGGTTAGGGTCAGAGTTATTGCAAGGGTTAGGTTTAGGGTTACAGGTGGGCCAAGGTTAAGGTTAGGGTTAAGTTTAGGGGTAGGGTTAGGGTTAAAATTAGCTTTAGCTTTAGGTTAGGGATAGGGTGAAGTGTAAGATAGGGTGAAGGTTAGCGTTAGGGTTATGGCTAAGGTTTGGCATAGTTTACAGGTTAGTGTTAAGGTTATGTTTACGGATAGGGTTAAGTTTACGGGTTCTGTTTAGTTTTAGGTTAGGGTTGGATTTTAGGTTAGGGTTAAGTTTAGTGTTACAGTTAGGGTTATGGTTCCGGTTTGTGTTAGGCGTTGTGGTTGGGGTGAGGGTTAGGTTTAGGCTTAGGTTTGGGGAGGGTTAGGATTATGGTTATGGTAAGGTGTTAGGGGTCAGAGGTGTAGTTTAACGTTAGGGTTTGGGTGAAGTTTCCGGTTAGGCATTGTGGTTCTGATCATGGTTAGGTTGGGTTTAGGGTTCAATACATGATTAGGTTTAGGGTTAGTGTTAGAGTTAGGGTGAGAGTTACTGTTAAGGTTTGGGTTAGGCTTTGGTGTTAAGGCTTAGGGTTTGGGTTAGGGTTATCGTTAGGGCTTATGGGTTCAGCTTTGTGTTAGGGTTAGGGATAGCATTAGGGTTAGGGTTGGGGGATAAGGTTAGCGGTTCGGGTGAGGGTTACGGTTAGTTTTACTGTGAAGCGGAGGGTTAGAGTAAGTGTTATGATTAGGGTTAGAGTTAGGTTTAGGGTTAGGTGTTGGGTAAGATTTAGGTGCATGTTCAGGTTTCGGGTTAGAGTGTGTTCTATTTAGGGTCAAGGTTAGAGTTAGGGTTAGGTTTAGGAATAGGACTAGGGTTAGGATTAGGAATAGGTTTAGGGTTAGGTTCAGGGGTATCGTAAGGGTTAGGTTTAGGGTTACAGGTGGACTAGCGTTATGGTTAGAGTTAGGATTAAGTTTAGGGTTTGGGTTAGGTTTATGTTTAGGGTTAAGGTTAGGGTTAGGATTTGGGTCAAGTTCAGGATAGGGTGAGGGTTATTTTTATGGTTAGGGCCAGAGTTTGGGTTTGTGTTCATGTTATTGTTAAGGTTAGGTTTAGGGTTCGGGTTAGGACTGGAGTTATGTTTAGGGTTCGGGTAAGGTTTAGGTTTAGGGTTAGTGTGAAATTCAGGTTAAGGATTAGGGTTAGGATTATAGTTAGTGTCAGAGGCTAGGTTTAGAGTGTTACGGTTAGGTTATGGTTAGGGTAGGGTTAAGTTTAGGGTTAATGTTAGGGTTAGGGTTAGATTAGGGTTACTGTTGGTGTTAGGGTTAGGGATAAGTTTCGGGATAGCGTTAGGTGTAGGGCTGCGGATACGGTAGGGGTTAGGGTAAGGGTTAGGGTCAGGGTTATGGCTAAGGTTTGGGTTAGTTTTCAGGTTAGTGTTATGGTTATGTTTAGCGTTAGGGATAAACTTAAGGGTTCAGTTTAGTTTTAGGGTTAGGGTTAGATTTTAGGTTAGGGTTAAGTTTAGTGTTACGGTTAGGGTTAGGGTGACGGTTTGTGTTAGGCGTTGTGGTTGAGGTGAGGGTTAGGTTTAGGATTAGGGTTGGGTAGGGTTAGGATTATGGTTATGGTAAGGTGTTAGGGGTTAGAGGTGTAGTTTAGGGTTAGGGTTTGGGTGGGCGTTCCGGTTAGGCATTGTGGTTCTGGTCATGGTTAAGTTGGGTTTAGCGTTCAAAATAGGATTAGGTTTAGGGTTAGTTTTAGAGCTAGAGTGAGAGTTAGGGTTAAGGTTTGGGTTAGGCTTTGGTGTTTTGGCTTAGGGTTTGGTCAGGGTTATCGTTAGGGCTTATGGGTTCAGCTTAGTGTTAGGGTTAGGGTTATGGATAGCATTAGGGTTAGGGTTGGGGGATAAGGTTAGGGGTTAGGGTGAGGATTACGGTTAGTTTTACAGTGAAGCTGCGGGTTTAGGGTCATTGTTATGATTAGGGTTAGAGTTAGGGTTAGGGTTAGGGTTAGGTGTAGGGTAAGATTTCATTTAGGTTGAGGTTTAGGGTTAGAATTAGTGTTCTATTTAGGGTCCAGTTTAGAGTTAGGGTTAGGGCTAGGATTAGGTCTAGGGTTAGGATTAGGATTAGGTTTAGGTTCAGGGCTATTGTAAGGGTTAGGTTTAGGGCTATAGGTGATCTAGCGTTAAGGTTAGAGATAGGTTTAAGTTTAGTGTTTCGGTTAGGTTTATGTTTAGGGTTAAGTCTAGGGTTAGGTTTTGGCTGAAGTTTAAGATAGGGTGAGGGTTATTTTTAGTGTTTGGGCTAGAGTTTGGATTTGTGTTCAGGTTACTGTTAAGGTTAGGTTTAGGATTCGGGTTAGGCTTAGGAGTTACATTTAGGGTTACGTTTAGCTTTAGATTTAGTGTGAAGTTTAGGTTAAGGGTGAGGGTTAGGATAAGGGTTAGGATTAGGGTTAGGATTAATGTTAGTGTTAGAGATTAGGTTTAGGGTGTTAGCGTTAGGTTTATGGTTAGGGTAGGGTTAAGTTTAGGGTTAACGTTAGGGTTAAGGTTAGATTAGGGTTAATGTTCGTCTTAGGGTTAGGGTTAGGGATAAGGTTAGGGAGAGCGTTAGGTTTAGGGTTGGGGATACGGTTAGGGGTTAGGGTGAGGGTTAGGGTTAGGCTTACAGTTAAGGTGAGGTTTTAGGGTAAGTGTTATGGTTAGGGTTAGAGTTAGGGTTAGGGTTACAGTTAGGGTGAATTTTCAGTTAATAGTGAGGGATAGGGTAAGGGTTAGGGTTAAGGTCAGAGATAGGGTTAAGGTTAGTGTTGGGGTTATGTTTAGGCTGAGGATTAGGGTAGGGTAAGGTTAGGGTTAAGGCTAGGTTGACGGTAAAGGGTAGGGCTAGGTTAGGGTTAGGTTTAGTTTTAGAGTTAGAGTTAGTGCTGGGGTTTAGGGTTAGGGTTAGGGTTAGGGTCAGGTTTAGAGGGACTGTTAGGTTTAGGCTTAGGATTAGTGTAGAGTTAAGGTTAGGGTTAATTTTAGGGTTAGGGTAAGGGTTAGGTTTAGGTCAGGGTTAGGGTTAGGATTAGGGATAAGTTTAGGGTTAGGGAAAGGGTTAGGGGTTCGCGTGAGGGTTAGTGTTAGGTTACAGTTAAGCTAATGTTTTAGGGTGTTACAGTTAGGGTTACGGTCAGAGTTAGAGTTCGGGTTAGGATTAGGGTTAGGGCTAGAGTGAGGGGATAGTTTAGGGTTAGGTTTAGTTTTGGGTTATGGTTAGGCTTAGGTTTAGGGTGAAGTTTAGGTTAAGGATGAGGGTTAGGGTTAGGCTTAGGTGTTCGGGTTAAGGTTAGGGTCAAGATTAGGGTTACGTTTAGGGTTCGCTTTAGGGTTAGGGTTAAGGTGAAGTTTAAGTTGAGGGTGACTTTTGAGCTGAGGGTTAGGGTTAGGGGTTAGGGTTAAGGTTAAGATTAGGGTTAGTGTTAAGTTTAGGTTTAGGGTTAGGGCGTTAGGGTTAAGTCATGGTTCGGGTTAGGGCTAGGTGAAGGTTAGAGATAGGGTTAGCTTAAGGTTTGGGGTTAGGTTTAGATGTTAGGGTGATGTTTAGTGCTAGGTTTCATTTTAAGCTGAGTGTGTAGGGTCAGTTTTAGGTTTAGGATTAGGGATAGAGTTGGAATTAGGGTCAGGGTTAGGGTTAAGTTTAGGGTTGGGGTTATGTTTATGGTTAGGATTAGAATTAGGGTGAGTGTTGGGGGATTTAGTGTTATTTTTACTTTTAGGGTTAGGGTGAAGTTTATCTTATGCATAATGGTTAAGGTTAGGGTTCAGGTTAGGGTCAGGGTTAGGGTTACATTTAGGTTTAGGGTTTTTTAGGTTTAGGTTTAGTTTTACTTTTAGTTAGGGTTAGGGTTTTAATCAAGTTAGGGTAGGTTTAGGGTTATGGTTCGGGTGAAATTTTGGTTAAGGGTGAGGGTTCGGTTTAGGGCTAGGGTTAAGGTTAGGGTTTGATTTAGGGTTAGTGGTTAGGGTTAGGTTTAAGGTTAATATTAGGCTTAGGCTAAGGATTAGGTTTAGAGTTGGGGTTAGGGGTTAGTGTTTTGGTTAGCTTTAGGGTAGGGTCCTATTTAGGGTTAAGTTTTGGGTTAGGGTAAGAGTCAGAGTTCCATTTACAGCTAAAGTGGGGGTTTTGGGTAAGTGTTACACTTAGGGTTAGTGTTAGGCTTAGGGCTAGGGTTGGGGTTTGAGCTAGGTTTAGGCTTAAGTTTAAGTTTATGGTAGGTTAAAGTTAGGGTTCAGGTTAGGTTAGGGTTAGGGTCAGGTTTAAGGTGAGGGTTAGGGTCAGAGTTATTGCAAGGGTTAGGTTTAGGGTTACAGGTGGGCCAAGGTTAAGGTTAGGGTTAAGTTTAGGGGTAGGGTTAGGGTTAAAATTAGCTTTAGCTTTAGGTTAGGGATAGGGTGAAGTGTAAGATAGGGTGAAGGTTAGCGTTAGGGTTATGGCTAAGGTTTGGCATAGTTTACAGGTTAGTGTTAAGGTTATGTTTACGGATAGGGTTAAGTTTACGGGTTCTGTTTAGTTTTAGGTTAGGGTTGGATTTTAGGTTAGGGTTAAGTTTAGTGTTACAGTTAGGGTTATGGTTCCGGTTTGTGTTAGGCGTTGTGGTTGGGGTGAGGGTTAGGTTTAGGCTTAGGTTTGGGGAGGGTTAGGATTATGGTTATGGTAAGGTGTTAGGGGTCAGAGGTGTAGTTTAACGTTAGGGTTTGGGTGAAGTTTCCGGTTAGGCATTGTGGTTCTGATCATGGTTAGGTTGGGTTTAGGGTTCAATACATGATTAGGTTTAGGGTTAGTGTTAGAGTTAGGGTGAGAGTTACTGTTAAGGTTTGGGTTAGGCTTTGGTGTTAAGGCTTAGGGTTTGGGTTAGGGTTATCGTTAGGGCTTATGGGTTCAGCTTTGTGTTAGGGTTAGGGATAGCATTAGGGTTAGGGTTGGGGGATAAGGTTAGCGGTTCGGGTGAGGGTTACGGTTAGTTTTACTGTGAAGCGGAGGGTTAGAGTAAGTGTTATGATTAGGGTTAGAGTTAGGTTTAGGGTTAGGTGTTGGGTAAGATTTAGGTGCATGTTCAGGTTTCGGGTTAGAGTGTGTTCTATTTAGGGTCAAGGTTAGAGTTAGGGTTAGGTTTAGGAATAGGACTAGGGTTAGGATTAGGAATAGGTTTAGGGTTAGGTTCAGGGGTATCGTAAGGGTTAGGTTTAGGGTTACAGGTGGACTAGCGTTATGGTTAGAGTTAGGATTAAGTTTAGGGTTTGGGTTAGGTTTATGTTTAGGGTTAAGGTTAGGGTTAGGATTTGGGTCAAGTTCAGGATAGGGTGAGGGTTATTTTTATGGTTAGGGCCAGAGTTTGGGTTTGTGTTCATGTTATTGTTAAGGTTAGGTTTAGGGTTCGGGTTAGGACTGGAGTTATGTTTAGAGTTCGGGTAAGGTTTAGGTTTAGGGTTAGTGTGAAATTCAGGTTAAGGATTAGGGTTAGGATTATAGTTAGTGTCAGAGGCTAGGTTTAGGGTGTTAGGGTTAGGTTATGGTTAGGGTAGGGTTAAGTTTAGGGTTAATGTTAGGGTTAGGGTTAGATTAGGGTGACTGTTGGTGTTAGGGTTAGGGATAAGTTTCGGGATAGCGTTAGGTGTAGGGCTGCGGATACGGTAGGGGTTAGGGTAAGGGTTAGGGTTAGGGTTATGGCTAAGGTTTGGGTTAGTTTTCAGGTTAGTGTTATGGTTATGTTTAGCGTTAGGGATAAACTTAAGGGTTCAGTTTAGTTTTAGGGTTAGGGTTAGATTTTAGGTTAGGGTTAATTTTAGTGTTACAGTTAGGGTTATGGTTCTGGTTTGTGTTAGGCGTTGTGGTTGGGGTGAGGGTTAGGTTTAGGCTTAGGTTTGGGTAGGGTTAGGATTATGGTTATGGTAAGGTGTTAGGGGTCAGAGGTGTAGTTTAACGTTAGGGTTTGGGTGAAGTTTCCGGTTAGGCATTGTGGTTCTGATCATGGTTAGGTTGGGTTTAGGGTTCAATACATGATTAGGTTTAGGGTTAGTGTTAGAGTTAGGGTGAGAGTTATTGTTAAGGTTTGGGTTAGGCTTTGGTGTTAAGGCTTAGGGTTTGGGTTAGGGTTATCGTTAGGGCTTATGGGTTCAGCTTTGTGTTAGGGTTAGGGATAGCATTAGGGTTAGGGTTGGGGGATAAGGTTAGCGGTTCGGGTGAGGGTTACGGTTAGTTTTACTGTGAAGCGGAGGGTTAGAGTAAGTGTTATGATTAGGGTTAGAGTTAGGTTTCGGGTTAGGTGTAGGGTAAGATTTAGGTGCATGTTCAGGTTTCGGGTTAGAGTGTGTTCTATTTAGGGTCAAGGTTAGAGTTAGGGTTAGGTTTAGGAATAGGACTAGGGTTAGGATTAGGAATAGGTTTAGGGTTAGGTTCAGGGGTATCGTAAGGGTTAGGTTTAGGGTTACAGGTGGACTAGCGTTATGGTTAGAGTTAGGATTAAGTTTAGGGTTTGGGTTAGGTTTATGTTTAGGGTTAAGGTTAGGGTTAAGATTTGGATCAAGTTCAGGATAGGGTGAGGGTTATTTTTATGGTTAGGGCCAGAGTTTGGGTTTGTGTTCATGTTATTGTTAAGGTTAGGTTTAGGGTTCGGGTTAGGACTGGAGTTATGTTTAGGGTTCGGGTAAGGTTTAGGTTTAGGGTTAGTGTGAAATTCAGGTTAAGGATTAGGGTTAGGATTATAGTTAGTGTCAGAGGCTAGGTTTAGGGTGTTAGGGTTAGGTTATGGTTAGGGTAGGGTTAAGTTTAGGGTTAATGTTAGGGTTAGGGTTAGATTAGGGTTACTGTTGGTGTTAGGGTTAGGGATAAGTTTCGGGATAGCGTTAGGTGTAGGGCTGCGGATACGGTAGGGGTTAGGGTAAGGGTTAGGGTTAGGGTTATGGCTAAGGTTTGGGTTAGTTTTCAGGTTAGTGTTATGGTTATGTTTAGCGTTAGGGATAAACTTAAGGGTTCAGTTTAGTTTTAGGGTTAGGGTTAGATTTTAGGTTAGGGTTAAGTTTAGTGTTACAGTTAGGGTTATGGTTCCGGTTTGTGTTAGGCGTTGTGGTTGGGGTGAGGGTTAGGTTTAGGCTTAGGTTTGGGTAGGGTTAGGATTATGGTTATGGTAAGGTGTTAGGGGTCAGAGGTGTAGTTTAACGTTAGGGTTTGGGTGAAGTTTCCGGTTACGCATTGTGGTTCTGATCATGGTTAGGTTGGGTTTAGGGTTCAATACATGATTAGGTTTAGGGTTAGTGTTAGAGTTAGGGTGAGAGTTATTGTTAAGGTTTGGGTTAGGCTTTGGTGTTAAGGCTTAGGGTTTGGGTTAGGGTTATCGTTAGGGCTTATGGGTTCAGCTTTGTGTTAGGGTTAGGGATAGCATTAGGGTTAGGGTTGGGGGATAAGGTTAGCGGTTCGGGTGAGGGTTACGGTTAGTTTTACTGTGAAGCGGAGGGTTAGAGTAAGTGTTATGATTAGGGTTAGAGTTAGGTTTCGGGTTAGGTGTAGGGTAAGATTTAGGTGCATGTTCAGGTTTCGGGTTAGAGTGTGTTCTATTTAGGGTCAAGGTTAGAGTTAGGGTTAGGTTTAGGAATAGGACTAGGGTTAGGATTAGGAATAGGTTTAGGGTTAGGTTCAGGGGTATCGTAAGGGTTAGGTTTAGGGTTACAGGTGGACTAGCGTTATGGTTAGAGTTAGGATTAAGTTTAGGGTTTGGGTTAGGTTTATGTTTAGGGTTAAGGTTAGGGTTAGGATTTGGATCAAGTTCAGGATAGGGTGAGGGTTATTTTTCTGGTTAGGGCCAGAGTTTGGGTTTGTGTTCATGTTATTGTTAAGGTTAGGTTTAGGGTTCGGGTTAGGACTGGAGTTATGTTTAGGGTTCGGGTAAGGTTTAGGTTTAGGGTTAGTGTGAAATTCAGGTTAAGGATTAGGGTTAGGATTATAGTTAGTGTCAGAGGCTAGGTTTAGGGTGTTAGGGTTAGGTTATGGTTAGGGTAGGGTTAAGTTTAGGGTTAATGTTAGGGTTAGGGTTAGATTAGGGTGACTGTTGGTGTTAGGGTTAGGGATAAGCTTCGGGATAGCGTTAGGTGTAGGGCTGCGGATACGGTAGGGGTTAGGGTAAGGGTTAGGGTTAGGGTTATGGCTAAGGTTTGGGTTAGTTTTCAGGTTAGTGTTATGGTTATGTTTAGCGTTAGGGATAAACTTAAGGGTTCAGTTTAGTTTTAGGGTTAGGGTTAGATTTTAGGTTAGGGTTAAGTTTAGTGTTACGGTTAGGGTTAGGGTGACGGTTTGTGTTAGGCGTTGTGGTTGAGGTGAGGGTTAGGTTTAGGATTAGGGTTGGGTAGGGTTAGGATTATGGTTATGGTAAGGTGTTAGGGGTTAGAGGTGTAGTTTAGGGTTAGGGTTTGGGTGGGCGTTCCGGTTAGGCATTGTGGTTCTGGTCATGGTTAAGTTGGGTTTAGCGTTCAAAATAGGATTAGGTTTAGGGTTAGTTTTAGAGCTAGAGTGAGAGTTAGGGTTAAGGTTTGGGTTAGGCTTTGGTGTTTCGGCTTAGGGTTTGGTCAGGGTTATCGTTAGGGCTTATGGGTTCAGCTTAGTGTTAGGGTTAGGGTTATGGATAGCATTAGGGTTAGGGTTGGGGGATAAGGTTAGGGGTTAGGGTGAGGATTACGGTTAGTTTTACAGTGAAGCTGCGGGTTTAGGGTCATTGTTATGATTAGGGTTAGAGTTAGGGTTAGGGATAGGGCTAGGTGTAGGGTAAGATTTCATTTAGGTTGAGGTTTAGGGTTAGAATTAGTGTTCTATATAGGGTCCAGTTTAGAGTTAGGGTTAGGGCTAGGATTAGGTCTAGGGTTAGGATTAGGATTAGGTTTAGGTTCAGGGCTATTGTAAGGGTTAGGTTTAGGGCTATAGGTGATCTAGCGTTAAGGTTAGAGATAGGTTTAAGTTTAGTGTTTCGGTTAGGTTTATGTTTAGGGTTAAGTCTAGGGTTAGGTTTTGGCTGAAGTTTAAGATAGGGTGAGGGTTATTTTTAGTGTTTGGGCTAGAGTTTGGATTTGTGTTCAGGTTACTGTTAAGGTTAGGTTTAGGATTCGGGTTAGGGTTAGGGGTTACATTTAGGATTACGTTTAGCTTTAGGTTTAGTGTGAAGTTTAGGTTAAGGGTGAGGGTTAGGATAAGGGTTAGGATTAGGGTTAGGATTAATGTTAGTGTTAGAGATTAGGTTTAGGGTGTTAGCGTTAGGTTTATGGTTAGGGTAGGGTTAAGTTTAGGGTTAACGTTAGGGTTAAGGTTAGATTAGGGTGTATGTTCGTCTTAGGGTTAGGGTTAGGGATAAGGTTAGGGAGAGCGTTAGGTTTAGGGTTGGGGATACGGTTAGGGGTTAGGGTGAGGGTTAGGGTTAGGCTTACAGTTAAGGTGAGGTTTTAGGGTAAGTGTTATGGTTAGGGTTAGAGTTAGGGTTAGGGTTACAGTTAGGGTGAATTTTCAGTTAATAGTGAGGGATAGGTTAAGGGTTAGGGTTAAGGTCAGAGATAGGGTTAAGGTTAGTGTTGGGGTTATGTTTAGGCTGAGGATTAGGGTAGGGTAAGGTTAGGGTTAAGGCTAGGTTCACGGTAAAGGGTAGGGCTAGGTTAGGGTTAGGTTTAGTTTTAGAGTTAGAGTTAGTGCTGGGGTTTAGGGTTAGGGTTAGGGTCAGGTTTAGAGGGACTGTTAGGTTTAGGCTTAGGATTAGTGTAGAGTTAAGGTTAGGGTTAATTTTAGGGTTAGGGTAAGGGTTAGGTTTAGGTCAGGGTTAGGGTTAGGATTAGGGATAAGTTTAGGGTTAGGGAAAGGGTTAGGGGTTCGCGTGAGGGTTAGTGTTAGGTTACAGTTAAGCTAATGTTTTAGGGTGTTACAGTTAGGGTTACGGTCAGAGTTAGAGTTCGGGTTAGGATTAGGGTTAGGGCTAGAGTGAGGGGATAGTTTAGGGTTAGGTTTAGTTTTGGGTTATGGTTAGGCTTAGGTTTAGGGTGAAGTTTAGGTTAAGGATGAGGGTTAGGGTTAGGCTTAGGTGTTCGGGTTAAGGTTAGGGTCAAGATTAGGGTTACGTTTAGGGTTCGCTTTAGGGTTAGGGTTAAGGTGAAGTTTAAGTTGAGGGTGACTTTTGAGCTGAGGGTTAGGGTTAGGGGTTAGGGTTAAGGTTAAGATTAGGGTTAGTGTTAAGTTTAGGTTTAGGGTTAGGGCGTTAGGGTTAAGTCATGGTTCGGGTTAGGGCTAGGTGAAGGTTAGAGATAGGGTTAGCTTAAGGTTTGGGGTTAGGTTTAGATGTTAGGGTGATGTTTAGTGCTAGGTTTCATTTTAAGCTGAGTGTGTAGGGTCAGTTTTAGGTTTAGGATTAGGGATAGAGTTGGAATTAGGGTCAGGGTTAGGGTTAAGTTTAGGGTTGGGGTTATGTTTATGGTTAGGATTAGAATTAGGGTGAGTGTTGGGGGATTTAGTGTTATTTTTACTTTTAGGGTTAGGGTGAAGTTTATCTTATGCATAATGGTTAAGGTTAGGGTTCAGGTTAGGGTCAGGGTTAGGGTTACATTTAGGTTTAGGGTTTTTTAGGTTTAGGTTTAGTTTTACTTTTAGTTAGGGTTAGGGTTTTAATCAAGTTAGGGTAGGTTTAGGGTTATGGTTCGGGTGAAATTTTGGTTAAGGGTGAGGGTTCGGTTTAGGGCTAGGGTTAAGGTTAGGGTTTGATTTAGGGTTAGTGGTTAGGGTTAGGTTTAAGGTTAATATTAGGCTTAGGCTAAGGATTAGGTTTAGAGTTGGGGTTAGGGGTTAGTGTTTTGGTTAGCTTTAGGGTAGGGTCCTATTTAGGGTTAAGTTTTGGGTTAGGGTAAGAGTCAGAGTTCCATTTACAGCTAAAGTGGGGGTTTTGGGTAAGTGTTACACTTAGGGTTAGTGTTAGGCTTAGGGCTAGGGTTGGGGTTTGAGCTAGGTTTAGGCTTAAGTTTAAGTTTATGGTAGGTTAAAGTTAGGGTTCAGGTTAGGTTAGGGTTAGGGTCAGGTTTAAGGTGAGGGTTAGGGTCAGAGTTATTGCAAGGGTTAGGTTTAGGGTTACAGGTGGGCCAAGGTTAAGGTTAGGGTTAAGTTTAGGGGTAGGGTTAGGGTTAAAATTAGCTTTAGCTTTAGGTTAGGGATAGGGTGAAGTGTAAGATAGGGTGAAGGTTAGCGTTAGGGTTATGGCTAAGGTTTGGCATAGTTTACAGGTTAGTGTTAAGGTTATGTTTACGGATAGGGTTAAGTTTACGGGTTCTGTTTAGTTTTAGGTTAGGGTTGGATTTTAGGTTAGGGTTAAGTTTAGTGTTACAGTTAGGGTTATGGTTCCGGTTTGTGTTAGGCGTTGTGGTTGGGGTGAGGGTTAGGTTTAGGCTTAGGTTTGGGGAGGGTTAGGATTATGGTTATGGTAAGGTGTTAGGGGTCAGAGGTGTAGTTTAACGTTAGGGTTTGGGTGAAGTTTCCGGTTAGGCATTGTGGTTCTGATCATGGTTAGGTTGGGTTTAGGGTTCAATACATGATTAGGTTTAGGGTTAGTGTTAGAGTTAGGGTGAGAGTTACTGTTAAGGTTTGGGTTAGGCTTTGGTGTTAAGGCTTAGGGTTTGGGTTAGGGTTATCGTTAGGGCTTATGGGTTCAGCTTTGTGTTAGGGTTAGGGATAGCATTAGGGTTAGGGTTGGGGGATAAGGTTAGCGGTTCGGGTGAGGGTTACGGTTAGTTTTACTGTGAAGCGGAGGGTTAGAGTAAGTGTTATGATTAGGGTTAGAGTTAGGTTTAGGGTTAGGTGTTGGGTAAGATTTAGGTGCATGTTCAGGTTTCGGGTTAGAGTGTGTTCTATTTAGGGTCAAGGTTAGAGTTAGGGTTAGGTTTAGGAATAGGACTAGGGTTAGGATTAGGAATAGGTTTAGGGTTAGGTTCAGGGGTATCGTAAGGGTTAGGTTTAGGGTTACAGGTGGACTAGCGTTATGGTTAGAGTTAGGATTAAGTTTAGGGTTTGGGTTAGGTTTATGTTTAGGGTTAAGGTTAGGGTTAGGATTTGGGTCAAGTTCAGGATAGGGTGAGGGTTATTTTTATGGTTAGGGCCAGAGTTTGGGTTTGTGTTCATGTTATTGTTAAGGTTAGGTTTAGGGTTCGGGTTAGGACTGGAGTTATGTTTAGGGTTCGGGTAAGGTTTAGGTTTAGGGTTAGTGTGAAATTCAGGTTAAGGATTAGGGTTAGGATTATAGTTAGTGTCAGAGGCTAGGTTTAGGGTGTTAGGGTTAGGTTATGGTTAGGGTAGGGTTAAGTTTAGGGTTAATGTTAGGGTTAGGGTTAGATTAGGGTGACTGTTGGTGTTAGGGTTAGGGATAAGTTTCCGGATAGCGTTAGGTGTAGGGCTGCAGATACGGTAGGGGTTAGGGTAAGGGTTAGGGTTAGGGTTATGGCTAAGGTTTGGGTTAGTTTTCAGGTTAGTGTTATGGTTATGTTTAGCGTTAGGGATAAACTTAAGGGTTCAGTTTAGTTTTAGGGTTAGGGTTAGATTTTAGGTTAGGGTTAAGTTTAGTGTTACAGTTAGGGTTATGGTTCCGGTTTGTGTTAGGCGTTGTGGTTGGGGTGAGGGTTAGGTTTAGGCTTAGGTTTGGGTAGGGTTAGGATTATGGTTATGGTAAGGTGTTAGGGGTCAGAGGTGTAGTTTAACGTTAGGGTTTGGGTGAAGTTTCCGGTTAGGCATTGTGGTTCTGATCATGGTTAGGTTGGGTTTAGGGTTCAATACATGATTAGGTTTAGGGTTAGTGTTAGAGTTAGGGTGAGAGTTATTGTTAAGGTTTGGGTTAGGCTTTGGTGTTAAGGCTTAGGGTTTGGGTTAGGGTTATCGTTAGGGCTTATGGGTTCAGCTTTGTGTTAGGGTTAGGGATAGCATTAGGGTTAGGGTTGGGGGATAAGGTTAGCGGTTCGGGTGAGGGTTACGGTTAGTTTTACTGTGAAGCGGAGGGTTAGAGTAAGTGTTATGATTAGGGTTAGAGTTAGGTTTCGGGTTAGGTGTAGGGTAAGATTTAGGTGCATGTTCAGGTTTCGGGTTAGAGTGTGTTCTATTTAGGGTCAAGGTTAGAGTTAGGGTTAGGTTTAGGAATAGGACTAGGGTTAGGATTAGGAATAGGTTTAGGGTTAGGTTCAGGGGTATCGTAAGGGTTAGGTTTAGGGTTACAGGTGGACTAGCGTTATGGTTAGAGTTAGGATTAAGTTTAGGGTTTGGGTTAGGTTTATGTTTAGGGTTAAGGTTAGGGTTAGGATTTGGATCAAGTTCAGGATAGGGTGAGGGTTATTTTTATGGTTAGGGCCAGAGTTTGGGTTTGTGTTCATGTTATTGTTAAGGTTAGGTTTAGGGTTCGGGTTAGGACTGGAGTTATGTTTAGGGTTCGGGTAAGGTTTAGGTTTAGGGTTAGTGTGAAATTCAGGTTAAGGATTAGGGTTAGGATTATAGTTAGTGTCAGAGGCTAGGTTTAGGGTGTTAGGGTTAGGTTATGGTTAGGGTAGGGTTAAGTTTAGGGTTAATGTTAGGGTTAGGGTTAGATTAGGGTGACTGTTGGTGTTAGGGTTAGGGATAAGCTTCGGGATAGCGTTAGGTGTAGGGCTGCGGATACGGTAGGGGTTAGGGTAAGGGTTAGGGTTAGGGTTATGGCTAAGGTTTGGGTTAGTTTTCAGGTTAGTGTTATGGTTATGTTTAGCGTTAGGGATAAACTTAAGGGTTCAGTTTAGTTTTAGGGTTAGGGTTAGATTTTAGGTTAGGGTTAAGTTTAGTGTTACGGTTAGGGTTAGGGTGACGGTTTGTGTTAGGCGTTGTGGTTGAGGTGAGGGTTAGGTTTAGGATTAGGGTTGGGTAGGGTTAGGATTATGGTTATGGTAAGGTGTTAGGGGTTAGAGGTGTAGTTTAGGGTTAGGGTTTGGGTGGGCGTTCCGGTTAGGCATTGTGGTTCTGGTCATGGTTAAGTTGGGTTTAGCGTTCAAAATAGGATTAGGTTTAGGGTTAGTTTTAGAGCTAGAGTGAGAGTTAGGGTTAAGGTTTGGGTTAGGCTTTGGTGTTTCGGCTTAGGGTTTGGTCAGGGTTATCGTTAGGGCTTATGGGTTCAGCTTAGTGTTAGGGTTAGGGTTATGGATAGCATTAGGGTTAGGGTTGGGGGATACGGTTAGGGGTTAGGGTGAGGATTACGGTTAGTTTTACAGTGAAGCTGCGGGTTTAGGGTCATTGTTATGATTAGGGTTAGAGTTAGGGTTAGGGATAGGGCTAGGTGTAGGGTAAGATTTCATTTAGGTTGAGGTTTAGGGTTAGAATTAGTGTTCTATATAGGGTCCAGTTTAGAGTTAGGGTTAGGGCTAGGATTAGGTCTAGGGTTAGGATTAGGATTAGGTTTAGGTTCAGGGCTATTGTAAGGGTTAGGTTTAGGGCTATAGGTGATCTAGCGTTAAGGTTAGAGATAGGTTTAAGTTTAGTGTTTCGGTTAGGTTTATGTTTAGGGTTAAGTCTAGGGTTAGGTTTTGGCTGAAGTTTAAGATAGGGTGAGGGTTATTTTTAGTGTTTGGGCTAGAGTTTGGATTTGTGTTCAGGTTACTGTTAAGGTTAGGTTTAGGATTCGGGTTAGGGTTAGGGGTTACATTTAGGATTACGTTTAGCTTTAGGTTTAGTGTGAAGTTTAGGTTAAGGGTGAGGGTTAGGATAAGGGTTAGGATTAGGGTTAGGATTAATGTTAGTGTTAGAGATTAGGTTTAGGGTGTTAGCGTTAGGTTTATGGTTAGGGTAGGGTTAAGTTTAGGGTTAACGTTAGGGTTAAGGTTAGATTAGGGTGTATGTTCGTCTTAGGGTTAGGGTTAGGGATAAGGTTAGGGAGAGCGTTAGGTTTAGGGTTGGGGATACGGTTAGGGGTTAGGGTGAGGGTTAGGGTTAGGCTTACAGTTAAGGTGAGGTTTTAGGGTAAGTGTTATGGTTAGGGTTAGAGTTAGGGTTAGGGTTACAGTTAGGGTGAATTTTCAGTTAATAGTGAGGGATAGGTTAAGGGTTAGGGTTAAGGTCAGAGATAGGGTTAAGGTTAGTGTTGGGGTTATGTTTAGGCTGAGGATTAGGGTAGGGTAAGGTTAGGGTTAAGGCTAGGTTCACGGTAAAGGGTAGGGCTAGGTTAGGGTTAGGTTTAGTTTTAGAGTTAGAGTTAGTGCTGGGGTTTAGGGTTAGGGTTAGGGTCAGGTTTAGAGGGACTGTTAGGTTTAGGCTTAGGATTAGTGTAGAGTTAAGGTTAGGGTTAATTTTAGGGTTAGGGTAAGGGTTAGGTTTAGGTCAGGGTTAGGGTTAGGATTAGGGATAAGTTTAGGGTTAGGGAAAGGGTTAGGGGTTCGCGTGAGGGTTAGTGTTAGGTTACAGTTAAGCTAATGTTTTAGGGTGTTACAGTTAGGGTTACGGTCAGAGTTAGAGTTCGGGTTAGGATTAGGGTTAGGGCTAGAGTGAGGGGATAGTTTAGGGTTAGGTTTAGTTTTGGGTTATGGTTAGGCTTAGGTTTAGGGTGAAGTTTAGGTTAAGGATGAGGGTTAGGGTTAGGCTTAGGTGTTCGGGTTAAGGTTAGGGTCAAGATTAGGGTTACGTTTAGGGTTCGCTTTAGGGTTAGGGTTAAGGTGAAGTTTAAGTTGAGGGTGACTTTTGAGCTGAGGGTTAGGGTTAGGGGTTAGGGTTAAGGTTAAGATTAGGGTTAGTGTTAAGTTTAGGTTTAGGGTTAGGGTGTTAGGGTTAAGTCATGGTTCGGGTTAGGGCTAGGTGAAGGTTAGAGATAGGCTTAGCTTAAGGTTTGGGGTTAGGTTTAGATGTTAGGGTGATGTTTAGTGCTAGGTTTCATTTTAAGCTGAGTGTGTAGGGTCAGTTTTAGGTTTAGGATTAGGGATAGAGTTAGAATTAGGGTCAGGGTTAGGGTTAAGTTTAGGGTTGGGGTTATGTTTATGGTTAGGATTAGAATTAGGGTGAGTGTTGGGGGATTTAGTGTTATTTTTACTTTTAGGGTTAGGGTGAAGTTTATCTTATGCATAATGGTTAAGGTTAGGGTTCAGGTTAGGGTCAGGGTTAGGGTTACATTTAGGTTTAGGGTTTTTTAGGTTTAGGTTTAGTTTTACTTTTAGTTAGGGTTAGGGTTTTAATCAAGTTAGGGTAGGTTTAGGGTTATGGTTCGGGTGAAATTTTGGTTAAGGGTGAGGGTTCGGTTTAGGGCTAGGGTTAAGGTTAGGGTTTGATTTAGGGTTAGTGGTTAGGGTTAGGTTTAAGGTTAATATTAGGCTTAGGCTAAGGATTAGGTTTAGAGTTGGGGTTAGGGGTTAGTGTTTTGGTTAGCTTTAGGGTAGGGTCCTATTTAGGGTTAAGTTTTGGGTTAGGGTAAGAGTCAGAGTTCCATTTACAGCTAAAGTGGGGGTTTTGGGTAAGTGTTACACTTAGGGTTAGTGTTAGGCTTAGGGCTAGGGTTGGGGTTTGAGCTAGGTTTAGGCTTAAGTTTAAGTTTATGGTAGGTTAAAGTTAGGGTTCAGGTTAGGTTAGGGTTAGGGTCAGGTTTAAGGTGAGGGTTAGGGTCAGAGTTATTGCAAGGGTTAGGTTTAGGGTTACAGGTGGGCCAAGGTTAAGGTTAGGGTTAAGTTTAGGGGTAGGGTTAGGGTTAAAATTAGGTTTAGCTTTAGGTTAGGGAGAGGGTGAAGTGTAAGATAGGGTGAAGGTTAGCGTTAGGGTTATGGCTAAGGTTTGGCATAGTTTACAGGTTAGTGTTAAGGTTATGTTTACGGATAGGGTTAAGTTTACGGGTTCTGTTTAGTTTTAGGTTAGGGTTAGATTTTAGGTTAGGGTTAAGTTTAGTGTTACAGTTAGGGTTATGGTTCCGGTTTGTGTTAGGCGTTGTGGTTGGGGTGAGGGTTAGGTTTAGGCTTAGGTTTGGGGAGGGTTAGGATTATGGTTATGGTAAGGTGTTAGGGGTCAGAGGTGTAGTTTAACGTTAGGGTTTGGGTGAAGTTTCCGGTTAGGCATTGTGGTTCTGATCATGGTTAGGTTGGGTTTAGGGTTCAATACATGATTAGGTTTAGGGTTAGTGTTAGAGTTAGGGTGAGAGTTATTGTTAAGGTTTGGGTTAGGCTTTGGTGTTAAGGCTTAGGGTTTGGGTTAGGGTTATCGTTAGGGCTTATGGGTTCAGCTTTGTGTTAGGGTTAGGGATAGCATTAGGGTTAGGGTTGGGGGATAAGGTTAGCGGTTCGGGTGAGGGTTACGGTTAGTTTTACTGTGAAGCGGAGGGTTAGAGTAAGTGTTATGATTAGGGTTAGAGTTAGGTTTCGGGTTAGGTGTAGGGTAAGATTTAGGTGCATGTTCAGGTTTCGGGTTAGAGTGTGTTCTATTTAGGGTCAAGGTTAGAGTTAGGGTTAGGTTTAGGAATAGGACTAGGGTTAGGATTAGGAATAGGTTTAGGGTTAGGTTCAGGGGTATCGTAAGGGTTAGGTTTAGGGTTACAGGTGGACTAGCGTTATGGTTAGAGTTAGGATTAAGTTTAGGGTTTGGGTTAGGTTTATGTTTAGGGTTAAGGTTAGGGTTAGGATTTGGATCAAGTTCAGGATAGGGTGAGGGTTATTTTTCTGGTTAGGGCCAGAGTTTGGGTTTGTGTTCATGTTATTGTTAAGGTTAGGTTTAGGGTTCGGGTTAGGACTGGAGTTATGTTTAGGGTTCGGGTAAGGTTTAGGTTTAGGGTTAGTGTGAAATTCAGGTTAAGGATTAGGGTTAGGATTATAGTTAGTGTCAGAGGCTAGGTTTAGGGTGTTAGGGTTAGGTTATGGTTAGGGTAGGGTTAAGTTTAGGGTTAATGTTAGGGTTAGGGTTAGATTAGGGTGACTGTTGGTGTTAGGGTTAGGGATAAGTTTCGGGATAGCGTTAGGTGTAGGGCTGCGGATACGGTAGGGGTTAGGGTAAGGGTTAGGGTTAGGGTTATGGCTAAGGTTTGGGTTAGTTTTCAGGTTAGTGTTATGGTTATGTTTAGCGTTAGGGATAAACTTAAGGGTTCAGTTTAGTTTTAGGGTTAGGGTTAGATTTTAGGTTAGGGTTAAGTTTAGTGTTACGGTTAGGGTTAGGGTGACGGTTTGTGTTAGGCGTTGTGGTTGAGGTGAGGGTTAGGTTTAGGATTAGGGTTGGGTAGGGTTAGGATTATGGTTATGGTAAGGTGTTAGGGGTTAGAGGTGTAGTTTAGGGTTAGGGTTTGGGTGGGCGTTCCGGTTAGGCATTGTGGTTCTGGTCATGGTTAAGTTGGGTTTAGCGTTCAAAATAGGATTAGGTTTAGGGTTAGTTTTAGAGCTAGAGTGAGAGTTAGGGTTAAGGTTTGGGTTAGGCTTTGGTGTTTCGGCTTAGGGTTTGGTCAGGGTTATCGTTAGGGCTTATGGGTTCAGCTTAGTGTTAGGGTTAGGGTTATGGATAGCATTAGGGTTAGGGTTGGGGGATAAGGTTAGGGGTTAGGGTGAGGATTACGGTTAGTTTTACAGTGAAGCTGCGGGTTTAGGGTCATTGTTATGATTAGGGTTAGAGTTAGGGTTAGGGTTAGGTGTAGGGTAAGATTTCATTTAGGTTGAGGTTTAGGATTAGAATTAGTGTTCTATTTAGTGTCCAGTTTAGAGTTAGGGTTAGGGCTAGGATTAGGTCTAGGGTTAGGATTAGGATTAGGTCTAGGGTTAGGATTAGGATTAGGTTTAGGTTCAGGGCTATTGTAAGGGTTAGGTTTAGGGCTATAGGTGATCTAGCGTTAAGGTTAGAGATAGGTTTAAGTTTAGTGTTTCGGTTAGGTTTATGTTTAGGGTTAAGTCTAGAGTTAGGTTTTGGCTGAAGTTTAAGATAGGGTGAGGGTTATTTTTAGTGTTTGGGCTAGAGTTTGGATTTGTGTTCAGGTTACTGTTAAGGTTAGGTTTAGGATTCGGGTTAGGCTTAGGGGTTACATTTAGGGTTACGTTTAGCTTTAGATTTAGTGTGAAGTTTAGGTTAAGGGTGAGGGTTAGGATAAGGGTTAGGATTAGGGTTAGGATTAATGTTAGTGTTAGAGATTAGGTTTAGGGTGTTAGCGTTAGGTTTATGGTTAGGGTAGGGTTAAGTTTAGGGTTAACGTTAGGGTTAAGGTTAGATTAGGGTTAATGTTCGTCTTAGGGTTAGGGTTAGGGATAAGGTTAGGGAGAGCGTTAGGTTTCGGGTTGGGGATACGGTTAGGGGTTAGGGTGAGGGTTAGGGTTAGGCTTACAGTTAAGGTGAGGTTTTAGGGTAAGTGTTATGGTTAGGGTTAGAGTTAGGGTTAGGCTTACAGTTAGGGTGAATTTTCAGTTAATAGTGAGGGTTAGGGTATGGGTTAGGGTTAAGGTTAGAGATAGGGTTAAGGTTAGTGTTAGGGTTATGTTTAGGCTGAGGGTTAGGGTAGGGTAAGTTTAGGGTTAAGGCTAGGTTCACGGTAAAGGGTAGGGCTAGGTTAGGGTTAGGTTTAGTTTTAGAGTTAGAGTTAGTGCTGGGGTTTAGGGTTAGGGTTAGGGTCAGGTTTAGAGGGACTGTTAGGTTTAGGCTTAGGATTAGTGTAGAGTTAAGGTTAGGGTTAATTTTAGGGTTAGGGTAAGGGTTAGGTTTAGGTCAGGGTTAGGGTTAGGATTAGGGATAAGTTTAGGGTTAGGGAAAGGGTTAGGGGTTCGCGTGAGGGTTAGTGTTAGGTTACAGTTAAGCTAATGTTTTAGGGTGTTACAGTTAGGGTTACGGTCAGAGTTAGAGTTCGGGTTAGGATTAGGGTTAGGGCTAGAGTGAGGGGATAGTTTAGGGTTAGGTTTAGTTTTGGGTTATGGTTAGGCTTAGGTTTAGGGTGAAGTTTAGGTTAAGGATGAGGGTTAGGGTTAGGCTTAGGTGTTCGGGTTAAGGTTAGGGTCAAGATTAGGGTTACGTTTAGGGTTCGCTTTAGGGTTAGGGTTAAGGTGAAGTTTAAGTTGAGGGTGACTTTTGAGCTGAGGGTTAGGGTTAGGGGTTAGGGTTAAGGTTAAGATTAGGGTTAGTGTTAAGTTTAGGTTTAGGGTTAGGGTGTTAGGGTTAAGTCATGGTTCGGGTTAGGGCTAGGTGAAGGTTAGAGATAGGCTTAGCTTAAGGTTTGGGGTTAGGTTTAGATGTTAGGGTGATGTTTAGTGCTAGGTTTCATTTTAAGCTGAGTGTGTAGGGTCAGTTTTAGGTTTAGGATTAGGGATAGAGTTAGAATTAGGGTCAGGGTTAGGGTTAAGTTTAGGGTTGGGGTTATGTTTATGGTTAGGATTAGAATTCGGGTCAGTGTTGGGGGATTTAGTGTTATTTTTACTTTTAGGGTTAGGGTGAAGTTTATCTTATGCATAATGGTTAAGGTTAGGGTTCAGGTTAGGGTCAGGGTTAGGGTTACATTTAGGTTTAGGGTTTTTTAGGTTTAGGTTTAGTTTTACTTTTAGTTAGGGTTAGGGTTTTAATCAAGTTAGGGTAGGTTTAGGGTTATGGTTCGGGTGAAATTTTGGTTAAGGGTGAGGGTTCGGTTTAGGGCTAGGGTTAAGGTTAGGGTTTGATTTAGGGTTAGTGGTTAGGGTTAGGTTTAAGGTTAATATTAGGCTTAGGCTAAGGATTAGGTTTAGAGTTGGGGTTAGGGGTTAGTGTTTTGGTTAGCTTTAGGGTAGGGTCCTATTTAGGGTTAAGTTTTGGGTTAGGGTAAGAGTCAGAGTTCCATTTACAGCTAAAGTGGGGGTTTTGGGTAAGTGTTACACTTAGGGTTAGTGTTAGGCTTAGGGCTAGGGTTGGGGTTTGAGCTAGGTTTAGGCTTAAGTTTAAGTTTATGGTAGGTTAAAGTTAGGGTTCAGGTTAGGTTAGGGTTAGGGTCAGGTTTAAGGTGAGGGTTAGGGTCAGAGTTATTGCAAGGGTTAGGTTTAGGGTTACAGGTGGGCCAAGGTTAAGGTTAGGGTTAAGTTTAGGGGTAGGGTTAGGGTTAAAATTAGGTTTAGCTTTAGGTTAGGGAGAGGGTGAAGTGTAAGATAGGGTGAAGGTTAGCGTTAGGGTTATGGCTAAGGTTTGGCATAGTTTACAGGTTAGTGTTAAGGTTATGTTTACGGATAGGGTTAAGTTTACGGGTTCTGTTTAGTTTTAGGTTAGGGTTAGATTTTAGGTTAGGGTTAAGTTTAGTGTTACAGTTAGGGTTATGGTTCCGGTTTGTGTTAGGCGTTGTGGTTGGGGTGAGGGTTAGGTTTAGGCTTAGGTTTGGGTAGGGTTAGGATTATGGTTATGGTAAGGTGTTAGGGGTCAGAGGTGTAGTTTAACGTTAGGGTTTGGGTGAAGTTTCCGGTTAGGCATTGTGGTTCTGATCATGGTTAGGTTGGGTTTAGGGTTCAATACATGATTAGGTTTAGGGTTAGTGTTAGAGTTAGGGTGAGAGTTATTGTTAAGGTTTGGGTTAGGCTTTGGTGTTAAGGCTTAGGGTTTGGGTTAGGGTTATCGTTAGGGCTTATGGGTTCAGCTTTGTGTTAGGGTTAGGGATAGCATTAGGGTTAGGGTTGGGGGATAAGGTTAGCGGTTCGGGTGAGGGTTACGGTTAGTTTTACTGTGAAGCGGAGGGTTAGAGTAAGTGTTATGATTAGGGTTAGAGTTAGGTTTCGGGTTAGGTGTAGGGTAAGATTTAGGTGCATGTTCAGGTTTCGGGTTAGAGTGTGTTCTATTTAGGGTCAAGGTTAGAGTTAGGGTTAGGTTTAGGAATAGGACTAGGGTTAGGATTAGGAATAGGTTTAGGGTTAGGTTCAGGGGTATCGTAAGGGTTAGGTTTAGGGTTACAGGTGGACTAGCGTTATGGTTAGAGTTAGGATTAAGTTTAGGGTTTGGGTTAGGTTTATGTTTAGGGTTAAGGTTAGGGTTAGGATTTGGATCAAGTTCAGGATAGGGTGAGGGTTATTTTTATGGTTAGGGCCAGAGTTTGGGTTTGTGTTCATGTTATTGTTAAGGTTAGGTTTAGGGTTCGGGTTAGGACTGGAGTTATGTTTAGGGTTCGGGTAAGGTTTAGGTTTAGGGTTAGTGTGAAATTCAGGTTAAGGATTAGGGTTAGGATTATAGTTAGTGTCAGAGGCTAGGTTTAGGGTGTTAGGGTTAGGTTATGGTTAGGGTAGGGTTAAGTTTAGGGTTAATGTTAGGGTTAGGGTTAGATTAGGGTGACTGTTGGTGTTAGGGTTAGGGATAAGCTTCGGGATAGCGTTAGGTGTAGGGCTGCGGATACGGTAGGGGTTAGGGTAAGGGTTAGGGTTAGGGTTATGGCTAAGGTTTGGGTTAGTTTTCAGGTTAGTGTTATGGTTATGTTTAGCGTTAGGGATAAACTTAAGGGTTCAGTTTAGTTTTAGGGTTAGGGTTAGATTTTAGGTTAGGGTTAAGTTTAGTGTTACGGTTAGGGTTAGGGTGACGGTTTGTGTTAGGCGTTGTGGTTGAGGTGAGGGTTAGGTTTAGGATTAGGGTTGGGTAGGGTTAGGATTATGGTTATGGTAAGGTGTTCGGGGTTAGAGGTGTAGTTTAGGGTTAGGGTTTGGGTGGGCGTTCCGGTTAGGCATTGTGGTTCTGGTCATGGTTAAGTTGGGTTTAGCGTTCAAAATAGGATTAGGTTTAGGGTTAGTTTTAGAGCTAGAGTGAGAGTTAGGGTTAAGGTTTGGGTTAGGCTTTGGTGTTTCGGCTTAGGGTTTGGTCAGGGTTATCGTTAGGGCTTATGGGTTCAGCTTAGTGTTAGGGTTAGGGTTATGGATAGCATTAGGGTTAGGGTTGGGGGATAAGGTTAGGGGTTAGGGTGAGGATTACGGTTAGTTTTACAGTGAAGCTGCGGGTTTAGGGTCATTGTTATGATTAGGGTTAGAGTTAGGGTTAGGGTTAGGGTTAGGTGTAGGGTAAGATTTCATTTAGGTTGAGGTTTAGGGTTAGAATTAGTGTTCTATTTAGGGTCCAGTTTAGAGTTAGGGTTAGGGCTAGGATTAGGTCTAGGGTTAGGATTAGGATTAGGTTTAGGTTCAGGGCTATTGTAAGGGTTAGGTTTAGGGCTATAGGTGATCTAGCGTTAAGGTTAGAGATAGGTTTAAGTTTAGTGTTTCGGTTAGGTTTATGTTTAGGGTTAAGTCTAGAGTTAGGTTTTGGCTGAAGTTTAAGATAGGGTGAGGGTTATTTTTAGTGTTTGGGCTAGAGTTTGGATTTGTGTTCAGGTTACTGTTAAGGTTAGGTTTAGGATTCGGGTTAGGCTTAGGGGTTACATTTAGGGTTAGGTTTAGCTTTAGATTTAGTGTGAAGTTTAGGTTAAGGGTGAGGGTTAGGATAAGGGTTAGGATTAGGGTTAGGATTAATGTTAGTGTTAGAGATTAGGTTTAGGGTGTTAGCGTTAGGTTTATGGTTAGGGTAGGGTTAAGTTTAGGGTTAACGTTAGGGTTAAGGTTAGATTAGGGTTAATGTTCGTCTTAGGGTTAGGGTTAGGGATAAGGTTAGGGAGAGCGTTAGGTTTAGGGTTGGGGATACGGTTAGGGGTTAGGGTGAGGGTTAGGGTTAGGCTTACAGTTAAGGTGAGGTTTTAGGGTAAGTGTTATGGTTAGGGTTAGAGTTAGGGTTAGGCTTACAGTTAGGGTGAATTTTCAGTTAATAGTGAGGGTTAGGGTAAGGGTTAGGGTTAAGGTTAGAGATAGGGTTAAGGTTAGTGTTAGGGTTATGTTTAGGCTGAGGGTTAGGGTAGGGTAAGGTTAGGGTTAAGGCTAGGTTGACGGTAAAGGGTAGGGCTAGGTTAGGGTTAGGTTTAGTTTTAGAGTTAGAGTTAGTGCTGGGGTTTAGGGTTAGGGTTAGGGTCAGGTTTAGAGGGACTGTTAGGTTTAGGCTTAGGATTAGTGTAGAGTTAAGGTTAGGGTTAATTTTAGGGTTAGGGTAAGGGTTAGGTTTAGGTCAGGGTTAGGGTTAGGATTAGGGATAAGTTTAGGGTTAGGGAAAGGGTTAGGGGTTCGCGTGAGGGTTAGTGTTAGGTTACAGTTAAGCTAATGTTTTAGGGTGTTACAGTTAGGGTTACGGTCAGAGTTAGAGTTCGGGTTAGGATTAGGGTTAGGGCTAGAGTGAGGGGATAGTTTAGGGTTAGGTTTAGTTTTGGGTTATGGTTAGGCTTAGGTTTAGGGTGAAGTTTAGGTTAAGGATGAGGGTTAGGGTTAGGCTTAGGTGTTCGGGTTAAGGTTAGGGTCAAGATTAGGGTTACGTTTAGGGTTCGCTTTAGGGTTAGGGTTAAGGTGAAGTTTAAGTTGAGGGTGACTTTTGAGCTGAGGGTTAGGGTTAGGGGTTAGGGTTAAGGTTAAGATTAGGGTTAGTGTTAAGTTTAGGTTTAGGGTTAGGGTGTTAGGGTTAAGTCATGGTTCGGGTTAGGGCTAGGTGAAGGTTAGAGATAGGCTTAGCTTAAGGTTTGGGGTTAGGTTTAGATGTTAGGGTGATGTTTAGTGCTAGGTTTCATTTTAAGCTGAGTGTGTAGGGTCAGTTTTAGGTTTAGGATTAGGGATAGAGTTAGAATTAGGGTCAGGGTTAGGGTTAAGTTTAGGGTTGGGGTTATGTTTATGGTTAGGATTAGAATTAGGGTGAGTGTTGGGGGATTTAGTGTTATTTTTACTTTTAGGGTTAGGGTGAAGTTTATCTTATGCATAATGGTTAAGGTTAGGGTTCAGGTTAGGGTCAGGGTTAGGGTTACATTTAGGTTTAGGGTTTTTTAGGTTTAGGTTTAGTTTTACTTTTAGTTAGGGTTAGGGTTTTAATCAAGTTAGGGTAGGTTTAGGGTTATGGTTCGGGTGAAATTTTGGTTAAGGGTGAGGGTTCGGTTTAGGGCTAGGGTTAAGGTTAGGGTTTGATTTAGGGTTAGTGGTTAGGGTTAGGTTTAAGGTTAATATTAGGCTTAGGCTAAGGATTAGGTTTAGAGTTGGGGTTAGGGGTTAGTGTTTTGGTTAGCTTTAGGGTAGGGTCCTATTTAGGGTTAAGTTTTGGGTTAGGGTAAGAGTCAGAGTTCCATTTACAGCTAAAGTGGGGGTTTTGGGTAAGTGTTACACTTAGGGTTAGTGTTAGGCTTAGGGCTAGGGTTGGGGTTTGAGCTAGGTTTAGGCTTAAGTTTAAGTTTATGGTAGGTTAAAGTTAGGGTTCAGGTTAGGTTAGGGTTAGGGTCAGGTTTAAGGTGAGGGTTAGGGTCAGAGTTATTGCAAGGGTTAGGTTTAGGGTTACAGGTGGGCCAAGGTTAAGGTTAGGGTTAAGTTTAGGGGTAGGGTTAGGGTTAAAATTAGGTTTAGCTTTAGGTTAGGGAGAGGGTGAAGTGTAAGATAGGGTGAAGGTTAGCGTTAGGGTTATGGCTAAGGTTTGGCATAGTTTACAGGTTAGTGTTAAGGTTATGTTTACGGATAGGGTTAAGTTTACGGGTTCTGTTTAGTTTTAGGTTAGGGTTAGATTTTAGGTTAGGGTTAAGTTTAGTGTTACAGTTAGGGTTATGGTTCCGGTTTGTGTTAGGCGTTGTGGTTGGGGTGAGGGTTAGGTTTAGGCTTAGGTTTGGGGAGGGTTAGGATTATGGTTATGGTAAGGTGTTAGGGGTCAGAGGTGTAGTTTAACGTTAGGGTTTGGGTGAAGTTTCCGGTTAGGCATTGTGGTTCTGATCATGGTTAGGTTGGGTTTAGGGTTCAATACATGATTAGGTTTAGGGTTAGTGTTAGAGTTAGGGTGAGAGTTATTGTTAAGGTTTGGGTTAGGCTTTGGTGTTAAGGCTTAGGGTTTGGGTTAGGGTTATCGTTAGGGCTTATGGGTTCAGCTTTGTGTTAGGGTTAGGGATAGCATTAGGGTTAGGGTTGGGGGATAAGGTTAGCGGTTCGGGTGAGGGTTACGGTTAGTTTTACTGTGAAGCGGAGGGTTAGAGTAAGTGTTATGATTAGGGTTAGAGTTAGGTTTCGGGTTAGGTGTAGGGTAAGATTTAGGTGCATGTTCAGGTTTCGGGTTAGAGTGTGTTCTATTTAGGGTCAAGGTTAGAGTTAGGGTTAGGTTTAGGAATAGGACTAGGGTTAGGATTAGGAATAGGTTTAGGGTTAGGTTCAGGGGTATCGTAAGGGTTAGGTTTAGGGTTACAGGTGGACTAGCGTTATGGTTAGAGTTAGGATTAAGTTTAGGGTTTGGGTTAGGTTTATGTTTAGGGTTAAGGTTAGGGTTAGGATTTGGATCAAGTTCAGGATAGGGTGAGGGTTATTTTTCTGGTTAGGGCCAGAGTTTGGGTTTGTGTTCATGTTATTGTTAAGGTTAGGTTTAGGGTTTGGGTTAGGACTGGAGTTATGTTTAGGGTTCGGGTAAGGTTTAGGTTTAGGGTTAGTGTGAAATTCAGGTTAAGGATTAGGGTTAGGATTATAGTTAGTGTCAGAGGCTAGGTTTAGGGTGTTAGGGTTAGGTTATGGTTAGGGTAGGGTTAAGTTTAGGGTTAATGTTAGGGTTAGGGTTAGATTAGGGTGACTGTTGGTGTTAGGGTTAGGGATAAGCTTCGGGATAGCGTTAGGTGTAGGGCTGCGGATACGGTAGGGGTTAGGGTAAGGGTTAGGGTTAGGGTTATGGCTAAGGTTTGGGTTAGTTTTCAGGTTAGTGTTATGGTTATGTTTAGCGTTAGGGATAAACTTAAGGGTTCAGTTTAGTTTTAGGGTTAGGGTTAGATTTTAGGTTAGGGTTAAGTTTAGTGTTACGGTTAGGGTTAGGGTGACGGTTTGTGTTAGGCGTTGTGGTTGAGGTGAGGGTTAGGTTTAGGATTAGGGTTGGGTAGGGTTAGGATTATGGTTATGGTAAGGTGTTCGGGGTTAGAGGTGTAGTTTAGGGTTAGGGTTTGGGTGGGCGTTCCGGTTAGGCATTGTGGTTCTGGTCATGGTTAAGTTGGGTTTAGCGTTCAAAATAGGATTAGGTTTAGGGTTAGTTTTAGAGCTAGAGTGAGAGTTAGGGTTAAGGTTTGGGTTAGGCTTTGGTGTTTCGGCTTAGGGTTTGGTCAGGGTTATCGTTAGGGCTTATGGGTTCAGCTTAGTGTTAGGGTTAGGGTTATGGATAGCATTAGGGTTAGGGTTGGGGGATAAGGTTAGGGGTTAGGGTGAGGATTACGGTTAGTTTTACAGTGAAGCTGCGGGTTTAGGGTCATTGTTATGATTAGGGTTAGAGTTAGGGTTAGGGTTAGGGTTAGGTGTAGGGTAAGATTTCATTTAGGTTGAGGTTTAGGGTTAGAATTAGTGTTCTATTTAGGGTCCAGTTTAGAGTTAGGGTTAGGGCTAGGATTAGGTCTAGGGTTAGGATTAGGATTAGGTTTAGGTTCAGGGCTATTGTAAGGGTTAGGTTTAGGGCTATAGGTGATCTAGCGTTAAGGTTAGAGATAGGTTTAAGTTTAGTGTTTCGGTTAGGTTTATGTTTAGGGTTAAGTCTAGAGTTAGGTTTTGGCTGAAGTTTAAGATAGGGTGAGGGTTATTTTTAGTGTTTGGGCTAGAGTTTGGATTTGTGTTCAGGTTACTGTTAAGGTTAGGTTTAGGATTCGGGTTAGGCTTAGGGGTTACATTTAGGGGTAGGTTTAGCTTTAGATTTAGTGTGAAGTTTAGGTTAAGGGTGAGGGTTAGGATAAGGGTTAGGATTAGGGTTAGGATTAATGTTAGTGTTAGAGATTAGGTTTAGGGTGTTAGCGTTAGGTTTATGGTTAGGGTAGGGTTAAGTTTAGGGTTAACGTTAGGGTTAAGGTTAGATTAGGGTTAATGTTCGTCTTAGGGTTAGGGTTAGGGATAAGGTTAGGGAGAGCGTTAGGTTTAGGGTTGGGGATACGGTTAGGGGTTAGGGTGAGGGTTAGGGTTAGGCTTACAGTTAAGGTGAGGTTTTAGGGTAAGTGTTATGGTTAGGGTTAGAGTTAGGGTTAGGCTTACAGTTAGGGTGAATTTTCAGTTAATAGTGAGGGTTAGGGTAAGGGTTAGGGTTAAGGTTAGAGATAGGGTTAAGGTTAGTGTTAGGGTTATGTTTAGGCTGAGGATTAGGGTAGGGTAAGGTTAGGGTTAAGGCTAGGTTGACGGTAAAGGGTAGGGCTAGGTTAGGGTTAGGTTTAGTTTTAGAGTTAGAGTTAGTGCTGGGGTTTAGGGTTAGGGTTAGGGTCAGGTTTAGAGGGACTGTTAGGTTTAGGCTTAGGATTAGTGTAGAGTTAAGGTTAGGGTTAATTTTAGGGTTAGGGTAAGGGTTAGGTTTAGGTCAGGGTTAGGGTTAGGATTAGGGATAAGTTTAGGGTTAGGGAAAGGGTTAGGGGTTCGCGTGAGGGTTAGTGTTAGGTTACAGTTAAGCTAATGTTTTAGGGTGTTACAGTTAGGGTTACGGTCAGAGTTAGAGTTCGGGTTAGGATTAGGGTTAGGGCTAGAGTGAGGGGATAGTTTAGGGTTAGGTTTAGTTTTGGGTTATGGTTAGGCTTAGGTTTAGGGTGAAGTTTAGGTTAAGGATGAGGGTTAGGGTTAGGCTTAGGTGTTCGGGTTAAGGTTAGGGTCAAGATTAGGGTTACGTTTAGGGTTCGCTTTAGGGTTAGGGTTAAGGTGAAGTTTAAGTTGAGGGTGACTTTTGAGCTGAGGGTTAGGGTTAGGGGTTAGGGTTAAGGTTAAGATTAGGGTTAGTGTTAAGTTTAGGTTTAGGGTTAGGGTGTTAGGGTTAAGTCATGGTTCGGGTTAGGGCTAGGTGAAGGTTAGAGATAGGCTTAGCTTAAGGTTTGGGGTTAGGTTTAGATGTTAGGGTGATGTTTAGTGCTAGGTTTCATTTTAAGCTGAGTGTGTAGGGTCAGTTTTAGGTTTAGGATTAGGGATAGAGTTAGAATTAGGGTCAGGGTTAGGGTTAAGTTTAGGGTTGGGGTTATGTTTATGGTTAGGATTAGAATTCGGGTGAGTGTTGGGGGATTTAGTGTTATTTTTACTTTTAGGGTTAGGGTGAAGTTTATCTTATGCATAATGGTTAAGGTTAGGGTTCAGGTTAGGGTCAGGGTTAGGGTTACATTTAGGTTTAGGGTTTTTTAGGTTTAGGTTTAGTTTTACTTTTAGTTAGGGTTAGGGTTTTAATCAAGTTAGGGTAGGTTTAGGGTTATGGTTCGGGTGAAATTTTGGTTAAGGGTGAGGGTTCGGTTTAGGGCTAGGGTTAAGGTTAGGGTTTGATTTAGGGTTAGTGGTTAGGGTTAGGTTTAAGGTTAATATTAGGCTTAGGCTAAGGATTAGGTTTAGAGTTGGGGTTAGGGGTTAGTGTTTTGGTTAGCTTTAGGGTAGGGTCCTATTTAGGGTTAAGTTTTGGGTTAGGGTAAGAGTCAGAGTTCCATTTACAGCTAAAGTGGGGGTTTTGGGTAAGTGTTACACTTAGGGTTAGTGTTAGGCTTAGGGCTAGGGTTGGGGTTTGAGCTAGGTTTAGGCTTAAGTTTAAGTTTATGGTAGGTTAAAGTTAGGGTTCAGGTTAGGTTAGGGTTAGGGTCAGGTTTAAGGTGAGGGTTAGGGTCAGAGTTATTGCAAGGGTTAGGTTTAGGGTTACAGGTGGGCCAAGGTTAAGGTTAGGGTTAAGTTTAGGGGTAGGGTTAGGGTTAAAATTAGGTTTAGCTTTAGGTTAGGGATAGGGTGAAGTGTAAGATAGGGTGAAGGTTAGCGTTAGGGTTATGGCTAAGGTTTGGCATAGTTTACAGGTTAGTGTTAAGGTTATGTTTACGGATAGGGTTAAGTTTACGGGTTCTGTTTAGTTTTAGGTTAGGGTTAGATTTTAGGTTAGGGTTAAGTTTAGTGTTACAGTTAGGGTTATGGTTCCGGTTTGTGTTAGGCGTTGTGGTTGGGGTGAGGGTTAGGTTTAGGCTTAGGTTTGGGTAGGGTTAGGATTATGGTTATGGTAAGGTGTTAGGGGTCAGAGGTGTAGTTTAACGTTAGCGTTTGGGTGAAGTTTCCGGTTAGGCATTGTGGTTCTGATCATGGTTAGGTTGGGTTTAGGGTTCAATACATGATTAGGTTTAGGGTTAGTGTTAGAGTTAGGGTGAGAGTTATTGTTAAGGTTTGGGTTAGGCTTTGGTGTTAAGGCTTAGGGTTTGGGTTAGGGTTATCGTTAGGGCTTATGGGTTCAGCTTTGTGTTAGGGTTAGGGATAGCATTAGGGTTAGGGTTGGGGAATAAGGTTAGCGGTTCGGGTGAGGGTTACGGTTAGTTTTACTGTGAAGCGGAGGGTTAGAGTAAGTGTTATGATTAGGGTTAGAGTTAGGTTTGGGGTTAGGTGTAGGGTAAGATTTAGGTGCATGTTCAGGTTTCGGGTTAGAGTGTGTTCTATTTAGGGTCAAGGTTAGAGTTAGGGTTAGGTTTAGGAATAGGACTAGGGTTAGGATTAGGAATAGGTTTAGGGTTAGATTCAGGGGTATCGTAAGGGTTAGGTTTAGGGTTACAGGTGGACTAGCGTTATGGTTAGAGTTAGGATTAAGTTTAGGGTTTGGGTTAGGTTTATGTTTAGGGTTAAGGTTAGGGTTAGGATTTGGATCAAGTTCAGGATAGGGTGAGGGTTATTTTTCTGGTTAGGGCCAGAGTTTGGGTTTGTGTTCATGTTATTGTTAAGGTTAGGTTTAGGGTTCGGGTTAGGACTGGAGTTATGTTTAGGGTTCGGGTAAGGTTTAGGTTTAGGGTTAGTGTGAAATTCAGGTTAAGGATTAGGGTTAGGATTATAGTTAGTGTCAGAGGCTAGGTTTAGGGTGTTAGGGTTAGGTTATGGTTAGGGTAGGGTTAAGTTTAGGGTTAATGTTAGGGTTAGGGTTAGATTAGGGTGACTGTTGGTGTTAGGGTTAGGGATAAGCTTCGGGATAGCGTTAGGTGTAGGGCTGCGGATACGGTAGGGGTTAGGGTAAGGGTTAGGGTTAGGGTTATGGCTAAGGTTTGGGTTAGTTTTCAGGTTAGTGTTATGGTTATGTTTAGCGTTAGGGATAAACTTAAGGGTTCAGTTTAGTTTTAGGGTTAGGGTGAGATTTTAGGTTAGGGTTAAGTTTAGTGTTACGGTTAGGGTTAGGGTGACGGTTTGTGTTAGGCGTTGTGGTTGAGGTGAGGGTTAGGTTTAGGATTAGGGTTGGGTAGGGTTAGGATTATGGTTATGGTAAGGTGTTCGGGGTTAGAGGTGTAGTTTAGGGTTAGGGTTTGGGTGGGCGTTCCGGTTAGGCATTGTGGTTCTGGTCATGGTTAAGTTGGGTTTAGCGTTCAAAATAGGATTAGGTTTAGGGTTAGTTTTAGAGCTAGAGTGAGAGTTAGGGTTAAGGTTTGGGTTAGGCTTTGGTGTTTCGGCTTAGGGTTTGGTCAGGGTTATCGTTAGGGCTTATGGGTTCAGCTTAGTGTTAGGGTTAGGGTTATGGATAGCATTAGGGTTAGGGTTGGGGGATAAGGTTAGGGGTTAGGGTGAGGATTACGGTTAGTTTTACAGTGAAGCTGCGGGTTTAGGGTCATTGTTATGATTAGGGTTAGAGTTAGGGTTAGGGTTAGGGTTAGGTGTAGGGTAAGATTTCATTTAGGTTGAGGTTTAGGGTTAGAATTAGTGTTCTATTTAGTGTCCAGTTTAGAGTTAGGGTTAGGGCTAGGATTAGGTCTAGGGTTAGGATTAGGATTAGGTTTAGGTTCAGGGCTATTGTAAGGGTTAGGTTTAGGGCTATAGGTGATCTAGCGTTAAGGTTAGAGATAGGTTTAAGTTTAGTGTTTCGGTTAGGTTTATGTTTAGGGTTAAGTCTAGAGTTAGGTTTTGGCTGAAGTTTAAGATAGGGTGAGGGTTATTTTTAGTGTTTGGGCTAGAGTTTGGATTTGTGTTCAGGTTACTGTTAAGGTTAGGTTTAGGATTCGGGTTAGGCTTAGGGGTTACATTTAGGGTTAGGTTTAGCTTTAGATTTAGTGTGAAGTTTAGGTTAAGGGTGAGGGTTAGGATAAGGGTTAGGATTAGGGTTAGGATTAATGTTAGTGTTAGAGATTAGGTTTAGGGTGTTAGCGATAGGTTTATGGTTAGGGTAGGGTTAAGTTTAGGGTTAACGTTAGGGTTAAGGTTAGATTAGGGTGTATGTTTGTCTTAGGGTTAGGGTTAGGGATAAGGTTAGGGAGAGCGTTAGGTTTAGGGTTGGGGATACGGTTGGGGTTAGGGTGAGGGTTAGGGTTAGGCTTACAGTTAAGGTGAGGTTTTAGGGTAAGTGTTATGGTTAGGGTTAGAGTTAGGGTTAGGCTTACAGTTAGGGTGAATTTTCAGTTAATAGTGAGGGTTAGGGTAAGGGTTAGGGTTAAGGTTAGAGATAGGGTTAAGGTTAGTGTTAGGGTTATGTTTAGGCTGAGGGTTAGGGTAGGGTAAGGTTAGGGTTAAGGCTAGGTTGACGGTAAAGGGTAGGGCTAGGTTAGGGTTAGGTTTAGTTTTAGAGTTAGAGTTAGTGCTGGGGTTTAGGGTTAGGGTTAGGGTCAGGTTTAGAGGGACTGTTAGGTTTAGGCTTAGGATTAGTGTAGAGTTAAGGTTAGGGTTAATTTTAGGGTTAGGGTAAGGGTTAGGTTTAGGTCAGGGTTAGGGTTAGGATTAGGGATAAGTTTAGGGTTAGGGAAAGGGTTAGGGGTTCGCGTGAGGGTTAGTGTTAGGTTACAGTTAAGCTAATGTTTTAGGGTGTTACAGTTAGGGTTACGGTCAGAGTTAGAGTTCGGGTTAGGATTAGGGTTAGGGCTAGAGTGAGGGGATAGTTTAGGGTTAGGTTTAGTTTTGGGTTATGGTTAGGCTTAGGTTTAGGGTGAAGTTTAGGTTAAGGATGAGGGTTAGGGTTAGGCTTAGGTGTTCGGGTTAAGGTTAGGGTCAAGATTAGGGTTACGTTTAGGGTTCGCTTTAGGGTTAGGGTTAAGGTGAAGTTTAAGTTGAGGGTGACTTTTGAGCTGAGGGTTAGGGTTAGGGGTTAGGGTTAAGGTTAAGATTAGGGTTAGTGTTAAGTTTAGGTTTAGGGTTAGGGTGTTAGGGTTAAGTCATGGTTCGGGTTAGGGCTAGGTGAAGGTTAGAGATAGGCTTAGCTTAAGGTTTGGGGTTAGGTTTAGATGTTAGGGTGATGTTTAGTGCTAGGTTTCATTTTAAGCTGAGTGTGTAGGGTCAGTTTTAGGTTTAGGATTAGGGATAGAGTTAGAATTAGGGTCAGGGTTAGGGTTAAGTTTAGGGTTGGGGTTATGTTTATGGTTAGGATTAGAATTCGGGTGAGTGTTGGGGGATTTAGTGTTATTTTTACTTTTAGGGTTAGGGTGAAGTTTATCTTATGCATAATGGTTAAGGTTAGGGTTCAGGTTAGGGTCAGGGTTAGGGTTACATTTAGGTTTAGGGTTTTTTAGGTTTAGGTTTAGTTTTACTTTTAGTTAGGGTTAGGGTTTTAATCAAGTTAGGGTAGGTTTAGGGTTATGGTTCGGGTGAAATTTTGGTTAAGGGTGAGGGTTCGGTTTAGGGCTAGGGTTAAGGTTAGGGTTTGATTTAGGGTTAGTGGTTAGGGTTAGGTTTAAGGTTAATATTAGGCTTAGGCTAAGGATTAGGTTTAGAGTTGGGGTTAGGGGTTAGTGTTTTGGTTAGCTTTAGGGTAGGGTCCTATTTAGGGTTAAGTTTTGGGTTAGGGTAAGAGTCAGAGTTCCATTTACAGCTAAAGTGGGGGTTTTGGGTAAGTGTTACACTTAGGGTTAGTGTTAGGCTTAGGGCTAGGGTTGGGGTTTGAGCTAGGTTTAGGCTTAAGTTTAAGTTTATGGTAGGTTAAAGTTAGGGTTCAGGTTAGGTTAGGGTTAGGGTCAGGTTTAAGGTGAGGGTTAGGGTCAGAGTTATTGCAAGGGTTAGGTTTAGGGTTACAGGTGGGCCAAGGTTAAGGTTAGGGTTAAGTTTAGGGGTAGGGTTAGGGTTAAAATTAGGTTTAGCTTTAGGTTAGGGATAGGGTGAAGTGTAAGATAGGGTGAAGGTTAGCGTTAGGGTTATGGCTAAGGTTTGGCATAGTTTACAGGTTAGTGTTAAGGTTATGTTTACGGATAGGGTTAAGTTTACGGGTTCTGTTTAGTTTTAGGTTAGGGTTAGATTTTAGGTTAGGGTTAAGTTTAGTGTTACAGTTAGGGTTATGGTTCCGGTTTGTGTTAGGCGTTGTGGTTGGGGTGAGGGTTAGGTTTAGGCTTAGGTTTGGGTAGGGTTAGGATTATGGTTATGGTAAGGTGTTAGGGGTCAGAGGTGTAGTTTAACGTTAGCGTTTGGGTGAAGTTTCCGGTTAGGCATTGTGGTTCTGATCATGGTTAGGTTGGGTTTAGGGTTCAATACATGATTAGGTTTAGGGTTAGTGTTAGAGTTAGGGTGAGAGTTATTGTTAAGGTTTGGGTTAGGCTTTGGTGTTAAGGCTTAGGGTTTGGGTTAGGGTTATCGTTAGGGCTTATGGGTTCAGCTTTGTGTTAGGGTTAGGGATAGCATTAGGGTTAGGGTTGGGGAATAAGGTTAGCGGTTCGGGTGAGGGTTACGGTTAGTTTTACTGTGAAGCGGAGGGTTAGAGTAAGTGTTATGATTAGGGTTAGAGTTAGGTTTGGGGTTAGGTGTAGGGTAAGATTTAGGTGCATGTTCAGGTTTCGGGTTAGAGTGTGTTCTATTTAGGGTCAAGGTTAGAGTTAGGGTTAGGTTTAGGAATAGGACTAGGGTTAGGATTAGGAATAGGTTTAGGGTTAGATTCAGGGGTATCGTAAGGGTTAGGTTTAGGGTTACAGGTGGACTAGCGTTATGGTTAGAGTTAGGATTAAGTTTAGGGTTTGGGTTAGGTTTATGTTTAGGGTTAAGGTTAGGGTTAGGATTTGGATCAAGTTCAGGATAGGGTGAGGGTTATTTTTCTGGTTAGGGCCAGAGTTTGGGTTTGTGTTCATGTTATTGTTAAGGTTAGGTTTAGGGTTCGGGTTAGGACTGGAGTTATGTTTAGGGTTCGGGTAAGGTTTAGGTTTAGGGTTAGTGTGAAATTCAGGTTAAGGATTAGGGTTAGGATTATAGTTAGTGTCAGAGGCTAGGTTTAGGGTGTTAGGGTTAGGTTATGGTTAGGGTAGGGTTAAGTTTAGGGTTAATGTTAGGGTTAGGGTTAGATTAGGGTGACTGTTGGTGTTAGGGTTAGGGATAAGCTTCGGGATAGCGTTAGGTGTAGGGCTGCGGATACGGTAGGGGTTAGGGTAAGGGTTAGGGTTAGGGTTATGGCTAAGGTTTGGGTTAGTTTTCAGGTTAGTGTTATGGTTATGTTTAGCGTTAGGGATAAACTTAAGGGTTCAGTTTAGTTTTAGGGTTAGGGTGAGATTTTAGGTTAGGGTTAAGTTTAGTGTTACGGTTAGGGTTAGGGTGACGGTTTGTGTTAGGCGTTGTGGTTGAGGTGAGGGTTAGGTTTAGGATTAGGGTTGGGTAGGGTTAGGATTATGGTTATGGTAAGGTGTTCGGGGTTAGAGGTGTAGTTTAGGGTTAGGGTTTGGGTGGGCGTTCCGGTTAGGCATTGTGGTTCTGGTCATGGTTAAGTTGGGTTTAGCGTTCAAAATAGGATTAGGTTTAGGGTTAGTTTTAGAGCTAGAGTGAGAGTTAGGGTTAAGGTTTGGGTTAGGCTTTGGTGTTTCGGCTTAGGGTTTGGTCAGGGTTATCGTTAGGGCTTATGGGTTCAGCTTAGTGTTAGGGTTAGGGTTATGGATAGCATTAGGGTTAGGGTTGGGGGATAAGGTTAGGGGTTAGGGTGAGGATTACGGTTAGTTTTACAGTGAAGCTGCGGGTTTAGGGTCATTGTTATGATTAGGGTTAGAGTTAGGGTTAGGGTTAGGGTTAGGTGTAGGGTAAGATTTCATTTAGGTTGAGGTTTAGGGTTAGAATTAGTGTTCTATTTAGTGTCCAGTTTAGAGTTAGGGTTAGGGCTAGGATTAGGTCTAGGGTTAGGATTAGGATTAGGTTTAGGTTCAGGGCTATTGTAAGGGTTAGGTTTAGGGCTATAGGTGATCTAGCGTTAAGGTTAGAGATAGGTTTAAGTTTAGTGTTTCGGTTAGGTTTATGTTTAGGGTTAAGTCTAGAGTTAGGTTTTGGCTGAAGTTTAAGATAGGGTGAGGGTTATTTTTAGTGTTTGGGCTAGAGTTTGGATTTGTGTTCAGGTTACTGTTAAGGTTAGGTTTAGGATTCGGGTTAGGCTTAGGGGTTACATTTAGGGTTAGGTTTAGCTTTAGATTTAGTGTGAAGTTTAGGTTAAGGGTGAGGGTTAGGATAAGGGTTAGGATTAGGGTTAGGATTAATGTTAGTGTTAGAGATTAGGTTTAGGGTGTTAGCGATAGGTTTATGGTTAGGGTAGGGTTAAGTTTAGGGTTAACGTTAGGGTTAAGGTTAGATTAGGGTGTATGTTTGTCTTAGGGTTAGGGTTAGGGATAAGGTTAGGGAGAGCGTTAGGTTTAGGGTTGGGGATACGGTTGGGGTTAGGGTGAGGGTTAGGGTTAGGCTTACAGTTAAGGTGAGGTTTTAGGGTAAGTGTTATGGTTAGGGTTAGAGTTAGGGTTAGGCTTACAGTTAGGGTGAATTTTCAGTTAATAGTGAGGGTTAGGGTAAGGGTTAGGGTTAAGGTTAGAGATAGGGTTAAGGTTAGTGTTAGGGTTATGTTTAGGCTGAGGGTTAGGGTAGGGTAAGGTTAGGGTTAAGGCTAGGTTCACGGTAAAGGGTAGGGCTAGGTTAGGGTTAGGTTTAGTTTTAGAGTTAGAGTTAGTGCTGGGGTTTAGGGTTAGGGTTAGGGTCAGGTTTAGAGGGACTGTTAGGTTTAGGCTTAGGATTAGTGTAGAGTTAAGGTTAGGGTTAATTTTAGGGTTAGGGTAAGGGTTAGGTTTAGGTCAGGGTTAGGGTTAGGATTAGGGATAAGTTTAGGGTTAGGGAAAGGGTTAGGGGTTCGCGTGAGGGTTAGTGTTAGGTTACAGTTAAGCTAATGTTTTAGGGTGTTACAGTTAGGGTTACGGTCAGAGTTAGAGTTCGGGTTAGGATTAGGGTTAGGGCTAGAGTGAGGGGATAGTTTAGGGTTAGGTTTAGTTTTGGGTTATGGTTAGGCTTAGGTTTAGGGTGAAGTTTAGGTTAAGGATGAGGGTTAGGGTTAGGCTTAGGTGTTCGGGTTAAGGTTAGGGTCAAGATTAGGGTTACGTTTAGGGTTCGCTTTAGGGTTAGGGTTAAGGTGAAGTTTAAGTTGAGGGTGACTTTTGAGCTGAGGGTTAGGGTTAGGGGTTAGGGTTAAGGTTAAGATTAGGGTTAGTGTTAAGTTTAGGTTTAGGGTTAGGGTGTTAGGGTTAAGTCATGGTTCGGGTTAGGGCTAGGTGAAGGTTAGAGATAGGCTTAGCTTAAGGTTTGGGGTTAGGTTTAGATGTTAGGGTGATGTTTAGTGCTAGGTTTCATTTTAAGCTGAGTGTGTAGGGTCAGTTTTAGGTTTAGGATTAGGGATAGAGTTAGAATTAGGGTCAGGGTTAGGGTTAAGTTTAGGGTTGGGGTTATGTTTATGGTTAGGATTAGAATTCGGGTCAGTGTTGGGGGATTTAGTGTTATTTTTACTTTTAGGGTTAGGGTGAAGTTTATCTTATGCATAATGGTTAAGGTTAGGGTTCAGGTTAGGGTCAGGGTTAGGGTTACATTTAGGTTTAGGGTTTTTTAGGTTTAGGTTTAGTTTTACTTTTAGTTAGGGTTAGGGTTTTAATCAAGTTAGGGTAGGTTTAGGGTTATGGTTCGGGTGAAATTTTGGTTAAGGGTGAGGGTTCGGTTTAGGGCTAGGGTTAAGGTTAGGGTTTGATTTAGGGTTAGTGGTTAGGGTTAGGTTTAAGGTTAATATTAGGCTTAGGCTAAGGATTAGGTTTAGAGTTGGGGTTAGGGGTTAGTGTTTTGGTTAGCTTTAGGGTAGGGTCCTATTTAGGGTTAAGTTTTGGGTTAGGGTAAGAGTCAGAGTTCCATTTACAGCTAAAGTGGGGGTTTTGGGTAAGTGTTACACTTAGGGTTAGTGTTAGGCTTAGGGCTAGGGTTGGGGTTTGAGCTAGGTTTAGGCTTAAGTTTAAGTTTATGGTAGGTTAAAGTTAGGGTTCAGGTTAGGTTAGGGTTAGGGTCAGGTTTAAGGTGAGGGTTAGGGTCAGAGTTATTGCAAGGGTTAGGTTTAGGGTTACAGGTGGGCCAAGGTTAAGGTTAGGGTTAAGTTTAGGGGTAGGGTTAGGGTTAAAATTAGGTTTAGCTTTAGGTTAGGGAGAGGGTGAAGTGTAAGATAGGGTGAAGGTTAGCGTTAGGGTTATGGCTAAGGTTTGGCATAGTTTACAGGTTAGTGTTAAGGTTATGTTTACGGATAGGGTTAAGTTTACGGGTTCTGTTTAGTTTTAGGTTAGGGTTAGATTTTAGGTTAGGGTTAAGTTTAGTGTTACAGTTAGGGTTATGGTTCCGGTTTGTGTTAGGCGTTGTGGTTGGGGTGAGGGTTAGGTTTAGGCTTAGGTTTGGGTAGGGTTAGGATTATGGTTATGGTAAGGTGTTAGGGGTCAGAGGTGTAGTTTAACGTTAGGGTTTGGGTGAAGTTTCCGGTTAGGCATTGTGGTTCTGATCATGGTTAGGTTGGGTTTAGGGTTCAATACATGATTAGGTTTAGGGTTAGTGTTAGAGTTAGGGTGAGAGTTATTGTTAAGGTTTGGGTTAGGCTTTGGTGTTAAGGCTTAGGGTTTGGGTTAGGGTTATCGTTAGGGCTTATGGGTTCAGCTTTGTGTTAGGGTTAGGGATAGCATTAGGGTTAGGGTTGGGGGATAAGGTTAGCGGTTCGGGTGAGGGTTACGGTTAGTTTTACTGTGAAGCGGAGGGTTAGAGTAAGTGTTATGATTAGGGTTAGAGTTAGGTTTCGGGTTAGGTGTAGGGTAAGATTTAGGTGCATGTTCAGGTTTCGGGTTAGAGTGTGTTCTATTTAGGGTCAAGGTTAGAGTTAGGGTTAGGTTTAGGAATAGGACTAGGGTTAGGATTAGGAATAGGTTTAGGGTTAGGTTCAGGGGTATCGTAAGGGTTAGGTTTAGGGTTACAGGTGGACTAGCGTTATGGTTAGAGTTAGGATTAAGTTTAGGGTTTGGGTTAGGTTTATGTTTAGGGTTAAGGTTAGGGTTAGGATTTGGATCAAGTTCAGGATAGGGTGAGGGTTATTTTTCTGGTTAGGGCCAGAGTTTGGGTTTGTGTTCATGTTATTGTTAAGGTTAGGTTTAGGGTTCGGGTTAGGACTGGAGTTATGTTTAGGGTTCGGGTAAGGTTTAGGTTTAGGGTTAGTGTGAAATTCAGGTTAAGGATTAGGGTTAGGATTATAGTTAGTGTCAGAGGCTAGGTTTAGGGTGTTAGGGTTAGGTTATGGTTAGGGTAGGGTTAAGTTTAGGGTTAATGTCAGGGTTAGGGTTAGATTAGGGTGACTGTTGGTGTTAGGGTTAGGGATAAGCTTCGGGATAGCGTTAGGTGTAGGGCTGCGGATACGGTAGGGGTTAGGGTAAGGGTTAGGGTTAGGGTTATGGCTAAGGTTTGGGTTAGTTTTCAGGTTAGTGTTATGGTTATGTTTAGCGTTAGGGATAAACTTAAGGGTTCAGTTTAGTTTTAGGGTTAGGGTTAGATTTTAGGTTAGGGTTAAGTTTAGTGTTACGGTTAGGGTTAGGGTGACGGTTTGTGTTAGGCGTTGTGGTTGAGGTGAGGGTTAGGTTTAGGATTAGGGTTGGGTAGGGTTAGGATTATGGTTATGGTAAGGTGTTAGGGGTTAGAGGTGTAGTTTAGGGTTAGGGTTTGGGTGGGCGTTCCGGTTAGGCATTGTGGTTCTGGTCATGGTTAAGTTGGGTTTAGCGTTCAAAATAGGATTAGGTTTAGGGTTAGTTTTAGAGCTAGAGTGAGAGTTAGGGTTAAGGTTTGGGTTAGGCTTTGGTGTTTCGGCTTAGGGTTTGGTCAGGGTTATCGTTAGGGCTTATGGGTTCAGCTTAGTGTTAGGGTTAGGGTTATGGATAGCATTAGGGTTAGGGTTGGGGGATAAGGTTAGGGGTTAGGGTGAGGATTACGGTTAGTTTTACAGTGAAGCTGCGGGTTTAGGGTCATTGTTATGATTAGGGTTAGAGTTAGGGTTAGGGTTAGGGTTAGGTGTAGGGTAAGATTTCATTTAGGTTGAGGTTTAGGGTTAGAATTAGTGTTCTATTTAGGGTCCAGTTTAGAGTTAGGGTTAGGGCTAGGATTAGGTCTAGGGTTAGGATTAGGATTAGGTTTAGGTTCAGGGCTATTGTAAGGGTTAGGTTTAGGGCTATAGGTGATCTAGCGTTAAGGTTAGAGATAGGTTTAAGTTTAGTGTTTCGGTTAGGTTTATGTTTAGGGTTAAGTCTAGAGTTAGGTTTTGGCTGAAGTTTAAGATAGGGTGAGGGTTATTTTTAGTGTTTGGGCTAGAGTTTGGATTTGTGTTCAGGTTACTGTTAAGGTTAGGTTTAGGATTCGGGTTAGGCTTAGGGGTTACATTTAGGGTTAGGTTTAGCTTTAGATTTAGTGTGAAGTTTAGGTTAAGGGTGAGGGTTAGGATAAGGGTTAGGATTAGGGTTAGGATTAATGTTAGTGTTAGAGATTAGGTTTAGGGTGTTAGCGATAGGTTTATGGTTAGGGTAGGGTTAAGTTTAGGGTTAACGTTAGGGTTAAGGTTAGATTAGGGTGTATGTTTGTCTTAGGGTTAGGGTTAGGGATAAGGTTAGGGAGAGCGTTAGGTTTAGGGTTGGGGATACGGTTGGGGTTAGGGTGAGGGTTAGGGTTAGGCTTACAGTTAAGGTGAGGTTTTAGGGTAAGTGTTATGGTTAGGGTTAGAGTTAGGGTTAGGCTTACAGTTAGGGTGAATTTTCAGTTAATAGTGAGGGTTAGGGTAAGGGTTAGGGTTAAGGTTAGAGATAGGGTTAAGGTTAGTGTTAGGGTTATGTTTAGGCTGAGGGTTAGGGTAGGGTAAGGTTAGGGTTAAGGCTAGGTTCACGGTAAAGGGTAGGGCTAGGTTAGGGTTAGGTTTAGTTTTAGAGTTAGAGTTAGTGCTGGGGTTTAGGGTTAGGGTTAGGGTCAGGTTTAGAGGGACTGTTAGGTTTAGGCTTAGGATTAGTGTAGAGTTAAGGTTAGGGTTAATTTTAGGGTTAGGGTAAGGGTTAGGTTTAGGTCAGGGTTAGGGTTAGGATTAGGGATAAGTTTAGGGTTAGGGAAAGGGTTAGGGGTTCGCGTGAGGGTTAGTGTTAGGTTACAGTTAAGCTAATGTTTTAGGGTGTTACAGTTAGGGTTACGGTCAGAGTTAGAGTTCGGGTTAGGATTAGGGTTAGGGCTAGAGTGAGGGGATAGTTTAGGGTTAGGTTTAGTTTTGGGTTATGGTTAGGCTTAGGTTTAGGGTGAAGTTTAGGTTAAGGATGAGGGTTAGGGTTAGGCTTAGGTGTTCGGGTTAAGGTTAGGGTCAAGATTAGGGTTACGTTTAGGGTTCGCTTTAGGGTTAGGGTTAAGGTGAAGTTTAAGTTGAGGGTGACTTTTGAGCTGAGGGTTAGGGTTAGGGGTTAGGGTTAAGGTTAAGATTAGGGTTAGTGTTAAGTTTAGGTTTAGGGTTAGGGTGTTAGGGTTAAGTCATGGTTCGGGTTAGGGCTAGGTGAAGGTTAGAGATAGGCTTAGCTTAAGGTTTGGGGTTAGGTTTAGATGTTAGGGTGATGTTTAGTGCTAGGTTTCATTTTAAGCTGAGTGTGTAGGGTCAGTTTTAGGTTTAGGATTAGGGATAGAGTTAGAATTAGGGTCAGGGTTAGGGTTAAGTTTAGGGTTGGGGTTATGTTTATGGTTAGGATTAGAATTCGGGTCAGTGTTGGGGGATTTAGTGTTATTTTTACTTTTAGGGTTAGGGTGAAGTTTATCTTATGCATAATGGTTAAGGTTAGGGTTCAGGTTAGGGTCAGGGTTAGGGTTACATTTAGGTTTAGGGTTTTTTAGGTTTAGGTTTAGTTTTACTTTTAGTTAGGGTTAGGGTTTTAATCAAGTTAGGGTAGGTTTAGGGTTATGGTTCGGGTGAAATTTTGGTTAAGGGTGAGGGTTCGGTTTAGGGCTAGGGTTAAGGTTAGGGTTTGATTTAGGGTTAGTGGTTAGGGTTAGGTTTAAGGTTAATATTAGGCTTAGGCTAAGGATTAGGTTTAGAGTTGGGGTTAGGGGTTAGTGTTTTGGTTAGCTTTAGGGTAGGGTCCTATTTAGGGTTAAGTTTTGGGTTAGGGTAAGAGTCAGAGTTCCATTTACAGCTAAAGTGGGGGTTTTGGGTAAGTGTTACACTTAGGGTTAGTGTTAGGCTTAGGGCTAGGGTTGGGGTTTGAGCTAGGTTTAGGCTTAAGTTTAAGTTTATGGTAGGTTAAAGTTAGGGTTCAGGTTAGGTTAGGGTTAGGGTCAGGTTTAAGGTGAGGGTTAGGGTCAGAGTTATTGCAAGGGTTAGGTTTAGGGTTACAGGTGGGCCAAGGTTAAGGTTAGGGTTAAGTTTAGGGGTAGGGTTAGGGTTAAAATTAGGTTTAGCTTTAGGTTAGGGAGAGGGTGAAGTGTAAGATAGGGTGAAGGTTAGCGTTAGGGTTATGGCTAAGGTTTGGCATAGTTTACAGGTTAGTGTTAAGGTTATGTTTACGGATAGGGTTAAGTTTACGGGTTCTGTTTAGTTTTAGGTTAGGGTTAGATTTTAGGTTAGGGTTAAGTTTAGTGTTACAGTTAGGGTTATGGTTCCGGTTTGTGTTAGGCGTTGTGGTTGGGGTGAGGGTTAGGTTTAGGCTTAGGTTTGGGTAGGGTTAGGATTATGGTTATGGTAAGGTGTTAGGGGTCAGAGGTGTAGTTTAACGTTAGGGTTTGGGTGAAGTTTCCGGTTAGGCATTGTGGTTCTGATCATGGTTAGGTTGGGTTTAGGGTTCAATACATGATTAGGTTTAGGGTTAGTGTTAGAGTTAGGGTGAGAGTTATTGTTAAGGTTTGGGTTAGGCTTTGGTGTTAAGGCTTAGGGTTTGGGTTAGGGTTATCGTTAGGGCTTATGGGTTCAGCTTTGTGTTAGGGTTAGGGATAGCATTAGGGTTAGGGTTGGGGGATAAGGTTAGCGGTTCGGGTGAGGGTTACGGTTAGTTTTACTGTGAAGCGGAGGGTTAGAGTAAGTGTTATGATTAGGGTTAGAGTTAGGTTTCGGGTTAGGTGTAGGGTAAGATTTAGGTGCATGTTCAGGTTTCGGGTTAGAGTGTGTTCTATTTAGGGTCAAGGTTAGAGTTAGGGTTAGGTTTAGGAATAGGACTAGGGTTAGGATTAGGAATAGGTTTAGGGTTAGGTTCAGGGGTATCGTAAGGGTTAGGTTTAGGGTTACAGGTGGACTAGCGTTATGGTTAGAGTTAGGATTAAGTTTAGGGTTTGGGTTAGGTTTATGTTTAGGGTTAAGGTTAGGGTTAGGATTTGGATCAAGTTCAGGATAGGGTGAGGGTTATTTTTATGGTTAGGGCCAGAGTTTGGGTTTGTGTTCATGTTATTGTTAAGGTTAGGTTTAGGGTTCGGGTTAGGACTGGAGTTATGTTTAGGGTTCGGGTAAGGTTTAGGTTTAGGGTTAGTGTGAAATTCAGGTTAAGGATTAGGGTTAGGATTATAGTTAGTGTCAGAGGCTAGGTTTAGGGTGTTAGGGTTAGGTTATGGTTAGGGTAGGGTTAAGTTTAGGGTTAATGTCAGGGTTAGGGTTAGATTAGGGTGACTGTTGGTGTTAGGGTTAGGGATAAGCTTCGGGATAGCGTTAGGTGTAGGGCTGCGGATACGGTAGGGGTTAGGGTAAGGGTTAGGGTTAGGGTTATGGCTAAGGTTTGGGTTAGTTTTCAGGTTAGTGTTATGGTTATGTTTAGCGTTAGGGATAAACTTAAGGGTTCAGTTTAGTTTTAGGGTTAGGGTTAGATTTTAGGTTAGGGTTAAGTTTAGTGTTACGGTTAGGGTTAGGGTGACGGTTTGTGTTAGGCGTTGTGGTTGAGGTGAGGGTTAGGTTTAGGATTAGGGTTGGGTAGGGTTAGGATTATGGTTATGGTAAGGTGTTAGGGGTTAGAGGTGTAGTTTAGGGTTAGGGTTTGGGTGGGCGTTCCGGTTAGGCATTGTGGTTCTGGTCATGGTTAAGTTGGGTTTAGCGTTCAAAATAGGATTAGGTTTAGGGTTAGTTTTAGAGCTAGAGTGAGAGTTAGGGTTAAGGTTTGGGTTAGGCTTTGGTGTTTCGGCTTAGGGTTTGGTCAGGGTTATCGTTAGGGCTTATGGGTTCAGCTTAGTGTTAGGGTTAGGGTTATGGATAGCATTAGGGTTAGGGTTGGGGGATAAGGTTAGGGGTTAGGGTGAGGATTACGGTTAGTTTTACAGTGAAGCTGCGGGTTTAGGGTCATTGTTATGATTAGGGTTAGAGTTAGGGTTAGGGTTAGGGTTAGGTGTAGGGTAAGATTTCATTTAGGTTGAGGTTTAGGGTTAGAATTAGTGTTCTATTTAGGGTCCAGTTTAGAGTTAGGGTTAGGGCTAGGATTAGGTCTAGGGTTAGGATTAGGATTAGGTTTAGGTTCAGGGCTATTGTAAGGGTTAGGTTTAGGGCTATAGGTGATCTAGCGTTAAGGTTAGAGATAGGTTTAAGTTTAGTGTTTCGGTTAGGTTTATGTTTAGGGTTAAGTCTAGAGTTAGGTTTTGGCTGAAGTTTAAGATAGGGTGAGGGTTATTTTTAGTGTTTGGGCTAGAGTTTGGATTTGTGTTCAGGTTACTGTTAAGGTTAGGTTTAGGATTCGGGTTAGGCTTAGGGGTTACATTTAGGGTTACGTTTAGCTTTAGATTTAGTGTGAAGTTTAGGTTAAGGGTGAGGGTTAGGATAAGGGTTAGGATTAGGGTTAGGATTAATGTTAGTGTTAGAGATTAGGTTTAGGGTGTTAGCGTTAGGTTTATGGTTAGGGTAGGGTTAAGTTTAGGGTTAACGTTAGGGTTAAGGTTAGATTAGGGTGTATGTTTGTCTTAGGGTTAGGGTTAGGGATAAGGTTAGGGAGAGCGTTAGGTTTAGGGTTGGGGATACGGTTGGGGTTAGGGTGAGGGTTAGGGTTAGGCTTACAGTTAAGGTGAGGTTTTAGGGTAAGTGTTATGGTTAGGGTTAGAGTTAGGGTTAGGCTTACAGTTAGGGTGAATTTTCAGTTAATAGTGAGGGTTAGGGTAAGGGTTAGGGTTAAGGTTAGAGATAGGGTTAAGGTTAGTGTTAGGGTTATGTTTAGGCTGAGGGTTAGGGTAGGGTAAGGTTAGGGTTAAGGCTAGGTTCACGGTAAAGGGTAGGGCTAGGTTAGGGTTAGGTTTAGTTTTAGAGTTAGAGTTAGTGCTGGGGTTTAGGGTTAGGGTTAGGGTCAGGTTTAGAGGGACTGTTAGGTTTAGGCTTAGGATTAGTGTAGAGTTAAGGTTAGGGTTAATTTTAGGGTTAGGGTAAGGGTTAGGTTTAGGTCAGGGTTAGGGTTAGGATTAGGGATAAGTTTAGGGTTAGGGAAAGGGTTAGGGGTTCGCGTGAGGGTTAGTGTTAGGTTACAGTTAAGCTAATGTTTTAGGGTGTTACAGTTAGGGTTACGGTCAGAGTTAGAGTTCGGGTTAGGATTAGGGTTAGGGCTAGAGTGAGGGGATAGTTTAGGGTTAGGTTTAGTTTTGGGTTATGGTTAGGCTTAGGTTTAGGGTGAAGTTTAGGTTAAGGATGAGGGTTAGGGTTAGGCTTAGGTGTTCGGGTTAAGGTTAGGGTCAAGATTAGGGTTACGTTTAGGGTTCGCTTTAGGGTTAGGGTTAAGGTGAAGTTTAAGTTGAGGGTGACTTTTGAGCTGAGGGTTAGGGTTAGGGGTTAGGGTTAAGGTTAAGATTAGGGTTAGTGTTAAGTTTAGGTTTAGGGTTAGGGTGTTAGGGTTAAGTCATGGTTCGGGTTAGGGCTAGGTGAAGGTTAGAGATAGGCTTAGCTTAAGGTTTGGGGTTAGGTTTAGATGTTAGGGTGATGTTTAGTGCTAGGTTTCATTTTAAGCTGAGTGTGTAGGGTGAGTTTTAGGTTTAGGATTAGGGATAGAGTTAGAATTAGGGTCAGGGTTAGGGTTAAGTTTAGGGTTGGGGTTATGTTTATGGTTAGGATTAGAATTCGGGTCAGTGTTGGGGGATTTAGTGTTATTTTTACTTTTAGGGTTAGGGTGAAGTTTATCTTATGCATAATGGTTAAGGTTAGGGTTCAGGTTAGGGTCAGGGTTAGGGTTACATTTAGGTTTAGGGTTTTTTAGGTTTAGGTTTAGTTTTACTTTTAGTTAGGGTTAGGGTTTTAATCAAGTTAGGGTAGGTTTAGGGTTATGGTTCGGGTGAAATTTTGGTTAAGGGTGAGGGTTCGGTTTAGGGCTAGGGTTAAGGTTAGGGTTTGATTTAGGGTTAGTGGTTAGGGTTAGGTTTAAGGTTAATATTAGGCTTAGGCTAAGGATTAGGTTTAGAGTTGGGGTTAGGGGTTAGTGTTTTGGTTAGCTTTAGGGTAGGGTCCTATTTAGGGTTAAGTTTTGGGTTAGGGTAAGAGTCAGAGTTCCATTTACAGCTAAAGTGGGGGTTTTGGGTAAGTGTTACACTTAGGGTTAGTGTTAGGCTTAGGGCTAGGGTTGGGGTTTGAGCTAGGTTTAGGCTTAAGTTTAAGTTTATGGTAGGTTAAAGTTAGGGTTCAGGTTAGGTTAGGGTTAGGGTCAGGTTTAAGGTGAGGGTTAGGGTCAGAGTTATTGCAAGGGTTAGGTTTAGGGTTACAGGTGGGCCAAGGTTAAGGTTAGGGTTAAGTTTAGGGGTAGGGTTAGGGTTAAAATTAGGTTTAGCTTTAGGTTAGGGAGAGGGTGAAGTGTAAGATAGGGTGAAGGTTAGCGTTAGGGTTATGGCTAAGGTTTGGCATAGTTTACAGGTTAGTGTTAAGGTTATGTTTACGGATAGGGTTAAGTTTACGGGTTCTGTTTAGTTTTAGGTTAGGGTTAGATTTTAGGTTAGGGTTAAGTTTAGTGTTACAGTTAGGGTTATGGTTCCGGTTTGTGTTAGGCGTTGTGGTTGGGGTGAGGGTTAGGTTTAGGCTTAGGTTTGGGTAGGGTTAGGATTATGGTTATGGTAAGGTGTTAGGGGTCAGAGGTGTAGTTTAACGTTAGGGTTTGGGTGAAGTTTCCGGTTAGGCATTGTGGTTCTGATCATGGTTAGGTTGGGTTTAGGGTTCAATACATGATTAGGTTTAGGGTTAGTGTTAGAGTTAGGGTGAGAGTTATTGTTAAGGTTTGGGTTAGGCTTTGGTGTTAAGGCTCAGGGTTTGGGTTAGGGTTATCGTTAGGGCTTATGGGTTCAGCTTTGTGTTAGGGTTAGGGATAGCATTAGGGTTAGGGTTGGGGGATAAGGTTAGCGGTTCGGGTGAGGGTTACGGTTAGTTTTACTGTGAAGCGGAGGGTTAGAGTAAGTGTTATGATTAGGGTTAGAGTTAGGTTTCGGGTTAGGTGTAGGGTAAGATTTAGGTGCATGTTCAGGTTTCGGGTTAGAGTGTGTTCTATTTAGGGTCAAGGTTAGAGTTAGGGTTAGGTTTAGGAATAGGACTAGGGTTAGGATTAGGAATAGGTTTAGGGTTAGGTTCAGGGGTATCATAAGGGTTAGGTTTAGGGTTACAGGTGGACTAGCGTTATGGTTAGAGTTAGGATTAAGTTTAGGGTTTGGGTTAGGTTTATGTTTAGGGTTAAGGTTAGGGTTAGGATTTGGATCAAGTTCAGGATAGGGTGAGGGTTATTTTTCTGGTTAGGGCCAGAGTTTGGGTTTGTGTTCATGTTATTGTTAAGGTTAGGTTTAGGGTTCGGGTTAGGACTGGAGTTATGTTTAGGGTTCGGGTAAGGTTTAGGTTTAGGGTTAGTGTGAAATTCAGGTTAAGGATTAGGGTTAGGATTATAGTTAGTGTCAGAGGCTAGGTTTAGGGTGTTAGGGTTAGGTTATGGTTAGGGTAGGGTTAAGTTTAGGGTTAATGTTAGGGTTAGGGTTAGATTAGGGTGACTGTTGGTGTTAGGGTTAGGGATAAGCTTCGGGATAGCGTTAGGTGTAGGGCTGCGGATACGGTAGGGGTTAGGGTAAGGGTTAGGGTTAGGGTTATGGCTAAGGTTTGGGTTAGTTTTCAGGTTAGTGTTATGGTTATGTTTAGCGTTAGGGATAAACTTAAGGGTTCAGTTTAGTTTTAGGGTTAGGGTTAGATTTTAGGTTAGGGTTAAGTTTAGTGTTACGGTTAGGGTTAGGGTGACGGTTTGTGTTAGGCGTTGTGGTTGAGGTGAGGGTTAGGTTTAGGATTAGGGTTGGGTAGGGTTAGGATTATGGTTATGGTAAGGTGTTAGGGGTCAGAGGTGTAGTTTAACGTTAGGGTTTGGGTGAAGTTTCCGGTTAGGCATTGTGGTTCTGATCATGGTTAGGTTGGGTTTAGGGTTCAATACATGATTAGGTTTAGGGTTAGTGTTAGAGTTAGGGTGAGAGTTATTGTTAAGGTTTGGGTTAGGCTTTGGTGTTAAGGCTTAGGGTTTGGGTTAGGGTTATCGTTAGGGCTTATGGGTTCAGCTTTGTGTTAGGGTTAGGGATAGCATTAGGGTTAGGGTTGGGGGATAAGGTTAGCGGTTCGGGTGAGGGTTACGGTTAGTTTTACTGTGAAGCGGAGGGTTAGAGTAAGTGTTATGATTAGGGTTAGAGTTAGGTTTCGGGTTAGGTGTAGGGTAAGATTTAGGTGCATGTTCAGGTTTCGGGTTAGAGTGTGTTCTATTTAGGGTCAAGGTTAGAGTTAGGGTTAGGTTTAGGAATAGGACTAGGGTTAGGATTAGGAATAGGTTTAGGGTTAGGTTCAGGGGTATCGTAAGGGTTAGGTTTAGGGTTACAGGTGGACTAGCGTTATGGTTAGAGTTAGGATTAAGTTTAGGGTTTGGGTTAGGTTTATGTTTAGGGTTAAGGTTAGGGTTAGGATTTGGATCAAGTTCAGGATAGGGTGAGGGTTATTTTTATGGTTAGGGCCAGAGTTTGGGTTTGTGTTCATGTTATTGTTAAGGTTAGGTTTAGGGTTCGGGTTAGGACTGGAGTTATGTTTAGAGTTCGGGTAAGGTTTAGGTTTAGGGTTAGTGTGAAATTCAGGTTAAGGATTAGGGTTAGGATTATAGTTAGTGTCAGAGGCTAGGTTTAGGGTGTTAGGGTTAGGTTATGGTTAGGGTAGGGTTAAGTTTAGGGTTAATGTCAGGGTTAGGGTTAGATTAGGGTGACTGTTGGTGTTAGGGTTAGGGATAAGCTTCGGGATAGCGTTAGGTGTAGGGCTGCGGATACGGTAGGGGTTAGGGTAAGGGTTAGGGTTAGGGTTATGGCTAAGGTTTGGGTTAGTTTTCAGGTTAGTGTTATGGTTATGTTTAGCGTTAGGGATAAACTTAAGGGTTCAGTTTAGTTTTAGGGTTAGGGTTAGATTTTAGGTTAGGGTTAAGTTTAGTGTTACGGTTAGGGTTAGGGTGACGGTTTGTGTTAGGCGTTGTGGTTGAGGTGAGGGTTAGGTTTAGGATTAGGGTTGGGTAGGGTTAGGATTATGGTTATGGTAAGGTGTTAGGGGTTAGAGGTGTAGTTTAGGGTTAGGGTTTGGGTGGGTGTTCCGGTTAGGCATTGTGGTTCTGGTCATGGTTAAGTTGGGTTTAGCGTTCAAAATAGGATTAGGTTTAGGGTTAGTTTTAGAGCTAGAGTGAGAGTTAGGGTTAAGGTTTGGGTTAGGCTTTGGTGTTTCGGCTTAGGGTTTGGTCAGGGTTATCGTTAGGGCTTATGGGTTCAGCTTAGTGTTAGGGTTAGGGTTATGGATAGCATTAGGGTTAGGGTTGGGGGATAAGGTTAGGGGTTAGGGTGAGGATTACGGTTAGTTTTACAGTGAAGCTGCGGGTTTAGGGTCATTGTTATGATTAGGGTTAGAGTTAGGGTTAGGGTTAGGGTTAGGTGTAGGGTAAGATTTCATTTAGGTTGAGGTTTAGGGTTAGAATTAGTGTTCTATTTAGGGTCCAGTTTAGAGTTAGGGTTAGGGCTAGGATTAGGTCTAGGGTTAGGATTAGGATTAGGTTTAGGTTCAGGGCTATTGTAAGGGTTAGGTTTAGGGCTATAGGTGATCTAGCGTTAAGGTTAGAGATAGGTTTAAGTTTAGTGTTTCGGTTAGGTTTATGTTTAGGGTTAAGTCTAGAGTTAGGTTTTGGCTGAAGTTTAAGATAGGGTGAGGGTTATTTTTAGTGTTTGGGCTAGAGTTTGGATTTGTGTTCAGGTTACTGTTAAGGTTAGGTTTAGGATTCGGGTTAGGCTTAGGGGTTACATTTAGGGTTACGTTTAGCTTTAGATTTAGTGTGAAGTTTAGGTTAAGGGTGAGGGTTAGGATAAGGGTTAGGATTAGGGTTAGGATTAATGTTAGTGTTAGAGATTAGGTTTAGGGTGTTAGCGATAGGTTTATGGTTAGGGTAGGGTTAAGTTTAGGGTTAACGTTAGGGTTAAGGTTAGATTAGGGTGTATGTTTGTCTTAGGGTTAGGGTTAGGGATAAGGTTAGGGAGAGCGTTAGGTTTAGGGTTGGGGATACGGTTGGGGTTAGGGTGAGGGTTAGGGTTAGGCTTACAGTTAAGGTGAGGTTTTAGGGTAAGTGTTATGGTTAGGGTTAGAGTTAGGGTTAGGCTTACAGTTAGGGTGAATTTTCAGTTAATAGTGAGGGTTAGGGTAAGGGTTAGGGTTAAGGTTAGAGATAGGGTTAAGGTTAGTGTTAGGGTTATGTTTAGGCTGAGGGTTAGGGTAGGGTAAGGTTAGGGTTAAGGCTAGGTTCACGGTAAAGGGTAGGGCTAGGTTAGGGTTAGGTTTAGTTTTAGAGTTAGAGTTAGTGCTGGGGTTTAGGGTTAGGGTTAGGGTCAGGTTTAGAGGGACTGTTAGGTTTAGGCTTAGGATTAGTGTAGAGTTAAGGTTAGGGTTAATTTTAGGGTTAGGGTAAGGGTTAGGTTTAGGTCAGGGTTAGGGTTAGGATTAGGGATAAGTTTAGGGTTAGGGAAAGGGTTAGGGGTTCGCGTGAGGGTTAGTGTTAGGTTACAGTTAAGCTAATGTTTTAGGGTGTTACAGTTAGGGTTACGGTCAGAGTTAGAGTTCGGGTTAGGATTAGGGTTAGGGCTAGAGTGAGGGGATAGTTTAGGGTTAGGTTTAGTTTTGGGTTATGGTTAGGCTTAGGTTTAGGGTGAAGTTTAGGTTAAGGATGAGGGTTAGGGTTAGGCTTAGGTGTTCGGGTTAAGGTTAGGGTCAAGATTAGGGTTACGTTTAGGGTTCGCTTTAGGGTTAGGGTTAAGGTGAAGTTTAAGTTGAGGGTGACTTTTGAGCTGAGGGTTAGGGTTAGGGGTTAGGGTTAAGGTTAAGATTAGGGTTAGTGTTAAGTTTAGGTTTAGGGTTAGGGTGTTAGGGTTAAGTCATGGTTCGGGTTAGGGCTAGGTGAAGGTTAGAGATAGGCTTAGCTTAAGGTTTGGGGTTAGGTTTAGATGTTAGGGTGATGTTTAGTGCTAGGTTTCATTTTAAGCTGAGTGTGTAGGGTCAGTTTTAGGTTTAGGATTAGGGATAGAGTTAGAATTAGGGTCAGGGTTAGGGTTAAGTTTAGGGTTGGGGTTATGTTTATGGTTAGGATTAGAATTCGGGTCAGTGTTGGGGGATTTAGTGTTATTTTTACTTTTAGGGTTAGGGTGAAGTTTATCTTATGCATAATGGTTAAGGTTAGGGTTCAGGTTAGGGTCAGGGTTAGGGTTACATTTAGGTTTAGGGTTTTTTAGGTTTAGGTTTAGTTTTACTTTTAGTTAGGGTTAGGGTTTTAATCAAGTTAGGGTAGGTTTAGGGTTATGGTTCGGGTGAAATTTTGGTTAAGGGTGAGGGTTCGGTTTAGGGCTAGGGTTAAGGTTAGGGTTTGATTTAGGGTTAGTGGTTAGGGTTAGGTTTAAGGTTAATATTAGGCTTAGGCTAAGGATTAGGTTTAGAGTTGGGGTTAGGGGTTAGTGTTTTGGTTAGCTTTAGGGTAGGGTCCTATTTAGGGTTAAGTTTTGGGTTAGGGTAAGAGTCAGAGTTCCATTTACAGCTAAAGTGGGGGTTTTGGGTAAGTGTTACACTTAGGGTTAGTGTTAGGCTTAGGGCTAGGGTTGGGGTTTGAGCTAGGTTTAGGCTTAAGTTTAAGTTTATGGTAGGTTAAAGTTAGGGTTCAGGTTAGGTTAGGGTTAGGGTCAGGTTTAAGGTGAGGGTTAGGGTCAGAGTTATTGCAAGGGTTAGGTTTAGGGTTACAGGTGGGCCAAGGTTAAGGTTAGGGTTAAGTTTAGGGGTAGGGTTAGGGTTAAAATTAGGTTTAGCTTTAGGTTAGGGAGAGGGTGAAGTGTAAGATAGGGTGAAGGTTAGCGTTAGGGTTATGGCTAAGGTTTGGCATAGTTTACAGGTTAGTGTTAAGGTTATGTTTACGGATAGGGTTAAGTTTACGGGTTCTGTTTAGTTTTAGGTTAGGGTTAGATTTTAGGTTAGGGTTAAGTTTAGTGTTACAGTTAGGGTTATGGTTCCGGTTTGTGTTAGGCGTTGTGGTTGGGGTGAGGGTTAGGTTTAGGCTTAGGTTTGGGTAGGGTTAGGATTATGGTTATGGTAAGGTGTTAGGGGTCAGAGGTGTAGTTTAACGTTAGGGTTTGGGTGAAGTTTCCGGTTAGGCATTGTGGTTCTGATCATGGTTAGGTTGGGTTTAGGGTTCAATACATGATTAGGTTTAGGGTTAGTGTTAGAGTTAGGGTGAGAGTTATTGTTAAGGTTTGGGTTAGGCTTTGGTGTTAAGGCTTAGGGTTTGGGTTAGGGTTATCGTTAGGGCTTATGGGTTCAGCTTTGTGTTAGGGTTAGGGATAGCATTAGGGTTAGGGTTGGGGGATAAGGTTAGCGGTTCGGGTGAGGGTTACGGTTAGTTTTACTGTGAAGCGGAGGGTTAGAGTAAGTGTTATGATTAGGGTTAGAGTTAGGTTTCGGGTTAGGTGTAGGGTAAGATTTAGGTGCATGTTCAGGTTTCGGGTTAGAGTGTGTTCTATTTAGGGTCAAGGTTAGAGTTAGGGTTAGGTTTAGGAATAGGACTAGGGTTAGGATTAGGAATAGGTTTAGGGTTAGGTTCAGGGGTATCGTAAGGGTTAGGTTTAGGGTTACAGGTGGACTAGCGTTATGGTTAGAGTTAGGATTAAGTTTAGGGTTTGGGTTAGGTTTATGTTTAGGGTTAAGGTTAGGGTTAGGATTTGGATCAAGTTCAGGATAGGGTGAGGGTTATTTTTCTGGTTAGGGCCAGAGTTTGGGTTTGTGTTCATGTTATTGTTAAGGTTAGGTTTAGGGTTCGGGTTAGGACTGGAGTTATGTTTAGGGTTCGGGTAAGGTTTAGGTTTAGGGTTAGTGTGAAATTCAGGTTAAGGATTAGGGTTAGGATTATAGTTAGTGTCAGAGGCTAGGTTTAGGGTGTTAGGGTTAGGTTATGGTTAGGGTAGGGTTAAGTTTAGGGTTAATGTCAGGGTTAGGGTTAGATTAGGGTGACTGTTGGTGTTAGGGTTAGGGATAAGCTTCGGGATAGCGTTAGGTGTAGGGCTGCGGATACGGTAGGGGTTAGGGTAAGGGTTAGGGTTAGGGTTATGGCTAAGGTTTGGGTTAGTTTTCAGGTTAGTGTTATGGTTATGTTTAGCGTTAGGGATAAACTTAAGGGTTCAGTTTAGTTTTAGGGTTAGGGTTAGATTTTAGGTTAGGGTTAAGTTTAGTGTTACGGTTAGGGTTAGGGTGACGGTTTGTGTTAGGCGTTGTGGTTGAGGTGAGGGTTAGGTTTAGGATTAGGGTTGGGTAGGGTTAGGATTATGGTTATGGTAAGGTGTTAGGGGTTAGAGGTGTAGTTTAGGGTTAGGGTTTGGGTGGGCGTTCCGGTTAGGCATTGTGGTTCTGGTCATGGTTAAGTTGGGTTTAGCGTTCAAAATAGGATTAGGTTTAGGGTTAGTTTTAGAGCTAGAGTGAGAGTTAGGGTTAAGGTTTGGGTTAGGCTTTGGTGTTTCGGCTTAGGGTTTGGTCAGGGTTATCGTTAGGGCTTATGGGTTCAGCTTAGTGTTAGGGTTAGGGTTATGGATAGCATTAGGGTTAGGGTTGGGGGATAAGGTTAGGGGTTAGGGTGAGGATTACGGTTAGTTTTACAGTGAAGCTGCGGGTTTAGGGTCATTGTTATGATTAGGGTTAGAGTTAGGGTTAGGGTTAGGGTTAGGTGTAGGGTAAGATTTCATTTAGGTTGAGGTTTAGGGTTAGAATTAGTGTTCTATTTAGGGTCCAGTTTAGAGTTAGGGTTAGGGCTAGGATTAGGTCTAGGGTTAGGATTAGGATTAGGTTTAGGTTCAGGGCTATTGTAAGGGTTAGGTTTAGGGCTATAGGTGATCTAGCGTTAAGGTTAGAGATAGGTTTAAGTTTAGTGTTTCGGTTAGGTTTATGTTTAGGGTTAAGTCTAGAGTTAGGTTTTGGCTGAAGTTTAAGATAGGGTGAGGGTTATTTTTAGTGTTTGGGCTAGAGTTTGGATTTGTGTTCAGGTTACTGTTAAGGTTAGGTTTAGGATTCGGGTTAGGCTTAGGGGTTACATTTAGGGTTAGGTTTAGCTTTAGATTTAGTGTGAAGTTTAGGTTAAGGGTGAGGGTTAGGATAAGGGTTAGGATTAGGGTTAGGATTAATGTTAGTGTTAGAGATTAGGTTTAGGGTGTTAGCGATAGGTTTATGGTTAGGGTAGGGTTAAGTTTAGGGTTAACGTTAGGGTTAAGGTTAGATTAGGGTGTATGTTTGTCTTAGGGTTAGGGTTAGGGATAAGGTTAGGGAGAGCGTTAGGTTTAGGGTTGGGGATACGGTTGGGGTTAGGGTGAGGGTTAGGGTTAGGCTTACAGTTAAGGTGAGGTTTTAGGGTAAGTGTTATGGTTAGGGTTAGAGTTAGGGTTAGGCTTACAGTTAGGGTGAATTTTCAGTTAATAGTGAGGGTTAGGGTAAGGGTTAGGGTTAAGGTTAGAGATAGGGTTAAGGTTAGTGTTAGGGTTATGTTTAGGCTGAGGGTTAGGGTAGGGTAAGGTTAGGGTTAAGGCTAGGTTCACGGTAAAGGGTAGGGCTAGGTTAGGGTTAGGTTTAGTTTTAGAGTTAGAGTTAGTGCTGGGGTTTAGGGTTAGGGTTAGGGTCAGGTTTAGAGGGACTGTTAGGTTTAGGCTTAGGATTAGTGTAGAGTTAAGGTTAGGGTTAATTTTAGGGTTAGGGTAAGGGTTAGGTTTAGGTCAGGGTTAGGGTTAGGATTAGGGATAAGTTTAGGGTTAGGGAAAGGGTTAGGGGTTCGCGTGAGGGTTAGTGTTAGGTTACAGTTAAGCTAATGTTTTAGGGTGTTACAGTTAGGGTTACGGTCAGAGTTAGAGTTCGGGTTAGGATTAGGGTTAGGGCTAGAGTGAGGGGATAGTTTAGGGTTAGGTTTAGTTTTGGGTTATGGTTAGGCTTAGGTTTAGGGTGAAGTTTAGGTTAAGGATGAGGGTTAGGGTTAGGCTTAGGTGTTCGGGTTAAGGTTAGGGTCAAGATTAGGGTTACGTTTAGGGTTCGCTTTAGGGTTAGGGTTAAGGTGAAGTTTAAGTTGAGGGTGACTTTTGAGCTGAGGGTTAGGGTTAGGGGTTAGGGTTAAGGTTAAGATTAGGGTTAGTGTTAAGTTTAGGTTTAGGGTTAGGGTGTTAGGGTTAAGTCATGGTTCGGGTTAGGGCTAGGTGAAGGTTAGAGATAGGCTTAGCTTAAGGTTTGGGGTTAGGTTTAGATGTTAGGGTGATGTTTAGTGCTAGGTTTCATTTTAAGCTGAGTGTGTAGGGTCAGTTTTAGGTTTAGGATTAGGGATAGAGTTAGAATTAGGGTCAGGGTTAGGGTTAAGTTTAGGGTTGGGGTTATGTTTATGGTTAGGATTAGAATTCGGGTCAGTGTTGGGGGATTTAGTGTTATTTTTACTTTTAGGGTTAGGGTGAAGTTTATCTTATGCATAATGGTTAAGGTTAGGGTTCAGGTTAGGGTCAGGGTTAGGGTTACATTTAGGTTTAGGGTTTTTTAGGTTTAGGTTTAGTTTTACTTTTAGTTAGGGTTAGGGTTTTAATCAAGTTAGGGTAGGTTTAGGGTTATGGTTCGGGTGAAATTTTGGTTAAGGGTGAGGGTTCGGTTTAGGGCTAGGGTTAAGGTTAGGGTTTGATTTAGGGTTAGTGGTTAGGGTTAGGTTTAAGGTTAATATTAGGCTTAGGCTAAGGATTAGGTTTAGAGTTGGGGTTAGGGGTTAGTGTTTTGGTTAGCTTTAGGGTAGGGTCCTATTTAGGGTTAAGTTTTGGGTTAGGGTAAGAGTCAGAGTTCCATTTACAGCTAAAGTGGGGGTTTTGGGTAAGTGTTACACTTAGGGTTAGTGTTAGGCTTAGGGCTAGGGTTGGGGTTTGAGCTAGGTTTAGGCTTAAGTTTAAGTTTATGGTAGGTTAAAGTTAGGGTTCAGGTTAGGTTAGGGTTAGGGTCAGGTTTCAGGTGAGGGTTAGGGTCAGAGTTATTGCAAGGGTTAGGTTTAGGGTTACAGGTGGGCCAAGGTTAAGGTTAGGGTTAAGTTTAGGGGTAGGGTTAGGGTTAAAATTAGGTTTAGCTTTAGGTTAGGGAGAGGGTGAAGTGTAAGATAGGGTGAAGGTTAGCGTTAGGGTTATGGCTAAGGTTTGGCATAGTTTACAGGTTAGTGTTAAGGTTATGTTTACGGATAGGGTTAAGTTTACGGGTTCTGTTTAGTTTTAGGTTAGGATTAGATTTTAGGTTAGGGTTAAGTTTAGTGTTACAGTTAGGGTTATGGTTCCGGTTTGTGTTAGGCGTTGTGGTTGGGGTGAGGGTTAGGTTTAGGCTTAGGTTTGGGTAGGGTTAGGATTATGGTTATGGTAAGGTGTTAGGGGTCAGAGGTGTAGTTTAACGTTAGGGTTTGGGTGAAGTTTCCGGTTAGGCATTGTGGTTCTGATCATGGTTAGGTTGGGTTTAGGGTTCAATACATGATTAGGTTTAGGGTTAGTGTTAGAGTTAGGGTGAGAGTTATTGTTAAGGTTTGGGTTAGGCTTTGGTGTTAAGGCTTAGGGTTTGGGTTAGGGTTATCGTTAGGGCTTATGGGTTCAGCTTTGTGTTAGGGTTAGGGATAGCATTAGGGTTAGGGTTGGGGGATAAGGTTAGCGGTTCGGGTGAGGGTTACGGTTAGTTTTACTGTGAAGCGGAGGGTTAGAGTAAGTGTTATGATTAGGGTTAGAGTTAGGTTTCGGGTTAGGTGTAGGGTAAGATTTAGGTGCATGTTCAGGTTTCGGGTTAGAGTGTGTTCTATTTAGGGTCAAGGTTAGAGTTAGGGTTAGGTTTAGGAATAGGACTAGGGTTAGGATTAGGAATAGGTTTAGGGTTAGGTTCAGGGGTATCGTAAGGGTTAGGTTTAGGGTTACAGGTGGACTAGCGTTATGGTTAGAGTTAGGATTAAGTTTAGGGTTTGGGTTAGGTTTATGTTTAGGGTTAAGGTTAGGGTTAGGATTTGGATCAAGTTCAGGATAGGGTGAGGGTTATTTTTATGGTTAGGGCCAGAGTTTGGGTTTGTGTTCATGTTATTGTTAAGGTTAGGTTTAGGGTTCGGGTTAGGACTGGAGTTATGTTTAGGGTTCGGGTAAGGTTTAGGTTTAGGGTTAGTGTGAAATTCAGGTTAAGGATTAGGGTTAGGATTATAGTTAGTGTCAGAGGCTAGGTTTAGGGTGTTAGGGTTAGGTTATGGTTAGGGTAGGGTTAAGTTTAGGGTTAATGTCAGGGTTAGGGTTAGATTAGGGTGACTGTTGGTGTTAGGGTTAGGGATAAGCTTCGGGATAGCGTTAGGTGTAGGGCTGCGGATACGGTAGGGGTTAGGGTAAGGGTTAGGGTTAGGGTTATGGCTAAGGTTTGGGTTAGTTTTCAGGTTAGTGTTATGGTTATGTTTAGCGTTAGGGATAAACTTAAGGGTTCAGTTTAGTTTTAGGGTTAGGGTTAGATTTTAGGTTAGGGTTAAGTTTAGTGTTACGGTTAGGGTTAGGGTGACGGTTTGTGTTAGGCGTTGTGGTTGAGGTGAGGGTTAGGTTTAGGATTAGGGTTGGGTAGGGTTAGGATTATGGTTATGGTAAGGTGTTAGGGGTTAGAGGTGTAGTTTAGGGTTAGGGTTTGGGTGGGCGTTCCGGTTAGGCATTGTGGTTCTGGTCATGGTTAAGTTGGGTTTAGCGTTCAAAATAGGATTAGGTTTAGGGTTAGTTTTAGAGCTAGAGTGAGAGTTAGGGTTAAGGTTTGGGTTAGGCTTTGGTGTTTCGGCTTAGGGTTTGGTCAGGGTTATCGTTAGGGCTTATGGGTTCAGCTTAGTGTTAGGGTTAGGGTTATGGATAGCATTAGGGTTAGGGTTGGGGGATAAGGTTAGGGGTTAGGGTGAGGATTACGGTTAGTTTTACAGTGAAGCTGCGGGTTTAGGGTCATTGTTATGATTAGGGTTAGAGTTAGGGTTAGGGTTAGGGTTAGGTGTAGGGTAAGATTTCATTTAGGTTGAGGTTTAGGGTTAGAATTAGTGTTCTATTTAGGGTCCAGTTTAGAGTTAGGGTTAGGGCTAGGATTAGGTCTAGGGTTAGGATTAGGATTAGGTTTAGGTTCAGGGCTATTGTAAGGGTTAGGTTTAGGGCTATAGGTGATCTAGCGTTAAGGTTAGAGATAGGTTTAAGTTTAGTGTTTCGGTTAGGTTTATGTTTAGGGTTAAGTCTAGAGTTAGGTTTTGGCTGAAGTTTAAGATAGGGTGAGGGTTATTTTTAGTGTTTGGGCTAGAGTTTGGATTTGTGTTCAGGTTACTGTTAAGGTTAGGTTTAGGATTCGGGTTAGGCTTAGGGGTTACATTTAGGGTTACGTTTAGCTTTAGATTTAGTGTGAAGTTTAGGTTAAGGGTGAGGGTTAGGATAAGGGTTAGGATTAGGGTTAGGATTAATGTTAGTGTTAGAGATTAGGTTTAGGGTGTTAGCGTTAGGTTTATGGTTAGGGTAGGGTTAAGTTTAGGGTTAACGTTAGGGTTAAGGTTAGATTAGGGTGTATGTTTGTCTTAGGGTTAGGGTTAGGGATAAGGTTAGGGAGAGCGTTAGGTTTAGGGTTGGGGATACGGTTGGGGTTAGGGTGAGGGTTAGGGTTAGGCTTACAGTTAAGGTGAGGTTTTAGGGTAAGTGTTATGGTTAGGGTTAGAGTTAGGGTTAGGCTTACAGTTAGGGTGAATTTTCAGTTAATAGTGAGGGTTAGGGTAAGGGTTAGGGTTAAGGTTAGAGATAGGGTTAAGGTTAGTGTTAGGGTTATGTTTAGGCTGAGGGTTAGGGTAGGGTAAGGTTAGGGTTAAGGCTAGGTTCACGGTAAAGGGTAGGGCTAGGTTAGGGTTAGGTTTAGTTTTAGAGTTAGAGTTAGTGCTGGGGTTTAGGGTTAGGGTTAGGGTCAGGTTTAGAGGGACTGTTAGGTTTAGGCTTAGGATTAGTGTAGAGTTAAGGTTAGGGTTAATTTTAGGGTTAGGGTAAGGGTTAGGTTTAGGTCAGGGTTAGGGTTAGGATTAGGGATAAGTTTAGGGTTAGGGAAAGGGTTAGGGGTTCGCGTGAGGGTTAGTGTTAGGTTACAGTTAAGCTAATGTTTTAGGGTGTTACAGTTAGGGTTACGGTCAGAGTTAGAGTTCGGGTTAGGATTAGGGTTAGGGCTAGAGTGAGGGGATAGTTTAGGGTTAGGTTTAGTTTTGGGTTATGGTTAGGCTTAGGTTTAGGGTGAAGTTTAGGTTAAGGATGAGGGTTAGGGTTAGGCTTAGGTGTTCGGGTTAAGGTTAGGGTCAAGATTAGGGTTACGTTTAGGGTTCGCTTTAGGGTTAGGGTTAAGGTGAAGTTTAAGTTGAGGGTGACTTTTGAGCTGAGGGTTAGGGTTAGGGGTTAGGGTTAAGGTTAAGATTAGGGTTAGTGTTAAGTTTAGGTTTAGGGTTAGGGTGTTAGGGTTAAGTCATGGTTCGGGTTAGGGCTAGGTGAAGGTTAGAGATAGGCTTAGCTTAAGGTTTGGGGTTAGGTTTAGATGTTAGGGTGATGTTTAGTGCTAGGTTTCATTTTAAGCTGAGTGTGTAGGGTGAGTTTTAGGTTTAGGATTAGGGATAGAGTTAGAATTAGGGTCAGGGTTAGGGTTAAGTTTAGGGTTGGGGTTATGTTTATGGTTAGGATTAGAATTCGGGTCAGTGTTGGGGGATTTAGTGTTATTTTTACTTTTAGGGTTAGGGTGAAGTTTATCTTATGCATAATGGTTAAGGTTAGGGTTCAGGTTAGGGTCAGGGTTAGGGTTACATTTAGGTTTAGGGTTTTTTAGGTTTAGGTTTAGTTTTACTTTTAGTTAGGGTTAGGGTTTTAATCAAGTTAGGGTAGGTTTAGGGTTATGGTTCGGGTGAAATTTTGGTTAAGGGTGAGGGTTCGGTTTAGGGCTAGGGTTAAGGTTAGGGTTTGATTTAGGGTTAGTGGTTAGGGTTAGGTTTAAGGTTAATATTAGGCTTAGGCTAAGGATTAGGTTTAGAGTTGGGGTTAGGGGTTAGTGTTTTGGTTAGCTTTAGGGTAGGGTCCTATTTAGGGTTAAGTTTTGGGTTAGGGTAAGAGTCAGAGTTCCATTTACAGCTAAAGTGGGGGTTTTGGGTAAGTGTTACACTTAGGGTTAGTGTTAGGCTTAGGGCTAGGGTTGGGGTTTGAGCTAGGTTTAGGCTTAAGTTTAAGTTTATGGTAGGTTAAAGTTAGGGTTCAGGTTAGGTTAGGGTTAGGGTCAGGTTTAAGGTGAGGGTTAGGGTCAGAGTTATTGCAAGGGTTAGGTTTAGGGTTACAGGTGGGCCAAGGTTAAGGTTAGGGTTAAGTTTAGGGGTAGGGTTAGGGTTAAAATTAGGTTTAGCTTTAGGTTAGGGAGAGGGTGAAGTGTAAGATAGGGTGAAGGTTAGCGTTAGGGTTATGGCTAAGGTTTGGCATAGTTTACAGGTTAGTGTTAAGGTTATGTTTACGGATAGGGTTAAGTTTACGGGTTCTGTTTAGTTTTAGGTTAGGGTTAGATTTTAGGTTAGGGTTAAGTTTAGTGTTACAGTTAGGGTTATGGTTCCGGTTTGTGTTAGGCGTTGTGGTTGGGGTGAGGGTTAGGTTTAGGCTTAGGTTTGGGTAGGGTTAGGATTATGGTTATGGTAAGGTGTTAGGGGTCAGAGGTGTAGTTTAACGTTAGGGTTTGGGTGAAGTTTCCGGTTAGGCATTGTGGTTCTGATCATGGTTAGGTTGGGTTTAGGGTTCAATACATGATTAGGTTTAGGGTTAGTGTTAGAGTTAGGGTGAGAGTTATTGTTAAGGTTTGGGTTAGGCTTTGGTGTTAAGGCTCAGGGTTTGGGTTAGGGTTATCGTTAGGGCTTATGGGTTCAGCTTTGTGTTAGGGTTAGGGATAGCATTAGGGTTAGGGTTGGGGGATAAGGTTAGCGGTTCGGGTGAGGGTTACGGTTAGTTTTACTGTGAAGCGGAGGGTTAGAGTAAGTGTTATGATTAGGGTTAGAGTTAGGTTTCGGGTTAGGTGTAGGGTAAGATTTAGGTGCATGTTCAGGTTTCGGGTTAGAGTGTGTTCTATTTAGGGTCAAGGTTAGAGTTAGGGTTAGGTTTAGGAATAGGACTAGGGTTAGGATTAGGAATAGGTTTAGGGTTAGGTTCAGGGGTATCATAAGGGTTAGGTTTAGGGTTACAGGTGGACTAGCGTTATGGTTAGAGTTAGGATTAAGTTTAGGGTTTGGGTTAGGTTTATGTTTAGGGTTAAGGTTAGGGTTAGGATTTGGATCAAGTTCAGGATAGGGTGAGGGTTATTTTTCTGGTTAGGGCCAGAGTTTGGGTTTGTGTTCATGTTATTGTTAAGGTTAGGTTTAGGGTTCGGGTTAGGACTGGAGTTATGTTTAGGGTTCGGGTAAGGTTTAGGTTTAGGGTTAGTGTGAAATTCAGGTTAAGGATTAGGGTTAGGATTATAGTTAGTGTCAGAGGCTAGGTTTAGGGTGTTAGGGTTAGGTTATGGTTAGGGTAGGGTTAAGTTTAGGGTTAATGTTAGGGTTAGGGTTAGATTAGGGTGACTGTTGGTGTTAGGGTTAGGGATAAGCTTCGGGATAGCGTTAGGTGTAGGGCTGCGGATACGGTAGGGGTTAGGGTAAGGGTTAGGGTTAGGGTTATGGCTAAGGTTTGGGTTAGTTTTCAGGTTAGTGTTATGGTTATGTTTAGCGTTAGGGATAAACTTAAGGGTTCAGTTTAGTTTTAGGGTTAGGGTTAGATTTTAGGTTAGGGTTAAGTTTAGTGTTACGGTTAGGGTTAGGGTGACGGTTTGTGTTAGGCGTTGTGGTTGAGGTGAGGGTTAGGTTTAGGATTAGGGTTGGGTAGGGTTAGGATTATGGTTATGGTAAGGTGTTAGGGGTCAGAGGTGTAGTTTAACGTTAGGGTTTGGGTGAAGTTTCCGGTTAGGCATTGTGGTTCTGATCATGGTTAGGTTGGGTTTAGGGTTCAATACATGATTAGGTTTAGGGTTAGTGTTAGAGTTAGGGTGAGAGTTATTGTTAAGGTTTGGGTTAGGCTTTGGTGTTAAGGCTTAGGGTTTGGGTTAGGGTTATCGTTAGGGCTTATGGGTTCAGCTTTGTGTTAGGGTTAGGGATAGCATTAGGGTTAGGGTTGGGGGATAAGGTTAGCGGTTCGGGTGAGGGTTACGGTTAGTTTTACTGTGAAGCGGAGGGTTAGAGTAAGTGTTATGATTAGGGTTAGAGTTAGGTTTCGGGTTAGGTGTAGGGTAAGATTTAGGTGCATGTTCAGGTTTCGGGTTAGAGTGTGTTCTATTTAGGGTCAAGGTTAGAGTTAGGGTTAGGTTTAGGAATAGGACTAGGGTTAGGATTAGGAATAGGTTTAGGGTTAGGTTCAGGGGTATCGTAAGGGTTAGGTTTAGGGTTACAGGTGGACTAGCGTTATGGTTAGAGTTAGGATTAAGTTTAGGGTTTGGGTTAGGTTTATGTTTAGGGTTAAGGTTAGGGTTAGGATTTGGATCAAGTTCAGGATAGGGTGAGGGTTATTTTTATGGTTAGGGCCAGAGTTTGGGTTTGTGTTCATGTTATTGTTAAGGTTAGGTTTAGGGTTCGGGTTAGGACTGGAGTTATGTTTAGAGTTCGGGTAAGGTTTAGGTTTAGGGTTAGTGTGAAATTCAGGTTAAGGATTAGGGTTAGGATTATAGTTAGTGTCAGAGGCTAGGTTTAGGGTGTTAGGGTTAGGTTATGGTTAGGGTAGGGTTAAGTTTAGGGTTAATGTCAGGGTTAGGGTTAGATTAGGGTGACTGTTGGTGTTAGGGTTAGGGATAAGCTTCGGGATAGCGTTAGGTGTAGGGCTGCGGATACGGTAGGGGTTAGGGTAAGGGTTAGGGTTAGGGTTATGGCTAAGGTTTGGGTTAGTTTTCAGGTTAGTGTTATGGTTATGTTTAGCGTTAGGGATAAACTTAAGGGTTCAGTTTAGTTTTAGGGTTAGGGTTAGATTTTAGGTTAGGGTTAAGTTTAGTGTTACGGTTAGGGTTAGGGTGACGGTTTGTGTTAGGCGTTGTGGTTGAGGTGAGGGTTAGGTTTAGGATTAGGGTTGGGTAGGGTTAGGATTATGGTTATGGTAAGGTGTTAGGGGTTAGAGGTGTAGTTTAGGGTTAGGGTTTGGGTGGGTGTTCCGGTTAGGCATTGTGGTTCTGGTCATGGTTAAGTTGGGTTTAGCGTTCAAAATAGGATTAGGTTTAGGGTTAGTTTTAGAGCTAGAGTGAGAGTTAGGGTTAAGGTTTGGGTTAGGCTTTGGTGTTTCGGCTTAGGGTTTGGTCAGGGTTATCGTTAGGGCTTATGGGTTCAGCTTAGTGTTAGGGTTAGGGTTATGGATAGCATTAGGGTTAGGGTTGGGGGATAAGGTTAGGGGTTAGGGTGAGGATTACGGTTAGTTTTACAGTGAAGCTGCGGGTTTAGGGTCATTGTTATGATTAGGGTTAGAGTTAGGGTTAGGGTTAGGGTTAGGTGTAGGGTAAGATTTCATTTAGGTTGAGGTTTAGGGTTAGAATTAGTGTTCTATTTAGGGTCCAGTTTAGAGTTAGGGTTAGGGCTAGGATTAGGTCTAGGGTTAGGATTAGGATTAGGTTTAGGTTCAGGGCTATTGTAAGGGTTAGGTTTAGGGCTATAGGTGATCTAGCGTTAAGGTTAGAGATAGGTTTAAGTTTAGTGTTTCGGTTAGGTTTATGTTTAGGGTTAAGTCTAGAGTTAGGTTTTGGCTGAAGTTTAAGATAGGGTGAGGGTTATTTTTAGTGTTTGGGCTAGAGTTTGGATTTGTGTTCAGGTTACTGTTAAGGTTAGGTTTAGGATTCGGGTTAGGCTTAGGGGTTACATTTAGGGTTACGTTTAGCTTTAGATTTAGTGTGAAGTTTAGGTTAAGGGTGAGGGTTAGGATAAGGGTTAGGATTAGGGTTAGGATTAATGTTAGTGTTAGAGATTAGGTTTAGGGTGTTAGCGTTAGGTTTATGGTTAGGGTAGGGTTAAGTTTAGGGTTAACGTTAGGGTTAAGGTTAGATTAGGGTGTATGTTTGTCTTAGGGTTAGGGTTAGGGATAAGGTTAGGGAGAGCATTAGGTTTAGGGTTGGGGATACGGTTGGGGTTAGGGTGAGGGTTAGGGTTAGGCTTACAGTTAAGGTGAGGTTTTAGGGTAAGTGTTACGGTTAGGGTTAGAGTTAGGGTTAGGCTTACAGTTAGGGTGAATTTTCAGTTAATAGTGAGGGTTAGGGTAAGGGTTAGGGTTAAGGTTAGAGATAGGGTTAAGGTTAGTGTTAGGGTTATGTTTAGGCTGAGGGTTAGGGTAGGGTAAGGTTAGGGTTAAGGCTAGGTTCACGGTAAAGGGTAGGGCTAGGTTAGGGTTAGGTTTAGTTTTAGAGTTAGAGTTAGTGCTGGGGTTTAGGGTTAGGGTTAGGGTCAGGTTTAGAGAGACTGTTAGGTTTAGGCTTAGGATTAGTGTAGAGTTAAGGTTAGGGTTAATTTTAGGGTTAGGGTAAGGGTTAGGTTTAGGTCAGGGTTAGGGTTAGGATTAGGGATAAGTTTAGGGTTAGGGAAAGGGTTAGGGGTTCGCGTGAGGGTTAGTGTTAGGTTACAGTTAAGCTAATGTTTTAGGGTGTTACAGTTAGGGTTACGGTCAGAGTTAGAGTTCGGGTTAGGATTAGGGTTAGGGCTAGAGTGAGGGGATAGTTTAGGGTTAGGTTTAGTTTTGGGTTATGGTTAGGCTTAGGTTTAGGGTGAAGTTTAGGTTAAGGATGAGGGTTAGGGTTAGGCTTAGGTGTTCGGGTTAAGGTTAGGGTCAAGATTAGGGTTACGTTTAGGGTTCGCTTTAGGGTTAGGGTTAAGGTGAAGTTTAAGTTGAGGGTGACTTTTGAGCTGAGGGTTAGGGTTAGGGGTTAGGGTTAAGGTTAAGATTAGGGTTAGTGTTAAGTTTAGGTTTAGGGTTAGGGTGTTAGGGTTAAGTCATGGTTCGGGTTAGGGCTAGGTGAAGGTTAGAGATAGGCTTAGCTTAAGGTTTGGGGTTAGGTTTAGATGTTAGGGTGATGTTTAGTGCTAGGTTTCATTTTAAGCTGAGTGTGTAGGGTCAGTTTTAGGTTTAGGATTAGGGATAGAGTTAGAATTAGGGTCAGGGTTAGGGTTAAGTTTAGGGTTGGGGTTATGTTTATGGTTAGGATTAGAATTCGGGTCAGTGTTGGGGGATTTAGTGTTATTTTTACTTTTAGGGTTAGGGTGAAGTTTATCTTATGCATAATGGTTAAGGTTAGGGTTCAGGTTAGGGTCAGGGTTAGGGTTACATTTAGGTTTAGGGTTTTTTAGGTTTAGGTTTAGTTTTACTTTTAGTTAGGGTTAGGGTTTTAATCAAGTTAGGGTAGGTTTAGGGTTATGGTTCGGGTGAAATTTTGGTTAAGGGTGAGGGTTCGGTTTAGGGCTAGGGTTAAGGTTAGGGTTTGATTTAGGGTTAGTGGTTAGGGTTAGGTTTAAGGTTAATATTAGGCTTAGGCTAAGGATTAGGTTTAGAGTTGGGGTTAGGGGTTAGTGTTTTGGTTAGCTTTAGGGTAGGGTCCTATTTAGGGTTAAGTTTTGGGTTAGGGTAAGAGTCAGAGTTCCATTTACAGCTAAAGTGGGGGTTTTGGGTAAGTGTTACACTTAGGGTTAGTGTTAGGCTTAGGGCTAGGGTTGGGGTTTGAGCTAGGTTTAGGCTTAAGTTTAAGTTTATGGTAGGTTAAAGTTAGGGTTCAGGTTAGGTTAGGGTTAGGGTCAGGTTTAAGGTGAGGGTTAGGGTCAGAGTTATTGCAAGGGTTAGGTTTAGGGTTACAGGTGGGCCAAGGTTAAGGTTAGGGTTAAGTTTAGGGGTAGGGTTAGGGTTAAAATTAGGTTTAGCTTTAGGTTAGGGATAGGGTGAAGTGTAAGATAGGGTGAAGGTTAGCGTTAGGGTTATGGCTAAGGTTTGGCATAGTTTACAGGTTAGTGTTAAGGTTATGTTTACGGATAGGGTTAAGTTTACGGGTTCTGTTTAGTTTTAGGTTAGGGTTAGATTTTAGGTTAGGGTTAAGTTTAGTGTTACAGTTAGGGTTATGGTTCCGGTTTGTGTTAGGCGTTGTGGTTGGGGTGAGGGTTAGGTTTAGGCTTAGGTTTGGGTAGGGTTAGGATTATGGTTATGGTAAGGTGTTAGGGGTCAGAGGTGTAGTTTAACGTTAGGGTTTGGGTGAAGTTTCCGGTTAGGCATTGTGGTTCTGATCATGGTTAGGTTGGGTTTAGGGTTCAATACATGATTAGGTTTAGGGTTAGTGTTAGAGTTAGGGTGAGAGTTATTGTTAAGGTTTGGGTTAGGCTTTGGTGTTAAGGCTTAGGGTTTGGGTTAGGGTTATCGTTAGGGCTTATGGGTTCAGCTTTGTGTTAGGGTTAGGGATAGCATTAGGGTTAGGGTTGGGGGATAAGGTTAGCGGTTCGGGTGAGGGTTACGGTTAGTTTTACTGTGAAGCGGAGGGTTAGAGTAAGTGTTATGATTAGGGTTAGAGTTAGGTTTCGGGTTAGGTGTAGGGTAAGATTTAGGTGCATGTTCAGGTTTCGGGTTAGAGTGTGTTCTATTTAGGGTCAAGGTTAGAGTTAGGGTTAGGTTTAGGAATAGGACTAGGGTTAGGATTAGGAATAGGTTTAGGGTTAGGTTCAGGGGTATCGTAAGGGTTAGGTTTAGGGTTACAGGTGGACTAGCGTTATGGTTAGAGTTAGGATTAAGTTTAGGGTTTGGGTTAGGTTTATGTTTAGGGTTAAGGTTAGGGTTAGGATTTGGATCAAGTTCAGGATAGGGTGAGGGTTATTTTTCTGGTTAGGGCCAGAGTTTGGGTTTGTGTTCATGTTATTGTTAAGGTTAGGTTTAGGGTTCGGGTTAGGACTGGAGTTATGTTTAGGGTTCGGGTAAGGTTTAGGTTTAGGGTTAGTGTGAAATTCAGGTTAAGGATTAGGGTTAGGATTATAGTTAGTGTCAGAGGCTAGGTTTAGGGTGTTAGGGTTAGGTTATGGTTAGGGTAGGGTTAAGTTTAGGGTTAATGTCAGGGTTAGGGTTAGATTAGGGTGACTGTTGGTGTTAGGGTTAGGGATAAGCTTCGGGATAGCGTTAGGTGTAGGGCTGCGGATACGGTAGGGGTTAGGGTAAGGGTTAGGGTTAGAGTTATGGCTAAGGTTTGGGTTAGTTTTCAGGTTAGTGTTATGGTTATGTTTAGCGTTAGGGATAAACTTAAGGGTTCAGTTTAGTTTTAGGGTTAGGGTGAGATTTTAGGTTAGGGTTAAGTTTAGTGTTACGGTTAGGGTTAGAGTGACGGTTTGTGTTAGGCGTTGTGGTTGAGGTGAGGGTTAGGTTTAGGATTAGGGTTGGGTAGGGTTAGGATTATGGTTATGGTAAGGTGTTCGGGGTTAGAGGTGTAGTTTAGGGTTAGGGTTTGGGTGGGCGTTCCGGTTAGGCATTGTGGTTCTGGTCATGGTTAAGTTGGGTTTAGCGTTCAAAATAGGATTAGGTTTAGGGTTAGTTTTAGAGCTAGAGTGAGAGTTAGGGTTAAGGTTTGGGTTAGGCTTTGGTGTTTCGGCTTAGGGTTTGGTCAGGGTTATCGTTAGGGCTTATGGGTTCAGCTTAGTGTTAGGGTTAGGGTTATGGATAGCATTAGGGTTAGGGTTGGGGGATAAGGTTAGGGGTTAGGGTGAGGATTACGGTTAGTTTTACAGTGAAGCTGCGGGTTTAGGGTCATTGTTATGATTAGGGTTAGAGTTAGGGTTAGGGTTAGGGTTAGGTGTAGGGTAAGATTTCATTTAGGTTGAGGTTTAGGGTTAGAATTAGTGTTCTATTTAGGGTCCAGTTTAGAGTTAGGGTTAGGGCTAGGATTAGGTCTAGGGTTAGGATTAGGATTAGGTTTAGGTTCAGGGCTATTGTAAGGGTTAGGTTTAGGGCTATAGGTGATCTAGCGTTAAGGTTAGAGATAGGTTTAAGTTTAGTGTTTCGGTTAGGTTTATGTTTAGGGTTAAGTCTAGAGTTAGGTTTTGGCTGAAGTTTAAGATAGGGTGAGGGTTATTTTTAGTGTTTGGGCTAGAGTTTGGATTTGTGTTCAGGTTACTGTTAAGGTTAGGTTTAGGATTCGGGTTAGGGTTAGGGGTTACATTTTGGTTAGGTTTAGCTTTAGATTTAGTGTGAAGTTTAGGTTAAGGGTGAGGGTTAGGATAAGGGTTAGGATTAGGGTTAGGATTAATGTTAGTGTTAGAGATTAGGTTTAGGGTGTTAGCGTTAGGTTTATGGTTAGGGTAGGGTTAAGTTTAGGGTTAACGTTAGGGTTAAGGTTAGATTAGGGTGTATGTTTGTCTTAGGGTTAGGGTTAGGGATAAGGTTAGGGAGAGCATTAGGTTTAGGGTTGGGGATACGGTTGGGGTTAGGGTGAGGGTTAGGGTGAGGCTTACAGTTAAGGTGAGGTTTTAGGGTAAGTGTTATGGTTAGGGTTAGAGTTAGGGTTAGGCTTACAGTTAGGGTGAAGTTTCATTTAATAGTGAGGGTTAGGGTAAGGGTTAGGGTTAAGGTTAGAGATAGGGTTAAGGTTAGTGTTAGGGTTATGTTTAGGCTGAGGGTTAGGGTAGGGTAAGGTTAGGGTTAAGGCTAGGTTGACGGTAAAGGGTAGGGGCTAGGTTAGGGTTAGGTTTAGTTTTAGAGTTAGAGTTAGTGCTGGGGTTTAGGGTTAGGGTTAGGGTCAGGTTTAGAGGGACTGTTAGGTTTAGGCTTAGGATTAGTGTAGAGTTAAGGTTAGGGTTAATTTTAGGGTTAGGGTAAGGGTTAGGTTTAGGTCAGGGTTAGGGTTAGGATTAGGGATAAGTTTAGGGTTAGGGAAAGGGTTAGGGGTTCGCGTGAGGGTTAGTGTTAGGTTACAGTTAAGCTAATGTTTTAGGGTGTTACAGTTAGGGTTACGGTCAGAGTTAGAGTTCGGGTTAGGATTAGGGTTAGGGCTAGAGTGAGGGGATAGTTTAGGGTTAGGTTTAGTTTTGGGTTATGGTTAGGCTTAGGTTTAGGGTGAAGTTTAGGTTAAGGATGAGGGTTAGGGTTAGGCTTAGGTGTTCGGGTTAAGGTTAGGGTCAAGATTAGGGTTACGTTTAGGGTTCGCTTTAGGGTTAGGGTTAAGGTGAAGTTTAAGTTGAGGGTGACTTTTGAGCTGAGGGTTAGGGTTAGGGGTTAGGGTTAAGGTTAAGATTAGGGTTAGTGTTAAGTTTAGGTTTAGGGTTAGGGTGTTAGGGTTAAGTCATGGTTCGGGTTAGGGCTAGGTGAAGGTTAGAGATAGGCTTAGCTTAAGGTTTGGGGTTAGGTTTAGATGTTAGGGTGATGTTTAGTGCTAGGTTTCATTTTAAGCTGAGTGTGTAGGGTCAGTTTTAGGTTTAGGATTAGGGATAGAGTTAGAATTAGGGTCAGGGTTAGGTTAAGTTTAGGGTTGGGGTTATGTTTATGGTTAGGATTAGAATTCGGGGTCAGTGTTGGGGGATTTAGTGTTATTTTTACTTTTAGGGTTAGGGTGAAGTTTATCTTATGCATAATGGTTAAGGTTAGGGTTCAGGTTAGGGTCAGGGTTAGGGTTACATTTAGGTTTAGGGTTTTTTAGGTTTAGGTTTAGTTTTACTTTTAGTTAGGGTTAGGGTTTTAATCAAGTTAGGGTAGGTTTAGGGTTATGGTTCGGGTGAAATTTTGGTTAAGGGTGAGGGTTCGGTTTAGGGCTAGGGTTAAGGTTAGGGTTTGATTTAGGGTTAGTGGTTAGGGTTAGGTTTAAGGTTAATATTAGGCTTAGGCTAAGGATTAGGTTTAGAGTTGGGGTTAGGGGTTAGTGTTTTGGTTAGCTTTAGGGTAGGGTCCTATTTAGGGTTAAGTTTTGAGTTAGGGTAAGAGTCAGAGTTCCATTACAGCTAAAGTGGGGGTTTTGGGTAAGTGTTACACTTAGGGTTAGTGTTAGGCTTAGGGCTAGGGTTGGGGTTTGAGCTAGGTTTAGGCTTAAGTTTAAGTTTATGGTAGGTTAAAGTTAGGGTTCAGGTTAGGTTAGGGTTAGGGTCAGGTTTAAGGTGAGGGTTAGGGTCAGAGTTATTGCAAGGGTTAGGTTTAGGGTTACAGGTGGGCCAAGGTTAAGGTTAGGGTTAAGTTTAGGGGTAGGGTTAGGGTTAAAATTAGGTTTAGCTTTAGGTTAGGGATAGGGTGAAGTGTAAGATAGGGTGAAGGTTAGCGTTAGGGTTATGGCTAAGGTTTGGCATAGTTTACAGGTTAGTGTTAAGGTTATGTTTACGGATAGGGTTAAGTTTACGGGTTCTGTTTAGTTTTAGGTTAGGGTTAGATTTTAGGTTAGGGTTAAGTTTAGTGTTACAGTTAGGGTTATGGTTCCGGTTTGTGTTAGGCGTTGTGGTTGGGGTGAGGGTTAGGTTTAGGCTTAGGTTTGGGTAGGGTTAGGATTAAATACTATCTCTCTATGTTAGGGGTCAGAGGTGTAGTTTAACGTTAGGGTTTGGGTGAAGTTTCCGGTTAGGCATTGTGGTTCTGATCATGGTTAGGTTGGGTTTAGGGTTCAATACATGATTAGGTTTAGGGTTAGTGTTAGAGTTAGGGTGAGAGTTATTGTTAAGGTTTGGGTTAGGCTTTGGTGTTAAGGCTTAGGGTTTGGGTTAGGGTTATCGTTAGGGCTTATGGGTTCAGCTTTGTGTTAGGGTTAGGGATAGCATTAAGGTTAGGGTTGGGGGATAAGGTTAGCGGTTCGGGTGAGGGTTACGGTTAGTTTTACTGTGAAGCGGAGGGTTAGAGTAAGTGTTATGATTAGGGTTAGAGTTAGGTTTCGGGTTAGGTGTAGGGTAAGATTTAGGTGCATGTTCAGGTTTCGGGTTAGAGTGTATTCTATTTAGGGTCAAGGTTAGAGTTAGGGTTAGGTTTAGGAATAGGACTAGGGTTAGGATTAGGAATAGGTTTAGGGTTAGGTTCAGGGGTATCGTAAGGGTTAGGTTTAGGGTTACAGGTGGACTAGCGTTATGGTTAGAGTTAGGATTAAGTTTAGGGTTTGGGTTAGGTTTATGTTTAGGGTTAAGGTTAGGGTTAGGATTTGGATCAAGTTCAGGATAGGGTGAGGGTTATTTTTCTGGTTAGGGCCAGAGTTTGGGTTTGTGTTCATGTTATTGTTAAGGTTAGGTTTAGGGTTCGGGTTAGGACTGGAGTTATGTTTAGGGTTCGGGTAAGGTTTAGGTTTAGGGTTAGTGTGAAATTCAGGTTAAGGATTAGGGTTAGGATTATAGTTAGTGTCAGAGGCTAGGTTTAGGGTGTTAGGGTTAGGTTATGGTTAGGGTAGGGTTAAGTTTAGGGTTAATGTTAGGGTTAGGGTTAGATTAGGGTTACTGTTGGTGTTAGGGTTAGGGATAAGTTTCGGGATAGCTTTAGGTGTAGGGCTGCGGATACGGTAGGGGTTAGGGTAAGGGTTAGGGTTAGGGTTATGGCTAAGGTTTGGGTTAGTTTTCAGGTTAGTGTTATGGTTATGTTTAGCGTTAGGGATAAACTTAAGGGTTCAGTTTAGTTTTAGGGTTAGGGTTAGATTTTAGGTTAGGGTTAAGTTTAGTGTTACGGTTAGGGTTAGGGTGACGGTTTGTGTTAGGCGTTGTGGTTGAGGTGAGGGTTAGGTTTAGGATTAGGGTTGGGTAGGGTTAGGATTATGGTTATGGTAAGGTGTTCGGGGTTAGAGGTGTAGTTTAGGGTTAGGGTTTGGGTGGGCGTTCCGGTTAGGCATTGTGGTTCTGGTCATGGTTAAGTTGGGTTTAGCGTTCAAAATAGGATTAGGTTTAGGGTTAGTTTTAGAGCTAGGGTGAGAGTTAGGGTTAAGGTTTGGGTTAGGCTTTGGTGTTTCGGCTTAGGGTTTGGTCAGGGTTATCGTTAGGGCTTATGGGTTCAGCTTAGTGTTAGGGTTAGGGTTATGGATAGCATTAGGGTTAGGGTTGGGGGATAAGGTTAGGGGTTAGGGTGAGGATTACGGTTAGTTTTACAGTGAAGCTGCGGGTTTAGGGTCATTGTTATGATTAGGGTTAGAGTTAGGGTTAGGGTTAGGGTTAGGTGTAGGGTAAGATTTCATTTAGGTTGAGGTTTAGGGTTAGAATTAGTGTTCTATTTAGGGTCCAGTTTAGAGTTAGGGTTAGGGCTAGGATTAGGTCTAGGGTTAGGATTAGGATTAGGTTTAGGTTCAGGGCTATTGTAAGGGTTAGGTTTAGGGCTATAGGTGATCTAGCGTTAAGGTTAGAGATAGGTTTAAGTTTAGTGTTTCGGTTAGGTTTATGTTTAGGGTTAAGTCTAGAGTTAGGTTTTGGCTGAAGTTTAAGATAGGGTGAGGGTTATTTTTAGTGTTTGGGCTAGAGTTTGGATTTGTGTTCAGGTTACTGTTAAGGTTAGGTTTAGGATTCGGGTTAGGCTTAGGGGTTACATTTAGGGTTACGTTTAGCTTTAGATTTAGTGTGAAGTTTAGGTTAAGGGTGAGGGTTAGGATAAGGGTTAGGATTAGGGTTAGGATTAATGTTAGTGTTAGAGATTAGGTTTAGGGTGTTAGCGTTAGGTTTATGGTTAGGGTAGGGTTAAGTTTAGGGTTAACGTTAGGGTTAAGGTTAGATTAGGGTGTATGTTTGTCTTAGGGTTAGGGTTAGGGATAAGGTTAGGGAGAGCGTTAGGTTTAGGGTTGGGGATACGGTTGGGGTTAGGGTGAGGGTTAGGGTTAGGCTTACAGTTAAGGTGAGGTTTTAGGGTAAGTGTTATGGTTAGGGTTAGAGTTAGGGTTAGGCTTACAGTTAGGGTGAATTTTCAGTTAATAGTGAGGGTTAGGGTAAGGGTTAGGGTTAAGGTTAGAGATAGGGTTAAGGTTAGTGTTAGGGTTATGTTTAGGCTGAGGGTTAGGGTAGGGTAAGGTTAGGGTTAAGGCTAGGTTCACGGTAAAGGGTAGGGCTAGGTTAGGGTTAGGTTTAGTTTTAGAGTTAGAGTTAGTGCTGGGGTTTAGGGTTAGGGTTAGGGTCAGGTTTAGAGGGACTGTTAGGTTTAGGCTTAGGATTAGTGTAGAGTTAAGGTTAGGGTTAATTTTAGGGTTAGGGTAAGGGTTAGGTTTAGGTCAGGGTTAGGGTTAGGATTAGGGATAAGTTTAGGGTTAGGGAAAGGGTTAGGGGTTCGCGTGAGGGTTAGTGTTAGGTTACAGTTAAGCTAATGTTTTAGGGTGTTACAGTTAGGGTTACGGTCAGAGTTAGAGTTCGGGTTAGGATTAGGGTTAGGGCTAGAGTGAGGGGATAGTTTAGGGTTAGGTTTAGTTTTGGGTTATGGTTAGGCTTAGGTTTAGGGTGAAGTTTAGGTTAAGGATGAGGGTTAGGGTTAGGCTTAGGTGTTCGGGTTAAGGTTAGGGTCAAGATTAGGGTTACGTTTAGGGTTCGCTTTAGGGTTAGGGTTAAGGTGAAGTTTAAGTTGAGGGTGACTTTTGAGCTGAGGGTTAGGGTTAGGGGTTAGGGTTAAGGTTAAGATTAGGGTTAGTGTTAAGTTTAGGTTTAGGGTTAGGGTGTTAGGGTTAAGTCATGGTTCGGGTTAGGGCTAGGTGAAGGTTAGAGATAGGGTTAGCTTAAGGTTTGGGGTTAGGTTTAGATGTTAGGGTGATGTTTAGTGCTAGGTTTCATTTTAAGCTGAGTGTGTAGGGTCAGTTTTAGGTTTAGGATTAGGGATAGAGTTAGAATTAGGGTCAGGGTTAGGGTTAAGTTTAGGGTTGGGGTTATGTTTATGGTTAGGATTAGAATTCGGGTCAGTGTTGGGGGATTTAGTGTTATTTTTACTTTTAGGGTTAGGGTGAAGTTTATCTTATGCATAATGGTTAAGGTTAGGGTTCAGGTTAGGGTCAGGGTTAGGGTTACATTTAGGTTTAGGGTTTTTTAGGTTTAGGTTTAGTTTTACTTTTAGTTAGGGTTAGGGTTTTAATCAAGTTAGGGTAGGTTTAGGGTTATGGTTCGGGTGAAATTTTGGTTAAGGGTGAGGGTTCGGTTTAGGGCTAGGGTTAAGGTTAGGGTTTGATTTAGGGTTAGTGGTTAGGGTTAGGTTTAAGGTTAATATTAGGCTTAGGCTAAGGATTAGGTTTAGAGTTGGGGTTAGGGGTTAGTGTTTTGGTTAGCTTTAGGGTAGGGTCCTATTTAGGGTTAAGTTTTGGGTTAGGGTAAGAGTCAGAGTTCCATTTACAGCTAAAGTGGGGGTTTTGGGTAAGTGTTACACTTAGGGTTAGTGTTAGGCTTAGGGCTAGGGTTGGGGTTTGAGCTAGGTTTAGGCTTAAGTTTAAGTTTATGGTAGGTTAAAGTTAGGGTTCAGGTTAGGTTAGGGTTAGGGTCAGGTTTAAGGTGAGGGTTAGGGTCAGAGTTATTGCAAGGGTTAGGTTTAGGGTTACAGGTGGGCCAAGGTTAAGGTTAGGGTTAAGTTTAGGGGTAGGGTTAGGGTTAAAATTAGCTTTAGCTTTAGGTTAGGGATAGGGTGAAGTGTAAGATAGGGTGAAGGTTAGCGTTAGGGTTATGGCTAAGGTTTGGCATAGTTTACAGGTTAGTGTTAAGGTTATGTTTACGGATAGGGTTAAGTTTACGGGTTCTGTTTAGTTTTAGGTTAGGGTTAGATTTTAGGTTAGGGTTAAGTTTAGTGTTACAGTTAGGGTTATGGTTCCGGTTTGTGTTAGGCGTTGTGGTTGGGGTGAGGGTTAGGTTTAGGCTTAGGTTTGGGTAGGGTTAGGATTATGGTTATGGTAAGGTGTTAGGGGTCAGAGGTGTAGTTTAACGTTAGGGTTTGGGTGAAGTTTCCGGTTAGGCATTGTGGTTCTGATCATGGTTAGGTTGGGTTTAGGGTTCAATACATGATTAGGTTTAGGGTTAGTGTTAGAGTTAGGGTGAGAGTTATTGTTAAGGTTTGGGTTAGGCTTTGGTGTTAAGGCTTAGGGTTTGGGTTAGGGTTATCGTTAGGGCTTATGGGTTCAGCTTTGTGTTAGGGTTAGGGATAGCATTAGGGTTAGGGTTGGGGGATAAGGTTAGCGGTTCGGGTGAGGGTTACGGTTAGTTTTACTGTGAAGCGGAGGGTTAGAGTAAGTGTTATGATTAGGGTTAGAGTTAGGTTTCGGGTTAGGTGTAGGGTAAGATTTAGGTGCATGTTCAGGTTTCGGGTTAGAGTGTGTTCTATTTAGGGTCAAGGTTAGAGTTAGGGTTAGGTTTAGGAATAGGACTAGGGTTAGGATTAGGAATAGGTTTAGGGTTAGGTTCAGGGGTATCGTAAGGGTTAGGTTTAGGGTTACAGGTGGACTAGCGTTATGGTTAGAGTTAGGATTAAGTTTAGGGTTTGGGTTAGGTTTATGTTTAGGGTTAAGGTTAGGGTTAGGATTTGGATCAAGTTCAGGATAGGGTGAGGGTTATTTTTATGGTTAGGGCCAGAGTTTGGGTTTGTGTTCATGTTATTGTTAAGGTTAGGTTTAGGGTTCGGGTTAGGACTGGAGTTATGTTTAGGGTTCGGGTAAGGTTTAGGTTTAGGGTTAGTGTGAAATTCAGGTTAAGGATTAGGGTTAGGATTATAGTTAGTGTCAGAGGCTAGGTTTAGGGTGTTAGGGTTAGGTTATGGTTAGGGTAGGGTTAAGTTTAGGGTTAATGTTAGGGTTAGGGTTAGATTAGGGTGACTGTTGGTGTTAGGGTTAGGGATAAGCTTCGGGATAGCGATAGGTGTAGGGCTGCGGATACGGTAGGGGTTAGGGTAAGGGTTAGGGTTAGGGTTATGGCTAAGGTTTGGGTTAGTTTTCAGGTTAGTGTTATGGTTATGTTTAGCGTTAGGGATAAACTTAAGGGTTCAGTTTAGTTTTAGGGTTAGGGTTAGATTTTAGGTTAGGGTTAAGTTTAGTGTTACAGTTAGGGTTATGGTTCCGGTTTGTGTTAGGCGTTGTGGTTGGGGTGAGGGTTAGGTTTAGGCTTAGGTTTGGGTAGGGTTAGGATTATGGTTATGGTAAGGTGTTAGGGGTCAGAGGTGTAGTTTAACGTTAGGGTTTGGGTGAAGTTTCCGGTTAGGCATTGTGGTTCTGATCATGGTTAGGTTGGGTTTAGGGTTCAATACATGATTAGGTTTAGGGTTAGTGTTAGAGTTAGGGTGAGAGTTATTGTTAAGGTTTGGGTTAGGCTTTGGTGTTAAGGCTTAGGGTTTGGGTTAGGGTTATCGTTAGGGCTTATGGGTTCAGCTTTGTGTTAGGGTTAGGGATAGCATTAAGGTTAGGGTTGGGGGATAAGGTTAGCGGTTCGGGTGAGGGTTACGGTTAGTTTTACTGTGAAGCGGAGGGTTAGAGTAAGTGTTATGATTAGGGTTAGAGTTAGGTTTCGGGTTAGGTGTAGGGTAAGATTTAGGTGCATGTTCAGGTTTCGGGTTAGAGTGTATTCTATTTAGGGTCAAGGTTAGAGTTAGGGTTAGGTTTAGGAATAGGACTAGGGTTAGGATTAGGAATAGGTTTAGGGTTAGGTTCAGGGGTATCGTAAGGGTTAGGTTTAGGGTTACAGGTGGACTAGCGTTATGGTTAGAGTTAGGATTAAGTTTAGGGTTTGGGTTAGGTTTATGTTTAGGGTTAAGGTTAGGGTTAGGATTTGGATCAAGTTCAGGATAGGGTGAGGGTTATTTTTATGGTTAGGGCCAGAGTTTGGGTTTGTGTTCATGTTATTGTTAAGGTTAGGTTTAGGGTTCGGGTTAGGACTGGAGTTATGTTTAGGGTTCGGGTAAGGTTTAGGTTTAGGGTTAGTGTGAAATTCAGGTTAAGGATTAGGGTTAGGATTATAGTTAGTGTCAGAGGCTAGGTTTAGGGTGTTAGGGTTAGGTTATGGTTAGGGTAGGGTTAAGTTTAGGGTTAATGTTAGGGTTAGGGTTAGATTAGGGTTACTGTTGGTGTTAGGGTTAGGGATAAGTTTCGGGATAGCTTTAGGTGTAGGGCTGCGGATACGGTAGGGGTTAGGGTAAGGGTTAGGGTTAGGGTTATGGCTAAGGTTTGGGTTAGTTTTCAGGTTAGTGTTATGGTTATGTTTAGCGTTAGGGATAAACTTAAGGGTTCAGTTTAGTTTTAGGGTTAGGGTTAGATTTTAGGTTAGGGTTAAGTTTAGTGTTACGGTTAGGGTTAGGGTGACGGTTTGTGTTAGGCGTTGTGGTTGAGGTGAGGGTTAGGTTTAGGATTAGGGTTGGGTAGGGTTAGGATTATGGTTATGGTAAGGTGTTCGGGGTTAGAGGTGTAGTTTAGGGTTAGGGTTTGGGTGGGCGTTCCGGTTAGGCATTGTGGTTCTGGTCATGGTTAAGTTGGGTTTAGCGTTCAAAATAGGATTAGGTTTAGGGTTAGTTTTAGAGCTAGGGTGAGAGTTAGGGTTAAGGTTTGGGTTAGGCTTTGGTGTTTCGGCTTAGGGTTTGGTCAGGGTTATCGTTAGGGCTTATGGGTTCAGCTTAGTGTTAGGGTTAGGGTTATGGATAGCATTAGGGTTAGGGTTGGGGGATAAGGTTAGGGGTTAGGGTGAGGATTACGGTTAGTTTTACAGTGAAGCTGCGGGTTTAGGGTCATTGTTATGATTAGGGTTAGAGTTAGGGTTAGGGTTAGGGTTAGGTGTAGGGTAAGATTTCATTTAGGTTGAGGTTTAGGGTTAGAATTAGTGTTCTATTTAGGGTCCAGTTTAGAGTTAGGGTTAGGGCTAGGATTAGGTCTAGGGTTAGGATTAGGATTAGGTTTAGGTTCAGGGCTATTGTAAGGGTTAGGTTTAGGGCTATAGGTGATCTAGCGTTAAGGTTAGAGATAGGTTTAAGTTTAGTGTTTCGGTTAGGTTTATGTTTAGGGTTAAGTCTAGAGTTAGGTTTTGGCTGAAGTTTAAGATAGGGTGAGGGTTATTTTTAGTGTTTGGGCTAGAGTTTGGATTTGTGTTCAGGTTACTGTTAAGGTTAGGTTTAGGATTCGGGTTAGGCTTAGGGGTTACATTTAGGGTTACGTTTAGCTTTAGATTTAGTGTGAAGTTTAGGTTAAGGGTGAGGGTTAGGATAAGGGTTAGGATTAGGGTTAGGATTAATGTTAGTGTTAGAGATTAGGTTTAGGGTGTTAGCGTTAGGTTTATGGTTAGGGTAGGGTTAAGTTTAGGGTTAACGTTAGGGTTAAGGTTAGATTAGGGTGTATGTTTGTCTTAGGGTTAGGGTTAGGGATAAGGTTAGGGAGAGCGTTAGGTTTAGGGTTGGGGATACGGTTGGGGTTAGGGTGAGGGTTAGGGTTAGGCTTACAGTTAAGGTGAGGTTTTAGGGTAAGTGTTATGGTTAGGGTTAGAGTTAGGGTTAGGCTTACAGTTAGGGTGAATTTTCAGTTAATAGTGAGGGTTAGGGTAAGGGTTAGGGTTAAGGTTAGAGATAGGGTTAAGGTTAGTGTTAGGGTTATGTTTAGGCTGAGGGTTAGGGTAGGGTAAGGTTAGGGTTAAGGCTAGGTTCACGGTAAAGGGTAGGGCTAGGTTAGGGTTAGGTTTAGTTTTAGAGTTAGAGTTAGTGCTGGGGTTTAGGGTTAGGGTTAGGGTCAGGTTTAGAGGGACTGTTAGGTTTAGGCTTAGGATTAGTGTAGAGTTAAGGTTAGGGTTAATTTTAGGGTTAGGGTAAGGGTTAGGTTTAGGTCAGGGTTAGGGTTAGGATTAGGGATAAGTTTAGGGTTAGGGAAAGGGTTAGGGGTTCGCGTGAGGGTTAGTGTTAGGTTACAGTTAAGCTAATGTTTTAGGGTGTTACAGTTAGGGTTACGGTCAGAGTTAGAGTTCGGGTTAGGATTAGGGTTAGGGCTAGAGTGAGGGGATAGTTTAGGGTTAGGTTTAGTTTTGGGTTATGGTTAGGCTTAGGTTTAGGGTGAAGTTTAGGTTAAGGATGAGGGTTAGGGTTAGGCTTAGGTGTTCGGGTTAAGGTTAGGGTCAAGATTAGGGTTACGTTTAGGGTTCGCTTTAGGGTTAGGGTTAAGGTGAAGTTTAAGTTGAGGGTGACTTTTGAGCTGAGGGTTAGGGTTAGGGGTTAGGGTTAAGGTTAAGATTAGGGTTAGTGTTAAGTTTAGGTTTAGGGTTAGGGTGTTAGGGTTAAGTCATGGTTCGGGTTAGGGCTAGGTGAAGGTTAGAGATAGGGTTAGCTTAAGGTTTGGGGTTAGGTTTAGATGTTAGGGTGATGTTTAGTGCTAGGTTTCATTTTAAGCTGAGTGTGTAGGGTCAGTTTTAGGTTTAGGATTAGGGATAGAGTTAGAATTAGGGTCAGGGTTAGGGTTAAGTTTAGGGTTGGGGTTATGTTTATGGTTAGGATTAGAATTCGGGTCAGTGTTGGGGGATTTAGTGTTATTTTTACTTTTAGGGTTAGGGTGAAGTTTATCTTATGCATAATGGTTAAGGTTAGGGTTCAGGTTAGGGTCAGGGTTAGGGTTACATTTAGGTTTAGGGTTTTTTAGGTTTAGGTTTAGTTTTACTTTTAGTTAGGGTTAGGGTTTTAATCAAGTTAGGGTAGGTTTAGGGTTATGGTTCGGGTGAAATTTTGGTTAAGGGTGAGGGTTCGGTTTAGGGCTAGGGTTAAGGTTAGGGTTTGATTTAGGGTTAGTGGTTAGGGTTAGGTTTAAGGTTAATATTAGGCTTAGGCTAAGGATTAGGTTTAGAGTTGGGGTTAGGGGTTAGTGTTTTGGTTAGCTTTAGGGTAGGGTCCTATTTAGGGTTAAGTTTTGGGTTAGGGTAAGAGTCAGAGTTCCATTTACAGCTAAAGTGGGGGTTTTGGGTAAGTGTTACACTTAGGGTTAGTGTTAGGCTTAGGGCTAGGGTTGGGGTTTGAGCTAGGTTTAGGCTTAAGTTTAAGTTTATGGTAGGTTAAAGTTAGGGTTCAGGTTAGGTTAGGGTTAGGGTCAGGTTTAAGGTGAGGGTTAGGGTCAGAGTTATTGCAAGGGTTAGGTTTAGGGTTACAGGTGGGCCAAGGTTACGGTTAGGGTTAAGTTTAGGGGTAGGGTTAGGGTTAAAATTAGGTTTAGCTTTAGGTTAGGGATAGGGTGAAGTGTAAGATAGGGTGAAGGTTAGCGTTAGGGTTATGGCTAAGGTTTGGCATAGTTTACAGGTTAGTGTTAAGGTTATGTTTACGGATAGGGTTAAGTTTACGGGTTCTGTTTAGTTTTAGGTTAGGGTTAGATTTTAGGTTAGGGTTAAGTTTAGTGTTACAGTTAGGGTTATGGTTCCGGTTTGTGTTAGGCGTTGTGGTTGGGGTGAGGGTTAGGTTTAGGCTTAGGTTTGGGTAGGGTTAGGATTATGGTTATGGTAAGGTGTTAGGGGTCAGAGGTGTAGTTTAACGTTAGGGTTTGGGTGAAGTTTCCGGTTAGGCATTGTGGTTCTGATCATGGTTAGGTTGGGTTTAGGGTTCAATACATGATTAGGTTTAGGGTTAGTGTTAGAGTTAGGGTGAGAGTTATTGTTAAGGTTTGGGTTAGGCTTTGGTGTTAAGGCTTAGGGTTTGGGTTAGGGTTATCGTTAGGGCTTATGGGTTCAGCTTTGTGTTAGGGTTAGGGATAGCATTAGGGTTAGGGTTGGGGGATAAGGTTAGCGGTTCGGGTGAGGGTTACGGTTAGTTTTACTGTGAAACGGAGGGTTAGAGTAAGTGTTATGATTAGGGTTAGAGTTAGGTTTCGGGTTAGGTGTAGGGTAAGATTTAGGTGCATGTTCAGGTTTCGGGTTAGAGTGTGTTCTATTTAGGGTCAAGGTTAGAGTTAGGGTTAGGTTTAGGAATAGGACTAGGGTTAGGATTAGGAATAGGTTTAGGGTTAGGTTCAGGGGTATCGTAAGGGTTAGGTTTAGGGTTACAGGTGGACTAGCGTTATGGTTAGAGTTAGGATTAAGTTTAGGGTTTGGGTTAGGTTTATGTTTAGGGTTAAGGTTAGGGTTAGGATTTGGATCAAGTTCAGGATAGGGTGAGGGTTATTTTTATGGTTAGGGCCAGAGTTTGGGTTTGTGTTCATGTTATTGTTAAGGTTAGGTTTAGGGTTCGGGTTAGGACTGGAGTTATGTTTAGGGTTCGGGTAAGGTTTAGGTTTAGGGTTAGTGTGAAATTCAGGTTAAGGATTAGGGTTAGGATTATAGTTAGTGTCAGAGGCTAGGTTTAGGGTGTTAGGGTTAGGTTATGGTTAGGGTAGGGTTAAGTTTAGGGTTAATGTTAGGGTTAGGGTTAGATTAGGGTGACTGTTGGTGTTAGGGTTAGGGATAAGCTTCGGGATAGCGATAGGTGTAGGGCTGCGGATACGGTAGGGGTTAGGGTAAGGGTTAGGGTTAGGGTTATGGCTAAGGTTTGGGTTAGTTTTCAGGTTAGTGTTATGGTTATGTTTAGCGTTAGGGATAAACTTAAGGGTTCAGTTTAGTTTTAGGGTTAGGGTTAGATTTTAGGTTAGGGTTAAGTTTAGTGTTACAGTTAGGGTTATGGTTCCGGTTTGTGTTAGGCGTTGTGGTTGGGGTGAGGGTTAGGTTTAGGCTTAGGTTTGGGTAGGGTTAGGATTATGGTTATGGTAAGGTGTTAGGGGTCAGAGGTGTAGTTTAACGTTAGGGTTTGGGTGAAGTTTCCGGTTAGGCATTGTGGTTCTGATCATGGTTAGGTTGGGTTTAGGGTTCAATACATGATTAGGTTTAGGGTTAGTGTTAGAGTTAGGGTGAGAGTTATTGTTAAGGTTTGGGTTAGGCTTTGGTGTTAAGGCTTAGGGTTTGGGTTAGGGTTATCGTTAGGGCTTATGGGTTCAGCTTTGTGTTAGGGTTAGGGATAGCATTAAGGTTAGGGTTGGGGGATAAGGTTAGCGGTTCGGGTGAGGGTTACGGTTAGTTTTACTGTGAAGCGGAGGGTTAGAGTAAGTGTTATGATTAGGGTTAGAGTTAGGTTTCGGGTTAGGTGTAGGGTAAGATTTAGGTGCATGTTCAGGTTTCGGGTTAGAGTGTATTCTATTTAGGGTCAAGGTTAGAGTTAGGGTTAGGTTTAGGAATAGGACTAGGGTTAGGATTAGGAATAGGTTTAGGGTTAGGTTCAGGGGTATCGTAAGGGTTAGGTTTAGGGTTACAGGTGGACTAGCGTTATGGTTAGAGTTAGGATTAAGTTTAGGGTTTGGGTTAGGTTTATGTTTAGGGTTAAGGTTAGGGTTAGGATTTGGATCAAGTTCAGGATAGGGTGAGGGTTATTTTTATGGTTAGGGCCAGAGTTTGGGTTTGTGTTCATGTTATTGTTAAGGTTAGGTTTAGGGTTCGGGTTAGGACTGGAGTTATGTTTAGGGTTCGGGTAAGGTTTAGGTTTAGGGTTAGTGTGAAATTCAGGTTAAGGATTAGGGTTAGGATTATAGTTAGTGTCAGAGGCTAGGTTTAGGGTGTTAGGGTTAGGTTATGGTTAGGGTAGGGTTAAGTTTAGGGTTAATGTTAGGGTTAGGGTTAGATTAGGGTTACTGTTGGTGTTAGGGTTAGGGATAAGTTTCGGGATAGCGTTAGGTGTAGGGCTGCGGATACGGTAGGGGTTAGGGTAAGGGTTAGGGTTAGGGTTATGGCTAAGGTTTGGGTTAGTTTTCAGGTTAGTGTTATGGTTATGTTTAGCGTTAGGGATAAACTTAAGGGTTCAGTTTAGTTTTAGGGTTAGGGTTAGATTTTAGGTTAGGGTTAAGTTTAGTGTTACGGTTAGGGTTAGGGTGACGGTTTGTGTTAGGCGTTGTGGTTGAGGTGAGGGTTAGGTTTAGGATTAGGGTTGGGTAGGGTTAGGATTATGGTTATGGTAAGGTGTTCGGGGTTAGAGGTGTAGTTTAGGGTTAGGGTTTGGGTGGGCGTTCCGGTTAGGCATTGTGGTTCTGGTCATGGTTAAGTTGGGTTTAGCGTTCAAAATAGGATTAGGTTTAGGGTTAGTTTTAGAGCTAGGGTGAGAGTTAGGGTTAAGGTTTGGGTTAGGCTTTGGTGTTTCGGCTTAGGGTTTGGTCAGGGTTATCGTTAGGGCTTATGGGTTCAGCTTAGTGTTAGGGTTAGGGTTATGGATAGCATTAGGGTTAGGGTTGGGGGATAAGGTTAGGGGTTAGGGTGAGGATTACGGTTAGTTTTACAGTGAAGCTGCGGGTTTAGGGTCATTGTTATGATTAGGGTTAGAGTTAGGGTTAGGGTTAGGGTTAGGTGTAGGGTAAGATTTCATTTAGGTTGAGGTTTAGGGTTAGAATTAGTGTTCTATTTAGGGTCCAGTTTAGAGTTAGGGTTAGGGCTAGGATTAGGTCTAGGGTTAGGATTAGGATTAGGTTTAGGTTCAGGGCTATTGTAAGGGTTAGGTTTAGGGCTATAGGTGATCTAGCGTTAAGGTTAGAGATAGGTTTAAGTTTAGTGTTTCGGTTAGGTTTATGTTTAGGGTTAAGTCTAGAGTTAGGTTTTGGCTGAAGTTTAAGATAGGGTGAGGGTTATTTTTAGTGTTTGGGCTAGAGTTTGGATTTGTGTTCAGGTTACTGTTAAGGTTAGGTTTAGGATTCGGGTTAGGCTTAGGGGTTACATTTAGGGTTACGTTTAGCTTTAGATTTAGTGTGAAGTTTAGGTTAAGGGTGAGGGTTAGGATAAGGGTTAGGATTAGGGTTAGGATTAATGTTAGTGTTAGAGATTAGGTTTAGGGTGTTAGCGTTAGGTTTATGGTTAGGGTAGGGTTAAGTTTAGGGTTAACGTTAGGGTTAAGGTTAGATTAGGGTGTATGTTTGTCTTAGGGTTAGGGTTAGGGATAAGGTTAGGGAGAGCGTTAGGTTTAGGGTTGGGGATACGGTTGGGGTTAGGGTGAGGGTTAGGGTTAGGCTTACAGTTAAGGTGAGGTTTTAGGGTAAGTGTTATGGTTAGGGTTAGAGTTAGGGTTAGGCTTACAGTTAGGGTGAATTTTCAGTTAATAGTGAGGGTTAGGGTAAGGGTTAGGGTTAAGGTTAGAGATAGGGTTAAGGTTAGTGTTAGGGTTATGTTTAGGCTGAGGGTTAGGGTAGGGTAAGGTTAGGGTTAAGGCTAGGTTCACGGTAAAGGGTAGGGCTAGGTTAGGGTTAGGTTTAGTTTTAGAGTTAGAGTTAGTGCTGGGGTTTAGGGTTAGGGTTAGGGTCAGGTTTAGAGGGACTGTTAGGTTTAGGCTTAGGATTAGTGTAGAGTTAAGGTTAGGGTTAATTTTAGGGTTAGGGTAAGGGTTAGGTTTAGGTCAGGGTTAGGGTTAGGATTAGGGATAAGTTTAGGGTTAGGGAAAGGGTTAGGGGTTCGCGTGAGGGTTAGTGTTAGGTTACAGTTAAGCTAATGTTTTAGGGTGTTACAGTTAGGGTTACGGTCAGAGTTAGAGTTCGGGTTAGGATTAGGGTTAGGGCTAGAGTGAGGGGATAGTTTAGGGTTAGGTTTAGTTTTGGGTTATGGTTAGGCTTAGGTTTAGGGTGAAGTTTAGGTTAAGGATGAGGGTTAGGGTTAGGCTTAGGTGTTCGGGTTAAGGTTAGGGTCAAGATTAGGGTTACGTTTAGGGTTCGCTTTAGGGTTAGGTTTAAGGTGAAGTTTAAGTTGAGGGTGACTTTTGAGCTGAGGGTTAGGGTTAGGGGTTAGGGTTAAGGTTAAGATTAGGGTTAGTGTTAAGTTTAGGTTTAGGGTTAGGGTGTTAGGGTTAAGTCATGGTTCGGGTTAGGGCTAGGTGAAGGTTAGAGATAGGGTTAGCTTAAGGTTTGGGGTTAGGTTTAGATGTTAGGGTGATGTTTAGTGCTAGGTTTCATTTTAAGCTGAGTGTGTAGGGTCAGTTTTAGGTTTAGGATTAGGGATAGAGTTAGAATTAGGGTCAGGGTTAGGGTTAAGTTTAGGGTTGGGGTTATGTTTATGGTTAGGATTAGAATTCGGGTCAGTGTTGGGGGATTTAGTGTTATTTTTACTTTTAGGGTTAGGGTGAAGTTTATCTTATGCATAATGGTTAAGGTTAGGGTTCAGGTTAGGGTCAGGGTTAGGGTTACATTTAGGTTTAGGGTTTTTTAGGTTTAGGTTTAGTTTTACTTTTAGTTAGGGTTAGGGTTTTAATCAAGTTAGGGTAGGTTTAGGGTTATGGTTCGGGTGAAATTTTGGTTAAGGGTGAGGGTTCGGTTTAGGGCTAGGGTTAAGGTTAGGGTTTGATTTAGGGTTAGTGGTTAGGGTTAGGTTTAAGGTTAATATTAGGCTTAGGCTAAGGATTAGGTTTAGAGTTGGGGTTAGGGGTTAGTGTTTTGGTTAGCTTTAGGGTAGGGTCCTATTTAGGGTTAAGTTTTGGGTTAGGGTAAGAGTCAGAGTTCCATTTACAGCTAAAGTGGGGGTTTTGGGTAAGTGTTACACTTAGGGTTAGTGTTAGGCTTAGGGCTAGGGTTGGGGTTTGAGCTAGGTTTAGGCTTAAGTTTAAGTTTATGGTAGGTTAAAGTTAGGGTTCAGGTTAGGTTAGGGTTAGGGTCAGGTTTAAGGTGAGGGTTAGGGTCAGAGTTATTGCAAGGGTTAGGTTTAGGGTTACAGGTGGGCCAAGGTTACGGTTAGGGTTAAGTTTAGGGGTAGGGTTAGGGTTAAAATTAGGTTTAGCTTTAGGTTAGGGATAGGGTGAAGTGTAAGATAGGGTGAAGGTTAGCGTTAGGGTTATGGCTAAGGTTTGGCATAGTTTACAGGTTAGTGTTAAGGTTATGTTTACGGATAGGGTTAAGTTTACGGGTTCTGTTAGTTTTAGGTTAGGGTTAGATTTTAGGTTAGGGTTAAGTTTAGTGTTACAGTTAGGGTTATGGTTCCGGTTTGTGTTAGGCGTTGTGGTTGGGGTGAGGGTTAGGTTTAGGCTTAGGTTTGGGTAGGGTTAGGATTATGGTTATGGTAAGGTGTTAGGGGTCAGAGGTGTAGTTTAACGTTAGGGTTTGGGTGAAGTTTCCGGTTAGGCATTGTGGTTCTGATCATGGTTAGGTTGGGTTTAGGGTTCAATACATGATTAGGTTTAGGGTTAGTGTTAGAGTTAGGGTGAGAGTTATTGTTAAGGTTTGGGTTAGGCTTTGGTGTTAAGGCTTAGGGTTTGGGTTAGGGTTATCGTTAGGGCTTATGGGTTCAGCTTTGTGTTAGGGTTAGGGATAGCATTAGGGTTAGGGTTGGGGGATAAGGTTAGCGGTTCGGGTGAGGGTTACGGTTAGTTTTACTGTGAAACGGAGGGTTAGAGTAAGTGTTATGATTAGGGTTAGAGTTAGGTTTCGGGTTAGGTGTAGGGTAAGATTTAGGTGCATGTTCAGTTTCGGGTTAGAGTGTGTTCTATTTAGGGGTCAAGGTTAGAGTTAGGGTTAGGTTTAGGAATAGGACTAGGGTTAGGATTAGGAATAGGTTTAGGGTTAGGTTCAGGGGTATCGTAAGGGTTAGGTTTAGGGTTACAGGTGGACTAGCGTTATGGTTAGAGTTAGGATTAAGTTAGGGTTTGGGTTAGGTTTTATGTTTAGGGTTAAGGTTAGGGTTAGGATTGGATCAAGTTCAGGATAGGGTGAGGGTTATTTTTATGGTTAGGCCAGAGTTTGGGTTTGTGTTCATGTTATTGTTAAGGTTAGGTTTAGGGTTCGGGTTAGGACTGGAGTTATGTTTAGGGTTCGGGTAAGGTTTAGGTTTAGGGTTAGTGTGAAATTCAGGTTAAGGATTAGGGTTAGGATTATAGTTAGTGTCAGAGGCTAGGTTTAGGGTGTTAGGGTTAGGTTATGGTTAGGGTAGGGTTAAGTTTAGGGTTAATGTTAGGGTTAGGGTTAGATTAGGGTGACTGTTGGTGTTAGGGTTAGGGATAAGCTTCGGGATAGCGATAGGTGTAGGGCTGCGGATACGGTAGGGGTTAGGGTAAGGGTTAGGTTAGGGTTATGGCTAAGGTTTGGGTTAGTTTTCAGGTTAGTGTTATGGTTATGTTTAGCGTTAGGGATAAACTTAAGGGTTCAGTTTAGTTTTAGGGTTAGGCGTTAGATTTTAGGTTAGGGTTAAGTTTAGTGTTACAGTTAGGGTTATGGTTCCGGTTTGTGTTAGGCGTTGTGGTTGGGGTGAGGGTTAAATACTATCTCTCTATG